>NC_090926.1:943998436-945248436 GCF_040938575.1 Ambystoma mexicanum
GTTTTCTTCTATTTTATTAATTACTGTGCTTCCTCCTCTTCTCTTTTCCTTTCTGGTCTATCCCATTCTTCTATTGCTCTCTGCCTGCTGTCACGCTTCCTTTGCTCCTCTGCCCTTTTTTCTTTCTCCTGATACATCTGTTCTCGCCACTGTCTACTTTTTCTTTTATGCTCATCTTCCTTCAATCTTATTTCTCATTCCTTGTCTTTTTTATCTTGTTCGTCCTAATCTTCTCTTTGCTTTACTTTCTCGATGGTCTTCCCATCTAGCTTCAGCAATATCTGTTCCCCCATCCATTCTTTCTATACAAGTGTTAACTAGTCAGCTTATTCCTTCTCTCCCTTCCATCTCCTAATTTCTCGTTCCATCTCTGTCAATATATTGGATCACTCCATTTTTTCCCCTTTGTCCTGTAAGATCTTAAAGATTCTCTTTTCCCATACTCTCTTCTGGACTATCGTCACTTCTATAAGCAGGCATTTTGTATACTGGATTACTATAACCTGTCACCGCTTTCAGTTCCTTTAAAGGATATAATCCTACATCTTCCTTACTATCGACGTTTACCTCCAGCGAGGTAAGGGGAGCAGAAGGCTTGACACCTGCCTCCTTACACTGATTAAGCATCCACTCTTCAGGTGGCGATCCTCTCTCTCTTCCTGGTATTTTTTCCAGAGCCCTAAAGTAGCTAACATTTTCTCCAATATCTTTCGCGTGTACGCAGTGTGTAAGTAAGCAGTCATGTGTTGCAGTACTGCTTTCGACAATGATTCCCTTTTTGCCATGGCATGAACGTCTCACCTGCCATACCTTTAACCCATTACGCAGTATACTGTTTGAGCTTGGGCATGTGTTTTGGAAATGTGTTACATAAATGCATCAGAGGAGTAATGTCTTCCATTCTGACAAGTCTCAATTGACTGTCAATACTTACCAGTGTTTACAAAATACCTTTATAAAAAAAAAAAACAAATATGAGCGCGCTCCAACAATCGGCACACAAAACCTTTACCTCTCCAATTTCTTCTGTCTACCTCTGACTCAGTACCGATTGCTTCCTTGATAGAGAATATAACTTTTTAGCCCTGTCTCCATTCTCATGCAACAATTTGTGTTGCGCCTCAGCACCTTAATTTTGACACAAATACATAAACAGACAGACAAGTCGACTCTTTGCACAAACCTGAGTGATCACTCTTAATCTCTGCCCCTAATAATGCCCTGATCACAGGGTTTAAATTGTCATTTTATGCTGACCTGTCCTGCACTTAGCCTAAGTTACTCCAACTGGAGTGTAAGACAATCTCTTCTAAAACTGCTTGGGTTAGGACTCATGGGATTTCCCTCTTACTTTCTAAGTTACGACAATTCCATCCCATCAGTTTGCCATTCCCCTTAGTCTACTCATCATTCGCTCGTTTGGCTCAAAGCCTTAAGTATCCACTTCCTGCTCCAAACAACCACTTTCACCTTCCATCTGCAAAGCGCCTGTGAAAACCAGGTAGGGATTTTGTCAAAGATTGACCCTGCCCTCCATCTCGATTCTCCTTGGAAGTTTTCTATTTGGCCGCTCTCCACAGGAAACCCTGTGATCTTTTGGCTAGATGTCGAAGGATGTACGATTGTCTGAAGCTCTGGAGTCTACAGGTTGGCGGGTCTTATTTCCAACCATCCGACATGCTACCAAGTGAACCTTTACCGTCCTTTAATTAAGGTAACACATCGTATGATGGATGGGGATGCGGAATAACTCTTACATCAAATAACAAGACCGATTCTGGAAGGTGGCAAAATGTCTCCTCCGACTATGTTTTATTTTTAATTGTCTGAAATAGGGAGTTACAACAGACATCAACAAACTTTCAATGGTGCTCTCAATAATTTTGCATACAAAACACACATAAGTACTAAAAATGTGTCATAAGAGACGTCATACTACGTGGCAAACTAAGAAAACATATGTGGGATTGTGATAGGTTCAAGGGGAACATCTAAGAATACTTACTTTAGTGTATCGGGTTGTGATTGTGTCTCTACAGTCAGGTGGACAACTTATGCCCACCCCTAGTGCAAGTCATCCTCATCCATTACTCGATACACAGTACATTATTGGCTCTCTACCCAATTAGCCCTACAACTCTCATCTCTCATGCTTTCTGCCATTCAGATTGTCTTTGAACTTGGCCTTGCAAAGTATCACTGCTCCTGAGAATAAAAGTGAGTATAGGCACATGCTTATCACAGCTCAGTTCTACACATCCACTCCTATTTTCATCCTTGACTCACGTGACAGGAGGACTGTATTTTGGCCTGTTTTGCAGCATTTAATTGTCTTAAATCAATAAACTTGGCACTCATGATGTTCTTTCCTGCACCATAACAAGGGTTGCTTAAGCTTCTCACGTGCACTTGTTCTTCAAGGATAGATAACCAGCTCTTGGCTGCTCCATCCTTTGACTCTTTCTAAATGTGCCTGCTTCTACTTTCCGTCCTCTGCAACTCATCCAGAACAGGACTGTGAGACTTGTGCTTTGGCATTGTATTGTATTGTATTTGCTTAGGGATCGTATCACTACAGGACTGCAATATCTGCACTGGCTGCCAGTGGCTGTGAAGATTAAGCTCAAAACCCTCTGCATTGTCCACAATGCCTTCTGGGGACTGGGGCCTCAATACCTTCAACTCTCTCTTCTTAAATATCTTCCTTCTCGAGCTCTTCGCTCATCTGCCTCCAGCTCCCTCAGGGTAAGTCGGTTTTCAGAGCAACACGTTGGTGTTAGATCTCTTTCTTCAGCTGTGGCTTCCCTCTGGAACAAACTCCCTGCCTCTCTGAAACATGAGGAGAACCATCTCCAGTTGCGGAAGCACCTCAAAACATTCCTCTTATCTTCTGCTTTCTCTCCTCCTCTCCCCTGCTGAACTACTGGCTAATCTGATACTGCACTGTTCACCTGGCCACCCTCTAATCTCGGTCTCATGTCCCCTCCACTGCCAGTTGCACACCTGCACTACCTCCCTGGCAACCCCTGCACTTGGGGACTGTTTTCTGTATCCCCCACCAGCACTTGCCACCAGCTAGCTGCACTTTTTATGTATTGCTTTTATTTATTCTATTTTTATTTACTATCAATCCCATGTACTGCACTGTCCCCTCCCCCGCACTTTTCCCCTTCCCCCTTCCACTGCACTTGCGCAATCTCATTGACACCTGGCCTAGTAAGATCGTTGTCTCTGTCTTCCCTCTGTTCCCCCTCCCTTGCCTCATCGCGCCTTGAAACACTTGTGTATAGGCGCGTTATAAATGCCATATCATATCATGTCATATCAAGGCCAGACAACTATTCTTTCCTTGATCTTCAACTGTTTTCTTGCAGCACAGCCCTCTGAACCTTCTTCCTTCATGGGTCTGAGCTTACTAAATATGTGACACTGATGTCCAGAATTCTATATAATGGCGGCACCACCTGCAGTCTATTCACTACCTATAGCTAGCCTTTAAGATGACTTAGTCTACTTGCGTTACAGCATCTATACAGTTATAAAACGGTTTGCATTTTCTGCAGTGTTCTTCACACATACAATCCTCATTCCGCTTATGAAAGTCTTTTCGATTCTTTACTTCGTCATCTGATTTTATAAGGTCTATGCATCTTCTTCGACCATTCTTCTCAGTGCGTCACGCTCATTTCTTGTGACGTCACCAGCCCCTTTTCTTCTCATCTTCATATTCCATCATGGATCTCCTCCAAGAAATCATCATCTCTGCAAGGGTACATCACATAGGGTCTTCTCAACAGATACCTAATCCCAAAGACTCTTTGTGGAATAGGCACCATAACTG
Source organism: Ambystoma mexicanum (assembly GCF_040938575.1). Taxonomy (NCBI): domain Eukaryota; kingdom Metazoa; phylum Chordata; class Amphibia; order Caudata; family Ambystomatidae; genus Ambystoma; species Ambystoma mexicanum. Next base: position 944,002,278 of record NC_090926.1, read on the forward strand.
GCGTTGCACACGTCGCAATTTCTGGCTTCCAACATTTAGGCAGAATGAGGGCGGGACTTCCTGCAGAGGCATTCAGCTGCTCCTCTACAGCATGCAGGCCACGCTCACTTCTTCACAAATCCAGAGCTGGGTTTGGAATTGAAGTCCCAAATTATTAAATGTCTTCAAGGGACTTGGTTGCAAACTTCCCCTGTGTTTGATGGGTTCAATGTTCTTTATCAAACTGCCAGGCATGGATTGGCACGTCGCCCATATGGAGGATTGCTGACTTTGGTCAAATCAGCAAGTAACTGAAGGGTCGTTATGCTCGATAATTACATTTTTTGGTGCCCTAATAACTCATGTGTTAATCAAGGGTGTGGTGAATATTAATTTTCTAGTCATCTATGTATATTGGCACAAAAACATTTCTGACTTAGTGATGTCTTTGGAATATCTGACTAGATTTGCCAATGAACAGTGTGATTTAGGACCTCATAACAACTAGTGCAGTAGGGGGTTAACGGCACCGTTAATCCCCTACTGCACAATTACGAGGTCCACTCACGTTACCCGCTAAGGACGCATGGTTTTGCCAAGTTTTGCCAGGCCTCCTTAGCGGGTCCCGCGAATGGACCAGCATGCTAACAAAAGGCCCGTAATTAATGGGCCCGTTGTTAGCATGCTCCACATCCCCACTGAGCCCTATGGGGGCTCGAATGGGAATGGGAATGCACATGGTCTGGGTTCCCTGAATGGGGAATACTGGGTCCTCCAAGGTCGGAATGGCCCGGTATTTCACCATTCAGGGAAACCGGACCCAGTATCCAATGTAAAGGCTCACTCCCTGACTACACGTGCATAACCAAAAATAAAAGAAACCCCAATGGGGAATGAGACTAAGAGAACAGGTTGCAAGAGTTAGTTTTTCTTTACAAAGAATTGCCATCCAAAGAACTATGCTGCCTCGAGAGCACTCTGGCAAACATTACAAAATCTTCAACTTATCAAGGGACCAAGCATCATCAATGACGTCACTCTATATGGGACTACAATTGCTTAGGATTGGATGAACAACATGGTTACATATGGAAACGTGCGTGCTGCTTCATCCGGATTGGTTGCTCCTTTGGCGGGAGGGTGAATGTCACATGGTGTGGATGCCAACGTCCAGGAGGGGTGAGGGTTAGGCCATGATGAGGTAGGGCGAACACTAACTAAGCTAGCATGAAAAACTACCATTTAGAAATATAATAAACAATGATTAGTAGTATACGCTTAAGTAAATCCTAGTAAACCTATAAATTGTATGCATATAATCATAGCATCATTCTTTGGGACTTAGACGGGGTACCAGGTTCAGAGGTCTGGGTCAGTGCGATGGCATCTATCATGTGGTGGGCCTGTGCACATCAAAGCAACTATGGGGGATGCTGACATTTGTTAGTTCTAGGGTGCAATATACTGTGACAGAGGTCTGGTTTTTAGTACGGGGCACACTGGGTTGGTTTCACAGCCGGGTCACACTTCTGGTACATCAAGAGAATACCGTAAGGGGCACAGGGTTATAGTGGCAGTCATTTTCCAACAGCGGGGTTAAGAGGGCACAGGCAGGTTTGTGGAGATGGATGAGTTACAAGTCATGGCTCGGGCCTGTTCACACACAGGACAGTGATCTCAGAGGAAGTGTGAGATGTTACATTAGTATAGTTGTTTCAATTGTCTCCGGCACATCCGTGAGAAATGGAGCTGTGAAGCGTTCAGACAGAATGAGAAAGGTGGGGGCCATGACCACGGTGTGCGCAGTGTTACAGAGGGGAGAGAAGCCTTTTCGTATTCTCGTAGTGAGGCCTAGTCCGAAGATGGAGTTGAGGGCACACAAAATGGAAGCCAAGTGTCCCCCAAAACAGCCACACTTATGCAAATGTTAGCATATGGGCAATGGAAGTGCCCCCCACTATTGTACCGGCAAGTGCCACTGTCCTGGGGCAGTCCAGAACCGAAAAGCTAGGCAATTCTCCTCTGAACAAGTTACTAGGGGAATCCGGACGTGGACCCCTTGCTCACTATTCTTAGAAAGGCACAGCTACACCCTACTGATGAGGTTTAACCAGACCAAAACACGTGTCTGGGGTTGCTGTTGGTACTCTGTTCAGAGGAGAATTGCGTAGCATTTTGGTACTGGACTGCCCCAGGGCAGGACAAAGACTGATATGTTTGGGATATTTCTTCTCTGTGAAAGATAGTGAGCTAAAGACTCTGGGTAAGGCTCTTGTAACCAGGACTCATGTCTGGCAGAGAGTTTCCCAGGACCCCCCTTGTTATTTGCATATTTCAAGTAACTTTGGGTCTCACCCTAAATTACTAGAGGAATCCAGACGTGGACCCCTTGCTCACTATTCTTAGAGAGGCACAGCTAGACCCTACTGATGAGGTTCAACCAGACCGAAACACGTGTCTGGGGTTGCCGTTGGTACTCTTGTTCAGAGGAGAATTGCCTAGCATTTCGGTGCTGGACTGACCCAGGGCAGGACAAAGACTGATATGTTTGGGATATTTCTTCTCTGTGAAAGATAGTGAGTTAAAGACTCTGGATAATACTCTTGTAACCAGGACTCATGTCTGGTAGAGAGTCTCCCAGGACCCCCCCTTGTTATTTGCATACGTATATTGTTACAGCACATCCTTTTGCTGTACATAGCGCTTCAACCAACGCTACCAATTCTGCTGCTTGTGCTGAATAATGTGAGGGGAGGTGTCTCTGTACGATAACTTCATACCCTTTGTCTTTCATTCTTACCACTGCCGCCCCTATATGCTTTCCTCCTGTCTCACTGTCTATTGATGCTGACCCATCTACAAAATATATTTCTCCCTCCTTTAGTGCATTTTCACTTGCTTTTGGTATGTCGTCCTCTTTTGGTGCAGTCATGCGCCTGTATGTCTTCCATTGTGCATGGCTCGGTAATAAATATGGCTGGATTTACTGTCTTACATCTAACTACATGAACGTTTGGGCTAGAAATGATTATTTCATATGCTGTCGCCCTTTGTGTTGTGAGAGTGATTTTGGATATTTCTAAAATGAAAAACAGTTAGTGCTCTATGTATAGTCTCACTGAACATTCCATCACGATTGTAGCACTTTTTTCTATGGGGAAAGCCGCTGCTGCGAGAGCTTGTTCTTATGCGAAGTGGCCTGCATTATTGAATGTAGAGTGCCGCTGTAGGAGGCCAATGGCTTATGGCCCAATGATGTCTTTTGTGTCAAAACTGCTGTCATTAAGATGCCATTGCAGTGTGAAAACAGGTAGAACTCCCGATCATAGTCAGGGATCGCTAAAACTGGTGCATTCACAATGAGATCCGTTAATTTGAGATACTGTGTCATCATTTCTTGAGTCCATTTTAATGGAACTTTGTCTTTCTGTGCTTCTTTTAGAGCCTCTAATAGTGGGCGTGTGTACGCTGCATAGTCACGTATCCATGTGCGACATTAATTACAAATACCAAGACATTTTTGCATCTCTTTACTGTTTTCGGCATCACTAGGTGGCGTATTGCTGCTGTTCTGTATGATATTATTCTTTTGCCATCTTTTGAAATCAGTTGTCCTACGTAGAGCACCTCGGCTAGGCAATATTGCAACTTACCTTTGTTCACTTTGTATCCTTTTGTGCCTAATAAATTTAGCAATGATATCGAGTCGGCCCTGCACTGTTTTTCACTTTTGCTGCAGATGAGCAAGTCATCTACATACTGAATTATCGAGCTCTATACATCTACATTGCCAAGATCTTCATGCAATATTGTATTGAAGATACTGGGACTCTCACAGTACCCTTGTGGTCTACAATGCTCATATCTGTTGCCCTCCAGTGTGAATGCTGTGAGATACTGACAACTTGGGTCAAGTGGTACTGAGAAGAAGACATTCTTCAAATCCACCACTGTGAAACAAGTAGCATCTTTAGGTATGCTACATAAAATTGATGCAGGGTTAGGCAGTAGTGGAAACTCTCTTCTGTCATTAGGTGGGCGTAGGTCCTGGATCATCCTCCAAATCCCTCCCCTTGCTTTTTTGATAGGGAAAATTGCAGTGTTACATGGTGAATTTGATGGTACTATGATCTCTTGTCGTAATAATGCATTTATTATTTCTCTTATCCCTTCCTCTGCTTCTCTTGACAATGGGTACTGTTTCACTCTAGGTGGTATTGCATCTGGTTTCAATTTTATTTTTATGGGCGTGACCTCTTGTAATAGCCCTACGTAATGGGGCCTGTGGTCCATAATTCTGGCAGTACCTTTTCCATATCTTCCTCAAATATAGTCTGTGGCACATTAGCGTGGCCGCCTGTATTAGCCCTACGTCATGGGGCCTGTGGTCCATAATTCTGGCAGTACCTTTTCCATATCTTCCTCAAATATAGTGGGTGGCACATTAACACTAGCCATGAGAGGATTATGTATTTCTCTGTGTTGGATCATGATGTCACAGGGTACACTTATTTCCATTATTATTTCCCCATCAGTATCACTGTCTGTGAACAATTCCTCGTCAGTTAAATCTCTTAAAGTTATGTCTGGGTCTATGCAGAGCACTGTTCTCCATTCACAACCATGTGTGTCCAGTCCTACTACTACAATACATTTGCTTCATACTTGCACCCCTTCCAGATCAATAGACAAAATCATGCCTGGTACAATCTCTGTATTCACAATGGACGAAAGATAAAATCAGAAGGCACTTTCCATTCTTTTCATGTTATTTCTGGTACCACCCTGGCAAGCACCCTTATCCCATTAATGAACATGTCTATGGGTACCCCCCTCATGGCAATTTTGTTTGTCATAGTGCTTATCATCAACATTGCTCTTATTGGGCATACCCCTGGAGTGGAGCACACTATCCCTCTGTCGGTAAATGAGATAGTCATATTCAATTTGCTTAGGATATCCCTTCCCAACAAATTTATTGGAAAGTCTTCATGATATAGTAGAGGTGCTCGCACTGTCTTACCCCCCACTGTTATGTCAAGATCTTTTGTGTAAGAAAATTTTAAAATAGCCCCAGCGAACCCCTGCATTTCCAAATTCTTTCCCGAGAGCGGGAACCAGCCTTCCATGAGATATGATTGTTCTGCCCCCGAGTCCACCATAAAGATGAACTGTTTGTTGCCTATCTCCACCCACACTAGTGGTTCCTGTAGTTCTGCACTCTCGTGAAAAATGTCCTCACCTCCCATAATCCAACATGACCCTTGCAGTCCTCCTCTCATTCCTTGCCCTCCAAATCCTCTGTTTCCCATTCCTCCAAATCCCCCTCTCTGTCCTTGGTACCCACCTCGTCCTCTTGCGGGTCTACCCTGCCATTGGGGGCCTCCGTACTGCTCCTCTCCATCCCATTGTTCTTGTCCATTTGCAGACCAAGTTGCTGTTATCCTTACTGATGTGTTTCCTACCCCCTCTTCTCCTTCCCCCTGCCTTTCAGTGGATGCTGCTGAATACATTTCCTCAACCTTCATTAATATATTCTGTACTAACTTTGCTTCGTCTGCAAACCTTCTCTGTGCTATCTCTTTTTCTCTCTCTTTGATCCTCCTACAATGGTGTACAATTATGCTCTGAATCTCTGGCCAACCTTTGGCTTCTATCCCAGCTATTTTATCCAAGGCCTTCTGTACCTCCTTCGGGTGCCCCTTTTTGATATTAAAGTAGAACAGGGCGGTGGATTGGTCCCACGCCATCCCCGTTTAAGATCTCCACAGGTCTTGCACCCGAAGGATGAATTGCATAGGCTCTTCCTCCTCTCCCATGGTGCATTGCATTAGAGTGGTGTAATAAACAGTGTCAGGATGGGGACACGGCGCAGCGATCTGCCAGCACTTTACCGGTCTCCTTCCTGTAACATGGTGGATTTCAGTACTGCAGGTGGCGGTCTAGTGTTGCAAGCAGCGACCAACCTATCCATGGCCACGCCCCCCTATGCACGCAACGCTTATCATGAGACGGCGACGGCAGTTCAGCGCGTTGCTACTCTCCACAGAGCCCAGCTACGCTTCGTGAGTTTGCTTACTAACTAATTACTACTGCTCCTTCCCATACCTAGAATTATCTTTCTAGCTCATCTGTCCTGATAGGCACTTTAACGCTTGTTCTGGCTTTCGTCCCAACCTTTTCTCCTAGCTATCTGCAAAGGAATCCCTTCATCACTCCAGAATTCTTCCGCCTGATGGCGGAGACGTCTCCTTTGACCACAAACGCACAGAGCGGGTATGTCTCTTCGTATTCTTCTCATCTGCTCTCTCATTATATAGCAGGGAGAGATCTTGTGGCTTCATATGTAGATCTCATTCCCTGTTTTCCTTCAGGCAAAAGCTTCAATTAGTCTCTCGTAGCTATTTACTCCGACCCACGTTCGGAGCGGAGCTCTTCCCACCATCTTTCTCCAAGGGTAAGATTCCTCACGAATATCTTTAGGAAGTCAGTCCAGCTCCCTCTTCTATCTGGTTCATACTTTTCTGCTTTTTTCACAGCTTTCTGGTCAGTTCCTACTAACATCCCGGGTCTAAGATCGGGGGCCACACCTTTCTCTTTCAGTGCTTACCTTTGGCTAGTTTTGGGTAAGCCCCCCATTTCTTCTTTCTTATACTCCATTTATTAGTTAATGAATGTGTTGTGGGTTAAACTTAAATGTCCTCTTATATTGTTACCCATTTCCAGTAGTCCTTACTGACTGCACGAAGATCATTTATTACATTGAGAAGTAACATCCATATCATCCGGATCATCCCCGGGGAGCAGCTATCTGGACACCTCGAACTCCAGCAGCTCTTCTCGGCACAGGGCTTTTTCCCCTACGGGGGTTTTCCCTGGAGGGCTCACCCCTGGCCTGGACTTTTTCGTTCCGGCCGGTGGAAGGACTTCTAGGGATTTCCTCATTCTCGTCATAGGATTCAGGTAGGTGTTTCCTATGTTTGTTCTAGCCGTGCTAAAATATTAGTGTGATAGTTTTTACAAGTGGTCATTTCTGGCAGCAAACAGTGACTGTAGCAGTGCTGCCATAGATCGCAATTTCATGTGTGTGATTTAAAGTGACCATTACTGGCATACTGAATTTATGGAAACAGCCTTATGCGTGTGATTTACAATGACCATTATTGGCATAGATAGGTTGTCGAAGCAGCCTCATGCAAGTGATTTATACTGCCTATTACTGGTATTGGTAAATTGTGGATGCAGCCTCTTGCAGCCGCTTGCATAGGATTTACAGTGACCAGTGCTGGCATAGATAGGTTATGTCAGCAGCATAAATTTGCATGATTTAAAGCGACCATTTCTGGGAAATTTAAATTGTGGCAACCTCCCCATACTTGTGATTCACAGTTACCATTACTGGCATAGATAGGTTGTGCAGCAGCCTCGTTCATTAGATTTATGGTGACCAGTACTGGTATAGATATGTGATTTAGCCGCTGCCTAATGCAAACTGTATAATGTGTTCCTGTGTAGTGTACTGTTGGCGACATGATATTTACTGGAGCTTTTCATTTGTTACCATTGAGTACCAACAGTAAATTGTATAGCTTTTTAGCTCAGCAAAAAACAGATTTATTGCATGCACCTCCGTTTTAACACTGGCTGCCTTGAGTAAATGCAATGACACCTCTACTTCAAACATCCATTTTACTCTGTGCAGTGCAAATGATGTACACTACATGGAGAGGACCTGTTTGAACTTAAGAGCAAACAGAAGCGCTCCCCTTTGCATCATACAGGAGGCACTCAAAAATGAGAACCATGACATCTGAAAAAGGGCCTTTATTGCAGGATGAGGGGTTGCTGAAAAGTTCCCTTTTAAGAAGTAGTGTTCAAAGCAAACTAAGATACCTGCATATAAATGAAGGCTTCTTCATACTTTGGGTTAATATGGCATATCTTTGATTGTATTGTATGTTGCCATTTTGTCTAATGCCTTGGGCTTTTCTGAAAACCAATATAAAGATTTTAAAATTTCAGTTCGTCTGTCCGGCATTTACCGAAATGTCCTTGAAGAGCACCTGGCCCAACTCTTTGCCTGCTGCATCGGTTTCCTGATGCTAAACGGATTGGCTTTAAGACCGTGTGTATGGTTTACAAGCTGTACATCATCAGACCATGGCTATCTTGAAATGCTTACTTGCAACCTCTCTTACGACTATTATGATCCACCTCACTGCTTCTGCTAAACACAGCCTCAGATCAAGTTTCTAAATAGTGAGGTCGGGCAGTCTACGTGAAGACGAACTTTGAGAAATATTTTTAGAATTCAGCAAGCTACAAAGAATAAATTATTCACTAATTAATTTGTCATATTTGTTTAATGCCCATATGCAATTATTCGTTCATACACTGCAATGTTCCTTGCTGATCCATCCCCAATGAGCATTTTCGAATTGGAGTTACTTTTGGGTTGAATAAATGAATTTATTATAACATAACCTAGACACAAGCAAACATCATATGTGCAGGCGCAGGATGTATATGCCAAGTGCATTGGATAACTATTTACCGAAAATAAATCAGAGAAATCAGAGAAATCAGAGTGATACGTTTTACTGAAGTAAAAAAATACAGAAAATAAATAAATAAATAAATATATATATATATATATATATATATATATATATATTTATAATATAGATATACACACACGTATATATACACACACACACACACATATATATATATATAGTAGTGGGGTAAGGGGTTAGAATGGGTTGAGAGGGGTTGAGATGGGGTTATAAGGATAGAAAAAACGGGGGCTTGGGAGGGGGAAAAGAAAAAATAGGTATTTTTTAGGTATTTTGGTTGTGGTGATATGTACCACTCTGAAATTTGCTTCGGTAATATCACATACAATCGTGCAGTCTCTAACACTCTGGTAATTACACTTTATTCCTGAGCTAAACAGACCACTGTGCCCCATTCACATGACTACTGCATTTTAAAACTAAAATGCTTAGATTGCCAAACCCAGCCGTGTTTTCACATTTTTCTTATTCTTTTTTAAACAAGTATTAATTATGTATAACTCATATAAAGAACAGATGAAGCTGGCACCACCCACAAATATCATATTACTTTCTGTAGTTCAACCAAGTGTAACCAAATGTACGCAGAGTGTACCAAAGCCTAAACTGAACTAATCAAGAAATCAAACTGTATTAACAAACACATTATCTTGTAATCATGAAGATGCTACATCAATAAAAGATGATTGCTGTGAACGTGAAGTATGTCCGATATTTTATTAAAAGTAGTAATATGTAAACTTGCTGTAGTAATTACTACATGGTTGTTACTAATAGTGGTGGGATTCCCACTGTTTGTTATTGCAGAATACCTCATTTAAGAAATTGTCAACAATATTGGTTGAGGGAAGAAATGACACGCTTCTCTCACGACAAGGATGTGATGTATGTTAGTGCACAGTTTAATGTGTTTTAATGAATTATAACTTTTAAGGACCACTTTTTCCAAAGTATTTTTCCGCGTTAATATGTTTACAATATTATAACCAGCTTCCATCAGAAGTGGCCAGGAAGAGCACACTAAGAGGGACAAGAGTAAAAAGGATAATGAACAAAGATAAGAATGGAAAGATAGGGAGGTAAGAGTTTGAAATTTAAGTGGATGTAGGAGAAGCATAGCAGTAGGTGAAGAAACGGAAAAACAAATCTGTCATTTGTGAACAAGCAAAACGTGTAAAACAAGATATGAGGGCGGTGACTGAGCAGCAAAAGAAAACCAAGAAAGAAAACAGTGGGAGTATGAGAAAAGTAGCAAACTCGAAAGAGAACAAGAGCAGCAGTGGAGAATGAAGAAAAAAGCAGCAAGGTAGATTGAGGTAAGAATTGGTTACAGAGAGAGCGTTTGGGGTGGAGGCGGTGATACATTTTGAAAGAGTAAAAAGCAGGTGAGAAAGAAAAGAAAGGGAGAAAGGGAGAACAAAGAACATTTGTGATAGGGTACCATGGGGTGCAAAGGCAAAAATGGAAGCGTAGGACAGAGGGCAGTGGGGGACACTGGAGCCATGGCAAATGTGATCAGTGAAGAAATATACAAGACAATCCCAAAAGATCCCCCTCTACGACCATCAGAGGTGGAAATGTATCCATTTAGATCCAAGTAACCACTACCATGCAAGGGATACATTGAAATCACTTGTCAATACAAGATGCAATGCTGGAGGATATGCATACATGTGCTGGAGGAGGCTGCTGAATATTCAGCATTACTGTAGCTCTGGCCACAAACACAAAAGCACAGGTAGAACTGGTAGCTAATGCCTCAAGTTACCTACTAGAAACCCATCCAAAGAATGTAGTCTTGGTGAAGGACAACACCATCTATGAAACGGGGGCAGAAGATGCTAATACTACATCATTAAGGGTCCTTGCTTCTGGAGTCTGGAGATGCAGTTATTCTGCAGCAGAGTACTAGCCAAAAAGCCTTGACTGCTGATAATTCTTGTACCCGTATCTAGGATAGTCAAGAGAACAGTAAATATATCCCTGAGCTGGAAATTGAAATAGAGATTTTATTTTTATCAGAGTCAGTTAAAATCCAGAACCAGTGCTTATTTAAAACTGCACTACGTAACACAAGATCCTTAAATGCACATGCCGTAGACCTACATGATTTTGTTCTTGAACATGAAATTGACCTCTTTTGTCTTACGGAAACTTGGTTACAAGACCCATGCGGTCCCACTATGGAGATTGCAGTACCAGAGAATTACATAGTTTTCTCTAATAACCACACAAACTCCAAAGGCAGAGGTGTAGCCATATCATACGGAAAGAGTTACCGTTCTATCAGGTCCATAGTTCCTGTGATGGATGTGAGATGATGCATCTCAAAATAAAATTAGACCCAGTAAACTGTTTAAACCTGTTGCTGCTGTATAGACCCCCCCCAATAAAATGCCAAATTTTAAGAAGCTAAGTCACCTTCTGTAACCTTTGAATAAAAGGGGATGTGCCACAATACTTCTGGATGATTTTAACAGGTGTTTTCAATACCCCAAAGACCAAGAGGCAACACAACTTGAGCACCTCTTGAAGAGTCCTGAATTTTATATTTTGAACACAGAATCCACCCATTCAAAAAGTGACACATCTGGATCGGATCACCTCTAGAAACATCTGAGTGGTGCTCACAGACCCCAAGCCCTGTATATGGTCAGATCACTGTGCTATATTGTTTCAAACCTTTGGCAAACAAAAACTGTATATAGTCCACGCCCCACTTACGAAAGTCCATGGCAGAAATTATAAAAAGGTCTCTGAAATCAACCTGAGTGATGGATTGCACATTGGATGAAGAAAAACCAGAACTCCTCATTAAAGTATTTGAGTAATCTATGATCAAAATTGGAGATCAGTTTGCCCCTCTGAAGAATTCAATTGTGGGAAATAAAACTTCCAACAATGACTGGTTCAATAATGATTTAGAAGAAATCAAGAGAGCAAAAAGGAATGAGTTTGGGTGAAGACAAAATCTGACCTTCATAAGAAAGCTTGGAATGAACTAAAGAAAAACTATAAAAATGCCAAATACAATGCAAAGAAAGTGTATTATGAGAACCACATCATTAAGGCCAATAATGGAACGACCCTTAACTCAGAATTTTAAAGAAAATCGAAAACCCAAGACAAGAGACAAGCTCTTTTACTCTTTCTAAAGAGGATTATACTTGAATCCAGAATTCCTTCACTGATAAAGTCTTATCGGCCAAAAACAAAAGGAAAAAGCATGTAGTGGTCATACCTAAAGACGATACTGGACCTGTGAGTGCCTGTGACACGACCAGTGACCCTCCTGGAATTAAGGAGGTGGGAACACGGGACTTCACTTTACATGATATTAATATAGCAGGACTTTTAGAAATTATGAAAAGTGTGCATCCCACATCCTACTCGGGGGATATTCTCCCATCCAAGATCATCCTAACTAATGATAATATCTTTGTCCCTTTTCTCACTTAATTTATGAATACTTCTTTTAGGCATGAAGACGTACCCAGATGTATAATGGGAGTTACGGTTACACCCCTGGTAAGAAAAAAGCAGGGAAAAACCGCAATGACATATCTAACCTCAGACCAATTACAAAGACTTTATTTTTCCTGAAAATCCTTCACAAAGTCGCCACTGAACAATTCCAAGAATTTTTGGAACTCCATGGTGTTCTTCACCGAAAACAATCAGGCATTAGGCCCGCTTTAATACAAAGAGTGCCCTGTGGACATTCAGTCAGACATGTTGAACATTGTAGATTCCGGAGGATGTGGTCTGCTGGTCCTCTTGGACATATCTGCGACCTTTGACCTTATGGATCATGGTACACTAACAGCAGCATTAGAGAAGTCAGGGATTGCTCTTCAACTGGATCCACTCATTTTTGTCTTTAAAGAGTGTCAGCCGTCCACTTGGGGGAGGATCTGTCAGATATCGCGCCAATCTCCTTTGGAGTACCACAGGGGGCATGTCTGTCCCCCACCCTTTTTAATCTTTATGTCAAACCATGATGAGCTTAATATCCTTTTCACTAATTACATAGACAGAAATTATGAACAGGATTCTACAAAATTAAATGAGATCTTTAGAAATGTAAAACAGTGGATGGTGGTGTGGGATGTTTTTACCCATGCATCCAAGCCCTACCATAAAACTGTGCAGTACTGGCATAGAAAACATCATGATGGCCAGAACTTCCCAGAGAGTGCACAGGGAAAACATGAAGAATAGGCTGCCACCCATTTTGCCTATGTTGTGAGCACAGGAGGGCACTGCCTAAAACCGCCATTGGGCTACACACACAGTAGCCTGAAACCATTGGGAATGGCAATGCTGATTGCCAAAAAGCAACTCAGAACTGTGGGGAATTCATTTTCTTAATCCCAAAAATGGTTGCAATACCGGTACTCACCACTATCAGAAAGCCGGCGTTTTAAAACCACCAGACTTTTGTGTAAAACTGAACAAATGAAACAAAACCAGGCCAAGGAAAGACTTGCTAAGAGGTGGATACAATGTAAAACTATATTCTGAAATGACTTGAAGGAAGTAATTATTTAATGTATATGTAAAAATTGTAAGTTTGATTTAAACTGGGAACAAAAAGTGACATTTAGCTGAAACCTGGCTTAATGAAACTGGATTCTGCCTGACAACTACCCCCGACAGGAGTTGAAACCTGCTCAGCCACTCTTCCCAGGCCTAGCTGCATCCTGCTGCCCCTTGCCAAAAGGAGTTGACACCTCTCTGATTAGATTAGGGTGGAGCACCTGGGAACTGGAAGGGACAGAACAATGCAACTTCCTTGACTCAGGCAAATGTTATATTGGGGGCGTCGTAAAATAGCTTCCTCTTGCGAGAAACTGGGGGGCAGCTGTGCCTCTGTGAACAAGCTGGCTTGGGGGAAGTGGATAAACCAGTTCTTCCACCATGTGATGTGGGAAGCCACAACCCTTTTTTTGACCAGGGCAAAAGTTAAAAAGATAGATAACTCATAGTGCGGACTGGTCAAAATTATATAAGTAATATCATTATTCTTGTGTTATTGCTGTGCACGTTTTAAGAGGCGTTAGGACCCTGTGGTGTATTCTGGGGGGTTGCTAGCGGAAAATAGGGTCTTACTCCAAATGTATGCATGTTAAAAATCTGACACTTTATCATCTGAAACCCATCTCCCTGGTGCACATTTGTGTAAAATCTAGAAAGGTTTAGAAGTCGTTATCTGGATGAAAAGGGGAGAATTCTGTCATCAGTGGACACGACATCGTACAAAGACAGGAATTGGATGGTTTGGTGCTACAGAAAATATGTAAACTGAACCTATAATATGAGAAAAATGGTACATAGATAAATATGTATTTGGGTCAGAAATAGATTTGTGTGCAAATTGACCAGGGGAGGATCCTCTGACCCATAAACAGACCTCATCATGATGACAATCCATTTCCTTCCCCCAATCATGGGAGAGGGGAGATTTGCGCCAATGACAAGTAGAGAGGGGCAGGCTTAGCTAGGCCCAGGCACACACCCATTTTCAAAACACATAAAAAGAGACTGCTGGGACAGGTAGAGACATTCAATTCCATTTGCTGCAGAGCATGCTGACCGAAGACTTCACATCCAGAGATCCAGACTTCAAATCCATCAATCTCCAGAACCTGTAGCAGAAATTAACTCCAGAATGTGTAGCAGAGAGGCCTGAATCCACCAGCTGAATCCTCTTCAGCAGGCCTCAAAACCAACCAAATTATTCAACAGCCGGGTGAGCTGTTTGAATTTTTGCCAAGAATTCTTGCAAGAACCTGTAGCAGTATCCAGAAAGCAGTGCTGTATCCGGAACCCGAGAGAACCACAAACCAGACCGTTGTGAGCAGATCCGGTGCTTGACAGACCCAGAGAGCAGAGCTGACCTAGATAGCCGGGACTTCAGAACCACCCGCCGGAAGTCCCGTTCAACCTGACCAGACCGTGACGAGGCCTATTTCAAATTGATATTGTGAGTACCTAGCAGAACTGTGCAGGACCAATCTCTTAGTTAAAATAATCTAATCCAAACTATTTTAACCTAAGTAGAACAGCCTCCTAGAAATCGTGTCATCTGTCATTTTTAAAGCTGCACAACTGTCACCTGTCAATTCTGCAGCTGCAAGCTGTCACCTGTCATTTTGAGTTTTACTTTAAATCCGAAAATCTACCTTTATTAAATTGTCCGTATCTCTGGAACCGTTTGGGCTAGGAACATGGTATAACTTTCATTTTAAAGCTGTGATTCTAGGCTTTTCAACTTCCTACTCTGTAATAACTCATAGAGCATTGTTAAAGTGAGCCTGAACTAATATAAAGTAGCCATCACCTACCCTGAACCTCTAGAGGGAATTAAAAGCAATTTTAGCACCTTTTCACTTCCTTGCAAACCACATTAAAGTAATTTGCATGTGTTTAAAACTCATCCCTGTTTTCTCTAAGCTTGCTGGGGGAACTGGAACTGTGTATTGCATTATAAAGTGTGATTTGTGGGGATTCTTGAAGACTGTGTGCTCTCCTTCCATTTCTTGTATTGCAAAGGGGGGGAGTGAATTGTCAAAAGAAAAAGTGATCATATTACCTTTTGCTAAAATCATAACAAGTTATTTCTGTACTGCATTTTATTCCACCTTGCGTTTCCTTGAACCATATAAAGCATTCTTTCCCACCTTATTCTTCTGTTCCTATTCATAAGTTACCTCTTGCAGACTACTGCTCATATTCACAAGTGTAATATCCATTATCAATTTATTTATAGAAGTGTGATATATATATATATTGTTTCAATTTTCAAATAAACCTTTTAATTTGCAAAACAAACCTACTTCTTGGCTCAGTGGGGTCAGGGGGATTCTAAGAGGGGGGTGTTATACAAGGGTTGTCATCCAGAGTACTGAACTGGATATAAAAATACATCAATAAGGGTTTTCCTCAGCAGCCCAGACTAGGCATTGACTTAGCTGTAGTGTTGATTGAATATCGCTTACAAAAGTGGGGGCTCGGAGCCAGGATATTCTGGGTTAGATTTACCACTTCTTCAGATTAATACAGTGTGCCAACTGACCAGATACACATATCCGGTTAGATCACCATGCTGTTTTACACTGTGAAAGCATCCCTCAAAGGAACGCTCTAAGGAAACGGTCTGTTTTGCAAAATAAAATACTAACTTCTGTAAGTCAGGAGGGAGATCAATCTCCAGCATGACGACCGTGGTAGATATGACAATAGCGAGGGAGCACCTCTTACATCAGCTATTTGTGAGAGGTGAGTGGACTCATCAGGACCAGGCGGTCTGGTTGCAGGCAATCGCGCAACAGGTCACTGAAACAGGGTCAGATATATGGAGAGATCAGGGTCCCCTACATGTGGCCCTGAGCGAACTATACATGGCCCCTAAGGCAAAAGATGAACACAATAAGATTGCCAGGATAGCGGCATATTTGTATCTATATATGGAAGTCATGCAGGACAAATGTGCTGAAGGCCAAGATCTGGCAAATAGGCAACAGATGGCGTTAGAAAAGGCCCAATCTGACCTGGTCTCTTCTGAGCAGAGGCTGCACGGGAGCCAGGAGTCAGAAAATGGCAGCAGACAGTACATCAATAAAATAAAGGAGGATAAGGCTGCAACAGGAAAAGGCTGACCAGGATACCAGATTTCTGGCCTTGCAGAAGGAGTACCAAGAAGGTTTGGACTCCTTTCTGCAGAGCCAGAAAAAGCTGGAGCAACAACTGGACTTCAACAGGGCATGCACAGAGCAGGTAGCCACCCTGCAAATTCGATTAGACAGAGAGAAAGAGGAAAGCAATACATTGATTCTGAAAGACCTGGATACCCAGGCAGAGTTTGATCAGGAGCGCCAGAAAGCTGGTGCCTTCCAAAGGCAAAGGGACGACCTGGCAGCACAGATGCAGGCTCTTAGTCAGGAAAGGGATACCTTAGGCCAGGAAGTCTGCCACTTAAAAAGGAAAATGGAAGAAAATCACCTGGCCCTCCAGGGGCTGGGTGACCTCCAAAAAGAGCATCAGGGCTTGCTAGATCACACCAGGAGGGTGGAGGAGGCTCTGGCAGGAAAGGAGCAGGCCAGTAGGGATGGGACTGAGGAGGTAACCCTCCTGCAGCAGAGACTGGCCCAGTACTCCAGGACCAATCAGGAGGCACAGAGAGAAAATGAGGCTCTCTGTCAGCACAATGATAGGCTCCAGCAACAGGTAGCGATGCAGGAGAGACTGATAGAGTCTAGTAAGGCCTTGACTGAGGAACTGAAAGTGCAGGCTCTTGGATTGCAATAGGGAGCAGGGGCTGATAGAGACGAGGTTCGCTGGGAAAAGGAAACGCCTGAGCATAACCTCAGGAGCCCTGGTACCAGAGGCCTTCATCTCTCCCAGTCCCTGGACTCTTCCACCCCCATGTCCCCTCGCGCACATGAGCCCAGGGCCACGGGGATGGCAGATTACTATCCAGCTAGAAGTATGGGGCTCATAGGCCAGTACCTCCCAGGAATGGATGGGCAGGCATCCGGGTATGGGCACCCAAGCACAGTGCAATTTAGTGGGGAACCCCAGGAGAGTAGGCCCATTAAGGGCATCCTGAAAACCTATGCCCAGTTAGGTCAGTGGGGGGGTACCCATCAAATCCTGGCAGCAAGGAGGGGTCTGAAGACTCCTCTGAGCATTACAGGACACAGGAGACCAGGTCCCCACATTCTGCCAGCCATTCCCAGGCTCGCAGAATCCAGGAAAACCTGGAAGATCAGACGGGCACCTCTGGGAGCAGTGCTTCTGAGTCAGAGGATGAACGCACCAGGGTTACCCGAACCAAAAAGGCCAATAAGGCAAAAAGGGCCTTGCTAAAGGACCCATTGAAACAAATAAAGGCAATCAGGAGTGTCATCACTCCTTATCATAAGAACGCCAAGTATTCCGTTTGGGAACACTTGGAGCTCTATGAGCAAATGATGGAGACTTTCCATTTGAAGGACAGCAGTAGCTGCATCCAGTACGTCAAATGGACATTCTCCCCAGAATACTCCAGTTTCTTTGCGGGGCTGGAGGACCAAATTCATTTAAGATGGTCCACCTATAAGGCGGCCATCTTGAAACATTTTTCTGTTCACAGAAATCCTCAAGAGGCTCGCAAGGCAGCCTACAATTTGCAATGTGGGGAGGATCAGGCCCCACAAGAGTTTGTGCAAGAATTAAAGCGTGCTTTTGCGCAGACCACCAGAAGGGTGCGCACGGATAGCAGAGAATTTATCAATGCGTTTTTCCATGCCTTACCCAAATACATAATGACCCAGCTCGTGAGAGATTTTCATGAGAAAAGATCTTTAGACTGGGTCATTGAACAGGCTACCCAGATCTATGAGGTGCAGAAGCCCATCGAAAATAAAAAATAATGCGCAGAAAAACCCCAAAACCAACAGCATCCCTGCTGCTGCCAAGGTGGCAGAGGTAAAGGTTGCCCCCGTTTTAGGTTTGGAGATGGGGGGGGCCTAAAAACCTGCCTGCACCAAATAATTCACAGCCCAGAAGGCCCTCGGGCCAGTCACAGACAGGGAGTCGAGGAGGTAGTCCCACAAATGGGGTCCCCCGCTCAATCTTACTATGTAAGTCCCCGCTACAAGGGAAACCGACCCATCCTGGGTTATGTGTGGACTCCTCCAGCCCAAGGGGGAGGATCCAGCCAAGCGCCTAACCCGGGGAACTTCCCTCCTAACTTCCCCCAGGAGGGCAGAAATACACCAAATCCTGGGCAGAACTTTTTTCCCAGGTATCCACCCAATTTCCAACCCCAAAACCATCCATCCTTCTTTCCCCAATTCCCTGAGCCCAGACAACCTAATCCGGGAGAGGGGATGCCAAGGGTGGAGGGGTACCCAAATCTTCCCAATCCGGGGTATTACCAAAGAAGGGATAGCTACCCTTCCTGGGATCAGCCCAGGGGAGAAAATAGAGCCCCGTATCAGTCTGAGCGGGTTTCACAACTTGAGCGCCAGGTCCAAAATATGGCACGGGATCTAGGTTACATACTGAGGACTCAACAGAACCCTCAGATGAGCATGCCACCGCAGAATGCCCCAAACTCTGGACCTGGTGCTCCAGAACAATGACGGGGCAGTCCCCCGATAACCCACCGGTTCCCATGGAGGAGACACAAGGGGAAGGGGGGTGTAAAGCCTTGGAGGAAGCTTCCTTCCCAACTTGTAAACAGCCCCTGGAAAACCAGGAACCGGAAACAAAATCTCCTGCCCCTGAAAGCCTGCCTCCCAAGGAGCAGAGGGGGGGTAGGAGAAACAAAGGACCCAAACAGACCCACTTTGTGGAGGAGGTACAGGTCTTCCAATTTGAGGGAGAGGGATCCTCAGAAGATCCTGGGAAAAGGATCTTCTCCTTCAGGGATGGGGGAATTACTCCCAAGGAAAAATGGGTCCCAAGGGATGCCGATTCAGACTGGGGAGATGTGGAGACTGAGCTACCACCACCCACCATCTCATCCCAGAACCAACAATACCAAAATCCCATGAGTCAAACCCATCCTGATGGCTGCCTCCAAAAAGGGGGGGGGCGGCCTGAACCGGAACCAGGGGAACCCACAATGGCTCTGATCTCCAGTTGCCAACTTTTTCTTTCAGATTCCCAAGGCTCTCCACAGAATTCTGCCCAAATCTCTTCTCTTGAAATGTCCAAAACCAGAAAATTGGCCCACCAGTTGTCCAAAAATGTGCATTATCTGTGCTCCCTTGAGGAGAAGGAGGGAAGATATTATGCCCCGGTACAAGTACAGGGGCAGGGTACAATTTCAGCGCTGGTGGACACTGGATCTCAAGCTACCCTTCTGTCCAAAAGGGCCTTTGATGAATTAAATGCAGGAAGGGGGGATAATTACTGTATTCCTCTCACCTCTCTTCCTGGACAACTGCAGAACTTTGACGGGAAGGAAATTCCTGTCGAGGGGACTGCAGATTTGGACATCAAAATTAGGTGACACAAGGTGAAACACCCGGTCATAGTTGTGACTCCAGAGGGCACCCCTTGTTTACTAGGGAATGACCTCCTGAGAAGGTTGTCACCCCTAATAGATTGCGTAAACAAGGTCCTGTGGACCCAGACTAGTCGACCAATAAAATCAAAACAGAGTGTCAACCATGTTAGTTTAAATGGCACCTGCCACATGGTTGAACAAAAATCGGACCAAGTAGAATTTCACTTCCAGAACAACCAAATTCCAGACGTGACAGTATATCAGTAGGACAACAGACTGGTGATGGGGGGTCCTCTCTATTTCTGAAAATCAAACTTCCTTCCAGTTTAAGGTGGTATTCCACACTAGAAGGAAACACCCTGAAATTCTTTACTAATCCACAATCAGAAACTCCCACTCCTATAGTCCAGAAAGATGTGAAATCAGCTCAGAGCCTGGCTGATATTCAGCAAATTGGAGAGCAGTTGTTCATCCCTGTTCAGTTAAATGATGGGAAGGACTCTGTTCTCGCTCGAGTGTGTGTGTGAACAATGGTAAGAGCTTCATCAGCAAAGCCATGTTCCGCCAACTCCCAAAAGATCCAGCCATTCCCACATTTAAACTGATAGACAAATGGGAAATGGACCTGGAAGCACCTAATTCCAAACATCTCCTGCCAAGCAGGTGTATGCTCAAAATCTCCATTGGCAACAAGAGCATAGTCCATAATTGTTGGGTTGTGCGAGACGTCACTGCCGCCTTTTACTTAGGTAGTGACATTCTCAATCGCTTTGCCATTAGTTTGGACCTAATAAACTTCAAAGCTTGGTCTCGATTAGCGGATAATCCAATGGGCTTTGATGATTCAGAAAAAGCATTTAGGTCAGCTCAATTGCTACCTAATGCAGTTGAAATTCAGATTAAAGAGGAAGTCACCATCCCAGAAAGGACCCGACAATTCTCCCTGGAAGTGAAAGTTAAAAGATGACAAAAATTGAAAAACCCTGATGCTTATATTCATCTAAATGCTTCTCTCCAACAACAAGGGTTGGGGGTAAACCCAACACCATTAGTTAACATAAAACATGACACCATTCCAATAGAGGTGGATAACAGCGACTTAAAGAGTACTTCTCTAGCCGCAGGCACAATTATTGGAATGGCGGTTGATGACCAACATTTTTCCATTGATCTAGGAAATGAACTGTTAGGACCAATCCCCAAGGACTGTTTTGACAGTGACAGTGATGACAATACAACACCAGACAGGATTTTCACCCGGCATGGGGGGAACTTCCTGGTGTACACTTCTTGGCCTTATGGTAAGGAAGATGTGACTTGTGACTTTAGGAGGGATGGGGTGATTTTCCAGGTCCATGAGGGCTGCCTTTCCGACCTGAAGCCTACAGTCCAAATCAGCACTCTGACCAGGGACTTCTCCACCCAGCTGGAGGAGGCCGCTGAGATAGCCAAACCAGATGTCTTTCCCGGCTTCAGGCAGATGGTGGAAGAGAGGGTCAACCTAGCTGACGCCTGCGTGACTCTGGAACAGAAGCAAAGGTTGAAACAAGTTTTCTTGGATTTCCAAGATCTCTTTGCGGTAGACTCATATGACTGTGGTCGCACCGACATCCACACCACAACAATTCCCACGGACCCTGGAATGACTCCAGTGTTTGGGAAGCAATATCGCTTGCCTCTCGCATCCATGGAGTCCCTTGCTGAAATAATTAAGAACCTTGAGTCCCGGGGAATAATCCGTCCAGTCCACAGCACTTTCAATAATCCGGTGCTGGGAATATTGAAGCCAAACGGCCAGTGGAGACTCTGCGCCGACCTTAGGGAGCTCAACAAACGGGTCCATACTTCCCGATGGCCTCTACCGTACATTGACCAAGGGCTGGCCCAGATCCAGGGGTCACAGGTATTCACAGCAATAGACCTGACCAATGGATACTGGACCGTGCCTGTCAGTAGGGAGGACCAATACAAACTGGCTTTTACCTTTGGGGGCCAGCAGTACACATGGACCCGGACTCCCTTCGGATACCTCAACTCTGGCAATTAATTCAACATTTTCCTACCTAAGGCCATGCCCGACCTGGGTGCGAGGGGTAAACTAGCTTATGTAGATGATGTCCTCATCAAAAGTTCATCTGTGGAAGAACACATGGCGGAGATCTGTTATGTTCTGACGCAGTTGAGGGCCGCCGGAGCAAAACCTTCCTTCCAGAAAGCACAGTGGTGTAGAACCCGTGTTAATTTCTTGGGGCATGAGATTACTCCTCAGGGTCTCTGTCCCCAAGAAAAGAAAGTGGAAGCATTTCAGAAGCTGAAAGACCCCACAACTCTGCGGGAACTAAGGAGCCTCCTTGGACTGACTAATTACAGCAGAAAGTTCATTGAAGGCTACGCAGAGATCACTAGACCCCTGATTCATCTCTTGAAGGGAGGGGTCAAGTGGGAATGGGGTCCAGAACAATCCGAGGCAATAAGACAACTCAAGAGAAGCCTCTCACAAGCGCCTTGCCTAGCTTACCCTGTCAGAAACAAGGAGTTCTTCCAGGAGACAGGGTTCTCTAATACGTGCTTGACGGCAGTATTATACCAAAAGCATGACAAGGTCAATAAAGTAATCTCCTATGCGAGCAAAACTTTATCCTCTGTGGAGGAAAAATTCAACGATTGTGAGAAGGCACTCCTGGCAACGGTGTGGGCATTGAAGAATTACCACCCGTTTATCCAGGGGGAACACATCATAGTGGAGACTCCACACCAGCCTCTGCAATGTCTCCAAGGTGACAGAATCCGGGTCGGAAATGTGAGTAATTCCCGGATTACTTCCTGGATTCTGTCAATGCAAGGCTTTCCTGTGGAGGTCAGATATGGCCAAAACAAGAAGAGTGCCCTCGCGCAAGGTCTGGCTGACTTGCATGATTGTGCCAGAGAAAACTGTCTCGAGGACGAAAGTCTAAAAATCAAGGACAACATGGAGGCATACCTTAATTCCCCACACAAAGTCTTTGAAGAAGACAAGTGTGAGGGAATGCCCACTGTCTATGTGGATGGATGCTCTTACCATGTTGACAACAACGGGGAGAAAGAACTGGTGGCCGGCGTAGGGAACGCATGGGTGAATGAGTCACCAGAACCCTCCGCTTGATACAAAATTGGTCCCCGAAGTAGTCAGGTGGCAGAGTTGATGGCTGTGCATCAGGCCATCCTCACTGCTGTCCAACATCAACTCCACGAACTGGTCATAATCACAGATTCGGATTA
This sequence comes from Ambystoma mexicanum, assembly GCF_040938575.1. Lineage (NCBI taxonomy): Eukaryota > Metazoa > Chordata > Amphibia > Caudata > Ambystomatidae > Ambystoma > Ambystoma mexicanum. The sequence continues at coordinate 944,025,093 of NC_090926.1, forward strand.
TATACGGAACAGGTTCGTGGAGCACCTGGTTAATTGGAAAAGCAGAGGCATGTTATGTGCTAATAACAAACCCCTGAAACATGGGAAGCTAATCCAAAATATTGATGATCTGGTCACATCGAATGGGATGACCATCTACTGGAAAAAGATCAAGGGTCATTCCAAAGTAGAGGGACCAGACAAAACTGGAAATGACTTAGCTGATCAGCTGGCCAAAACCGGGGCCATCCAAGGGGATCTAATAGAAATAGAGTCCCTATTGGGGGAAATCCAGGTCACTGCTATCACTAGGTCCCAGACGAATGCTCACAATGATCTTTCAACTGCACAATGGAGTAAGGAGACCCCTGATGCTGATTTAATTACAGCTCAGAAGGGGGATCCAATTATTGGTAAGTTTTACCAACACCTTGAGGACCCTGAAAATGTTCCCCTGACGGATACCGATTACATTGGGAAAGAGGACCTAAGAGTGTTGATGAAATGTCCAAAAATGTTCCGAATCCAAGATGGTTTGCTGGTAAGGAAATCCAAAGCTGGCCAAGATCAGTGCGTGGTTCCTACCTCATTCCGAAGCCTGATGTTAAGTCACGCCCATGATGCGGCCACCGCCGGTCATAGGGGGTTTCACACAACACTGGAAATCTTAAGAGAAGTTGCATAATGCCCACACATGGGGCAGGACCTCGACCAATACTTGAAGGGGTGTCTTGTGTGTGCACAATTTCAGCCATCATCCCTCACACACCGTGCGCCTCTCCAAAAGAGGGGGATGACACTGCCATGGTCAGATTTGCAAATCGACTTTGTAGGCCCTGTGATTCGCTCGTCTAGAGGAAACAAGTACATGTTGACCGTTACATGCTTGTTTACCAAGTGGGTGGAATGTCTCTCAGCCCCAAACTGCAAGGCAGAAACCGCAGCTGCCCTGATGATTAACCACATCTTTTCCCGTTTTGGTCTACCTCAAAGGATTGAGTCAGACAGGGGTAGCCACTTCCCCAGTGAAGTAATGACAAAGATGTGGGAGATACTGGGGTTCAAAAGGAAGTTACATATTGCTTACAGGCCAGCTTCTTCTGGAGTAGTGGAGAGATACAACCGAACCATTGTGAGCATATTAAAAATGTTTGTGGCAGATTCTGGGCCAAGTTGGGATATCCGATTACCTCTGGTCCTAATGGCCATCAGATCTACCCTTTTATCTGCAACTAAAATGTCACCATTTGAGTTGATGACTGGACGCAAGATGGTGCATCCTCAGCATTTGCTCTACAGGACTCAAGAGCGGACACTGATAAATGCCTCCACAACTCATGAGTATGTGGAGAATCTAAGGAAACACCTTCAGCATGCTTTTGCCTATGCTCAGCGGAATCTAGAAAGATTAGCTGATAGCATGAAAACCCACTACGACCTGAAGACCACCAGGAAGGAATATACTGTGGGGGACCGGGTCTATTTATACAATTTCCAAACGAACCAGGCCAAACAGCAAAAATTCTTGCCTACATGGATGGGACTGTTTGAAATTATAGACAAGATCTCCCCTGTTGCCTATAAGATCTGCATCCCCAAAGGCAGTTTGGCAGAGGGGGAAGATAAGTGGGTCCATATAAATCAGCTAAAGTGTTGCCATCCCAGGCACACTCTGCAACAACTGGAGGAGTCCTCTGCAATACCAGAGGGGGCCGCTCCCGAGTAAATCAACTCCAACCCTAAAATATCCCACATATAGTCTCTAAAATATTATGATTTGGAAAAAAAAATTGTCTTATAATTGTATCTTGTTTTGGTTAAAATAAGAACGCAAATGTTTTGACTATAAAATGTATATGCCACTCATCCAAGCCCTACCATAAAACTGTGCAGTACTGGCATGGAAAACATGATGGCAAGAACTCCCCAGAGAGTGCACAGGGAAAACATGAAGAATAGGCTGCCACCCATTTTTGCCTATGTTGTGAGCACAGGAGGGCACTGCCTAAAACCACCATTGGGCTACACACACAGTAGCCTGAAACCATTGGGAATGGCAATGCTGATTGCCAAAAAACCAACTCAGAACTGTGGGGAATTCATTTTCTTAATCCCAAAAATGGTTGCAATACCGGTACTCACCACTATCAGAAAGCCGGCAGACTTTTGTGTAAAACTGAACAAATGAAACAAAACCAGGCCAAGGAAAGACTTGCTAAGAGGTGGATACAATGTAAAACTATATTCTGAAATGACTTGAAGGAGGTAATTATTTAATGTATATGAAAAAATTGTAAGTTTGATTTAAACTGGGAACAAAAAGTGACATTTAGCTGAAACCTGGCTTAATGAAACTGGATTCTGCCTGACAACTACCCCCGACAGGAGTTGAAACCTGCTCAGCCACTCTTCCCAGGCCTAGCTGCATCCTGCTGCCCCTTGCCAAAAGGAGTTGACACCTCTCTGATTAGATTAGGGGTGGAGCACCTGGGAACTGGAAGGGACAGAACAATGCAACTTCCTTGACTCAGGCAAATGTTATATTGGGGGCGTCGTAAAATAGCTTCCTCTTGGGAGTAACTGGGGGGCAGCTGTGCCTCTGTGAACAAGCTGGCTTGGGGGAAGTGGATAAACCAGTTCTTCCACTATGTGATGTGGGAAGCCACACCCCTTTTTTTTGACCAGGGCAAAAGTTAAAAAGATAGATAACTCATAGTGCGGACTGGTCAAAATTATATAAGTAATATCATTATTCTTGTGATTTTTCTGTGCACGTTTTAAGAGGCGTTAGGACCCTGTGGTGTATTCTGGGGGGGTTGCTAGCGGAAAATAGGGTCTTACTCCAAATGTATGCATGTTAAAAATCTGACACTTTATCATCTGAATCCCATCTCCCTGGTGCACATTTGTGTAAAATCTGGAAAGGTTTAGAGGTCGTTATCTGGATGAAAAGGGGAGAATTCTGTCATCAGTGGACACAACATCGTACAAAGACAGGGATCGGATGGTTTGGTGCTACAGAAAATATGTAAACTGGACCTATAATATGAGAAAAATGGTACATAGATAAATATGTATTTGGGTCAGAAATAGATTTGTGTGCAAATTGACCAGGGGAGGATCCTCTGACCCATAAACAGACCTCATCATGATGACAATCCATTTCCTTCCCCCAATCATGGGAGAGGGGAGAATTGAGCCAATGACAAGTAGAGAGGGGCAGGCTTAGCTAGGCCCAGGCACACACCCATTTTCAAAACACATAAAAAGAGACTGCTGGGACAGGTAGAGACATTCAATTCCATTTGCTACGGAGCATGCTGACCGACGACTTCACATCCAGAGATCCAGACTTCAAATCCATCAATCTCCAGAACCTGTAGCAGAAATTAACTCCAGAATTTGTAGCAGAGAGGCCTGAATCCACCAGCTGAATCCTCTTCAGCAGGCCTCAAAACCAACCAAACTATTCAACAGCCGGGCGAGCTGTTTGAATTTTTGCCAAGAATTTTTGCAAGAACCTGTAGCAGTATCCATAAAGCAGTGCTGTATCCGGGACCCGAGAGAACCACAAACCAGACCTTTGTGAGCAGATCCGGTGCTTGACAGACCCAGAGAGCAGAGCTGACCCAGATAGCCGGGACTTCAGAACCACCGTGACGAGGCCCATTTCAAATTGATACTGTGAGTACCTAGCAGAACTGTGCAGAACCAATCTCTTAGTTAAAATAATCTAATCCAAACTATTTTAACCTAAGTAGAACAGCCTCCTAGAAATCGTGTCATCTGTCATTTTTAAAGCTGCACAACTGTCACCTGTCAATTCTGCAGCTGCAAGCTGTCACCTGTCATTTTGAGTTTTACTTTAAATCCAAAAATCTTCCTTTATTAAATCGTTTGTATCTCTGGAACCGTTTAGGCTAGGAATGTGATTCTAATCTTTCCACTCACGAAATTTACCGCGATTTGCGATTTTGTCTCAATTTCCCAACTTGTCAAAATAGCAGCTCCATTCTTTCTTTTGTTAAAATCCGTTTGCAACTTGGTAATAACTCATAGAGCATTGTTAAAGTGAGCCTGACCTAATATAAAGTAGCCAACACCTACCCTGAACCTCTAGAGGGAATTAAAAGCAATTTTAGCACCTTTTCACTTCCTTGCAAACCACATTAAAGTAATTCGCCTGTGTTTAAAACTCATCCCTGTTTTCTCTAAGCTTGCTGGGGTAACTGGAACTGTGTATTGCATTATAAAGTGTGATTTGTGGGGATTCTTGAAGACTGTGTGCTCTCCTTCCATTTCTTGTATTGCATAGGGGGGAGTGAATTGTCAAAAGAAAAAGTGATCATATTACCTTGTGCTAAAATCACAACAAGTTATTTCTGGACTGCATTTTATTCCACCTTGCGTTTCCTTGAACCATATAAAGCATTCTTTCCCACCTTATTCTTCTGTTCCTATTCATAAGTTACCTCTTGCGGACTACTGCTCATATTCACAAGTGTAATATCCATTATCAATTTATTTATAGAAGTGTGATATATATATATATATTGTTTAAATTTTTAAATAAACCTTTTAATTTGCAAAACAAACCTACTTCTTGGCTCAGTGGGGTCAGGGGGATTCTAAGAGGGGGGTGTTATACAAGAGTTGTCATCCAGAGTACTGAATTGGATATAAAAATACATCAATAAGGGTTTTCCTCAGCATCCCAGACTAGGCATTGACTTAGCTGTAGTGTTGATTGAATATCGCTTACAGTGGAACACTGAATGTGTCTGAATGATGCTAAATTGGAGTTGTTGCTCTTTGGTTCACACCCACAGAGAACCACACTAGACTAAAGATACACTGAATTCATGCTTGATACATGTGTTATTAAAACCAAATCTAAAGTGAAAACACTGGGCACAGTATTTTACTGTAATGTTGGTACTGATGCATGTTGGGCAGAATCATATGCCGTACCCTTTGGGAACACCACACATAATTAAGACCACGAGTGTAAGTACAAATACACCTTTGGTACAAGCCTGTACTACACAGTAAAGTGGTAGTGATGGCTGAGCAGCCAGACTTATCTCAAGAGTAAATTGAGTAGTACACAAAGGACAGCATTTTCTATGGTTCAAACAAACACATACATTTATTTACACATCAGTTGTAAAACAGTTCACTAAGTAAAGCAGCAGAAAAAGCACACTCTTAATATACTACACAACACCCCATGAATTCTGGACAAGTTAAGCTCAAAAGGAAGTGCGAGCAAAATGGCACTTCAGCAATTAAACGGGAAGGAAAGAGAAGGTTATACAAAATTTAAGCAGCACCAACAAGTGAATAGTCAGGCTATCTAGTAAAGACTTCTACAATGAGGATTCAAATCAATAGGCCAGGGCCAATTTCAATGGGTCAAAGTCTTTGCTCAGGATCACACAGTTCATAGTAGTTCACGGTTAAGTCTTTGCCAAGAGTTTGAAACGAATTTGGTCGGAAGACAAGTTACTTAAAAGAGTAGAGAAGGACAAGCCCTCGGATTGGAGAAAGATTTCAAACACTTTCACCGCGGTCGGATGAAACGAATGACCGGATTTAAACAGTACCTTAAATGAAGAAGAAGGCTGTAGCTGAGGCAGGCGTCCCTGGCGGCTCCTGCAGGCTCATGGTTCCTGAAGCGACTGTCAGACTGACACGAAGTAGGAAGACTGGAGGGGCCTGCACTGCCCAGGGAAGAAACCAGCAGCGGGGCACAGCAACAAATAAAAGGTGCGTTCCTTAAAACCCAAGCAGGGTCCAAGCCTCCTGGCTATAAGGTTCACCGCAGCTGTGCACACCAAATTCAACCCTGAGAAGGAGGTCTTGCTTGGAGTTTGGGCCAACTGGTTGGTCCCACCAGCTCAGGGGAAGAAGATTCCTTGCATATCTTCTCTGTCGTCGAAGTTTGGAGATTCTGACACGCAGTAGGGCTTCACAGGGAGGTTCAGTCATGGTAGAGGTCCTCTTTCCTTAGCTTCTCTTTGGTTCTCTTGATCCAGGGATGCCTCTGCCTTCTCAGTCTCAGAGACCTGATTTTATGCAGTTTTCCCCCATTCACCCAACCTGGCTGTCAATCACACAGCAGGGTGACTGTCCTGGCCGGTCAGTCACCTAGCCAATCAAGCAGGAGTGTGACTTGGGTTACTAAGGGAGCCCATGGCAGGGGTCATAAAACCCCTCCCTCACATCCTGCCTACCCTGACATTCAGGTGCCTAAGGAGGGCTTCACCAGGGGACGGCGAACAAAGGCACCAAACCTGGTTTGGTGCGCAGAGTGAAACACAAGAAAGACTTTTATAAAAAAAGAAATGGTGACTAAACCCAACCGGAACCAAATTAAATTGAATATGGTCCAGCGGGTTTAAGTTCAAGGCTAACAACATAGCCTAAAACGGTACCAGGGCTATTTAAATAAACTGTGGTAGGAAGAATATGGTAGATACCACTGCCACCAGCCAAGTCTTAATGAAAAGGGAACGAAACAATGTTTCACAAGAGACAGACAAAAAGGGAACACTATTAACCCTTTCCAGTACTCTATGTAAGATATGTTGTACTCGGTCTGTGAGTTTAGAAAGACTAATAACGTTAATGGCAACTTTACATGTTCTGGGAGACAGTAGTCAGTCCCAGAATATGGAGTCTAAAGTGGGAATTCTTAAAAAGACAACCCTGTGTCACTGCACTAAACGTGCTGTGTAACACACATTAAAAAAGATGATACTTATGGAGTAGGTGAAGCTCCACGGTCTATTAACATAAACATGTTAAACACACACAGCAAAACACATGAAGAGTGGGAAAAAAAGCTCACATTTCCACACCCTGATGCCTGTTGAATATTTGGCATGTAATAAAACCATATAAAATTAAATTAAATAAATACAATTGCATATTAATCCAACCATCCCTCTGGTAGCCCAATACTATCGGGGCATACCAGTGAATATACAGCATCAAGTGTAAGAACTGCCAGCACAATATTATAGAGACAAAGACAGCACCTACTCCCCGGGTATTTCCCACTGTACTTGTACCTAGAAAAGTATAAGATACCAGATCTGTGTGGATAAGAAAGGACCCAATCAGCACTCATGAGGGAGCAGAATCAGGCCCCCCATATCACAAACATGATACATTTACTCAACAGGACACATCTTTTCGAAATTAAACCTAAATAGGGATTATCATTAGCTTCAGCTGAGCCCAGAATCAAGGTACATCCCAACCTTCATGACACTACTGGGTTTCAACCAATATAAGAGACTCAGCTTTGGTGTGTCGTTGGCAGCCAAGATCGTTCAGGCTGAGATCAACAATGTCATCAAGCACATCCCCAACTGTCTAAATTACAATGATGACATTCTGGTTTTCAGCAAGAACACAGAGCAATATGACAGCACCCTAGCCAGAGTGTGCAGAGCACTGGAAGAGACTCACCTCCCACTTAACAAGGATAAGTGTGAATTTCATAAAAGGCACAATCAGTTTTCGGCCACATCTTCTCTATGCAAAGAATGACACCAGACCCAGATATGGTGGTCGCCTTAAACAAAACACCTCAACCCACAAACGTATCTGTGCTCCGGTCATTCCTAGGACTTGCCAGCTATTGCACCAGATATATAAAGGACTCTGCCACAGTCAGCAGCCCTTGAGAGCTCTCTCAAATCTAAACACCTATATCTGGTGGTCCAAGGAATGTCAGGAGGTGTCTGAACTCATTTGTCAGATAATCTCATCAACAGTCAACATGGTACATTTTGACACCCCAGGGTGCACTGAACTGATGGTAGAGAGCAGCCAGTGGGACTAGGGCCATCCTAGCACAAGTCAATGAAAACTCATCGCAAAGAAAACACATGGTCTCATATGTGAGTTGGAATCAGTCCAAAGCGGAACAAACATACTCACAAGCTGAAAAAAAAGGGTTTGGCTGTGGCCTGGTCTTGTGAACATGTCTGTCAGTTCGTATATGAAAAGCACAGTGGATCATCAGGCCCTACAGTTTATATATGGTAACAGCGACCCCAGAACTATCTATAGCTGATCAATACATCCATTATGTGGTGCACCACGCAAAGCCAAATGGTGTGGATAGCCTGAAGATGCTACATGGGTTGTTGCAAGACTGAGCTGTACAAATCATTGCCGAGTGTCTAAAGACAGGGCAGTGGAAACATGCCAAGAAGTTGGGGGAGGCAACATAACAAGATGTTCTGAATGACATCAAGAGTTTGTTATTGGTAAAAGAAGAATTCTCACTATTGGAAGATGGCCTGTTTTAAAAGGAACAAAACTCCTCATCCAAGCCACACTGTGATGCCAGGTGGTTGATTTGGCACATGAAGGACATTGGGGCATTGTATCAAACAAATGATTAGTATGACAGAAAGTGTGGTTCCTGTAGCAGGATGGTCAGATGGAAGAAATGCTAGTGTAACACCTGCTGTGTCACAACACCACATAGCGTCCAGAACCTATTCACATGACATAGTTGGCAATGAAGTAACAATTGACTTCCTCTGTCCAATGGACGGCGGACAATACATGCACGTAGCCATCTATGAATACTCACAATTCTCAGAGTCACACCGGGTGGTGTCCACAATGGCTCACCTAGTCATCCCCACCCTAGACAGGGTGTACACAGCATATGGTATTCTCCAGGTGGTCAAGTCAGACAGTGGACCCACGTTCACCACCAAAACATTTGCGGTATACATGGGATTTTGGCATGAACGAGTTACCCACTAATGACCTCAGGCAACAAGATCATTGAAAGATTCACGGGAAATCTAAAAAGAACACTAAAAATCGCACACCAAATTAGTAAGTCATTTGAGCATTTATATAATATCAACTGTTGAGGAACTACAGAAGCACACCTCATAGAATGACAGGGAAGTCTCCATCAGAAGTCCTGTTTGGGCACAATAAAAGATCCATGATACCCCACCTTCTCAAGCTCAAGGAGGCTTAGGAGAAATATTAAAAGATGAGGGATCAAGATGAACAGGCAAACAAGAAGATGAAGGCAGTTGACCCGGTAATCTTTGCATTTCAAGAAAATGGTGGGAGGCGAAAGGGAAACGGGGTATCAAAGTCACAGTGAAGTAGAACCTAGTGAATCAGATGACTCATATCAAAGTGAACGGGACAAGTTGGAGAGTGATGCCAGGGAGATACAGGAAGTGAGATCACCGGGACCTGATGAAGTCGATCGACTGGACTGGAGAGACCTTCAACGTGCGAGGACCACAACCCCACCGACTCATTGAAGAAAAAGGGTTATGAGGACTTGTAGTTTAAATGGGGGGGAGGTTGTAGTGTCCAGGAACACTGTCGGCATCATTATGTTCAATGGGGTGGGTCCTGAGGGAAGGGGAGGGAACGGGATGTGATATGGGAGCAGGATGGGAGTCTGGGTCATTGAACCATATAATAAAAACGTTTTCACCTTGGCTCTTTGTCTGCACCTTGCTGAGGTGGGAGAGGCGACATGTGGGAAAGACACAGTCCTGAGACGGTCCCATGGACCCTACCCACAACAGATGGATTAAACCATAAAGAGTGTCAGTACGATTGAAAAGCCCCAATAAAAAATATGATGTGGCCCAATTAAAAAAGCAAACAAGTTTCTGTGAGGAACATATCCCAGAAGTGCTTGCAGGTCAGATGTGAACGGCTGCATTCGTCTGAATGGCCCTGCGGTGCTTCATCTGAAAGGGGCTTTGATGTATTCTTTCCAGTACCATTGCAGGAATGCAAGTCATACGAAGGGAGCAAGATTGTATGTGTCACTTTGGCGGGCTCATGAGAGTTTCCTTCACAGCAGATTAGAAAAGGAAAGTATTTTACTGTGTGATTACACTAGCGACTAGTCATGGTGGTCGACTTGCTCCTCTCCTCCAACCCTCACTTCGTGAAGTCGTTAGTGGGATCCAGTAAATCATGTTCTCATCGTGTTGGTATGGTTGCTACCAATAAACGCTATCACTGCCACTTGAAATCGCTGCGCATTGCATTGGTCCAGGACCCAGCTACATTAAGCCCCGCTCCCCTTCATATGCCTCTCCACATAAACACACACACAGACGTGCAGGCAAACATGGATTTATTCACATGTGCAACTCTCACCCATCAGCTAACCACGCTCACAGACAAGTGATTCCCTCACCCTCACACACGATCGCAGACACACCTCTCGTCCCTAGGCTCACACATTCGCATACCACATACGCAGTGTGTACATTACCCCTCTTTCACATAGTCCCGCTGTTACCCCGACCATGTGTTGCTGGAATCAGGAAGTCACGTTTCAGATACCTGAGCATTATGGCAGTGTCCATGTCGGGGCTGTGAAATGTGATGAGTTGGTGTTTTAGGAAAAGCTGCAGTGTTTATTGACAGCTGAGTCAAGCAGGTCTGGATTTTCCCAGATCCTAGAACAGGGAGCCATTCTTCCTCGAATCCAATATGTTAGAAAATGCAGCCCAATACCCGCACTGCAACATGCTCTTTACCATTTTTACCCACCCCATTCTAAGGTGGCTTTAAGAAGTGGCAGGTAGCCATCATGCTTCCCCTGTCGAAAAGTTGTGAAAGCAGGTTCCGCTGTCATTACTTGGGAGCCCATGCACCTGAGCACTGGAGCACTCGGGACACACACAACACAGTCAGCAAGGGGGCACAGACAGGTCCCTTGGCCCACCCTGTGGCAGAAGGTAATACTCAATTTGATTGTTTCAAATTGATAATATGGTACATCTGGTCGAATTCGGCCAGTACCATTAGATCAATGTGAAACAATCAAAATGGGTAATCACTATCAAACATGGGGAGGAGCGGCTGCGGGTGTGTCCCCCGCTCCCCGTGTTTGGTAGTGATGGCCTTTGCGGGTAGTGGGGGTACCCCCCGCTTACAGAGGTTTGGAGGCAGGAGGCAGAAAAAGAAAAAAAAAGACTAAAAGGGGACCCTGTGGCTTCAGATCCGACCCGCGTGGGACGGACGGTACTGATGCTGCAGGGTCAGAAGAAAAGTGGATGTCAAAAAGACAAGTAGGGGTCGGGTGGGGGATGTAATGAGGGATGTGGGAGGTTAATGTTTTGCCTGATCTGTCCACAGCAAAATTGTCTTTGCTGCAGAATTGACAGTCAATTCATCCGCAAAGAATTCTGTCACGGCCAAATCGTATACATCCTTGCAGAATTGTAGATGGGCTATGTTTAAACATCATCAAAGGCAACAAGCAAGAGGGAATCCGGCTTTGGAAGAGCCTGCAATATTAACAACTCTTCCACGATCAGGAACCCTTGGTGGACATCTTAAGGGGCGGAGGCTATATAAGCCCCACCCATCAGCACATTCATGCCCATCATTGCTTCTCTGTAATGCGATTACCAATCCAGTTGTTCCTCAGCTCCCACTTGAAGACTGGAACTGCTATTGCTTGTCAGCAGTGGCACCGGTTATGCAGGTGCTCCGGGGCATGGGCACCCCCAGGAAAAAGGAATATGTGCTAAATGTTCCTATACTTGCAATGGAGCTCCCCCTCTCACTCCCCATGGAAGGCAACTCAAAATGTGGCTCGCCCACTTGACAGCAGCAGCCATCAGCAATCCCTTGGAGAGATGATCCCCCTTTATGTACTTGATGCCTGTTACTTCTACAAAGGTAATATGAACTTACCTGCATTTTCCTTTGATCTTTGCCCCATTGAGCCACATACTGTTTAGGTGCTTGCCTACTTCTGCGCTATGAGGATAAATGTAGTTATCCCTTACCTGGAATACACGCCCTGCATGCTCTGCTGCTCTGAACCCATAGCTTTTTCGACAGTTCCTTATGTGGGATAGCATAAGCAACACAGAGAACAGACACTAGATAGTGACCCTCTGATGGCTAAGAAGATCACAGAGAAATTAAAGAATTATTGTTGTGCCATTCTTCCCGAAGAAAGACTGGGATTCATGTCCATCTGCCTACAGGAACATTGCCAGAAGAAGCCATTTTAAGCTGGCTTTTGCTGTTGGGTATTGAAGGAACCTCAAGGCAAATTCCAATCCCACCACAGGTACCAGTATAAACGAAAAGAAAAGTTTGCCATTGGGGGTAGCCTAATTTGCCTCCAGCCAAGAGCTGGAGGGAAATCAGGACCCCCAACAGCAAAAAAACAGCTGGTGTTTCTGGCACCAGTATTACCGGCACCTGGAATATCACAGTAATTCTGGGATATCAGGTGCCGTTAACGGTAGGTCAGTTTGCTGGCATCCCACTGTATTTGTTTTAACCATTTAGAGACAATGGTATTACCTGTGGGTGTGAGTAGAATCATCCAAACATGGCTGTATTGTTTATACTCTTCCAAAGAGTAGTTGTTATCTTGGACCTGCACGAGAGGACACTTTAGGTCCCTTTTTGCCTTTTATCACTCTTTAGTGGAATCCCACCGTCTTCCAGCTGTAGCTGACTTTCTTTCCACAAAGAAATGTCAGCAAAGACAGCAATGGAAAATTGCAGTTCATGTCATCAGCGTGAGCTCATGACCAATGAGCCATGCTTTCAGTTTTGATAGACAGAATGGCCAAGAACAGACGTGTATGTGCATGCATCCACAAATTCCACCCGCCCATATCCACACTACACACCATTAGTTATCTCTCACTCATACAAATAAACCAAACCTGAATGTTCACCTAGTTAATTTGCTGGCAAATATGCTTTACCTGGTGGAACCTAACAACAGGGATTACGGGCCTGATCTGCAAAAGCATTTTTCAATGGGAAAATCCCATATTTGTAAATGAGACCCTACGTGTTTTAATTGACATCAATATAAAATCTGATGTTTTCCTTCTTGAATGGGAGCAGCCGGACTATTGGAAATTGATAACTCTCCATATCCTATCAGGGATGTAATTTCACCAAAATGTCTGGGGTAGGGGAAGTGACATAGCACGACCCTTGACCTCTGATGATACCACAGGAAGTGATGTCATTTGACCCCAGGCTGAAATGATATTGCAGGAAGCGATGAACACAACTTTTCACCCATTGACAAACCAGGAAGTGGCATCACATAGCATTTTTCCTAAGTACACTACGAAAAATATGGTTACAATATACATTTCATACAAGAATGGATCGCCAAATGTATCGTTAAGATCAGTGTGTATAGGCCCATATTACTGTGAACACAAGCAGGCGTCCAAGGCCAAATGATAATGATGTGTTATCATATAGCGCTTACGCTTAAGCTCTTTTTATTAAAATATATATTTATATATATATATTCAGTGAAAAAAACTTTGTTAAAGGGACGTTATGGTTAAATTGCGCTACTAAAAACCTATGAAATTCAGTGAAAAAACTTTGTTAAAGGGACGTTATGGTTCCAAGTAAAACCGAAAAACCCTTGGAATTCGCCAGTTATGGTAAGCTAAGCAACCATAACTCGCGCCACCACCGTGCACTGCTAAGACTAACACCCAGGACATCAAAGATGACATCACAAATGTCATTGATGACATCACTGATGACATCACATGTGTATGTACTTTTCATGAAATATGTGTACAAGGGATTCTTATTATAATGTTGCGAAACAAGTGTCAAGGATCAATAAATATCATACCCTAATTAGTGCATTGAACGATGCATTGATATAAATAGCATTCTATTATGGGGTTCTATCTAGTATACTAAGCTACTGATACAGAAACATAACCTGGTGTGCAGTGTACAAGATTTAGGTATAATATTCGTAATGTTAATATGTTGAATAATGAAATGATAATTGTTTTCTTAATAGATTTTTTGTGTACAGTAAAATATGTAATACGTAGCTAATAAAACATTACTATAGACAAAACACAAAGACACAAGAACACATACCAATATGGGTATATACAGGGAAAGTGAAGTTAGCAAAAAAGCACAACTAGTAGCAGAAACAATTCATAACTTAGCTGATTATTTTCATGCAAATAAATGATTGCTCTGTTTCAAAGCTGCTATTCACCCTATGTATATGTATAACTTGATGTGATTGGACCCACAGGGAAAGTACAGCCATAAAAAAAAAAACAACAGAACTATCAGAAAGTGCTCATAAGTCTATTGATTATCTTTATGCACAAAAAGGATTGCTGTCTTTCAAGCTTGTGTCTTCCCATATGTATATGTTTCATATGATGTGACTGGACTCTAACAGAATTACTGTAAGAACCTACTTGAAGGATACATCTACAAATAAAATAAAATGTTTAGTTTCTGACTGTTACTGAAGAAAACCATGTGGTCTAGATATGTCAGCAAAAGAAAAAAGAGTGAGCCAGACATGTGATGTCATCAGTGATGTCATCAATGACATTTGTGATGTCATCTTTGATGTCCTGGGTGTTAGTCTTAGCAGTGCACGGTGGTGGTGCGAGTTATGGTTGCTTAGCTTACCATAACTGGCGAATTTCAAGGGTTTTTCGGTTTTACTTGGAACCATAACGTCCCTTTAACAAAGTTTTTTCACTGAATTTCATAGGTTTTTAGTAGCGCAACTTAACCATAACGTCCCTTTAACAAAGTTTTTTTCACTGAATTTCATAGGTTTTTAGTAGCGCAACTTAACCATAACGTCCCTTTAACAAAGTTTATTTCACTGAATTTCATAGGTTTTAGTAGCACAACTTAACCATAACGTCCCTTTAACAAAGTTTTTTCACTGAATTTCATAGTTTTTTAGTAGCACAACTTAACAATAATGACTTTGACTTTATATAAATGTCATATGGAACTGACTAGATCTCTTCTTATGAACTTGATGTCCGCAAATTTATTTAATGTCCGCGGACATGTTTGGAGAACAGTACCACCACCTAAAAACTCTGGGGAGGTATGTGTAATAGTTATATCATAACATAGGAACATTTAACAAATTCACAAAGCAGCACACATACAAAGTATATGTAGTAATACTTAAAAAATGTTACCCATATATGTAACACACTAACCATTCACGTAAATACAATATGTTTTAAAAAGGAATATACCAAAAGAAGATAAAGTGGCTTCCACCATAATTACCTCACAGACGCTCCACAACCAACAGCAAGACCAGACGCATACACTACTGATTACATATCTCACCAGACATAGTAAGTGCACTTCTTTTTACTCATATAGTTATAAACTTTCTATATTAGAAAAAAAAAGATATTATTTTTTGTTTTCTCACAGAAATGTGTACTACTCTCGACTGGCTAGAGGAGCATTTCCCACGAGAGGAAATGTTAGAAAATAGTCCACCTAATGGTACACACTTTACTATATAAACCAATTAATAAATATTATTTTGTATACATTTAACATATACATTTTTTTTTTATTACAGACCATACAAAAATGTCAAGCATCTCACAACAACAATCAGAGGATATCACTCTACAGCAGATTCATCAAAAAATGGACGACCTTATGCAAAATTTTATGGATTTGAAAAACTTTGTGGAAAATTATGTGAAACCCCCAACAGCACACCATTGTCCAACCTGCACTTGTCCCCCCTCACCCTATCCCACGCAGTTAACCCCAAACCCTGTCTATGGACCAAAGCGTTTCAATGACATTTCCTTCCCTCCTAAAATTAACTACCACTTATATACCTTTATACTTTTTACTTTCTTTAAACACACTCACTCAAATCATGTTAAACTAACATTTTTTAAATGAAATATATAGACTAGGTATATTCAAACAAAATTGCATGTAAACACAATCTATGTTTAAACCTTTATAAAAATACTTATACAATTTCATATTTTTTGTTTTTATTTATTTATTTACTTAATTACTTTAAATTAGACATGAAATTGAGGTGCTATTACCTAGAACAGTTTACTTACAGAAATAGTGGTATTCACTAATATATTATAAATTTCACAAGATATAGTAAAGATATTTTATTTTTGCTACAGTTAGTCATTCAATACAATTTGTTCATTAAGAACATATCATATACACTGAACTGATGCAATGTATCTTATGTAAATAAATTAGTGTAATAGTTTTACAGAAGGCGCTGAGGATTTCAATTAAAAAAATCAATATATAAATTAAAAACAGTGCTATATACAAACAAAGTTACTAATTTGAAGCTTTCACAGTTGCAGTGAACACCAGTTTCCTGAAAAGAAGCAGCCGAATTCGAAGAAGAAAGAAAAACTAAGAAGTTACCTGTTAATTTAAAAAATAAAGTAAGTAAAATATCACCATATTATTTATATTGTTAATCACATATACTATAACATTAATACCAGCTATTTTGGTTTCTTAAAATATAGATTTTGTACCATTTTGTCCAAAAATGTCCATGTCGTAAACAGCGATTTACAACCAGAATGGCCCACAAATTTCTATTTTTGGACACACAAATTAGCCAACTGAACCACTACAATTTTCATATTATAGAACAAACAACTTTTTTAATTGTATACATTACATTTACTATTTGTACTTTTCCACACCACTAGCTTACTTTTTTTTTGTCATCTGAACCCCAGTTTAGTGACACATAAATTCAAGAATACCTACCCCTACTAGTTTTAGTTCCCAATGCACAATCACACACCATTACATACATCTTTATCATCTAACTCAAACACTCATGCACACAGCACACATACATTCCAGAACACCCCAACCCATATCTTCTTTATTTTTTTCAGCAGACCCTAAAGAATGCCTACCAAAAGACAACTCCGTAGAAAGCAACGCAAAATTAGAGCAAATGAAAATAAAGGTGTCCAACATAAGCATCCATCTCTAGCAGAATTTGTAAAAAAAGTTGAAACAAAACAGCTAATACAATCATTTAGTGAAACACAAAAAGTTTCAAGTACAACAACTTCGCTTCCTCTATCAAAATGTAAAACAAACCAAAAAACAATTAACAGAAAATCACCTATTAGTACAGAGAAAACTACTTCTTCAAATTTTAATATAGTGCAACGTAAGCATACAAAGAAAAGTATTTTAGCCAAAATATACCTTCACAAAGTCCTTCGAAATCTTATAAAAACAGGAGAGAAATCAGGTTCAAAGCTTAAAACCTATCGTAGGAAATTAATCTTAGAAGCATTGATGGACAGTGCAATTCTTCTCAAAAGAAATTTATTTATTTTACTGTTAAACAAAATGAAACCACTAACAAAACTAATAACTAAATTACAAAAAAGACTTCTCAATAAGCGAAATGTCAACAGAAAGAACTTCTTAAGTATCTGCGGAGCACAGAACCATATTTTAATGAAGAAGCATACAAACAAAAGCAAACAAATACAATTGCCATAAATAGCAGTGGTCGAGGTTATGAAAAAGTGAATAATACCATAATGGAACAAGAAGTACTCCTTACAAAAATATGCCCTGAAAACTTAGAATTACCCCTCCATTCAACTGAATCAGAATGTCTAGTGTACAAATGGCCATGCACGTCGATGTGTAACATTCCCAAACAATGTTTCAAATCTTTACACCAATTCCTCAATAAACATGTAAAAAGCAAAGACAAAAACAAAATTAAATTACTGCAAAATATAGATACCTGTCCAGTGCGCAAGTACACAGGACTACAAGGACATTCATTGGCCTGCATTACAGGACCTACTTGTAAAACCACTTTCCATGATATCAAAAGGATATCAACACATCATTCAACTATAAGAAATCTAGTCTATAAACTGTACTATGCTAAAAGTCCTGCTTTAGCACTAGCAAAGTTAAATAACATCCTTCTACATGGTACAGCAAAAGACCTACTTGAAGAAATTCACTATATCCAGAAAAAATATTTTGGAAGTGAAAGCCATTTACAGAATGAAATAGCTTTAAACCAATTAAGCAACAATTCTACACTTGGCAACCTTTTGCTAAACACATACAAAAAAGAAATACTAAAATTTAAAAGTACATCAGCTGAAGTACCAAACCATGTATGTGTATGTTGCCGTAGAATTTTTTATAAAAGTAACACAAAAACTGTGGACCTATCATACAAAATAGGAGACAATGAAGATTCTAAATGGTTTGAATTAGCTATCTACCTTCTAGCAGAAAACAAATATGAAATAACTGAGCCCTTAATACTTTGCAGTTATTGCACTACGAAACTTGACAACAACCAAACTCCTTCACGTTCTATCACAAATAATTTGGAATTATACCCAGTACCAAAACCTGTACAACAACTTAATTTATATGAGAGCATCATAATTCAAACAGTTCACCCATTTCAAACAATAATACGCCTTCAACCAAAAACAGCAAAATTACCTCCCTCTGAATTGGTAAAAGGCATTCGTGGAAAAGTAGTTTATTTACCATTAAATCTAAAAGAAAATGTGCATACTCTAGGAGTGCAACGTCCAATGCAGCAATCTTTAATTATATTAGTAAATGGAGTACCTACAAAAGACAAAAAAATATGGCAACAGCTGGTAGATTTATATAAAGTTAGACAAGCCTTCCAATATCTTAAAGAGAATAATGAATATTACAAAGAAATTAATATTGAAGAAAACTTGAAAGATACAACTGAAATAATTCAAGAAACACAAGAAGCTGGTCAATTTGAGCTACTAGATCCTGCCACAATATCAAATACTTTAGACCAGTATACAATTCATCCTTTGCACTGTAATGACACCGTACAAGATGTACTGGAAACTTACCAAATGCGTCAAACAAAAGGATCGCCAATCAGTATATGGAAAAAAGTATAGAAGCACGTGCTTTTCCTCTACTCTTTCCAACTGGCAAAGGAGGAAGATATGATGATAGACCTATTCAAATATCAGCTTCAGAATACCGCTCATTACGGATATATTCTGAAGATCCCAGATTTAGACAAAATGTGGAATACATATTCCACCTACTCTTTGAAAGTGAACTAGCAACTTTAGGTTACGGAGTTGCACACATATTAAAATCAGGATCACACTTTCAAAATATGACAGCTACACAATTATTAGAGAAAGTGCAACAAAAGGATGAGATTTTACAATCAAATATTACAAATCTATTAGCAAATATGCGTGGTACTAAAGAGTACTGGTTTCGACGTCATGGAGATGTAGGTTGTATGATCAGAAACCTTGGCCCACCCACTTGGTTTGTTACATTAAGTTGTGCAGAATATGCATGGGAAGATTTACATGATTTCCTACGCATATCAAATAAAAACAAAACAAACATAGATATTCTAACACCTGGAGAACTTTGTTCTTTGGATCCTGTTAATGTTTCAAGATATTTTCACCATCGCTTCATTGCTATGCTACATTTTATTTGTAATGAAACTGCTCCTCCCCTTGGAGAAGTGCAACACTTCTTTTGGAGAAAAGAATACCAAGCCAGAGGAGCACCACATATCCACATGCTTTTATGGATTAAAGATGCTCCTAAATTTGGTCAAGACAGTGATGCCGCTGTTTTACAGTTTATTGAAAAATATGTCACTTGTGAAATTCCATCAGAAGCCACAAATAGTGATCTTCGAGCACAAATTTTACAATTTCAAAGACACAAATGTGGAAAATATTGTCATTGCAAATACAAAAACAAAGGCAAATACTACACCAAATGCCGATTTGGTTTCCCTAGACCAGTTACAAATACAGGTCAAGTAAACAACCTCATGTCTTCAGTTAGACATACTGTTAAAGGAAAGTCACCTAAAAATACATATTACATAAAAAGAAAAGAAGAAGAAAAATATATCAATGATTATAATGCAATCATTGCCCACTTATGGAATGCAAACATAGATGTGCAGTACGTTGCAGACAATTCTACTGCAGTTGCACGATATGTCACAGCATACTTAACTAAAGCAGAAAAGACAGAGCTCCAAGACCTCTGGAATGACCTGTCATCAGATAAAACAGTATCTCAGAAATTATACAACTTGGGCATAAAAATGCTCACCCATAGAGAATGTGGATCTTATGAAGCAGCTGATCGTTTAACTGGTACTTCATTGTATGGTAAATCTGAAAATATAGTATGGCTAAGTCTTGGTCCAGCTAAATCTAGAAAAAGAGTTCTAAAATCATATGAAGATATAGAAACAATAGCCAAACATGATCCCAACAGCCAAGACATTTTAAAAAACAATTTATTGGACACATACTACCCAAACAGAAGAAATACTTTGGAAAACATGTGTCTATACCAAATAGCCCAAAACTACAAATACAAAAATAATATGAAACCCGATGAAAACAAAAGGTAAATATAGAGTGACAGACTGTGAAGGCAGCTTAGTTAAACTCACTAAACCAAATTTAATTAATCATATCAAATTGTCATTGAATACTCTTCAACATAAAGAAGTATATTACATGTCCCTGCTACAACTCTTCAAACCATGGAGAAAAGAAGAACAATTACTAGATAACTATGACTCATATGAGGATGATTTCAAAGCAAATGAAAGCACCATAACTGATGTAAACTTTACACAGTACAAAACAATGTTGCACAATGAACAGCAACATGAAGAAGAACTCCAAGCTCAACTAGATAAGGATACTCCTGACAGTAGTCAACCTTCTGTAACAGGAAGCCAAGAACCACTGGGAGAACCACCAATAACAAATGAGGCAGAATTAGCTATGATAGAAGTAGAAAACACCATGTGTCAGTATGAAGATAAGGAAGACTTAACTATACTACAATCAAAACTAAACAATGAGCAAAGTAGCATTTTTCAAGAAGTAACAAAACAAATTGCACATGGTGTAAAACATGAAAATAAAGAATGTTCCTGCCATAATTTTAAACCTATACTACTGTACGTCAGTGGTAAAGCTGGTTCTGGCAAAACATTCCTAATCAAAATCATTAGTAAATTCCTTCAACAATTGACAAACAACAAACTGTCAGCTGTTGTCACTGCCCCCACAGGTTTAGCTGCCTACAACATAGGTGGTTTTACATTACACCAATTACTACTATTACCAGTAGAACACCAGAACAAATTAGACTATTACAAACTTTCTGTAGAAGCTGCAATGGAATTACGCAGAGTATTGAAACAAATGAAAATGCTACTAATTGTCACTGCCCCCACAGGTTTAGCTGCCTTCAACATAGGAGGTGTTACATTACACCGATTACTACTATTACCAGTAGAACACCAGAACAAATTAGACTATTACAAAATTTCTGCAGAGGCTGCAATGGAATTACGCAGAGTATTGAAACAAATGAAAATGCTACTAATAGATGAAGTGAGCATGGTCTCCAACCTGATGTTAGCTTTGATTCACCTCAGATTACAAGAAGTACTCAAAACAGACTATGAAGAGCTCCTTGCAGGAAAACACATTATTGTTTTTGGAGATCTGCTTCAATTAACACCAGTAAAAGGTGAACCTATTTTTAAAACATTAGGGCACAAACTCTGCCGTAAAACTGTTGACAGCATTGGAAATGTCAACCTTTGGCAACATTTCCATTACAGAGAATTAACAGAAAACATGCGCCAATCTGCAGATCTAATTTATGCCAACATTTTAAAAAGTTTGAGAGTTGGTATACTTTCTAAAGAAGCAGAAGCAACATTGAAAACCCGGCACATTAATGCACTTTATGGCGATAATGCATGTGCTACAGATGTTATGGAACACTTAGCCCACAAAAATGTCAATTGTATGGCCTTAATGCCAAGTCTTGCAAGCTGTTTCAAATTCAATGAAATCATGCTAAGTAAAGAAATGCAACCAATAATGGAAATTAGCGCCACAGACAAACTAGATGTACATGGTATGACACTACCCATTTGTGACCAAGCCACAACAAGACTAAATAATTTAGAAAAATCAATCTTAAACACAGCAGGCTTAGAAAAGATGTTAAAATTATCATTAAATTGCAGAGTAATGCTTAAATGTAACCTTGACGTGGACCAAGGACTAGTTAATGGAGCACTGGGTACAGTTGTTGGCTTTCAAACATACCCACGTGACAACAAAATTCAGTTTGTCAATATACTCTTTGACAAACTTTCAGAAGTAAAACGGATAGGACGCTCAACAGCTAGATTCCTTCTCTTCAAAGATATGTATGTACGCAGAGAACAATTTTCTCTAACTCTTGCATACGCAGTCACAATTCATAAATCACAAGGTCTTACCCTAGACAAAGCAATGATAGATATTGGTAACACAGTCTTTAAAGAAGGCATGAGCTACGTAGCACTATCACGCTTACGTACACTTGACGGTCTATTTCTAATCAACTTTATTCAAGTAAAGTAAACGTTGATATTCCTTGCATTTTAGAATATAATAGACTTCGCTCACTATACACTCCCCATCTAAACACATATTCTGTTCCACAAAAACTAAAACGTTGTAAAAGAAAACTAAATCAAACTGAAATGCAACAGGACATCACTGGAAATCATCAAAAGAGAGTAAAAGAAACTAATACTTCATCAAGTACCACAAACAAAAAAGAATCAATTAGAGAAAGTAAACCAGGTACTTCTTTAAAGAAGGAAGACAAACTCCAAAAAAAGCAGTTAGATACAGAACTACCTGGACCATTTAAATTCTCAAATATAGTTGGTGTAAGTTGCTATGCAAATGTAGCAATGAATATTCTATTTCAATTACCACCAATTGTTGACAACATTTACTCACACGGTACAAACCCATTGTGTTTGCAAATGTTAGTACTTCACAGAAATGCAGCAAACAATCCTGACAACACATATAGTGTTTTTGGAATAAGACGACAATTGGACTACTGTGCTGGAATGGTGAAATTCACTATAAACTCACAGGAAGATCCACAAGAATTTCTAATGTACTTACTACAAGTTCTGGAAAACAAAAACATACCTATAAATGAAATCTTTCACATTTCATACATGTGGAAACATACATGCACTCTCTGCAACAATGTGACACAAGAAGAAATCCCCAATGAACGCTTCATATATATATCAATACCAAATTGTGAATCCATTCCATTTCAGCAACTTGTACAAAATGCAAACCATGGTAGATTATGCTATACCTGCAATTCAGATAATCGCTCCACGTTAGTAATACAAACACATAGTAAATATGTAATACTAATGCTTCTACGTTACAATGCAGATGGTACCAAAAACAACTGCAAGCTGACTGGACTCACACATGGTCAAATATCACTTGGTAAGAAAACCTTCACAACAAGAGGTATAATCTACCACGCAGGAGCCACAACCAATTCAGGGCACTACACTGCATACATAAAAAAGAAATGTGGATGGTTTGAATGTAATGATAGTACCATTACTCTAAAGCAGAGATTACCAGCAAATCTTACAAACGCTTATTTGATGTTCTTAAAACCAAAATTTGATAAATAAACTGTATTTAAACCTTTAAGTAAATTTGTGTTACAAAAATATAAACTGTTAGAATACTCCAAAAGCTATCTAACTGCTCAAAGATTCTACAACAACTAATCAGAAAAATGAATACCACTAAATTAGACCAAAAAATACACAGTTAGAATACGCCAATTGGTATCTAACTGTCCCAAAATTATAAATGTGTGTTAAAATAATATAAACTGTTAGAATACTCCAAAAGCTATCTAACAGCTCAAAGATTCTACAACAACTAATCAGATAAATGAATACCACTAAATTAGGCCAAAAAATACAGTTAGAATATGCCAATTGGTAACTAACTGTCCCAAAATGTAACAATATCCAAATAGGTAAATGAAAACCACTACAATATATTAAAAAAAATAGACAGTTAGAATATGCCAATTGGTATCTAACTGCTCCAAAAGTTTATAATATCAAAACAAATGAAGAATCTGTTACTGTTCCAAAAAAAATACAACAAAGCAAATTATAAAGCATTAGCCGGAAACAAGAAAGTGAACACTGAAAACAAACAAACAAATAAACTGTAGCATAACAGAAAAAGGGTTTTTTTTTAAATCCAACATGGATTTTTTTTTCTCCCACATACCCAACGATTTTAGCAACTAATACAGAAACTGAGCAAATTGCACAGTACTCTGATTTGTACTCTACTAAATATGAGGGTCGAAAAAAAATAAAAGTATATTGCTTATACAATGTAATAACTCATTACAAAATACTAATACTAACATGCTATTTTCTTTTATCACAGAAATGATGAAGAAAAACATGGACTCCCATTACTATACCAAACAGTAAGTATACAATAATAAGGACAACCATAGCAGCACATCACATCCATAGTATCTAATACCTTTGTTCCTTATACATTTGTTTTTCACCCAAAGTTATAAACAAATATGAATGTGATATGCTGCGGTGGTTGTTGCCAGGGCATAGAGTCTTGGGTGCATGGCCAAATGGCCATGCACCCAAGACTCTATGCCCTGGCAACAACCACCGCAGCATATCACATCCATAGAGTCAAACATTTCAACTATGATCTATGGGAAACTTTTAATGTCCTCGAACAATGTGAGTGTTCTTAGAACACTTTGAACTTGCCAGCGAACAATACGGACACCGTTTTCAGGACACCTCCTACGAACATTTCAAAACAACGCGATAGTTCTTAGAACACTTTCAACTTAACAACGAACAATATGGACAGCGTCCTAAGGACACCCCCTACGAACATTCCAGGACACCGGGAGTGTTCTCAAAAACGTCTTCAGAACACCCCCATCTTGTTTATTTGCGAACAATTCAGGACACCGCGAGTGTTCTTAGGACACATTCAACTTGACAGAGAACAATACGGCCAGCGTCCTCAGGACACCCCCTACGAACATTCCAGGACACCGGGAGTGTTCTCAAAAGCGTCTTCAGAACACCCCCATCTTGTTTATTTGCGAACATTTCAGGACACCGCGAGTGTTCTTAGGACACATTCAACTTGACAAAGAACAATACGGACAGCGTCCTCAGGACACCCCCTACGAACACTCCCCGGACACCGGGAGTGTTCTTAGAAGCGTCTTCAGAACACCACCATCTTGTTTATTTGCGAACATTTCAGGACACCGCGAGTGTTCTTAGGACACATTCAACTTGACAAAGAACAATATGGACAGCGTCCTCAGGACACCCCCTACGAACACTCCCCGGACACCGCGAGTGTTCTTAGAAGCGTCTTCAGAACACCCCCATTTTGTTTATTTGCGAACATTTCAGGACACCGCGAGTGTTCTTAGGACAGACTCAACTTGGCAGAGAACAATACGGACAGCGTCCTCAGGACACCCCCTACGAACACTCCCCGGACACCGCGAGTGTTCTTAGAAGCGTCTTCATAACACCCCCATTTTGTTTATTTGCAAACATTTCAGGACACCGCGGGTGTTCTTAGAACACATTCAACTTGACAGAGAACAATACGGACAGCGTCCTCAGGACACCACCTACGAACACTCCCCGGACACCGCGAGTGTTCTTAGAACAGTTTCACTTTGCTTGCGAACAAAAAGGGCACATTTTGACTCCTTAGAACACCCCCTAGTCAGTTTATTTAGAAAATTTCAGAACACCCGTGATGTCCGCAAACAAATCGAACACAAAAAGAACGTCTAACATATAAAAAACACAACTTTCATCCTATCTCACACACTCCCACCCTCCCCAAACACTCCTACACACCAACACACTCTACAAAATACACATTTTGAACAAAGTTTCACCGTGCTGTCCGGGGACGTCCGCGAATCCAATGTGGCGGGCGCTACCGAAATATCTGACGCACTGGGAGAGCCAGCCATGTGATGTCATCAGTTATGTCATCAATGACATTTGTGATGTCATCTTTGATGTCCTGGGTGTTAGTGTTAGCAGTGCACGGTGGCGCGAGTTATGGTTGCTTATGTTACCATAACTGGCGAATTTCAAGGGTTTTTCGGTTTTACTTGGAACCATAACGTCCCTTTAACAAAGTTTTTTCACTGAATTTCATAGGTTTTTAGTAGCACAACTTAACCATAATATCCCTGACATGTAACATAGAACATACTAACCCCCTCGTAGTGATTTTCATGTCCGCGGACTACCGCCATGTCCGCGGACACATCGAAAATCTGAGCGTGGTGAATGTAAATTTAAATAGTGTGCCCCATTTCCCCTTTGAATTTGGCTCTGAAAAGAGCCGTTTTTTTTTTTTTTTTTAAAGATGCTTGACAGACACCTGTTATTTTATATTTTTCTTCTTGTTTTTTTTTCTTACTTTACTCCTAAAATCTTCACATAACCTTCTCCAAAGCAACCCTTACATTCCAAAATAAAAAGGCATTTCCGGTAAAAGATAAACAAATGCCATCTTCTTTAAAATTAACAGCATTACTGGCATCAATATTCTCATTGTTACAGAAGAACATACCAGCTCTAAGCATGAATGCACACATGCCTCGGTTGATGACACACCTAGCAATGTTTTGCTGAGGACAAAAAACTGAACTATTGTCCCATATTGCCCTAGGTAGTAATCCAGAAAAAATTACTTTTGCATTTGGAAGGATCTTCACTACGGCTTGAACCAAGCGTTCCAAATCAGCCAACAATGTAGGGGCACTGACGTTGCCCAAATGGAAAGCACCATATTGCAAAACTACCACATGCAGACTGTTCATCGTGGCCATATCCGCACAAACTTGTACAATTCCCTGTACATTGCAATCAGACACAGTGCTCCACACCACCTCCACTCCTTTGACATCAAAGTTCTTTGCAACATGCCTGCATTCAGCGTACTGCTGTAAACCATGCACAAACATATCTCCGAGCACCAACACCCTGACTTTCTCCACTTCTGCCATCTTCACCACACACAGTCTCTTTCAACACAAATCCACAACCTCGACATCTGATTGGCTGATCCGTACAGTCTTCTTTCCATGTTGGATTTCCAGGAAAAACACGGATTTACCACGCCCTGTCCACGAACAGCCGCGGTGTCCGCGGACGGCGTCCACTTTACTCTCTGTACCATTCCCTCATTGCATACAGCTAAGCAATCACACAATACGAATAACGTCCTCAGAACACCCCCATTTTGTGAATTTTCGAACATTTCAGGACAATTATCATTTAATTATTCTACATATTAACATTACAAATATTATACTTTTATCTTGTACTCTGCACACAATGCTATCTTTCTTCATTAGCAGCTCAGCATACTACATAGAATCCCATAATACAATGCTATTTATTGATATAAATGCATCGTTCAAAGCACTAATAACGGTATGATAGTTATTTCAATATCCTTGACACTTTTTTCGGAACATTACAATGAAAATCCCTAGTACACAAATTCCATGAAAAGTACATACACATGTGATGTCATCAGTGATTTCATCAATGACATTTGCGATGTCATCTTTGATGTCATGGGTGTTAGTCTTAGCAGTGCATGGTGTTGGCGCAAGTTATTTTTCATAGCTTACCATAACTTGCTATTTTCAGGGGTCTTTCGGCTGTACTTAGAACCATAACGTCCTTTAAACAAACTTTTTTTAATATCACGCAAACAATATACAAACATGGCATGCAAAAACCAACTTCTACAGATGGCTTTACACAGAATGTTGCAAAGTAAGAATTTATGCTCGTTCACAGTGAAGGTCAGCTGCCTCCATTTTTTTCTCGGGCCCCGGAGAGGCTCACGAAGCGGACTATAAGGTTGTATTGTGTTTTGACCTTGACAGACAGAGATTGTGATGAAAGACTTCTCTTGAAGGAGTGTTGCTAAAACGTAAGAGAAGATAAAGATGAAATTTCTGAAACGAAACCACTTTTACATATTATATCACTATGCGAAAGATCGTTGGCACACGCGGAGTCGTATTTTGGGACTGCACCACTCGTAGACAATGGAAATTGCAATTGTACTGTAAGTAACCCTTTACATTACTTTATACCAAATATAATTACAATAGCGTAACATTAAAGACCGCTGAAGTTAAACTTGTTCATTGAAAGTGGCATAATGTTTTCTACCGCGCACTATCACCGCCGAATTGATCCCCTGTCGTTTAGAGGGCTCTGAAAAAGGCAGACGACACAGAGTGGGTTAATATAAATAATTTAACCGGTCTATAGGCGGTCAAGCGCTCTACTCGCTGTGCCACTTCACTGTAGCCTCTCAAGTGGCACAGCGAGTACAGCGCTCGCTTTGACATCCGTGCACAGCTTGCTAACGCAAGTTCGAATCCCGGCAAGTCCAAACTCAGACTTTCATCCTTCCGTGGTCGATAAATGAGCACCACACACCGTGGTTAATAATAAGCACCGCTTAGATACCACAGTTCTTAGCGCTATATGAATGGGAAAATATTATTATTTTATTATTAACATACTCTGTTGCACTATCGTCGATAGCAAATAGTTTCACGCCCTAATAAATAAAATGATGATTTTTAATGAAGATCGGCTGGTGAGACTAATTTATGTTTTTTAAAACAGGTACGTGGCCCCGTTTTGTCTATGTCACGATTTACAGACTCCAGCGGATGGGGTCTTCAACTGCCAGGTGCAAGTCCAAATATGCAACTTCATGACCCTCACCATTTTATGGGACAATCGCCAAGGACCAATATGCCCTTACGCAGTACTAGCGGCTACAAACAACATACCAACCAATACCGTGGTCTAATGGCTCGTTGTTGGAGCAACCTTCCGATTATCAGAGAGACCATTTACTGCTTTTATCATAAACCAACAGCCTATCTACCGCAAAGGAACAACGCATGGCTCCAAAGAAACTTTTGCGGATCGACAGCAGAGACAATAGCAAATCGCTGAATATTCACTAAACATTTCATGTGAAATAAATGTACTTTACCAAATGTACAATCCTGCTGTTTACTTTTAAACCACAGTTTTATATTCCGAATTGTGGCGCACTGAGTTGTAACCTGATCTAACACTCTCTGTACCGCAAAGGAACATCGCGTGTCTCAACATGAACTTTTGCGGATCGACAACAAAGACAAATGCAAATTGCTGAATATTCTCTAAACATTTGATGTCAAATAAATGTGCTTTACAACATTTACAATCTTGCTCTTTGCTTTTAAATCACAGTTTCATATTCTGAATTGTGGCGCGCTGTGTTGTGACATAATGTGTGTTGTCTTCCGGGTTCTGTGTAAAGTCGCGTAGTACTGGAGACGACTGGGCGCGTTTCATTACGCACCCTGTAACGTCACGGAGAAAGGCAGGGAATATGAATGCTTTGATAATATCAGGCTTAGTGGCGGGAGATATGATTTAGTGTCGCAAAAGCAAGTCAGCCAGGTCAATAGCGCCAGTCATAGGATTATCACATAATGTCGACGCACAGCAGCCGGATTTATCGTTTCTTTAGTGGACAAAAAGTCGGTTGACGCCCCTAGGAAATTGTACTATTAGCGAACAAAAGGAGTGCTCTTAAAACACTTTCACCCTGACAACGTACAATACAAACAACGTTCTCAGAACACCCCCATTTTGTGTAATTGCAACCATTTCGGGACACTGCGAGTGTTCTTAGAACACATTCAACTAGACAGATTACAATACGGACAGCGTCCAGAGGACACCCCCAGTTTGTGTATTTACGAACAATTAAGTACACCGCAAGTGTTCATAGCTCATTTTTACCTTCCTTGCAAACAAAAATGACACATACTCTGTCCTCTAAACACCCCACCATTTAGTTTATTTACAAAATGTCAGAACAGCCATGTTCTCCGCGGACAAATCGAACGCAACAAAAAGGTCTAGCACATAAAAAAACAAAGCATTGAACCTATCTCATACTCCCCCACCCTCCCCAAACACTCTTACACACCAACACACGGCACTAAATACAATTTTTTATCCACGTTTCACTGCGCTGTACGCGGTCGACTGCGAACACAAGATGGCGGGCGCCACAGAAAATCTGACGCGCTCCACGCCCCTCGCCGTCCAATCAGCGAACACGTTGCATGTCCGCGGACATGACGCAAGCCCATGGGCCAATCGTGGTGCTGTCCGCGGAGCGAACAGGGAAGTCCGTCCGCGAAGCGAACGCAGATATCACTAATTTTTTTGCCTTACATTTTGGTCATTTTTAAAAAAACTACTGGACAGATTTACACCAAATTTACAAAAGCACGCTTTTGGGACCAGGCCGCCGATCCTGCCGCAAATTTGGTGTAAATCCGTCCAGCGGTTCGGGCTGTAGCCGTGCGCAAAGTTTTTTCCCATTCAGTCTACGGGAAAAAAAAAAGTTTTGGGACCCCCCCTATAACTTTTCCCCCCGTGGACGAATCCTCACCACACTTTGCAAAAAAATTCAGAGTGACCCAACTACTTTTTTTGCAAAGTTTGGTGAGGATTCGACTACAGCGGATGGGGTCTTCAACTGCCAGGTGCAAGTCCAAATATGCAACTTCATGACCCTCACCATTTTATGGGACAATCGCCAAGGACCAATATGCCCTTACGCAGTACTAGCGGCTACAAACAACATACCAACCAATACCGTGGTCTAATGGCTCGTTGTTGGAGCAACCTTCCGATTATCAGAGAGACCATTTACTGCTTTTATCATAAACCAACAGCCTATCTACCGCAAAGGAACAACGCATGGCTCCAAAGAAACTTTTGCGGATCGACAGCAGAGACAATAGCAAATCGCTGAATATTCACTAAACATTTCATGTGAAATAAATGTACTTTACCAAATGTACAATCCTGCTGTTTACTTTTAAACCACAGTTTCATATTCCGAATCGTGGCGCACTGAGTTGTAACCTGATCTAACACTCTCTGTACCGCAAAGGAACATCGCGTGTCTCAACATGAACTTTTGCGGATCGACAACAAAGACAAATGCAAATTGCTGAATATTCTCTAAACATTTGATGTCAAATAAATGTACTTTACAACATTTACAATCTTGCTCTTTGCTTTTAAATCACAGTTTCATATTCTGAATTGTGGCGCGCTGTGTTGTGACATAATGTGTGTTGTCTTCCGGGTTCTGTGTAAAGTCGCGTAGTACTGGAGACGAATGGGCGCGTTTCATTACGCACCCTGTAACGTCATGGAGAAAGGCAGGGAATATGAATGCTTTGATAATATCAGGCTTAGTGGCGGGAGATATGATTTAGTGTCGCAAAAGCAAGTCAGCCAGGTCAATAGCGCCAGTCATAGGATTATCACATAATTTCGACGCACAGCAGCCGGATTTATCGTTTCTTTAGTGGACAAAAAGTCGGTTGACGCCCCTAGGAAATTGTACTATTAGCGAACAAAAGGAGTGCTCTTAAAACACTTTCACCCTGACAACGAACAATACAAACAACGTTCTCAGAACACCCCCATTTTGTGTAATTGCAACCATTTCGGGACACTGCGAGTGTTCTTAGAACACATTCAACTAGACAGATTACAATACGGACAGCGTCCAGAGGACACCCCCAGTTTGTGTATTTACGAGCAATTAAGTACACCGCAAGTGTTCATAGCTCATTTTTACCTTCCTTGCGAACAAAAATGACACATACTCAGTCCTCTAAACACCCCACCATTTAGTTTATTTACAAAATGTCAGAACAGCTGTGTTCTCCGCGGACAAATCGAACGCAACAAAAAGGTCTAGCACATAAAAAAACAAAGCATTGAACCTATCTCATACTCCCCCACCCTCCCCAAACACTCTTACACACCAACACACGGCACTAAATACAATTTTTTATCCACGTTTCACTGCGCTGTACGCGGTCGACTGCGAACACAAGATGGCGGGCGCCACAGAAAATCTGACGCGCTCCACGCCCCTCACCGTCCAATCAGCGAACACGTCGCATGTCCGCGGACATGACGCAAGCCCATGGGCCAATCGTGGTGCTGTCCGCGGAGCGAACAGGGAAGTCCGTCCGCGAAGCGAACGCAGATATCACTAATTTTTTGCCTTACATTTTGGTCATTTTTAAAAAAACTACTGGACAGATTTACACCAAATTTACAAAAGCACGCTTTTGGGACCAGGCCGCCGATCCTGCCGCAAATTTGGTGTAAATCCGTCCAGCGGATCGGGCTGTATCCGTGCGCAAAGTTTTTTCCCATTCAGTCTATGGGAAAAAAAAAAGTTTTGGGACCCCCCCTATAACTTTTCCCCCCGTGGACGAATCCTCACCAAACTTTGCAAAATAATTCAGAGTGACCCAACTACTTTTTTTGCAAAGTTTGGTGAGGATCCGTCCAGGGAGAGCGAAGTTATAAGCCGCCCAAAAAGTGCTCTTCCTATGGAAACAGCAACTTAACCATAACTACATGGCCACAACCGTGGCCATGTAATATATATATATATATATACGTATATATATATATACATATACATATATATATATATATATATATATATATATATATATATATATATATATATATATATATATATTATCACACAACCTGTGTTTGTAATCATTTATTTATTAGAATTATAGCCCAGCATTCATTGTATTCTTGCCTAAACAAATGTAACATGCAATGCACGCCATAACTATCAGCTTTGCCTGTGCATGTTGGAGTAGCCAGACACCCTGCTTTAGTTCTGGTTCAGCTTTACCCATGCATCCTCTGCTGTTCTCCTCTAATATTCATTGAAGCACACCCTGTGTCACACCTCATCAAAGAAGGGAAACAATCCGGCAGTTCGTGGGACTGTGGAGAAAAAGGGTGCACAGCTCAGGGCTATCACTCCATTTTGTTATGAAAACAACCTCTTCAGTGTGCAAACCCTGACTTCATCCAACGTGAACCATCAACTAGTAAAATGCAAGCCAAGACCTGTCTGTGTGTTTAATTATTCAAAGTGTTATTCGTATAGGGCTCTAATCAATATTGTCTTTTTATTTGAACTGACGACGGCACCATTAAAAGGTCTGTCTGAAAACTGAGTGATCCAAGAGGCGGAGAGACAATACAATCAGCACTATATCGTGATAGTTTGCGGCGACCCCACGTTGTGCCACCAGCTTCTTTTAGCCAATGGGTCCATCAACTTTATGTGCCCGGTACGTAGGTTCATGTTTTTATAACATGCGGACATTTACAATCTTGCCAAAGGAAATAACATTTACCAGTGTTTGGAGACTGAAACCTTGCTGTTGAAATAGGCATGTTTTTCCATTCTCTCTTTTTTTCCCTTCATTTTACTTTAGTCTTAGTAAATATAGAACAGTGTCCCATTCATTCCCGAAGCAGCAGTCTCCCGGGTTATGTAAATTGTTAATACCGTAGGGTTCCCTTCTGCAGCCCTGCCACAGGGTGAGAGTTATCATGTATGCAATGACATAACCTGCAGGCTGGCGCGAGGCATTAAAGGGCTTGGTGCTGGTGCCGCGCACTTGGTTAACATTTATGGGCAGGAAATGTGGTCTAGTGTTTAAATTGTCAACCAAAGGTCTAATCCTGTCTTGCCTGCTTAAACAAACTGTGTGATTCTGAGCAAAGCAATTCCTCTCCCTGCATCTTGACCGAATATCTTTATTATGGGATACAGTAAAATCAGACATTTACATTTACTGTGAACCCATAAACAATCGTCTGAATACAACAAGTGCCCAGATACAAGTCAGGCAGACATCCATGAAAGTGTTTGCAAATCAAGATCACGCTCAAAATTTATTTTTGAACGATGGAAACAGCATGGAACTGACATGTTGAAACAACAAAACACCTACTTTTGATTGAAAAATGGGATGGGACAGCAAATGCCTGCAGAGACAGACTGCCTAGTGGTTGCCCTTCGTGCCATTTTGGATCAGAGTCCCTGGACAAAGAAGGACACAGAGAGGGAAGCCTTCTCTGTGCATTTCCCAAATCGAGCTGTGAAGCACTCATCCAGTTAAGCTTTTAACTTTGCATTCTGGGACTTCTGGTCCTAAATGTTCCCATTGTAAACTCAGTCCAAGACTTCAAATTTAAAGCAAGGGCTCCACTAGTGATTCCCGAATGTAATGGGCATTATTGCATGTATGATCCTGGCAAGGAATCTTCATGCCTCTGCCACCAACACATTTTGAGCCAGGTCTCTACTGATTCTGCCATGTCTTAGGTTGGAGCTAAATGTGCACAGATGCTGTAGCAATATCTGGTAGCAATCACAAGTAGTGGTGGCCACCGGAGCTAATTTGACTAAATGTACAGACTGCACAGAGAGTAACGACAAAGTCTGCACTTACGTGTACTGTAATGGCACCAGGGCAATGTTCATCGCTGCATCTACATAAACGACCTTTCATAAAATTCCGACATCATCAGTTCCTTTTTGCATTATCGTAGACTCCATTAAAAAAAAAAAAAAAGAAAATACCACCATTGGCCACTTGCAGGACACCAATACTTGTCCATGTTGCTGTGAGAGGTAAATGAACACAAGGCAACTCATTGAAAATGGATCGCATATGTTAAATGTATGTTAGTCCAGCAAGTACATAGCCCTTTCTGTACTGTAGTCTTGGTCTATGTCTATCAACACACGCACAACACTAAGGATTGTAGTCTGTTTCAATGGTTAGTGAATGGCACGACATTAGATTTCACATTTCACAAGACATGCCTCAATTCAGTTCATTTGAAGGATAGAATGTGTTTGTCTTATTTTTTGTAGCTTTCTTCCACATAGTCTTCACCAAAACCACCACTTTTAAGACTGGCCTAAAGGAAGCTACATTCAGAAAGACCATTGATAATATTTCTTATGTCTGTATTGTTCAAACAGGAATATGTCCTTAAGGTAACAGAGGGTCCCATATATAGAGGTAGAGGGGGTATTTCATGTTGTGCTGTGTAAGAAGGGTCTGGTGCTTGTGAGAGACAGCACAGTGGAACTCTGGACAACATGATTCTGGCCCATGACCCAACAAATGCCTGACTAATTCCTTACCCTACCCCGATGGGCACAATTCCCAGCAGGTCAATCAGAGTAGCACCTGAGCATATTAGAATAAAGTTTTCTCCACCTCTCAGCTTGCTAGCTCCCATACTTAGGACGATGAAATGAGTGACTGCTGTCCTCAAATGTGAAGCTGCCCTTCCACTGAACCTTAACGTCTTGCCCCCATAAGCATTTGCATGTTATCAAAATGTCTGAGTTTCCTCACCTCCACACCACCCCATTTCTTCTCCTGGATGTTGCAGGAACAGCATGGAACTGATTTGCTGAAACAACAAAACACCTAATTTTGATTGAATTTTGATTTTGATTTTGTTCCTCAAAGAGTACTGGAGCATTGGAGACAGGGACCGAGACATAGGCATAGGGAGAGAGAGAGAAAAGTTAATTGTAAGGTAGAGAAATGGGAGCTGTCTATAAATGGCCAGGGGTAGGGATGCAAGTTTGCAGGTTGTTTTTGCCTTGTAAGGATGACTCCTTTCTTCCTTAGACTAACCAACTCCTCTCTAAGTTATCCTACCACCTCACATTACGCACTCAAACCCCCATAGACAGCCACCACGGGCCTAATCATTTGCACATCAAAACTATCTGAGCCATGATTAAGCTCTCCACTGCAGTCCTGTTACACTCTTCCACATCTGAGGCTAACCCGACTGAAAGTGCTGTTCTCTATCAGATCTTTAGCTCTTTCCTATGGATAACATACTATGCCAAACCCATAGAAAGCTGATTGACACTCAGGAACTGGGTACTTCTGACCTGCGCCCATCAACAGCACAGATTTTGCATCTGCCTTTCCCACCATCCCACTAATCAAGCCCCAATTTGTCTACAGAGCCAAGTGCAGCAAGTCCATCAACAGTGGCAGTTAGGTGCTGTACATTATATTAGATTGCATTACATTATTATACTACAAGGTGCAAACATTGCATGTAGATCAGGGTGGGTCCAGTTTTACATGCATTATTTTCACCCAGCAATGCAAGAAGTGTAAACGTCTCATGCAATGTGTGCATGGTGGGAGGCATGTTAAAATCATTCCCATGGAATCTGTCATCCTTTAGCATGTAGCTTTGTGGGGTGAACTGTAGCTGGAATGCTAGAAATCAAGAGGCCAGTGTTATTTGCAAATGCACATTGCATAAGGCCAGCAAAGAAATTGTGATGTGGGACATAAAACCTATGGAACTAAACACAGGCCTAAAATCTAAAGGAAAGAAAGTGGGCCTAAATCAAAAGTGTGAAGATATGTGCAATG
Organism: Ambystoma mexicanum; assembly: GCF_040938575.1. NCBI lineage: Eukaryota > Metazoa > Chordata > Amphibia > Caudata > Ambystomatidae > Ambystoma > Ambystoma mexicanum. The sequence goes on from NC_090926.1 coordinate 944,061,345, forward strand.
CATTGAAGCCTTGGAATTAACAACTTCTTCCCTTGGGTTGGTGAGACCAACTAACCCCAAGACAAGTTTTTCTGGAGGACCTTCCCCAACTGGCTGTACATCTTTGCTGCTGCTAGAACCGAGTGCCAGGGGTCGAGAAATCCGTATTCGAATGCATTGTCTTTAAGCTGGACCTGAGCTCCTGGAAGATCCTGAGGACCCTCCTGAAGCAGGATGACCCAAGCCATAGTGCTGGACTCCAGAAGCAAGGGCAGCCCATCTAGTGTCCAAGAACAGCAGTGGTGCTATTTGCCTGTAGCTGAAAATGCTAAGTGCCGCTGATCTGAAAAGAGCCCATAGCTTTTGCCGAACTTCAAACTGCAGTGCGGGAGTCCGTCAGATGTCCTCCCTCTTGTCCCCATGACTGAGGCCCAGGAACCAAGGATCTGCAAGATTGCAACCAGAACAGAAGCCAGCTGGATCCTCTTCTTCAAACCTAAGGTACTGTGCAGACTAAGGGATAGTTACCTCTTTTGTCTGTAGCTTGCTTGCTCTCACTGGAGACTTGCAGTAGCTGCTTTTTGCAGAGTTGATTCCAGCTATGCCCTTCATAAGCCTAACAGCTTGTGGCCCAACAGTGTTTTTATTACAAACTCTCTAAACTTTGTGCAAGACTTTTGTGCTACCTAAAGAAGTGCCTGAGCTCCATACACATTGTTCAAATTGACTTTGGCTGTCCTGGCTCCCTGCAGATTCTTCTGTCCTATTGACCTTGATTCTAACTGTCCCTCATAGGTGGTGCATACGTTTAACTTGTATTGCTGGGAAAGGTCTAACCTAGACTTCATTGGGAGATTGAAAGTATTCACATGCTTAGAGAACCTATTAACCTTTTTCCTTCCCTAACATATTCCTTTTCCACAACCTGAGAATTGCATTAAGTTCGAAAAGTGATATATCAATGCCAAACATTGTCCTAGTAATTGAAGTCACCTCAGTGTGTAGAAAGTGTATGTGAGGCATCCCCAAAGGAATCTATCTTAAATCTGAGAAAGTGTTATGAAGTGTATTTTTATTGTTGCATATTGCCCTTTTTAAAGAAGGCGTATTTAAAACTGACCATTAAGTACATGAATTATTATTTTAATAGAAAATCTTGAGTGTAAGTGTTATTTGGAGACTGGTAACTGTGAATCTCAGTGTTGCATCTCTGCAGCTCACATTTACCCGTCTTGAGATATGGCTGGCTGCTCAGTCACTCTACCAACTTGTGCAGTGTAGCACAGACCTATACCAATAGGTGGGTTGCCTATTACCAAGAGGACAAGGCTGGCAGTCTCCCACTGAGTTACTGTATCCAATCTTGCCTAATAACAGTTCAGTAGCAGCAGACTATTCATTTAGGTGTAATTGCATTTCAGTGGATGGAAAGTTGTGTTGCATTGTGAAGGTGCCATTCAGACCTGTAACCTGGGTTTCAGGGTGCTGCATAAAGGTATTCATTGAGTGCCATTGTGAGTACAAACTAAGCAGGAACCGGTTTGAGATGTTGCCCTTGCATTGAGAGCATATTTGGTGCAGAATACATTTCAGAATGAGCACTGTTGAAATCAATGTTGATATGTGGCAGGATAATGGGCTGTTATATCAGGCCATGGCAGACTTTTATATGACACGGACCACCAGAGATGAGCAAATTAACATGGCTCAGCTCACAGCATATATGTACTTCCATATGATGGTCATGGAAGAAATATACCAAAATAGTGTAGCCTCTGGGCGAAACCAACCTGGGCTTTTGGATCAAGCACAGAGAGAATTGAAACAATTAGAGGAAAAAGCAAAACAGAGCCAAAATTCAGAGTTAAAATTTGAAAACATCATTCAGCAACTAGAGGATGAGTTAGTGACACAGCGACAAGCGAATTTAGAGTGTGAAGCTCACTTTTCTGAACTGAAGGAGGAGTATCAAGAAATTGATGAAAACCTGAGAGCGAGCCAACAAAAAGTGAGCAGATGCACATTAGAGCCTGCTTAGAGGAATATTTTGCATTTCAAGCGCAGATTAAGCAACTGAAAGATGAAAATAGCCAGTTGATCATGAGGGATGTCAATTCCCAAACAGAATTCGATAAGATGCACCAAAATCTGAACACTCTGAAACAACAAAGAGAACACCTCAGGGAAGAGAATGGCAAATTATGTCAGGAGAAAAGTTTCGTGTGTCAGGAAGTGCGTCAGTTAAAGATGGACATGGAGAAAAGTGAGTTATGGTCTCAGGAACTGACTTGACATGAGGATAAAACATGAAAAATTAAGGGAACATGTGACATAGAGCAGGCAATACAGGCCAAAAGTGCACACAGGGAGGAGATTAGTCTCCTGAAAAAGAAGAGGTCAGAATATGAACAGACAATATAAGCCTCTCAGAAGGAAAATTAGTCCCTTTGTGAGGAGAACAGCAGACTCAGTGACCAAGTAGTGGCACAAAACAAAGTATTCAAAGCTACTCAAGCACTGGTATCAGTTTTGAACGTTCAGGCCTCTATATATCATCAAGAGATAGCTGCCGAGAAAAATAAATCTGAGAGATTGGAAAAGGAAATAGCCGAAAACAACAAGACTTTGAGGCACCCTGACAAGTTGCAGTATGGAAAGGCACCCTCCGATCACGCAGTGATGAACACCTTACAAGGGACCTCAAGCCAACTCACCACATTATATGCACAGGGTGCTGCTAACTTCATACCTGCCAGTTTGCAAGAACTGGGATGACTCAACCAAGCCTAGACCAACTGAGCCAGAATGTCAGCCCTTATCAGGTATTGACTGATAGTCATCTTTATTCATATTTCTTTTAAAAACCTAGCATGTTCTTCTGAATAGGAGGGCTCCTATGATGAAAAGATTAGGGAGTTAGACTGGCAGAAACTAAAGTTACAAAGGGTCCACTTTACAGACAAAGAATAACCAGATTTCAGGCCTCAAAAGAGTATTTTAAAAATGTTCACAGATTCAGGTAGGTGTGGGGAATTCTCCACCATACCCAGGAGAAGGGATGGGAAAGATGGGTAGTCCCCTGTGCGAAAAGGAGAGAGCAAGGGAAGAGACCCTGAGAGCCCACAGTATCACAGAGGAGAAGAGACCAGGCCCTGTCATTCTGGGAGGGATTCCCAGTCTCATAGATGTAGGGAGCGGCTAGAGGACAGGGAGTGGTCCACCAATAGTAGCATCAGAGGGTGAGTGGACTCAGGTGCAGCAGAAAAAGGAAGGCTGCCAAATAGAAGAGAGGTCTTGTAAAAGACCTAATTTGGCAAATAAAGGCCATAAAGAGCTGTATGACTCCCTACCACAAGAATGCCAAATGCCAAATACTCAGCATGGGAGCATCTAGAACTATATGACCAAATGATGACATAATTCAGAATAAAAAATGATCAAAATTCCATGGAGTTTGTCAAATGGACATTCATCCCAGAATACTCCAGCATCTTAGCTGGGCTGGAGGACCACCAAAGATGTCCAACCTATAAGGTGGCTATTTTAAAGCATTTCTCCATTTACAGGAACCCTCAGGTGGCCCACAATGTGGCCTACAACCTGCAATGCAGAGAAAACCAAGCCCCTATAGAGTTTGTGCAAGAGCTGAAGTGGGCATTTGCCCAGACCTCTAGACGGGTGAACATAAATAGCTGGGAGTTCATTAACACCTACTTCCATGCACTCCGAAATACATTATGACCCACATGGTAAGGGACTTCCTTGAGTGTAGGACCCTAGATTGGGCGATAGAACAGGTCACCCAGATTTATGAAGTACAAAATCCTTCTGAGAACAAAATAACCCCAAGAACCCCAAACCATCAAAAAACACCCAATGCTACAAAGGTGGTGGAGGTGAACAATACCCCCATAATGGACTTGGAAATGGGGGTGCCTAAAAGCACTTCTCCCCCTAATACTAATAAGCAGAATGAGAGGCAGAGAAGACCCTCTGATCCAACCCAATAGCGTGGTAGCCAGGCAGGGTATCCAACCCTGCCACCTATTTAAGCCCTAGATACAAGGGTAACAGACCCATCTTGGGGAATGTATGGACTCCCCTGGCACAAGGGGGGGCCCAATCAGGAGAGTACTGCCCCAGGAAACGTCCCTCAAATCTTCTCTCAGAACTTCCCTCAAGAGGGAACAAATACTCTACCCGTCAACCTAAGTTTCTTTCCCAGATACCCTTCAAACCCAAATTCCCAAACAATCCTCCTCTCTCTCCCTGCTTTCAGGACAATAGATTCCCAAATCAGTGAGAAGGGAGACCAAGGATGCAGGGTTATCAGGGAAACTCTCAAATCCGAGCTACTCTGGGAGAGGGGCAGCTATCCTTTCCGAGAGCAGCAAAGGTCCCCTACCAGAGTCCCCTACCAACCAGAAAGATGTCTCAATTGAAGCTTCAGGTCCAGCATTTGACACAAGACATGGGTTTCATGTTGAGGGCTCAGCCGAGCCCTCAAATGGAAATTGCTGGCCAGAACAGTCCAACACCCGGGACTGGTGCCCCGGAGCATTTATGGTAAAAAAACCCAGACAACCAACATATTCAAGAGTAAGGGGCTCTGGGGAAGGGAGATACAAAGTCTTAGAGGAAGCTACCTTTCTCACCAAAGCAAGACCGCTGGAAACCTCTGAACCTGAACACAAATCCCCTACCCCAAAAAGCTGGAACCTAGGGAACAGAGGGTAAGTAGGAGAAATCAAGAGCCGAATAGAACCCATTGTGTGGAGGAAGTCTAGATCATCCCGTTCGAAGGGGAAGAATCCCTGGAGGATTCATGGAAGAAAATCTTCTCTTTAACAGATGAGGGATCACTCTGAAGGAAAAATGGGTCCCAAAAGACCCTGATTTAGACTGGGTAAATAAGGAGACTGACACAGTTCAACCAATTCTTAAACCCCAACAATGTCATCCTGATGACCGTGAAAGCAATGAGGGATCCCCACCTCTGAAACAGGTTTGGTCAACTGTCTCCAGGAAAAGAGGGACAGCAAATAATAAGGGGAAAAAAGGGGACTTCTGCAGCCCATTTGTTGCTGGGTGCAAAATGTTCTTTCCATATTCCCTGAGTCCGACACAGAAAATAGTCCAAAATCACACAGTGTCGGAGATCAAAATAAAAAGAATGTACTGCCAAGCTTCCACAAAATGCACATTTCCTTTATCCCCTTGAGGAGACAGATGGACGATGTTATGCCTCCATTAAACTACAGGAACAACGTGCATTATCAGCACTGGTGGATACTGGATCCCAAGCCACCCTCCTGTCCACAAAGGCCTTTGTCAAATTAATTCAGGAAGGGGAGAGAGTCACCAAATTCCCCTCACACCACTTCCTGGACAACTCCAAAACTTTGATGGAAATTAGATTTCCGTAGAAGGAAATGCAGATCTGGAGATCAAAATTGTGCCACATAGGGTGAAACACCCAGTGATAATCATCACTCCAGAGGGCACAACTTGTCTACTGGTGAATAACATCCTTCAAAGGTTATCACCCCTGATTGACTGCGTGAACAATGTCCTTTGGACTCAGACTATCCGGCCAATCAAATTAAAACAAAGTAAAAATTATGTGAGTTTAAATGACACATGCCACGTGCTTCAACAACGGTTCAACCAAAAAGAATTTCACTTTCGGAACAATGAAGTCCCAGAGATCACTGTTATGTCTGTAGGAGAAGAAACTGGTGATGGGAACCCTTCTCCATTTTTGAAAATTAACCTTCCTCCCAGTTTTAAGTGGCATACCACATTGGAAGGAAATAATCTGAAATGTTATATCAATCGACAATCTGAAGAAAACCCAAACCCATGACAAAAGGTGATGAAAAAAACAGCTCAAAGTCTGACCGACATCAAGAGAAATGGTGAACAGATGTTTTCCTCATTCAGGTTAATGAGGGGGTGGGCTGTCCTCGCAAGAGTATGCCTGAATAACAGAAGAAGTTTCATCAGCAAAGCATTATTCAGGAAACTCCCAAAAGATCAGGCCTTTCCCAGGTTTAAGTTGATTGATTAGTGGGAAATGGGACTGGAAACTCCAAAGTCAAAAAATCTCCTGCCTAGCAGGTGCATGCTAAAAATGTCCATTGGTGACAAAAGCATAGAAAATAATTGTTGGGTTGTGAGAGATGTCCCGTCTGCCTTTTTACTAGGCAGTGATATTCTCAATCGATTCACAATTTATTTGGGCCTAACTTATTACAAAGCCTGGTCCCGACTGCGAGGTAGCCCCATGGGCTTTGACAACACTGAGAAACCATTTTCGTCAGCTCAAATGCTGCCATATGCGGTCAAAGTTCAAATGAGAGAAGAGGTCACCATCCCCGAACAGGTACAACAATTTACAATTCCCCAGAAAATTAAGCGAGGACTAAACCTCAAAAACAAGGATGGTTGTATAACTTGAATTATCACTTCCAATAGCAAGGTGTGTATTTACATCCAACACCCCTGGCTGACCTAGAATATGACACCATTAGAATATTGGTGGATAACAGCAAGCCTAGAAGTATCACTTTGGGCACTGACACCTTTATTGGAATGGAAGTTGATGCCCAACATTATTCTATTGACTTAGGTAATGAGATCATGGGACCAATTCCAAATGACTGTTACAATTTTTAATGACAATGTCCCTCCAGAAAGATTTTCACCCAGCAAAGGGAGAATTTATTGGTGTACTCCTCCTGCCCTTATGGTGAGGAGGAGGTGACTTGCAACATCAGGAAGGATGAGATGGTATTTCAAGTCAACAGTGACTACCTCCCATCCTTGAAACCTCATGTCCAGGCCAACACCATAACGAGAGATCTCTCCACCCAACTGGAGCATAATGCCAAAATTGCCAAATCCAAGGTATTTGCAGCCTTTAAGCAGATGGTCGAGGAAAAAAACAATCGTGCTGATGCCTGTGAGACGAGGAGCAATAGCAGAAGCTGAAATAGGTATTTTGGGATGTTCAGGAGATATATTTCCATTGATTCGTACGACTGTGGTCGCACAGAGGTACATTCAACCTACACACCAACGGACCCTGAGATGGCTCCTGTATTTGTGAAGCAATACCAGGTGCCTCTGGCGTCTATGGAGTCACTCACTGAGAGTATAAAAAATGTAGAATCCCGTGGGATAATTCATCCAGTCCACAGTACCATTAACAACACGGTACTGGGGATCCTCAAACCCAATGGCCAATGGAGACTTTGTGCAGACCTTAGGGATTTAAATAAACAGGTCCACATGTCAGGATGGCCCCTATCCTACATCGATCAGGGACTGGCCCAGATCAAAGAGTCAAAAGTGTATACAGCCAATGACCTGACCAACAGTTACTGGACAGTACCCATGAGTACAGAAGACCAGTACAAGCTTACCTTTACCTTTGGGGCCAGCAATACTTGTGGACCCGAAACCCCTCTGGAAGCATAAACACTGGCAACAAATATAACAACTTCCCACATGCCATGCCTGTTAGGGGGAATTCTCCAGAATGGCTAATTTCCTTTACCTATTGAGTCCCCCAGCAGCTTTGCTGGACTTCTAGGATTTTTACCTGGTAAGAGTGTGAGCTTTTTTTCCCACTCTTGCATGTGTTTTTGCTGTGTGTTGTACATTTTTGTGTTCAGGGATATGGAGTCACACCAACTCCATAGGCATCATCTTTTTACTGTGTGTCACACAGCACCTTTAGTGCAGTGACACAGGGTTGTCTTTTTCAGACTTCCCACTTTAAACTCCATATTCTGGGACTGACTGCTGTCTCCCAGAACATGTAAAGTTGCTATTGACTTTACTAGCCTTTATAAATTTACCGACCCAGTACAAACTATCTTCCATTAGTACTGGAAGGGTTAATAGTTATCCCTTTTTTGCTGTTTCTCATGGAAAATTATGTTGTTCCCCTTTCTCTAAGATTTGGCTCGTGGCAGTGGTATCTACCCTTTTCTTTCTACTGTGAGCTATGAAAATAGCCTTGGTATAGTTAGAGGCTATGGTGGTAGCCTCAAACTCTAAACCCGCTAGACCCTTTTTATTTTTATTTGGCTCTGGTATGGTTTATTCACCATTTCTTTTTGTAAAGGTCTTTCTCGTGTTTTACTCTGCGCACCAAACCAGGTTTGGTTCCTTTGTTCACCGTCCTTTCGAGGGCTTCCGCTCAGAAGCCCTCCTTAGGCGCCTGAATGTCTGAGGGGGATAGGATGTGAGGGAGAGGTTTAAGACTCCTTGCACAGGTTCTCCTTGGAGACCCAAGTCACACTCTAGTTTGATTGGCTATGTGACTGTCCGGCCAGGACAACCACCCTGCTGTGTGATTGACAATCAGGCTGTGTGAATGGGGGATTTGGCGCATAAAAAGCTGGTCTCTGGGACTGGAAGGCAGCGTGGCCACTGGATCGTGAGAGCCAATGAGAAGCTGAAGGAAGATGACTGCTGCAACTACTGGACATCCCTTTGAAGCCCTGCTGCAGGTCCGAATCACCTGAACTTTGTCGACAGAGGAGATCCACAAGGAGTCTTCTCCCCTTGAGCCTAGTGGGACCAACCAGCTCACAAATCCCCTGGACCTCCCTCTTCAGCCTGTCAAATTTGCTGTGCCACAGGAAACCGGATAGCTAGCTTGAGAGAATCCCTTTGTGCTTTTAAGGAGCAAAACCTTTTATACATTGCTTTGCTCTGCTGCTGGCTTCTTCCCTGGGCAGCGCAGGACCCGCCAGTCTTCCTCCTTCTTGTCAGTCCGACAGTTGCTTCAGGAACCGTGAGCCTGCAGGAACTGCCAGGAACTACCACCTCAGCTACAGCATTCTTCTTCATCTAAGGTACTGTTCAAATTCGGTGTGTCATTCCGTCTGACTGCAGTGAAAGTGTTTTAAATCTTTCGCCTCTCTGAAGGCTTGTCCTTCTCCTCTCTTTTGAATAACTTTTCCACCGACCAACTTCGTTTTGAACTCTTGGTAAAGACTTAACTGCAAACTACTCTGAACTGTGTGATCCGCTGCAAAGATTCTGAACCATTAACTTTGGCCCAGGCCTATTGATTTGAATCCTAGTTGTAGTAAGCCTTTTCTAGATTGCCCTGCCTATCACTCGTTGGTGTTGTTGTTTTTTGTTAGGCAGAATTATTTGCAGTACCCTTTGGGAACACTACACACAATTAGGACTATAAGTGACAGTACAATTTCACCTTTTGTACAAGCCTGTACTACACAGTTATAGTGGTAGCAGTAGCGGAGCAGCCAGACTTATCTCAAGAGTAAGTGAGCAGTAGAAATAGTTACACAAAGGACAACAATTACTATGGTTCAGGCAAAGACTGACTCAAGGTTTCTAAGGAACAGAATATATATGTATTTACTTAACAGTTGTATAACATTTCACTAATATAAGCAAGTCAAAAATCATAATCATAAATACACCACACCACTTCCCTTAAATTTCAGACAAGTTAAGCTCAAAAAATGAAATGGCAGCAAAATGGCACTCCAGTAATTTAAAAGGGAGGGAAAGACAAAGTTATTAGACATTAGGCAACACCAACAGGTAAGTAACCAGGGCAATGGAACAAGAGAGACTACAAGGTTAAAATTAGATAGAAAAGGCTTAGGGCCAAAGTCAATGGTTCAAAAGTCTTTTGTTCAAGATAATGGGTTCAACGTAGTTGCGGTAATGTTCGTGGCACAGATTCCGGATGAGGTTGGTTGGTAGAAAAGTTAGTTCAAAGAGAAGAGAATGACAAGCCCTCAGATTGGAGAAAGATTTCAAACACTTTCACCGCGGTTGAACGAAACGGACAACCGGATTTGCAAAGTGCCTTAAAACGGAGAGGGAGCTGTAGCTGAGGCGGACGTTCCTGGTGGTTCCTGCAGGCTCACGGTTCCTGAAGCGACTGTTGGACTGAAGTAGGAAGACTGGAGGGTCCTGCGCCACCCAGGGAAGAAACCAGCAGCAGAGCAAAACAACAAATAAAAGATGTGCTGCTTAAAACCCAAACAGCGTCTGACCTTTCTGGCTATCTGGCCCACTGTAGCTCTGTACAGCAAATTCGACCAGAGGAGGGGTCCTGGCTTGTAGTTTGGGCAAACTGGTTGGTCCCACCAGCTCAAGGGAAGTAGTTTCATGGATGATCTTATCTGTCATCGTATTTGGATATTTGGACCTGCGGTTCAGTCGTTGTTGGGCTCCTCTTCTTTCAATTCCTCATTGGTTCTTTCGTTCCAGTCGCAACTCTGCTAATCCAGTCCCAGAGACCTGCTTTTTATGCAGTTTTCCCCCATTCATACAGCCTGGCTGTCAATCACACAGCAGGGTAGCTGGCCTGGCAAGGCCAGTCCCCTTAGCCAATCAGACAAGAGTGCGACTTGGGTTACTAAGGCAACCCATGGCAGGGATCCGAAGATCCCTCCCTCACATCCTGACTACCTAGACTATCAGGCGCCTTAAGGAGGGCTTCTGTGCAGAAGCCCATGAAAAGACAGCGAACAAAGGAGTCATCCCCGGTTTGGCGACCAGAGAAAAACACGAGAAGGACTTTAACAAAAAGAAATGGCGAATAAACCCAGCTGGAGCCAAAAAAAAACGTATTTGGTCAAGTGGGTTTATGTTCGATGCTAATATAATAGCCTAAACAATACCACATTTATATAGTATAATTGAGGTAGAAAAGTTAGGGTAGATCCCACGGCCGCCAGCCAAGTCTTAAAGTTAAGGGAGCGAAACAAGGCTCCAAGAGGCACAGACAAAAAGGGATAAGAATTAACCCTTTCCAGTACTCCATGTAAGATGGGGTGTACTGGATCTGCAGTTTAAAGTGACTATATAAAGTTAATGGCAACTTTACCTGTTTCTGGGAGACAGTAGTCAGCCCCAGAAAAATTGAGTCATTGGGAAGTTGTGATATGATATGATATGGTATTTGTAACGCGCCTATACACAGGTGTTTCAAGGCGCGACGAGGCAGGGAAGGGAGGAAAAAGGGGAGACATACAACGATCCTACTAGGCCAGGTGTCATTCAGATCGCGCAAGTGCAGGGGTGGGGGAGGGGGAAAAAGTGCAAGGGGAAGGGGAGGGGGGAAGTGCAGTAAAGGTAAGTGGCGTAAAGTAATAAATAAAAAGGGACAGCTGGTGGCAAGTGCAGGGTAAGTGCAGAACAAGTGCTGGGGAAGGGGGGGGCTGTAGGGATACAGAGACAGTCCCGCAGTGCAGAGGGGTTCCAGGGGATCAGTGGCTGGGCCCAGGACCGAGGCCGTTTAGAGTGGTCCAGTTGCAGGATCAGTGCAGTTTAGTGAAGAATTAATTAGCTGTTCAGCAGGGGAGAGGGAGAGAGAAAGCAGAAGCAAAGAGGAAGGTTTTGAGGTGCTTCCGGAACCGGAGGTGGTTCTCCTCAAGTTTCAGGGAGGCAGGAAGGCTGTTCCAGAGGGAGGCCCCTGCCGCGGAGAGAGATCTACCCCCAGCTCGTTGCTTCGAGAAGTGGCTGACCATGAGGGAGTTGGAGGCGGATGAGCGAAGGGCTCGGGAAGGAAGATATTTGGGAAGAGAGAGTTGAAGGCAACCCTGTGTCAGTGCACTGAAGGTGCTGTGTAACACACAAAAAGTGGTGCTCTGGAGTAGGTTAGGCTCCAGTGCCCAGGATCACACAAAAAGTGAAAGACAAAAAGGGATAAGAATTAACCCTTTCCAGTACTCCATGTAAGATGGGTTGTACTGGGTCTGCAGTTTAAAGTGACGATATAAAGTTAATGGCAACTTTACCTGTTTCTGGGGGACAGTAGTCAGCCCCAGAAAAATAGAGTCATTGGGAAGTTCAAAGACAACCCTGTGTCACTGCACTGAAGGTGCTGTGTAACACACAAAGATTGGTGCTCTGGAGTAGGTGAGGCTCCAGTGCCCAGGATCACACAAAAAGTGAAAACACACAGAGCAAAACATATGTAAGAGTGGGAAAAAGGCTCACTGTCATGACTTCCATCCAAACATCAGATGACACCAGTTCCCCCTCGTCCCCCTCAGCCCGAATTCACCCCCCACTCATCCTCCGGAGCTCACATGGGCGGTCCAGACCGGCTCGCACACAGTCACAACATACGCACACCACTACTCCACACTCACGTCTGCGTCCATTTCTTCATTGGCAGCTGCCATGGAGATTAGGTCACCAAAAGAACAGGTTTGATTCTTCGCATTATGCTGCTAGAGTTACCCGATCACGTGACTGGAACTCGCGTTCACGTGACCTGGCTTCACGGTCGCGTGATCAGAAATCACGTGACCGGTACTCGCGTTCACGTGACTTGGCTTCACGATCACATGATCCGACACCAAAAGGTACTTAAGCAGAGGAATACCTCAGTACCACGCTTCACAGCTGTTTCTTGAGACTCTGTTTGGCTCCTGTCCCGTTATCTTGTGTCTTGTTGGATTCTTGAACTCGGCTACCCTTTTTTGGAACTCTTTTGGATCACGATTTGTCTGTACCTTGGCTTGGACTGATATTCTGGGCTTCTGACCTCGGACCGCATACACGGACTCCCCTTTTGGATTGTGTTCTTCATTGCTCTCCATATTCATACTGCTACGTTTGGTTTTAGACCTGGGACTGTCCAGTGTTCGAAATTCTTCAAGTGGATTGCCTTCCAGTCAGTATCTCACATCCAGGGCCCATTACCATCTTGAGCCCCAGAATCCCTTTCAGCTATTGAATCCTGGTAAGAGTCTTCCCCTTATTTTTTGTCTACCTACGTTTTGCCCTGCTTGCTTGGTGTTTAACATTGCCTTCCTTTACAGCTTCCCTGGGACTCCCAGTACTTCACGGTCCCGGATTCATCTCCACCTGTGGCCTCAAAGGTTGTCTAGGGAGCGAATTGTCATTCTCCCTGTGCGGCACTTGGGGACAGAGGTCTCACATATCTGCACGACATTCAGATTATAACAGTCTGTGAAGCCTTGTCGTGCCAGGTATGGAGGGAACCGCGGAAGATCCCATGGCTGCTATAATCCAAGCAATCACGGTATTACGGGCGGACATGGTCGCTGCCAACACAGTAATTCATCAGCGCCTTGATTTATTGCAGAGTGCCCAACATCCCTTGCCTGCGGATCCGGAGCTCGGGGACGCCGCTCAGGTTCCTATGCCAGCCCCTCCATTAGCCCCGGTTCCGACTACCCCTGCACCCTTCCCTGTTGTACTACCGTCTCCTTTCCCATTGGCAGCCCCAGAGAAGTTTCATGGAGATCCCAGAAAATACAGGACTTTCCTTAACCAATGCAAATTACATTTTCTATGTCGACCTCTTGCCTTCCCAGATCCCACTACTAAGGCAGCTTTCACCCTGTCACACCTAGCTGGTACAGCTGCGGCTTGGGCAAATCCCCTATTAGAAAATAACCACCCAGCTCTCTACGATTTCGACCAACTGGTATCGGAGATGTCACGAGTTTTCGACACCAGGTATAAAACCCAGTCACATGATTTAGAGTTACTCGAACTTACTCAGGGTAAGGGGTCCCTAATCGATTACATCACCCGATTCAACCAACTAGCGGCCGAAACATCATGGCCAGAAAGTAAAATGGCAGTGGTCTTTTACAGAGGCTTAAGTAATCCTATGAAGGACGCATTAGCCGTGGTCCCATCCTTGCCCGTCCAATTCCCGGCCCTTGTAGATTTAACCCTCCAAGTCGATGCACGGCGTTCTGAACGAAGAACTGAAGCCGGATTTTCCCACTCCACAGGTCCAACCGCATCTTCCTCCACCTCAGACACCACAGGGGAACCTATGCAGATTGGAGGTATCAGGAGTCCCATCACGTCTAGGGAGCGGGAACGTAGAAGAGCAGAGAATGCTTGTTTTTACTGTGGCCTGGGTGGACACTTTGTGAAGGAATGTCCCCGAAGACCGAAACCCAAGAACCAGGTTTTTCACCCAGCTCGACCCTAGATACGGGGGAAGGGTCGAGCTCTCTATGTTCCTCCCCGAGTTCGATCCCGATGTTCGGTAGAATCAGACCCATCAGAGTACAAGCTACTTTGCAACCCACACCCGGTATCATTCATCCTGTAGTGATCACCCTTGATTCAGGAGCTTCCGGGAACTACATTGACATCACGTTAGCCAGAGCATTAAACCTGCCCCTGGTTAATAAAAACCGACCCGAACTGGTACATGCAGTTGATGGAACAGAATTAGCGTCTGGACCCATTCGACAACAAACGGCACCACTCATACTGACGATCCACTCCATTCACAAGGAAACCATACACTTCGACTTGATAGCCATGCCTCAGTTCGGGATCATACTCGGGATGCCATGGTTGCGGGATCACAATCCACACATTGATTGGGGTTTGGGTCATGTACACTTTGAGTCCGAATTATGTCAAAACTTTTGCCTCCCCCTAAATGGAGAGGAGAACAATCCTGCTTCAGCATTGGGTGCGATTGCTCGGCTCAATATCACAGAAACCAGGGCGTCTTCTGACCCACATGTGGTGGGTTTAGTCGATGCGTACATTCCCACGGAATACCAGGACTATGCTTCGGTATTCGATAAAGGTTCTTCCGAAAATCTGCCCCCACACCGTCCCTATGATTGTCCGATTGACTTGACCCCTGGGGCTTCCATACCCTCAGGTCGTATCTACTCGCTGTCACAGTCTGAAGATCAAGCCCTCAAAGAATACATAGACAAGTCTTTGCTCCTGGGTCATATACGCCCCTCCACGTCTTCAGCTGCCAGCCCAATCTTTTTCGTGCCCAAAAAGGAAGGCGATCTACGTCCGTGTGTGGACTACCGCAGACTCAATGCTGTTACCATTAAAAACCGGTACCCGATACCTCTTATCACCCCGTTATTGGACCGGTTGATACACGCCTCTATCTACTCCAAGTTGGATTTGAGAGGTGCTTACAACCTTGTCCGCATTCGTAAGGGGGACGAATGGAAGACCGCATTCTGTACACGATACAGTCTTTTTGAATATTCAGTAATGCCCTTCGGATTGTGCAACGCCCCAGCCACCTTCCAACATTTCATGAATGAAGTGTTCTATGATGTTTTGGATATCTACGTGGTGGTGTATCTTGACGATATCCTTATCTTCTCTCATACCCTCAAAGACCATGTACAGCATGTTCGAGAGGTATTGTCCCGGCTACAAAAGCATTCGCTTTATGCGAAACCAGAGAAATGCCAATTTCATGTGGACAATATCGAATTCCTGGGATTTAACATCACTCCTGGTGGTCTGGCGATGAATTACTCCAAGGTCAAGGCGATTCTAGAATGGCCAACCCCACAAACCCTGAAGGCGCTGCAATCATTTCTCGGTTTCGCTAATTTCTACAGGCGTTTTATATTTGGCTTTTCCTCCATTGTGTCACCACTCACTTCTCTCACTAGCCCCCATGTACCTTTCAAATGGCAGGGGACACATCAGCAGGCTTTCGAAACTCTAAAAAATGCCTTCACCACTGCCCCTGTGCTCCAGCATCCTGACCCTGACCTACCTTTTATTGTCGAGGCTGATGCCTCCTCCTTTGCATTAGGGGCAGTCCTGTCGCAGGTCTGTTCCGCTACAGGACATCTACACCCTGTGGCTTTTCATTCTCGCAAATTCAATTCTGCAGAAGTTCACTATACCGTTACCGAGAAGGAACTCCTGGCGGTGATGGACGCTTTCCGCATTTGGCGACATCATCTGTTGGGCGCAAAACACAAGATCACTGTGTTTACAGATCACCGGAATCTACAGGATCTGGCCTCCCTGAAATGCGTGAACAGCAGACAGGTCAGGTGGCACTTGTTTTTTGCTGCCTTCGACTTCCAAATCAAGCATCGTTCCGGTATGTCACACGGTAAAGCCGATGCCTTATCTCGTTCCCCTGGGGGTGTTTCGTTACCCATATTTCCGGACACTCTCTTGTCCCATGAGAACGTGGTATGCACATGTACACCCCCGTTGGCATTGTTAGACACCATCCGTACCTGGGTCCAGCAACATCCCGAACAGCTATCCGAATGGGACCCGGTGTATTTTGATGGGTTACCATATGTGCAGAACCGCCTAGTGTTACCTACCACCGATACCAGAAACCTAGCTCTGGAGTGGTCTCATGACGCACCCTTCAATGGTCATCCAGGTCAAACCCGCACTCTGGAGCTCTTGAGACGCTGGTGTTGGTGGCCATCCATGAAACATGACGTTATCTGCTACGTCAACACCTGCGCTGTCTGTGCCCAATGTAAAAATCGCAGGGGTCGTCCACTTGGCCTCTTGCAACCATTACCCATACCCCCTAAGCCCTGGCATACTGTGACCATGGATTTTGGGACTGATTTACCTAAGGTCCAGGGTTACGACACAATCTGGGTGGTGGTTGATGCATTCACTAAAATGGCCCGTTTCACTCCTTGTCGGGGTGTTCCTTCTGCACCTACGTTAGCCAAGTTGTTCTTTGAGGGGGTCTTCTGTCTTTTTGGTCTGCCGTCTGTGCTCATTTCGGACAGGGGGTCCCAATTTACTTCTCGGTTCTGGCGTGCCTTGACCAAGTTGCTTGGAATCGACATACGGTTCTCCTCAGCTTACCATCCCGAAACCGATGGACAAACTGAGAGAACGAACCAGTCCATGGAACAGTATTTACGCTGTTTGGTGCTACAGCAACAAGCAACTTGGTTGCAGGTTGTTCGCTTTGCCGAATTTGCCTATAACAATGCTATACATTCCTCCACTGGTTCTTCCCCCTTTTATGTCTTGTATGGCCAGCACCCCCGTGTCCTCCCGATTCCCGATGCCTCTCCCTCTGTCAACCCAGCTGCAGCTGCCTGTATTAGGGACATGTCCTCTCTCCATGCCCAGACCGTGGTTCATCTCCAGGAGGCCCAGTCATCTATGAAGGCTTACGCTGACTCGAAACGTAGCCCTGCCCCGCTATATGCGGTTGGTTCCCGAGTCTGGTTGTCCACCCGACATCTCCGTTTGGCGGGTTGTCGGAAGCTTCTGCCTCGTTTTGTGGGCCCTTTTGTGGTATCTCGAGTCATCAATCCAGTGGCTTATCGCCTGGTACTCCCGTCTTCCTGGCGGATTCACCCTGTTTTCCATACGTCCCTTCTCAAGCCTTGCTCTGTCTCGTCCCGTCTTCATTCCCCGGCTGCCCCTGTTTCCTTGGATGCCCCCGATGTCTTTGAGGTTTCCGCTATACTAGGTTCCCGACGTTTCAGGGGCAAGTTGCAGTACCTGGTGGACTGGTTGGGTTACGGCCCGGAGGAGCGATCTTGGGTTTCGGCTTCGGATGTCCAGGCCCCCCGCTTGGTGGCTCGGTTTCATCGGGAATATCCGTCCTGCCCACGTGGACGTGGGCCTTTGCGGGGGGGCTCTGTCATGACTTCCATCCAAACATCAGATGACACCAGTTCCCCCTCGTCCCCCTCAGCCCGAATTCACCCCCCACTCATCCTCCGGAGCTCACATGGGCGGTCCAGACCGGCTCGCACACAGTCACAACATACGCACACCACTACTCCACACTCACGTCTGCGTCCATTTCTTCATTGGCAGCTGCCATGGAGATTAGGTCACCAAAAGAACAGGTTTGATTCTTCGCATTATGCTGCTAGAGTTACCCGATCACGTGACTGGAACTCGCGTTCACGTGACCTGGCTTCACGGTCGCGTGATCAGAAATCACGTGACCGGTACTCGCGTTCACGTGACTTGGCTTCACGATCACATGATCCGACACCAAAAGGTACTTAAGCAGAGGAATACCTCAGTACCACGCTTCACAGCTGTTTCTTGAGACTCTGTTTGGCTCCTGTCCCGTTATCTTGTGTCTTGTTGGATTCTTGAACTCGGCTACCCTTTTTTGGAACTCTTTTGGATCACGATTTGTCTGTACCTTGGCTTGGACTGATATTCTGGGCTTCTGACCTCGGACCGCATACACGGACTCCCCTTTTGGATTGTGTTCTTCATTGCTCTCCATATTCATACTGCTACGTTTGGTTTTAGACCTGGGACTGTCCAGTGTTCGAAATTCTTCAAGTGGATTGCCTTCCAGTCAGTATCTCACATCCAGGGCCCATTACCATCTTGAGCCCCAGAATCCCTTTCAGCTATTGAATCCTGGTAAGAGTCTTCCCCTTATTTTTTGTCTACCTACGTTTTGCCCTGCTTGCTTGGTGTTTAACATTGCCTTCCTTTACAGCTTCCCTGGGACTCCCAGTACTTCACGGTCCCGGATTCATCTCCACCTGTGGCCTCAAAGGTTGTCTAGGGAGCGAATTGTCATTCTCCCTGTGCGGCACTTGGGGACAGAGGTCTCACATATCTGCACGACATTCAGATTATAACACTCACTCGTTTACCAGGTGAAAAAAATAAACCCTAGAAATCCAGCAAAGCTGCTGAGGGACTCATTAGGTAAGGGGAATCAGCCATTTATTGAGAATTCTCCCTAACAATTTTGAATAACCTTGCCTTTCCTCCCCTTTAAATTGCTGGAGTGCCATTTTGCTCACACTTCTTTTTGAGCTTAACTTGTCCAGAATTGATTGGGTGTTGTGTAGTGTATTAAGATTGTGATTTTCTGCTGCTTTATAATACTGAACTGTTTTATAACTGATGGTGTAAATACATGTATATTCTTTTACTCAGAAACCATGAGTCAGTGTTTGTTTGAACCATAGTAATTGCTGTACTTTGTGTAACTTCTGATACTGCTCACTTTACTTTTGAGATAAGTCTGGCAGCTCAGCCATCGTTACCACTTTACTGTGTAGTACAGGCTTGTACCAAAGGTGTATTTGTACTTGCACTTGTATTCTTAATTGTGTATGCTGTACCCAAAGGGTACTGCATATGATTCTGCCTAACTCTGTACAGCGTACAGCGGTGAGGATAAAGTATAGTGATTACACTTAGGGCCTCATTACAAGGAAGGCGGTAAGGGTTAACGGTCACCGGTAATGGTACCGGTGACCGTTAACCCTTACCGCCTTACTACGAAGTCCCTTTGCGGGACCCGACATTAACGGCTGGTGTAGACCAGCCGTTAAAGTAGGGACCCTCAAAGGGACCAGGGTGCTAATTACGGTACCGCAATTTGCAGTACCGTAATTAGCACCTTCCCCATTACCATTATGCCCTATGGGGCAAAAATGGGAATGGGGAAGGGCAATGGAGGAAGGGGGAATTACTGCCCCGCAAACCTTGGAATAGGGCGGTAATTCCCCTTTCCTCCATGGCGGTACCGGTAATTTACCGGCATGGACCAAGGTGCTAATAGCACCTTGGTTTACCGCCTTACGTGTAATGAGGCCCTTAGAGTGCTGTTTTTACCTTGGATCAACTAACCACAAGGCTAAACATCACTAAAAAGCAATTTTAATCATGTCTTATATGGAAAGCTACAGTCAGGAGACCTCCTTAGTTACACTGTTGATCATTTGAAAAATATGTGTAGAGGAAGGAATCTCTCTGTTAAAGGCAAAAAGTCAGATTTAATTGAAAAGTTGTTAGAGAACCAAAGTCTGGGGAGTGGGTCCGAAATACATACCCCTGCAGCAAATGTGGAAAATGATGAAGATGATAATGTGTCAATTATTATGGAAGAGTTAGATGAGGCAGATGAGTCCCACAATGTAGGCCTTATTGCTCTTCTGCCTGCTTTGCAACCTCAACCTTTGACCACTGGGACCCCTACAGGTCCTACACTCAGTCCTGAATGCATTGCTCTAGAAAAGACGAGGCTTGAATTGGAATTCAAATGTATTAATGCTCAAACTCAGCAAAAGCATCAAGAACTTTAGCTCAGAGAAATGGAATTGAACCATGCACTAGAAATGAAAAAAGTTGTCTATTGAGAATTCTTCTCTCCCAGAGTCTTCAAGGTCTTCCAGTCCTAAGGGACCCTGTATGCCTAAAGAAATTGTGGGTATTTATGAGGCTAAGCTTGATATTTTGGATTGGTTGGCAAAGATTGAGTATTACCATGGGATTCAAGACATTACAGGGAATCAGTTGCTTCCTTGGCTCTTTACTAGGCTACCCACTGTTGCATCTGATGTTGTGATGGAGTTGGGGGAGGTGGATAGGACTGGTTATGAGTGTGTGAAACTGGCTTTAATTGCTAGATTTGGGAAGACCCCTTCCCAGTACCTTAAGAGGTTTTTGACCCTCAAAAAGCCTGATGGTACCCCTTGGTCTACCTGGGTGTGTGAATGTTTGAAGAACTTAGATGTGTGGATTAAGGGTTACAGAGATAAGACTTATGAAGGTATGAGAAATCTAGTTATGTTGGAGTCAATTTATGATGCCTGCTCACCTGAGCTCAGACAGCACTTGGCAGATTCTAAGGAGATAGATCCAAAGACGTTAGCTAAGGCTGCTGACTTGTGGGTTGCCCACAGGGCTACTCACAACGATTATGGGCAAATCAGTAGAAGGATGAGGGAAAGCAGCCAAAGAAAGATAATAAGGAGAATTCTAATACCTCCAATCCAAAAGAGTGCCCCAAACAGCAACATAAGGGTAAACCACTAGGGAAACCAAGTCAGGCTAGTGCACCATTTGCACCCAAACCAGATGAAGGTCAGAACAAACCCTCATTAATCAAAACATTTGGGAAATGTTATGTTTGTCGGTCAACTGATCATTTAAAAGGGGATCCCAGATGTAAAGGTAAACCTTCAGGAGTCCACAGTGTCTCCTTAGCCTTCTCCCCAGAGGAAGAAGTAACTATGGCAAGTGGAAACTTTCACCTACTGGCCGATGAACCAATGAGAGCCTCAGCTAGTATTTCTTTAGTGTCCCTGGGTTTGTGGGAACAACAGCATTTATATCTTAATAATCCCATCCCAGATAATACTATGAAGTATTATAAATATAGTGTTTTTGTGAATGGCCAGGAGACCCCTGCCATCAGAGACACTGGAGCCAGCACAACTGTGGTTGATGAATAATTTTGCAGGGTAGAGGAGGTTGCTAAGGCACCCAAACTCCTAAACAAGTTATCTGGATGCCCTGTGTAAATGTTCCACAGTTACCAGCTCTCATCCAGTGCAATGACATAACTGTCAAGATACCTGTTAGTGTGCAGAGTGAAGTGCCTGGCAGAGTCATGTTGGGTAATGACCTGAAAACTCTTAGAGTTGTGTCTAGTACCCCCAGGCCTCCCAGTAAAAGGAAATAGGTGCCCACTAGGCCTGCAAGGGAGAGGACCTTGAGAGTCTCTTCGGGGGACTTGATAGAGGAAACTATCACCCCCAGTCCACAGGACTTACTCACTGCTATTTCAAGAAAGAAAGAGGCAAAGGGGAAACCCAAGACCTCACAGAAGAAAGCAGATAGCACCCCTGTGCTACCAACAAGGAAATCCCCAAGATTGTCCAAAGTCACACCTGTGACTCCTCCACCTGCTGAGGCTGAGTGTGAGGTACAACCCTGCATGGTTGATCCAGTCTCTGAAGAGTCCGATCTGGAAGAAGACATTACTCTAGTTGGAGATCTGGATCCTTTGACCATCCTGAGCTGCAGTCTTTACTGGCAGAAGGTGGACCCAACAGGGCAGACTTCAGCAGAGAATAAAGATAGTGTCCTTCTCTTGAAGGTTATCGCCTACAGGCAGCTTCTCAGCTCGATGGGCAAGAGCCTGGGAAGCATAGGTTGCACTGGGAAGATGTCCTCTTCTACAGTGAACCGACTGAGTATATCCCTGGAGACTGCAAGAAACTTGTAGTGCTCCTAGCAAACAGACTCCAGTTCCTACAGTTGGCCCATGATATACCTTTGGCTGGTCATTTCAGTTTCAAAAAGACCAAGGGAAGGCTCTCTTTATACTTCTACTGGCCTAAAATGGGTTCAGAAGTTGACAAATTTTGTAGGAGCTGTCACACACAAACCTCTGGCAAGAGCGGAGCCAAGAATGTGGCACCTTGGTGCCTCTCCCAGTGGTGGGAGTCCCTTTTCAGAGGGTGGGCATCAACATTGTTGGTCCCCTTGACCCTCCCACATCTTCCGGAAACAGGTTCATCCTGGTTGTAGTAGACAATGCTACTAGATATCCTGAGGCAATACCTATGATAACTGTTACAGCCCAGGCTGTGGCTGAGGGTCTACTTGGTATTTTTACCAGAGTAGGGTTTCCTAAGGAAGTGATATCCGACATGGGATCCAATTTTATGTCCCACTACATGCAAGCCATGTGGAAAAAACTGTGGTGTTACTTACAGTTTCTCTACAGCCTACCATACACAAACAAATGGACTGGTAAAGAGGTTTTATCGTACAATGAAGAGCATGATAGGTGCTTTAGAAGAACCCCTTAAAAGAAAGTGGGTCCTTCTACTGCCATGCCTTCTCTTTGCTTATCGAGAAGTCCCTTAGGAGGGAGTAGGTTATAGTCCCTTAGAACTTCTTTATGGCCATCCAGTAAGAGGTCCTTTGGCCCTGATTCAGGAGGGGTTGGAGAGTGCTCCTTCCCCCAATCCAGTCAGAGTGACTGTCTACGTGAAAGGTCTCTGAAAGAGAATGTCACACATGATGGCATAAGCTAGTGATAACTTGAAAGCAGGTCAGGCTCTGGTCAAACATTGGCATGATCAGAAGGCCAACATGGTTGAGTTTGCTCAAGAGGTCAGATATGGCCAGAACAAGTGCAAGGTTTGGCTGACTTGCATGACTGTGCTAAAGTCTTGAGGACGAAAGTCTAAAGACCAAAGACAATATGGAGGCATACATTACTTCCCTGCACAAAGTCTATGAGCAAGACATGTGCCAGGGGATACCCACAGTTTGTGTGGATGGGTGCTCGTACCATGTTGATAATTATAGGGGAAAATAACTAGTGGCTGGCATTGAGAATGCCTGGGTGAATGAAGCCCCAGAGCCCTCTGCTCGGAACAAAATAGGTCCCAAAGTAGTCAGGTGGCAGAGTTCATGCCGGTATATCAAGCTATCCTCACTGCCGTGAAACACCAACTCAAAGAACTGCTCATAATCACTGATTCAGATTATGTCAGGATCAGCAATGTGTTTGTGGAGCACCTGATGAATTGGTAATATATTGAGTCATGCTGTGTGTGAATAAAAAATTGCTCAAGCATGGGAAATTAATCCAAGCAATTGATGATCTGGTCACCTCTAGCGATATGACCATCTATTGGAAAAAAGATCAAAGGTCACTCTATATAGAGGGACCAGACAAAGCTGGAAATGATTTGGCTGAACAGTTGGCCAAAACCTGAGCCATCCACCGGGATCTCATAGAAACCAAACCCCTGTTGAGGGAAATCCAGGTTGCTGCTGTCACCAGGTCCAAAAAACATGCCCAAAATGAACTCTCAACTGCCCAGTGGACTAAACAAACTCAAGATGCTGATTTAATTATGGTGCTAAAAGAGGATCCGATTGTTGGGAAAGGTTATCGACATATTGAAGACCCTGTGAATTTTCACTGACAGTATCTGATTATATTAGGAAAGAGGATTGCCGGATGTTGATGAAGTTTTCAAAAATATTCTGTATCCAAGATGGGTTGTTGATATGGAGATCCACATCTGGATGTGACCAGGTTCATTCCAAAGCCTGATGTTAAGTCACGCCAATGACACAGCCACTGCCGGTAATAGGGGGTTACATAGAACTTTAGAAATCTTTAGAGAGGTTGCATACTGGCCACCCATAGGCCAGGACCTGGACCTATACTTAAAGGGGTGGCATGTGTGTGCCTAGTTTCAGCCAAGTTCTCTCACACAGAGAGCTCCCCTACAGTAAAGAGGAAAGACACTGCCTTGGCCAGATTTGCAAGTCAATTTTGATTGGGCCAGTGATTTGCTCCTCTAGAGGAAACAAGTAAATGTTGACCATGGCATGCTTGTTTACCAAGTAGGTGGAATGTCTTCCAGCTCCAAATTGCAAGGTGGAAACAGCTGCCGCCCAAATGATCAATTACATCTCCTCTCATTTCAGCCTCCCCCAAAGGGTTGAGTCAGACCGAGGAAGTCATTCTAACAGTGAAGTGATGACAAAGATGTGGGAGATACTTGGGTAGAGAAAACTCCTCATTGCCTACTACGAACCTTGAGTGGAGGAGTTGAGAGGTACAATAAATTGATTGTGGGCATCTTGAAGAAGTTTGTGGCAGACTCTGGACCTAATTGGGACATATGACTACTGCTTGTCCTGATGGCCATCAGGTCTACACCATCTTCTATGACAAAAATGTCACCATTCAAGCTCATGACTAGATGAAAAAGGTTGCTACCTCATCATCTGATCAACAGAACTCAACATCAGACTCTGATCAATACGTCCAAGACCCATGAGTACATTGAGAATTTACAAAAACACCTTGTGCATGCTTTTTCTTAAACTCAGCATTATTTAGAAAGGCGAGCAGAGGGATGAAAACCCACTACAACTTAAAGATCACCAAGAA
The DNA here is from genome assembly GCF_040938575.1 of Ambystoma mexicanum. Lineage (NCBI taxonomy): Eukaryota > Metazoa > Chordata > Amphibia > Caudata > Ambystomatidae > Ambystoma > Ambystoma mexicanum. Next base: position 944,085,811 of record NC_090926.1, read on the forward strand.
AGAGTAGAAAGAAGGAGACAGTGCCTACATGTAGAATTTCCAAAGGAACCAAACCAAAGAGCAGAACTTTCTAGCCTCCTGGCGCACTACTTTTGAAATTGTTGATAAAATCTCACCTGTCACCTATAAGATCTGCATCCCTAAAGGATAACAGATGGAGGAGAAATGGGTTTGTATCAATCAGTTGAAAATTTGTCATCCCAGAAAGAACCTGTGACTGATTGAAGAACCCAGTAAGGTTAGAGCCCACGAACCATCTGAAGACTAAAGGTAAAGAATGGGAACCCGGATGGAGAAGATCACACATTTACAGGGAGTAGAACAACTTATACTTATTATGAAGTTACCAAGAATCAATTTTGATGCCATGAAATGTGATGTGTAACTCGTTGTTTTGTTGTCAATTCACACATTAATACTGGGGAAATTAGTAGTGTATGAAGTACTTAACCACTCTTTCATTCTCGGCAGATTAAATAATTCCTTGCCTTTAAAGGCTGGAGGTGGAGCTACCGGAAAGGGAGGGGCCCAGGACCTAAACCAAAAATCAGAAAAGATTGGAGTGCAAAACAGAGCAGCACTCCCTCAGGACAAGAAAAAGAGTGAATGTGCTCTAAAGGAGATCCCTGGAATGAACCCAGGCCACAAGGAAAACAGAAACCCCACTCTCTCCTTGCTCTTCTCTGCCTCATTGGAATCAAAGAGCCATGAAGCGGGATCTGTGGATTGAAATATAGCCCCAGAATGCTAGAAATCTAGAGGCTAGAGTAATTTGCAAATGCCCATTACATAAGGCCAGCACAGAAATGCTGTCGTTGGACATATGGCCTAAGGAACTAAACACAGGCCTAACATGTAAAGGAAAGAAAGTGGTCCTAAGGCAAAAGTGCAATGATATGTGCAATGCATTTCAGCAAGGAAAATAAATACACGTGGCTTTTAATGCCATGTTACTCAATCCACGGAGAGCTGCAAATATACATAAAGAAATTGCACTGCATACATTATCTTCAATGGAATACCAGATTGTGCTTCAGCCAGCTAAAGTGAAAGCAAGCTCCTTGTGTTTCCAAGAAAAAAAGATTTTGCTGTTTGTTTTTCCCTCATCCAAATGACAGTATGCAGATAAAATGCTCATTAGACTTTCAAAGTTTGAACATGGTTTTCTCATATAACTGCATTGTACATATGGACAATCCAGAAGTGATACACATGTATTTTGAAACTGTGAAAGCCTTATAAAATGTAATGAAAAATGCATTATGTGTGAGTTTAAAAGCCATTTGCTCACAATGTTCATGAGCCAGCCAGTCATCTTTTAACCTCCAAGACCTTTCCTCTGCTGCTCTAATGACAGAGGCCTGGTTGTCATCATCAACCAGGGCCATTACTTAAAAATAAAAGAAAAATACAATGCTTAGGTGTAAACCAGGGTGAGGACTGATAAGCCTCTGTCTGTTCTTGTAGCAAAAGTGACCTTGATGTCACAATTCCCATAACAGTGTCCATTAAGAGTTGCCATCAGGGCCTCACAGGCCTGGAAGGGGGAAGCAAACATAAACCTGAGCCAGGCACTGGCTAGTCGCATGCTTAAGGGAAATAGAACTGAAAGTAAATAAAGAAAACAAAAACAGAAGTTTAAGTGAATGGAAAAACACATATCATTGCATAAAAAGGGCAGTGTAGGTGGGACAATGGTCATTCCAGGCTTTTATTAAATTTGATAGTAACCCCCTTTTAACCATGCTAAAACGATTTTGGTGTGATTAACAAAACTAACGTTATTAATGAAAATTTGATTTGGGAATTCTGAGAAATTTGAAAGTTGGTGTTAGCGTTCACGTAATAATTAAAATGAGAATTATAAATTGGCATATTTTTCGATGATACAGCTCCTGAGTAAATGAGGAAAAACCATATATCTGCATAGGAAGGGCATGTCAAATTCAGACTAGCATCATCGGATTCACCGTAAAATGTAATTCTTAAAAATATATTCATACATGTAAAGATTTGAAACTGACTGGGACTCCACTGAGTATTCAGAGGAGATCCTTGACTGACCTCCTTGCTGCCCTGCTGTTTCCTGAAGCCCATTCCAAAGCCTCTCCTGTAAGGAGAACTATCCCTAAACCCATGGATTGTGTAGGCCCAGCATTTTTTCCAGCACTGTTTTAGTTATTTCCACATTGCAAAATATCCTGTTTGTTTGTGTAGATCCTTAGCATGTTTAATTCAAGTAAGTACATTAATCCCCCTATTGAAAACACAGGGTGTGTTTGTTGGCATTCAAAAACAACAAGCTCTTCCCAGTGTGTTTTGAGCCGGTATAGACATAAACGTGTCCAAAAGTTTATTTGCTGGATACTTTATTTTCATGGGCTCCTACCTGGTTGGGCATAGCCATAAAAGTGCTTGTTCCCATTGTTGTCCTTTTACATGTTGTGTTCTGTTACTCTAAGCTTGTTATACAATGGCACTCCAAGACATTACCCAAAGGAGCAATGATGATGTCCCTAACTGTGACAACAGGTATGGCCACTCCCGTCTTAAAACATGTGTACACACAAACTGAGAAATGGAATGGCGAAAAGAATCACAATATGGTAAGGACAGGTGAGCTAGTTGGTCACTTGGAGACCCTTTCTTACCCCCCACCTGACTCCGGAATTATGTAGAACACAGAGTAGATCTTACAGGAGATGGGGGATGTTGATTTATGACATGTACCCCAGACGACTATGCCCAAAGTGGAGAAAGCTTATATCATGTGTGTAAATTGTGGGTCCCCAAAGATGATTCATATAGGGAAAGGCAATCAAGATTAAACTAAAGGTGGGAGGTTTGGGATGCAAGTATAATGTCCTAATCATGGAAAGAGGTTTAGGCTGCACAAGCTGTATAAGCACACAATGCTGATCATTTAGTGTTAATATTTTGCAGTTTGGTTTAGCAGTTTTGCACACATATTATTTGGAGTTAATATGTTTTGTAGCTAGTAGCAGTGATTGCTGTTGTTTTGGGGGGTAGTAAATAGTATGTAGGAGAACTTGTATTAAATATTTTTGGTAGCAGCTGGAAAGGTAGCTGAATTTTCCAGCAGTGCGATAGAGCAAGGGCTGTGTTGTAGTAGCATTAGAGCTATGTGCTGTATGGCAAGGGTTCTGCTTTCTTGGTATAGGCATCATAAGAAACTTCAGCCTCTGGTAGTTAGATAATTGGGCCATTGGGTTGAGTGGCTGCTCTGTTCATTTAATTATAATGTATGCATCATTTTACTAGTGAATGATCAGACAGCCAAGGTCAAGGACGAATAACAGAGACACACAGCTCAGATAGAAAGCTAATTGTGTCAGGTTGAGCAGCCCCAAAGACCTGGGAATGAAATGCTGGTGTTAGACCCTTAGATTACTGTTGCAGCTATGAAAAATGAACTCATTGAGAACAGGGCCTCGTATCGGGCACAAGGAGGTGGTCAAGGAAGGTTTGGAGCAACAGTGCCCTTATTGCAAAGTGGCCGGTCAATTTGAACTACAGGTGCCTGAGCACTCAGAGCAAAGAAATATGTGATATTTATTCCAAAGTGCAGTGCCTTCACTGTGTGTTTTTATAAAGCACTTGGTTCTTGAGAGAGATAGGGTAGGATGTCTGCTAGGGGTGCAGCATGTTCAGGAGTTGAAAAAGGTTGTGCCAAAGGAATGCAGCTGCAAGGTCAGAGAAACCATTTTGGAGTTATGTTATGTTATGTTACTTTGCATTTATATAGTGCCTTATGTACCACTGGTATGGTCTCAAGGTGCTGGTAGGTTGAACGCCCTCTGGAACTGAAGTTCAGGTCATTAGAGAGAATTTAGAGAGTCAAAAGGTGCGTGTGAGCACCGCATATGTGTGCAGCTGGATTGGCAATCATGTGATAGCTGCTTCTTAGCTGTAGGTGTGGAGGCTGAGAGATCAGGAGTATGTGTTTGTTCTGGCAGGTTATTATCCAGACCGGTTTGGCTGTGTTAGGCCTTAGGAAAAACGCCTAGGCTGGAGGGTGTGTAACCAGCAGTGTTTAGTTAGGGTGATGGGGAGTATGAGGCAAATGATGGTATGAGAACAGCTATACCGAATGGTGTCATAGTATCGCTGTGTTCTATTTGAGTGGTGGTGTAAAGGAGAGGGGAAGCGTGGAGATGTAGATATGGTGGTTTACCTTAGCTGCTTGAGACCAAGCCCACTCCAATAGTTCCATGTACCCCATCCGTTCCATGTACTCCATCCGTTGCATGTACTCCAACTGTCCATACATTACAACCGTGTCAAGCACTCAAAGCCGTTCATTTCAATGTGCTTTCAAACCATTCCATGTAAGTCACATTATTCTATGCGTTCCAATCCGTTCCATGCACTCCGATCCGTTTCATGCATCCCAATCCGTTCCATGTTTTCCGTCCATTCCATGCACACGCAACTATTCTGTGTCCTTGAATCCATCCCATGCACTCCACTTTTTTCCAAGCACTCTTGTCGGTTCCAAGCATTCCAGTCTGTTCTACAGACTTCAACCATTTTATGCACTTAACCATTTATACACTACTTATTTTATTCGTTCTATCTCGTATTATCCTTTCTCCATGCATCATCGATCCGCATAAATCCTCTTCACTTGTTCCGTCCATTTAACATGTTCTATCCACTTCACCCGTTTCACCCATTTTACAGGTTCCATCCACCTACTGCATCTGATCTACCATTTCCACCCGTTCCACTCATTTCACCTATTCTACATCAGTTCACCCGTTCCATCCACATACTTTGCTCATTCTACCCACATATTTCGCCCGTTTCTTCCATCTGTTCCACCCGTTCCTCCTAAATGTTTCACCCGTTCCTTCCACATATTTCACCCATTTCATCCACATATTTTACCCGGTGGGAGTGCCAAAGTGTCTGGTTTTATGCGGAAGCCATTGTATTATCAGACAGGGTTGACCTCATTGTTCCCAATAGCCCCTTGATTGGGTCCTCTCGGAGGTATGCACATCACAAGTTGAGCAACATTTTCTTGACCAGTAAGGCGAGTACATTATTGTTACAATTTACCTGAATATAATGAACCAATCGCATTACAGTGTTTTCTGATGATGGCACAATTATGTTAGCTTGGAAGGGGTTGCATTTAGATATGCACGACCAATGGGTAAATTAACTATAGGGGATGTTTATATATTTGTATAGGTGTTAGCCAATGGGGAACGTGGGATTATGTTGTATCTGATATATTTTGCACATGCTAAAGTGCAGTTTTCTTCTACAAAAGTTGTAACTTAGAATAGTTGTCTCGAGCGTGGTTTCAGTTTTCAGTTCTATGGGACTTATTGACACTCCCGGCCATATTTACATGTATTAAAATTAAGTTTTTTCTTGAAAACCATTCACTCATTATTGCACCCTTCGGGAGTAATTTTGTATCAAACGGTTTTGGGTCTTCTCTACATATTGTTAACCCTTTCCGTTGTCCCTTCTGCCAAGATGGAGAAATGCCCTGGCTGGATTTTACATCTTTTCATGCAGATAAGGACCTCTTTCTGATTGCATTTATTTTACTCCAGTATCATAAAATTAAGTAACCCAATGTGTCCATTGTATATTCACAGACATGCATGGAGTGACATCATATTCATATTCCACCTGCTCAAGCAATGCAAAATCATTTGTTAGCAACCTTATCCGATTCTCCCTCACCCCCACGCTAACAAACCCCAATAGTCAATTTCATCCCATTTTTCATACATTACCCTACCAAATGCGGTATTCACTTAGCAGATCTAGAGCACATCACTGGACCCCATGGAACATATTAAGAAATATTAAGCTTGGTTGACACATTTATCGTCTCCTCTCTTTCAGAGGCATGCTTACTTGAATTTTTACAATGGATGAGCAATAACAGTTTACAGATCAATCCACCAAAGCTACTGGGTCCTAAACATTTTCTATCTGGTTTATGTTGATCCCCTTATGCACCCAACCCTTTTTTGGTTTGCCTACTTCATTTTCTGAAAAGGTGAGTAAATTGCGAGTCATCTCGGAGTATGATGTTATACTTATCTGTCAGTCTAATGAGGGCTAGATCTTCTTTTTTTGGCCTCTGCCTGCTCAGTCACACACTACACTTCCTATCTAGAGTTGATCATACTATTGTTGTGGGATCATTAATCATCTCCCACTTACATTAAGCAAATTCCCTTTACAAAGTCATTTCAGAGACTCTTTTCAAATCACCAGAAATGTGAAAATACTGCAATTCAAATTATTTCAATCTTCTCTACATTGACTCTGAATCGGGCAAAACATTGTTTTTAAGATTGTTTTTTTAAAAAAAATCTTTAAGTATATTTATGTTCAGGCTCCTCCCTGTATTATCTCCATATCACCAAATTAAAGCTTTAAACTCTGAGATCAAAAACAATGGGTTTGGTCACCCCTAAGGAACTTCATCAAATTCAATCTTTGACATCTTTGGAAAACAAATTTATAACTCTACTTTTTAAATAAAACCGCATGTTGGTTTCTTCTGTCCACTTAATTACACCAGCAGCACATAGATGCAGGTTTTCCTTTGTTTTGGTGATATGTCCATTATAAATCAAAACAAATATTTTTTTTAAAAATCAAATCAATCAATCAAAATATACTGATTTCTCTTGTATTATTGTCTTCATAGCAGTACAATGAGATTCAAGTTCCATTGTCCTTAATCTATGTGCTCACATCTGTAATACCACATCATCTAAATGTTTTACTTTGATAACTGTCCCTCCACGTCCTGCCAAATCAGATAGGATAGAAAAAGCGAATTGTTGATGCTATTTAATTCTTACTACAGTTCTACATGATCTGGGAATTGAGGCCACTTTTCCTTTCGTTATTGAAAGATCCAGGAAGCTAATCTCCTTGATTTACCAGCAAAGTGCTTTAATGAGTGTATTCAATGTTGTACATTTCCCATTGGAAGTATTTGCCACAGTAAACTAAATATACAAAGTTCCTCAGTGGAAGGTTTTATTAATTCCTTGGCTCCTCCTCCTTCCGGCATATCCCACCTTTTCTCTTTGGTGGATGAGTGGCACTTTTGCACAGCCTCACCGAGGACTGTGTCACCAGTTTGGAAGAATTCCGGGTAATGTGTACACCAAGAGATGTGCAAATGTAGCCTGTTGAACATATCCAAACTAGGATTCCAATATGAGCCACCAAGGTCATTAGGTTGTGCTGTGGCAACCTGTGGCACGCTTGTACTTTGTGCAATTAATTTCTGGCATGATAAACCTTACTGAAATAAGAGCTGATCTTCTGGGCCACAGCAACCATTTATTTTACAGGCTCTTATTTGATGATAATGCATGTGAGGCGAAGGACATCTACACAGCAGGGGTTGTGAACTGTCTTGCTAATTATGATAGCAGGAATGCATTTTATTGATTGTCTGCTGAAAAAAAGCCTACACAATAGTTCTTAGCATCTGAGATTACACTCCTACATCTTCTCCTAGATGTTAACTCATTTGAGGCTTCTTTCTTTAAACATGTGCATGCACAAATTTCCCGGGTGCCAAAGTGCATACATTTGCAGGTCTTCAAATTAATCCAGGAACCCTCCTAAGCTGTAGGAAGAAGAAAAGGGCACTCAGCGTCCTGTGATAGCCCTGTAGTCAATGATCCGACCACTAGTGCACACATGACCCTGTGAAACTATAATCTTGTTGTTCAATCCTGGTGTCTGCTTTACAAGGGAAAACATTGGCTGAAAACTTTTCAGCTGTGATTAGCGTTTCCCATAAAGACTCAACATATAGGATTCTCCACAAATAAGCAGAGCAAGAGAACTGTTGCCAACATCAAACATAGGTTAGCATCAAACAAGTGCTGCCTATCATGGTATTTTTGGCCATACTCAAACACTTTGATTACATGGTCTCGATACAATGGGCTACCACTGCTTTGTGGCACTGGGGTGCATGGGTTAAGGATAGCTCTCCTCACTGCCAAGCATTGACGCAGCCACAATCACTGCAGCATTTTCAGGGATAATTGGGCAAACTGGTGGATATTATGCTTGTCTGTTTGTATAGGTATGGATTAAGCTCAGATATTTTGACTTGTTCCCATGTCTGTGGGTGGTAATGAAACATCATTGGGTGGAAGGTTTGTGTGCCAAGATTCTGTTGAAATCCTCTCATGTTGATCCAGTTCAGTCACAGATATGATAGTGATATCAGAGTCAGCTGTATTTCTAAAATGGATTATACTCGCTTTGGATGCTTCTCATTTACCTGTCAAGTTCCATTCAGGCTTACATTATTGATACTACTTCATAAAAACCTCAATACTAACACTCTACGAACAGGTTATGTAAAGAGTGTTTCAGAGCATGGGTAAGAAAGGGCACCTAATACTAGACATGTTGGCCAATGTTCAAAGCTCAGATTTCATTGTCACCAGTGCATCCCATCATCAAAGCCTAGGCGATCAGCCACATAAAGTCATTCACCAGCAGGCAACCTTGTTTATCAAATGGGCTTACAGCCGATACAACAGGGGAGTGGCTTTCTGGGAGAATGAAAGGGTGGTTGTGATACATTGGCTCAGTGCCTATGGTTCACAAGTAGGCTGTATGACAGCTGACAACAGGTCTAACATTGTAACTTCGCTGAGGATAGGCATAACCACCTACCTGAATTACTTTGCCCAATTCCTCTCTCTTTTGAAAACCCACATACTAAGCCAGCACCCACCACAAGACGAGATGGTATGAAGGGCACTGAAGATGTACACTCACATTTTAGCCATTCTGAAATTCATGCTTCCACCTCCCTTACAACCAGCTGACAACAACTATGATATGTCAGAGTGTTAGGCAGAATCACATGCAGTACCCTTTGGGAACAATACATGTAATTAAAACTACAAGTGTAAGTACAATTTCACCTTTGTTACAAGCCTGCACTACACAGTAAAGTGGTAGCGATGGCTGAGTAGCCAGACTTATCTCAAGAGTTGAAGTGAGCAGTAGAACAAGTTACACAAAGGACCAAAAAATACAATGGTTCAAACACCTACTCAAGGTTTCTTGGTAAAAGAATATACATTAATTTGCTCAGTCAGTTTGAAAACATTACACTAGCAAGAACAGCTCAATATCACACACTAATAAACCACAAATACACAACCAGTAAGTGAATGAACACGTTTAGCTCCCCTAAAGTGGGAGAAAATGGCACTTCAGATACTTTCAAAACGGGTAAAAAGACAAGATTATATGAATCAACAGCCCAAACACTTTCATAGGCAGTGAAAAGGCTATCAGTAATCTACAACCAGCAATTCAGTTCATAGGCCTGGGCGTAAGTCAATTGTTCAGAGTCTTTGTATAGGATAGCACGTTCTGGTAGTAACCGGTTAAGTCTTTGACACGGTTTTTAGAAGAATATGGCTAGGCGATAAATTTGATGACTGTTTAGGGAAGGACCAGCCTTTGAAGTCGGGAAAGTTTCACAGACTTTCTCAGTGGCCGAAAAGATTTCCAGGCCGCGTTTGCACAGTACCTTTAAAGTGAAGAAGAGCTGTAGATGAGGCAGTTGTTCCGGTAGTTCGAGCAGATCTCGCTGTTCCTGAGCTTCAGTCATGGGGACAAGAAGGAGGACGTTCAGAGGTTCCTGAACTGCCCAGGGATGAGGCCATGAGCTTGGCAAACGTCGTATTAAGGTGTGAGTGCCTTAAAGTCCACAATTGGTTTCCTTCCCTCTGGCTATCCGGTTTTCAACAGAACTCTGATGAAAATTCAACCAGATGGGGACGGTGTCCAGGTGGCTTGCGAGTTGTTTGTTCCCACAAACTCAAGGTAAGAAATTAGCCTTGAAGGGCTTCTCTGTCGATGGAGTTTCAGGCAATTCGGACCTGCAGCGGTGCTTCATCGGTCATCCATGAGTTGCAGCATTCCTCTTCCTTCAGCTTGTCTTCAGTTCTTTCGTTCTAGTGGTTGACTCTGCTTTCCAAGTCCCAGAGACCTGCTTTTAAACAGTTTTCCCCCATTCATTCTAGCCTGGCTGTCACTCACACAGCAGGGTGGCTGTCCTTGCCGGACAGTCAGCTGGCTAATCATGCCAGAATGCATTCAGGTCTCCTAGGAGACTAAGCACAGGGAGTTTCAGGCACCTCCCTCACATCCTGTCCATCGAAGAAACTCAGGCGCCAGAGGAGGGCTTCAGAACTGGAGCCTGCCAAAGGCCAACAAACAAAGGGACCAAACCTGGTTTGGCGCGCAGAGACAAACACAAGGACCTTTCCTAAAAGAAATGGCAAAAAGATTAACAGAGTCTGTTTTTACAGGTAGGTCTGGGGCGCCCTATTGAAAAACATGGCTCACCCGATTTTTAGCTACCGTTGTTAGCGGTCAGGAAAAATCATGGTAGTTTGATCTAAACCACTGCTCTAAACCACTGCCACCAGCCATTTAAAGCCATTTAAAGAAGGAAAAGTAACATTTGACTGTTACATGAGTGTTTTGACTCAGGGGAAGCTAGGCAACCCCTCCAGCACTCTATAGGAAGATAGTGTGTGATGGGTCAGTACATTTAAAAAGACTATTAAAGTCAATGTATCTTTACATGCTCTGGGAGATGGTAGTCAGTCCCAGAGAAGGTATTTAAACCTTGGGAAGTCTGAAGGACACACAGAAAAAGATGATGCCCAAGGAGTTGTTTTAAAACTCCACAACCAAAGAACACAAAAGTAAAACACATTGAAAATGAAAAGTTCAAAGCCTCAAAATATAGCAAAATAGATGGAGGGCTGTGTGAGAAATCTCCCTAACACTCGTCCCCCCCAGACTAAGGGACAGGAGGATCTAATCCCAACCAGGATGGACCTCTTGTTGCAAGTCGGTTAAATAGCCTGCTGATTAAACCAGCAACCTTTTGTGACCCTTGCTATGAAACTCGCAATCAGTGGTTTTCCTTAGTAAGCTATAGGACCTACAAACCTGTTTTGGTACAATGTATCTATCTTTTTAAGGTATAGGTGAGGTGATCTAACAGTCCTTCAGAAGTTGTGACAACCTCTGAACCTAAAATAAGCTTTTTCAAGGGGTTCTTAGAAAGGAATCCCTTAGATCTAGAGGGGATTCCATCGTTCCTCACCACCTCTCTCACAAGAGCAGGTTGGGTCTCAGGTATCTTGGTTGAAGGGGCTGTGGTCAAGCAAGGTTTATGTTGCCACTTCCTCTGAGCTCTGACCTTACCTATTGTAGAAGTTTAACTCCTGATACTAGGATTTACATTGGGGTCTTCAGTAGAAGTTCCAACAGTATTAAGGGCTTTAGCCTTAGACTTATTTTCCCTGGTTTTCCACCAGCTTTGAGAATTACCAGTTATCACCGGCCTAGATAGGGTTCCAATTTGTTTATTCACCTCTTACTCAGAAGCAGGCGGGGTCAAATACTTTACAATTGGAGGGGCAATGATGGAGCTTGGTTGGGACTCCCATTTCCCTATTATACTAGCCTCAGATTTGCCTGGGTTAGAAGTCAACTTACTAACACCAGGGCTTGCGGTGGTGTTCTCTGTAGAGGTTCCCACAGGCTCAGAGTTGTCTCCTAAGGTTGCCTCTCTAGCCAGTTTGATCATTCCCCAACAGGACTCTCCCAGGCACCTCATTCTGGACACTGACAGGGATCCTCACTGTCATATTATTTCACTGAATGAGAGCTGGTAGAATTGGAACCAACTGGACAGGGCCTCCAGAAAATTTTGTGGGATCTTTGGGTGTCTTAGAAACACCCTTAGGCTTGAAAAAGCTTTCATCCACTACTTTCCTGATGGCCCCAGTGTCTCTCCTGGCAGGAGTATCCTGGCCATTGACAAGAACACTGTCCATATAATACCCTCTAGAGTTCTCTGCAATGGAGTTGTACACATCCATATTCTGTATCTTACCCAGACCCATGGACTGTAAGGATACAGTGGCCTGAAGACCCAAGAGTGCTTCAGCAAATAGCAATAGTTGAAAGTGGGCACTAGCCATTTAAACTTCTTCCTTTGGGGAGAAGGCTAAGGAGGCAGTGCTGATCCCTGCAGGTTTACCCTTGCATCTGGTATCTCCCTTCACATGGTCAGTTGACCCACAGACATTGTAGTTACCAAATGCTTTCTGGAATGGGGGTTTCTGCCAACCTCCTTCTAGTTGTGCACCAGAGGATTCACTAGCCCTAGGTTGTTTCCCATGTGGCTTACCCTTGTTATGTTTGGAGGCCCCTTCTGGTTGGATGGATTTAGATTTATCTGTGTTCCCACCTTTGTGCTGCTTCCCCTCAACCTTTTTGGGAGTTGCCTCAGAATCCTTATAAGTGGCCATGTTGGCTTCCCATGTGTCAGCTGCTCTAGCTAACTTTGTTGGATCTAATTCCTTTGAGTCAGCCAAGTTCTGTCTCAGCTCAGGAGAGCAGGCATCAAAAATGGTTTCCAAAATACACATATTTCCCATACCTTCATAAGTGTTAACTCTGTAACCCTTAACGCAACCATCTAAGTTCTTCAAACATTAACACACCCAGTTAGCCCAAAGGGTACCATCAGCCTTTTTGAGGGATCTAAACCTCTTAAGATACTGAGAAGGGGTCTTCCCAGATCTAGCTATCAAAGCTATCTTCACAGTTCCATACTCCTTTATGTCTATATCCCCCAACTCCATTACCACATCAGTTGCAACAGGGGGTAGCCTAGAAAAAAGCCAAGGAATCAGCTGATTCCCTGTAATGTATTGAATCCCATGGTTATATTCAAACACAGCCAACCAATCCATAATATCAAGCTTAACCTCATACATACTTACTGCATCTTTGGAATGCAAGGCTGTCATGGCCACAGGGCCCAGAACACAAAAAACACACCAGCTAATGTTGAGGGCAATGGGTCACTTGACTCACGTATGTCCCTTTGGGACCCATAAACACAGGGTCTGGCTGGACTCAGTCCTGGTGCCTCTGACACCAGGCTCATATGGAGATGTGAGCAGGAACACTTTATTTCAGTGCAGGAGTGCTTTTATTTTACAAGAACTTTCCAAGAGCTGAAAGCCTTTATTACAGAGAACATCTTCATGTGCTGACTCATCGGGTGTGGCTCCCTAGGCCTGGTCTTCATGTGCTGACTCATCGGGTGTGGCAGGGTGTGGCAGGCAGGCTGAACCTGGTGGGCGTGGCTTCAGAAGCTCAGCTATATAAGCTGCTCCATCCTTAAGGCCGGTGCTTCGTGTTACTGTGCACTCGCTTGCAACGTGACATTCACCACCACTTGGACCAGTTTACTTACCTTTGAAACCAGGCGTTCTCCTGCATACTCACCTCCAGGAAACCGGTGCTTCATCGCTTCATCTGCAGACTCATCTTCTGACTTCCAGTGATCTTGATCCCAACGCTGCGGCACCACGCTCTGCATCCACGAACTCGGACCCTGTGAAGAGGAAGAAAGCAAAGGTTAGAACATCTGTCCTAGGGCCGTGCCACATTTGAACCATGTGCGCCCCCTAGTTAACAAGTTATCAGCTGCTGTACCGGTGCAGCTTAGTTCCTCATTCCCTCCGGCTGCCGCCTCGAGCTCCGCGGCTTCTGCCGGGCCAGCAACATCACCTGCAAGGGAAGAAAGCAAAAGAGCAAACATCAAAAGCAGAACGGGCAGCAATACAAGACAACAAACTTTACAATACCACAAAAACAGACGAGGAAAGACAAAGGCAAACAGGAACACTTACCTGAAGTATAGTGGCTTAGTCACAGCAGGACTGGGCTACCACGTTCAAGGGACCAGTGAAGGAACTTGGTCCAGATCATACAAGCGCCCAAGCCAGAAGCAGCAGGATGGAGTGCTCACCAAAACTAATCAACAGGTAAGCTTTCCAAGGACAGTGTATCCCACGGGTACCACAGTTTGGGAGAAGGGGTCTGGAGGGGATCAGACACACAAGCTGGCATACTCACACCCCCTATTCTCCGCACAGGAGCAGTTCCGAGCAGCATCACCTATTACCACCAGTCACGACATAAGCGCAGAGGGTGAAGTCGGAACCGAGTGACCTCACCCCCAGGAGAGCTGCCACCCTGCCCCAACGCCTCCGCAGAGACCAGGTGAGCGTAACGGAGGCCTCTTAGGACTGGAAGACCTAGAAGACTCTGGGAGAGAACCAGTTTCAAGAGACAACCTTTTTCATTTCAAGTGCATGATTCAACTCCATTTCCCTGAGTTTAAGTTTTTGATGTTTGCTTTCAGTTTGAGCTTGGATTCTTTTAAATTCTAACTCAAGTCTCATTCTTTCTAAAGAGACAATTTCAAGACTGAGGGCCTGATCACGACTTTGGCGGTAACCCTTAAATCCAGCATTGCGCGATTACCGTCGGATTTAAGGGTCCGCCAAATCAGGACTTCGGCAGTTATCGCCCCAGCTCTTGGGAAATCCGCCGGCGGTAAGAGCGACCATTTTCCCCATTGAGCCCAATGGGGAATGGGGCATTCCCGAATGGGCTCAATGGGGAATGGCGAATTACATTACTGCCGAACTCGTGATCCGGCACTATTAGCGCCGGGGAGTTCGGCGGTAGGGCTAATACTGCCGGCGGTAATACCGCTGGCGTTACCGCCAAAGTCGTGATCAGGCCCTTAGTGTTGGACATGATGGGGTCCCTGTGGTCAAAGATTGAGGCATATGAGCAGATAGAGGTAAACCAGGGCCTACATTGTGAGACTCTTCTGCCTCATCTAACTCATCCATAACATTTGAGCTGGGCTCAGAAACATTATTATCATAATCAACATTTTCCACATTTGCTGCAGGTGCGGGAGTTTCAGACCCACTCCTCAGACTTTGGTATTCTAACAGCTTTTCTATTAATTCTACCTTTTCTGCCTTTTACAGTGAGATTCCTATCTTTACACATATCTCTCAATTCATCAACTGTTTAAGTGACTAGGGTCTCCTGTCTGTAGCTTTCCATATCAGCCATGATAAAACAATTGCTTCTCTAGTGTTGCTTAGCCTTGTGAGGATTATTTGAACAAAGGTAAAAGTAGCACTCTAAATGTAACAAGTATACATTATCCCTACCACTGTACTACAGTGTAAGGCAGAATCGCATGCAGTACCCTTTGGGAACACTAAATGCAATTAAGACCACAAGTGTAAGTACAATTTCACCTTTGGTACAAGCCTGTACTACACAGTAAAGTGGTAGTGATGGCTGAGCAGCCAGACTTATCTCAAGAGTTGAAGTGAGCAGTAGAACAAGTTACACCGAGAATCAACAAATACAGTGGTTCTAACAAACACTAAATCAAGGTTTCTTGGTAAAAGAATATACATTTATTTACTCAGTCAGTTTGAAAATATTACACTAGCAAGAGCAGCTCAATATCACACACTAATAAACCACAAATACACAACCAGTAAGTAAATGAACAAATTTAGCTCCCCTGAAGTGAGAGCAAAATGGCACTTTAGATACTTTCAAAAAGGGTAAAAAGACAAGGTTATATGAATCAACAGCCCAACTACTTTCATAGGCAGGACAAAGGGTTTAAGTAAACTACAACCAGCAATTCAGTTCATAGGCCTGAGCCGAAGTCAATGGTTCAGAGTCTTTGTATAGTATAGCACAGTTCTGGTAGTAAACGGTTAAGTTTTTGCCATGGTTTTACGAAGAATTTGGCTAGGCGAAAACTTCAACGAATGTTTAGGTTAGGACACTCCTTCGAAGTCGGGAAAGTTTCACGCACTTTCTCGGTGGCCGAAAAGATTTCCGGACCGCGTTTGCACAGTACCTTTTAAGTGAAGAAGAGCTGTAGCTAAGGCAGTTGTTCCTGGCAGTTTGATCAGATCTCGCTGTTCCTGAGCTTCAGTTGTGGGGACAAGAAGGAGGACGTCGGGAGGTTCCTGTACTGCCCAGGGATGAGGCCACAAGCTTGGCAAAATCTCTTTTTAAGGTGTGAGTGCCTTAAAGTCCACAAGCTGGTTTCCTTCCCTCTGGCTATCTGGTTTTCAACAGCACTCTGATGACATTTCGACCAGATGGGGACGGTGTCCAGGTGGCTTGCGAGTTGGTTGTTCCCACCAATCTCAAGAGAAGAAGTTAACCTTGAAGGGCTTCTCTGTTGATGGAGTTTCGGGCAATTTGAATCTTCAGCGGGGCTTCATCGGTCATCCAGGAGTTGCTGCAGTCCTCTTCCTTCAGCTCATCTTCGGTTCTTTCGTTCCAATGGTCGACTCTGCTTTCCAAGTCCCAGAGACCTGCTTTTAAACAGTTTTCCCCCATTCATTCCAGCCTGGCTGTCACTCACACAGCAGGGTGGCTGTCCTTGCCGGAGAATCAGCCGGCCAATCACGCCAGAGTGCATTCAGGTCTCCTATGAGACTAAGCACAGCGAGTTTCTGGCACCTCCCTCACATCCTGTCCATCCCAGACACTCAGGCGCCAGAGGAGGGCTTGAGCACTGAAGCCCGCCAAAGGCCAATGAACAAACGGACCAAACCTGGTATGCCGCCCAGAGACAAACACAAGAAGGACTTTTCCTAAAAGAAAAGGCAAAAAAAGATAACCAGTGTCTGTTTTTAAAGATAGGTGTGGGGCGCCATATTCATAAACATGGCTGACCCGATTTTGAGCTACCGTTGTTAGTTCGATGGTAGTTTGATCCAAACCACTACCACCGGCCATTTAAAGTAGGAAAAGGTAACATTTGACTGTTACATGAGTGTTTTGACTCAGGGGAAGCTAGGCAACCCCTCCAGCACTCTATAGGAATATACTGTGTGCTGGTTCAGTACATTTTAAGAGACTAGTAAAGTCAATTTAACTTTACATGTTCTGGGAGATGGTAGTCAGTCTGAGAGAAGGTAATTTAACCTTGGGAAGTCTGAAAGACATCCTTGTGCCACTGCACTGAAGGTGTTGTGTGACACACAGAAAAAGATGATGCCCATGGAGTTGTTTTAAAGCTCCACAAGCAAAGAACACAAATGTAAAACACATTGAAAATGAAAAGTTCAAAGCCTCAAAATATAGCAAAAGAGTGGAGGGGTCTAAGGGAGAGGGAATTTAGCACTAGTGTGAGAAATCTCCGAAACCCAGAGGAATTCAACACTCCATGGGTCTAAATAGGAGTTTGGAGGTAACCATGGTGCTATTAGCGCCATGGCTGCCTCCAAATTCTTACCGACTCCGCCCTGGTCAATGGAGCAATTACCGCCCCATTCCAAGGTTGGCAGGGGCTGTAATTCCCCATTCACCAGGGCCCTTCCCCATTCCCATTTGAGTCCCCATAGGGCTCAATGGGAATGGGGAAGGCGCTAATAACAGCACCGCAAATTGCGGGTACCGTTATTAGCACCAAAGTCCCTTTGCAGGTCCCGTCCTTAACGCCTAGTAAAATCAGTCGTTAAGGGAGGACCCACAAAGGGAACTTGTAATAGGGTGGTAAGGGATTACCGGTACCAGTGCCCTTACCGGAAATCCCTTACCGCCCACCTCGTAATGAGGCCCCATATATTGGAGCTTCAGTGAGAACAGTGCAGCAGATTGAATGACTACTGCAATAGACAGAGTTGGCATCTGGAATGTATGTATTTGACACAAACAGCGGTCCAAACAGCAGTCCAAATGTTTGAAAATGTTTTATCTTTGATGTAGTCAATTGAAGAGGCCACCGAGTGGGTTACACCACTAAATGAGATGTGCACACTGGTTTATCTGTTGGATTTAGAACTGTACAACACAATAGGTTGACAGTTCTTCTTTTCAGTCTATTGACCTTCATTGACAGAGCGTCATTCAGTCTGCAATACACAAATAGACATTTCCATAATATACAATGATAAAACACATACTGAATTCATTTCCTATATTATCAGTGCTAAAACACATAAAACAACCAACGCATTTAAATACTTATTTATTAAGTGCATCAAATGCCTATACCAGTATTAAAAATGAACTAGACATCTTTATCATTGTCTCGTCAGCCATGCTCTGTGGAGAAGTGTTGCCACTGAATATACTGTCAATTCCTCATATATTTTGTGGCAAAGAGCTATAACTTGAGATGTCCCTCTGATAGCATGTGTCAGACACATGCGTTTGAAATGTGCTCTCAAGTACATTAATAGCAGGCCTATTAACATAGAATGTACTATATTTTCCACCTGTGCATACGAATAACTACATTTGTCAGTTTGCGCTGCTCTATTTATTCATCAACATGACTATGGGCAATATGCAATTTCCTAATTTGATATAAAGTACTTGCAGGAACTTGGTCTTCAGATCATCGAGGTACCACTTATAGCCAATTATGGATTTCATTGCACAGCAGTTGGTAAGGCTCCTAGAAACACTCCTTTTGGACATAACACATTATTGTTCTTTGGCATTAAAATCTCCCTTCACAATATTCTTGGTTTGGTTATTGAATTTGTCAGGCGGGTTCCAGATTTCACTGTGTCCCATCCTACCTGTCGGAGACCCATTTGTATCTTGAATCGCTGAAGTCTCTCCATTTAGATTTTTATTGAAAGAGCACCATGGCAAAAGGGCGTCCCCTTCTTGGGCCTGCTTATCATTGATGGCTTCTCTGTATTTTGTTTACTTGGTGGAAGGCCATATTCTGAATATAACAGGGATCCTATTCCCTGCATATTAGTTTCCAAAACGAGTGGTATGCTAGTGATTTTAATGGGTAGCCATAGAAATGTCTTGACATGCGTATTTATAGCATTGCAATTCATACTGCTCCACAGTTCCTCAGCATAAAGGGTCGCCTGAAGTGCCGGCAGCCTATATGCCTATATTGAGACTCTTGCTGCACCGATGCCATATTCACTAGTGAATGCCCCACTATACTTAGCACAACCCCGGCCTTTTCGGTCTGGTTGGTCCATGAACAGCTGTCACTCTATGGCCATGATAATCGTATGGTTTAACTTTCGCAATCGCATGCAGTTTCATTTAAAGTTTAACCTGTTTTTTTTTCTTATTTTGGGAAGACCAGCATTTTGGTTTTCGAGGCATTAATAGTTAAGCCATTGTCACAGCAAAATTCCTCAAATAGAGTAAATTGGACATTGAGGTCAGTGGGAGCTAATGAAATGAGAGCAGTGTCACTGACAAAAATCAGGGACGCTGATTGGGTATTTTTTACCATCCATGGAAAGGGGGTCATTTGGGATAGCTAGTAAAGGGTCTATGACGGTATTGATAAAGATGCAAAACAATATTGATGTTGGCCCGCAACCTTGATGGACACCCATTTGTATATTGAATCTCCATGAAGTTTCTCCATTAAGATTGCATTTTACCTCTGCTACGTTATAGTTATTGGTATAATGAAAGTGAAAAGCATAAACCAAAGTGCAGGGAGGGAGGTGGCTACATTTTTGAGGGAATTCTATAACTTGAACACAATCAACGGAGGTCTGCAAATCCTTAAACATGGCATAGAAATTCATTTTCCGAAGTACCACATTTTATTCGGAGGAGTTGCAGCCCTAAACTCTGATCGATTGTGCTTTAGCCCACCTTAAAGCCGGCCTGTACAGTATGTATAAGGGCTTTCTCTTCTGTCCAGGATTCCACGTGTGCAAGCACAGCTTTTGCAAATACTTTAGGACTAACATGTAATAAAGAAATCAGATCATAATTGCACAGATCTTCTCTGCCACACTTCTGGTAAAGTTGACTTATTCCAACTCTAGTCCATGATTTTGGGGCAGGGTTAATATCCACTATTGCGTTAAACACCGGGTCAGGTAAGGTACACAAATTAATGGCTCAAAATTGAATAGGCCCGTTTGTATTTTGTCAGGGCCTGGAGAATTTTCAATTTGTTTGCTTTGTGTTTGCCAAACTCATTTCTCTCACTGCAAATACAAGGGGGATACAACTAGTGTCAATTTGGCATGGAGGAGATGGTATCTTTTTGAAACAAATATAGTTTCACAATAGAGACTCTTAAAATGATCATACCATACTGCCTCAGCTATATTTCCCTGTGTTGTTATCTGATTCTCCACTGGGCCTGTAGCAACATTTGCCAGAATGTAGCAGTACCCTTTTCTTGTATAAGCAATGTTGCGCAAGTTGAAGAGACACACACATACGTCTCTTTCTTATTTTTCAATAGATCTTTATAATTTGTTCTAGCCTGGCACAATGCCATGGTATCTAGAGAAGTTACATTCTTTGCACACTCAGCATTCGGTGTCGAACCATAACTATTTTGAAGATCCTTTCTTAACTCTATTACGAGTGAAAGGGAAATATGCCTGTATAGTGTACATAGTTTCAATATCTGACCTAAATATAATCTCATTAGAGGTGTTGGGACTACCAAATAATTATGTCAGGGAAGGTAATAACTCACAATATCATTCAGCCAAAATAATATCTTTATTGATGGCACTCAAGTGTATTGTATTTCTTGCTTGAACTGTAATTACTAGCGGGGTGTAATCTTCAAGATATTTTCTTGGGTCCACCATCATCATATTATTAGCTGTTATTAAAGACAAGGGGAAATGGTCATTCTTAAACCTTTGTTTCACCTCAAAGTACTTTATGTGACCCCACATCTCAGCACTAATTAAAATGGAATTGATGAGATTGCACTGCAAACCTGCTGGTGATGCAGAAAAATGGCAATTGGTTATGCATCATCTCTTTACCTCATGACAGGATCCCCGCATTGTTAAGAAAATGTGTTACGTGCAGTATCTCTTGGGATCTTTTCTTGAACCATGGTTTAAAGTCTAGGTGGTAATTTATAAACAGAATGTGCTTGAAGATGGCGAAAACAAAGGTGGCTGACATTTGTAAAAGGACTAACTAACTATGTGCAACGATGCACTAAAGGGACAATAGCAATCCCGTCTGGAACAAGAGGAGAGGGCTTCACTTCAGAGTTCAATAACAAAAGCTTTGTTCTCAACAACTGCAAAGATGTTTGTCGGACAATGCACACGCTCATACTCTTCTAGTACAGGTGACACCACAACAGGCTTTTGAAGAGCATAAAAATGTAAGAAGCTGTGGAAAATAGTCTTTCCTCAGTCTGGCTTGATGCATGTAACAGGATCCATATGAACATTCTGCCGGCCCACTTCAGACCAGCCCCTTGATGGTTATGTTCTCCAAATAAGCCAACTGAGAAGTTTTGATGATTCACTGCAATTCATAGCTTAACGAGTAGTCAGTTTAGCCATCTTTACTTGTTCAATTAAATGGAACGTTCTAAGTTAGCCCCTGCTAGCATGCAATGTGAGCATTATTCTGGTGCTGCTAGGGTTCTTGTCCACATAAGATGATTGAGTGATTAACACTGAGAGAGACTAAGAAAACCTATTCTTCAGATGATGGAGATTTGTATGCATGTCAGCTGCCAACATGACTAGAAAGGGACATGGTGAATGGTAACTCTGACAATCATGGTTCAGTGGGTTGCAACAATGAATGTTTAATTTTGTCTTCATCCTTAATTTATTTGGACCTACCATTCAATTGAGGCATTAGTATCGACAACATAGTATTGTGTTTACAATCTGGAGGTACTGCCTCAATTCTTTTGGCTCTACAACCCATCAGATCCACTCTCTGAGTTGGTTTCTGATCTCAAAATCTGGAGCTTCTGGCTACTTTAATTTGTCTCTACAAACTAATGGTGGTACTCTCTGAGCTCCAGTACTATTGTCACAAACTGGAGAGCTGCCCCAATGTATTTGTCACTATCATCCAGTAGAACCACTCATGAATCTTTGTACAACACACAACATACTGGAGTTTCTGTCTTGATTTATTTGGCTCTACCAACCTGTGGAACCACTCTCTGAGACTTAGTACAACACTCACAGTCTGAAGGGTGTACCCACATTTATTTAGCTGTATGAACAATTGGAGCTACTATCTGGACCCCTGTACAATGCTTATAAATGGTTTGTTATGCCCCAATGTATTTGTCAATATCAACCTGCAAAGCTAATGTCTAAGGTCTAGCACCATGCACATAATCTACAGGTTCTGCCTCTGTTTTTGCTCTGCCTTTCAGTTGAGCCATTCTCTGAGTTATATTAGCATGTTCATAATCTGGAGTTTCCACATCTAGTTATTCAACTCTACCTACCATTGGAACCACTACTCATTGCCTGCACTCTTCCAATTGCCCAGGTCTCCCCTTTTGCTATCTTTTTGCATTGGTATATAGAGGTGTGTAGAGTGGTGTAGTGGCATGTGCCTTTTTATGGCATACTATATTCACTCAAACAGAGACTTGTTGGTATTTTTACCAACCACGCCAAACACTCCCTCCTTTTCCATGCAATCTAGCTCTCCCTTAATGAAAGTGAACAGATCATGCACCAAGAATTAACCTGCATTCCAAATTGGCCCTGCTAATCGATCATGCCACTGGGTCAACTGTGCTGGGGCAGACATGAATTTCCATAAAGACAGTTGGGGTGGCCACGTGGTTTTGTGGAATGGAGATCCCTTGCTAGAGTTATGAGTGTAGGAGGGTGTTGTCACAGTTGCAGAAGGGTGCTGCATATGTTTGATCTGTGGCACATGATGCATGGTCATAGAAGATCGCAGTGTCACATCCTATAATGCATGCATATCTATGAGCTGCCTAATATATGCCAGTGTTGCCACTGTAAGAGAACAATGCCCAAAATATGCCAAAAATGCCAAAGTAAGAATATACCTTCACGCTACTTGTGCCCAATTTATTCCAACTCACACAAAGCACACATACACACCCACATTTCATTCTAAACAAGCAAGCACATTAACTTGTTTTTTTCCTATCTTTTTTGTATAAATGTTTCCATTCAGTGACAGTGGGCCTCAATATGCGTCTTCCGGTCTGACCTGCCAGGCACCTCAGCCCCATTAGGCAGGGTTGCCATGAAAGCACTGGGACCACTGACAATGATGCTGGTGCTTCCGTGCACCCATTCCGTGGAGTCCTATAGGACTCCACGGAATGGGGAACAACATTTTCTGCTGCCTTATATCTTGGCCGACTGGTGGCCTGGTGGCTTCCTGGTGGCACTGAGATCTCAGGCAGCAGAACAACGTTACAGGGTTTGTGGCAAACCCATCAGTGGCATCAGTGCGTTACCACCAACCTCATAATGAGGCAGTGTCCTCTGTCCCTTCAGTCTGGCTCTAGTCCTCATGGCAGCACATTCGAAGCTTGGACAGGAGGCAGCTGGGGTGAAAACAAAACACTTACAATAATCTGTGGTTGCACACATGATTGCCACAAAGGCAATAAAAGGGTGGAGGCAAAAGGGCAAAGGACCAAAGCGCTGAAGGTTGGCTCTGCAGTGACAATGTTTGCAGATTGAGTTCTTGAAGTGAAGGAGGGCAGCTAATCAAATGGGGATGTCCTATTGGAACACAATCTGCTCAGGTTCATTCCAATGTGTTTGAAGGTGAGGTGGGGATTATTCTGGATACTAGTGTTCTAGAGTAGATCCACAGGTAGTCACGATGCAGCTGTACTCATCTGAGTGAGCAGCAGTCCACAGGAAATGATAGAGTACATGCGTCCATACAGTGGCTCAGCAGGTCTTTTAACCATCACTGTATCAGCTCTAAAGCTCCAAAGACATCTAGCATAGCCTGAACAACTAATTCCATTCAGCCGTAGAGTTCAGGATAATGTTTTGGGCTTGGTGGCAAGCTTCAGCAGTGGTGTAGAGAGTGTTAAGTGGCCTGCTGAGCCCAACCGGCAGTCTAGTTCCATGGACAGGTAGGGTGTGTGCATGCTTCCCCAGGTTCCAGAGCTGTATATCAGGAGGAGCAAGTTCCAGTCGGCATTACAGCAGCATAACCTCTCCATGGATTGGGCAACAACCCTCACTTCATTGGGGTTAAAGAGGAGTCTGCTAATTACTGTGATTTTGGCGCAAAGCCAGGGTACCTCCATTGCTCAGCACATCGCTTGATACAACCCCCATCAGGCAGGCATAGTATGCATTTCCTTCAGAAGCCTAAATGATGTACACAGCCTTATTGTACGGGCAACACAATCTGCTTAAATACTAATTCCGGAATGGTACAAAGTTATTCCAACAGAAGTTCATTGATTGATGTACCAGACATGAGAAAAAGAATAATTGTCCCAGCAGGCTGTGCATGTCTTAAGCTTTGCTAGTTGACATGATAAATAAATATTGTCTTTCTCAGCTTCCCATCATTTCCTTATTAGCCCCTCCAGCTTTATTGTGGCTACGGAAATGTGCTAATGCCCCACCATGTGCAATGAAACCAAGAAATGATGTCTAACATGGTGTGGCTCAGAGCTGTGGTGAAGCATAAGCTGAGAGTGTGGAAGGAATTCCTGTAGGACATCACTGTCTAATGCAGTCTTTGAGAGCAGTTGCAGCTGGTGTGTTTTAGAATGGCCCAATGAGAGGTTTGAGAGCGGGTTAGCGGGAAACCCGACTTTTCCAGTTTTTGCTCACGACTGAGGTTGCATTGTGGCTATTGAGGAGTGGCTGTCTAATAGGCATGTGATCTTCTGGTCAGACAACATGTCATTGGTCGTGGTAATAAATGACGAGAGGGCATCACACAAGTTGTTTTTGAGATTGTTGAAAATATCAGGGTTCATTTCTTTGGTGGATCAGTTGAAAGCTTCACACATACTGTGAATCTTGGGATTTTGAACACTATCACTGTGAGCCTTGTTAATATGGCCTCACTGTAGACGACCACAAAGCCGCAGGATGTGCTGACTGCCCAATATTTCCAACTTCATCCTGGGGGAGGGCAGGTGACACAGGTCCCCATTAAAGGCCTAAATTTAAGGTTGTGTGTTGATTCCGCTATCTGGCCCTGTCAGGCTATGCAATGCACTGGGTAATGCCACCTAGTAAGGTACAGCCTTTCACATCCATCCAGCATGTCTGTTTCTCTTACCGTGCCTCTTAAATTGCCGCGGAGTGATGTGATTCCCGCACCACATTCATTCCACCTTGTATTACTTTTCGTGTGCCCTTGACCATTTACACATCCTCCCCTACACCAGTGGCTCCTCAGGCAGACCTCACAGCATTGTGCAGGTGCTACCTTGCCTGGCCGGTTATACCCTGTTTCCCCCACGCTCGTGCAAGTCACCATGCTATTTTACTCCTGGAAGCCCACCGGTGGATTACAGGCTCTCCTCAGTATACAGATGCCAGATGTCAGCTCTGTCCATGAACGTATCCTTCTGAATGTGCCTTTCCGTGAACTCCGTTACACGCCGTTGGTGTGTGTTGGCTCTGCAAGGCTATTGTGCCTGTATGCGCAGACATTTCATCTTCATGACCACGAAGGAGTGCAAGTTGGAGTTCCTATCCCCATCACACCCCATCCATGAACCAATACTTTTTGCAGCCTTGTGGTCTCTTCTCGTGCAGGTTGGTTACTGGTCACCACAGAATGTACACAATGTAGCTTCATCTGCTTTCCTAATTAAGTGCAGTTAGCCTTCTGGACTACCAACCATCCACACTCCAATCCTGTGCATTCCACGTGCAAACGCTCTCCTAGGCACTAACCTCTGTGTGCTCTTAGAACTGGCTTCAGTCCTAATACTTGCTTACCAAGACCATACTTTCCTTTGGCAATAGCCAGGTCAATCTGAGCACACCTAAGAAATATGCTGTGAGCACTATTTCTTATATTCCTACTCCTGCAGCACCCCATGCTCGCCTGTATGAATCTCCCTCACCTGCTCTATTTGACATCGTCCAGATTTCTCCCTCTGATGCGCTAAGTTGCAAAGCTCCCTGCTCTCCCCTGTCAATCACAGTAAATGTTGCAAACCTTTACTTTAAACAATTAGGACACCCCTAAAGTGTGCGCTGGTGAAAGCTAGCTCGATCTTCACCCACGCCTTAGATATTGCTGACTTGATCACAACCAACAACCAAGACATGCTAGCCCATCCTACTACCTAGCAATACCTCCTAATTACATCATCTATCTTAGAGACAGGGGAGACACTAGGGGACGAGGGGTTGCCCTTATAGCCAGAGACTCACTACCTCTCAGAGAAATCTGCAACCTTTCCATTTCTTCTGGTGTACCTCTGACTATCAAGCTAAGGCTCTCCCACACCTCTGCGGTTAACATACATGTTGTCTACTGTGCTCCTGGCACCCTACTCTCCTTTGAAGAGGACATCATTCATCTCCTAAACCTTCCACCAAATCCATTCTCCTTGGCAATCTCAATTTAGGTTTCAATGATGAGGCTGATACTAAAGCCTCTGCCCTAGTCAGCACCCTTGAAGCTCTTGGCTTCGTACAACGTTTCCTTAGGCCTACACTCTCCAAATGATGTGCTCTAGGCTGACCTTAACTACAACATTGATATCACCTGTAGTCTGCCTTTCCCCTGTACAGATTAGATTATTTTATTCAATCTTACAGTGTCAAACCTCCCTCCCATGTTGACTTCACCACTACCACCTAGAGAGATGCAGAGCACCCACAACATCACTAAAACAAGCATTCTAAACATGTTAGATGAGCTACTCCCCTCACAAACACCCGCTAATGACCCTGCCATCTTGGTAGACCTGTTCAACATACCCTTACACAAGCCATCAATACAGTGGTGCCCCTCACTCAGAGAAAGGCCATAGCCACCACACACCTTTAACCTGTTTCACTGCTGACCTCAAAGCCCTCCACATCCTTCATCCCTCAGGGTCAGTCGATTCTGAAAGAAACGAGCTGGGGTAGATCTCTGTCTTCGGCTGGGGCCTCCTTCTGGAACAGCCTCCCTGCCACTCTAAAACTTGAGGAGAACCATCTCCGGTTCTGGAAGCACCTCAAGATCTTCATATTTGCTTCTTCCTTTACTCCCCCCATCTCCCCTGCTGATTGTACTCTCCCTCGGCACCATGCACCTGGCCACCCTCTTTCCTCCGGGCCCAGGTACCTGCTCCTCTTGCCACCCACACGCACTGCCTCCGGGCCACCCCTTGCACTGGGGTCTGTATCTGTACCCATACAGCCCCACCCTCTTTTTTTTGCTCTTCCTGCACTTATCAGACCTACCCAGCCTACTGCCTTAAACCCAGCACTGCCACTTGTGGCTGCACCACCTCTGTTTGTTGCCTTTTCATTTATTAATTTATTTATTATTCATATTTGTGTTGTTTTTTCCTCCTTGCTCCGCACTCTCCCTTTTGTTCCCCCTTCCATGCACTTCTCCCTCTCCTCCTCTTCCATGCACTTGTGCTTTCTCAATGTCACTGGGCCTAGTAAGATTGTTGTTTTTGTTTCTCCTCTGTTCCCCTTCCCCTTGGAACACTTGTGTATGAGCGCGATAGAAATAAAATATCAATATCAATATCCTTAAATGCGAGAAGGAAACCAAATGTAACAACAACTTTGCAGAGCCAAACAGCTTTATGCTCTCAGCTAATACCTACAAAAAAGGCTATTTTACAGGCAGAAAGTTCTACTTACAACACCAGTAACGCAAATGCGAACTTGAATGCTTGGGAGTTCTTTGCCATATTGCGTGATCTCAAATATCCGGCCCCACCGCCAACGCACTGTACGCAAGACAGCATCTGGTGTGCTAATATCCAAAATGCCCTGTTACACAAAACTGACACACTCCACAATAATATCCTCCTAAAAAAACAATCTCTGTGCAACATCAGACCCTTGCCTCTCACGACTGGGACACAAGCCACCCTCCACAACCTACTGGTGTTTAACTTCAAATTGGTCTCGGAATCAGAAGTCATTCTGATCATCAAAGACCTTAAGCCTTCACAATGGCAGGCAGACATCTGTTCTGTTGCAGTCATTAAGGACCGTGCTAAACCGTTTGAACAATATATTAAAACCCTTATCAATGCCCAATGCCTCATTCTCCTCTTGCACCATGCCCACCAGCCTCAAGGAAGATTGTGACCTTCCCCTACTAAAAAAAAATGCTTGACCCAGCCATCCCTAAAAACTACTGCCCTATACCTACTGTCCCCTTCCACCTTAAAATACTGGACTGAGTGGCATACCTACATATCTAACATTATCTGGAATCTCCAAGCTCCTTGGCCTGCAGCAATCCAGATTCAGAGCAGGGCATGGCATGAATCAGCACTACTAGATCTAAAAAACAATCTGGTAATTCTGCCTGCCTCCTTTTGTTAGACCTGTGCCAGCATTTGACCTTGTGGTTCACTGTATTTTGTGCCAGCATCTTGCCTCAGCAGTGCACGTCTCTCCTGAAGCAGTCTCCTGGAGTGCATCCTTTTTTATCAGACAGATCCATGAGAGTTTTCTCCTCCACTGCCCCCCCCGCTGACACCTGTCAACTGTGGCGTCCTCCAAGGGGATTACGTTTACCCCACCCTTTACAACATTTGTGTGTAATCCGTTTTCGACCTACTAGATGTCATGGGAATCTATTACACCAACTATGCAGATGATACACAGATCTGTTGCCCTCTCACTGGAAACCACTATACAGACTCTGATAACTTGCACTCAATCTATCAATCCATCAAGGAATGGCTGGCACTCCACCTTTTTTGCCTTAACAATGAGAAGACGGAAATCCTCCTGTTTGGTTCACAAGACCTTGTGAGTATACCTAGATGCCACACTTTCCCTATCAAGGCAGGTCAAGGTGATTGCCTCTCCCACAGCGTACACCACTAAATGAATTAATGCTGGCAGACCCTTTATATCTACCGACAGCTGCCTCACCATTGCCAAAGCACTTATTGGATCGAGACTGGATACCTGTAATGCCCTATTTGCTGGGTCTTCTCTGAGCAACATGAATAAACTCGAAATCATTGAACATACCAAAATGTGAGCAAATTACAGCTGCAAGAACAAGGTCTCACTGGTTAACCATTCGTGAATGCATCATCTCAAGACCTTGGACAACATGCACAAATGCCTTGCTAACACAGCCCTGACGTAACTGTCGCAAACATTTACTAAAGCCTGCTCCTCAAGGCCTACCCGATCACCTTACTCCAACCATCGTAACATCCCCAGATTCATTCTGAAGAGATCTGGGGGGGGCAGCTTCACGGTCATTGCTGATAAACATTGAAACTCCCTACAACTGGCCCTGATATCTGAGCAATCCTACTGGATCTTCAGGAAACATTTTAAAACTCTACTCTTCTCCTCTAACATGCAAATGATATGAACTGTAACTTTTTACTCATCTGCCTTGATGCCTTACATTTATAATACTCTCTGTAACCAGCAATGTGATGCCCTTGGACTTTGTGCGCTTAACAAATGCAAAAATAAATACATAATGAATGCAGCTGATGCTTTATCTCATTATATGACACAAGCATTTCAGCAGTACCATCCTACAGTGAAGGTTGCAAGGACATCCTTCGTGGTTGGCTTGTGAAATCTTGGGCTCCTTGTTACCAGATATGAGTGCACCAAAATCAAAGATGTCCCTGGGTTGGGCATTTGCAATGTAGCAGCATTTTAGATTCTCCATCAAATCTTCCTGAAGGATATGGCTGAAATTTCCATTTTTGCCAAGCTGTCAGGGGCCATGGTGACACACTCACATTTTCTTAAAAGTAAGGCTTTAGCGGGGTTGCAAACAATGCAAGCAGGGAATGCAGTCAGTAGAAGACCAAAGGATGCTCGGTTTGTGGTTTGGAAGATTCCGGGAATATTTGCCTCATCCTATAAGTCTGTAGTATTAAGAAAAAATGTGTTCTTTGGCCTGTTATGGTGCAGTTATAAATAATCAGCTGATGCCAGCATCCGAATTGGACATGGATGAGGGCATTCAGTTTCAAAGGGTCTGAATCAGGGATGTGAATCGTTCTATTCGTCTGGACAGGTCAGACAGACCAAAGAGGAAGGGTTAATTGGTACACATGTGCACTGTCCCAAGTCTGGTCTATTGTCCTATTCAATGTCTTCTACGATTTATGCCCATGAGACCCAGTGCAGTTTGGGACTCATTATTTGATCTTTGGGACTGTGCGACTTTGTCATGCTTCCTGTCAGGCAGAGTGTTCAGATATTCCATGAATGGCCAGTTCATATCACTACAGCAGTTTGACAAAATCCAGGGAAGGCGGGAATGGGATAACAGCTTTTTTCTGGATCCCGAAACAACAGCAGCCGGTCAGGCCCCAGCAATTCAATCAACCGACACGCCTGGAATGTTGCTCTCTAAGATAGAACAACATTCCATGCATGCCAGACTACGACACATCTTTCCCCCTTAACACCCAAGCATAAACATAACATAACTTTGTAGAGCGACTGAAGTTATGTAACAAGAAAATAACAAGTACAATATTATCAAACACAGGCAACATGGTCTCTTAAAGAAAGGTGAATAATAAATACAATTGATGACATCAGCATACAATGAAACAACACACACTGGCCCTCATTACAACACCGGCACTAAAACATGGTGCTATTAGCACCATGGTTGGTGCCGGTGTTGTAACGGGTCCGCCATGGTTCAATGGGGAATTACCACCCCATTCCAAGTTTGGCGGGCCGTAATTCCCCATTGAACCATGGCCCTTCCCCATTCCAATTTTCGCCCCATAAGGCTTCATGGGAATGGGGAAGGCGCTAAGTACAGTACCGCAAATTGCAGTACCGTACTTAGCACAAAGGTCCCTTTGCGGGTCCCTACTTTAACGGCTGGTGTAAACCAGCCGTTAATGTCGGGTCCCGCAAAGGGACCTCGTAATCAGGCGCTAATGGGTGAACGGCGGCGCAGCCTTTTATGGCGCTGTTAACCCATAAGCGCATAGGGCCTCATTCTGAGTATGGCGGTAAGAGATACCGGTCACCGTTAACGAGACCGGTGCCGGTAATCCCTTACCACCACATTCCGAGTTCCCTTTGCGCCCTCGTCCTTAACGCCTGCTTTTAGAGTTTATAATTCCTCCAGCACTCTGTCACTTCAACAAGGTGGAAAAGATGCAGAATCTAGTGTTCAAAATGCTCAACAATTAATTTTTTGCGTACGAGATGAAAATCACACAGAGAGCAAAATCAAACTCAAAAAATGTATTCACCCTACAAAGCGAAACAACATTAGCTAAGGCAATGGTGTGCGGCGTAGCGCAGCGACCTCAAGAGTCCTACCTATCCTCTTGTTGTTGTACTGGCACCCTATCAGCCCTTCTGAATCCTCTTCTTCTCCATCTAGATAATCCAGCATGTACTGTGGTGGTTACATATGCTGAATCAGAGTATATTGTTACCGCACACCCTTTTACTGCATGGAGGGCTTCTATTAGTGCTACTAATTCTGTTGCTTGGGCTGAATAGTGCATGGGTAAACATTTCTGTATCAAAATTTCATATTCTGCTTCCTCCAACCTTACTACTGCTGCACCAACATGTTTTTCACCAGTTTCAGGGCAAATGGATGCTGACCTGTCTACAATGTTTACTTCCCCCTCGCTCAATGCATTTTCATTTGCTTTGGGAATGTCGCTCCCTTCTCCCTCATAAGTGGCACAATCATAGTTCTGCATGTCCTCTACCATGCCTGGCTCTGTGAGGAATGTGGCTGGGTTTACTGTTTTGCAGCGTATCACATGGATGTTTGGGCGTGATAATTTCATATGCTGTGGCCCTTTGTGTGGTGAGCATTGATTTGGACCATTCAAGTAGGGCAAACAAGGAGTGTTTAACTAACAATGTGACGGAGCATCCCATCACAATTGTGGAGCTTTTTTCAATGGCGAAGACAGCGGCTGCAAGAGCTTGTTCCCAAGCGAAATGGCCTAGGATTACTGAGACAAGAGTACTGCTGTATTTGGCTAGTGGCCTGTGGCCCAAAGATATTTTTTGTGTCAGTACTGTGGTCATTAATGTTCCATTAGTGTTCATACCCTTTTCCCCCTAGAGTGAAAGCTGTTAGGTATTGGCACCCTGGGTCAAGGGGTACTGAGAAAAAGGCATTTTTCAAGTCTATCACTGTGAAGTGTGTGGCCTGCTTTGGAATACTGCACAAAAAGGATGCCGGGTTAGGAACAAGTGGGAACTCCTTTTGGACAATGTCATTAAGTGGGCAAAGGTCTTGCACCATATGCCACAACCCCCCTTTCGCTTTTTTAATCAGATAAAACTGAGTATTGCATGGGGAGTTGGAGGGGACAATAATGCCCTGTTGAAGTACTGTGCATATTGTGTCCTTTGTTCCTTCCTCTGCTTCTTTTGTCAGAGGGTACTGTCTGACACTGCCCCTGGTTTAAGTTTTATTTGTATTGGGGTTACTTCCTTCAATAACTCTACATCTTGTGGGTTTGTGGTCCATTCATTTGGTGGTACTAGCTGCATATCCACATCACAAAAACATGGCGGTGCACTGATAATGGCCATGAGGGGGTTTGCCACTCATCTGTTTCGTATCATTATGTCAGAAGACATGCATTTTTCCATTATTATTTCCCCGTCAGTGTCATTGTCAGTGAACAGCTCTTCATCAGTTAATACGCACAGTGGTATGTTTGGTTCATTACACAGTACTGTTCACCATTCGCAGCCATGCGTGTCCAGGCCAATTGCCACAATAGGTTTTGCTGAAACCTGTACTCCTTGCAGATCAAGAGACAAGACAGTATCAGGCAATATCTTGGGGGTGGCTATTGGGTGGAAAACAAAATCAGAGGGCACTCTCCAATCTTTACGTCTGATCTCAGACACTACTCTTGCCATAAATGCACATGTCTGCATTGGTTGTTACCTCTCGAATGGCTATTTCATTTGCTAATGTTTGTATGAGTAGCATTTGTCATATGAAGCACATTCCTGGGGTGGAGCACACTATCCCTCTGTCTGTAAATGCGATGGTCATGTTAAGCTTACTGAGTAAATCTCGTCCCAGTAAATTCACAGGTGAGTTCTCATGATGAAGTCGGGTTGCTTGTATCGTTCTTCCTCCTATTTTAACATCTACATCTTCTGTGTATGAACCGTGACCACAGCCCCAGATAATCCTTGCGTCTCGAGATTTTCGCCAGATAATAGGAAATCACCTTCACATAGACATGATTTCTCCATCCCTGAGTCCACCATAAAGATGAACTGTTTCCTATCTCTGTCCCCACCAGTGGCTCCTCTTCTAGACATAAGGTAGATGATAGGTCTGGACACGCAAATGCTCTCTTTGGGCTGTCCTAATCTGGGTGGGTGTTTGTCCCGGGGCAAGAAAAAACGTTCCCTGGTAAAATGCTGGTGTGCCATTCGCAGAAGTGACACATGGGTTTGCATGTGTATGTGTCATTTGGTTCTGACCAGTAGGACGAGATTGCAGGCAGTGCAGGGGGTGTCAAAATGTGTTGTACCCAGGTATAGGTCTACTATTGGGTTCCCCATATGGTTCGTAATTTCCTATGGGTAGGCCTTACGGGCAACCGGGGTATGGGTGGCTGTATTGTTGTTCGTTGCTGTACCTCTGGATATTTTGATAGTTAGCCACAGGTCAGATACAACATTCCCTTGCAAAATGCCCCCACCTCCTGCACGACCAACATGGTCCTGGTCCACCACCCTTGGTCCTTGTCCTCCAGATCCATATCCTCTTCCTCGTTCTTCTCCACCTCATTGTTCCTGGCCATTGTCTGCCCATGCTGCAGCCATCCTAGCCTGTATAGCCACCGACACCTCCCTTTCCTTCCCGTCTTGCTCTGGTGGTGGCACTGCATTTACTTCTGCGACCTTCACCAACTCACTCTGCACAAGCTTCGCTTCATCCGCTAATCTCCTCTGAGCTATTTCTTTTTCTCTCTCTTTGATCCTCCTGCAATGGTGTACTATGATGCTTTGTATCTCTGGCCACCCTTTGGCTTCTATTCCAGCTATTTTATCAAGGGCCTTCTGTACCTCCTTCAGGAGGCCTCTTTTAATGATTAAGTAGAATAGGGAGGTGGATTGGCCTCAGGCCGTGCCCATCTCTGCATGCCGCATCTCCTGCACCTGAAGAATAAACTGTGCAACATCTTCCTCATCCCCCAAAGTGCATTGCATTACAGAGTGTAGATCTAGGGTGTCTGGGAAGGTCCTCTGCAGTGCATCCCATACTTGTGCCCTTACGTTGTTGAAGGATGCAACATTATGCATGTCGTTCCCCATGGTCACTGCCAGAAACCCGCCCTTCACCCACACTGCATCTGCTTGATCTCCAACTGCAGATATTAAAAGGGTTTTAATGTCTCCAATCGCTAATGGGACCCCTGCTATATTCTTTTTGAATGCATATATCCATTTCCCCGCACGCCCTGAAAGTGGTAGAAGTGCTTTAAGGAGATTGTTCTTGTCCATTTGTGCCAAAGGTACATAATGGGGTCGTCCCGCTACTTTGTGGATGAGTGGCATCTGTCGTTTTGATCTCATCTTCCCCATACGTACCTTTACTCATTTCTTCTTTGCCAGTGCTATTCTCCCTAACCTATTTCGGAGCCTTCCCTCCCATCCTTCTTTTGCTTCTGTTACTTGTGGAGTTACCCACTGGATCTGCTGTATCCGTCCTACTGCCACTTCACCGGACTCCTCAAAGTCGCTCCAACATTCCTCCTCCCTCTCTGAAGCTACTGTATTGTATCCCACTCTTTCTATATCACCTTCTCGTTCCATCCGCACTGTTTTAATTGGGGCGCTATCTATTTAAAAAAGGAAATCTCTGGATTTCCATTAATCTTCTGGCAATACAGAAGTACTCTTTAATAGGGGTTGTAACGGGGGTGGCCCTCCCCTGGGTACAGGTAATGTTGCTTCGCAAAGTGTCCTCAATCGGGCCAATTCTGCCTTAGTGGATAGTAATGTCGGGTGGTGGGCCCTGGGGTGACAGGGGTTATGTTTTTGGAATGTATGGAGGGAGTGGTGCGGTGACTGGCGTGGCTGTTGTACTACCCTGCGGCATGTACACTTGAGTCAGCATACCCCTCTGCGGGTCTAGTGAGCAAGGGGTGTATTTTCTTTGGTTCTTCACTTTCTTTCTCTTTATCTCCTACTTTATCATATGGCATTATCAGGGGCTTTGTCTCCTTTTCCTTGTTATTTGCAGGGGGTGTTTCCTCGAACATCCTCCACAAATCTAGCACTTCTATTCTGTTTTAGAGCTGTTTCCCCTTTTAGTTTGCCATTAAGTGGCTACATAGTCCAATATCCCTGGGTCAAAGGACCCCTCTTCTGGCCA
Source organism: Ambystoma mexicanum (assembly GCF_040938575.1). Taxonomy (NCBI): domain Eukaryota; kingdom Metazoa; phylum Chordata; class Amphibia; order Caudata; family Ambystomatidae; genus Ambystoma; species Ambystoma mexicanum. Next base: position 944,121,073 of record NC_090926.1, read on the forward strand.
GGTATGAGCTGGCCCCTCCCCTTTTATTTCCGTTAGCCATTGCCCATGGTAATTCTTAATTCGGTCACTGTACAAGGGGAGGTGCTTAGTGAGAGTGGCGTGTCTAAACTCATATTTGTCAAAGGACCTTTTTTTCCCGCCCTATCTCCTCTTTTCCATCAAACTTCAACCTTTGGTGTTTCAGCCACAGTTTTCAATTATTTACTTCAAAACATTACTTATGCATTGTCATGATAGACACATGAAACATAAATCATTGAACATTTCAACAGAACAAACCAACAAATATACTGACAACACCAAACATGAAACAAAACCTTAAACTATTCCCATAAGTCCTTAATGCCCTTTTCTTTAACCCAACTTCCCTTTCTTCCATGCTCAGCACTCACATCACATCTGCCCCTCCAGGGCCTACCTCCACAAAGTTATAGAACACTAAAGATAATAAATACTACTATTTCCCGAGCCCAGTAAATATACGAGGCTCCTACTTTGTTCCTTTTCCTCACTTATTTCAAGCACTGGTCAAGATAGTGCTCCGCAGCGCTGACTTACACCCCCTTTCATAGCTAAATTCCCATATCTCCTCTTATTTTCTCACCTTACTCTTTTTTTATAAAAAACCTAATGGCCATGGAAAAGAAAAGGAAAGTGCTTTGTTTTCAACAATCAATCTATTCAGTCAGGTTCAACGCAACCCTTGCGTGTTTCCTTTAATTAACCTGTTCCATGCCTTCCCCTTTTCCCTCTTTATTTGCCCTTGCAATCAATACTTCAAGAGCCTCCGTTCATGGTCTATCCACAAATGGGGGCCTCCCCATCGTGGCCTGCCCAGCTCCGGCAAGCATTTGGGTATTGACAAAGCCGGGACCCACAAAACCTTCTTCGTTGCATATGTGTTTTTATTTGGGACTGTTCAGCCGTAGGTGGGGGCCAGCCCTTCCGGGCAAGCCCTGGATCTCGCTGCAGTATGGGGGACGTCGAGGAATATCACATCGGACAGGTCACCAAATGAGGTACCCACTCCACAACACGATATCAAAAAACCAAAATAATGAACACACCACACTAGGGAATGAGTCCAGGAGATGGATTGCAAGTGGAAAACAGTTTATATAAGATAGGTTGTGCACACAGAAAACTCTGCTGCCCAGAGAGCGCTCTGCCAGACATTACATGGGCAGCACATTATAAGGTTAGATTGCGTCACTAGTGACGCCATACTATAGGTTCACAACTCTGCAAAGCAATTGGTGAGACACAATGATACATTGTACATACATAAGAGATGACCACACTGGTTTGGCTGCTGCTTGGGTGTCGATCCCGCAGCACGTGGGTCAGCTGGGCTCATCTCCGTGGTGTGAATGGCATGTTGGTAATTTACATTGCTAGCTGATTAAATTTGCAATAACAGGATCTGAGGGCATGAGACAAATGGCAATCATAAAGGTTCAACATGAATGGGGGTGCTTTAAGAGTTCACTGACAAGTTATATAGATATTCTCCCCTCTGTACCCAGGCACCCATAAACCCCATGCCATAGACCCAGTTGCCCGTTTTGTGGGTTTTGGTCTACCTGATGCCTCATGATATGGACGGACATGTGTGGTTTCTCTGTAGGATATATTGGTGATTGAGATTAGTGCTATGGTGGGTGTTGTCCTCTGGTCACTACGAGGGGTCAGATGTGTATCTGGATCAAACAGCAGAGGGGCACGGGCCTGTTGGACGATGGCTTGGCTGGGGTGGGGGTTAAAGGGACACGGGCAGGTTAGTAGAGATGGATCGGTTCTAAGGCTGGAGCCTGCTCCAGTCTCAGACAGTGCAGTGAGCTCATCTTCCCCGGGTCGATACTAACTGTTGCAACAATGAATGGCTGGACTGCCGTGGGAACAAGACTTATGTGGAGCTGGCAGGAGTCAGGGGTGGCCTGGGCTGTTTGTGCAAGGTGCTGGGCAGGGGAGAGACCGGTTTCTAGAAATCCTTTTTCGGGCCTAGTGAAAGATGGCGTCTGGTGTGTCACAAGATGGAGTCTCTGAGCTTTAATAAGGCTTGGTTACGTCTTTTTCCTTTTGTTAGTAATTAGAGGATGATTAATACAGACTAGGCATAGTAGAGAGGGGGAGACATAAGCAAGATCCGTCCATGCGGGAATGGTAAAGGGGCAGAAAATACCACCTCTACCCCAACAACTGCAAGATCTCTGCCTCTCTTCCCCTCCTCCCCGTGGGCCTAGATAGCAAACTCACGGGGAGGGGGTTGTGGTGGGGGCCAGTGCTGGGCCATTAGGGTATCAATGTTTCTGGTATTGCTCGACGTACTAATGGAGCCAGGCACCATTTCTAAGTTCCTCAAGGGAGAAGCAATGCACATAAGAGAGGAAGAGCTGGTGGCATCTAGCCTTGCTCTGGCATCATTAATAGTCTTGAGGACCTTGGAAATGCCCATAGTTATTAATTAATAACTTTAAACAGGTAGCGTTACACCAAGAGGGCAGGCCTACCTCCTACCTCCCTTAACAAACCGCCACAAACTGAACGCAATGCGCAGGCGCTGACGTGCCTGAGGTCAAAATGTAAGGGCCCAAGAACTACAAAAGTATGGAGAATGTAGTTCTTTCAACACGGGAAGAAGACTACCAGGATGGTGGGAACAGTAGCTCCTATAACACTGTGTGTGCAGATGCTTCTAAGACTCTGGTTTAAATCGCACGGAATGGAGGGCTACCAGTAGGGAGAACACGAGATACACAGCAAAGGACTAACTTTAAAATACACAAAATGAATAAAACAAGATTAGGATAAAATGAGGTCATAAAATACAGAGGTAAACGTACACCTGACAGACACTGCATGTTTTTGCTATTGCTGTAACCAACATTTAGTAATTTCCACGGATGATATTCAGGAAGCTATTTAATTATGTTTGTAATAAACTCACCAGCAATCAAGTGATTCACCAGAACACTGGCATAGTGTTCTTACAGGAATAAACCGAGGATAAACACTAATAGGATATAGACCTTTACTTGGATGCACGTGATTATTCCGAATACGAACATTTCGAAGACGAAAACGTTGAGTTTTAAATATTCGTATTCAAAATAACCACCCCAAAGCTAATTGGCTTTTTTAGACCTCGCTCCCCCATCCCCTTATTTACCTTTTGGCTGCACACTTCGCTGTGTGCCCCCGAGTCCCTGAAGCGCCAGTTCCTGTCACATCCTTGGCAACATTGCTATCCAGACACATATAATATACACATTGTGTAGGGCAGTATGACCGTGCAGCAGCTGCCTATACTCCTCTTCCCCTCTCTCACTCACTGTGAAGGCCCATTTATGTGGGCCAACCAGGCACATTTAAAACATTGGTGAAACAACACAAGAAGCTCACCCCCATCTAGCCAGATGCCAAACAGGACTTGCAGCACTCGGTTCCTTCCAGGCAGGATGGAGTCTGAAGGATTATTCCTTTTTTTATTTTTACATATGGCTACCCTGGCCCAGGGAGCAACAGCTCCATTGTCTCCCTTCCCAACCCTCCCCTGGCCAGAGCTGATTTACTGCTCACAAATGTCCTGATTCGTCTCAGCTCAGCGTGAGGGTTAATCGTGTGGCGAGATGTCTCCAAGACTCCCCCTTTATTACCGCTCTCCACCTCAGTTTCCTGCTATCGTTCTCCCTGATTTCCGACGACCAGCCCTCTTTCTCTTCTCCTAGTGTCTCTCAGAAAAGCTGAAGGAAGCTCTCTCTCTATGCGTGCAACTTAGTCTACTTGATATAGTTTTACCACTGCTCCCTGTTTCTCTCCTAACTCCTTTATTTCGCTCTTTGCCCTTGTCCCCCTTACAGTTCCTTGACACAACTTCTGAGTTGTGTTACTCTAAGCAACATAGCGTATGTCTTTAGTGTGCATCTGTGAGCGCCCTAATACCTGTGGGCTTTGGCGCTTAATACATAAACATAACATAAACTGATGCAGGGATTATACAATAAGGCCATACCAGACATTAGGCACACCTGGATTTCATTAGCCGAAAATAGGGCTTATTGATGGAATGTCACTACTGGAGAAAAAAAAATCGAGTCTAATTCTGTATATTTTCACCTCATGCCCTTCCCTTTCTGTTCTCTTCCACGGATCCTTTGAAGGCTTTCTTGGCCTGCCCCCCTCACTTTTGAGCTATCCTGTTCCACAGCAGCTCCCCCATTAATCACTGAGGAGCAAGCTGCTCCTGTGCCCCGGTGGCCTGGGCCCTCTTCCCAGCTTGCAGCCCCACTTGCTGCAACACAGAGACTGGAATCGATGTTTATCCTCCATGTCAGAGAGTGTTAGCGTTGGATTGGGGGGCCTCAGCGCGAACGTCTGCGCTACTGGCCACCGCATCGGGTTTCCCAGGGCCTGACGGGAGTGAAAACAGGTCCCTGCAATCTGTGAGTAGGGTTCTCATTCGCTGACTGCGGGGTATGTCTGGCTGTTTGGAAATCTCAGCTACTGTTGGGTTTGGACCTGTGTAATCTCTGCATCAAACGCCCGTTGGTTAACGCTGCTTGATTGTTGAGGTATGCGCAGATTCCTGGGGTGGAAAACCATCGTGGCAGCAGCATATACTATCTTGGCAACGTCAAGACACACAGATCGCTTCATGGAGCGTTGTGCTTACACTTGGGCAATATATGTGGACGTTTGCAGAAATATTAGGCTCCTTCCGACCACTGGGAATATAAAGGACTCTATGACACATGCACACAGGAGGTACAAAAAAATCAAAAAAGCATGGTATTAACCATGGGTGTATTGTAGAACGACTCACTAATGCCTTGTAATGCTCAGTCAAACCAATATGGGATTCACATGTATTCTTAGAAATTATATTTGCACACTATGACACTACCACTAAAGATCTATGCTGTGGGGGAAACGTGTTCATATGCTGTTATACACGCAGGAGCTTAACACAACAAATACTGTACTGTGCAAGGGTATTCAATCCGCAATGATGAGGATTGCTCAAACTTCAATTACTTTTTCAAATATATGTGATGTTTGAAGAAACAATGCAAGAAAGCGGATTGGGAGTCAATATTATGATAGATTGAGCATTATAATACAACGATTGTTAATAGCTCCAACATCAATAGCTATCAGAATATTGCTGGGCCTATTATGCAACATAATGTACTCCAAGCATGATATAACAAAAACATTAAGGACATTTCCAGCGGAACGGGTGAAAGAACATGAGATCATTCTTATTTAAAACAGAGTGGGATGGAATGAAATTGCAGGTAAAGGTAACCTTCTCTAAATTTAAATTATTATTATTATTGTTCTTTATTAAGTGCACATGGCTAAACTTAAACATTAAATCATGAAGCATTAATCAATAGATTTCAATTTGAGTACAGCACCCAATGTGATGGATGTGCAAATACAACGTACAATCAAGTCTTGCTCACACCATAACGCCCCAGAGTTCCTAATGTTCTGCAAAGCCAATGTCTAGCTGTGATATGCCACTGTCGTAATTACAAGAGTCGGCTGAATACACGGCAGACCACAATTGGTCCGATTGAATACTACTACATGTAGAGCTAAAGTCAACATAGACCTTCAGATATAGGTCCTTAAGGTCAGGACTCAAAGCTACATTTACATATACAGCAGCACCTTAGTTCATGAGGTATTCCTGACCATGACCGTGTAGACTGATACACAGGTAGAATATTAAACCGAAAGCATTCCAAGAAACGTCCCAATGAGATATTGCAGTTTTTCAGTAAATAGCTTAGAGGTACATCAGGTTCATGGCCTTGAGCAGAATATTGGCAATATGGTTTCCTGTGTGTGAATGCCGTGATCGATAGAGATCTATCCCAGTTTGCAGTTCTGCTTTCTAATGTTTTAATAAATGTTGCAATCTCATTTGCTTTCGGCACGTGTGTGTCAATATCAGTCAAATGCAAAGATAAAGGGCCTCATTACGACTGAGGTTGAAGGGGTTAACGGGCTGCGCTAAAGGAGGCGGACCCTTTAAATCCGTTCGCCTCATTACAAGCTCCCCTCGCGGGACCCGGTAAGTAACGCCAGGCGTCCTTACCGGCTTCCGCGAGGGGAAGAGGGAGCAAACAAGGGGCTGCTCATAATCGCCCCGTTGTTTGCACCCTCTCCCATTCCCATTGAGCCCTATGGGGGCTCAGATGGGAATGGGGAAGGTCCGGGCACGGGTTCCTGGAGGGAGGAATTACCAGGCCCTCCGAACTCAGAATGGCCCGGTAATTCCCCATTCTGGGAACCCGGACCCGATTTCGGCAGCAGTCATGCCGCCAATAGCGGCATGGCTACCGCCGAAGTCGTAATGAGGCCCACAGTTTTGCCCACATGAAGATATGCCAGATTGTCCTGCTTAATGGGGTCATGTTTAGCAATCAAGGTTAATAGAATATCCTCTAAATGATCTTAATGAACAGTTTACAACATGCCCCCTTCCATAGTGACATTAGAGATGGTAGCCCCAATGCTAGGAGTAATGCCTCCATGGTGATTGATTTAGGAAAGCCAAGTAATGATCGCAATATTTTACCTTCTAGGCAATCAAGCCAATTCATGTGCTTTGATGGTAGAGCTTCCAATTTGTACATTATACAAGGAATGACACCTTTTTTATGTACCTCAATCAGGCCTTCAATCCACCCACCTCATTTTCTATGAATAACCTTAATTTTATTTTATTTATTGAACATTTGTTAGGCGCCTATAAAATAAAATGGTGTTTCCAGGCAACACAAGTCAAGTGGGGAGGGAACAAGGGGAGTAAATAACGATGGCAAAAACAGTAAATATACAATTGTGGTCCTACTAGACCTTGAGAAATTCAGACGTGCAAGTGCAGTGAAGAGAAGTGCAGGAGATATGGAAGAGGTGGTGGGGGGAGTACGGTATGGGCAAGTGCAGGTAGGGTCCCGGGAGGAAAGTGCCAGGGACGAGGCCATTGGCTAAGTGCTATGGCAAGGTCTCCCAAGGGTGGGATGTAAAGTCACCAGGCACAGGGCCTGCAAGGGCAGTCCTAAGGGGAGGAGTGTGCTGTTGTTGACTGGGTAGAGGGCCTGGTAACCTGTGAGATTCATGAAGGACCAGGCCGCCAGTCTCAGTGGCAGTGGGATGATTAGCAGGGAAGGTGAAGCGAGAAAACGGTAGAGAAGAGCAGAGTTTTGAGAAATGTCTGGAACTTAAGGAGGTCCAGATCATGTCTGAGAGGGGCAGGGAGGCTGTTCCAAAGAGAGGCACCAGCCGAAGAGAGAGACCTGCCCCCCACTCTCTGATTGGAAAATCATTCGACAAGCAGAGAGTTGGAGTTAGAAGAGTGAAGGGCTTGATCAGGGAAGTATTTAGGGAGAGAAAGTTGAAGCTAGTGTAGACACAGTCCCCAGAAGGCCATCGGGAGCCAGTGGAGCAATTTTAGGGCTGGGGACATGCGGTTCCTGAGCTTGAGGCCAAGGATAAATCTTGCAACACTATTCTGAATTAGGTGAAGGGGGAATATGGAGGAAAGGGGGAGGTTAAGGAAGAGGCTGTAGCAGTAGTCCAGCCTAGAGAAGACCAAAGCTCTGAAGGCAATGAGCTTCTCAGGAAAGGTGAGGAAAGGGATCATGCCTTTAAGGAGGTGGAGCTGGAAGTGGGTTCTTGCCATTGTCTGAGATGTGAGGCTTGAAGGCCAGGGTGTAGTCAAAGATGACCCCAGGGTTTTTGGCCTCAGAGGATGGTGCGGGTAGAGGGCGCAAGGAGGGTGATCAGATGTTGGAGGGAACAGGGTGCAGGTCTCCCAATAAGAAGGATCCCTATTTTACTGGCATTAAGACAGAGATTGTTAGCCACACACCGCCTGTATAGCGTTCAGACAATCAGGGATGAGAGAGGAGGAAGAGGAAGTAGTAGAGGGAAGTTTGAAGGAGAGCTGTGAGTCATCAGCATAACACTGGAAGTGTGGAGAAAAGTAGGAGATTAGGTGAGGCAGAGGGGTGAGGTAGATATTGAAGAGCCACAACGTTAGGATAGAGCACTGGGGGACACCACAGGTAGAGAGTGAGGTGGTAAAGGAGAAAGGGCCCAAATGCAGCTGGGAAGTGCAGTTAGTGAGGAAAGAATTCAGCCAGTCCAATGCCCAGTCCATGATGCCGAGGGTATCACAGAGCTGTGTTATGAGGATAGAATGGTTGACCATGTCAAAGACAGAGGAAAGATCAAGGAGAATGTGAACAGCAGGAGACTTAGAGTCAATATTTGCAAGAATGTTTACACAGGTGTTCAGGGGAGCAGTTTCTGTGCCTTTGGATGCCTGGAATCCAGACTGATGGTCATGGAGGCAACCAACAAGTTCAGCATGAAGGATACATTAGGGGAGGGCCAACTTATCCAAAGGTTTACCCAGGAAGGGGGTGGTGGAGATAGTTAGCCGGGCAAGAGGGGTCAGCAGACTGATTTTTAAAGAGAGGGTGCAAAAGAGAGTGCTTGTGGGATAGAGGGAAAGAGCTAGTGTTGAAGGAGTGGTTACATAAGTGTGGGATGCATTGACCCACTAGGCCCTGCCCTTTGACATCACTCTGTGCTGCTTTCACCAGAACCAAGAAAATGGCCACAAAAAGGCTTGTGCGTGCCAAAACCTCTGAGAAGTGCGCAGTGAAACTGGAAAAAAAATTGCTGCCAATCTACATTGCCTGTGCCAATGGTAGAACAGGAGACCACACTGCCAACACCTGTCATTGGGCTGCCCACAGAGGGAAATGGAATTACCTGAAAAGGCAGTGCCTGATTGCAAGGAAACCCAGAAGTGCTTTGAAATCCGTTTTTCCTTGGCCGTTGAAATTGCAAAATAATGGTTCCCAAACATCAGAAAAGATCCAACATCCTTGCTGAGTGTTAACTATCACCTTCTTTAAGGAATCCCCATAAGCACACAATGTCAGGAGAAGCAGATTTCATCACAAGAATATCCACAAAAAAAAGGTGCTTGCCTGGGAAAATCTGTCAGAATATGGGTGCAGTACCGCCGCCTGCCTGCATAACAGCTGTCAGTTAAGTGCATTAGGAGTTTAAACTTGTGCATTAAAATCAAATTGTTGAAAAGAAGTGAATTGCCGCTAAAAGCAATATAGGGTGCCACTATTCAATCTCTATGTTGTAAAAAGACTGGAATTAGAGATCTGTGTGTCTATTTTTGAAAATGTAAAGTTTATTTTAGCAAAGACAATTTAAACAGAGTGTTTTAAAGTGAACTGATGGCAGCCACAGAACTTCAAAGGCAAATTCCACAGCATGCCCCAAACAAAAGGTGCCTTCCTTCTGCTCTCTGCCCCAGGAACTCTCAGTCGGATGTTAATGAAGGGGAGGAGATTTTGCTCTGCTGCTCTGGGGAGAGACAATAGACTTCCTGGATTGAAAGGGTATGCAAATTCAAGTGTCAACAGAAATTACTGCCAGAAGGAAGAGAGGCGGAGATTGCTTTTGACTCACCAAAACTTTGGGGGTGGGACGGACAATTATGTGTATCTTTAAAACACAAGAAAATATATGTTTTAAAACGACTGACAGAGGACTGTGAAAAATTGTAAAAATCTGTAAAATATAATGTTGTTAACATGAAAACTCTGGTCACATTTTGAAACTACTCAGAACTCTGTGCTATGTTCAGGGACATGACTACAGAAATTGCGGATTTTGTAACAATTGTGATGATGCTAGAAATACGAAACTTCACAGGATTATGCCCAGCTGTCATGCGCATATATGTATAAAAATGTGGACAAATCTGACATTGGGTACCTGACCAAAAGTGCTAAAAACTGTCACATCTGAACCGTAGCTCTCACCGAGATGGGACTCAGGTGAATACTTGCTTCACTAAATCTGTGATGTAAATATGTTATTGCTAGCAAGTTGGTAATATTGTAAATATGATTTATATGAAAAATAGATTTACTGTGCAGAAACAAAGGGGAGGTTCTCCCTGGATTGTAAAATACAGCATCATCATGACACCAGAATTTCTTCTCAAATCAGGGGAGAGGACAGACCCTAACCAATAGGATTCCTAGAGGGTGTGCCTAGTATAATTCAGCCTACCCACCCCTTTGGGAAATACATAAATAGAGATAGCTTAGGACCTAGATAGACAGGACACACACATTCACCCATCAACTGATTGCTGGCGGAGCACTTTGCAAGAGAAATCCATATCCAAGACTCCAGAACTTTGAAAGCAGAAAGGCCCAATTCCAAAGCTGAACCCTTCTCAACTTGGCCTTTTAACATGTTGAAACCAGATTTTACCCCAGGCCACCAAAGGGCAACAAAAAGAACAGCCTGGCTGTGCTGTTTCTGCTTTCCTGCTAAGAATTCTTTCTAGAATCCAGAGATCCAAACCAATAGAGCAGAGCTGTAACCAGATAGCTGCAACCCAGAGCCAAACCATCCGATCCAGTCCAGAGTGACGTGCCATGTCCAGAGTGCCATGCTGAGTGCAGAACCCGAGCGCCCTGAATCCAGTCCAGTGGGCTAGCAGAATTCCATTCCAGAAATCCTTGACCAGATCCCTGAAGGGTCCATTCCAAACAGGAGTAGTGAGTATCTATAGCATGTAATTGTCCTTAGCCAATATCTTATCCATAAGATATCCTATCCAAACCCTTCTATCATATCCAGAACTGCATTGTAGAAAATCTGTTGTCTTCCCTGAATCTTTCTCTCATCCCTATAGTAATTTGATAATAGTAGTGTTAAAATCATCTTTGCGCTAATATATTTGCAGGAGAAAGACAAGCGTCACGGCAGGTAGAAACCATCCAGAGGCGATGCTGGGTTGGTGGCTGTGCTGTTGTGTAGCTTGTTGCTTCATAGACTCCCTAGTGTAAAGAAAATCTTGTTTGTAAATTCAAAAGTGCATCTTTCATTTGCACATTTTGATTCTTTCTGAAAAAAAACGACCTCTACAAAAACCTTCATAACTTCCTCACTGTGCATGCTAGAAACAAAATTTAAGTGGCAAATTGAAGCTAACTTCCTCAGCTTTCCAACTAATCCAGAATCGTCTTATAGTTTTTCCGCAATCGCGAATGTTTTGTTTGGCTCAATTTCATCACGTGTAAAACAGCTGTTCTTTGCATCCGACCTCAGAATTAAGTGTTCAATCTGCTAGTTATTCTATAATCATTGCAAGTGTTGAACTGAAACTATACAAAGCAACTTCCACTAGTTTTGAATCCAATTTAGTGAATTAAATACATTTTTCAGTGTTTTCAGTGTTTTCAACCATTCATTCAAAGACACGTTCAAAAGCATTTTGACCCGTTTGAAATCATTGCTGTTTTTCTCTGAGTTTGCTGGGGGAAATTGGGATTGAAACTGTATTTGTTCAGTGTGTATTCCAGAAACCTGTTTTCTCTCCTTCCATCTCTTTATCTTGCATATTGGGGGCATTGAGTAGTGTGCAGGGGGAAAGAGTGACATTGCATTTGACTGAACCCACACAACATATTATTCTATGCTGCATTATTTTTCTTGTCCATACTCCTTCTGATTAAAGAGATTGTTGATTGTAACATCACCCCATAGGTGATCATTGTATAAATATTAACTAGTGTGATATATATTGTGCAAATCCATAAGATAAATCTTTTTAACTTTGCAAAACAGCCTGCTTCCTGGTTCAGTGAGACCAGGGGGGATTCAAAGAAAGGGACATGATATAAGGGTACATCATTCAGAAATAAAAGAACTTATAGACATAAATAAATAATTAACGGTTCCAGCTGTGCATCACATGCTAGGCATTGACTTAGGTGGAGTGCCGGGTTGAAATCACTTAGAAAAGTCAGCAAGGGCAGGGGCTAGAGAGGAGATGTTGTCCTTAATGGTTCTAGAAGAGCAGGGGAGCACCTTCCTTAATGCTGAGTCTCTAGAGGCTGGTTATCCCTCTTCGATCCTTGTCTCAGTCCACTCCTTTGCCTCTCTGGAATTGGCAAATTATCCCTGCCATAGCTCATTCCTTCTCCCATGTCTCCACATGAATTGAAAGCAAAATTTTGTTGGGGAGAGATTGTCAAGTACACTCCATCCGGAGAACAATAAATGACACCATTCAGTTTCTTCAACAAATGTAATCCCAACAAATTTCCGCCACAATTCGTCATGAACAGAAACAGACATGAATCAGTAAACAGCCCCAATCCAATCGGTACCGGCTGAGAGACTGGAGTAACCACTGGCGTACCAGAAAACACTACGGAAACATTACTCTGCCCTGACAGTGGAATATCTGGAACCCACAGATGGTCAATGGAACACTTCTGTTCTCCGGTATCTACTAGAAATATATGCTCCCTATTCCCCACATTCATCTCAATGTAGGGCCCCTTCTGATCTACGGGAATAGGTGTCAGTTCCAGAACCTGCTTCGGGCTGTCCTAACGGAAGAATACATCATCAGATGTAATGTCTTCAGTGAAGTAAGCGTGGGTAGGATTATCAAAAACATTCCCACTATTCGCATTCTCTTGCTGTCCTCCCTGGCTATTGACATTTGTATCTTGCAGTTGAATCTTTTCTACCAAGGCCCGTTATACCAGGACAACCCCTTGATCGCCTTCCTAGCGTACCATATGTACAAATTGTTCGTTGTTGGAGAGCTGGACATTGTGCCCTCCTATGACCCTCTTGTCTACAATACGCACACTGGTTCATGTGTACAGGACCCATTTGTGTGCCCATTAGCGGTACAAACTGACCCCGTGGTTACATACTCCCACCCCTCGATCCTCTTGCTATCTGCTGCAAAGGGACTCTAGTCTTCAAATCACCTTTCTTCTTTTCCTCCTTCTGTCATGAACTTCACATGACGCCCCTTTTGGACCTCCTGGACCTTGTCTCAACGGGGCTTACATTCCGTACTACTTCCAACATGGCCGTCCAGAGCTGAAGCCCTTGCTCGCTCCATGCGCTGAACACAGTGTGATCTATTTATAGACCACGCTTTCCGCGGCTCCGCGCATCTCAATGCTATTGCAGAGTAGCCTCAGACGTGTGTTCGTAGCTTGCGGTATTGTTTCCTTTGTCCCAGTGCTATTACCCGCTCCTGACCCTTTCTCCCTTCCTGATTCTGAGCATTTCTAGCCTTTCCTGGACTCCGCGATCACGGAAACTAAACGCAACCTGGAACCAGACGAGACTCGAGCAGCGCTGTTCAAGACCAGGAGCGTTCACAAGAAGGCAGCGATCGAAGACACCGGCAAACACCGGACCCAGGTGAGAAGGGGGGAACTCCTTGACAGTTTGAGACGCCACCCGATCGAACCTAAAAACGAGATGGAAGCCGCCGTGCAGGACTTAATGCGACACATGCAAGAATTTTCAACCGAGGTTTAAAATCTTAAGGCAGAAAACGCTGCGCTCAAACAATTGGTCTTATCCCGGGATTCTGCTACAAAGGAGGGTGCCCTGTTGGGCGGTATTGTTGATAAGTATGATGGTTCGGCAAAAACACTTAGCGGATTCCTGGATTCATGCCTGGTCCACTTTACCTTTAAGCCCTATTATTTCTCGACTCCTAGGGCTAAGGTGGGTTTCATCATATCCCACCTTTCCGGCAACGCCTTAACTTGGGCAACACCCCTTGTTAACTCCGGCGATGCCCTCCTAGATGACTATGATGGGTTCATACAGGCCCTTAAAGGCATGTTTGACCATCCAGAGCAGCTCTATACTGCCCAAGAACGCTTGCTGGACTTTCAACAGGGCTCCCATGATATGCTCACTTATGTGACCAGATTTAAACAATTGGCTAAGGTAGCAGACTGGTCCTCTGAGGCTAGTTTTACCCTGTTCAGGAGAGGCCTGAAAAATGAGATCAAGGATGAACTGGCCAGGGTGGCCAGACCAAATTAATTCCAAGCACTAGTGGACCTGGCCTTGCAAATAGACTTTCGCATCCAGGAAAGGAAGGCTGAAAGGAAGAAATCAAAGGGAAACCAACCCAAGACGTCCTTTGAGAGCACAGCCAGAACGGACGCAAACCAAAGTCCAGCCCCAGAACCTGAACCCATGCAAATTGGAGCCTTTCGTGGACCCATATCAACTCAAGAAGGATTGAGAAGGATCCATACGGGTTTGTGTGTGTATTGTGCTTCAGACAAACATTTGGTCAGGGAATGTCCTCTGGCACCTCCTCGGCATTCGGGAAACGCCAGCTCCAGATCTTAAATGGAGCAGAGATTCGGGAGAGAGATGTTTGCTCCACATCAATTCCATCCTTGAACTCTCCTGGACAAAACAGTTTGGTGATACTACAGGCCTTCCTGTCGCCCTCCAAAGACAAGACCTATCCCATTCTGGCCTTGGTGGACTGCAGAGCTATGAGAATTTTCATTGATCAAGACTGGGTTGTTAGTCATCATATTCCGTATGAGACACAAAACACCATGCAGCCGGTGGAAGCAATTGACGGAAGACCCCTCTCTTCAGGACCCATAAGCCTGCAGACTAAAGAGATCCAACTTTCCATAAACCATCATCAAGAGCGGATTACATTTGACATCATTAAGTCAGCCCATTACCCCCTGGTTTTGGGAATGCCCTGGTTACAAAAGCCCAATCCGTATATCAATTGTACAGCAGGATCATTATTCCTGGGCTCAGAGTTCTGTATGTCCCACTGTCTATCCCTGGACCCCTCCTCGATAACTTCTAAAGAACCACCACGAGACCAAGAAACACCACTCATGGTTTCCAATATCATACAAGTTCCAGAGGCCTATCAGGGATATGCTGATGTGTTTTCTACTGCCATAGTCCAAGCCTTACCCCCTCACAGGCCCGAAGACTGTGCCATAGATACGGATCCCTCAGCTGTAATTCCCTTTGGCAGAATGTTCATTCTTTCCGAACCTGAGAAAAAGGCCCTTCGGGAATACCTACACACTAATCTTGAAAACGGCACCATAAGACCCTCAAAATCTCCAGCGGGTGCTTCGTTGTTCTTCGTTCCCAAGAAGGATACCAAGGAACTCAGACCTTGCCTCGACTATCAAGGCTTAAATCAATGCACCCTCAAAGATCGGTGCCCACTGCCCCTGATCTTGGATATCCTGGAAGCTGTGAGAAGAGCCATAATATTCACCAAATTGGATCTCAGGGGTGCCTACCATTTGATCCGTATCCGGGAAGGAGACAAGTGGAAGACCGCCTTTAGAACACCCTTTGGCCACTACGAGTACCTGGTCATGCCCTTTGGAGTAGCCAATGCCCCAGCAGTATTCCAACGTTTTATGGATAGGGTGTTCTCTGATATGTTGTTTCTCTTTGTCATTGTCTATCTGGACGACATATTGATTTTTTCCAAGGACCCTCTGAAGCATGAAGGACATCTTAAGGCAGTTCTACAAAGACTCCGGGAACATCACCTCTTAGCCAAGCCTGAAAAATGTTTGTTTCACGTTACCTCTGTGCACTATCTGGGATTTATCCTTAGTCCAGAGGGGATTGGCATGGACCCTTCAAAGGTAAAGACCATTCTCGCCTGGCCTACTCCCACGTCCGTGAAACAAATCCAATCCTTCCTAGGACTAGCCAATTTCTACCGAAAGTTCATAGCCACCTTTTCCGAGATTGTACAACCTATAGCAGCTCTGCTATAGAAGGATACCCCATTTTTCTGGTCAACATTACAAGAATCTGCATTCCAGCATTTGAAGACCGAGTTCACACAAGCTCCCATTTTGGCTCAACCCGATACAAGTCGACCCTTTTTAGTGGAAACGGATGCCTCTAATTATGCTATAGGAGCAGTGTTGAAGCAGAAAATGGAGGACGATTTGGAACACCCCGTTGCTTATCTTTCAAGAACCTTAACTCCGAGTGAAACACACTACTCCTGAATGGCGACACCTACTTCTGGGAGCCAGACATCCTGTCCAAGTCTGTACTGATCATCGAAACCTTCAGATTCGACAGTCACTGGAGTGCAGGAACAGTCGTCAGGCACGTTGTGCCTACTTTTTTGCCCAGTATCAGTTCCACATTACTCATGTCCCTGGATCACAGAACCTGATCGCTGACGCCTTTTCTCGCCGTCCTGACTACTTGACCACTGAAGATAAGGCATTTCCTAAAATGTTTTCTCCCATGATCTTCGTAGCCCAAGCAGTTATCTCCTGGAAGAAGTCCGATCGCAAACCCAATCCTCGGAAATATGGAAGGACATTTCAACAAGAAATCACTGGAAATTAAGAGCCAAGGAAGGCTACTTATTCAAAGACAATGCACTACTCATTCCTACACGGAAGTTACAGCAAACAATAATAAACCTTTGATATGACACACTCCATTCCGGGCACCGAGGTATCACCAACACCCTCCGTCTTATACAGAGACAGTTCTGGTGGCCTAAAATGAAGTCTGACGTACAGCAATACATCCAGGCTTGTATAACCTGTGTCCAAAATAAACATGATAACAAAAGACCGGCGGGTCTTCTTCTGCAGCCCACTCCACCCTCTAAACCATGGGAAATCATCGCTACAGACTTCATAGTGGAGTTACCACCTTCCCGAGGATATTCTACCATCATGGTCACCATAGATTTGTTTACCCATATGGCCCATTTTACGCCACTGATGAAACTACCCTCCTCTTCAGAGCTAGCTGGAATATTTCTGGAACACATATTCCGACTACATGGGCTTCCTTCCAAGATCATATCTGATCGGGGTCCCCAATACATTTCACAATTCTGGAAACACCTCTGTCGGGTACTAGGAATCCAACGTGCCCTCTCTTCAGGATATCACCCCCAAACCAACGGAGCCACAGAACGTGCAAATCAGACCCTGGAACAATATCTCTGATGTTTCGCTACCAAGGTCCAGGATGACTGGTCTCTCCTGATACCCGTTGAAGAATTTGCTTACAACAACTCCGAACACTCAGTGCTACAGACCAGCCCTTTTTATTGTAGTCAGGGGTTCC
This sequence comes from Ambystoma mexicanum, assembly GCF_040938575.1. Taxonomy (NCBI): domain Eukaryota; kingdom Metazoa; phylum Chordata; class Amphibia; order Caudata; family Ambystomatidae; genus Ambystoma; species Ambystoma mexicanum. Next base: position 944,138,095 of record NC_090926.1, read on the forward strand.
ATCCATCGGTTTTACCCTTGGTTCTTCCTTACCCTATACCAGTACTTACTATTGACTCCTGGATCGAAACTCTTATCAACATTCACCGGGAGGCTAAAGAACACTTAGAGAAAGCCAGATTACCGACCAAGATGTATGTGGATTCCAAGAGAAGACCAGGTCCTTCCTATACGGTCTGTGACCGAGTGTGGTTGTCATCAAAACTACTCCCCGACACTTGCGACCAAACAAGCTGGCTCCCCGCTACTATGGTCCATTTCCCATCAAGGAGATTATCAATCCTGTCTCATATCGAATCAAGCTACCTGACTCCTGGAAAATAATTCATCCAGTTTTTCACACATCCCTATTGAAGCCCTATATCCAATCCTCTTGAAAATCCAGTAGACCTCCTCCTCTACTGGTTGACAACGAACTGGAATATGAGGTGTCCCGGATTTGTGACTCCAGGTATAAGCGGGGCCATCTTCAATACCTAGTGGAGTGGAAAGGATATCCTCCTAGCGAAAGGACCTGGGAACCTGTTTCAAATATCAAGGCTCCTCGGTTGCTCAGAAGATTTCACCTAATACACCCAGGCAAACCTGGAGGAAAAGGCCTTCGGAGGAGGCATGCTGTCATGAACTTCAGATAACGCCCCTTTTGGACCTCCTGGTCCTTGTCTCAATGGGGCTTACATTCCGTACTACTTCCAACATGGCCGTCCAGAGCTGAAGCTCCATGCGCTGAACGTGGCGTAATCTATTTATAGACCACGCCTTCCTCGGCTCTGCGCATCTCAATGCTATTGCAGAGTAGCCTCAGATGTGTGTTCGTAGCTTGCGGTATTGTTTCCTTTGTCCCAGTGCTATTACCCGCTCCTGACCCTTTCTCCCTTCCTGATTCCGAGCATTACTAGCCTTTCCTAGACTTCCAGATTCCTGGACTCTGCGATCCCGGAACTAAATGCAACTTGGAACCAGATGAGACTCGAGCAGCGCTGTTCAAGACCAGGAGCGTTCGCAAGAAGGCAGTGATCGAAGACACCGGCAAATACCGGACCCAGGTGAGAAGGGGGGAACTCCTTGACACCTTCTCCTTCTCAGTATTCACCCTATTCTCATAATACTGCGCCATATGTAGCAGTTCGGATTGTGATTTTGCTCGCCATGCACTTTCAGATGTCATGATCTGAGTCTGAATGTCAGGCAACAATCCCCGTACAAATTTGTCAACGAATAATCTTTTCCCCAGTCCCGTACTCAAATCTTGCCCACTAAAATCTGAAAATACTCGTTCAAACCTATTGAAAAATTCAGTCGGGCCCTCTGTCTTTCCTTGCATGTACGCTGTCATTTTGTCCCATATAATTCTTTTCTCAGGCACCAATGTCTTTAGTTTGGTCACTATGTGATTTGGTAACATCACTATAACCTGAGGTGGTTTCTCGCCTGCTTTTCTAGCCCCATCAGCTTGTACTAAGGCATCCCAAATATCACCCATATCTGCTTGATCGTCCACTGTCCTAATCTTCTTCCTTAAGTCTGCAGGTAGGATCATGGGAAACAATAGGTCAATATCAGCCAAGGTGAAAACCGACTAATTCAAAACTGATGCTATCTCCTTGTAGAACCCCGTAGGATTCTTCCTAATTTCGGGAACAGATTGCTTAATAGTATTCACTTCCTGTCTTGAAAACGGAACATGGACACATTTTGAAATGTAGTGCTCTGGAATAGTGGAGGCAGGTGTCTGCCCCACAGCTGGAATATCTACTTTTGGGACGAGTGGTGGAGGTACCTCTCTCATTGGCAATTGTACCGTAGGAAGTTCTGAACGATTATTAAGTAATAGAGCCAGATCGAGTGACAAAGAAGTTAACGCGGTGTTGGGTTAAAATGCCTGCTTATAAATCGCCATCATATCTCCAGGACAACAAGTTTCTCTTTATGGATTCATCTTGTAAATATTCAACCATCTCTTGTAATGCCTTCCGCTGCATAGCCGGTTTATACTGACTAAATGTATCATGCACTTCAATTGGAGAAATTCAAACATCTGAAATCCATCTAAGCGTGTCTCTCGTGCAAAAACACATGTCTTCACTAATGGGTTTCAACGGAGGCAAAAATCATTTCTGCACATACATTGTTTGTCACTTATCCTTATCAATCTATATTGATGTAAATGATCAAGTTCCCTCTTATATATAAACAATTTCTCAACATGCTCGCATACTTTCGTTGCGGTGTCCCTTGAATGAGACAACAATTTCAAATCCAAAAATTCTTGTGGAATAGCTGAATTATTCATATCACTCCATACTTCAGCATATCCTCTGCTCAGGAATACCTCTATGGTCTGACAATGAGCTTACAACAGTAATTTTGACACCCCCTTCTATATATGTCTCAACCCATTCATGCAATTCCCTTTTTCTCTCTGCCGTTATCATATTATGTGTCACTATTCCCGAATCTGCGTCAATCACATCATACACTGGATGTGGAGTGGAACTAGTCGGCAAAGAAAGCAAAAGTAAATCATGTGCACTAGGCGGGGGAAGGAAATACCGCTGTTGTTGCATTTGGTACAATTGGTACAACTGACATAGCAGCCGCTTCAATCAGAATGGGTGCAGGTGCAGATGGAGGTACGGGAGGAGGTACATAAGTAGGTGGTGCAGTTGGATCAGTTCCTGAATCAGATCTTCGCTCGTTCAGTAATTTATTCAATAATTCATCTGATACATGCAAATCTTGTGATTGGTATATTTTTTGCACATCTTATTGTAAGGCCCTATCCATATTCCTTGTTTCTGCTGATCATGTATTAAGGCTTTCCCTGCATTTATCATATGTCTACATGCTTACTTCTCTCTACTTTTAAGTTGCTTATTGGCTTTCTTCCTCCAATCTCTAACACCGTCAAACACAGCTGGTCTTGCTTTCTGATGTAACAATACAGTCTCCATATATTCTATTCTGGCCACCTCAAAACTACCCAGCTCTGGCCACTGAAGGCCTGCAGCATGTCTGGTTTGTCGATGCCAAATACTATAAAACACAATAGCGCCAAGGCTGTATCCAATATACCTGTCATACGCCGGCGACCCATCAGGTGGTGCGGGTTCACCATGTTCCAAGTTACTAGATTGTCTTCCTCAGCAACAAAACATTGCTAAACAGGATTACAATTTACCAGGCATACTAAATTGACTGTCTTACCCGGCCCAAATATTTACGCGTAAATACTATTTTCAATCAAATCATCAGGACATTTCCAGTTAAACTCACCTGATTTCTAATCAAGTCCAACGGCCAATCGTCGTGGCTGGCGATTCCTCCAAACAAGCCTCGATTCCGGAACACTAGCCATGATGAACTCTAGGTGCTGCAATCGGTTGGCGATCAGGCATAGCAGTATGAGAGGAAACACGTCACTTTTGCAGGGGCCCCCTGTATTCACTGATCTTGATCCAACAGCCTCGTCTTCGCCAAACAACAAATGGACATCACCGTGAGGGTCCCTATTCAGGCGCCATCTGAAAGAACAAAATGAGGCTTACTACAAAGAAATGGAAATATGCCAGTCACAAGGTCAAAGAACAATGTTTATTATAATCGCACGAAGGGCTCTAAGCATCCCACGAGGCATGCACACAAACACTGTGGAGGGAGAGAGAGTCACCGAAAAAAATCAGACATATATACATTTGGAATAACATATGATAAACTTGTCCAGCCCCTTCATGTGATAGGGACCATAGGGTTTGTGACCTATCCACATAGATGGAATTACCATGACAACATACTTGCATATTTCCCCATCTTCCCACGGACAATTTGCTGTCTGGGAGCAGGGCAAAGCCGTGTGTGGGGGCATATTGTGTTCTCTAGCACAAGGTAACATTCTTTGCACAGCTTATCTATGTTGCTCCAAGAGCCTAAGGTCAATCTGCTCTATAGCTTGGGAATATGGTTTCTCTGAAGGAGCACATTTCAGATGCACATTATTATAATTAACAGTTCATCGGGGAAAACATGACCAAGACAAGAAGTTACCTAACTTGCAGATTAGCTATGTTTCTGCAAGGACTTCAAGGTTCTTACAGTGTAAGACAAACAACAGGCTCAGCAGAATGTGCATCCCTGTCTGTAAGTGTCAGAAAGTTTGCGCAGTGGTCTCCTACCGCGCTTTGAGAGAAAAGGCAGAAGGAGCAAGGAACTGAATAATGCAGCCAAGATGGCGGATAAAACAAAATTGCAACGTGGCCATTGTTATTGTGGCAAATGTGGTGTGATGCAAATGACCTTAGGCCAACATGCATACATTATGAGGCACCAAACTGAATATATTTTCACAAATGCAGTCTCCATTACTGCCATCCACACAAAAAGACACACCCATCACAATTACTTTCAAATGCCTCAACCACTAACAGTCAATGAAAACCATCACACCAGTAGCCAGAACAAAATGACCTTCACCGAAGAAGAGATGGACGTCATGGTGGAGTTCATGAACTGGCACCGGAACACCATGTTCAGTAACACTGCATCATGCAGAGCCTGCAGGATGCAATCTGGTACAGCCTCAAAAAGGACATATGCACCCTGGGTTTTGTCGTATGCACTGTGGGAGACATAAAGAGAAAGTCGGTGGAGAAGTGCGAATAAAGCTCAAGTAGACCAAAATCTCAGAGGAAACCAACCAGGACCCACGGGGCGACTGATGCCAATGGAAGAGCTGATGCTGAGCCACAGCAGCCATGGACTACTGAGGTAAGCACATCAACTTTGCACCACCATTCACATTTGTATGTCTTGTACCCACTTAACACCTGAACAATTAATAGGACTGTCCAGAGGAAACACAACATAAATCCACAATGACACTCATCTGCAAAGAACAAAAACAAGGTCCAGCCTGAAGTCACAAGTTCACTGATGAACACATCAACACCACATCTCCAACTGAAAGGGGTGGATGACGTCACATGTGATTAGCTACCTACCATGCCATTACATGCCACCATGCATGACACACATGGCAATGAACAAGCCTCACACACTGTCCGAAGGGACGCAGGCCACCAGCAAATGGCACAAGCACATTGACATATGCATACCACCACAACACTACCAAACCAACAAATTATCCAAAGGCACATCTTATGTATGCCACATGCAACAGGAGAAAGCACAAAGCCACATCCCAAGGGGACTCACACATTTACCAAAACTGAGACACAGGATAGGAAAAAAGTTCTCAAGGCCCACAACATTCAAGCACATGCATGAGAGCATTATACAGTGAAAAGAATAGTTACACAAATGCTATGTGCCATGTATACATTTGGCACAAGAAATAACCACTTCACCAACACATAATGACAAGGCTACATGTCACTCACAGTGCACACTTGCAACTGAATGCACACAGGCCATGACCCAAACAAAGTTGCCCACATGGGCCAAAGGGGTGTAGGACACATGACACCACAAATGCCTCATATCGACCTGGATGCAGATGTTAATGTTAATGTTAAAGGATATTTGTACTGCGCACTATCACCACCGGAGTGGTCCACTGGTGCTCTGGCGGCTCTGAAAAAGGGTGGGGGGGTGAGTTAGTGGGAGTAAGCTGGAAAAGTGCAAGAAAGCAGTGATGTGCTGTTGGCAGCCTCAGCCCGGTAGGTCCTTTGGCTGGGCTTTGGGTGTTTTGTGGTCGGTAGTCGTCGTGTTCTGTTGTGCAAGTCTATGTGTGGTTGTTTTGTTGTTGCATTGTAGTGAAGTTTGTGTGGATTACTGTGGTTTAGGCTTGTGGTTGTGTTTGGTTAGAGTTTGAGAGGTGTATGCAGAGGGATGAAATTGTTAGTGGATTGGTTAGTTGGCATTGCTGTCTTTTCAATTATGTCTAGGTGTGATGCTTGCTAACATTCACTATTTCATCTGGGTCCAGCACTTGATAATTTTCAATATTCTGTCTAGATGGAAGGCAGGCTAGTGATCATGATTTCATCCAAGTGTGGCACATGCTAACATTCACAATCCTGTCTAGATGTGACACAAGCTAAAGTTAAGAATTCCATCTAGGTGTGGCGCATGCTAACATTCACCATCCTGTCTAGATGTGACGCAGGCTAAGGTTAAGAATTCCATCTAGGTTTGGCGCATGCTAACATTCACAAGATGAAGAACACCAATCCCAATTCCACACACAGATCACCAGCCTACACTGGCATATGCATCACTGACGCAACAACCATACACACAACCTAGTACTATGGACATCCCAGACCCACTCAAAGGGAGCGTTCAACAATTCCATATGAACAGTTGTGTACTGCCAACAATGAACCCATCCCACTTCACCCTTATCTAGGCCCAGTACCAACATCAGCTTTAAAGCCATGCAGGTACATGAGTTACCACCAATTTCCATAGAGACCCATGGGACAGTGAAAGGAGGTACGGAGGTCAAAAGCATCTTCATGGGAAGAAGAGGGAGGGCAAGATTCATGTCAATATACAGCAATATATCTGAACTGTTGTGTAACTCATGTGCACACATCAAAAATATATTATAGACTAACCTGTTTTCAATTCTTTCCACTTCCAAGCTGTGACAGAGGAAAGGAACTCAGAGGAACATTCCAACAGCAGTGCAGAAGGACAAGTAGAGCAGCCACACCTGCCTGTCTGGAGTGTTCCAGGCGAGGAAACTGAGGAGGAGCAGGATGAAGAACAACACATTTCCCCTGCACAAGGAGACATCCATGCCCATACATCATCTGGATCCAGGTGCATGAGCCTACAACTCTCCCCGCCTACAGATGTGACAAGCTCAGAGTTTTTGCTGATAACAGCATGGCCCTCATGCAGGTAGAAGGAGATGAGTACTACACCACAATGGTGAGTCCACACACATCATGTCTATGCATCCACAGTCCCAAAAGTTTGGCACACTGAGGAACACCTTGAGGACCTTAGACTGAGCCACTGTTGCCACTGGCGGCCAGCCCCAGGTTGGCCAACAACCACCACTGCATGCTACACCATTAAGGGTGGAGTCGCCAGAGTGGCTCACCACTTACAGGAGCAGCAGCAGCAGGTGGTCCAGACAATGCCTGATGTCGGCAGAGAATCGGAAGTCATGGAGCGCTCCATACAGCATGAGAGCACTGGAGTGACCAACAAGATTGACACAATCAACAACACTGGCAATGCCGTATGGCAGGAGATAGCCATGCTGCTTACCAGCGTGGACACTGCACGTGAGTCAAACAGGGGACTGATAGTGAGACTTGTGGAGCCAATGACAAGGCATGATGCAGAGTAGAGGAGACCCAAGATGGTGGGCAGGTCTGTGCTGGTAACTGACACCCTGCCTCGTGTGCCATAGCCTACCTGCAGGTCAACCATTCCCCAGACTGCCACTCAGCCTGGAGGCAGCCAAGCCATTGGGGAGGGTAACAGATTAGACTCCCCAGCATCTCTGGTTTCACAGCCTGAGCCACAAGCCAAATGACAATGTGGTAAATCCAGGAAGTGGCCCCTACTGCCGCCTCATTCATCTCCACCATCATACCCACCTCCTCCATCCCCTCACAACAAACCCCAGAGCACAATACCACCAAACACACCAATGCTCAGCTCTAACTGTAAACCGTACAGCACCACTCATACTTTCCCAAATCACTGTATATATTTAACACAATATAATCCATTACATAAATGCTATTTGTAAGTCTTCACTTGCACTCTTCAAAGGCATGGAATGACTGTGCGTGGATGAAGGTAGCAAATATGGGGCAGTGTGCCCTTGGCCAAGAAACATTGTGAACAGCTGAACAAGTTGCTCCATTGACAGACGCATATTTCACACAAAACATTACTACACACATGGACCTGCATCAAGGCGACAGCCCACGTACGTACATGTTGAAATTGCAGTAGACATGCATCAATTTGGCCCTCTAGATGTATTGTAATGAAAATGTCATGATCCCTCACCATTTCACATGGGGCTGATGGAAATCTTGTACAGTAACATCGTCAGAGTATGACCCAAGATACCCAGCCACCAATACCAGTCAGCACCCTGAGTGGATGCAATGCTAATCTTGCCAGGCATCTACACCAGTGGACTATATCGGCTGAACACCACTTTTTAAGAACAGTAGTCCCTTGATGGCAGGAGCCATGGTACACATAGCACATGCAGATAGATGTGAATGGGCCACCACCATATGCCAGTAGTGGTGTATTCCTACTTGCACCCATATATGATATCTGCATTTCATTCATGACTGACAGGGTCCCACTGCCCCCTGCATGTGTACATGTCAGTTCAATTTGTGCACCAGAACGCAGTGATTCCAAGAAGAGGTATCAGGCAAATGTGGCACATGAACAAGCATGGTGTGCAGGTTACACTCCTGGTACAAATGGAGGAGGGAAATAACCCTCGCTGAAGCATAATCACTGCCTCCCCATGTCATACTTTTGGCCTCACAGCAGTGAGTGTGCATAACTACCAGAGGCCTGTATTGCCATATAACGCTGACCATGTCAATGCATGTGGTCATCGTTTTCCAGCTGACATGAGAGGGAGCAGGTCATTTTGCAGAGGCAGGGAAATCACAGACCGCTCTCTGCAAGCTCTCTGAAAGGACAGACCGCTCTCTGCAAGGGGACCATGAGTAGCAGGGGCAGGCATGCCATTGTGGAGGATGCATTGAGTACTTAGTCCCCACTGCCCCTGTCGAGGTCATTGATGGTACTCCTGCACACAGCATCCCTCTAGCCCCACTGTGGGGAGGGCGGTCTTGCATCACTGCTTTCCATGTTTGCTGCCACTATGGAGATGGCACCAGCCACCCTGACCCCCACCATACCGGGGGATGATTATCCACTTTACGGGGATTACTCCTCCTCTGGGTTGTCAACAACAGAATGTGGAGGTCCTAGGGCTGGAGGTCCTGGGGCCAGAGGTATGGGCACCTCTTCAGTCGCAGCTTGATTCACACAGAGGTGGCAGCACGCGACTATATCCTGGGCCAGGATAGCAAGGCACATCTGTGCACTTGGTTCCTACCAGCACAACGCCAAGGAGATCAAGAAGCAGTGGCACAACCTCGGGCGGGTATCTGGCATGAAGGCACAGGAGTTACTGGAGGCAGGGACTAAAAATCCATTGTGACCCATGCTGAATGCCTGCATCAGCGAACTGGAGGATTACCAGAAGGTCTTACACATCGAGTGGCTGCATTCAGCCAATGCCAGTATGGCATGGTGCTGATGGTCATTTCACTTCCATCATTCACTGAATGGGTGTGCAACATGCATGTTTACTACTCCTCTAATTCCAGATAGCGCTGGCCTGGGATCCACAAATGCAAATGTGTCTTGTGTCTGTTACATGTCTAGACGGAATGTTCCAACCACATGTCAGTGCTGTGTGTGTAACGCCTCATGTGTCGCTTTCTGCTCTCTTATTTTATTTTATTTATTGTGCATTTGTAAGGCACGTATACAACAAGTAAATTGTGTTTCAAAGCGCACCAAGGCAACAGGAAGGGACCATGGGAATGAAAAACAAATATAACAATGAAAGATAGAGGTGGACCTACTAGGCCTTGTGAGCCTTGTGAGCATTCAGAATGTGCAAGTTCAAAGAGAGAAGGAATGATGGAGTGTGGAGTAAGTGCTTGGAGTACCACAGATGCAAGTGCTAGGGAGTAAGCAGCTGTTAAGTGACTTGGTGAGAGTGGTCAGATGCAAATAAATAAGTTTGCTCCAGAGGTCAGCTGCCAATAAATAAGCAGCCTCCATTGCCATTGAGCCCATGGTCCAGGCCGAAGCCTGTATCACACAAAAAGGTTTGTCATAGGTGCAAGTTGCCCCCAGAACGTACACATGTAGGAGGATGGCAGAGGAGGTGGTTGCAGGGTTGTCAGGGAGTGGAGCATGAGGAGACACATGAGCAACATCAGACATGGTATGTAGGGCCATTTAGCCTCAAGGGACTACTGTAGATCCATGGGCATGGCTCATGTGTTTCCTCCTGCTGTAACTTCCCCCCTATCCATCCTCCCTATCCACCCCCCCAACCAGCTGCACGAGGCAAACTCCACTTCCTGGACTCTCTCACGCCTGAGTTCCCCTGTGAGTGCTGCCTCCCTTTGGGATGTTGGGCCAGCAAAAATATACAGTGAGTTTTCAACTCCTCCGTCCATGAATGAGTTACATCATGCTATTATGACACCTGCAGGAGAGGCTCCCACACTGGCCATTGTGCCTCCTAAGGAGGCAAACATGCCTGCTCCAGCTTCTGCTGCCGCTACATCTTCAGGGGACCAGCCATTTGTCACCAGTGTTGAGGTTCCAACAACTGGATGTGTCAATGAAGACTTTTACAAAAAGTTACTGGAGTTCCAGCAGGCCACCAATGAGGCTATCAAACTAGGCTTGCAGAAGATTGCAAGAGAGATGAGGGAAGCAGGGTAGAGACAAGTGGAAGCTGTTATGGAGGGAGGGAGAAAGGAGGGATGGAGGGATGGAACGAGGGAGAGAGGGAGATGTCTCAGGGATGAGATTGCAGGGATGAGTGGTGATTTGTGGCAGGTGAATGAGGCTGTCCGTGGCATCCAGCAACAATTGTCCATGCCACAGACAGCCCCTTCGCCTCACACAACCCCTCCACTCTCGCTCCCTTTGACACCATCTATGACCAGGAGGGGCCAGCGGGGACAAAATGAGGGCAACTAACTCCCCTTCTCATCAATCTCGTCAAGGCAGTTGCCCCTACTTGAGGGAGGTGAGGGAAGGGAAGAAGAGATAGAGACGTTCATTTTGGGGGGACAAGTGATGAGAAAGAGTCTTAGGGTGTCTTGCGATCACTTATTGTGGTTCATTATGTGTCAATCCCATTTCAATTTAAAGGCCAAGTGTGCACTGTATTTTGTTTATTTACATGTGTTATTTTCTCATGAGCACTTTGACTCCCTGTAAATACCTACTTGTATACATGTGTGTTTTTATTTTCAAGCAATGTCATTATTGAACAATAAAGTGGTGGTTTGCCAATTCCCATGATTCTCTAGAAGTAAAAAAGTCTTCCACATCCTCACAGGCACCCAACATGTGTCCCCCGGTGTCCAGTCATTACCTCGAAAACAAAATGTCGAATTACAATAATGTCGAAACAATACTGTCGAAAACAAAAATGTCGAATTGTTTTTTTTTTAATTTACATGTTTTTTTGGGATTCCGGTGGTAAAAAAAGGGGTAAAACATAAAAAAAAATTAAAAAAGGGGGGTTGGGGGGGAACCCCCCCATTTCGAATAAAAATCAACAAAAAAAAAGAAATTCGACATTTTTGTTTTCGACTTTATTTTTTCGACATTATGACTTTCGACATATTTGTATTCGGGATTATGACTATAAACCGTGTCCCCCTTCTTTTTGCATGGTCCCTCACTCCACTCAATTGCTTTTTCGCTCACTAACCCTCTGCCATTACCCCCTATCACTCATCGCTTTGTATGATGCACATTTTTTGCAAATTTTTTTCTTTGCCGCTGTTATCTCTTGAGATCCAAACAGTCTTCCCTGATAAACCAAAAACCTGTAACTGCCTCCTTAACCAACCCACAAATCTCATCTTCACAGGGTTTCTTCTTTCACACTCCTGACCTCTAGCCTGATGTGATTGCTTTTGCTATTGGTATTGGTATTTCTATTGTGGTTACAACCAGGCCATCAAAGTGCTGCTGTACAAAACAATCAGTGTTCTCCTAGGAGTGACTACATAAACAGAAATGTTTTCAGTCTCTTTCTGATGTTGAAAACATTATTCGACTCTGTAAGGTCATGGGAGAGTTAATTCCAAAGTTTGATGGCATCCTTTTTCCTCCTCCATATAGCGTTTTGAGTTCATTCATTTGGTGCTTCTCCTGGTAATATTGCGGGAATCACTTGCATTGGGCAAACACAACAATTCTCATTTCTGACAATCTTCGCAGCCTCTCTACTGCAAAGCAACAAGGCCAATCTATACAATGTTTTTAAGGTACAGGGGCACCATGTCTCTGTTAAATATTTTATAAACTCCTTGATGGATTTACCCCAAACTAGTTAAGGAAATGAAGTCCAAATCTGGCCAGCAGTTTTCGTGCTGTTCAAAAACTGCAATTTTTTTCTCTATGGGGAAATGAACAGGAGCAGGCTGAAAACTGTGTTTTAGTTTTCTTAATACCTTTTTCATTTTTGTATTAATGGTTCCCAGATTTTCCAGTTTGGGTGGGAGAATTAACAAACTTTCTATTTTTTTTCTTTTTTTTTATTTATTTACTTGTTTTTAATCATTTATGATTTTTTACAAGATTGTCATATAAAAAGATTTTATACAATAATTTAAGATATATACAATTTTTCATGAAATTAGAATTCATCAAGTATCCATTCATACTATTTGAATAGCATTATATTTTTCTTTAAAAATTAATCATCTGTTATCATAGGTAAACAAAGATTATTCATGAAATTGACAGAGGCAATAAGTACACTCATGTTAGGTGAGTTTAGTAAACAAGACCATCTCAGATTAGGTTGGATATTAGCAACAGTGGATAGATGTTTTTTATACATGTTGTTTCTTATTGAGCATAATGCAGAACACTCAACAATTAAATGCTCTAAGGTTTCCTTTTGAAGCAAATTGTTACAAAATCTAGAAAAATTATCTGATACAGCTAGTTGCCTACGCTGTGCCAAGATATCTCGTGTAGGCCACAAGTTGAAACGCAATTTCATGATCGCCATATGGACGTGTGGTGAGGGCGATTTAATCAAATAATTTGCAACAATTCCCAGTTTTTTGTCTGGGAAAATAAGGCTGTTAAAATTTTTATAACCTAAACAGATGTCTCGATTAGTCAACCAGTCTTTAAGATAGATTTTTTTCTTTGCTCGTTCCGGATTTTGAACTAGGGTCTCAACGTCTACATCCGCTGCAGCCAGAATTTGATACACATAGCTGGTCCATCTTACAACAAAGTTATGATTAGATGAAAATAAGTAATTGGACAGAGTAGCTATAACAGTATCCGGCGCTATGTTTACTAAGCATTTTCTGAATAGTGCACAAAGTTGCCAATGGTATTTGGCGTGGAGTGACGTAAGGCCCAATTCATATCTGATACATGAGACTGGTGTTGATTGAGGCAAATGCAATAGGCTTCTCCAATATTTAGCTTCCAATCTATCTAATTTTTTAGCATTGATGATGTCTCGTGTTTGCAAACCATAGAGGAGTGTAGGTGTCACTTTTTGTAACCAGTAACATAAAACAGGCATGATGGAAAATTTGCCGAATTTGTGAAGAATTATTTTTGATTGGGATTTTGCAACCATCAGTTTATTTTGCTGTGACAGTTGGTGTTCAATGGTTATTGAATTTGATTCAAATTGCGTTCCCAGATATTTATAATTGGATACAATATCTAAAGTAATATCTTTAACCATCCATACAAACTTGAAGCTTGGTGAACGTCTTGGTATATCCACTAGTATCTGGGATTTTTTGATGTTCATAGAGAGTTCATTTTCTTCAAAATAAATTGAAAGCGCAGATATCAATTTCTGGAGACCTGTAGGTGTTCTAGATATTAAAACTAAATCGTCGGCGTACCACAGTGCTTGTATCACTGTGCCATTCATTTTGGGTGAATCTGTTAAGATCGAGGAGAGAACTTGTTGGACATCATAAATAAAGAAATTAAAGATCGCCAAGGCCAAAATACATCCTTGTTTCAATCCTTTAGGTGTTTCTATTTTTGTTGATAGCAAGCCGATGGTGGATAGTCGAACCCGGATAGACGTGTTTGAATGTAAGGCATATATTATGTCTACTATGTCTTGTGGACAATTGTCTCTGCTTAGTTTTTGAAATAGTTTTATACGGGAGACAGAGTCGAATGCTGCATTTAAATCGACGAAGGCAAAGAATAAAGGGGTTTTGGTATAACGTGCTTGCATTTTTAGGGAATTAAGAGTCATAAGATTGATTGACGTCCCTAACCCACGAACAAATCCAGTTTGATATGGGTCTCGGCGTTTATTTTCTTTTGTCCAATTATTAAATGCTGATAGAACTAATCGAGTGAAGATGTTTCCTGGTGCATCTAATAACGCTATCGGACGATAGTTTGATGGTATACTTCGGTCTCCTTTTTTAAATATCGGAACTATAATGGAAGTGCACAATGAATTTGGAATTCTCTGGGTTTGCAAAACCTGACTAAAGATGTTATTCAAAATTTTTGCCCAGTACCGTGGATATTGTTTTAGCATGAAATTGCTAATACCGTCAGGGCCTGCCGCTCTAGATGATGAGGATTTGATGATAAGTGCCTCGATGATCTCTTCCGAGCATTCTAGATTCCAGGTTGATAAACCCTGACGTTTGTATTCATATGTTTGGAAGGATCTATCCATGTATAATTTAGAAAAGTGCAATATCCATTGGTTCTCAGAAACACCATTTAATTGAGTTGTTTGGTTGGTTAAGTTTAATGTTAAATTGAGTAAATGCCAGATTTGAGCAGAGTTCTTTTTCCGTGTAGCTGCCAGGAAAGTTTCCCCATCTTGTTGAGACATCTGTTCTCTATGAGAACGCAACCAGTATTTGTAGCGTGATTTTAGCGCTTTACACGTAATAATCTTTTCTGGCCAAGGAAGTCGGTTTGCAGATCTTAATTCTTTGTGTAGATCTTTTTTTTTTTGAGACACCAAATGATCATATGTATGAGTTGGTGCCATAACAGATGGAATAAAAAAGGTTTTATAGGCAGACAGCAATTCTACATATGATGTTGCAGTCTGCAACTCGATCTGTCATAGCAACTTGTTATTTAGGTCTGCAAGTCTCGATGGGTACCACTTAAATCGAGATTTAGCATGATTAACTGTTAACTCCTGTGACATCCATAGCGAACTAGTGTCGACTTCACCTTTATCTCTCGACCAAGTGAGTAAGAGTATGTGGTGATCACTGCAAGTTTGCTTCACTATCTTGAGTTCTTTTGCTGTCATGAATTTCTTGTTAGACAAGTATAGATAATCAATAGTGCTTGCCGAGGAACCTCTTTGCCACGTAGCTTGCGGAGGGATATCTCCAGGGAGAGATCCATTGGTCATTCGCATGCCAAATTGTTCCATGAAGTTGTTCCATTTATGGAATTCTTGTTTTTTCTTCACAGCGTTGCATTTAAAGGCGTCTAAATTAAGATCTCCTGCTAATACAATATCTGTTATTTCTTTCGTTTTGGCAATGAGTTCAAACATCTTCGCTAAGGCTTTATAAAAGCAATCGTCCGTAATTGCCGCTGGGTTTCTGTAAATATTAATTAGCGCCAGGGTTTCTTGGTCATATGACACTTTCACCATTTGCATATGCTTATTTGGATTATCCCATGGTCGGAGTGTCATTTTAGAGCCCAGTTTGACGGCAACCATAAGCCCAGCCATTGGACGTCCCTTTTGAGCTGTGATAGCTGGGTTAATTACAATATCATGATTGTCCCAAACTGGGGTCATTGATATCCAAGTTTCTTGTAGCATTATGATATCCGCGTCTTCTAAAGTTGGATTATGACTTGTGAGTAAATGTGAATATCCTCTCGAATTCCAACTTACAGGGTAATTCATAGAATTTCGCAGAAAAGTGTCGCAAGCGGCTGGCGCAGAGTGTCCGCGTGCGATTGTCTGCGCCAGGCACGTGCGCTAAAACCGATTTCCGCGCACAGCGTATTCATGGATTTTAGGCTCCCAAACCAGCCGTGGCGCAGAGTATCGCAGCAACCCTGCAGCAGCGCCAGTAACGCCCCCAAGAACGCCCTCGCGCAAGGAAAAGCCATCAAAATCGCTAAATCATCGCAAAGGGCTGCGCTAACCCTGGACCAGTTTACAGGGCAGCCAAACAAGGAACGCAAAGCGGGTAACGTTCATATCAGGGGTACGCGGGAAGTATTACACGCGATTAGCCAGGGTACGTGTATTACAGGGGTACGCTGGAAGTTTAACACGCGATTGGCCAGGGTACGTGTATTAGAGGGGTACGCGTGAAGTTTTACACGCGATTAGCCAGGGCACGTGTATTACAGGGGTACGCGGGAATTATCACACGCGATTTGGCTGGGTAGGTGTATTACAGGGGTACACGGGAAGTTTTACACGCGATTTGGCTGGGTACGTGTATTACAGGGGTGCGCTGGAATTATCACACGCGATTTGGCCAGGTACGTGTATTACAGGGGTGCGCGGGAATTATCACACGCGATTTGGCTGGGTACGTGTATTACAGGGGTGCGTGGGAAGTTACACACGCGATTAGGCTGGGTGGGTCCTCACAGGTGTTCCCTGTACACCCTCCACGGCCCCTGCAGGCAGCCCACAAAACAGGGGACTACCCTGCACACCTGCTGATGTCCCCCTGCACCCCCACCCCCCAGCCACCAGGGGCACCCTCCACCAGGCCCCCACCCATGTCTACCACCACCCCCACCCCCCAGCCACCAGGGGCAGCCTCCACCAGGCCCCCACCCATGTCTACCACCACCCCCGCCCCCCAGCCACCAGGGGCAGCCTCCACCAGGCCTCCACTCATGTCTCCCTGCACCCCCACCCCCCAGCCACCAGGGGCAGCCTCCACCAGGCCCCCACTCATGTCTCCCACCACCCCACCCCCCAGCCACCAGGGGCAGCCTCCACCAGGCCCCCACTCATGTCTCCCTGCACCCCCACCCCCCAGCCACCAGGGGCAGCCTCCACCAGGCCCCCACTCATGTCTCCCTGCACCCCCACCCCCCAGCCACCAGGGGCAGCCTCCACCAGGCCCCCACTCATGTCTCCCACCACCCCACCCCCCAGCCACCAGGGGCAGCCTCCACCAGGCCCCCACTCATGTCTCCCTGCACCCCCATACCCCAGCCACCAGGGGCAGCCTCCACCAGGCCCCCACTCATGTCCCCTATCACCCCCAACCCCCAGCCACCAGGGGCAGCCTCCACCAGGCCCCCACTTATGTCTCCCACCACCCCCACCCCCCAGCAGTGCAGGGGCAGCCTCCACCAGGCCCCCACTCATGTCCCCTATCACCCCCACCCCCCAGCAGTGCAGGGGCAACCTCCACCAGGCCCCCACTCATGTCCCCTATCACCCCCACCCCCCAGCCACCAGGGGCACCCTCCACCAGGCCCCCACCCATGTCTCCCACCACCCCCACCCCCCAGCAGTGCAGGGGCAGCCTCCACCAGGCCCCCACTCATGTCTCCCACCACCCCCACCCCCAGCCACCAGGCGCAGCCTCCACCAGGCCGCCACTCATGTCTCCCACCACCCCCACCCCCCCCAGCCACCAGGGGCAGCCTCCACCAGGCCCCCACCCATGTCTACCACCACCACCACCCCCCAGTCACCAGGGGAAGCCTCCACCAGGCCCCCACTCATGTCTCCCACCACCCCCACCCCCCAGCAGTGCAGGGGCAGCCTCCACCAGGCCCCCACTCATGTCCCCTATCACCCCCACCCCCCAGCAGTGCAGGGGCAACCTCCACCAGGCCCCCACTCATGTCCCCTATCACCCCCACCCCCCAGCCACCAGGGGCACCCTCCACCAGGCCCCCACCCATGTCTCCCACCACCCCCACCCCCCAGCAGTGCAGGGGCAGCCTCCACCAGGCCCCCACTCATGTCTCCCACCACCCCCAGCCACCAGGCGCAGCCTCCACCAGGCCCCCACTCATGTCTCCCACCACCCCCACCCTCCCAGCCACCAGGGGCAGCCTCCACCAGGCCCCCACCCATGTCTACCACCACCCCCACCCCCCAGTCACCAGGGGAAGCCTCCACCAGGCCCCCACCCATGTCTACCACCCCTCCCACCCCCCAGCAGTGCAGGGGCACCCTCCACCAGGCCCCCACTCATGTCTACCACCACCCCCACCCCCCAGCCAACAGGGGCAGCCTCCACCAGGCCCCCACTCATGTCTCCCACCACCCCCACCCCCCAGCAGTGCAGGGGCACCCTCCACCAGGCCCCCACTCATGTCCCCTATCACCCCACCCCCCAGCAGTGCAGGGGCACCCTCCACCAGGCCCCCACTCATGTCCCCTATCACCCCCACCCCCCAGCCACCAGGGGCACCCTCCACCAGGCCCCCACTCATGTCCCCTATCACCCCCACCCCCCAGCCACCAGGGGAAGCCTCCACCAGGCGCCCACCCATGTCCCCCTGCACCCCCACCCCCCAGCCACCAGGGGAAGCCTCCACCAGGCCCCCACCCATGTCTACCACCCTTCCCACCCCCCAGCAGTGCAGGGGCACCCTCCACCAGGCCCCCACTCATGTCTCCCAGCGTGCTACGTGTATTTCAGGGGTGCGCGGGAAGTCCCACTCGCGAATAGCCTGGGCGCGTGTATTTCAGGGGTGCGCGGGAAGTTCCACACGCGAATAGGCTGGGTGGGTCCTCACAGGTGTTCCCTGTACACCCTCCACGGCCCCTGCAGGCAGCCCACAAAACAGGGGACTACCCTGCACACCTGCTCATGTCCCCCTGCACCCCCACCCCCCAGCCACCAGGGGCAGCCTCCACCAGGCCCCCACTCATGTCTCCCACCACCCCCAGCCACCAGGCGCAGCCTCCACCAGGCCCCTCCTCATGTCCCCTATCACCCCCACCCCCCAGCCACCAGGGGCACCCTCCACCAGGCCCCCACCCATGTCTACCACCACCCCCACCCCCCAGCCACCAGGGGAAGCCTCCACCAGGCCCCCACTCATGTCCCCTATCACCCCCACCCCCCAGCACTGTGGGGCACCTGCCAGCAGGCCCCAACCCATGTCACCCACCACCCCCACCCCCCAGCAGTGCAGGGGCAGCCTCCACCAGGCCCCCACCCATGTCTCCCACCACCCCCACCCCCCAGCAGTGCAGGGGCAGCCCCCACCAGGCCCCCACTCATGTCCCCTATCACCCCCACCCCCCCAGTCACCAGGGGCAGCCCCCACCAGGCCCCCACTCATGTCCCCTATCACCCCCACCCCCCCCAGTCACCAGGGGCAGCCCCCACCAGGCCCCCACTCATGTCCCCTATCACCCCCACCCCCCAGCAGTGCAGGGGCAGCAGGCAGTCAGGCAGCAGCAGGTGGGAGCGTGCTCGGGCTCTGGGGGGCAGTAGTTCGGCCTTCCGGGCAGGAGCGTGGTATTCCGTGTGCGTACGCGTGGCCAGCTTGTACGGAGTGATTTTGCACGTGAAAATCCTGCACGTCAGCGTGAAAACTGAGGAAAGGCCCTCAGCGCGTAAGCGCGTCTGTGACGTGACCCGCACAGGTGTTTCCCACACAGCACGTGATGACAGAGCACACGTGGAAAGACTGCACGTCAGAGTGTAATCGCGTGTGATTGGTGGAAATGGCCCTACACGCAGAAGTGACAAAGCGTGTGATTGGCGGAAATGGCCCTACACGCAGAAGTGACAAAGCGTGTAATTGGTGGAAATGGCCCTACACGCAGAAGTGACAAAGCATGTAATAGGTGGAAATGGCCCTAGCGCGTACACGCCGCGTAAGTGACGCTGGACGTGTGGGCCTGTATAAAAGGTACGTGTAGAACACGTTTTCCTTGTACGTGCTTTTCGTGGAGAGCGAGTGGGTGAATTCTGTACTTCTTGTCGTTTCACACGCGATTTACTTCACAGCGTTTCAAATTCGTATTCCCTGTTACCTCTGACAGCTTTTTCTCTTTTTTCTCTTTTACTGGTTTACCTGGGCCTGTTCCCTCAAACAGTGTTCCCTTCTACTGTTGTCCTGTCTCCTCAGAAAGCGGACAAATCTTCTTTTGGCGGGGGTGTTGCCAACCAAACGTGCTCCTTTTACACGCTCGTTTACCAGGCAGACGGTGAGTCACGCACTTATCTAACATCTGTGATTGCCCCGTGTGTAGCCTACCCCTTCAGAGGTCATTCTAGGCTGCGTGTGACACGCATACGTTCATTCTTGTGTTTCTGGGTGCCACAGCGTAGTGCAGGTTTTTCTTTCTGCACACGTGGTCTAGGAGGGGTTGCGTGCACTTCATCTCCCTTTTTTGGGCCTCCTGTGCGTTGCGTGACCCGTCATCTTTCCCCAGGGGTTACATTCAGCCTTGCTAGAGCACTAGGGTACAATTACCATCTGGTACCCAACCCCTTTGACCCCCAATTGCCCAGGACAATATTCTACATCCACTCCCATACGCACATTAACATCAGTGCCATGGCTGGGAGGCGAGGATTCCGTAAGGGTGGCAAAGGTGGAAGAGCCACAAGTGGTGGCCGTGGTGGATCCGGTAGGGGACGTGGTCGTAACTTGCAGGGTGAGCCTG
This sequence comes from Ambystoma mexicanum, assembly GCF_040938575.1. Lineage (NCBI taxonomy): Eukaryota > Metazoa > Chordata > Amphibia > Caudata > Ambystomatidae > Ambystoma > Ambystoma mexicanum. Next base: position 944,158,504 of record NC_090926.1, read on the forward strand.
TCCCCCCATGTGTGGAGGACCAGTCACGGGCACCCATAATCCCCCCCCTCCCCCCCTCCCATTGAGGCTGATGTGGCTGACACCATCCATGCTCAGCCCTTGTTGGACCAGCCCATTGTGGCACCAGACCTGGCTGACTCCATGGCTGACTTCCAGGTCAGCAGGGCTACGACACGTGCGCTGGTGCACGTTGATGCCATCATGCCACGTGGATCTGGGGCAGCAAGGTCATCTGCTGCACCAAGGAGGCAGGGCGGAGAGGCTGCAGGGGCAGCTGCGGCTCCATCCACCCCAGCCCTCACACACCCAGCCAGGACAGTGTCGGTCCTAGTCCATGCTGCTGACATTCCCCCTGACACCATCACACTAGAGCCAATGCCTGCACCAACTCCCATGCTGAGTGTACAATCCCACACTCCTGATACAGAGTCCACCAGGGCTCCTGCCCCTAGTGTCCAGAGCGGCGCAGGACACTCAGGATCACCACCACCTTCCAAGCGGAAGAGGAAGAGTGCTCGTCCGGCACAGGCTGATGCCCCAGACACGGCTACACAGTCCGGCCCGTCCAGGAAGCCCAGCTTCACGGATGACGAACTGAATGCACTTGTCGAGTATGTGTCCGGACATGACAACGAGATGGTCATTGTTGCAGGATCCAAGACCACACCTGCACAACGCCAGGCACACTGGCAGACCGTTGCGGACATCGTAAGTGCCCTTGGAATCGTGAGGCGCACAGCCAATGATTGCTATAAGCGCTGGAATGACCTAAAGCGCAGGGCAAAGAGTAAGCTGGCCTCAAGTCATGCCGCAACTCTAGTGACTGGAGGTGGGTCTCCAGTAGTAGACATGGAACTCACTCCACATGAGTCAGTCGCTGGGACCTACGTCACGGAGGAACAGATCCAAGGCGTGGGAGATCTGGCTGATTACGAGGCATTGTCCGGTGAGTGCACATGCATGTGTGTGTCATCCATGTGCATGGTGTGTGTGTGAGGGCTTCTGTTCGGGTGCCAGGTGAGAGTGTGTGCGCCTGAGTCGTATGGGTCAGCCATGTGCTTCATGCAATCCTTCCTGCGCAGCTGCATTTGGCCATAGCAGTATCCCTTCTGCCAACAGTAGACATCTAGCCCAACTGCACGCCAGTTGCCCTTGAAGGGTCACCTTGCCACAACATATTTGCTTCTTTTTCACTGTTCATTCAGTCAGTTTGTTTGCATTCCACCACTTTCACTAGGCATGTCGCTGTCCACTAGTCACATGTCTGACATGGGTATGGTAAAGTGGAGTGACTTTGTCACCTGGATATCATTTGTACACACATGTCCCTGTGCAATTGGACCATTTCAGACTGGCAGCTCCAGGTGAAAAATCTGACCTGTTAGAATTAGAAAAGCAATTACATGCGGGAACTGGACTGAATGAATAGGTGCTTCCCTCCTCTCCATCTTCACTCAATAGCAATGGTACATGCCATCTGTGTGATGGCAGGTGTGTTTCACCTGCCAATCACAGGCCAATGTGTGATGCCACTGCCAGGCAGCATGCAGAAAATGTGTTCATCTTCCATCTTGGTGTCATCAGTGTGTGCCATTTGCCTGCACTTCATACGCAGTGAGGGTGCATGCATGGGAGGGTTTTAGTCATGTGGGACATGTGTCAATCAAGTACTGGTTCTCTTGCTTCTCAGCCCTCAATGTGTGCCATGGTGCTAATGCCTGTTTCCATTTCTTTGTTTTCATGTCTTTGCAGTGGAAGACGCACCTGATACTGCTGGGGTTGTGGAGATGGTGCAGACCCAGGAGGGGTCCGAGGGCCGACCAACCACCAGTGAGGGACGTGGTGTGGTGGTGGGGGAGAACCCACAAGTGCTGCAGGTCGTGCTCTCAAGGGGTGTCTCTGGCTGCACCTCCCCCGAGCTGTACTCAGGTGTTGATTCGGATGAGACCTACGTGCCGTCGCAGGTGAGTGTTCCAGGGAGGGATTCTGTTCTGTCTCACCCACCTGCACCAGGGTCAGAACCCTCCATGGGGATGTCAGTGTTGGCAGCTACGCCTTCGGTGGTTACGGATGCAGGGTCACACTCCGCGACATCTGATCCTGTTCCTGGGCCAGCAGATCAGAGGGGGAATGCAGTCCTGCAGCCTCAGGCAGTGCCGGCACAGCAAGGCGCAGTTCGCCTTGCCCCAGACAGGTGTGGTGCCCGCCGACGTGGTGGCCGTACGCCACCCGGCAATACCGCATGGGAGCAATCCATTTACGGTATGGCAACCCAACAGGCTGCATCATCCGAGATGATGGCTCAGGCCATGGATAGGGTGGCCACTTCCATTGTCCCCCCAGAAAGGCTGATGGAGCGACTAGAGCAGGCAACCGACTCCATCTGCCAGTCACACAGGGAGGACATGTTGGGGTCCAACAGGGACAGGCGGGCGGCACTGGCGACTCTGCAGGAGGCCATCTCCATTGAGTCCCAGGGCCACAGGGAAGCCCTGAGGCAGGAGCTCCTTCACCTCAGGACGACTCTTGTTGAGCTTGAGGCTTCAACACACCAAAGGACAGAACAGCAGCTGGAGCGTCTCACCCGTACGCTCTCAGCTGAGATGCAGGCAACGAGGGCGGAGGTCCGGGCATCCCGTGAGTTGTTGCATGGGGACCTCCGCACACTCATCCTCCAGAACCAGACCTACCACACCCGCATGCTTGCAGCCATGGAGGAGCAGACTAGGGCCTTGCGTGGGCTGCCTCCCATAGTGCAACCACCTCCGGATGCAGCTGCACAGGGTGATAATAGCGACAGCAGTGATACTCCCACAATAGGGTAGCCGTGTGGGCCATGAGCCCATGGAGGTGTTTTATCTTCCCAGGATCCACGCAGGTGGGTTCTGGTGTGCATCCTGTCCTCGGACCTCCTGGGTGGCCTCCCCAACCCCCCCGGGCCCATCAATGGCCATTTTTGATTGTTTCTTATTTTTATTTTTATTTTGATTTCTTTTATTCCCAATTTTTTTGGGACGATCTGTTGGCTTACGTGGTTCCTGTGGGCATACGCTGCATTGTGGCTGGGCACATGCAGGCTTGTAATGTATTTGGTTCAGATGCTTGGGTTTGAGTCACACACACCCCTCCTGCTTCCCGTTTCCATGGGCTTGCAAAGGGTGTGCCCAAGTGACAGTGAATTACACAGTGACGTTGGACTCCCATGAGCTGTGTGGGCAGTCTGTAGTCAATACTGTGTATACATTCCTAGTGCATATTGCTGTTGTGTTGTACACTGCATGTTGCATTGATGTGTAACTCTTCTTCTGTGTCTACCTCCCAATTTGCAGGTCCCTTCCTCATGTCCACACAAGGACCTCTAGTCTGGAGATGGGGTCCATGTTGGCAGCAGTGCACCTACAACTCTACATGGCGACAACACTGCACAGTTGGTAGTGGTGGGAGTGCAGGCATTTCCAGGTGGTGAGACTACTAATATGTAACATTTGTGATGTCATGTTAATGGTACTACGTGCTCAAGTATGTTGTTGGTCCGGCATTGCTGTGAGCATTTCAGGTGTTGCAGGTTTCTAATAGTGCCACTGTACATAGTGAGACTGATGTCATGTTGTGAGGATTACTTTGTTTACCTGCAATTAGCATGACATGGCACGGTGTGTCGTGTGGCGGTGCTGGGGTTGGGTTGGCTGACATGGCACTGTCCTCTTGTTGCATTTTGCAAGTGGGTATTCATTTTAGCTGCTTCAATGTGTAACTTCACAAAACTGCATTGGTGGTGTCTGTGTGGGTAGGGATGCACACATTGTGACACTTCCAGGTGAACAATCTCAGGCTGACATGGTATTCCCGGTTCATTCTCCAGACATTCAGGATCAGTGTCAGGTTGAGTCATCATTGATTGTCAGATGGAATGTGCCAGGGCAGTGTGCACTCCACAGGGGTGTGATTTCTATGTGAAGTAATTAGCCACTAGCTGTGTACGGGCTGCCTCCCCCCATGCCCTTTCCCCTCCCATGCGCAGCGGCTGTGCATGTGGTTGGGGATGTGGGGCCACCACCATGTCCACGGCCAGGCCCCGGCGTGTTGCAACGTTGTGTAGGACACATGCTGCCACTATGATCCTGCACACTACTGGGGGAGCGTATAACAGCTGCCCGCCAGAACGGTCAAGGGAGCGAAAGCGTGACTTTAGCACTCCGAATGTGCGCTCCACTATGCCCCTGGTTGTAATGTGGGCTGTGTTATATCTTACCTGGGGTGGCGTGGTGGGGTTCCGAATTGGCGTCATCATGTGGGGGCTGAGAGGGTAGGCACTGTCCCCTGTGGAGGTGGTGATTGGTATCATTGGTGGGGTTGTGACCTTGCTCAGTATCCAACATGCATGCATGTGCAGTGGCATACATACTCACCAAGCAGCCATGTATCGCCATGCCGCCCAGCTTCTAGGTCCCGGCTTAGGGTGGACATTCGGTAAATGAAGCTGTCGTGGGTGGAGCCGGGATAGTTGGCATATACTGAGGTGATGATTCCCTTGGCATTACATGCTACCTGCACGTTGATGGAATGCCAGTGCTTGCGGTTCCTATAGATGTGCTCAGATGCCCTGGGGGGACGTAGAGCCACATGGGTGCAGTCGATGGCACCTAGCACTTTGGGGAATCGTGCCACAGCGTAAAAATCCAGGGCGGCAGCATGCCTTTCTGCAGGTGTTCTGGGCAGGTATATGTGCCTGCGGACTGATGGGCGTGCAGTGATGATGTTCAAGACCTGGTGTAGGCAGCGTGACTGGGTGGCCTGTGACACCCCACCCACTATGGCACTTGTCCGCTGAAATGATCCAGTGGCTAAGAAGTGCAGTACATTGAGGACCTTCTCCAGGGGGCTGAGTGCTTGGGAGCACAGGGTGGGTGATGTGAGGTCATCCTCCCACTCACTCACCAGGTCCAGTATAATGTGTGGTGGAAACCTGTACCTCCCATACACCTGGTCATCAGGCATCCCGAAAAGGCTGGTTCTGGGTGTGAATATTCTGGCCCTGACTATCCTCCTCCTCCTCCTTTGGTAGCCCACTGCCACTGCTGCTAGGAACGGTATGTTCATCCTGGCGTCTGAGCTTGTTATTGTTAAAGTCCGCAAATTTATGCTTTGCGCGTGTTCTAGGCGAGCGTGTGACCCGCGCACCCCTGGAATCCAGTTCCCAGTCCAATAGCGTGTGGAAATTCACACGCACCACGGGATACAGCGTGTGACCCGCGCACCCCTGGAATCCAGTTCCCAGTCCAATAGCGTGTGGAAATTCACACGCACCACGGGATACAGGTTCGCTGACGTACTTGCGTGTGTAAGTGCCCGCGCACCCATTAAATACACGTACATAGGCCAATCGCGTGTACGCGCACTTTTGTCCAATTACACGCGATGACACTCTGACGTGCAGTATCTCCACGTGTGCCCCGTCATCACGTGCTGAGTGGGGAACACCCGTGCGGGTCACGTCACAGACGCGCTTACGCGCTGAGGGACTCTGGTCCAATAGAATCGCGTATGCGTGCTGACGCGCTTACGCGCTAAGGGCCTTTCCTCGGATTTCACGCTGACGTGCAGGATTTTCACGTGCCAAATCACTCCGTATCAAGCTGGCCACGCGAAAACACACGGAAGACCACGCTCCTGCCCAGAAGGCCGAGTTACTGCCCCCCAGTGCCCCGAGCAGCCTCCCACGTGCCATCTGCTGCTGCCTGCCTGCCTGCCTGCCTGCTGCCACCGTGCCCTGCCATTTGGTGCCTGCACATCAGCCATCTGCAGGGGTCCAGTTGCTGTGTCCACCCCTGCTGGAACTGAAGACTCCCGACTGGGATTACATCGCTCCACACCCCAGCCCCAGGACCCAGTTGCCCACCCACACCTGCCTCTGGGGTTGCCATGTCGGGCACTTCCACATCTGGCACCAGTGGCAACCCCAGGCCAGAGGGGCAGAGGGGCACCAGCTTCACTGTCACCGAAGTTGGTGTCCTGGTGGAGCATGTCCTGGGGCAGTATGATGCCCTCTTTGGATCGTCCCGCGCCAGCAAGGAAGGACGGCAGAGGATCTGGGCCGACTGTGTGGTTGCCATCAACGCGGAGGGGGTGGCAACCCGCGACGTCCTGAAGATCAAGAAGCGCTGGGAGGACTTGATGTCCAGGACCCTTGTGAAGGCCCGGCGCCTCGTGGAGGGGGGCCGGGGCCGCATGAGTTCCATCCAGATGAGGGTCCTGGAACGCGTACGCCCAGCGCTCCACGCCCAGATCCTTGAGAGGGAGGCCCGTCTGGAGTTGAGCGGTAAGTGTCCATGCATTACTGTGTGAGACAGGGCATGTTGCGGTGTGCTGGTTCTATGATACTTGCCTGTATGTGTGCCATAGGCCATGTATGCATGTATGTGTGCAGGGACATCATGGTAATGCATGTGCGACCAGTGATGTGTGATGCACATGGTTGTTGCATGTGTTGAAATGCCGCATGGGGAGCCCTATGCAGATTTTGAACATGAGAGCATGCCAGTCTCTGTACCTGGACATGGGTGGGGGTGAGGGATGGGTGCTGATGCCAGGTACATATATGGTAGCCATGTCTGTGTGCCTGACCTGCGTGTCTGTGACTTGTGCATGCCATGGATGCATGACACATGTGTGTGACAATGCACAGATTCAGTAAAGCAGCCAAATTACCCTTGTATCCGCTGTGTTTGGTGTGTTTGGGGCCAGATGGATGTGACTGAGGTGAAGTGTGTGCATGTGATAGGCATGAGCCATGATGCATGTGAGTTACATATCATTGAATGTTTCAAGAGTCCATTGGACATGCATGGAAATGTCCATGGCATGCACCATGCCTGTTACTGTGTGTGTTTTGCCTGGACTGACCCATGTGTTGTGGAGGGACATGATGGAAGTGTACTTTGACAGTGGTGCTCATCTGCTATTGCTTCCTGTCTAGGGGACCATTGTACAGTGCCCTTATGCTTGTGTTCTTTGTCTCCCTCTACGCAGTGGCTAGTGAAGAAGAGGGCGGAGACGGCGCTGTGGAGCAAGGCGGCGGGGATGCCCCCACGGCTGCAGAGGAAGGGGTGAGCCCCCACAGGGGCCTGCTACGGTGGGAGACGGTGAGGAGCCATCCAGGTTGGTGGTTTGCACAGAGGAGGAGGAGGCCGCCACTGGGGCACACATGGGGCCTGGTGGGGGCATCCCTGCTGGTGCAAGTGGTGCAGTCCAGGGCCAGGGGCAGGAGGCAGCACAGGTCACCGTGGAGGGGCCTGTGCATATCGCTGTCCCTAACCCTGTGAGTGCACCACCATGCACCAGCAGGGATGCCCCATCCCAGGCCTGTCCGCAGGTAGAGGGGATGTCCATGTCACCTGACTCCCCTCCACCTTCGGACGTGGGAACCCCTGGCCGTGCGGAGAAGGTCCTGAATGGGGTCGCGATGCGCACGGCTGTGATTCGTGATGCCGTGCGTGCTTCCCGGGAGGAGCACGCACGTCATCACGAAGTGCACCGTGCCGACGTGGCCCAATTGGGATCGGCCATGTTCGGGGGTTTCCTGCATGTGTTGGCCAATGTGGCGGCCCTCTCCTCCTCTGTGCAGGCTATCCACCAGTCGTTCTCCTTGCCATCTTCCAGCCCAGATGCCACCAGGGCCCCCTGTGGACCTGCCCCGACCAATGCAGCCAGCTCGGTGGGGATCCCATCCCTGCCACAGTCGGGAGTCAGAGATCCAGCAGGGGTGGACACCACAGCAACTGGACCCCAGCAGATGGAGGATGTGACGGCATCATCGGGCAGGGCATGTGCACGACGGCGTCGGTGGTTTCCATCAGCCTGGATGCCGTCATGCTGGCACAGGCAGTTGCGTCGGAGGCAGCAGCAGGCTCAACGTGGGAGGCATCATGGTTCGGGGCCATCAACATCAGGGGTGCAGGCATCGGCCGGAGGGCAGGAGAACCCTAGAATGGGAGTGGCTTCCGTGTGGGAGCGGTTGTGCCAGCGGATAGGTGCGGAGCAGCAGCGGGCAGAGGAGGAACGGCTCACGATGGTCAGGGCGAAGGACTCCATGCGGAGGGCGCTGAGGCGGGCTGAGTGCCTCGAGGGTCTTCGCAGGGAGTTTGAGCTTGACACTGCGTTATCCCTGCGGGACCTCGGGCCAGGGAACATGCCCGCCTCCAAGCTATTGACCAGGAGTTCGATGATGCCCTGGCCCATGACAACAACCAGTGAGCCGTCCGAATAGCCCGCTGCCTTTGTATATAGTTGTATAGTTAGGGTTAGGTTTCCTTTGTTTTTTGATTTTTTTTTGGTTGCGATTGGACAATGCACCACTTTTTTGTATATAGTTCAGTTTTTAGTTAGTAGTCATAGTTAGGTTTAATTTGGTTGGGCTCATGGACCCAGGATGATCTTCTTCATGGTTCTTCATTGGCTTATTTTAATTTTTCAGATTATTTTCTTGGACATTCATCTTGTTTTGTTTGATTTGCTTTGTGTTTTTTCTTATTTGATTTCCATTCTACTTGCTGTTCAATACATATTTATTTTTGATTCTTCAATGTGTCGTATCATCTCATTGCTTTCAGGCATGTCATGTTGGGTGTTTTGTCATTCACTTGCAGCCATTGTGTGTGACAGACATGTGTTCAATTGCATTATTTAAATTGGGGGTGTAACATGTAATTGCCTTTGATATGTGGGTGGGTGTGATAGTTGGTTGGGCCTTTTGGCAGGGGAGGATGGGCATTACGGACATGATTGGGGAATGTTGGGACCCAGGTGCAGGGGGGCATGGATTGGACATGGGTGGGGGCCCGCTGGCAGGTGCCCCACAGTGCTGGGGGGGGTGGGGGTGGTGGGAGACATGAGTGGGGGCCTGGTGGAGGGTGACCCTGCACTGCTGGGGTGTGGGGGTGGTGGGAGACATGAGTGGGGGCCTGGTGGAGGGTGACCCTGCACTGCTGGGGTGTGGGGGTGGTGGGAGACATGAGTGGGGGCCTGGTGGAGGGTGCCCCTGGTGGCTGGGGGGTGGGGGTGGTGGGAGACATGAGTGGGGGCCTGGTGGAGGGTGACCCTGCACTGCTGGGGTGTGGGGGTGGTGGGTGACATGAGTGGGGGCCTGGTGGAGGGTGCCCCTGGTGGCTGGGGGGTGGGGGTGGTGGGAGACATGAGTGGGGGTCTGGTGGAGGGTGACCCTGCACTGCTGGGGTTTGGGGGTGGTGGGAGACATGAGTGGGGGCCTGGTGGAGGGTGCCCCTGGTGGCTGGGGGGTGGGGGTGGTGGGTGACATGAGTGGGGGCCTGGTGGAGGGTGCCCCTGGTGGCTGGGGTGTGGGGGTGGTGGGAGACATGAGTGGGGGCCTGGTGGAGGGTGACCCTGGTGGCTGGGGGGTGGGGGTGGTGGGAGACATGAGTGGGGGCCTGGTGGAGGGTGACCCTGCACTGCTGGGGTGTGGGGGTGGTGGGTGACATGAGTGGGGGCCTGGTGGAGGGTGCCCCTGGTGGCTGGGGGGTGGGGGTGGTGGGAGACATGAGTGGGGGCCTGGTGGAGAGTGACCCTGCACTGCTGGGGTTTGGGGGTGGTGGGAGACATGAGTGGGGGCCTGGTGGAGGGTGCCCCTGGTGGCTGGGGGGTGGGGGTGGTGGGTGACATGAGTGGGGGCCTGGTGGAGGGTGCCCCTGGTGGCTGGGGTGTGGGGGTGGTGGGAGACATGAGTGGGGGCCTGGTGGAGGGTGACCCTGGTGGCTGGGGGGTGGGGGTGGTGGGAGACATGAGTGGGGGCCTGGTGGAGGGTGACCCTGCACTGCTGGGGTGTGGGGGTGGTGGGAGACATGAGTGGGGGCCTGGTGGAGGGTGACCCTGGTGGCTGGGGTGTGGGGGTGGTGGGAGACATGAGTGGGGGCCTGGTGGAGGGTGACCCTGGTGGCTGGGGGGTGGGGGTGGTGGGAGACATGAGTGGGGGCCTGGTGGAGGGTGACCCTGGTGGCTGGGGGGTGGGGGTGGTGGGAGACATGAGTGGGGGCCTGGTGGAGGGTGACCCTGCACTGCTGGGGTGTGGGGGTGGTGGGAGACATGAGTGGGGGCCTGGTGGAGGGTGACCCTGGTGGCTGGGGTGTGGGGGTGGTGGGAGACATGAGTGGGGGCCTGGTGGAGGGTGACCCTGGTGGCTGGGGCGTGGGGGTGGTGGGAGACATGAGTGGGGGCCTGGTGGAGGGTGACCCTGCACTGCTGGGGGGTGGGGGTGGTGGGAGACATGAGTGGGGGCCTGGTGGAGGGTGGCCCTGGTGGCTGGGGGGTGGGGGTGGTGGGAGACATGAGTGGGGGCCTGGTGGAGGGTGACCCTGCACTGCTGGGGTTTGGGGGTGGTGGGAGACATGAGTGGGGGCCTGGTGGAGGGTGCCCCAGGTGGCTGGGGGGTGGGGGTGGTGGGTGACATGAGTGGGGGCCTTGTGGAGGCTGCCCCTGCACTGCTGGGGTGTGGGGGTGGTGGGAAACATGAGTGGGGGCCTGGTGGAGGGTGACCCTGGTGGCTGGGGTGTGGGGGTGGTGGGAGACATGAGTGGGGGCCTGGTGGAGGGTGACCCTGGTGGCTGGGGGGTGGGGTTGGTGGGAGACATGAGTGGGGGCCTGGTGGAGGGTGACCCTGGTGGCTGGGGTGTGGGGGTGGTGGGAGACATGAGTGGGGGCCTGGTGGAGGGTGACCCTGGTGGCTGGGGGGTGGGGGTGGTGGGAGACATGAGTGGGGGCCTGGTGGAGGGTGACCCTGGTGGCTGGGGTGTGGGGGTGGTGGGAGACATGAGTGGGGGCCTGGTGGAGGGTGACCCTGGTGGCTGGGGGGTGGGGGTGGTGGGAGACATGAGTGGGGGCCTGGTGGAGGGTGACCCTGCACTGCTGGGGGGTGGGGGTGGTGGGAGACATGAGTGGGGGCCTGGTGGAGGGTGCCCCTGGTGGCTGGGGGGTGGGGGTGGTGGGAGACATGAGTGGGGGCCTGGTGGAGGGTGCCCCTGGTGGCTGGGGGGTGGGGGTGGTGGGTGACATGAGTGGGGGCCTGGTGGAGGCTGCCCCTGGTGGCTGGGGGTGGGGGTGGTGGGTGACATGAGTGGGGGCCTGGTGGAGGGTGCCCCTGGTGGCTGGGGGGTGGGGTGGTGGGAGACATGAGTGGGGGCCTGGTGGAGGGTGACCCTGGTGGCTGGGGGGTGGGGGTGGTGGGAGACATGAGTTGGACATGGGTGGGGGCCTGCTGGCAGGTGCCCCACAGTGCTGGGGGGTGGGGGTGGTGGGGGACATGAGTTGGACATCGGTGGGGGCCTGCTGGCAGGTGCCCCACAGTGCTGGGGGGTGGGGGTGCAAGGGGACATGAGTTTGTGTTCATTAGTTCAAGGAGACATGTGCCTTTGCTGGGGGGCATGCCCATGGTGGGTGGGCTGCCTGCGGGACATGACCAGGGATGCAGGGTAGTCCCCTGTGGTGTGGGCTGCCTGCAGGGGCCGTGGAGGGTGTACAGGGTACACCTGGGAGGACCCACACTGTCAAATCACATGTGGAACTTCCCGCGCACCCCTGAAATACACGCGCCCAGGCTATTCGCGTGTGGAACTTCCCGCGCACCCCTGAAATACACGCACCCAGGCTATTCGCGTGTGGAACTTCCCGCGCACCCCTGAAATACACGCGCCCACAGGCTATTCGCGTGTGGAACTTCACGCGCACCCCTGGAATACACGCGCCCCCAGGCTATTCGCGTGTGGAACTTCCCGCGCACCCCTGAAATACACGCGCCCCCAGGCTATTCGCGTGTGGAACTTCCCGCGCACCCCTGAAATACACGCGCCCAGGCTATTCGCGTGTGGAACTTCCCGCGCACCCCTGAAATACACGCGCCCAGGCTAATCGCGTGTGGAACTTCCCGCGCACCCCTGAAATACACGCGCCCCCAGGCTATTCGCGTGTGGAACTTCCCGCGCACCCCTGAAATACACGCGCCCAGGCTATTCGCGTGTGGAACTTCCCGCGCACCCCTGAAATACACGCGCCCAGGCTATTCGCGTGTGGAACTTCCCGCGCACCCCTGAAATACACGCGCCCAGGCTATTCGCGTGTGGAACTTCCCGCGCACCCCTGAAATACACGCGCCCAGGCTATTCGCGTGTGGAACTTCACGCGCACCCCTGGAATACACGTAGCCCGCTCCCCCAGGCCCGATCGCGTGAGGAACTTCACGCGAACCCCTGTAATACACGTAGCCCGCTCCCCCAGGCCCGATCGCGTGTGAAACTTCACGCGAACCCCTGAAATACATGTAGCACGCTCCCCCAGGCCCGATCGCGTGAGGAACTTCACGCAAACCCCTGTAATAGACGTAGCCCGCTCCCCCAGACCCAATCGCGTGTGAAACTTCACGCGAAGCCCGCTCCCCCAGGCCCGATCGCGTGAATAACTTCACGCGAACCCCTGTAATACACGTAGCCCGCTCCCCCAGGCCCGATCGCGTGTGAAACTTCACGCGAACCCCTGAAATACACGTAGCCCGCTCCCCCAGGCCCGATCGCGTGAATAACTTCACGCGAACCCCTGTGATGCACGTACCCTGCTGAAATCGCGTGTTAGACTTCCCGCGCACCCCGGTATACACGCACGCGTATTTTTTGTCAGCGGGTGTCCGTGTTTGTGGGTACCCCTTTGCACGTCATTTTTCCTGGAGGGCCACAGTATGGGACATTCATCATGGCAGTATATAGGTGCTATTTGTTGGCGCACCTTTTGGCACACATTTCTTACAGCCGCAGAGACGCTACCGCCTGCTTTCTTGTGGCGGTCGTGTTTGTGCCTGTGCGCTGGTTTGAGCGTGCGCTTTTTTGCCCTATTCTATTCCATGAATACGTGTTGTAGGCGAGCGTGTGGGCGTTCCGCGCACTTGTGCCCTGTACTTCCCCCGTGACGCCCACGTTTTGGCAAGTTGTTCCCCATTCCGAGTGTTACGCCCGTGTTCCGCCTACTTTTGTTGCATGCGCCGCGCTATGTGCGAATTTCGCTGTGGCCTGTGCGATTTTCGCTGTGACCTGGCGCAAGCTGTTAGATGGCCTGTGCGCCAACGTGCGCCACGCACTTTTTTATCGCACATCCGCTGGTTTTCTCGCGCACGGCCTTCCATGAATCGACGTGCGCTGCTTTTCGTGCGATTTTCGCAATTGCACTGCGATTTTCGCTATTCCACTGCGATTCGCACGTTTTTGCCCACTTGCGCCGCTCTAATTATTCCATGAATCGGCCTGTTAGTAATTTTATAGGTTTGAGTTTTCTCTCCGAAACTTCTTGTAACAATGATGGTTATAAATGGGAGGCGAGATGATGTTCACTCTCACAGACAGCTAAGTTGCAATTAGAACACTGGCAACCAGCATTTATGGATTTAATAAATACTTGTTCTTCATTATCGATGTTTGCATTTTTTCTTTCCGGGTCTTGTGCTAACAGAAAGCCCATTGAGAAGAGCTTTAATCTGACTTGCCACAATGAATTCATAACGAGCCCTGATTTTATCCATAAACGAACAATTCCCAAGTTTGAATCACAAATAAATTCGACCTGATCTATATCTGATGACGTTAAGTCGCCTAGCTCCGTCACATCACTGAAGATGTTATGTACGGTAGCGCGTGACAGATCATATTGTGGATATGGGGCAGCTCGACATTTTAAGATTAAAGTATGGTAGCTTACAAATTTTTTTTTACGCTGTTGCTCCATTTCATGCAACTTCGTTACAAAGTCTTTAGGATTAGAAGAATTCTTATGTCTTAATTCACTTATCATTTTATTTGATTTTTGGGATTGTTTATTATTACTCCGTAATTCCGGTTGCTCAGCAAAAGTAACTCTTCCTTGATTTTCGGGCGTGGTTCTTGGGTTGTTTACAGCGAAGTCCATGCGAGTCGCTAAATATGTTTCAATTATTAGTTTGATCTTGTCATCTTGTTCATAGTAGGGACTGACTGTATTGGCAGTTTTTAATACGTTTAACGTTTCTGGAGACTTTGTAGATATTTGTACTCCATTTTCGGATGGATTTAAGCAGTGATTTTCTGCATTATATGTATTTTGCTGGGCTTGATTTGAAATAGGTTGCGCGTTTATATTCTGTGTGCATACTTTAAGTGGTTTTTGATGGCCTTGATTTAAAATAGGCTGCGCATTTATTTTCTGCGTGCATACATTAAATTCCATGTCTTTTATTTCATGCGTTCGACGAAGAAGATATGTGTCAACTGCTGCTTTTAGTTGCTCAACTTGAGACATGTCTATTATTGATTGAGTTGATGGTTGATATGCTGCAGTTTGAAGAGCTGTTTTAGGTCTTAAATCAGCATTATAAACAGGTTGTGCATTCCTTTGATCCTGTACAGATAGAGAAACTTTGTCCAGAACTGATACCAGTTGACTCAATGGAGATTGATGTATTGATGGTATAGGCTGTTTTAAGGTTGATGTTCCATTCATTGTCATTTGACCTGAAGTTGGATTATCCTCGGGTTTCTGAGTTGCAGTTGGAACGACTGGAGTTCTGCACATTGTCACTTGACCTGTATTCTGATTATCTACAGGTTTCAATGTTGTAGTTAAATCGACCACTTGTGGTTGTTCAGTGCGGTTAGTTGATTTATTATTTCGTTTTGCTAAGTGAAACGGTTTCGACATCAGATGTGCAGCTCGACCTTTTTTTCTTGAGTGCTTATTGAACAGATCATTTTGAGTTGTGTTAGTTTGTTGTATTGTACGTTTAGGAGATTGGTCCACACTAATCCATGAGGAATTTTGCTGAATGTTTTCCTGACCCTCCTCTTCGATGGGACAGATGATATGATCAAAGGCTGGAAGACTTGCATGTGATGAAGCTGGAATAGTTATAATTTCTACATTTTTGATAAATCGTTGTTGGCTTCTTCATGTTGGCAAGCATTCATTATATTAGTTGGATATGATTGGATCCATACCGAGATCTGATCTATTTTACTTGATTGTGAATTGATTTTACATTCAGGAGATTAATATAGTTTGAACAAACTTTGAATTGTTTGGTTTACTGCCGCAAGGGTAACCTCTAATAGACCAGCCTTAGTATTGACCCTTTCTTTTTCTCTGGATGATTCTCGCTGTCGAGGGGTTGGCAGTATATATGATACAGCTTCAGAGATTTTGGAGTCCATAGAGCAACGTTGATGATAATCAATTGGTGACCTATTAGATGATAGGTTATCTTTTGTAGCCGATGTTTGTTGTGGGTCTTCAGGAAAAACATCTTCGCTGTTCTCCTCAATTTCATCCTCTTGAATTTCTGGTATTTGATTTAATTGTGTTTTCGCAGTCTTATTTTGCTCGGATTGATTTATAGCTTGAATCATAGTGTTATCTGATATTGGTAAATTATGAGAAATTTGTGGCTCAGAATTAGTAAGGGCATTTCGAATGGCTGACGGAGTAACAGTCAGTATTGGTAGTCTTGTATCTGGATTTTTTTCATTGTCCTGTGCTGATAGACTTTCTACAGACATTGTATCTGCGGACAGAGTCAATGATTCATCCTGCACAAGTTGCACTGCCTGGGTAAGTAATTCAGTAGAGGGACTATTATTTGTCACATCTTTGGATTGAGTAGTGGATAAAACCAATAATGGCACAATGTTTTTTGCAACGGGGCAGAAATCTCTAATGTCTTTACTGGCAAGCTGAGATTTTGCTCGTGTTTTTGCACGCGGAGTCAAAGTGATAGACGTAGAAGATGAAATTTTTTTGAGACTACTTTTTAGTCTTGATGAGATCCCATCTCATGAGGTATTGACGTTTGACACTGCTGAGGGTAAATTGATCTTGCACGATTGAGGAATGGAACTCATATTTAATTTCTAAAAGTAGGCACTTTAAAGATATGAAGTTCAGTAGAAGAAGCACCTAACTGTGTAAGATTAAAATTGAAGTACTACGTATTAACTTTTTAAAAAAAAGAAGTTCTTGAATTAACATGTAAAAGAAGTATAAACTGATTACCTGCACGTACACCCACCGTGATGAATAAGTCCTGCAGTTTGTGTATGGCTTGGTTGGGTATTCTAGAGGGATCAAAGAGGGAATTATCTCCACAGTCTCCCTCAGGACACCACCAGCGCCTAACAGCTGCACAACTGTCGGCGCCCTTCACCCCTGTCGGGCTTAACGCCGCAAGGGTGGCTCGAGCGTTGTGTTAAGCTCTGGGTGGAATCACGTGATTGATCACGTGCAGGCAATCGGGCCCGCCTCCTCCAGGAAGCAGGGCGTCAGGTAGGAGAAACGCTTCTCCAGCAAGAGCAAGCTCGCAGTGCTGTATAGAAGCAACAATCAGTGAAGCGTCCAGAAATTAAAAGCTCTCCTTTACTCTGTGCGCCGCTCGCCCGGATCGAGCGTGGTGTTAAGCTCTGGGTGGAATCACGTGATTGATCACGTGCAGGCAATTGGGCCCGCCTCCTCCAGGAAGCAGGGCGTCAGGTAGGAGAAACGGTTCTCCAGCAAGAGCAAGCTTGCAGTGCTGTATAGAAGCAACTATCAGGGAAGCATCCAGAAATTAAAAGCTCTCCTTTACTCTGTGCCTTTCTATTTAGAACATTTCATTCAAATCCATGTAGCAATTTCAAAAGTTATTAGCATCTCTCATCCTCTCTACTGAAAAGCACCAGCACCCACATAATGGCTTTAAGAAGCAGACGGCACCCTGTTCTCTGTCAAATATTTTAAAACCAGTGAAGGAAATTAAGTCAGTGCTTTGTGCCCAAATTGCTTCTTATTTAGTCAAAATCCACTAGGCGATTTGCAAGCTACGGCTTTTCAAAAACTGAACGTTGTCTCTATTGGAAAATCAATGGGAGTAGGCTGAGAACTGCGTCCAGTTTTCAGGTGAGGGGAGGCTTGACAATCTTTTTATTTGGAAAATGTCATCAAAACCATCCAGCAAGTCAAAGGTTGTTAGCCTCGCTTAGCTTCACTGCTGCAAAGCAGAAAGGCTTGTATAAAGTTTTTAAAGAGCAGGGGCCAACCCTTCTCAGTTGAATATTTTAAAAACTACTCAAAGGATTTACTTTAAACCAGCGGTTGTCGCTCCACGGCTATTCAAAAAGTACTTTGCTTCTCCATGGGAAAATGAATGGGCTTAAAAATGTGGTGTTTTCTTTGTTACTTTTTGATTTTTATAAGGAATTGTTCCCAAAGTTTGCAGTTTGGGGGTGGGTTGGGGACTGTGGCCTCGAGAAACATTCTGTTTTGAACATTTCAAACAAAGCCATCTAGCAAGTCAAAATCCATTAGCAATAGAATTTGGGGGAAAATGACTCCTTTTTGATTTCCGAAAAGCATCTCAGCCTCTCTGCTGCAAAGCACCATGGAGATATTGCTATTTTTCTGGGAGCAGAGGGCGCCCCCTTCTCTGGACGGATTTACCCCATACCTGTCCTGCAAATCGAATCAAATCTTTGTGCCCAAGTTATTTCCCATTTGGTCCAATTTCGTCCAGCAGTTTTTGCACTCCGGCTTGACAAAAATTCACAAGAATGGATAATCCATCAGGAACTTAATTTTTGGATTTAATGGCTTACCGTCCTCTTTTCTTTTATAAAAGGTAGATTACAGGTAGTGTATTGTACTCTCTTCACGTACAGCTAAACCTAAGCAATTGTGCTGCACAATGTATGTCTTCCTGTACACTGGAGGTAGAAGCACAACAGTAGTCTAAACTTGGTATAGCATGCTCCTAGTGAAGCCCTAGATACTTGGTAAATCAAAGAATTGTATTAGATTCCTGTGATTAATTGCAAGCAGGACGATCAAATTGATGAAGTGTCTCAGTCAGTACAAGTTACATCAATCAATAATCAGTAAGGTTCACAAGCAAATCATTTGAAATAGAGGTGGAAGCAATGCCACGCAATATACTTTCTGGGAGAAGGCATGGCACTCCCATCATCATCACCACTAGTAACCAGGCTGGGTGTGATGCCTACGCAATGGAGAAGAAGTTGGCCAGGGTCTCTGTAGAGGCACCTACAAGCATTGCTCTAGCCTCCACACCTGAGCCAGCCAAAACGCAAATGCCCACAGTGTGCAGCACCCCTATGGTCACTGCAGATATTATAATGTATGCATTTGTTTTCAGCAAATGGTAGATGTGTTTACCTGTTTCCCTCTCTGTAATAGGTGTGTGATATCACATTCACCTTGTGAACCAATCATATACAAAGTTTACGACACGTCACATCATGTGAGGTGGTGGGGGTTAAAGAGTACATTATTTCACTTCTCCAGTGATATTGGAAACATTACGCCAATAACAGTGCTAGCACAAAGCCGTGTTTAATAAATGAGCCGGATTTTAATGGATTTAGCCTAAAGAAAAGCCCATTCTAAAAGTAAATAAAATATAGGAAAATTGCAAATGTTTCCTTGCAGGATTGAGAGGAATTTGGCAAACCTTTAATTTCTACATCTGTTCCTTAAATGGTGGAATCATTTCTGTGGTGGGCAAGGTTAAACGGAAGAGATGTAAAGGGAAGATGAGGTAATCCTGACAGATGGCCTTCTGCATAAGGCATGGTTTGAAATAGAACATAAAATGTTTTTTTTTCTTGTGGTACCACACCTATCTCAGTGAAGGAAAGTGGCACACGCAAATGCACTGACCACTGTCTCACCTGAAAATATGAGATCGACTTTTATTGCTTTATATGCCCAACCCGTGATCAAGGAGCATTTTTGATAGATAAAATGTCGATCTTGCATTTCAAATCCGGAGACAGTCGATTTAAGAACACTCAAACATGCCATCATTTTAGAGCTTGTTTTCCTGTCTTTAAGAACCCAACCTTCTGGCAAAAATGGTTACAGGCTAGGGAATTGTGTAAAGTTTAATTATTGTACACAACAGTCTACATGAAGAAGTTGACACACTCATATATCGACATAAATGTTCAGTGCATTTCGAAGGGCCAGCTTTTCCGGTATGATGACCAGTGACTATTTTTAGGTTATTTTGAACTTACCAAACACCACTGTAAACTATTGTTGGTATCTGGAACTCCCAAACCCTCACACCTCCATGGACAACCCTCCTATCTGATCTCCCAGAGCCCTTACTTGCTGACAAAACCATATTGATGTTGAAAAACACAAAAGCTGTAAACAATCCTTTCTCTTACTAGTCTGATTCTGGCCCTGATCTATATATTATATATTACATATTATACAACGGCAATTGCTGCCCTATAGTTAAGGTGAGTCGGCTCCTTTAGGAAACCCAAAGAAATTAATTGCTAATAACTTTTGGCTTGCATGACGGATTTGGTTGAAATTGTGACGACAACTAGGTATGCGTCTCGCCTCCCAATACTGCAGATGTTGGGAATGATTTGTTAAAAAATAAAAAAGTTTTTAAGAAAACAAACAAAAAACAAAAACAAAGTTGCGCAGTAGTCACCATTCATTTTCCCATAGACATAAAACGTCAATTCTTGATCCACCGCACAGCCCAAACTGCTGGACAGATTTGGACCAGGTGCAAAACAACCTGGGTACGAAGTGTTGACTGGTGTCCTCTGTAGTTTGGAGTTATTCCGTCCAGTAGTTATTTTAAATATTTGATGGAGAAGGGGGTGCCCCGTTCTCCAAAATAGATAGCTATAGCTCAGGTAAAATGCCAAGAAACCGGGTGTTCCTAAATGAACCAGCCGCCATCATTTATTATTTTTAATCAATGCAAGAGATAGCCGGGGCTATAGCTGAGGATATAGGAAAATTAAATGCAGGAAAAAGGCCATTTGCAGGTCACAAAAACATGCAAATGCCATCAGCCTAGAGGTGTGGGGCGGGGGGGTCGGCAAGAAGACACCAAGTGAAATTTGGGAGTTGGAGGTGGTCTAGGGAGGTGGCACCACTTTTCTTTAACCTTGGCTATAGCCGTGAATAGCCGACATCTCAAAGCAAACTGAGTCACAGCAACACTGTGTGTTGTGGGGGAAATCAAAGAGGGCAAGGGAGGTGGCCATTAAACTACACATAGCCGTGGCTGTCTGTAATCCATAGACTGGATATAGGCAGCCAGGACTCCCATCCATGCAGCAAACAGGACTGACCCGGCTTTGCTTAAAAGCGAGGAAGGTGCCAGCATCCTGAGGCCATGTTGTCTAATAAACAAGCACAAGTTATAGTACCCCTTGACCACTTCATGCAACATGGCCTGAGAGGGATGACCCCTTCCTCACTTTGAAGCTATGCAGGGTAAGTCCTAGTTATCGGACGGATGGGAGACTTGGATGCCTAGTTTAGTATGTACTACAGTTACCCGTGTGTATACTAATAACGAAGGGTGTTTGTAGTTCATAGACGAGTTTTTGGGAAAAAAGTGTACATATATATATATTCACTGACAAAAAATGTTGTTAAAGGGACGTTATGGTTAAGTTGCCCTAAGAAAAACCTACCAAATTCAATGCAACACCTATTTCAAAGGAACATTATAGTTACTTTTCACTAATAACAACCTATTCATATTATGGTTACAAGTAAATCCGAAACACCCCAGAAATTCACCAGTTATGGTAAGCTAAGCAACCATAACTCTTGCCACCACTGTGCACTGCTAAGACTAACACCCAGTACATGAAATATGACATCACAAATGTCATTGATGACATCACTGATGACATCACATGTCTGCCTCCCTCTTTTTTTGTTCACTGACATATCTAGGCCTGGTGGGTTTCTTCACGGACAGGCAGGAACAAAAAAATCAAAAGGTACTATATTTGTAGACCTTACCCTTCTCATATGTTCTTACACTACTTTCCTTAGGGTTCAGTCACATAATATGATACATATACATAGGAGAAGATGCAAGCCTGAAACACAGCAATCATTTATGTGCATGAAGATAATCTGTTAGGTTATGAACACTTTCTGGTAATACTGCTGCTTTTTTGCTTACTTTACTTTCCCTGTATATGCTCATATGTGTATGCATTGTGGTCTCTTTATGCTTTCTGTGCAGTAGTACAATTATGTAGTAAGTGAGGCATTGTTAGCATTATTAGCTGTGGTTGTCTGTAGGCTGTGCTATTGCAACAGCCTTGGTTGAAATGTGTCTGCTTCTACTCTGCGCCCTATTCAACTGATCCAGGAGAAGACTGTGCACCTCGTCCTTGGCCTCAAGCCCAGGGATGGTATCTCTCCGGGACTGAAATGTCTGACTAGGCTTCCAGTACCTGCGACAAATAAGGTGAAAACTCTCTTCATTAAGGACAAGGCCTTCTGGGCCCTGGGGCTTAAATACCTGCAACTGTCACTTCGTAAATATGTGCGTGCTCGAGCTCTTCCCTCATCTGCTTCCAACTCCCTCAGGGTCACTCGCTTCTGCAAGCAACCACTTGGTGGTAGATCTCTTGCTTTGGCTGGGAACAACCCCGGTTCGGAAGCAACTGAAAATCTTTCTCTTTGCCTTTGTTTTTGCTCCTCATCTCCCCTGCTGACATCCTACCTGAAACTGATTCTGCACTGGTTACCTGGACACCCTCTAATCTGGGACCAGGTCCACCTCCCCGTGCCAGTTGCACCCCTGCACTGCCTTTCTGTTAAACCCCTCACTTGGGGACTGTTTGTTGTGTGGGATATTTTTACCCATGCATCCGAGCCCTACCTCAAAAACTGTGCAGTACTGGCATTGAAAACATCATGATGGCCAGAGCTTCCCAGAAAATGCCCAGGGAAGTGCATGAAGAATAGGCTGCCACTCATTTTGCCGATGTTATGAAGGCACTGCCTAAAACCACCATTGGACTACCCACACAGTAGCCTGAAACCATTGGGAATGGCAATGCTGATTGCCAAAAGCAACCTAGAATTGTGGGGAATTCATTTTCTTAAATCCCAAAAATGGGTGCATTACCAGTACTCACCACTATCCAAAAGCCGGCGTTTTAAAACAACACCAGATTTCTTTGGTGTAAAACTGAATAAATGAACCCAAAGCAGGCCAAAGAAAGACTTACTGAGAGGTGGATCCAATGTAAAGTTATATTCTGAAGTGACTTGAAGGTTTATAACAAGACTGGCTGAGCTGTGGATTTCAGCAGTTTAAGTAAATTTGGACTGAAAGACACTAAAAATCTAAATGTTTAAAAGAAATGAGTGACCTACTTTTGAGTGTCACATAGGTTGCAATTGTTTAAATGTCATAGTTTGAAACTTAGAATCAGCATTCTAGCTGCATATGTAAACATGGTTAGTTTTATTTGAATGCAGAAAACTGGGTAACTAAATGTGACATTAGCTGGGGCCTGGTTTAAGGAACTGAATTCTGCCCACCAGCTACCCCCGACAGGAGTTGAGACTTGCACAACTGCTGTGTTCCCAGGCCTAGCTGCCTTTTGCTGTTCCCACCAAAAGGGATATGACACTTCTCTGATTGAATTACCAAGGGACTGCTAGAGACTAAACATAGGACCCAGGCAGAGGGTTTATTGAAGTGGCCATAAATGGCTTCCTCTTGAACAATGGGCCTTCCAGGGCCCATGCAGATGGTTTATTGGGAGAAGCTGGGAGGGGCAGGGCCTCTGAGCCTGGCAGAAACTGGACAAACTGGTTTCTACACCATGTGACTTGGGAAACCACACCCCTGTAGCCAGAATATGGTTTTAGAAAAAGATGAATAACTCATAGTACGGACTTGTCATAATTATTTAAATGATACCATAATTCTTGTGATTTTTCTGCCCACATTTTAAGAGGTTTTTAGAACCGGTGGCATGATCTGGGGGCAAACTAGCAGTTAAGAGGGTATTACTTAAAATGTCTGCATGTGAAAAGTCTGATACTTCATCAATTAATGCCTGCATGCCTTGCACACATTTGGGTAAATTTGAGTAAGAATCTGATATTGGTAACTGGACCAAAAAGTGAAATATGTTGCCATTTCTCAATGCAAGCTCCCAGGAAGAGCAGATTTGAACAGGGTATATCTCATGTGATATGCATGATGGGTGCATGTAATTTCAAACCACTGTGTAGCTATGAAATATGTCTTTTTGATCAAATATAGATTGTGTGTAAAGTTGACAGGGGTGGGTTCTCTGTATCATAAACAGACCTCATCATGATGACACTTCATTTCATTTCCCCAATCAAGGGGAAGAGGAGGAAGTGGCCAATGACAAGTGGAGAGGGGCTGGCTAGTGATGCTGCACACACACCCACTTTCAAAACACATAAAAGCAGACAGACAGGACAGATAGGGACTTTCAATTCCTTTTGCTGCAACGCGCTCTGCCGGACCACACAACATCCAGAAGATACTAGATTCAACACTTAGACTTTAAAACTCCAAAGAACTTGATTCAGAACTCAAAGCAAGGGCCTAAACCCACAAACTGAGAACTCTTCTCAGTGGGCCTCAGCATCCAGCAAACCTAACAGTGAGAGCAGCATCCAGGAGCCGTGCAGATCAGCGCTGGGTCCAGAGAAAGCTGTGCAGAAAGATCCAGAAGCAGTGCTGTACCCAGAGAAAGCAGAGCAGTATCCAGAACCAGAGGCAGAGCAGAACTGACCCAGACCGCTGTTCGCAGAACCAGAGAGCTGACCCAGACCGCTGTGCGCAGAGACCGTCCGTGGCGAGTGAAGAAAACCTGACCAGATCAGTGGCGAGGCCCATTCTATTTCTAAATATATTGTGAGTACCTAGCAGAACTGTGCAGAACCAATCTCTTAGTTAAAATAATATAATTCAATCTATTTTAATCTAAGTAGAACTGCCTCCTAACTGTCACCTGTCATTTCTAGCTGCTAGCTGTAACTTGTCACTTTGAACTTTTAAAATTTCAAATCTGAAAAACGACCTTTACCATATCGCTCATATCTCCGTGACCGTTTGTCTTAGAGACTTGCAGTAACTTTCCTCTGAAAGCTGGGAATCTTGGCTTTTCAAGGAACCTGGAATCGCATTCCTACTCCCTATACTTTCGCCGCAATCGCGAAAAACGCACTCGTGAATTTGCCGCGATTTGCAAATTTCTCCACGTGTGAAAACAGCAGCTTCCTTGCTTTCATTTGCCAAAAATTCGTTTAACCTGCCAATCATTCCTAGAACATTGCTAAAGTAAGCCTGAACTAATTTAAACCAACTAATCCTCAACCTGAACCTCCAGAGGGAATTAAAATCAGTTTAGCACATTTTCACTTCGTTGCCAGCACAGATAAAAGCATTTTGGGCCTGTGTTTTAAACTTCTGTAGTCTAAGCTGCTGGGGTGAACTGAATTACATTTGATTGCATTTCTGAGAACTGTGTGCTTCCCTTCCATTTCCTTGCATTGCATCAAGGGGGGGAGGGCATTGCCAGAGAAAAGTGATTACATTGTTTTGTTGAAATCATATTGAGTATTTTCTGTATTGCATTTCATTCAACATTTCATCCATCTGAACTTATATAAAGCATTCTCTACCACCTTATTCTTCTGTTCCTATTCACAAGTGTGCTAGTGCCAGACTATCCATTATTGATTACTGATCAGATTAAGTGTGATATCCAATTATTAATTTATTATAAAGTGTGATATATATCTATATTGTTTAAATTCTCAAATAAACCTTTTAACTTGCAAAACAGAACTACTTCTTGGCTCAGTGGGGTCAGGGGGATTCCAAGAGAGGGGTGTTATATAGGGGTAGTCATCCAGAACGCATGAACTGGACATAAAGATATATCAATAAGGGTTTCCATTCAGTATCCCAGACTAGGCATTGACTTAGCTGTAGTGTTGAATTGAATCCTCTTACAGTTGTATCCCTAACAGTTCCACCACCTCTGGATGTCTGCACTTATCCTTGCACACTCAGGCCATATTTTCACTTCTTGTCATTTTTTCTTCTTCTTATGTACTGCACTTTTGCCTCCCCTTCCCCATGCACTTGGATGATCTGAGTGCCAACTGGCCTAGTAGGTTTGTTGTCTCTGTTTCCCCTCTGTTCCCCCTCCCTTGCCTCGTTGTGCCTTGCACAACTAGTGTATAGGTGCATGGTAAATGCCATATCATACAATTTGACATCATATCATTTCATACCCACATTGTATTCAGAGCAACACGATGCCTGCCACTTACCTTGTTTACGTCATAGTTTTTTTTTCCCGCAGTACCCTACTTACAGCAATTGTATCAAAAGTGATTGCACAAAAGCACCACTGAATGAATGTTATCAATTTCAAACAAGTACATGCAGTGCATGCATTCAAACAGGATGCCTGCCCCTTACCTTGCAAACGTCCACCATAGGCTTCTGCACTTCTTTGTACAAAGAGAGCTTTTGCCACAGTTTTTGCTTACACACCACAACCACAAACCTTATTGAGCAATGCCTGAGCATCCACAGTCCCATTTGCATGGCTCCCATCCTGCAAATGGCTGGATGTGGCAGGTGTACCGCAGAATCTGCTGAGTTTTTGTGCTGGGGGTGTGTGAAACAGGGTAGGGGTTTGTGTATTTAGTACTGTGTCTGAAAAGAGGGCTTTTACTTATTTTTTTGGTCTTGTTTTTGGAATGTACATTATTATTTTTTTACCTCTTTCGATGCATTTCTGTTTGCTTCTCCTCCTGACATTTCTACCGACTGAAGGTGAATGCTTCTCTTACATTTCTACAGGATTCTCTGCAATGCTTCATGCATAGTGGCAAAACAAACAGCATTGCCAATTGAGGTAAAATAAATGCCATTTCCTTGAAACTACTGCAAATCTAGCTCGTTATTGCTGTCATAGTCACTGCAGAACATCCCAAAACTGCACATAAACTCACACATCCTTCTGTTTATGAAACACCTCCTGACCTCTAGCTGTGGACAAATTACACCAGCATGGTCCCATGCTCCTCTTGGTGGTATGGCTGAGAAAATCACCTTGGCAGTGGGAAAAATCTGCATCACTGCTGTCATCAACTTCTTGAGGTGATGGAACAAACGTGAGCACGACATGTACCCCAAATATAGTGCTCCATAATGCATGACAACTACATCAACAGTACCAACAGAGGCCACACATGTACAAAGGAGAACGATGGCACCGAAACCCCACTCATAGACTGTGCCCCAAAAAGCCTCCAGGACTCCACTCCTTCCACTGAAAGTTAGCAGCAAAGCCTCTTTCCATGGCATACCTATGCAGATCTTGCACACATGTATCACCCACAATGAACACTCTGTCTCTGTCCATCTCTACCAACCTCACTGCATCGATCTTTTGGGGAATTAAATCACTGCCCTTCCTGTCAACCACACCCTCGACACCTGATTGGGTAAATCCAACAGTTCCATTTCCATACCCACCATCCTTAAAAGGGCAGGATGTAGCATGTGCGCGTTTCCAGCTACAGTGAGTCCCTTTTCCCTTTCCACTCCAGCCATGCATGCAAGGCGCTAGGCCTTCACCATGGAGAACACACCATAGTACACGCTATGTTTAAATTCTCATGTTATGTACACTGCACTCTCCATCTACAATTGAGCCTGCCTGTACCTATATATGGGAGACATGCAGGATAAATGTACTGAAAGCCAAGATCTGGCGAATAAGCGACAGATGGCGTTAGAGAAGGTCCAATCTGACCTGGTCTCTTCTGAGCAGAGGCTGCAGGGGAGCCAGGAGTCAGAAAATGAGAGTAAACAGCACATCATTAAAATAACGAAGGATATGGACATCCTGCAACAGGAAAAGGCTGACCAGGATACCAGTTTTCTGGCCTTGCAGAAGGAGTACCAAGAAGGTTTGGACTCCCTACTGCAGAGCCAGAAAAAGCTGGAGCAACAGTTAGACTTCAATAGGGTTTGTGCTGAGCAGGTAGTCACCCTGCAAAGCCACCTAGATAGGGAGAAGGCAGAGAGCAATAAACTGATTCTGAAAGACCTGGATACCCAGGCAGAGTTTGATCAGGAGCGCCAGAAAGCTGGTGCCTTCCAAAGGCAAAGGGACGACCTGACGGTACAGATGCAGACTCTTAGTCAGGAAAGGGACACCTTAGGCCTGGAAGTCTGCCACTTAAAAAGAAAAATGGAAGAAAATCACCTGGCCCACCAGGGACTGGGTGACCTCCAAAAAGAACACCAGAACTTGTTAGAGCACACCAGGAGGGTGGAGGATGCTCTAGCAAGAAAGGAGCAGGCCAATAGGGACACAGCTCAGGAGGTAACCCTCCTGCAGCAAAGACTGGCCCAGTGCTCCAGGACCACTCAGGAGGCACAGAGAGAGAATGAGGCTCTCTGCCAGCACAATGATAGACTCCAACAACAGGTAGCGATGCAGGAGAGACTGATAGAGTCTAGTAAGGCCTTAACTGAGGAACTGAAGGCTCAGGCTCTTGCATTGCAACAGGGAGCAGGGGCGGATAGAGATGAGATTCGCTGGGAAAGAGAAACTCCTGAGCATAACCCCAGGAGCCCTAGTACCAGAGGCCTTTATCTCTCTCAGTCCCTGGACTCTGCCACCCCCATGTCCCCTGGTGCACATGAGCACAGGGCCACAGGGATGGCAGATTACTATCCAGCCAGAAGCATGGGGCTCATAGGCCAGTACCAGCCAGGAATGGAGGGGCGGGCATCCGGGTATGGGCACCCAAGCACAGTGCAATTTGATGGGGTACCCCAGGAGAGTAGGCCCATTAAGGGCATCCTGAAAACCTCTGCCCAGTTAGGTCAGTGGGGGGGGGTACCCATCAAATCCTGGCAGCAAGGAGGGATCTGAAGACTCCTCTGAGCGGTACAGGACAAAGGAGACCAGGTCCCCACATTCTGCCAGCCATTCCCAGGCTCGCAGAATCCGGGAAAACCTGGAAGAACAGACGGGAACCTCTGGGAGCAGTGCCTCTGAGTCAGAAGATGAATGGACCAGGGTTACCTGGACCAAAAGGGCCAATAAGACAAAAAGGGCCTTGCTTAAGGACCCCTTAAAGCAGATTAAGGCAATCAGGAGCATCATCACGCCTTATCATAAGAACGCCAAGTATTCTGTTTGGGAGCACTTAGAGTTGTTTGAACAAATGATGGAGACTTTCCATTTGAAGGACAGCCAAAGCTGTATTAAATATGTAAAGTGGACCTTCTCCCCTGAATACTCCAGTTTCTTTGCGGGGCTGGAGGACCAAAATCATTTAAGATGGTCCATCTATAAGGCGGCCATCTTGAAACATTTTTCTACTCATAGAAATCCTCAAGAGGCTCGCAAGGCAGCCTACAATTTACAATGTGGGGAGGATCAGGCCCCACAAGAATTTGTGCAGGAGTTAAAGCATGCTTTTGCACAGACCACAAGAAGGGTGCGCACGGATAGCAGAGAATGTATTAATACGTTTTTCCATGCCTTGCCCAAATACATAATGACCCAGCTCGTGAGGGATTTTCACGAGAAAAGATCTTTAGACTGGGTCATTGAACAGGCGACCCGGATCTATGAGTTGCAGAAGCCAATAGAAAATAAAAATAATGCGCCCAAAAACCCCAAAGCCAACAACACCCCTGCTGCTGCCAAGGTGGCAGAGGTAAAGGTCACCCCCGTTTTAGATTTGGAGATGGGGGGGGCCTAAAAACCTACCTGCACCTAATAATGCTAGGCCCAGAAGGTCCTCGGGCCAGTCACAGACAGGGAGCCAAGGAGGCAGCCCCACAAATGGGGTCCCTCGCTCTCCTGATTATGTAAGTCCCCGTTACAAGGGACATCGACCCATCCTGGGTTATGTGTGGACTCCTCCAGCCCAAGGGGGGGATCCAGCCAAGCACCTAACCCAGGGAACTTCCCTCCTAACTTCCCACCGGAGGGCAGAAATTCTCCAAATCCTGGGCAGAACTTTTTCCCCAGGTATCCACCCAACTTCCAACCCCAAAATCATCCATCATTCTTTCCCCAATTCCCTGAGCCCAGACAACCTAATCCGGGAGAGGGGAGGCCAAGGGTGGAGGGGTACCCAAATCTTCCCAATCCGGGGTATTGCCAGAGAAGGGATAGCTACCCTTCCCGGGATCAGCCCAGGGGAGAAAACAGGGCCCCGTATCAGCCTGAGCGGGTTTCCCAGTTAGAGCGCCAGGTTCAGAACATGGCACAGGAGCTGGGTCGCGTGCTAAGGGCTCAGCAGAACCCTCAGATGGGCATGCCGGCACAGAATGCCCCAAACTCTGGACCTGGTGCTCCAGAACAATGACGGGGCAGCACCCCGATAACACACCGGTTCCCAGGGAGGAGGCACAAGGGGAAGGGGGGTGTAAAGCCTTGGAGAAAGCTTCCTTCCCAACTTGTAAACAGCCCCTGGAAAACCAGGAACCGGAAACAAAATCTCCTACCCCTGAAAGTCTGCCACCCAAGGAGCAGAGGGGGGGTAGGAGAAATAAAGGACCCAAACAGACCCGTTTTGTGGAAGAAATACAGATCTTCCAATTGGAAGGAGAGGGATTCCCAGAGGATCCTGGGAAAAGGATATTCTCCTTCAGAGATGGGGGAACTCCTCCCAAGGAAAAATGGGTCCCTAGGGATGCCGCCCACCACCGCCCACCATCTCATCCCAGAACCAACAGCAAGAAAATACCCTGGTTCAAACCCATCCTGGTGACTGCCTCCAAAAAGGGGGGGGCGGCTGGGAACCGGAGCCAGGGGAACCCACAATGGCTCTGATCTCCCGTTGCCAACTTTTTCTTTCAGATTCCCAAGGCTCTCCACAGAATTCTGCCCAAATCTCTTCGCTAGCGATGTCCGAAACCGGAAAGTTAGCCCACCAGTTGTCCAAAAATGTGCATTATCTGTGCCCCCTTGAGGAGAAGGAGGGAAGATACTATGCCCCGGTACAAGTACAGGGGCAGGGTACCATTTTGGCACTGGTGGACACTGGATCTCAAGCTACCCTTCTGTCCAGAAGGGCCTTTGACGAACTGAATGCAGGAAGGGGAGAGAATTACCAAATTCCTCTCACCTCTCTTCCTGGACAACTGCAGATCTTTGACGGGAAGGAAATTCCTGTTGAGGGGACTGCACACTTGGACATTAAGATCGGGCGACACAAGGTGAAACACCCGGTCATAGTAGTGACTCCACAGGGCACCCCTTGTTTACTGGGGAATGACCTCCTGAGGAGGTTGTCACCCTTAATAGATTGCGTAAACAAGGTCCTCTGGACCCAGACTAGCCGACCAATAAAATTAAAACAGAGTGTCAACCATTTTAGTTTAAACGGCACCTGCCACATGGTTGAACAAAAATCTGACCAAGTAGAATTTCACTTCCAGAATAGCCAAATTCCAGACGTGACAGTAATAGCAGTAGGACAACAGACTGGTGATGGAGGGTCCTCTCTATTTCTGAAAATCAACCTTCCTTCCAGTCTAAAGTGGTACTCCATGCTGGAAGGAAACACTCTGAGATCCTATACTAATCCACAATCAGAAACTCCCACTCCTGTAGTCCAGAAAGATGTGAAATCAGCTCAGAGCCTGGCTGATATTCAGCAAATTGGAGAGCAGTTGTTCATCCCTGTCCAATTAAATGATGGGAAGGACTCTGTTCTCGCTCGAGTGTGTGTGAACAACGGTAAGAGCTTCATCAGCGAAGCCATGTTCCGCCAACTCCCAAAAGATCCAGCCATTCCCACATTCAAACTGATAGACAAATGGGAACTGGACCTGGAAGCGCCTAATTCCAAACATCTCCTTCCAAGCAGGTGTATGCTCAAAATCTCCATTGGCAACAAGAGCATAGTCCATAATTGTTGGGTCGTGCGAGACGTCACTGCCGCCTTTTACTTAGGCAGTGACGATCTCAATCGCTTTGTCATTAGTTTGGACCTAATAAACTTCAAAGCTTGGTCTCGATTAGCGGATAATCCCATGGGCTTTGATGATCCAGAAAAAGCATTTAGGTCAGCTCAATTGCTACCTTATGCAGTTGAAATTCAGATTAAAGAGGAAGTCACCATCCCAGAAAGGACCCGACAATTCTCCCTGGAAGTGAAAGCTAAAAGAGGACAACATTTCAAAAACCCTGATGCTTACATACATCTAAACGCTTCCCTCCAACAGCAAGGGTTGGGGGTAAACCCAACTCCATTAGTCAACATAGAACATGACACCATTCTAATAGAGGTGGATAACAGCGACTTAAAGAGTATTACTCTAGCCGCAGGCACCATTATTGGAATGGCGGTTGATGACCAACATTTTTCCATCGATTTAGGAAATTAACTGTTAGGACCAATCCCCAAGGACTGTTTTGACAGTGACAGTGATGACAATACAACACCAGACAGGATTGTTACCCGGCATGGGGGGAACTTCCTGGTGTACACTTCTTGCCCTTATGGTAAGGAAGATGTGACTTCAGGAGGGATGAGGTGATTTTCCAGGTCCATAAGGGCTGCCTTTCCCACCTGAAGCCTCCGGTCCAAATCAGCACTCTGACCAGGGACTTCTCCACCCAGCTGGAGGAGGCCGCGGAGATAGCCAAACCAGAAGTCTTTCCAGGCTTCAGGCAGATGTTGGAAGAGAGAGTCAACCTAGCTGATGCCTGTGTGACTCTGGAACAAAAGCAAAAGTTGAAACAAGTTTACTTGGATTTCCAAGATCTCTTTGCGGTAGACTCATATGACTGTGGTCGCACGGACATCCACACAACAACAATCCCCACGGACCCTGGCATGACTCCTGTGTTTGTGAAGCAATATTGCTTGCCTCTCGCATCAATGGAGTCCCTTACTGAAATAATTAAGAACCTTGAGTCCCGGGGAATAACCCGTCCAGTCCACATCACCTTCAATAATCCGGTGCTGGGAATATTGAAGCCAAACAGCCAGTGGAGACTCTGCGCCGACCTCAGGGAGCTCAACAAACGGGTCCATACTTCCCGATGGCCTCTGCCCTACATTGACCAAGGGCTGGCCCAGATCCAGGGGTCACAGGTATTCACTGCAATAGGCCTGACCAATGGATACTGGACTGTGCCTGTCAGTAGGGAGGACCAATAAAAGCTGGCTTTTACCTTTGGGGGCCAGCAATACACATGGACCCGGACTCCCTTCGGATACCTCAACTCCGGCAATGAATTCAACATTTTCCTACATAAGGCCATGCCCAACCTGGGTGCGAGGGGTAACCTGGCTTATGTAGATGATGTCCTCATCAAAAGTTCATCTGTGGAGAAACACATAGCGGAGATCCGTTATGTTCTGACGCAGTTGAGGGCCGCCGGAGCAAAAGTTTCCTTTCAGAAAGCACAGTGGTGAAGAACCCGTGTTAATTTCTTGGGGCATGAGATTACTGCTCAGGGCCTCTGCCCCCAGGAAAAGAAAGTGGAAGCACTTCACAAACTGAAATACCCCACAACTCTGCGGGAACTAAGGAGCCTCCTTGGACTGACTAATTACAGCAGAAAGTTCATTGAGGGCTACGCAGAAATCACCAGACCCCTGATTCATCTCCTGAAGGGGGGGGTCAAGTGGGAATGGGGTCCAGAACAAGCCGAGGCAGTAAAACAACTCAAAAGAAGCCTCTCACAAGCGCCTTGCCTAGCTTACCTTGTCAGAAACAAGGAGTTCTTCCTGGAGACGGGGTTCTCTAATACGTGCTTGACGGCAGTATTATACCAAAAGCATGACAAGGTCAATAAAGTAATCTCCTATGCGAGCAAAACTTTATCCTCTGTGGAGGAAAAATTCAACGATTGTGAGAAGGCACTCCTGGCAACGGTGTGGGCATTGAAGAATTACCGCCCGTTTATCCATGGGGAACACATCATAGTGGAGACTCCACACCAGCCTCTGCAATATCTCCAAAGTGACAGAATCCGGGCCGGAAATGTGAGTAATTCCCGAATTACTTCCTGGATTCTGTCAATGCAAGGCTTTCCTGTGGAGGTCCGATATGGCCAAAACAAGAAGAGTCCCCTCGCGCAAGGTCTGGCTGACTTGCATGATTGTGCCAGAGAAAACTGTCTCCAGGACGAAAGTCTAAAAATCAAGGACAACATGGAGGCATACCTTAATTCCCCACACAAAGTCTTTGAAGAAGACAAGTGTGAGGGAATGCCCACTGTCTATGTGGATGGATGCTCTTACCATGTTGACAACAACGGGGAGAAAGAACTGGTGGCCGGCGTAGGGAATGCATGGGTGAATGAGTCCCCAGAACCCTCCGCTGGATACAAAATTGGTCCCCGAAGTAGTCAGGTGGCGGAATTGATGGCTGTGCATCAGGCCATCCTCACTGCTGTCCAGCATCAACTCCACGAACTGGTCATAATCAAAGATTCGGATTATGTACGGAACGGGTTCGTGGAGCACCTGGTTAATTGGAAAACCAGAGGCATGTTATGTGCTAACAACAAACCCTTGAAGCATGGGAAGTTGATCCAAAACATTGATGATCTGGTCACCTCAAAGGGAATGACCATCTATTGGAAGAAGATCAAGGGTCATTCCAAAGTAGAGGGACCAGACAAAACTGGAAATGACTTAGCTGATCAGCTGGCCAAAACCGGGGCCATCCAAGGGGATCTAATTGAGATTGAGTCCCTGTTGGGGGAAATCCAGGTCACTGCTATCACTAGGTCCCAGACAAATGCTCACAACGACCTTTCAATTGCACAATGGAGTAAGGAGACCCCTGATGCTGATTTGATTACCGCTCAGAAGGGGGATCCAATAATTGGTAAGTTTTACCAACACCTTGAGGACCCTGAGAACTTTCCCCTGACGGATACCGATTACATTGGGAAAGAGGACCTAAGAGTGTTGATGAAATGTCCAAAAATGTTCCGAATCCAAGACGGTTTGCTGGTAAGGAAATCCAAAGCTGGCCACGATCAGTGGGTGGTTCCTACCTCATTCCGAAGCCTGATGTTAAGTCACGCCCATGATGCGGCCACCGCCAGTCATAGGGGGTTTCACACAACACTGGAAATCTTAAGAGAGGTTGCATACTGGCCACACATGGGGCAGGACCTTGACCAATGCTTGAAGGGGTGTCTTGTGTGTGCGCAATTTCAGCCGACGTCCCTCACACACCGCGCGCCTCTCCAAAAGCGGGGGATGACACTGCCATGGTCAAATTTACAAATCGACTTTGTAGGCCCTGTGATTCGCTCTGCTAGGGGGGATAAGTACATGTTGACTGTGACATGCTTGTTTACCAAGTGGGTGGAATGTCTCCCAGCCCCAAATTGCAAGGCAGAAACTGCAGCTGCCCTGATGATTAACCACATCTTTTCCCGTTTTGGCCTACCTCAAAGGATTGAGTCAGACAGAGGTAGCCACTTCACCAGTGAAGTAATGACAAAGATGTGGGAGATACTGGGGGTCAAAAGGAAGTTGCATATTGCTTACCAGCCAGCTTCTTCTGGGGCAGCAGAGAGATATAACCGAACCATTGTGAGCATATTAAAGAAGTTTGTGGCAGATTTTGGGCCAAGTTGGGATATCCGATTACCTCTGGTCCTAATGGCCATCACATCTACCCCTTCATCTGCAACCAAAATGTCACCATTTGAGTTGATGACTGGGCGCAAGATGGTGCTTCCTCAGCATTTGCTCTACAGGACCCAAGAGCAGACACTGATAAATGCCTCCACAACTCATGAGTATGTGGAGAATTTAAGGAAACACCTTCAACATGCTTTTGCTTATGCTCAGCGGAATCTAGAAAGATCAGCTGATAGCATGAAGACCCACTATGACCTGAAGACTTCCAGGAAGGAATATCAGGTGGGGGACCGGGTCTATCTATAAAATTTCCAAAGGAACCAGGCCAAATAGCGAACATTTTTGCCTACATGGAAGGGACCCTTTGAGATTATAGACAAGATCTCCCCTGTGGCCTACAAGATCCGCATCCCCAAAGGCGGTTTGGCAGAGGGGGAAGACAAGTGGGTCCACATTAACCAGTTGAAGTGTTGCCATCCCAGGCACACTCTGCAACAACTGGAGGAATCCTCTGGAATCCTAGAGGGTACTGTCTCAGATTAATTCAGTTCCAAATTAAAATATCCTACATATCGCCTATCAAATTCTGAGTTTCTCAATGTGGGTGTTTTCGTTTTGAATGCAAAAAGAAATGTCCATGTTCACATGTTTTGACTATAAAATTATATGCCACCC
Organism: Ambystoma mexicanum; assembly: GCF_040938575.1. Lineage (NCBI taxonomy): Eukaryota > Metazoa > Chordata > Amphibia > Caudata > Ambystomatidae > Ambystoma > Ambystoma mexicanum. The sequence goes on from NC_090926.1 coordinate 944,193,694, forward strand.
CACTATATCAATGGTGGGGGAGAAATGTCTATGAATAGGTATTGCCGCTCTTCCTTTGTCGTCCTAGGAGAAAGAAAACCTGGAGACGGGCCAAGGAGGACGATCAGGAGACCGGGAGCAGAGACGCAAGGGGCCCAGTGTACCGCCCAATACTCCCATCAGGACCGGCGAGGAGAACCGATCGATCCGACCGGATGGAGGAAAAGATGCTGAACTGTGCTATCTATTGGAAGAAGATGAGGAAACATCCCAGGTCTTGCGAGTCCCATCAGTGAAACAGAATGGCCATCGCAAGAGGGGGGCTTGTGGGATGTTTTTACCCATGCATCCGAGCCCTACCCCAAAAACTGTGCAGTACTGGCATTGAAAACATCATGATGGCCAGAGCTTCCCAGAAAATGCCCAGGGAAGTGCATGAAGAATAGGCTGCCACCCATTTTGCCGATGTTATGGGCACAGAAGGGCACTGCCTAAAACCATCATTGGACTACCCACACAGTAGCCTGAAACCATTGGGAATGGCAATGCTGATTGCCAAAAGCAACCTAGAATTGTGGGGAATTCATTTTCTTAAATCCCAAAAATGGGTGCATTATTAGTACTCACCACTATCCAAAAGCCGGCGTTTTAAAACAACACCAGATTTTTTTTGTGTAAAACTGAATAAATGAACCCAAAGCAGGCCAAAGAAAGACTTACTGAGAGGTGGATCCAATGTAAAGTTATATTCTGAAGTGACTTGAAGGTTTATAACAAGACTGGCTGAGCTGTGGATTTCAGCATTTTAAGTAAATTTGGACTGAAAGACACTAAAAATCTAAATGTTTAAAAGAAATGAGTGACCTACTTTTGAGTGTCACATAGGTTGCAATTGTTTAAATGTCATAGTTTGAAACTTAGAATCAGCATTCTAGCTGCATATGTAAACATGGTTAGTTTTATTTGATTGCAGAAAACTGGGTAACTAAATGTGACATTAGCTGGGGCCTGGTTTAAGGAACTGAATTCTGCCCACCAGCTACCCCCGACAGGAGTTGAGACTTGCACAACTGCTGTGTTCCCAGGCCTAGCTGCCTTTTGCTGTTCCCACCAAAAGGGATATGACACTTCTCTGATTGAATTACCAAGGGACTGCTAGAGACTAAACATAGGACCCAGGCAGAGGGTTTATTGAAGTGGCCATAAATGGCTTCCTCTTGAACAATGGGCCTTCCAGGGCCCAGGCAGATGGTTTATTGGGGGACCGTAAAACAGCTTCCTCTTGGCAGAAGCTGGGAGGGGCAGGGCCTCTGAGCCTGGCAGAAACTGGACAAACTGGTTTCTACACCATGTGACTTGGGAAACCACACCCCTGTATCCAGAATATGGTTTTAGAAAAAGATGAATAACTCATAGTACGGACTTGTCATAATTATTTAAATGATACCATAATTCTTGTGATTTTTCTGCCCACATTTTAAGAGGTTTTTAGAACCGGTGGCATGATCTGGGGGCAAACTAGCAGTTAAGAGGGTATTACTTAAAATGTCTGCATGTGAAAAGTCTGATACTTCATCAATGAATGCCTGCATGCCTTGCACACATTTGGGTAAATTTGAGTAAGAATCTGATATTGGTAACTTGACCAAAAAGTGAAATATGTTGCCATTTCTCAATGCAAGCTCCCAGGAAGAGCAGATTTGAACAGGGTATATCTCATGTGATATGCATGATGGGTGCATGTAATTTTTAAACCACTGTGTAGCTATGAAATATGTCTTTTTGATCAAATATAGATTGTGTGTAAAGTTGACAGGGGTGGGTTCTCTGTATCATAAACAGACCTCATCATGATGACACTTCATTTCATTTCCCCAATCAAGGGGAAGAGGAGGAAGTGGCCAATGACAAGTGGAGAGGGGCTGGCTAGTGATGCTGCACACACACCCACTTTCAAAACACATAAAAGCAGACAGACAGGACAGATAGGGACTTTCAATTCCTTTTGCTGCAACACGCTCTGCCGGACCACACAACATCCAGAAGATACTAGATTCAACACTTAGACTTTAAAACTCCAAAGAACTTGATTCAGAACTCAAAGCAAGGGCCTAAACCCACAAACTGAGAACTCTTCTCAGTGGGCCTCAGCATCCAGCAAACCTAACAGCGAGAGAAGCGAGAGAAGCATCCAGGAGCCGTGCAGATCAGCGCTGGGTCCAGAGAAAGCTGTGCAGAAAGATCCAGAAGCAGTGCTGTACCCAGAGAAAGCAGAGCAGTATCCAGAACCAGAGGCAGAGCAGAGCTGACCCAGACTGCTGTTCGCAGAACCAGAGAGCTGACCCAGACCGCTGTGCGCAGAGACCGTCCGTGGCGAGTGAAGAAAACCTGACCAGATCCGTGGCGAGGCCCATTCTATTTCTAAATATATTGTGAGTACCTAGCAGAACTGTGCAGAACCAATCTCTTAGTTAAAATAATATAATTCAATCTATTTTAATCTAAGTAGAACTGCCTCCTAACTGTCACCTCTCATTTCTAGCTGCTAGCTGTAACTTGTCACTTTGAACTTTTAAAATTTCAAATCTGAAAAACGACCTTTACCATATCGCTCATATCTCCGTGACCGTTTGTCTTAGAGACTTGCAGTAACTTTCCTCTGAAAGCTGGGAACCTAGAATCGCATTCATACTCCCTATACATTCGACGCAATCGAGAAAAAAGCACTCGTGAATTTGCCGCGATTTGCAAATTTCTCCACGTGTGAAAACAGCAGCTTCCTTGCTTTCTTTTGCCAAAAATTCGTTTAACCTGCCAATCATTCCTAGAACATTGCTAAAGTAAGCCTGAACTAATTTAAACCAACTAATCCTCAACCTGAACCTCCAGAGGGAATTAAAATCAGTTTAGCACATTTTCACTTCATTGCCAGCACAGATAAAAGCATTTTGGGCCTGTGTTTTAAACTTCTGTAGTCTAAGCTGCTGGGGTGAACTGAATTACATTTGATTGCATTTCTGAGAACTGTGTGCTTTCCTTCCATTTCCTTGCATTGCATCAAGGGGGGGAGGGCATTGCCAGAGAAAAGTGATTACATTGTTTTGTTGAAATCATATTGAGTATTTTCTGTATTGCATTTCATTCAACATTTCATCCATCTGAACTTATATAAAGCATTCTCTACCACCTTATTCTTCTGTTCCTATTCACAAGTGTGCTAGTGCCAGACTATCCATTATTGATTACTGATCAGATTAAGTGTGATATCCAATTATTAATTTATTATAAAGTGTGATATATATCTATATTGTTTAAATTCTCAAATAAACCTTTTAACTTGCAAAACAGAACTACTTCTTGGCTCAGTGGGGTCAGGGGGATTCCAAGAGAGGGGTGTTATATAGGGGTAGTCATCCAGAACGCATGAACTGGACATAAAGATATATCAATAAGGGTTTCCATTCAGTATCCCAGACTAGGCATTGACTTAGCTGTAGTGTTGAATTGAATCCTCTTACAGTTGTATCCCTAACAGTTCCACCACCTCTGGATGTCTGCACTTATCCTTGCACACTCAGGCCATATTTTCACTTCTTGTCATTTTTTCTTCTTCTTATGTACTGCACTTTTGCCTCCCCTTCCCCATGCACTTGGATGATCTGAGTGCCAACTGGCCTAGTAGGTTTGTTGTCTCTGTTTCCCCTCTGTTCCCCCTCCCTTGCCTCGTTGTGCCTTTCACAACTAGTGTATAGGTGCATGGTAAATGCCATATCATACAATTTGACATCATATCATATCATACCCACATTGTATTCAGAGCAACACGATGCCTGCCACTTATCTTGTTTACGTCATAGTTTTTTTTCCCGCAGTACCCTACTTACAGCAATTGTATCAAAAGTGATTGCACAAAAGCACCACTGAATGAATGTTATCAATTTCAAACAAGTACATGCAGTGCATGCATTCAAACAGGATGCCTGCCCCTTACCTTGCAAACGTCCACCATAGGCTTCTGCACTTCTTTGTACAAAAAGAGCTTTTGCCACAGTTTTTGCTTACACACCACAACCACAAACCTTATTGAGCAATGCCTGAGCATCCACAGTCCCATTTGCATGGCTCCCATCCTGCAAATGGCTGGATGTGGCAGGTGTACCGCAGAATCTGCTGAGTTTTTGTGCTGGGGGTGTGTGAAACAGGGTAGGGGTTTGTGTATTTAGTACTGTGTCTGAAAAGAGGGCTTTTACTTATTTTTTTGGTCTTGTTTTTGGAATGTACATTATTATTTTTTTACCTCTTTCGATGCATTTCTGTTTGCTTCTCCTCCTGACATTTCTACCGACTGAAGGTGAATGCTTCTCTTACATTTCTACAGGATTCTCTGCAATGCTTCATGCATAGTGGCAAAACAAACAGCATTGCCAATTGAGGTAAAATAAATGCCATTTCCTTGAAACCACTGCAAATCTAGCTCGTTATTGCTGTCATAGTCACTGCAGAACATCCCAAAACTGCACATAAACTCACACATCCTTCTGTTTATGAAACACCTCCTGACCTCTAGCTGTGGACAAATTACACCAGCATGGTCCCATGCTCCTCTTGGTGGTATGGCTGAGAAAATCACCTTGGCAGTGGGAAAAATCTGCATCACTGCTGTCATCAACTTCTTGAGGTGATGGAACAAACGTGAGCACGACATGTACCCCAAATATAGTGCTCCATAATGCATGACAACTACATCAACAGTACCAACAGAGGCCACACATGTACAAAGGAGAACGATGGCACCGAAACCCCACTCATAGACTGTGCCCCAAAAAGCCTCCAGGACTCCACTCCTTCCACTGAAAGTTAGCAGCAAAGCTTCTTTCCATGGCATACCTATGCAGATCTTGCACACATGTATCACCCACAATGAACACTCTGTCTCTGTCCATCTCTACCAACCTCACTGCATCGATCTTTTGGGGAATTAAATCACTGCCCTTCCTGTCAACCACACCCTCGACACCTGATTGGGTAAATCCAACAGTTCCATTTCCATACCCACCATCCTTAAAAGGGCAGGATGTAGCATGTGCGCGTTTCCAGCTACAGTGAGTCCCTTTTCCCTTTCCACTCCAGCCCTGCATGCAAGGCGCTAGGCCTTCACCATGGAGAACACACCATAGTACACGCTATGTTTAAATTCTCATGTTATGTACACTGCACTCTCCATCTACAATTGAGCCTGCCTGTACCTATATATGGGAGACATGCAGGATAAATGTACTGAAAGCCAAGATCTGGCGAATAAGCGACAGATGGCGTTAGAGAAGGTCCAATCTGACCTGGTCTCTTCTGAGCAGAGGCTGCAGGGGAGCCAGGAGTCAGAAAATGAGAGTAAACAGCACATCATTAAAATAACGAAGGATATGGACATCCTTCAACAGGAAAAGGCTGACCAGGATACCAGTTTTCTGGCCTTGCAGAAGGAGTACCAAGAAGGTTTGGACTCCCTACTGCAGAGCCAGAAAAAGCTGGAGCAACAGTTAGACTTCAATAGGGTATGTGCTGAGCAGGTAGTCACCCTGCAAAGCCACCTAGATAGGGAGAAGGCAGAGAGCAATAAACTGATTCTGAAAGACCTGGATACCCAGGCAGAGTTTGATCAGGAGCGCCAGAAAGCTGGTGTCTTCCAAAGGCAAAGTCTTAGTCAGGAAAGGGACACCTTAGGCCTGGAAGTCTGCCACTTAAAAAGAAAAATGGAAGAAAATCACCTGGCCCACCAGGGACTGGGTGACCTCCAAAAAGAACACCAGAACTTGTTAGAGCACACCAGGAGGGTGGAGGATGCTCTAGCAAGAAAGGAGCAGGCCAATAGGGACACAGCTCAGGAGGTAACCCTCCTGCAGCAAAGACTGGCCCAGTGCTCCAGGACCACTCAGGAGGCACAGAGAGAGAATGAGGCTCTCTGCCAGCACAATGATAGACTCCAACAACAGGTAGCGATGCAGGAGAGACTGATAGAGTCTAGTAAGGCCTTAACTGAGGAACTGAAGGCTCAGGCTCTTGCATTGCAACAGGGAGCAGGGGCGGATAGAGATGAGGTTCGCTGGGAAAGAGAAACTCCTGAGCATAACCCCAGGAGCCCTAGTACCAGAGGCCTTTATCTCTCTCAGTCCCTGGACTCTGCCACCCCCATGTCCCCTGGTGCACATGAGCACAGGGCCACAGGGATGGCAGATTACTATCCAGCCAGAAGCATGGGGCTCATAGGCCAGTACCACCCAGGAATGGAGGGGCGGGCATCCGGGTATGGGCACCCAAGCACAGTGCAATTTGATGGGGAACCCCAGGAGAGTAGGCCCATTAAGGGCATCCTGAAAACCTCTGCCCAGTTAGGTCAGTGGGGGGGGGTACCCATCAAATCCTGGCAGCAAGGAGGGATCTGAAGACTCCTCTGAGCGGTACAGGACAAAGGAGACCAGGTCCCCACATTCTGCCAGCCATTCCCAGGCTCGCAGAATCCGGGAAAACCTGGAAGAACAGACGGGAACCTCTGGGAGCAGTGCCTCTGAGTCAGAAGATGAATGGACCAGGGTTACCTGGACCAAAAGGGCCAATAAGACAAAAAGGGCCTTGCTTAAGGACCCCTTTAAGCAGATTAAGGCAATCAGGAGCATCATCACGCCTTATCATAAGAACGCCAAGTATTCTGTTTGGGAGCACTTAGAGTTGTTTGAGCAAATGATGGAGACTTTCCATTTGAAGGACAGCCAAAGCTGTATTAAATATGTAAAGTGGACCTTCTCCCCTGAATACTCCAGTTTCTTTGCGGGGCTGGAGGACCAAAATCATTTAAGATTGTCCATCTATAAGGCGGCCATCTTGAAACATTTTTCTACTCATAGAAATCCTCAAGAGGCTCGCAAGGCAGCCTACAATTTACAATGTGGGGAGGATCAGGCCCCACAAGAATTTGTGCAGGAGTTAAAGCATGCTTTTGCACAGACCACAAGAAGGGTGCGCACGGATAGCAGAGAATTTATTAATACGTTTTTCCATGCCTTGCCCAAATACATAATGACCCAGCTCGTGAGAGATTTTCACGAGAAAAGATCTTTAGACTGGGTCATTGAACAGGCGACCCGGATCTATGAGTTGCAGAAGCCAATAGAAAATAAAAATAATGCGCCCAAAAACCCCAAAGCCAACAACACCCCTGCTGCTGCCAAGGTGGAAGAGGTAAAGGTCACCCCCGTTTTAGATTTGGAGATGGGGGGGGCCTAAAAACCTACCTGCACCTAATAATGCTAGGCCCAGAAGGTCCTCGGGCCAGTCACAGACAGGGAGCCAAGGAGGCAGCCCCACAAATGGGGTCCCTCGCTCTCCTGATTATGTAAGTCCCCGTTACAAGGGAAATCGACCCATCCTGGGTTATGTGTGGACTCCTCCAGCCCAAGGGGGGGGATCCAGCCAAGCACCTAACCCAGGGAACTTCCCTCCTAACTTCCCACCGGAGGGCAGAAATTCTCCAAATCCTGGGCACAACTTTTTCCCCAGGTATCCACCCAACTTCCAACCCCAAAATCATCCATCATTCTTTCCCCAATTCCCTGAGCCCAGACAACCTAATCCGGGAGAGGGGAGGCCAAGGGTGGAGGGGTACCCAAATCTTCCCAATCCGGGGTACTACCAGAGAAGGGATAGCTACCCTTCCCGGGATCAGCCCAGGGGAGAAAACAGGGCCCCGTATCAGCCTGAGCGGGTTTCCCAGTTAGAGCGCCAGGTTCAGAACATGGCACAGGAGCTGGGTCGCGTGCTAAGGGCTCAGCAGAACCCTCAGATGGGCATGCCGGCACAGAATGCCCCAAACTCTGGACCTGGTGCTCCAGAACAATGACGGGGCAGCACCCCGATAACACACCGGTTCCCAGGGAGGAGGCACAAGGGGAAGGGGGGTGTAAAGCCTTGGAGAAAGCTTCCTTCCCAACTTGTAAACAGCCCCTGGAAAACCAGGAACCGGAAACAAAATCTCCTACCCCTGAAAGTCTGCCACCCAAGGAGCAGAGGGGGGGTAGGAGAAATAAAGGACCCAAACAGACCCGTTTTGTGGAAGAAATACAGATCTTCCAATTGGAAGGAGAGGGATTCCCAGAGGATCCTGGGAAAAGGATATTCTCCTTCAGAGATGGGGGAACTCCTCCCAAGGAAAAATGGGTCCCTAGGGATGCCGCCCACCACCGCCCACCATCTCATCCCAGAACCAACAGCAAGAAAATACCCTGGTTCAAACCCATCCTGGTGACTGCCTCCAAAAAGGGGGGGGCGGCTGGGAACCGGAGCCAGGGGAACCCACAATGGCTCTGATCTCCCGTTGCCAACTTTTTCTTTCAGATTCCCAAGGCTCTCCACAGAATTCTGCCCAAATCTCTTCGCTAGCGATGTCCAAAACCGGAAAGTTAGCCCACCAGTTGTCCAAAAATGTGCATTATCTGTGCCCCCTTGAGGAGAAGGAGGGAAGATACTATGCCCCGGTACAAGTACAGGGGCAGGGTACCATTTTGGCACTGGTGGACACTGGATCTCAAGCTACCCTTCTGTCCAGAAGGGCCTTTGACGAACTGAATGCAGGAAGGGGAGAGAATTACCAAATTCCTCTCACCTCTCTTCCTGGACAACTGCAGATCTTTGACGGGAAGGAGATTCCTGTTGAGGGGACTGCACACTTGGACATTAAGATCGGGCGACACAAGGTGAAACACCCGGTCATAGTAGTGACTCCACAGGGCACCCCTTGTTTACTGGGGAATGACCTCCTGAGGAGGTTGTCACCCTTAATAGATTGCGTAAACAAGGTCCTCTGGACCCAGACTAGCCGACCAATAAAATTAAAACAGAGTGTCAACCATTTTAGTTTAAACGGCACCTGCCACATGGTTGAACAAAAATCTGACCAAGTAGAATTTCACTTCCAGAATAGCCAAATTCCAGACGTGACAGTAATAGCAGTAGGACAACAGACTGGTGATGGAGGGTCCTCTCTATTTCTGAAAATCAACCTTCCTTCCAGTCTAAAGTGGTACTCCACGCTGGAAGGAAACACTCTGAGATTCTATACTAATCCACAATCAGAAACTCCCACTCCTGTAGTCCAGAAAGATGTGAAATCAGCTCAGAGCCTGGCTGATATTCAGCAAATTGGAGAGCAGTTGTTCATCCCTGTCCAATTAAATGATGGGAAGGACTCTGTTCTCGCTCGAGTGTGTGTGAACAACGGTAAGAGCTTCATCAGCGAAGCCATGTTCCGCCAACTCCCAAAAGATCCAGCCATTCCCACATTCAAACTGATAGACAAATGGGAACTGGACCTGGAAGCGCCTAATTCCAAACATCTCCTTCCAAGCAGGTGTATGCTCAAAATCTCCATTGGCAACAAGAGCATAGTCCATAATTGTTGGGTCGTGCGAGACGTCACTGCCGCCTTTTACTTAGGCAGTGACGATCTCAATCGCTTTGTCATTAGTTTGGACCTAATAAACTTCAAAGCTTGGTCTCGATTAGCGGATAATCCCATGGGCTTTGATGATCCAGAAAAAGCATTTAGGTCAGCTCAATTGCTACCTTATGCAGTTGAAATTCAGATTAAAGAGGAAGTCACCATCCCAGAAAGGACCCGACAATTCTCCCTGGAAGTGAAAGCTAAAAGAGGACAACATTTGAAAAACCCTGATGCTTACATACATCTAAACGCTTCCCTCCAACAGCAAGGGTTGGGGGTAAACCCAACTCCATTAGTCAACATAGAACATGACACCATTCTAATAGAGGTGGATAACAGCGACTTAAAGAGTATTACTCTAGCCGCAGGCACCATTATTGGAATGGCGGTTGATGACCGACATTTTTCCATCGATTTAGGAAATTAACTGTTAGGACCAATCCCCAAGGACTGTTTTGACAGTGACAGTGATGACAATACAACACCAGACAGGATTGTTACCCGGCATGGGGGGAACTTCCTGGTGTACACTTCTTGCCCTTATGGTAAGGAAGATGTGACTTCAGGAGGGATGAGGTGATTTTCCAGGTCCATGAGGGCTGCCTTTCCCACCTGAAGCTTCCGGTCCAAATCAGCACTCTGACCAGGGACTTCTCCACCCAGCTGGAGGAGGCCGCGGAGATAGCCAAACCAGAAGTCTTTCCAGGCTTCAGGCAAATGTTGGAAGAGAGAGTCAACCTAGCTGATGCCTGTGTGACTCTGGAACAAAAGCAAAAGTTGAAACAAGTTTACTTGGATTTCCAAGATCTCTTTGCGGTAGACTCATATGACTGTGGTCGCACGGACATCCACACAACAACAATCCCCACGGACCCTGGCATGACTCCTGTGTTTGTGAAGCAATATTGCTTGCCTCTCGCATCAATGGAGTCCCTTACTGAAATAATTAAGAACCTTGAGTCCCGGGGAATAACGCGTCCAGTCCACATCACCTTCAATAATCCGGTGCTGGGAATATTGAAGCCAAACGGCCAGTGGAGACTCTGCGCCGACCTCAGGGAGCTCAACAAACGGGTCCATACTTCCCGATGGCCTCTGCCCTACATTGACCAAGGGCTGGCCCAGATCCAGGGGTCACAGGTATTCACTGCAATAGGCCTGACCAATGGATACTGGACTGTGCCTGTCAGTAGGGAGGACCAATAAAAGCTGGCTTTTACCTTTGGGGGCCAGCAATACACATGGACCCGGACTCCCTTCGGATACCTCAACTCCGGCAATTAATTCAACATTTTCCTACATAAGGCCATGCCCAACCTGGGTGCGAGGGGTAACCTGGCTTATGTAGATGATGTCCTCATCAAAAGTTCATCTGTGGAGAAACACATAGCGGAGATCCGTTATGTTCTGACGCAGTTGAGGGCCGCCGGAGCAAAAGTTTCCTTTCAGAAAGCACAGTGGTGAAGAACCCGTGTTAATTTCTTGGGGCATGAGATTACTGCTCAGGGCCTCTGTCCCCAGGAAAAGAAAGTGGAAGCACTTCAGAAACTGAAATACCCCACAACTCTGCGGGAACTAAGGAGCCTCCTTGGACTGACTAATTACAGCAGAAAGTTCATTGAGGGCTACGCAGAAATCACCAGACCCCTGATTCATCTCCTGAAGGGGGGGGTCAAGTGGGAATGGGGTCCAGAACAAGCCCAGGCAGTAAAACAACTCAAAAGAAGCCTCTCACAAGCGCCTTGCCTAGCTTACCCTGTCAGAAACAAGGAGTTCTTCCTGGAGACGGGGTTCTCTAATACGTGCTTGACGGCAGTATTATACCAAAAGCATGACAAGGTCAATAAAGTAATCTCCTATGCGAGCAAAACTTTATCCTCTGTGGAGGAAAAATTCAACGATTGTGAGAAGGCACTCCTGGCAACGGTGTGGGCATTGAAGAATTACCGCCCGTTTATCCATGGGGAACACATCATAGTGGAGACTCCACACCAGCCTCTGCAATATCTCCAAAGTGACAGAATCCGGGCCGGAAATGTGAGTAATTCCCGAATTACTTCCTGGATTCTGTCAATGCAAGGCTTTCCTGTGGAGGTCCGATATGGCCAAAACAAGAAGAGTCCCCTCGCGCAAGGTCTGGCTGACTTGCATGATTGTGCCAGAGAAAACTGTCTCCAGGACGAAAGTCTAAAAATCAAGGACAACATGGAGGCATACCTTAATTCCCCACACAAAGTCTTTGAAGAAGACAAGTGTGAGGGAATGCCCACTGTCTATGTGGATGGATGCTCTTACCATGTTGACAACAACGGGGAGAAAGAACTGGTGGCCGGCGTAGGGAATGCATGGGTGAATGAGTCCCCAGAACCCTCCGCTGGATACAAAATTGGTCCCCGAAGTAGTCAGGTGGCGGAATTGATGGCTGTGCATCAGGCCATCCTCACTGCTGTCCAGCATCAACTCCACAAACTGGTCATAATCAAAGATTCGGATTATGTACGGAACGGGTTCGTGGAGCACCTGGTTAATTGGAAAACCAGAGGCATGTTATGTGCTAACAACAAACCCTTGAAGCATGGGAAGTTGATCCAAAACATTGATGATCTGGTCACCTCAAAGGGAATGACCATCTATTGGAAGAAGATCAAGGGTCATTCCAAAGTAGAGGGACCAGACAAAACTGGAAATGACTTAGCTGATCAGCTGGCCAAAACCGGGGCCATCCAAGGGGATCTAATTGAGATTGAGTCCCTGTTGGGGGAAATCCAGGTCACTGCTATCACTAGGTCCCAGACAAATGCTCACAACGACCTTTCAATTGCACAATGGAGTAAGGAGACCCCTGATGCTGATTTGATTACCGCTCAGAAGGGGGATCCAATAATTGGTAAGTTTTACCAACACCTTGAGGACCCTGAGAACTTTCCCCTGACGGATACCGATTACATTGGGAAAGAGGACCTAAGAGTGTTGATGAAATGTCCAAAAATGTTCCGAATCCAAGACGGTTTGCTGGTAAGGAAATCCAAAGCTGGCCACGATCAGTGGGTGGTTCCTACCTCATTCCGAAGCCTGATGTTAAGTCACGCCCATGATGCGGCCACCGCCAGTCATAGGGGGTTTCACACAACACTGGAAATCTTAAGAGAGGTTGCATACTGGCCACACATGGGGCAGGACCTTGACCAATGCTTGAAGGGGTGTCTTGTGTGTGCGCAATTTCAGCCGACGTCCCTCACACACCGCGCGCCTCTCCAAAAGCGGGGGATGACACTGCCATGGTCAAATTTACAAATCGACTTTGTAGGCCCTGTGATTCGCTCTGCTAGGGGGGATAAGTACATGTTGACTGTGACATGCTTGTTTACCAAGTGGGTGGAATGTCTCCCAGCCCCAAATTGCAAGGCAGAAACTGCAGCTGCCCTGATGATTAACCACATCTTTTCCCGTTTCGGCCTACCTCAAAGGATTGAGTCAGACAGAGGTAGCCACTTCACCAGTGAAGTAATGACAAAGATGTGGGAGATACTGGGGGTCAAAAGGAAGTTGCATATTGCTTACCAGCCAGCTTCTTCTGGGGCAGCAGAGAGATATAACCGAACCATTGTGAGCATATTAAAGAAGTTTGTGGCAGATTTTGGGCCAAGTTGGGATATCCGATTACCTCTGGTCCTAATGGCCATCACATCTACCCCTTCATCTGCAACCAAAATGTCACCATTTGAGTTGATGACTGGGCGCAAGATGGTGCTTCCTCAGCATTTGCTCTACAGGACCCAAGAGCAGACACTGATAAATGCCTCCACAACTCATGAGTATGTGGAGAATTTAAGGAAACACCTTCAACATGCTTTTGCTTATGCTCAGCGGAATCTAGAAAGATCAGCTGATAGCATGAAGACCCACTATGACCTGAAGACTTCCAGGAAGGAATATCAGGTGGGGGACCGGGTCTATCTATAAAATTTCCAAAGGAACCAGGCCAAATAGCGAAAATTTTTGCCTACATGGAAGGGACCCTTTGAGATTATAGACAAGATCTCCCCTGTGGCCTACAAGATCCGCATCCCCAAAGGCGGTTTGGCAGAGGGGGAAGACAAGTGGGTCCACATTAACCAGTTGAAGTGTTGCCATCCCAGGCACACTCTGCAACAACTGGAGGAATCCTCTGGAATCCTAGAGGGTACTGTCTCAGATTAATTCAGTTCCAAATTAAAATATCCTACATATCGCCTATCAAATTCTGAGTTTCTCAATGTGGGTGTTTTCGTTTTGAATGCAAAAAGAAATGTCCATGTTCACATGTTTTGACTATAAAATTATATGCCACCCCACTATATCAATGGTGGGGGAGAAATGTCTATGAATAGGTATTGCCGCTCTTCCTTTGTCGTCCTAGGAGAAAGAAAACCTGGAGACGGGCCAAGGAGGACGATCAGGAGACCGGGAGCAGAGACGCAAGGGGCCCAGTGTACCGCCCAATACTCCCATCAGGACCGGCGAGGAGAACCGATCGATCCGACCGGATGGAGGAAAAGATGCTGAACTGTGCCATCTATTGGAAGAAGATGAGGAAACATCCCAGGTCTTGCGAGTCCCATCAGTGAAACAGAATGGCCATCGCAAGAGGGGGGCTTGTGGGATGTTTTTACCCATGCATCCGAGCCCTACCCCAAAAACTGTGCAGTACTGGCATTGAAAACATCATGATGGCCAGAGCTTCCCAGAAAATGCCCAGGGAAGTGCATGAAGAATAGGCTGCCACCCATTTTGCCGATGTTATGGGCACAGAAGGGCACTGCCTAAAACCATCATTGGACTACCCACACAGTAGCCTGAAACCATTGGGAATGGCAATGCTGATTGCCAAAAGCAACCTAGAATTGTGGGGAATTCATTTTCTTAAATCCCAAAAATGGGTGCATTATCAGTACTCACCACTATCCAAAAGCCGGCGTTTTAAAACAACACCAGATTTTTTTTGTGTAAAACTGAATAAATGAACCCAAAGCAGGCCAAAGAAAGACTTACTGAGAGGTGGATCCAATGTAAAGTTATATTCTGAAGTGACTTGAAGGTTTATAACAAGACTGGCTGAGCTGTGGATTTCAGCATTTTAAGTAAATTTGGACTGAAAGACACTAAAAATCTAAATGTTTAAAAGAAATGAGTGACCTACTTTTGAGTGTCACATAGGTTGCAATTGTTTAAATGTCATAGTTTGAAACTTAGAATCAGCATTCTAGCTGCATATGTAAACATGGTTAGTTTTATTTGATTGCAGAAAACTGGGTAACTAAATGTGACATTAGCTGGGGCCTGGTTTAAGGAACTGAATTCTGCCCACCAGCTACCCCCGACAGGAGTTGAGACTTGCACAACTGCTGTGTTCCCAGGCCTAGCTGCCTTTTGCTGTTCCCACCAAAAGGGATATGACACTTCTCTGATTGAATTACCAAGGGACTGCTAGAGACTAAACATAGGACCCAGGCAGAGGGTTTATTGAAGTGGCCATAAATGGCTTCCTCTTGAACAATGGGCCTTCCAGGGCCCAGGCAGATGGTTTATTGGGGGACCGTAAAACAGCTTCCTCTTGGCAGAAGCTGGGAGGGGCAGGGCCTCTGAGCCTGGCAGAAACTGGACAAACTGGTTTCTACACCATGTGACTTGGGAAACCACACCCCTGTATCCAGAATATGGTTTTAGAAAAAGATGAATAACTCATAGTACGGACTTGTCATAATTATTTAAATGATACCATAATTCTTGTGATTTTTCTGCCCACATTTTAAGAGGTTTTTAGAACCGGTGGCATGATCTGGGGGCAAACTAGCAGTTAAGAGGGTATTACTTAAAATGTCTGCATGTGAAAAGTCTGATACTTCATCAATGAATGCCTGCATGCCTTGCACACATTTGGGTAAATTTGAGTAAGAATCTGATATTGGTAACTTGACCAAAAAGTGAAATATGTTGCCATTTCTCAATGCAAGCTCCCAGGAAGAGCAGATTTGAACAGGGTATATCTCATGTGATATGCATGATGGGTGCATGTAATTTTTAAACCACTGTGTAGCTATGAAATATGTCTTTTTGATCAAATATAGATTGTGTGTAAAGTTGACAGGGGTGGGTTCTCTGTATCATAAACAGACCTCATCATGATGACACTTCATTTCATTTCCCCAATCAAGGGGAAGAGGAGGAAGTGGCCAATGACAAGTGGAGAGGGGCTGGCTAGTGATGCTGCACACACACCCACTTTCAAAACACATAAAAGCAGACAGACAGGACAGATAGGGACTTTCAATTCCTTTTGCTGCAACGCGCTCTGCCGGACCACACAACATCCAGAAGATACTAGATTCAACACTTAGACTTTAAAACTCCAAAGAACTTGATTCAGAACTCAAAGCAAGGGCCTAAACCCACAAACTGAGAACTCTTCTCAGTGGGCATCAGCATCCAGCAAACCTAACAGCGAGAGAAGCGAGAGAAGCATCCAGGAGCCGTGCAGATCAGCGCTGGGTCCAGAGAAAGCTGTGCAGAAAGATCCAGAAGCAGTGCTGTACCCAGAGAAAGCAGAGCAGTATCCAGAACCAGAGGCAGAGCAGAGCTGACCCAGACCGCTGTTCGCAGAACCAGAGAGCTGACCCAGACCGCTGTGCGCAGAGACCGTCCGTGGCGAGTGAAGAAAACCTGACAAGATTCGTGGCGAGGCCCATTCTATTTCTAAATATATTGTGAGTACCTAGCAGAACTGTGCAGAACCAATCTCTTAGTTAAAATAATATAATTCAATCTATTTTAATCTAAGTAGAACTGCCTCCTAACTGTCACCTCTCATTTCTAGCTGCTAGCTGTAACTTGTCACTTTGAACTTTTAAAATTTCAAATCTGAAAAACGACCTTTACCATATCGCTCATATCTCCGTGACCGTTTGTCTTAGAGACTTGCAGTAACTTTCCTCTGAAAGCTGGGAACCTAGAATCACATTCATACTCCCTATACATTCGCCGCAATCGCGAAAAACGCACTCGTGAATTTGCCGCGATTTGCAAATTTCTCCACGTGTGAAAACAGCAGCTTCCTTGCTTTCATTTGCCAAAAATTCGTTTAACCTGCCAATCATTCCTAGAACATTGCTAAAGTAAGCCTGAACTAATTTAAACCAACTAATCCTCAACCTGAACCTCCAGAGGGAATTAAAATCAGTTTAGCACATTTTCACTTCATTGCCAGCACAGATAAAAGCATTTTGGGCCTGTGTTTTAAACTTCTGTAGTCTAAGCTGCTGGGGTGAACTGAATTACATTTGATTGCATTTCTGAGAACTGTGTGCTTTCCTTCCATTTCCTTGCATTGCATCAAGGGGGGGAGGGCATTGCCAGAGAAAAGTGATTACATTGTTTTGTTGAAATCATATTGAGTATTTTCTGTATTGCATTTCATTCAACATTTCATCCATCTGAACTTATATAAAGCATTCTCTACCACCTTATTCTTCTGTTCCTATTCACAAGTGTGCTAGTGCCAGACTATCCATTATTGATTACTGATCAGATTAAGTGTGATATCCAATTATTAATTTATTATAAAGTGTGATATATATCTATATTGTTTAAATTCTCAAATAAACCTTTTAACTTGCAAAACAGAACTACTTCTTGGCTCATTGGGGTCAGGGGGATTCCAAGAGAGGGGTGTTATATAGGGGTAGTCATCCAGAACGCATGAACTGGACATAAAGATATATCAATAAGGGTTTCCATTCAGTATCCCAGACTAGGCATTGACTTAGCTGTAGTGTTGAATTGAATCCTCTTACAGTTGTATCCCTAACAGTTCCACCACCTCTGGATGTCTGCACTTATCCTTGCACACTCAGGCCATATTTTCACTTCTTGTCATTTTTTCTTCTTCTTATGTACTGCACTTTTGCCTCCCCTTCCCCATGCACTTGGATGATCTGAGTGCCAACTGGCCTAGTAGGTTTGTTGTCTCTGTTTCCCCTCTGTTCCCCCTCCCTTGCCTCGTTGTGCCTTTCACAACTAGTGTATAGGTGCATGGTAAATGCCATATCATACAATTTGACATCATATCATATCATACCCACATTGTATTCAGAGCAACACGATGCCTGCCACTTACCTTGTTTACGTCATAGTTTTTTTTCCCGCAGTACCCTACTTACAGCAATTGTATCAAAAGTGATTGCACAAAAGCACCACTGAATGAATGTTATCAATTTCAAACAAGTACATGCAGTGCATGCATTCAAACAGGATGCCTGCCCCTTACCTTGCAAACGTCCACCATAGGCTTCTGCACTTCTTTGTACAAAGAGAGCTTTTGCCACAGTTTTTGCTTACACACCACAACCACAAACCTTATTGAGCAATGCCTGAGCATCCACAGTCCCATTTGCATGGCTCCCATCCTGCAAATGGCTGGATGTGGCAGGTCTATCGCAGAATCTGCTGAGTTTTTGTGCTGGGGGTGTGTGAAACAGGGTAGGGGTTTGTGTATTTAGTACTGTGTCTGAAAAGAGGGCTTTTACTTATTTTTTTGGTCTTGTTTTTGGAATGTACATTATTATTCTTTTACCTCTTTCGATGCATTTCTGTTTGCTTCTCCTCCTGACATTTCTACTGACTGAAGGTGAATGCTTCTCTTACATTTCTACAGGATTCTCTGCAATGCTTCATGCATAGTGGCAAAACAAACAGCATTGCCAATTGAGGTAAAATAAATGCCATTTCCTTGAAACCACTGCAAATCTAGCTCGTTATTGCTGTCATAGTCACTGCAGAACATCCCAAAACTGCACATAAACTCACACATCCTTCTGTTTATGAAACACCTCCTGACCTCTAGCTGTGGACAAATTACACCAGCATGGTCCCATGCTCCTCTTGGTGGCATGGCTGAGAAAATCACCTTGGCAGTGGGAAAAATCTGCATCACTGCTGTCATCAACTTCTTGAGGTGATGGAACAAACGTGAGCACGACATGTACCCCAAATATAGTGCTCCATAATGCATGACAACTACATCAACAGTACCAACAGAGGCCACACATGTACAAAGGAGAACGATGGCACCGAAACCCCACTCATAGACTGTGCCCCAAAAAGCCTCCAGGACTCCACTCCTTCCACTGAAAGTTAGCAGCAAAGCCTCTTTCCATGGCATACCTATGCAGATCTTGCACACATGTATCACCCACAATGAACACTCTGTCTCTGTCCATCTCTACCAACCTCACTGCATCGATCTTTTGGGGAATTAAATCACTGGCCCTTCCTGTCAACCACACCCTCGACACCTGATTGGGTAAATCCAACAGTTCCATTTCCATACCCACCATCCTTAAAAGGGCAGGATGTAGCATGTGCGCGTTTCCAGCTACAGTGAGTCCCTTTTCCCTTTCCACTGCAGCCATGCATGCAAGGCGCTAGGCCTTCACCATGGAGAACACACCATAGTACACGCTATGTTTAAATTCTCATGTTATGTACACTGCACTCTCCATCTACAATTGAGCCTGCCAGCTTTCACCCTGGGCGCACATTTTCAATGCATTGCTGCATAACTATGTGTTTGGTGTGCTGAACGGTATGTAGTAGGATGTGTACATTAGCCATAGTTTACATGTGTGCTGCTGAGCACGTCCTTTCATGCTGCAATATTTTAAAGAACTCCCTAAAGCAAGGCGCTTATAGAGGCCAAACCATAGAAAATGCAAATGTGACATGTGGCTTCCTATTGTGCGACAGGGGCAATGATGTACACCGTATGCTAATGTACGCATAGGAGGTCACTTCTGCTGGTCTACCAAGTCTACAATGTCCTCCACAACCACTGTTTAAAAGTGTCATGACCGCAGCCTCCAAGGAGTCAGGTTTAGCCCAACTGCCTCGGAAGCTGGGTCACAACTTCATTTTCAGGCACCCATCGGCTCCCATAGGGGCCTTATGGACCTTGTCCTGGCGCCAGTGGCACCAGGCTCATAAGGGGACCCAGTCCCGGCACAGGACGTGCCGGGCTCATGATGTAAGGAATGGTGCTTGGGTGGACCTACCGGCTGCAGACCATGCTGCTCACTCCCCTGCAGGATGAAATCCTCATCCATCCATGGCTGGAACTACTTTACCTTCTGGGTGTGGCCAGCACCACTCCCTGGGACTGGATACTGGAACTATTCTGGAAGCTGGGACTTCTTTCCTGGGCGAGGCTGCTGTGGAAGGAGACACCTAAGCACTCCAGTAGGACTATTTAAACCACGCCCGATCAGAGCAACATGCTTCGCTTTATTCTGCAATAGCAGCAAGACGCTCATCGTGTCAGCTCCAGAGAATCTTCCACTTCGGCATCTAGGGAAGAGAAATCCGTAATCTTACCTTCTGAAATACCATCTTCGTCTTCTGCAGCATCTGAGAAGGGAAAAGAACACCAGGTTAGCATGAGATAACAACCAGCGCAGCACTTACCCAATCCATCGGTGCATCTCAAGCCACGGGCTGCAGCTTTCCATTTTTCGGCACCCTGTGGAAGCAAGGACATTGGTTAGTAATCATCGTGAAACTTTCCCTACCTGCGCTGCATTCTTCTCGCCTCCGCCGACGCTGCTACTCGCATCTGCAAAACAAAAGGACATCATTAAGAAATACAAAACTCCATCCATACGCACGTGTTTTGGGCAGCTCTCATCTTTCTCACTCCTCGGCGCATTCCTCGACATCTATCTTTCTACCCAGCTGCTTCTGCAACCTGAAAAAGGAAAAGAGACATTAAGAAGTGCTTTAAACTTCGAATTGACATTTTCTACTTACTTGCCTGCAATACCTTCGCCTTTACATCGCTCTCCATTCAAGCAACCGCCGTTCGTGCTGCTAACGACGGCCTAGCTCCAAATCTTCATCCTCTGCAACCAAAAGGCTGGACAATTAACCAGTGAAGTAACTGGCTTCGGCGCCCCTGCACAGACGCAGGATGGAGAGCTCCGCTTTCACCTATATAAGGTGAGCACATTTAGCCTATGAACTACGTGGGGAGTACCAGGAAGGGGAGTCAGCTTGCCCAGTCAGGCTTCTATATCCTATTAACCCCTTGCTCTCCCAATTGCAGACACCTCACCCTTCAGATCAAGATCTCAGTGAGGAGAGGGCCTTTCCAGGGTGGCATTCGAGGCCTGCGCGTGACCCTAGAAGACTCCGAGAACCCCCAGCCCAGACCAGCGCCTCCGAGGGATTCAGGTGAGCGTTACAGAACGCGAAGCCACCGCAATATTCCCACCCGGGCGCAATGGAAACCTCGGACACAGATCAACTGGCTCAATTGCTTGGGGAACTAAGGGCAGAAGTACACGCATCTCGCCAAGAAACAAACGCTTTACGAAGGGAGTTGATCATGGCCAAGGAACGGACTGATGATCTGGCCAGACAGTTGCTACAGGCTCAAGCGGGACAGACGCCACTGCCTCCCTATGGAGGGGGCGGCACTCCTACAACCTCAAGTAATCCGGTGCAAATTAATCTGCCAGGGAATGTGCCTTTGGCCCCGCCCAAACGTTTTTCCGGTGATCCAAAGCGATATGCAGTATTCATCAATCAATGCCGCTTGCACTTTCTGTGTAGACCCGCCACATTCCCAACGGACCAAGCCAAGGTAGCGTTTGTACTTTCCTATCTTAGCGGTAGTGCTGCCGACTGGTCCATTCCTCTCGTGACACAGGATGACCCGCTCCTCTATAACTTTCAAGACTTTCAGACCAGTATGGAAAAGTTGTTCGCAAGACATTCGCAGGGGCAGGCCTTGGACAATGAACTCCTGTCACTCAGACAAGGTAATCAGGATCTCCTGGCGTACATAGCGTCCTTTAATAGACTGGTGGTTGAGACCAGGTGGCCTGAAGATAAGAGAATCACGCTCTTCTACAGAGGTCTACGTGGGGAACTAAAAGACGTTTTAGCTCAGGTGGTGAATCCGCCGCAAGACTGTTCAAATTATATCGACCTAGTGGTCCAATTAGATCAACGGCTACAGAACAGGAAGACCGATCGATCCAGATTTGAAACCCGGGTACTTTCAAGACCTCAGAGCTCCGCTAAAGGGAATGACTCCGTGGAACCAATGCAAATAGGAGTAGTAAAAGGACCATTAACCCAGAAAGAACGGGAAATAAGAAGGCAATTACAGCTGTGCCTATACTGTGGGAATTCTGGACATTTCCTTCGTGATTGCTCAGTGAAACCGGTCAAGAAGACCGTAGGAGCTTCTGATAAAACTGCTGAGAAACTGGAATCGGGAAACAACCTCGCCCGACAAGCGTAGACGTCCGCTTGCCGAGCGTTAGAACCAGTTCCTTGACCTCGCATTTGGTAATGCCTATGGTCCTCATATGTCCCAATAGACCAGATCGCATGCATGCTATCAAAGTATACATCGATAGCGGAGCAATCGGTAATTATGTGGGCCACGACTTGGCTACCAGGATGGAGCTTCCCCTACGTCCCAAGATGGTAAAGGACGTAATCACTACAGTGGATGGTACTGAAATAGCTTCCGGACCAGTTTCTCATACCACCGTGGAGGTAACGTTGTTATGTCAAGGCGGACATCGGGAGAAGATCATGTTTGATGTAATCAAGGCCCCGCAGTTTCAGGTGATTCTGGGAATGCCTTGGTTGGAAAAGCACAATCCTCAGATAAACTGGCGAGCCAAGGTGATTCGGTTTCCAGAATGCGCTTCAACCTGTTATCCTCAGCCCGAAATCAAGCTAGCAGCCATCACTTCCGAGGACCCCCGATTACCTCTGGAATACCAAGAGTTCAGCGACGTCTTTCAGAAAGATCAAGCCAACACCCTGCCTCCACATCGGTCATACGACTGCCAGATAGACCTGATACCTGGGTCCACCCCTCCGTGCAGTAGAATATATGCCCTCACTGAACCAGAAAACCTCCATCTCAGGCAATACTTGGACCAGTACTTGGCTAACGGATTCATCCGCCCCTCGAAATCCCCGGCTTCCTCAGCTTTGTTCTTCGTCCCGAAAAAGGAGGGTGACCTAAGAACGTGTATCGATTATCGCGCCCTGAACCAGATTACAGTCAAAAACCGATACCCGTTGCCCTTGATTCCTGAATTATTGGACCAGGTAAAAGGCGCCTGCATATACACAAAGTTAGACCTCAGAGGAGCTTACCATTTGGTACGCATTAAGGAGGGCGACGAATGGAAGACGGCCTTTCGCACTAAATATGGATTATTTGAGTATCAAGTAATGCCCTTTGGACTATGTAACGCACCGGCCGCTTTCCAGTTTTTCATGAATGATGTCCTCAGAGAACTTATTGATGTGTGCGTAGTCGTTTATATTGATGACATCCTGGTATACTCAGCCTCAGAATCTGATCATCGTAGACACGTCACAGCAGTTTTACAGAGACTTCGCCAACACCGCTTGTTTGCTAAACTGGAGAAGTGCACCTTTCACGCAAAGGAAGTGGAATTTTTAGGGTTCATCTTATCACCCAACGGAGTTCACATGGACTCAAGAAAAGTGGATGCTATCACCAAATGGCCTTCCCCAGCTTCCGTGAAAGGTGTGCAGAGCATGCTGGGCTTCGCTAATTTTTACCGAAGGTTCATTCCTGAATTCTCTCGGGTAGTCCAATCTATCACGGCTCTTCTGAAAAAGAATAAAAAATTCGAGTGGACTCCAGAAGCCGAACAAGCATTCCAAGAATTAAAAACCAAATTTATCTCTGCTCCAGTCTTAAGGCATCCCCGTCCAGAACTTCCCTACATCGTCGAGACAGATGCTTCCAGTCTTGCAATGGGGGCGGTGCTGTCACAAAGAGACCCCGACACACACCAGTTACACCCTGTAGCCTTTTGGTCTCGCAAATTTTCGGCTCCTGAAATCAACTACACAATTACGGACAAAGAACTCTTGGCCATTAAGTCCGCCTTTAAGGCCTGGCGGCATTATCTTTTGGGAGCCCGGCACACAGTAACTGTAATCACGGATCACCGTAACCTCCAGTACCTGAAGTCAGCTAAAGCTCAATCTTCGAGGCAACTACGCTGGGCTTTATTCTTTGCAGAATTCGATTTTGTAATCACATTTCGACCAGGCGTTAGGAACGGAAAAGCAGACGCCCTTTCCCGGATAGGGGTAGACGAACTTACAGCTAATACGGAGCCGGTGCCAATAATTCCTGAACAAAAGATACTAGGAGTAATCAACACATCATCCCTCGACGAGATTAAAGCAAGGGTCAATCAACTCATAACTCCCGAAGATTCATCGAATTGGCAATTGAAAGGAAAGGATTTTACAATAGATCAGAACCTATTGTATTTCCAAGGAAGACTATTCTTACCCTGCGCTGACTTACAAAAACAGGTCATCACCTGCTACCATGATTCTCTAATGGAAGGACATCCTGGAGTTGCCAAAACCTCCGAGAAAATTAAAAGGCATTTTTGGTGGCCATCTTGGAGGAAAGATGTTAAGGAGTTTGTGGCTTCTTGTGGTATCTGCGCACAAAACAAGAGTCAGAAGGAAAAACCAGCAGGATTGTTACGTCCAATAGACATTCCACCAGGCCCTTGGCACACGCTCTCGATGGATTTTATCACGGATTTACCCCCTTGCTCCGGATACAATACAATTCTAGTGGTCGTGGACCTTTTTTAAAAAATGGCTCATTTTATCCCACTGAAGGGTTTACCTACAGCTTCCATTCTAGCCCGAGAATTTCTTGAAAACATTGTCCGGTTGCACGGTTTCCCTTCAGTACTAATCTCTGACCGAGGGAGCCAATTCATTTCTCATTTTTGGCCGAGTTGTTGTCGTTTAGCACAGATTGATGTACGACTTTCCACCAGCCATCATCCTCAAACCGATGGGCGGACTGAGAGAACTAACCAAACTCTAGAACAATATCTGCGCTGCATGTTGCATCAATCCGAGGGTACTTGGAAGGATGTCCTTTGGATTGCTGAATACGCTTACAATAATTCAATCCATTCTGGGACAGGAAAAACCCCTTTTTTCCTGCTGTATGGAAGTCATCCTCGAACCTCAAATCTGGACCCACCTCAAGCTCTCGGAACACCTGCTGTTGACCATCTGCATTCGGCGATAACTCAAGCATTTAAAGAAGCCACAGCTCATCTTCAACGAGCTAAAGAATCATACAAAAAAGGAGCGGACCAACATCGAAAAGAGGCTCCTCAATATCAAAAAGGAGATCAAGTCTGGCTGTCCACAAAAAATGTATCTTTAAAAGGGCCACGCACCTTCAACCCAAGATATTTAGGACCCTACTCGATCACGGCCGTGATTAACCCAGTGGCTGTCAAACTAGAATTACCTACTCGAATGAAGATACATCCTGTCTTCCATGTTTCTCTCCTGAAACCTGTACAACCCGGAACCCGTTTGACTAAACCTCCTGAGCCAATCCAAGTTGACGGAGAATCCGAATTTGAAATTCGAGACATCTTGGACTCCAAAATTTCCAAATCAAAACTATACTACCTGATTGATTGGAAAGGATATGGACCCCAGGAGAGATCTTGGGAACCCTCAGAATATGTACATGCACCTCGTTTAGTCCGAAAATTTCATCGGGCTTTTCCCAACAAGCCAAAACCTCCGGAAAAGACAAGCTTGGGAGGGGCCTTGAGGGGGGGTACTGTCATGATCGCAGCCTCCAAGGAGTCAGGTTTAGCCCAACTGCCTCGGAAGCTGGGTCACAACTTCATTTTCAGGCACCCATCGGCTCCCATAGGGGCCTTATGGACCTTGTCCTGGCGCCAGTGGCGCCAGGCTCATAAGGGGACCCAGTCCCGGCACAGGACGTGCCGGGCTCATGATGTAAGGAATGGTGCTTGGGTGGACCTACCGGCTGCAGACCATGCTGCTCACTCCCCTGCAGGATGAAATCCTCATCCATCCATGGCTGGAACTACTTTACCTTCTGGGTGTGGCCAGCACCACTCCCTGGGACTGGATACTGGAACTATTCTGGAAGCTGGGACTTCTTTCCTGGGCGAGGCTGCTGTGGAAGGAGACACCTAAGCACTCCAGTAGGACTATTTAAACCACGCCCGATCAGAGCAACGTGCTTCGCGTTATTCTGCAATAGCAGCAAGACGCTCACCGTGTCAGCTCCAGAGAATCTTCCACTTCGGCATCTAGGGAAGAGAAATCCGTAATCTTACCTTCTGAAATACCATCTTCGTCTTCTGCAGCATCTGAGAAGGGAAAAGAACACCAGGTAAGCACGAGATAACAACCAGCGCAGCACTTACCCAATCCATCGGTGCATCTCAAGCCACGGGCTGCAGCTTTCCATTTTTCGGCACCCTGTGGAAGCAAGGACATTGGTTAGTAATCATCATGAAACTTTCCCTACCTGCGCTGCATTCTTCTCGCCTCCGCCGACGCTGCTACTCGCATCTGCAAAACAAAAGGACATCATTAAGAAATACAAAACTCCATCCATACGCACGTGTTTTGGGCAGCTCTCATCTTTCTCACTCCTCGGCGCATTCCTCGACATCTATCTTTCTACCCAGCTGCTTCTGCAACCTGAAAAAGGAAAAGAGACATTAAGAAGTGCTTTAAACTTCGAATTGACATTTTCTACTTACTTGCCTGCAATACCTTCGCCTTTACATCGCTCTCCATTCAAGCAACCGCCGTTCATGCTGCTAACGACGGCCTAGCTCCAAATCTTCATCCTCTGCAACCAAGAGGCTGGACAATTAACCAGTGAAGTAACTGGCTTCGGTGCCCCTGCACAGACGCAGGATGGAGAGCTCCGCTTTCACCTATATAAGGTGAGCACATTTAGCCTACGAACTACGTGGGGAGTACCAGGAAGGGGAGTCAGCTTGCCCAGTCAGGCTTCTATATCCTATTAACCCCTTGCTCTCCCAATTGCAGACACCTCACCTTTCAGATCAAGATCTCAGTGAGGAGAGGGCCTTTCCAGGGTGGCATTCGAGGCCTGCGCGTGACCCTAGAAGACTCCGAGAACCCCCAGCCCAGACCAGCGCCTCCGAGGGATTCAGGTGAGCGTTACAAAAAATCACCAACTTCAAATGCAAGCAGAGTGACAACTGCATGGCTGCATTATGTTGTGGTGGCTGTGATGAAGGCCTAGGCTGTTGGGTGCAGGTGGGCTGAATGGTATGTAGGAGGCTGTGTACATTGGCCATATTCTACATGTGTGCTGCCGAGCACGTCCTGTCATGCTGCAATATCTTACAGCACTTCCTAAAGCAAGGTTTTTATAAGGGCCTAACCATAGCAAACGCAAATGGTGACATGTGGCTCCTACTGTGCAACAGGAGCAATGATGTGCACCATATGCTAACGTACGCATAGCAGCTCACTTCTGCTGGTCTACCAAGTCTACAATGTTCTTCACAACCATTGCATAAAAGTCACCAACTTCAAATGCATGCAGTGTTACAACTGCATGGCTGCATTATGTTGTGGTGGCTGTGATGAAGGGCTAGGCTGTTGGGTGCATGGCCTACGTCCTACGGCCTTTGGCCATGCACTCCACAGTCTAGGCCTTGCCCACACCCACCACAACATAACAGAGCCATGCAGGCGAACATGCAGGCATGTGCCACAATTCAGAAAGGCAACATAGGCACCAGCACTTCTACCCAACCTCTGCACCCTAAAGCAGGGATGCAAACGCACATGTTCCACTTACCATAATGCACAAACACAGTGTTTGGCACCGCTACCCACTTCCATTCAGAAAGCATTTTAATAATGCCAACCAAACACAACATTGGTCCTGCTTCCAACTCTCTACTATGCGCATAGAAGCAATACTGCATAGTGCACTGCAACACTTACTAACCGGCGCTATGCAGACTACCCAAGCACATATGAGAACCAGTTCAACCGTTCCTTTGTCTGTATGTACACTTTTCCTATAGTGCAACCAGTGGACACAATGCACGACTGCTCACTGCAGCATCTCCACCCATACACCGAAAACTGTACAATGTGCTAACAATCACCACACCCATGCAGCCAAATCACACACACAAAGGAACAATGTGGCAATCAGTGGATATAGCATTTCAACAAGTGGACATATTTTCCTGTGCAAGAACTCCAGCCATGCATCAAAGCGGCTATGGACTACCACACACAACACACCATAGTACACGCTATGTTTAAAGGTTCATGTCATGTGGAATGCACTCCCCTTCTACAATTCAGCCTGCCACCACTCATCACAGAAAGCTGTCATGCTATAACGAAGGCTGCCTGCAATCACCACACAAGGTTATTGCTTTCTGATGTAACTGAAAATTGGCCTAGTATGCACGCAGACCGCTGGCACACCACGGTCTTCTTTTTATGAGCTATATCACATGAATCACTTATCAATCCCTCACCCTTTCCATCCCTTCTTCCCACCACCAGATGCTGTAAACTATGCTTTCCAGGCCCTTTTGCCACCACATTGTCCTTGGATACAACATGCCAGCGTTATCGAAAACTATTGATGCACAGCACATCACTGCACACTGCATTGCAAATAAAAGGGGATGCCAGAGCAGAGGCAGATATGACTACTTTTAGTTGCCACACAGTTACATACAAGAGGCCCAGCCATGAATACAATGCCTTAGGGGCTTGGCACACACACCACTACACCATATTCTGAAAAACTATGCAGGTGTTTCCCAAAAAACTTTGACGCCCAACACGCTTCCCTCCAGCCAACTAACGGCCACGTCCAAAGTTTGTTGACAGGATCCCTCTATAACTTTGCCCCCCCTGCACGAAACCTCACCAAACCTCCCAATAAAATTCAGAGCGGGCCATATGCTTGTTTTGCAAAGTTTGGTGAGGATTCCTCCAGGGGGAGCGAAGTTATAAGCCACAGAAAGAGTGGTCTTCATATGAGTTTAGCAACTTAACCAAAACTATACGGCCGCTACCGCAATACATATTACACGGCCCGTGGTAGAAGCCGTGTAGTTATGGTTAAGTTATTCATCTCATAGTGAGAACCCTTTTTTGGAGGCTTCTTGGCAAGCTTGGTGAGGTTTTGTCAAGGCAAAGCAAGGGCCTAAACCCAAGGGTGGGCAAAGTTAAAAGTGTTCCCAATTATTTTTTTTTTCCATAGACTGAATGGGAAAAAGTTTGCTCATGCCTACAGCTGAAACCGCTGGACAGATTTTCACCAAATTTGGGGCAGGAGCAGCGGCTTGGTCCCAAAAGCGTTCTTTTGTACATTTGGTGAAAATCTGTTCAGTAGTTGTTTTTAAAACAGGCAAAATGTAGATCCCCAAAAATGTGTGATATCTAGGTCCGCTGCATGTACCTACTTCCCTGTTTGCTCCGCGGACAGGACTCCAATTGGCCCAAAGGTGTCTGCGGACATACGACGTGCCCGCAGATTGGCTGGAGGGAAGTGTGATGTGTGTCATATTTTTCTGAAGCGCCCGCCATGTTGGAGCTGCGGATATCCGCGATGGCGTACAGGGCTGAAAACATCTTTGGGGCTTCTGCTGGTGGGAAGAGGGGCTGGAAAGGGTGTGGGAGTGAAAGATGGCTAATATGATGTATTTGTTTAGGTGGAAGAAGACCGTGCTGTGTTCACACTGTCCGTGGACACCGTCACAGTTTGCGGATAGATCATCGGGAGAGCAGCTTATGTGGTGCTTATGTGGTGACTGCAGAAAAGATTCATTAGGGTGTGGGAATGGAATGTAGATGATATGAGGAAGTGTATAGAAGTGGACAGGGCCTCAGGTGGCTGGATTATATGTGTGGGTTGTGGCCAGTGTACAGATTGTTGGGTGCATGGCTGTGTTATGCTGTGTTCATTGTGGCCTGCTACTAGAGTCTTGGGTGCATGGCTGGAGGTGATGCCCTGAAGAGTCCAGTAGTGTGGCCACTCTTTGAAGTACTGTAATGGTATGTGTAGAAAAGTGGGGAGGACCTCCGTCAGCTGGCTTATTGGACTGAAGAGTGTTCTGACTAGTTACATGTACTGGAATGCTAAGCGTACAGTAGTAGACAGGGCTTTAAGTGGATTTCTTATGTGTTTGAGTTGTGGCCAAAGGGCAGATTGGTGGGTCTTTTACTATTTTATTATGTATTGGTTGCAGGCAGTTAGTAGCGCATTGAGTGGAGAGGCCATGCATCCGAGAGTTTGTCAATTGGCTGCAAGTACTGTAATAGTATGTTAAGTGAAGTGGATTGGGCCTGAGGTGTATGTGTTATGTTTGTGGGTTGTGGTAAGTGGGCAGATGTTTGCATCCATGGCTTTATTATGCTGCGGTTGTTGTGGCCAGGGCCTAGAGTCTTGGGAGCATGGCCAGAGGCTGTAGGCCATATGCCATGCACCAAATACTCTAGGCCCTGGCCACAACCACTGCAGCATAATACAGCCATGCATGCAAACATTTTGACAGTGGCCTATGGATCGCATAGGAGGCCATGTACCCAAGCGTCTGTCCACTGGCTGCAAGTAGTGTAATAGTATGTGTACAAAAGTGGACAGAGTGTGTGGCAGGTGGTTTGTTGGTCTGTCTTGAGATTGTTGGGTGTATAATATTCTATGCACTGGGAGGTAATTGTGGCCAGTTACTATAGTATTTGGTGCATACACCCCAGAGTCCCAGAGTCTGGCCACTTATTGAAGTACTGCAATAGTGTGTCTAGAAAAGTGCACAGGGCCTTAGGTGGCTGACCTATTGGATGCAAAAAATTGTTGACTGCTTCTATGTCCTTGAATAGTATGTGTACAGAAGTGAACATGGCCTCAGGTGATTGGCTTTTGTGTGTGGTTTGTGGCTGTGTATAGATTGGTGGGTGCATGGCTGTCTTATTCTGTGGTCATTTTGACCAGCTACTAGACTTTTGGGTGTCTAGCTGGAGGGCATGCACCCAAGAGTCTGTACACTGGTTGCACGTACTGTAATAGTATGTGTATAAAAGTTGACAGGGTGTGTGTCCGGTGGTCTTTTGGACTGTTTCAAGATTCCTGGGTGTATGTTATAGTACGCAGTGGGAGGTTATTGTGGCCAGCTACTATAGTCTTGGGTGCATGGCTGGAAGCGATGCACTCAAGAGTTCAAGAGTGTGCCCACTGCTTGAAGTACTGTAATGGTATGTCTCAAAAAGTGGAGGGTGCCGCGGATGGCTTGCTTACTGCACCCAATAGTGTGGTGACTGGTTGCATGTATTGTAATACCATGGGCCTCATTGTAAGCCTGCCAGTCCGGAAACAATGGTGGCGGTAAAACCGCTGCCACCATTGTCTCCAGACCAGCAGACTACGAGTTCTGCAGGCTGGTGGTGTCACAACCGCCAGGTTTTACCAATTGGTGGTAATTGGAACAGAACATTGTTTGCTTCATTTGAATAGCAATTTACACCAGTTGTATTGTTAAATTTGAATGGACCAGACAGTTCTGTGTCTGACTCATTTGATAAAAGTGCAAGTTCTTTCTGCGTAGTTGTCTTTGTTTGTGCAGTTGGCTATGCATTTGTCTTTTCAGTGCATCCTTCCTTGGTTGTGGTAATTGGTGAAGTACCAGCTATTTTCAATTTCTTTGGTTGTATTGTTGTGAGATCAAGTATAAGTTGAGTTTGCACTATGACTACAAACTTTGGCTTTTTGAGGAACAGGGTACATTTTGAGATAGGGTGTGTAGAGTGCATGTAGTCTATTGTACTCTACAATGCAAGGAATGTCAGCAGTGACTTTACTTGAATCAGAATTGACTAGAAATAGTCCTTTAAGTGTTTGTAGGCGTGACAGTGCTACAAAACCCATGCCTGCTTTAAAGACTGAAAATAATAAATCCTGTTGAGGAAACTTTCTCCAAGGGACACTTATCAAAAATGGACCTCTGCGCCCTTAGATCTATTGCAGAGATATTTTGTGTCGCATGAGTTGCGCAACAGCGGAGAAAATGTGCTTCCTCCACTCCGCTTTATAAATCAAAGAAGATAAACGTTGTTGCACACTCTCTTTCATGCGCCACTTAAACCAAGAAAACTCCACTCAGTTGCAATATAGAAATACATTTCTGTATTGGTGCGGGTAAGTGCCCTTTGTGATGACACCTGTTTCAACGGACCACGCCGTCTTTTTCAAATCAGGGCTAATTCATTAAAATGTGATACAATACAAATACACAGATAAAAGTAAAAAGTTAAAGTCCAAAAACCCATTCAATGTGTGAAGTGTAGCACAGACAGAGAGGGTGGGAAATGGGAAGGATTAATTGGGATGAACAGTGTGACATTAAGAATCAAAACAGAAATTGATTCATTGTATAATGCCATTCAATAAACAAATTGGAGACAAAAATGGGATAGGGATGGAAAAGGGTTTGGTTGGAGAGAAAAAGAAAAAACAAATAGAATGCCATGAGTTCATTTGTCTCTGAAAACATGAATATGCAAATAGAATATAAAATCGTTTTTGAAATAAATGAATCTTACCCAATATTATGAGTTGCTTAATTTGGAACGTTGCTTTTCAGCTTAACATAATGATTCATGAGGGATCAATCCCAGCCTGCCAAACAATATTCGGGTTATTGAATGTTGTATTGGCACATCTGTTAGCTTATGACTGTCTAGTTAGTGTTCTTAAGCGGTATAATTACGTTCATAGAGAGTGTATTAGACCGGTTGAATATATCATGTTTCAATTATGTCTTCCTGTGAATACAGAAACAAAGCACATCTTACGTGCTCTTAACAGGCGAAAGAGTAAAAGAATTTCCAGGTGTCTAATATAGTAGTTGTACCATTCAGTCTAACATTGGGCTGCTTAGAGAGTGTGCTTCAATATCTCCTAGTGCTATGTGTGCTCATTAGATCGGACTTCTCCCATGCCGTGCGGGCTGGGACAGCAGAATAGTCCCTTAAGCGTGTCTTACCTCTGCAGTACCACATTAACACCTCCGTACGGTTCTGTCTGCGTTCGTGGAAGAATCAAAAATGGCAGCTTTATAAAGTTGTTGGTGTGGTTGTCACAGCAACCTCAATAGTCCTTTGTTAGTTACTGAAATGAGCGCCATCTTTTAGGGTTGTGTAAACGTACTACCTATTATCCAAGATTAAGTATGATCTTGCTTGAGATTAATACAGATTACGTAATGTATATTAAAGATATTTGTGAAGAAAAGATAAGAAATGTTACCAAAATACAAAGCAAATCTGATTCAGATTGAGGAACAATTATCCCAGACGTTAATGTTCTGGATGGATACAATAAAATTGAAAAAGAAGGAGCAATCATATAAAACATGTTAAATTAAATTTGTTGCTTACAAAGTGTACCTTTGGAAAGTGCAATTAAGTCTGATTAAGATATGGATAGACTAAATAGAAAAATATAAGAATATAAGGTAATTAAGTATTACAGAATACAAAGAGGGTGAACCA
The DNA here is from genome assembly GCF_040938575.1 of Ambystoma mexicanum. Taxonomy (NCBI): domain Eukaryota; kingdom Metazoa; phylum Chordata; class Amphibia; order Caudata; family Ambystomatidae; genus Ambystoma; species Ambystoma mexicanum. The sequence continues at coordinate 944,226,641 of NC_090926.1, forward strand.
ATATTAAGAAATATAACTTACTGTCCATATATGCAATTGTCCATTAAGTTTCAAATATTAACATCCTGAGCTGTTAGTTGCAATGCAGGGTAAAATAATTATGCGTTGACTTTGAAATAGATATCTAGCAGAAAATACATAGTTTATACAAAATTCAAATGTCTCATAAGAAGGAGGACATCTCATTGTCTGAGTTCAGACCTCTATCTACTGTCGGAAATCTACATATTAATTTCGCCTCCTCTTGTCTCAGTTTCTTCTCTTGATCACCTCCTCTCAGTCCAAGTGTTACTTTTTTAAGACCCAAATATGTAATGTCTTGTTTATTACTTAATTGATGTTTTATTTGCCAGTGAGCTGGCAATGGTAAATTGGTATTTTGACTGCCAATGCTGGACATATGTTCACGGATTCTGATTCTCATTTCTCTAATAGTGCTGCCAAGGTACATCTTTTTACATTGACAAATGATTGCGTACACAACAAAATTAGTTTTGCAATTAATAAAGTCAGTGATTTTGTACTTCGTTTTTAGTTGAAGAAAAACATGTAGAGTCAAATTCCTGGTTACTACAATTACCTGCAGGGTTTCGAAAATGCAGTTCTTATTTCATGTGCCAATATGCAATGTGTAACACTGAGATTTTTGAAGATTCTTATGGCACTAAGTACAAAATCACTGACTTTATTAATTGCAAAACTAATTTTGTTGTGTACGCAATCATTTGTCAATGTAAAAAGATGTACCTTGGGAGCACTATTAGAGAAATGAGAATCAGAATCCGTGAACATATGTCCAGCATTGGCAGTCAAAATACCAATTTACCATTGGCAGTTCACTGGCAAATAAAACATCAATTAAGTCATAAACAAGACATTACATATTTGGGTCTTAAAAAAGTAACACTTGGACCGAGAGGAGGTGATCAAGAGAAGAAACTGAGACAAGAGGAGGCGAAATTAATATGTAGATTTCGGACAGTAGATAGAGGTCTGAACTCAGACAATGAGATGTCCTCCTTCTTATGAGATATTTGAATTTTGTATAAACTATGTATTTTTCGTCTAGATATCTATTTCAAAGTCAACGCATAATAAACTTACCCTGCATTGCAACTAACAGCTCAGAATGTTAATATTTGAAACTTAATGGACAATTGCATATATGGACAGTAATGTATATTTCTTAATATTGGTTCACCCTCTTTGTATTCTCTAATCCTTAATTACCTTATATTCTTCTATTTTTCTATTTCGTCTATCTGTATCTTAATCAGACTTAATTGCACTTTCCAAAGGTACACTTTGTAAGCTACAAATTTAATTTAACATGTTTTATATGATTGCTCCTTCCTTTTCAATTTTATTGTATCCATCCAGAACATTAACGTCCGGGATAATTGTTCCTCAATCTGAATCAGATTTGCTTTGTATTTTGGTGACATTTCTTATCTTTACTTCACAAATATCTTTAATATACTTTATGTAATCTGTATTATTCTCAAGCAAGATCATACTTAATCTTGGATAATAGGTAGTACATTTACACAACACTAAAAGATGGCGGCCATATCAGTAACTAACAAAGGACTATTGAGGTTGCTGTGACAACCACACCAACAACTTTATAAAGCTGCCATTTTTGATTCTTCCACGAACGCAGACAGAACCGTACGGAGGTGTTAATGTGGTACTGCAGAGGTAAGACACGCTTAAGGGACTATTCTGCTGCCCCATCTTGCACGGCATGGGAGAAGACCGATCTAATGAGCACACGTAGCACTAGGAGATATTGAAGCGCACTCTCTAAGCAGCCCAATGTTAGACTGAATGGTACAACTACTATATTAGACACCTGGAAATTCTTCTACTCTTTTACCTGTTAAGAGCACGTAAGATGTGCTTTGTTTCTGTATTCACAGGAAGACATAATTGAAACATGATATATTCAACCGGTCTAATACACTCTCTATGAACATAATTATACCGCTTAAGAACACTAACTAGACAGTCATAAGCTAACAGATGTGCCAATACAACATTCAATAACCCGAAAATTGTTTGTCAGGCTGGGATTGATCCTGTGAATCATAATGTTAAGCTGAAAAGCAACGTTCCAAATTAAGCAACTTATAATATTGGGTAAGATTAATTTATTTAAAAAACGATTTGATATTCTATTTGCATATTCATGTTTTCAGAGACAAATGAACTCATGGCATTCTATTTGTTTTGTTTTTTCTCTCCAACCAAACCCTTTTCCATCCCTATCCCATTTTTGTCTCCAATTTGTTTATTGTATGGCATTATACAATGAATCAATTTCTGTTTTGATGCTTAATGTCACACTGTTCATCCCAATGAATCCTTCTCATTTCCCACCCTCTCTGTCTGTGCTACACTTGACACATTGAATGGGTTTTTGGACTTCAACTTTTTACTTTTATTTGTTTATTTGTATTGTATCACTTTTTAATGAATTAGCCCTGATTTGAAAAAGACGGCGTGGTCCGTTGAAACACGTGTCATCACAAAGGGCACTTACCCGCACCAATACAGAAATGTATTTCTATATTCCAATTGAGTGGAGTTTTCTTGGTTTAAGTGGCGCATGAAACAGAGTGTGCAACAACGTTTATCTTCTTTGCTTTAAAGACTGTGCTGCCAATATCAATCAATGCTTGATCTAGGGTTAGACCTTGCGATTTATGGGTGGTGACAGAGAAATGCTGTTGTCACCTGGGTATGTCTGGAAAATAACAACTGTACCAAGTGCTCCATTAACTTAAGCTTTCTCCATGTCAAGGTTACACTTTAGTATAACTGTACAGTTTACACACATTGTTAAAATGTTCTCCAAACCAGTTATGTTAGAGATAGCGTTCTCTAAGGTATTTAGTTGTGCTGTGGCTTGTTCACACATAGGTACTGTCATACCGTGCAAGTCTAGTTTGTCTGTGGAGTAAATTTGCACAAGTGGTTGCATTTCTTTTTTCAACATTGTTTCATTGAATTGTGGACAGCTTGCTAGAGTTGGCTTTAAGGACAGACAGTTTACATTTGTGTGTGCTAATTGTTCTATGACATCAGTAGCACATGTGTTATGCCTGTATAACTCATGGATGCATCTGCTATTTAAGATAGACTTTGCTTCCCTAGAAAGTACACCAATGAGAATGCTTTTCAAAATGTTGGAATCAGTAGGTTTGCAGACTGACGCAAGTTTTCAGTTACTTCTCTGTATTGGAAATGTTGCCAGAGATTTACATTTCCAATGCTGATAAGAGTTTTTCAGCACAGTTTGTGTCCTAAGGTTTTAAAAATAGGTTCACCTTTTACTGGTGTAAATTGAAGAATATCTCCGAAAACTATACTGTGTTGTCCTCCAAAGAGGTCTTTGTTGTCTGTTTTAAGGACTTCTTGCAATCTGAGGTGAATGAAAGCCAACATTAGTTTGAAGACCATGCTCACCTCATCTATTAGGAGCATTTTCATTTGTTTTAAAACTCTGCGTAGCTCCATAGCAGTTTGTAGTAGTCTAATTTGTTTTGGTGTTCTACATGAAGGAGTAGCAATCAATGTTACGTTACACCACCTATGTTGTAGGCAGCTAAACCTGTCAGGGAAGTTACAAAAGCTTGACCACGTACATACAGGAGTATAGGTTTATAGTTTTGACAGGTACACGTTTTAGTTTTGTGCTGCACACCTTGTTCAATTTCTTTAGTTACTTCTAGGAAATTGCAATGCTGCTCATTGTTTATTTGTGATTTCAGTAGAGCAAAGTATTCTGGAGATTGCTCATACTGACCCATGGTGTTTTCTACTTCAGTCATGCCTAATTCTGCCTCCTTTGGTATGAGTTGCTGTCCGAGTGGTTCTTGGCTTCCTGTAAGAGATGGTTGACTGCTCTCAGGAGTGTCTATATGTAGTTGTGCTTGAAGTTCTTGTTGGCGTGCATTGCCCATTTGTATTGTGTAAAGTGTATATCTGTTATAGTGCTTTCATTTGCATTGTAAGCATCTTCATAGGGGGCATTGGTGTCCAATAAATCTTCTTCTTTTCTCCATGGTTTAACCAGTTGGAGTAGGGACATGCAGTACAGTTCTCTATGTTGAAGAGTTTTAAATGATAGCTTTGTATGGCTGTGTTTGGTAAGTTTAACAAAGCTGTACTCCCAGGCCCTCATTACGACCCTGGCGGTAAGTACCGGTCATTACCGGCGTGGCGCAATTACTGTGTCCATGCTGGCAATAGACCACTAAAAGCGGCCCATCACGAGTTCGCGGGCACGAGCTTTGCGCCATGCCGGTAATGAACTCACCGCCATGCCGCAAAAGCCAGAGAAATCCCCCTTTCCGGCATCGTCTGCAGTGGAAATAACACCTCCAGAATCCTAGCCATCGGCATTAGCGGCAACCGCTAATAGCGGTCACCTCAAATAGCGGTAACCGCTGTTAGCGGTGACCGTAAATAAGCAGAACCGGAAGTAGCGTCATCGGGAAAGAGCACGACGGCCATCTTTAAAAACACAATCCATTGCCATGCACCACAACCAGGAGCCATCTGACCCCCAGAACTCCCACAAACTCAACCACCACCTGTTTGAATTTAGGATGCCAAAAGCTGTCAAAAAAACTGGAGATCGGCTGCGCCAGGAGCGCTTCTCCAGAGAGGAGCTCACCATGTTGGCAAAGAAACTGCAGGAGCATGCAGACGTGGTGTTTGCATATGACATGTCCCGACCAGCGCTGCAGCGTAAAAAGCAGATTTGTGCATTGGTCGCCCAGAGAGTCAGTGCTGTCGCCACGTCACCCCGCACACCAAAACAATGCCGCAAGCGATGGGATGACCTACATCTACGTGTGCGAAGTATACTGTCGGCCAACCGAAACCTTGGGATGGTAACAGGTGGAGTTGCAGAGTCGCCCATAAAACTTCAACCATGGGATATGTGCCTCCACCATAGGCACTGAGTCAATAGAGGGAGTCGGGGACATGGAGAGAGGAGCCCCGTCATCAACCGATGCAGGTAGGTGTCTCTAATCAAACAATGCCAATACCACCACGATGATGTCCACCTGAACTGACAGTGCAATGATGTACATCAGGGTCCAGCACACACATAAGCACAAGACTGCCTACAGGCAGTGCAGAGCATCACCTTGTCCACATGCATGATGCACCCCATTTGTGTTGCAACCCAAATGCCTCCATGCATCACACCCCCAAGAGTGAGGCAACCTGTATGTCACTCCCCACAATGTGACTCATCTACCAATCCATATCAATGCAGCCACCCCAATGCATGCTCAATGCCCGTAGACCCATCACTAACCCTTTCCCTCCTTTGGTCCCCCACAGGCACACGCCCGAGGAATTCCTGGGCCGAGGAGGGACAACACCGACCCTCCACTTCAAGGGGCATAGGCCAACCGGCACGACATCGGAAGCCAAGACCACATCACAGGCCACAGCACCAATGTGCTCTACGTCCCCCACTATGGCTCCTACAACAGCCACCATCACCCAATTGTGGGTGGCAGAAGGGACTGCATCGCTGCAAGCAGCACAGTTGGCGAAACAGCTGCTACAGCAGCAATCTCTGATGACGAGCAAGGGGATGTGCTGCATGTTGCAACTCCCCCCACTGGCCCCCTGCATTCCCCACTCCCGTCCCCATGCAGCCTGCCCGAAACCAGCATGCACGGGCTGTCTCCGGATAACTCATTGACAGCAACTCCCAGCCCCACCCCAACTGTGCCCAAGGAACACAGTATTTCGGGAACCTCTCAAACATCCACCCCACCCCGTAAAACACCCAAGAGGAGATCCAGGACATTGTAAGGCGCCAGCAGCAGCTCACTGACCTCTTGACGCAGCACATTACTGAATGTGGGAGTGTAAGGGACGACATCCGGGAATGTGCTGCATCCCTGAAGTCAGCAATAGAGTCATCCTCAATGGACATATGTGCAGAACTGGCCGCAGTGCGGCACATACTGTCTGAGATGGTGGCAACAATGCGGGACATGCGTCCACCACAGTTATCCGAGCAACCAAGTACATCTTCAGCTGCTAGTTCCACCAGGACCAGTTACGTGCGCAGGTCTGGCAGGAACCTGCCCCAATCAGACAGGGGGTACCTGGTGCTGGAAGAGGGGGATGCCAGTAGGCACAGCCTTGCATACTGGTGCCATGTGGTCCACTGGTGCACAGTACTGCACACCATGTGTTGGGGAGTTGAGGGGGGAGGAGGGAGAGGGTGTGTTGGGGATTTGAGGGGGTAGGGGGAGAGGGTGTGTGGTGGAGTTGAGGGGGGAGGGGGGAGAGGGTGTGTGGGGAGTTGAGGGAGGAGGGGGGAGAGGGTGTGTGGGGGAGTTGAGGGGGCAGGGGGAGAGGGTGTGTGGGGTGGAGGGCTTGTTCACTTAGTTATGCTTCTTCAATACACATTTTTGTTACTCATAATTCACATGTGTGGACATTGCCTATTGCGTACTTGTGCTTTATTGGTTAACAGTCTACAGTGTCCATGTCCCTGACACACCCAGGGCCACGAGTGCTATCTCCATGTAACACCCCCGTCCATGTGTGCTAGAAACATTGGTTGATCAGAGTCTGACGCATGTCACGTCCCTCCTGTGCATCGCTGCCTCCCTGAGGGGCTGCCCCATCCCCACCCTCCTCATCCTCTTTGTCAGGTGGTTGCAGTTCAGCGTCAGGGGGCAGGGGCACATTCCGTCTGATGCACATATTGTGTATCATGACACATGCCATGACGATCTTTCCCACCTTCTCATGGCGGTACAGGAGTGCCCCACCAGACCTGCTGAGGCAGCGAAACCGTGCCTTCAAGAGGCCAAATGTCTGCTCAATTACCACACGGGTTTGTGTATGGGTACGATTATAGTCCTCCTCGTGCCTGTTCTGTGGGTTCCGGACTGGGGTAAGGAGCCACCTCTTCAAGGGGTAGCCTGCATCACCTGCTGTGGGCAACAATGTATGTGTAAGTCATCACATCATATGGGACCTCATTAAGTGACACTATGGCATGCATTTCTTTCTTCAATTCAACCCCATTTCCATGCATGAATGGAGACACACGATGTGACTGCTATGTGTGTATTCCTCTTATGGACTGGTGTGCATGCCATCAACTAGTGGGCTCAGGGGAGTCCAGTTCCTTGTGAGTGCTCATGCACTGTGTTAGTCCACGGCGGTTGTTTCTGTAATCTGGCAGATGTCCAGTAATTTGTATGCTTTCATCCTGGCACCGTTGATGTCAGCCTCATGATGATCTCACTACGCACAACAAATGGTGTCATGCAATTCAGTTGGGCCTCTGTGTCAGTGTAGTGGTGTATTGATGTATGTGACCCTCATGTGACTCCTTTGTACGCAGTAATGGGGGACTGTCCTTTCAGTTGATATTGTTTGGTGCTGTGTATTGGCTATAGTCATTGCTTGTAGCTGCATTGTGTTGAGGGGGATTTGCTCTGATTTGGTACAGTGCACATGCAGATGGCTGTGGAATGGTTGTGACACTGCTTTATTTACATGGTAGGGCTTCTTACATCTTGCATTATGTGGTCAGGCGTCACGTCCAGTCTGGGCTGCTTTGGGGTATGAGAATGCTCCATTCCCTCTGACACTGACAGCCACTCACATGCGTCTCACCGAGAAGCCAGGATCTCTGCCCTGCATGTCGCTCCATGTAGCGTGGTATCGTGGAGTTCCGCAGACCCTTGAATCATGGGTTGATCCGGAGAATCGGGCACAACAGTGTGTGATGATCCTGTTCGAGTCACATACCATTTGCATGTTGATTGAGTGGTATAGCTTACGGTTGCGGTACACTTGCTCCATGGCATGTGGGACCACCAATTCCACATGGGTGCAGTCAATGGCGCCAATGCAACCAGGGATGCCGGCCAGTGAATGGAAACCTACTTTGGTGTTTGAGATCTCCTGGGCAGACCGTGGTAAGGAAATGTGGTCGTCTGTGTGCTTGAGGAGGGCATCAAGCCCTTGGTTCAGCGTACGTGAGAATAATGGTTGTGAAATGCCATGCATGTGTCCCACTGTGTGCTGGTAGCTGCCTGTGGCCAGGAAGTGGAGCACAGACAATACCTTCAGTAGGGGTGGGATGGCGGTGCGTGTTTCAATCAGGCTGACAATGTCGACATGTATCATGTCCACAATGGTGGTGATGGTGTCCCGGTCCAGATGGTACAGGGTGTGGATTTGCTCAGGTGATAGGTTGAATGGACTGGCTCTGATGCGTGAGATTGAGGGCTGCCTGCGTGGTGCCACCTGCTGCACTGGTGGGGCATGCTGGTCCTGCCTTGCCCTCCTTCTCCTCCTGCGTCTCCTCTGTGCTGCCTGTTGTTGTTGTTGTTGTTGTAGCACTTCCACTGCTATCAGGTCCTCCAGACCCAGCATTGCTGGTAGTATAGGAATCATTGTGGAGTGTGACTGGGTGTGGGAAGGGGTGGAGTGTGCTCCTTTTGTGCTTGCCCAGTCTGTATTGCCTCAACCTGTGCTGATTGTGTGCACCTGTGGCAGTTGGGAACACTGCACATGGCCGTTTATGGGTGGTCTGCGATGCCGGTATTTGCACCATGGCGGTAAGGTACTTTACGGCCTTCACTAGGGCGTTAATTGCATGTCCGAATGAGTCGTGATGTTCCCCTGTTTGCGCCATGGCGCTATTTCTGGCATGAGGGGTCGCGTGCCCGCGCTCATGTTGCTATTTGCGGCACCGTAAAGTACGGTGCCGCTAATAGCGGGTTGTCCTTTCCTAATCGTGTGGAGAGGTAAGCAATGCCGGTAATCCTTTACCGGCAACGTTATTCACTTACCGCCAGGGTCGTAATGAGGGCCTATGTATTTACCTTTGTTCTCATCTGGTTTGATATTATTTTTGTATGAGAAATATTGGGCTATGCGGTATAGGCACATGCTTTCTAAAGCAGTACTCCTGTTTGAGTAGTATGAGTCCAATACATTGTTTTTCAAAATGTCCTGGCTTTTTGGGTTGGTTTTGGCTATTGTTTCTATGTTTTGCTATGATTTGAGAACTCTTTTTCTGGATGCAGCAGGACCAAGGCTTAGCGAGAAATATTTTCAGATTTCCCAACGGTCTGTGGCTTCGTAGCAGGCACATTCTCTATGGGGAGCATGTTATGCCAAAGCTGTCAACATTTTGAGAAAGTGTTTTGTCAGATGATATGTCATCCCAGAAGTCTTTCAGCTCTGTTTTCTCTGCTTTAGCTAAGTAGGCTTTGACATATCATGCAACTGCAGTGGAATTGTCTGCAATGTACTGCACAGCCATGTTTGCATTCCATAGGAGGGCAATGATTGCATTGTAATCATTAATGTACTTTGATGCTTCTGGTCTTTTTATGCAGTGTGTGTTCTTAGGTGATTTGTTTTTCGCACTGTGTCTAACAGAAGACATGCAGCTGTTTACTTGTCCTGTAGTTGAAACTGGTCCAGGGAAACCAAAGCGTCAATTGGTGTAGTATTAGCCTTTGTTTTTATATTTGCAACAACAATACTTGCCACATTTGTGTCTTTGAAACTGCAAAATGTCTGCATGTAGGTCACTATGTGGACTTTCTGAAGGGATTTCACCAGTGACATATTTGTGAATGAACTACAAAACAGTGGCATCACTGTGCTGACCACCTTTTAGAGCACCTTCAATCCATAAAAGCATTCTTTTCTCCAAAAGAAGTGTTCCACATCCCTGAGGGGAAGAATATTTTTATTACAAATGAAGTCCAGCATGGCAATAAGTGATGATGGAAGTACCCCAATAGACGATGAAGAGAGCAGAGTTCTCCTTGTGTTGTCATGTCTATTCCTGCTTTATTTTGGTTTGCTATGCGTCTAAAATCATGCAGGTCTTCCCATGCATACTCTTCAAATCTTAAAGTGAGAAACCATGTGGGAGGGCCAAGGTTACCTAGCATTCACCATACATCTGCGTGATGTCAGAAAACGTATTATTTTGTACCACTCATGTTTGCAAAGAGATTTGTAATACTTGACTGTAAAACTACATCTTTCTCTTTCACCTTTTGAAAGATCTGCGTAGCAGACATGTTTAGAAAATTGGAACCTGTTTTCAATGTGAGTGCAACTCTATAACATAGAGTTGCTAGTTCACTTTCAAAGAGGAGATGGAATATGTATTCAACATTTAGTCTGAATCTGGGATCTTCAGAATACATTCGTAAAGAGCGGTATTCTGATGCTTTTATTTGTGTGCATCTTTCATCGTACCTTCCACCTTTTCCTCTAGGAAACAGTAGAGGAAAGGCTTGTGCTTCTAAACTTTTTTCCCTTATGCTGATTGGAGATCTTTTGGCTTGCCGCATTTGCTATGTTTCTAGTGCATTGTCTATGGTGTCTTTGGAGTGCAGTGGGTGAATTGTATAGTGGTCTAAAATATTATAGCCTGTAGTAGGATCTAGAAGTTAAAATTGGCCATTTGCTGAGGAATCCTGATTCTTTTGGTGGTTTCCCTAAGGTTTTCTTCAATCTTTAATTCTTTGTAGTATGCATTGATGTCTTTAATATATTGCAGAGCTTCTCTAACTCTATTTAAGTCCACTAGTTTCTGCCAATTTATTGTGTATTTTGTAGGTACACCATTCACTAGGATAATTAAAGATTGATGTATTGGCTGTTGCAATCCTAGAGTGTCTACATTTGCATTGAGATCTAATGGTAAATAAGCTACTTTGCCACAAATGCCTTTCAGTAATTCAGAGGGAGGCAACTTTGCTGTTTTTGGTTGAAGGCGTATTATTGCTTGAAATGGGTATGCTGTTTGGATTATAATGCTCTCATACACATGAAGCTGTTGGAGTGGTTTTGGCAGTGGGAATATTTCCAAGTTATTAGTCATAGCATGTGAAGGCATTTGGTTATTGTCAAGTTTTGCAGTGCAGTATTTTTACAGTATTGAGGGGTTAGTAATTTCATATTTTTTTTTCTGCTATAAGATAGAGAGCTAATTGGTTCCATTGGGATTTCTCATTGTCTTCTAGTTTGTACATTATGTCTACCATTTTGGTGCTTTTTTTATAAAAAAGTTCTGTGGCAACACATATATATTTGGTTTGGTACATCAGCAGATGTGCTTTTAAACTTTAGTATTTCTTTTTCGTATGTGTGTAATAGAAGGTTTCCATCTGCAATGTAGTTGCTACTCTTTTCTAAAGTACTGCATGTTCTAAGTGCTCCTCAGTTCCAAAATATTTGCTTTGGATGTGGTCTATTTATTTGAGAAGTCAATGGCTGTACCATGTAGGAGAATGCCATTGAAATGGTCAAGTGCTAAAGCAGGACTTCTTGCATAGTACAGTTTGTGAATGAGATTCCGTACAGTCGAATGGTGTGTTGCTAACATTTTGATATGGTGGAAGGTGCTTTTGAAAGCCGTTCCAGAAATACAGGCTAATGAATGTCCTTGTAGTCCTGTGCATTTGCGCACTAGACAGGAGTCCATAGTTTGTAATATTTTAATTTTCAATTTGTCTTGCCTTTCACGTAATGATTGAGGAACTGCGTAAAGATGTGAAAGATAATTTTCGCACATTACACATTGATGTGCACGGCCATTTGTAGTCTGGATGTAGTGGTTTGGTGGAATGCAGAGTTGATTGTAAGTTTGTTGGGGATATTCTTGTGATCAGCGTTTCTTCTTCCATAATGGTATTGTCTACCTTTTTATACCCTCGCCCACTGCTATGTATGGCAATTGGGTTTGTTTGGTCTTGTTTGTATGCCTCTTCATTGAAATATGGCTCTGTGCTGGTGGTGTGATTCCACTCACCTACACAGCCGTTGTCAAAGGTAACTGTTGATATTACATCTGTTGCAAAGTACTTGTTGTAGTTTAGTAATTCATTGTATTAGTGGTTCATTCTGTTTAAAACTAATATAAATGATTTTTTTTTAAAAAGGATTGCACTGTCGCTGAGAGCTTCCAGGATGAGTTTTCTGACGTAGGTTTTAAGTGTGGAGAGTGATTTCTCCACTGTTTTTATACAATTCTGAAGGATCCTATGATGGAACATTTCTTGTAAAACTAACTTTTTGGAATGCTTACTTGTGGCTACATTAACATTTGTAGGTGCAGTTTTAGCGCTAGTGGTAGTTGTAATCTTTGTAATACATTTATTTTTAGTTTAACATTTTGAAAGAGGAGTCCCAGTTTCTTTTGTGCTAGCTGCTTCAGTTTTGCTCAGTGAGTGTATTAGCTGTGTTATTGGACATTTTTGTAAAAATTCGGCTAGAGGTGGATGACTATTTTGTATGCTTTTAGTTTGATGTGCTCTACTTCTGCATTGCTTTCTATGGATTTGCCTCTTGGTAGGCATTGTTTATTTTCAGTTGTAGAAAAAAGAGAGTGTGGGTTTGTAGGTTGGGCAATGTATATGTGTGCACTGTGGATGATTGTCTGAATATGAGGGGAGGCATACATATACCGGTGTGTGATTGTGGAATGGGTTGTTCAGGTTGGGAATGATGTACTACTATTTGTGTGTTACTATACTGGCACTCAGATGACACTATAAATAGTGCACCCGCTGAGGTGCAATGAGTAAGAGTGAAGCAAATGCTGTTGGGTTGATAGAATGTCATAGCCTACAATAGAAAAACACTGCACTGTCTGAGAAAGAGGCAGAACACTACAATAGTATTTCACTTACATTGTTTGATATGAATAGTAGGTTTCTTCTTGGTTGTATTTTGCAGTTGAGACACCACTGGCTTTCAGGAAACTGGTGTTCACTGCAATTGCAAAAGAAGGAAATGTGTAACTATGTATGTTAATGGCACAGTAATTGCCCTTGGAAAACACATTATTTAAAATTTTAGGAGGATGTGTTAGCAGAAGTGTTAGTGTGCATGTGAAATTGCACAACATTGTGTATGAATGGGGACTTGGGACAACAGTATTGTTGCTATGGTGGCCAGTGGTGTACTTTTAAGTGTGTCCTATGAGGTGCACTTGTGTAAGTGTGTGAGTTGTTGTTGTTGCAGTATTTGGTTTGGAAATGGATCAGTGTAAGTTGTAGTACAGTGACTTCTTTTTTCATTTACAAATACATCAGGGTGAGCAGTGATAAAATTGACATTTGAAGTTTGAAACAGTTATGCAAGTGGACATTAAAAGAACAGTTTGTAAGCAGACAACATTGCAGGGAAGTGCCACTTGATGTTAGGAGATGAGACAAATGAAAATATGATAATTTAATAGTTTATGCAAGGTAAGTGGTAGGCACCCTGTTTACATGCATGCAACCTATGTTCTTGGTATGCTTTGGTAAGATACTTGCAGTTTTCATTTTCTGTGTGCATGCTAGGCATTTTAGAGCAGGAGCGTTAGGAAGTGATTGTAAAAATTATAGAAGGAAAAAAGAGAATAAGAGTTTGCACATTACAATGGGTGATAAGGGTAAAAGAACAGTTTTAAAGCACACAGCATTGTAAGTGCCCTTGATGGTAGGAGATGGGAGAAATGACAGTGTGCTTATTGAGTAGGTTATACAGGGTAAGTGGTGGGCACTCTGTTCACATGCATTTGTGAAAGAGTTGGAAATGTACTCTACAAGATATATGCATACCTGTAGTTTGTATGGATGGATGCAGATGTGGTTAAATCTGGAAGCAGATATTTTGGAGAGTTGTACTTTGTTCTGAAGGTGCTTTGCAATCACAGCAAACTTGTAGCCAGAGTGTTCAACATTAGATCTAAAGGTCTGAACTGTGATCACAGAGGTAGATGTAGAGGTCTTGGATGTGATTGGTGGATGGTTGGGTGACTGCTTATCAGTAGCCAATGAGGGAGTGGTGCAGAGAGTGATGTGGAAAGGGAATAGGGCTGCCCATGTGTTAAGGGGTCCGTGGACTCTGCAGTAGTCCGCGGACAGGGCCTGCCACATCTGGGGCCTTTGAGGCTGGCATGCATGGAAATGGGACTCTGAAGGGCAGAGGATTGGTCAATAAGGTTTTCTGGATGTGGTGTGTAAGGAGAGACTGTGGCAGAAGGTCTGTTTGCTGAGAGGAGTGCAGCTGGCTATGACTATGGCTATGTCTGTGTATTTCAGGAGGCAGTATGCCTCATTACGACCCAGGCGGTAAGTTACCGCCTGGGTCGTACCTTTACCACCATGGCGTAAACTATGTTTACGCCATGGTGGTTGGTGGACTTACCACCCCATTCCGAGGTTGGCGGGGCGGTAAGTCCCCAATCCCCATTTACCCTTCCCCATTCCCATTTTTGCCCCATAGGGCATAATGGGAGTGGGGAAGGCGTTAATTACGCCACCATAAATTACGGTGGTGTAATTAACAACAAGGTCCCTTAGCGCCATGGATTTTAACACCTGCTAAAAGCAGGTGTTAAATCCTCCATGGCGCTAAGGGACCTCGGAATCAGGCGGTAAGGGTCGGCGCTGTTTATGCCGCCGTAAACCCCTTACCGCCTGGGTCCTAATGAGGCCAAGTGTGTCTGGAGTTGGGAGACTCTTGGGTACATTGGTTGCAGGTAAATGCAAAGCATTGTGGAGTGGCTGCACATTTTGGATTCCATCAAGTGGATGTGCACTGGTATGGAGTGCGTGGAATGAAGTGGCTGGATTTGGTTTGTCTTTGTTGCACTTTGGTGACAAACCATCATCCAGACATTATTATTATTCATTGTGGAGGGAACAGTTTAGGACATGTTACCGGAATTTCACTACCATTTGCAATGATGGAGGCTCTTGCAAGAGTCATGGACATGTTTCCAAACTCCCGAGTGTTTTTTTCTCAAATCGCGCAGAGACAGACGTGGCTTCGCTCTTCTTCATTTTGGTCCACAAATGGAGAAAGCGAGGTGCAATGTCAAAAAGGCTGTTTGTGCCTTTTTGAAAGATGTTGGCATGTCGTCCTTACACAATGAAAATATTACATTTCGTAGCATGAACATTTTTCGTAGAGATGGAGTCGATCTTACGGATGCTGGCAATCAGCTTTTTCTGCAAAATATCCAAAATGCATTGCCGCCATTTTTGCAAGTATAGGAAACATTTTTCCAGTAGGTGTTGGCCTCTTCTACCCTTCCAAAAACAAACAAACACCACAAGAAGTCTCTTTTCAGAGCCACCACTTTCTCCCAGAAAAGAGTGCAATGTTTTTGAAAGTGCCACCCCCTTCAATTATTTTAGAAGTCCGCGAACTGTCCGCACCATTTCATTGGCACTTCTACTTTTAAAGTGTGAAAGGTGGCTCTGAAAAGAGCCTTTTTTTGTTTTTTGTTGTTTTATATTTTTTGGGGTGTTTTTATATATGTCACATAAGGGAAGGAAGGGAAGGGAGGGTAGAGAAGGGGCACCAACCACACGGATAATAAAAGGCAAGTGGAGAGAGGAAGATGTTGGGTGGGACTCACTTAGGTAGGGGGCAGACTTTCCAGGCTCCCGGACCGAAGCTTCAAAAGCACTTCAAAATTGCTCCTCCCTGCAGAGTACTGCATCGCAGTACCTGCACAATACAGTGACCCTTGAAAGGTAAGGGTCTGCCACAGTACGTATGGCCTGTGAGGTTGGTTCAGGGATCTGCTTCCCCAAAGGAGTGTCCCTTGTAGTGACATGAGCAGATGCAGAGGATGTTGTAGAGGAACTCAACCTACTACTTTGTTCAAAGGAGATGACCATCCAAACTGCTGCTTTGTGGTTCGACCTCAGGTGTCACCGTATGGAGGTGGTCCTGTAGCTATAAAGGCTGGTTTCTTTGACTGAGTGTAGTACACCTTGTCTACTCAGGCCTTGGGTACCCCTCCAACGGTTGTAAAGAGCCTCCACACACAAGACTCATCTGGCCGGCAGGAGGGAGGACTTACACTACCTCATCCTCGTCTTCTTCTTGATCCCTCTCTACATCACTACGCCTGTTCCCCTCCCCAGGTACTTGGAAAGATGGTGGTGTTGGAGGTGGTGCTGAAACAGAGGCAGCAGAATTAAGTGCAGTCATGGATGCCATCACCAAAGGTGTCAGGAACCAATAAGTCAGCAATCTGCAAACAGGAAACAGCAAGCTGTAGCAGTGGTATCCAAAAACAGAATGCGGAGCAGCTCTGGGGTGTGGCCATTTATAGGGGTGATGGGGAGTGCTCCGCGGACAGCCGCGCACTTCGCTGATATATCGGACCCCAAAGCAGGCTCCAAAATCTCCAAAAATTGTCCAGATCTCCAAAGCCATGGTCTCGGACCTGTGCAAGGGTGAAGTTTCACAGTAAAACACCCGGGAATGCTCAAAAAAGCAATGTTTTGGTGTTCGGGGACCAGACACTGCCCGTGGATAAGGGCCTACACTCAGCGTGGGTAAAGTTACATGATGACCTCGCAGACATTCGCGAATGGGACAGGTATCCGTAGGATACCTATTGCGCAGATCCATTGTGCGCATGCGCATAGGTGTTCTACGGACAGGGTTGGGATTCCCAGACTAATTAAAAGTGTGACACATGTGCAGCGGACAGTTCCAAATAGGCACGATGTTCATAGGATCCTGAAGGTGAGATGCGTGTCCACGCAGGTGTCCTCCTGACATGGGTGGGGTCCCTGATCTAATTAGGGGTGCGTCACAAATTTGCGGACCTGCGGGTCGGTTTGGTGTTCTACAGACACCTCCTTTTTGATTGCACACCGCCCAGACAGGTGCAGTGTCCTTAGGACACCTCCATTTTAATTAATTGCGGCTATCCGGACAGTTGCCTTGTTCGTAGGACCCTGAAGTTGGGATGTGCATGCACCCTTGTGTCCGCTGGACAGGGGTAGTGTCCCCGAACTAATCAAAGGTGCATCACAACTTTGCAGACATGCAAACAGGCGCCGTCTTCTACAGACACCTCGATTTTGATTGTGGACAGCACGGACAGGTGCAGTGTCCGTAGGACACCTCCATTTTGATTAACTACGGACATTACGTACAGTTGCACGGTCTACGGACTCCGGGTTTTAAGATAAAACACAAACACATACAGGAACAGCATACATATAACTTTATTTACCCACATAAATATACACCAATAAATATACACCAACTGGTATCTTACTGTACCCACAGTACTACAATGTTACTCCCAGCGGTCAATCTACTAAAATCGACCTTCAGCAACCAAAGTGCTTCAAAATATACCCTCAACAACTTTCAAACTACCAACAGTTAGAATATGATAACAGGTATCTAACTGCCCTCACAGTCTCAAAAGAACTGCAGAATTGTTCACCCCTGCAGAGTACTGTGTCGCAGTACACATACAAAACAGTGACCTTTGAAAGGTAAGGGTCTACTGCGGAGTGTATGGCCTGCGAGGCTGAGTCAGGTACCCGCTGCCCTACAGGATTGCTCCTTGTGGTGACAGGAGCAGATGCCGAGGATGCTGCAGAGGAAGTCAACCTTCTATCCTGTTCGAAGGGGACAACCCTCCGAACTGCTGTCTTGTGGCTCGATCTCAGGTGTCACCACATGGAGGTGGTGCCATAACTGTACAGCCCAGGTTTGCCGTGACTGAGTACTATGTGGCACTGATTGCAGTGAGCCTTGGCCACAAGAGCCTTGGCTACCCGCCCAACGGTGGTAAAAAGCCTCCACACCAAGTCTCACATTGGCAGCTGGTAGTGGGGACTTTCACTAGCTCATCCTCTTCCTGTTCTTATTCTCCATCTGCATCATCATGCTTGGTCCCCTCTCCAGGCCCTTGAGAAGGTGGTGGTGGTGGTGGGGGTGGTGCTGAGGCAGAGGCAGCAGATGCAACATCAGTGGTTGCCATTAACCAGCTAATCCAGCAAATCAGCAACCCAGCAATCCAGTAATTCAGCAATCCAGCAATGTGGAGCAGTGTTCTGTTCTGATCAGCCAAAAGCTGAATGATATGATATGATAGTTTATTTATATAGCGCCTATACACAATGTGTTTCAAAGCGCTTCAAGGCAAGGGAGGGAACAAGGGAAAAAACAATGACATTCTTACAAGCCATGAACAGTAAGGATGTGAAATTAACTATCGTACTCGGCCTGATGACATTTCAGATAGTGCAAGAGCTAAGACATAGATAAGGAAGGGAGGGGGAGAGTGGGAAGGAAATGGAAACAGAAAGGCGACTACCGTACTAGGCCTAACGACATTTCTGTTAGAGCCGGAAAAAAACAAGAGGTGTGGGAGAGGGGTGCAGAAAGGTAGGGGAGGAACAAAACAAGCGACTATCATATTAGGCCTGAAGACATTTCAGATAGTGCTGGAGGCGGGTGGGGAGGAAAAAACCAGTAAGGAGAGGGAGGAAGAGACAGACGAGGTTGCTATCATACTAGGTACAGGGACAATTCTGATAGAGTAAGTGCATAGAAGAAAGTAAGGAGAGGAGATAGGAAAAGGGAGAAGGGAAAGGAGCAGAGAACAGAGAGTTAGGAGTCAAAAGAGTGGCGAAGCAAGGGGGGAGAGTGAATACAATTGCAGAAGTCAGTAGTAACACATAATGTTGCAAGCCAGGATACAAGATGAAGATGGGAACAGCATGAATCAGGGCCACTATGAGTAGAAGATGCAAAAGAAGTTCAGCTTGAGAGTTGAGAAAGGGTGACACATCATGAATAAATGCAGTCCATAAAAGTCAAATCCAGCATTGTCCACAAGACAGTGATGGTGAAACCAGAATGTATCAGGACAGACTCCTGCAGAAGTAGGCTTGAGTGGGGTGAGGGGTGAACAGGGTATGAGAATCAAGCAAAACAGACAACACCTGTATGCGAGAATAGGGGGGCACAAGGGAACATCACGGGGGGACCAGAGGAAGTAACACATGTTGGTGCATGCCTACCTGCTGTCTGAGCAGGGGGTCGGGCCCTGGGTCCTCCAGGTCCAAACCGGAATTCCCCTTTTCTTCGTCTGCAGCACTGGGGTTTGGCCTTTTATAGGGGTGCTAGGAGCGCTCTGCACCAAGAGGGAAATTCTCCTGAAGCCACTCCAGGGTGCTTGCCATTTCTGTGTAAAAAACGAAAAATACTTTTTACTAGTCATGTAAACAGAACAAACTGCACAGTTATAGGAAAAAATATAGTG
The DNA here is from genome assembly GCF_040938575.1 of Ambystoma mexicanum. Lineage (NCBI taxonomy): Eukaryota > Metazoa > Chordata > Amphibia > Caudata > Ambystomatidae > Ambystoma > Ambystoma mexicanum. The sequence continues at coordinate 944,245,767 of NC_090926.1, forward strand.
CACTTACCACTTTCTAATATGGTTCTGCTGCCACTACTTTGCACTTGTCATGCTGAAGGTTGCTTGGCAAGTTGTATGTAAAGCAGCACTGAGGTAATAATGTTGGAAACACAGGTTATTTTCCTGCTTGGTGCATTTCATTATGTTGCACACCCTATGACATTGCACTGCTGCTTTTATAAGTACAGAGTTGTAGACCTGCTTAATGTTTCCTTATAATTCCATTATGTGTTACTCTTTAAACATGTTCAGTTTCTTTGCTGCCTTCTACCATAATATAAAACAACCCCCGAGTTTTTGGGCAATGTGGATGTTGCCAGAAATCCACGAACAGTCGCATAGTCCACAGGCCCTGTGGTTATCAGCATTGGGCCAGGGGGTTCAGTATGCTGTATGGTACATCTACACAAATGAAGTGTATCCTGGTAAAAACCTATGAAATTCCGTGAAAAAAATTTGTTAAAGGGATGTTATGGTTAAGTTGCCCTAATAAAAACCCATCAAATTCAGTGAAAAAACATTGTTAATGGAGCATTATGGTTACAAGTAAAACCGAAATTCCCCAGTTATGGTAAGCTAAACAACCATAACTTTCACCACCATTGTGCACTGCTAACACTAACAACCATGACATCAAAGATGACATCACATGTGTCATTAATGATGTCACTGATGGCATCACATGTCTTGGCCCTTGTTTTTTGTTCAATGACATATCTAGGTCAGATTTTGTTTAATGACAGCCAGAAGCTTAAAATTATAAAACAATGTCATACACATATTTTCCATCTGCATTTCCTTTACTTATGCAATATAATACTACACAACACTATTATAAATGCATATATGCATTGTGCAGTAAGATAAGTGTTTTAATGAAAAGCGGAGTAGAGATGGGCAAATGCTGATGGGAGCCTGGGAATGAAGAGCCAGTGGGTGCCAATGTGGGAGGCCACTAACTAAATGCTAAGATGGAAGAGGTTGAGAGTTGGGATACACAGCAGCCAGGCAGTAGGCCCGAAGAGCAGTGTTGAAGAGTGGAGGTACTAGTGTCAACTAGGTATAGTGCCTCGACATGTGAAGTAAATGAGACACCCAGCCACCACTCTCAGTGGCAGTGGGATAAAGGTACAGGGATACTGTTACAAAGAAAGGCACCAGCTAAACAGAGAGCTGTCTGTTTGGAGAAGCATTTTGCAAGCAGACAATTGGAGTTAAACAAGTGTAAGGCTCTATGAGGGGAGTATTTAGAGACAGAACGTTTGAAATAGCATGGTTCCAGGTCCCAGAAAGCCTTGTGTATCATGCAGAGGTTCTTCGATTTCATCCTTACAAACACCAGAAGCCACTGTACAAATGTTAGGTCTGCTGATAGCATAACTGTTGCAGCCCTATTCTGGATTAGCTAAATGGGCTGGACAAAATAAAGGGGGAGGTTTACAAAAAGGCTGTTTCAGTAGTGCAGCCTACAGAAGACCAGGGCTCTCGAAACAATCGACTTCTGAAGGAATATAAGGAAACATAGAATTCCTGTAAAGAGGTAAACATCAAAGTGTCCCTTATCACACTGTCCAATATGTGAGGCATCAAGAAAAGAGAGGAGTTAAAAATAACTCACAGGATGGCGAGGGTACAGAGACCAAGGACAGCAGCCTGAAAGTAGGAAGGAAATAGGTCACAGGTGTCCCAATAAAATGAATCTCCATCTTACTGGCATTGACACAGAAATCGGTAGCCGCACACCATTCCTGGATGACGGTCCAACATTTGGGGATCGGAGAGGCAGATAAGAAATTAGTAGCAGGAAGTTTCAAGCAAAGCTGTCCATCATCACCATAACACTGGAAATTAGGAGAGAGGGAGCAGATGAGGTGAGCCAGAGGAGCGAAAATGCATATTAAAGAGCCACAGCGATAGGATAGAATCTTAGGAGACACTGCAGGTAGAATGTGAGGTGGTGGAGGACAAACAGCCCAGTTACAGCTGGAAAGGGCAGTAAGTCAGGAAAGTGGTCAGCCAGTCTAGTGCCCGGTCTATGATTCCATAGGTATCATGGAGGTGTTCAATAAACATAGATTGGATCACTGCGTCAAAGGCAGAAGAGAAATCAAGCACTATACTCAGTTGTACTATAATCAAAAACAACATATACACTTCAATTATACCACTACACCATATTGCAAAACACCTTCAAATAACAACACTAACCCAGACCCACCTCCACCCCCAATCCCAATAACGTTTCATCTATAAAAAGCTCTATATCTATGTTTTTTCCTCTCCCTCACCATTTCCAAGCCCTCTTTCGTCGACAAAATAACCCCAAATATATTTTCCAGACTTCTTTTCCTCACATCGTTGTCTGCAGACAAAGTCTGTGAAAATGCCCATCCAATACGGCCACCGTTTCAAAAATTATAATGGACCTCAAGTTTTCAATCATCTAATCAGCATGTACCTCTCTGTAAAGTTTGTTGACCATTTGTCAAATGGAACCAAATGTATCAGCTGCCAAAAGGTACTCTTAGTAAAAGTGGTGCAGAGTAGGATAACGACAAACACGAAGAATAGGTAGAGGAAGTGCCTACTTCCAGTGCCGGAGACAGTCATGGGTGTGTTCGTTCTTTAAGACCATTGGGAAGATCCCAAAGGCTCTGGCTGCCCCTCATGAATGCCTTGATTGTGGGGTCATACTCAATCACAGACAACACAGGCAGTACTCCTTCAGGACACCCTCCATACACTGTGACACTAGATCCAAAGAACCAGGTGCTCTGAGAAAAGTTGCTCCTTTCTCAGGGTGAAGCAGGTTAACCTCCTCTACCTCATCTTCCACAACCTTACTGCCATCACACAGCTTACTCCTGTGGGGCAGAGGATCCCGCCAACTGCATTGCAGGCCATACAGAAGGCTATTGATCCTTACCTTTAGAGGGTTATAGTTTTCTGCATGTACTGTGACACACCACTCTACAGGGTGGACTCATTTTAAAGTACTTTTGAGAGTTCAGTCAAGGAGCACGAGAAACATTGCCCCCTACCTTACATTTAAGGCCCACCCAATATCTTCCCCTATCCACCTGCGCCTCCATATCTATGGTTGATGCCCCTTTACTCCCTTCCCTCCCCACCTTACCTCATTCCCTGTCCTACAAAAAAAAGAAATTCCCCCCCAAAAATGTAAAAGCCCAAAACACAAATATTTGTTTAGGAGCCACCTTTCCCAGTTACAAAATGGAACCTGCATGGGCCACAGACAGTATAATAGTCCGCGGACACCTGGAAAATTCCAGGAGTGGGGGGGAGTTAAAATCATTGCAATAGTTTTTCGTTCAAAATGGTGGCTCTTAAAAGAGCCTTTTTTGTATTTTATCGGGGTTTATATACTGAATTAACACAATATTTATTTTTCTCAACTTTCACAAAAATGGCTTCTAATTTCTTTCTTTTTTTTTTACTGCAAATACTAAATAAATACTTCACAACAGATTTCACACATCCACGAAAATTGTTTCAGTGCATTTTGGATATTGGAAAGAAAAATCTGATTTCTGACATCAGTCAAATTCACTCCATCTCCTCGAAAACAATTTACATCATCCAACTTGATTTGTGAAAAGATGACATTCCTAAAGCATATTCTACCATCTGGGGATAAACAAATGTGGATGTCTCCATAATTTAGAGAGCCTCCATGTCAATCTGAAGCTTGAGGAGAACCATCTCCAGTTCTGTAAGTATCTCAAGACCTTCCTCTTTGCTTCTGCCTTCTCTCTTCCTTTCCCCTGCTGATCTCCTGTCTGATATTGCACTGGTCACCTAGCTACCCTCTGATTTCGGGCCCAGGCCTCTGCCCAATCAGTTGCACACTCGCACTGCCTCCTGGCAACCCCTGCGTTTGGGTCTGTATCTGTAACCCTACAGACGCCTACCTGCACTTATTGGACACTTGCTGTCTTCACTTACCCTTTCACCTGCCACCTGCTGACAGCTCTACTTGTTATTGTTTGACCCCATGTACAGCACTACCCTCCTCCCCTTCCCCTTTCACTTCTCCCCTCCCCTCTCCCCTGCACTTGCACAATCCTAATGTCACTTGGTCTAGTAAGATCGTTGTCTCTGTCCTCCCTTTGTTCCCCTTCCCTTACCTCACCACGTTTTGAAACACTTGTGTATAGGCTCGTTTTAAATGCCATATCATATCATATTATATAAAATCAGATCATATTTTTCTTCAATTGAATTCAGAAAAATAATCTTTGCAGCTGGAAACAGTTCCATTAGGCTTCTCAACATATCCTTCAGTGCTACCTGCAATGATCCTGGAGTCACATAGCCCAAAGTGATGTCTACACAATGCACAACAATAATATCTGGAAGTTTAAAGTGAGCCATTTTCTCACAGAATGGTAACAAGGTTATCCAGTTTAACCCACAAACTGCATACCACAAGACTTCACATTTGTCCAATCCAATAGTAGCAGAGATGCCACGAGATTCACTATAAACCTTCAATTAATGGATCCAGGAATCTCCCAACATCCACACACTTTGCTTCTACACAGCCATAGCCACAGCAATAATCACTACACACAACAAAGAAAACACTTACTACCCTTTACTCTTGTGCACTTCTACTGTACCTCTAGACCCACAAAACCTGATTGACTAATCCCCCTTAAAAGACCTGCATAACATATGCAGATGGGTGGCTGCCACAGTGTCTGTGGACTAGACGGCACCTGCAACACTTGTATTCACCTATAAAAACAGCTCCTTATCAACTTCATTCCATACCCCTACCCTTTCCAGACCCACTTATGGTCACCAAATAACGAAAAACGTATTTTCCAGACTTTTTTCTCACTGCACTGTCCGGCATCAGCGTTGATGTCCAAGGACTCGGTAGCACCTTTATGCCCTTATTTCATCTATCCAAACAGCTTTATATAATCTTTTTTTCCAATTCCCCACCCTTTCCAGAGACTTGTTCGTCCGCCAAATAAAGTCAAATGTGTTTTCCAGACTTTTTCACCACCACGCTATCCGCGGGCAACGGTGGCTGTCCACAGATCCAACATGGCGAGCGTTTCAAGAAATATGATGCACCTCCCGTTTTTCACCATCCAATCAGCGGGTGCGTATGATTGGCCCACATGTGTCCCCGGCCCATGAAACGTCTCGGGAGGATAGCTCAGAGGCAACATGCTCGCCTTGGAAGCAAGACGACACAGAGTAACACAGGTTCAATCCCCAGGTCCACGCTTAGAAACCGCTCGGTATTAAGCAGGTTATAAATAACCTATCATATCATATCAATAGGGAAGTGGGTCAGCGGACCGGACCCATATATCACAATTTTTTAAAAATAAAATGCTGGATGCTAAGTTTGCAAAAGCATGCTTTCGGGACCAACCCTGCTGTTCCTCGTGACAATTTGGTGAAAATCCATCCAGCAGTTTGGGCTGTAGGCACGATCACATTTTTTTGCCATTGCGTCTATGAGGATTTCCAAAAATGTTGCGACATACCCTATAACTTTGCTGCCCCTGGGCGAAACTGCTCCAAACTTTGCAGAATCATTCTGTGGGGGCCACATCCTTCTTTTGAAAAGTTTGCTGAGGATTATCCAAGGGGGAGGGCAAAGTTATATGCCACCCCGAAAGTGCTCTTTCTATGAGTTAAGCAACTTAACCATAACTATAAATATACTTAAGATGAGTCGGACTCCCATAGGAAACCCTCAAAATTCTGTCATTAATAACTTTTGATTCGAGTAGCGGATTTGACCAAAATTTCGAAAGTTTTTAGAAACATGCCTGCCCTCCCAGACTGCAAAGTTTTCATAAAGATTTGATAAAACATAAGAAAGTTATCAAGCAACACATATATTTTTCTCAAAAAGTGCAGCCTACTCCCCATTCATGTTCCCATAGACAAACAAGGTCAATTTCCCAAATTCACACAGCCTAAACCACTGGATGGATTTGTAACAGATCCAAAACAACTTGGGCATGAAACGTTGACTCACAGATCATGCATGGTTTGGGGTTATTCAATGCACTAGTGATTTAAATATTTGATGGAGAAGGGGGTGCCCCGTTCTCAAAAGTAGATAGCTATCTCATGGGGATTTACCCAAAAGAGGTTTTTTTTTTAGAAGTGAAGCGACTGCCATCTTGTGTTTCTCTCGATGAAGCGATCTCCACGGCTATAGCTGTGCATATATGGCAATGAAACACAGCAAGGAGGTGGGGGTGGTTAAAGGGCACTGATGAAATTTGGGAGTTGGAGGGGGAATAGACACTGAGTTTGCAACACAAAGCTTTCTGTAGCCTTGGCTATAGTCTCGCATAGCCGACATCTCCTAGCAAACTGCGTCACAGAAACAGCGTGTGTTGTGGGGAAAAGGGAGAGGGCAGGGAAGGTCAGGAGATCATATGGGGAGTGCCTTCAGAAAAACATTAGTGAAAACCATACAAACATCAACCTCCTAACAAACACATACAAAAAAGAAATAGCAAAGTTTCAAAACACATCTGCTGAAATACCAGACCAAGTATGTGGCTGTTGACGGAGAACCTTTCATTAAAACAGCACAATAAAAGTAGATATGTCCAACAAAATAGAAGACAATGAGGAATCCCAATTGTTCCAATTAGCTTTATATCTAAAAACAGAAAATAAATACAAAATAACTGACCCCTCACTATGTACTTCAATACAAAGCTTGACAATAACCACATGCATTCATAAACTGTCACTGATAACTTATACATATCCCCACTTCCAAAGGCTCTCCAACAACTTAACTTCTATGAGGGAATTAAAATTCAAAGAGTAGACCCATTTCAGGCTATAATGCACCTTCAACCCAAAACAGCCAAATTGCCTCCTTCTGAGTTACTAAAAGGCATTTGTGGCAAAGTAGTATATTTGCCATTAGACCTTAAAGAAAATGTACAAACTCTAGGGGCCCGATTCATGGAATGGGGTGCAGAAATGGAGCAATATCTGCACATTGAAAAGGACCCTGCAGGAGCCATGTGGTAGAAAATAGGCACCACGCGCATTTATGCATTTATCGATTTAAAGATGCATTACCTGCCATTGTGCAAGCTGCGCGAGGAACGGCCACAATACGCCCCCAAGCACACCAAAAGCAAGCAAAAGGACAAACACGGTGCAAGCCTCCACTCCTGGCCCACCTTCCAGTAACCTTGTGAGAAGACGCGCCTCACCTCGCAAGCCCATTCTGCACCCCAGCAAAAATGCAGGCCATCCCTCGCAAGCCCAGACTGCAACCAAGCAAAATCGCGTGCCTCACCTTGCAAGCCCAGGCTGCACCGAAGTGAAAATGCGCGTCCTCCCTTGCAAACCCAGACTGCACCCCAACAAAATTGCACGCCTCGCAAGCACAGGTTGCACCCTCTAGACTGGACGCCACCCACAGGCAGCCCCCCCCAGATTGGACACCCCCCACAGGCATCCAACTCCAGACTGGACACCATCCTCCAGCCCCTGAAGGTGGTCATTCCCCTGAATGCAATTGTAGACAGTAATAAAGGACACACTCCAGTAGGGAATGAGACCAAGAGAAAGATTGTGAGGAAAGTAAAGTTTTATAAATATAAATGCATGCAGGGGACTCTACTGCCTTGAGAGCACGCTGACCAACTATACAGAATACAGTACATTATATGCTTTAGAATCATCACTAGTGATGATTCTCTATAGGTACATAAAGTTTCATTGGGATTGGTGGACAACATAGTTACAGTATGGCAGTATATGGGTAGGCTCCACATGATTGGCTGGTGCAGGGCTGTTACTTCGAGTGGCACATGGTCAGATGGGCTCATCTGGGTGGTGTGAAGGTCAGGTCAGTTCCACAGGAAGAGGTCATTCTATCTAAGCTGTGCTACATACTATCTCCTGACATGCAATGAATAATACAGAATATAAACCTCGTACCAGATTGTGGGGACTCCTATAAATTGTAGACACAAATGTACACACTTCTACTTCAGGCCTTTGCAGTCACGAATGATAGGAGGGTCTTGCCCCCCAGGTGCGTTATCAGAGAGCTTGATGTGAGATGTATTCGTCCTGGCACCACCATGCATGAATATGTGGATTGATAGCTGTTAGTCTTAGGCAAGATATATAGTGGCACGGGGGCTAGTAATATTGGGGGCACTCTGGGGCGATTAGCAGAGAAGTGTCACACTTCTGTTACATCAAAGGGAGAATGGTGGGGCAAGAGGTTGTGCAGGCAAAAACTACCAAAGGTGGGGGTGAGAGGAGCAAGAGCAGGTTTGTGGAGCCGAATGGGCCACAAGGCGAGATTCACCCCGGTCACACACAGGGCAATGAGCTCAGAGGAAGGATAAAAGAATACAGTTTCTGTTTGCAACAATTTGCGCCAGCGCATCCATGAGAAAGAAGCCTGGGCGGCCCAGACACGGGAGGAGGAGTCGGGGCTGTCAGTGTGCATGTTGCACGGCACTGCAAAGGGGAGAGAAGGCTTCTAAGGTATCGGGATGCAGCATAGTCCAAAAAATTGAGTCTGAAGGTACACACAATGGATTCCTAATGCGTCTTGCAGTAGAGCTGCTTCTGCTGTTGCCAGGGAAGGGCAAGGAGGACATCTCCCCACTATTGCATGAGTATTGGTGTACGAGACATACCCACAGGCAGGCCCCTCCAGACTGGGCACCACCAACAGGCAGGACCCTCCAGACTGGGCACCGCCCCCATCCCCCCTCAGATGTGACACCCCCCCCCCCACCAGGCAGCCTACTCCAGAATGGACACACCCTGTAGGCAGCCCACTCCAGACTGGAAACCCCAGACAGGCAGCCCCCTCCAGAGTGGACAACACTCATGCAGCCTACTCCAGACTGGACACCCCCCACAGGCAGCCACCTCCAGACTGGGCACCAGTCCCCACCTCCCCTCACCTGTGACACCCACCTAGGCAACCAACTCCAGACTGGACACCCCCACAGGCAGCCCACTCCAGACTGGACAACCCCAAAGGCAGGCTCCTCCAGACTGGGCACCACCACCCAGCCCTCCTCACCTGTGACAATCCTCAAGTAGCCCACTCCAGACTGGACAAACCCCACAGACAGCCCCCTCCAGACTGGGCAACGCCCCATCCCCCCTCACTGGTGACAACCGTCCAGGCAGCCCACTCCATACTGGACACCCCCACAGGCAGCCAACTCTAGACTGGACACCACCCCCTAACCCCCTCACCTGTAACACCCCCCAGGCAGCCCACTCCAGACTGGACACCCCCCACATGCAGCCCGCTCCAGACTATATACTACTCCCCAGCCCCCATCATAAGTAACAACCACCAGGCTGCCCACTCGAGATGGGACACCCCCCCCCACAGGCAGCTCACTCCAGACTGAATACCCCCGACAGGCAGCCCACACCAGACTGGACATCCCCCACAGACAGCCCCCTCCAGACTGGACACCCACCACAGGCAGCCCACACCAGACTGGACATTCCCCACAGACAGCCCCCTCCAGACTGGACACCCCACCCAGGCAGTCCACTCCAGACTGCACACTCCCAACAGGCAGCCCACTCCACCTGGACACCCCCACAGGCAACCCCCTCCAGACTGGACACCCCCCACAGGCAGCCCACACCAGACTGGACATCCCCCACAGGCAGCCCTCTCCAGACTGGATACCCCACCCAGGTAGTCCACTCCAGACTGCACACTCCCAACAGGCAGCCCACTCCACCTGGACAACCCCCACAGGCAGGCCCCACCAGAATGGGCACCACCCCCAGCCCACCTCTCCTGTGACACTCCTGCAGGCAGCTCACTCCAGACTGGACACACCCCCCCACAGTCAGCCCACTCCAGACTAGACACACCCCACAGGCAGTCCCCTCCTCCAGCCTGGGCACCACCACCAAGCCCCTCTCACCTGTGACACCCCCAGGCAGCCCGCTCCAGACTGGAGACCCCCCACTGGTGCCCCACTTCAGACTGGGCACCACAACCCAGCCTCCCTCACCTGTGAAATCCCCCCAGACAGGCCCCTCCAGACTGGGCACCACCCACAGGCAGGCCCCTCCAGACTGCACATCACCTCCCAGCCCCCCTCACCTGTGACACCCCCAGAGGCAGCCCACTTCAGACTGGATACCCCAGATAGGCAGCCCCCTCCAGACTGGGCATCACCCCCAGCCCCCCTCACCTGTGACACCCCCGAGACAGCACACTCCGGTCTGGACACCCCCCACAGACAGCCCACTCCAGACTGGACACCCCCCAGAGGCAGCCCCCTCCAGACTGAGCACCACACCCCAGCCCCCCTCACCTGTGACACCCCCCAGGCAGCCCACTCCAGACTGGACACCCCTGACAGGCAGCCCGATCCAGCCTGGGCACAACCCCCAAGCCCCTCTCACCTGTGACACCCCTTAGGCAGCCCACTCCAGACTGGAGAGCCCCCACAGGCAGCCCACTTCAGACTGAACACCACTGCATCCCCCTCACCTGTGACACCCCTCAGGCAGCCAACTCCATACTGGACACCCCCAACAGGCAGCGCTCTCCAGACTGGACACCACCCCCTAGTGTAATGCTTACCTGAACTCTGGAGGAGCATTGGATGCATCTTCTCAATTGGATTTGTGGGGCATGGCCAGTGTTTAGTGCTGGTTCTGTAAATACGGTTACTAACATATGTGTTCCCAAATCTGTCCTTTTCCCACTCCCACGACCCAGCCTACTTGAGCTTCCCGGAATGTAGTGTGCAAGCTCACCATATGAAGGGTGAGCTCTCCATCCTGCTCCTTGCAGAGGTGCTAAATTCCTGGAGAAAATGCTGTTGCCAGTTACTTCACTGATGTGCTAGTCCAGTCCTGCTGTGATTTGAGTTACAGCCTCTATGGTAGAGGTACAATTTTCACAATTCAGTGTTAGGCTTCTTCCTACTGGTGGGTGGAAGCCTTGCAGCAGCTTGGTTGTGAAGGTGAGGCTTATGTTGGCTATATGTGCACTATGCACGAAAATCTGACTTTGTTTTAATCCCTATGTCTTCTTCCCTTGTATAGATGAAAGAGGATTGGTGAGCAGAGTCTCTGTATGTGCACGTTGCCCTAAGGATTGTTGTGGTTTCAGATGCAACTTTGTGGAATGGCTGTTGTGTTGGTGCAGAGAGATTGCTACTTGGAAAGTTGCTTGTGGCAGAATGCGCACGGTAAGTGCTGCTCAATCTTCTGCCTCTCATTTTTCTTTGCGGGATAAGTGCAGGATTGGTGCAGTGCAGCGTGTTCACCTGTCTTTGCAAATGTCGTTTCTTAACACTTTGCGTGTTTTCTTCTTCCATTTCGTGCAGATGCTGCTGCCGGGAATGTGGAGCGAAGAGAGCCGAGGACCAGGAGGTACAGGATCAGAGTTCGAGGAGTTGCTGAATTCGAAGCAACCCAGCTGTAAGAGAGGCAACCAGAGGATACAGGATATGGCTGGTAAGTATAGATCCTAATGCTGCTGGTTTGAATATTTGGATTGATATGATGGTGTTTCTCTCTTTACAGGTCAGGACAGAGCAGCGTTAAGCGTTGAGCTGCAGACTGCAGAAACAATGCAAAGCACAGACTGAACTTTGGGTGTGGCTTAAGTAGGCAGCCATGATCAAAGACTGGTGTACTCCTGAGAGATGTCTAACGCCAGTGCATCCACCATCTTGTGGGAACAAGGAAGTGCCTTACTCACAATGGTGTTAGGTGCCTGTGACTGTAGGAGGTGCCGGGAACGCCAAGCTAGCATCCATCTAGCCCCCATGTGGGTATGCTGAGGCCCTCTGAAGCCCAAAGGAGAGGAATGCCCTGACTGAATGTTAGTGCACATGACAGTTCTCCCCCACCCCCAAGCTCCCACCCAAGACCGATTTCCTAGGCTCAAGCTTGGTTGGATGGTTCTGATGGAATCGTTTGAGTAACCGGAGGGTGTCATTATTATCGCAGAGCTCCCATGTTCTGTCTTCTGGTCCATACCCCTTCCAATCTACCAGATAATACAATTTCGTTCTCACTATCTTAGAGGCTAGTATGTCTTTCACTTTGTATTCTGGTTCACTTTCCACTGTTACTGCAGCTGGGGGTGTCTGCACCCGAGTTCCTGGGTGAACCGGTTTTAGCAAGGAGACATGATATACTGGATGTATACGTATATTGGATGTAAGAGTCAATTTCATGGGCACGGGGGGTTGATCATAGCTTCTATGGTGAACAGGCCTAAACATTTGGGGTAAAATTTCCTTGGCTCTTTTAAGGAGACAAATTTGGAAGCTAACGACACAGCATCACCCACTTGGTACATCAGGGCTTTCTTGAGGAGGCGATTTGCAAATCTCTTTTGTGTCTATTTTGCTGCTGTCAGGTGCATTGTGGCCTTCTTCATTGCCTGAGAAATGTAATCATAGAGTCTTCACTACTGGCATCTCCAGAGATTCCGGTGGATCATAAACAGAGGTCTTTGGGTGTCGCCCAGGTTGAGTGTAGAAGGGGCTGAGTTGTTATACTTGTATTCCGCCATCCACAGTATGTCTACCCAAGTGCTATCTGTTCTGCCTTGGAAGCAAGACGAAACAAAGCAACACAGGTTCGAACCCCGGGTCCGCGCTGAGAAACCTCTCGGTATTTAAGTGCATTATAAATACGCAACTAAGACAAAAACAAGTACGCAAAAAAAAAACAATTCCTGTAACAGCGCCTTGCTTTTAAAATGCAAAACTAAATTCATAAATAAAATGATTTGTAGAGAGATGCACTTCTATCTTTGCCAGGTCGCAGCATTTTCTCCAGAATTTAGATATGAATTGACAACCTCTATCTGACACCACCACGAATGGGAAACCATGGAGCTTCACAATATGTTCTAAGAAAATCTTTGCCAGAATGGGCACTGTAGGGATTCCCTTCAGAGCCACAAAATGAGCATTCTTGGAAAACAGATCTACTAAAACCAGGATGGTGTTGAATAACGTGCAGGGGGGTAGCTCTGTGATAAAATCCATGAAGATGGTGTGCCATGGTTTAGGTGGGAAAGCTAATGGTCGGGGGATGGCCTGCTGGTTTCTGTTTTTGAGTCTTGTTCTGAGCGCAGATCCCACAGCCCACAGGATTGAATAAAGTGGATGACGTCCTCACGCCAGGTTGGATACCACTATGACCGCTTAATCTTTCCCATAGTCTTTGTTACTCCAGAATAGCACTGTATTGGAGCGCTGTGGTTGTTAGGGAGAATTCTCAAGGATGTGCTCATTTCCCTTACCTTTTAAGACCCCCCAGGAACTTTGCTGGATTTCTAGGATTTTAATTTTTACCTGGAAAGAGTGTGAGCCTTTTTTCCCACTATTTCATGTATTTTGATGTGTGTTTTACTTTTGTGTTCTGTGGATATGGAACTTTTAGACAAACTCCATAGTCATAATCGTTTTCTTGTGTGTCACACAGCACTTACAGTGCAGTGGCACTGGGATGCATTTCATACTTCCCAAGGTTTAAATACCTTATGTGGGACTGACTACCATCTCCTAGTGCATGTAAAGTTAAATTGACTTTGCTAGTCTTTTTAAATTCATAGACCCAGCACAAACTATTGTCCTATGGAGTGCTGGAGGGGATGCCTAGCATCCCCTATGTCTAAACACTCATGTTACCGTCAAATGTTATCCTTTCTTCTTGAAATGGCTGGTGGCAGTGGTTTTAGAACAAACTACCATGATTTTTCCCGATCGCGAACACTAGTAGCTAAAAATCGTGTCAGACTTGTTTTTCAATATGGCGCCCAAGACCCCCTCTGTAAAAACGGACTCCGGTCATCTTTTTTGCCGTTTCTTTTAGGAAAGGTCCTTCTTGTGTTTAATTCTGCGTGCCAAACCAGGTTTGGTCCCTTTGTTCGATGTCGTTTGGCAGGCTTCAGTGCTTAAGCCCTCCTCTGGCACCTGAGTGTCTGGGGTGAACACGATGTGAGGGAGGTGCCCGAAACCCCCTGTACTTAGTCTCCTAGGAGACCTGAATGCACTCTGGTGTGATTGGCTGGCTGACTGTCCGGCAAGGACAGCTACCCTGCTGGGTGAGTGACAGCTAGGCTGGAATGAATGGGAGGAAACTGTTTAAAAGCAGGACTTGGAAGGCAGAGTCGACCACTGGAATGAAAGAACCCAAGACAAGCTTAAGGAAGACGACTGCTGCAACACCTGGACCATTGGTTTTCCTGATGAAGCCCTGCTGCTGGTCTGAATTGCCTGAAACTTCCTCGACAGAGAAGCCCCTTAAAGGACAACGTCTTCCCTTGAGCTGGTGGGAACAACCAACTCACAAGCCACCTGGACACCATCTCCATACAGGTCAAATTTTCTTCAGAGTGCTGTTGAAAACCGGATAGCCAGTGAGAAGGATACCAGTTTGTGGACTTTAAGGCACTCACACCTTAAAACCGATGTTAGGCGGAAACCTGTGCAGTTCCCTCTGGGACCACTGCAAAAGATTTAGGACTACAGGTGTTGCGATGAACCCGCTTGGTAGCAGTCTGTACCACACAGATCCAATTGGTAGCTGTGGCTGAGCAGTCAGACCTCTCTCAAGAAAAGTTGGTCAGTATAGGGAGTATACAAGATAGGGTAATTCTTTGCAGCAAAACGAGTAAACACGCAACCAGGCTTTAGTATAAAGATAGTAAGTTATTTATTAATAACAGAATGTCTACGAAAAATACTAAAGTGAACCACGGCAAACAAATCAAAATACAATTACTCTGCAGGATGGAATAAAGCTCAACCCCCCGAAACACTATATCGACAACTCTAGGTTCTACGGCACCACTTATTTTCAGACAGAGGTGTATACCTAAACCCAGATTACACTCGAATATTTTTAGTGAGGAAGTGAGAGAAGAGAAAGGCAGGTAACGAAGTCAACACGGTTCGTACTGAAGCGGGTAAAAATGCAAGGCAAGAAAGCATTAATCACACTAGATCATACAGTTCGGCGGCCAGGCCCACTCGGTGAGAGGCAAGGCACGATGTCCTGGAAAGTCTCTACGGATGATGCACTCAAGTCTTGTTTAGCAAATTGTTTAGCGACAGGTTGAACCAGTTCAGAACAAAGAGTGAATAAAGCTTGGAGGCAACCCAACGGAACGGAGAGGAATCAGATACCTCACACGAACCGATCGAAAAGGGAGGCCAGGCGGTTTACGGTACCTTGTGGGGGAAGACAGCTCCGACGGGGGCAGTTGTTCCTGGTGGTGGATGCACGACGGGTCTTGGCCAAGAGAAGAGATGCTCTCGTCGTCGAAGAGAAGATGTCCGGTGCACCACCAGGGAAGAAACCAGCCGCGGAGTGCTTCGTCACAAGGCACCACCTTTCGATCACGATGCAGGAGTAGTGGCTATCCGGTTGCCGGGTGCTCTGCACGGGCAATTCGACCACTGCGTCCTGGGCGACCAAAAAGCGCAAAGAAGAAGAAGACTGGTTGTTCCCACCAGCCAGGGAAAGAGCCTCTCCGGCAGGGAGATCTCTTCTGTCGTCGGGAGATTGTGAGACGATTCCGCAGGGCTCCACCGGAGGTTTTGTCGTGCAGGTCGGCTCAGCGTTACCCTCGTCGGATTCTTTAGGTCCAGTGGCGACTTCCTGAAGATCCAGTCCCAAAGGCCCTGCTTTTATGCAGACGTCCCCCATTCATTCAGCCTAGCTTGTCAATCAACACATGCTAAGTGGTGAGCGGGAAGGCTCACCACCTGGGCCAATCACTCCAGAGTGCGACCTGAGTTGGCAAGGCAACTCGGCCCAGGGTGTCTAAACCCCCTCCCACACCCCTGAGGTAACCCAGACAGAATGGCGCCACCTTCGCGGGTCTCTGTCCAGAGGCCCGCCAAAAGTGGAACAAAGGGCTCAACCTTTGGTTTCGGAGTCACAGAGAAAAACACAGACGCCATTTTACAACCCGAGTTCTGGCAGAAAATACCACTCGATAAACTTATTTAAGATAAGTAGATCGGTGGTACGTTAGAGATTTAACGAAAAACAGTATCAATCTTCAACAATGGGACGAATCCCATAGGGTTATGCTCGGGGCCGAACATAACAAGTAGTTTCCACTGCCACCAGCCAAAACTCGACGAGGGGGGACGGGACAGTGCCCCCTCGAGTAACAGATCCAGGAGTAATCGTATTACCCCTACTAGCACGTCCACAATAAGATGGTTGGTACTAGTTCTGTTAGTAAATTTAGGTCTAGTAAAGCCAATGGTGACTTTACATGCCCGGGGAGACAGTAGTCAGTCCCCGGGTATGGAGTCTATGGTGGGGGGACCTGCTAGGGCGCCCCCGTGTCACGACACATAGGGTGCAGAGTGACACACATAGAAAAACTTATGAGACCATATGGAGTAAAAGACCCCATAGCCCATCGAACACATTGACACCTCAAAGGAATTCCACACATACATGTCCAAGAGTGAGAGGAAAAGGGTCACACTCTTGGCAGGAGGGAAAAAACAAACCCCAGAAATCCAGCAAAGCTGCTGGGGGACTCACTAGGTTAGGAAATTCAGCCTAAACAGAGAATTCTCCCTAACAACCGACATTAAGCCAAGCTTGTGGATTCTTCCCTGGGCAATGCAGGAACCTCCCGAGGTCCTCCTCCTTGTCCCCATGACTGAAGCCCAGGAACAGCGAGATCTGCAGGAACTGCCAGGAACAACTGCCTCAGCTACAGCTTTTTTCATCCCTAAGGTACTGTGCAAACGTGGTATGGAAATCATTTTCTGCTGCAGTGAAAGCTTGTAAAACGTTTCCAACTTTGGATTCTTGTTCGCTCCTAAACCATATAACTCTTTTTTCTGGCAAACTACTTCTAAGATCATTGGCAAAGACTGAACCATTTACTGCCAGAACTGTGCTATCCTATCCAAGACACTGAACCATTGACTTTTGCCCAGACCTATTGAATTGAATTGCCTCTTGTAGTGAACTGAAACTATTTGCCCTGCCTCTGAAAGTAATAGTGTGTTGATTCTTATAACCTTTGTCTTTCTACCCCTTTTGAAACTTACTGAAGTGCTATATTTCTCCCACTTCAGGGGAGCCTAACTTGTTCAGAAACTTATTGATTGCGTACTGTAGTGTATTATATTGTGATATTGAGCTGCCTTTGTTTCTTACTAGTGGAATGTTTTCTAACTAAATGTGTAAATAAATGTATATTCTTTTACCAAGAAACCTTGAGTAAGTGTCGGCTTGAACTACTGTGATTGCAAGTCTGTTGTGTGACATCTTGTACTGCTCACATCCCTCTTGAGATACGTTTGGTTGCTCAGCCACTGCTACCACATAACTGTCTAGCACAGGCTTGTACCAAAGGTGAGATTGTGCTTACACCTGTAGTCTTAATTGTGTGTAGTGTTCCCAAAGAGTACTGATTGTAATTCTGCCTAACAGTGGTAGTTGGCTATAACTTGTTCCTGTAAGGTATGTGTTGGTAGGTACAGGCACCCTTGATTATATGGTAGGTTGTCTTGAATGGAACATCAGGGTACTTTAGCCTCCCGGGCTTGCAATTCCACAGCCGACATACTGTGTCTTACTTCTTTTAGGTCTTCCAACGGGGAGTTTGTGGTTCCTAGGATCCCGATCAGCTTTTCTCCCAGAATAATGTCCACTGGATCTAGACTAACATTAGCGTTGTTGCCCTTACCAATGCAAGATAAAGCGTCTGCCTTGCCGTTGTGTACCCCTGGTCGGTAGGTGATGACAAAATCGTACTCTGCAAAGAACAAAGCCCAGCGGAGTTGCTGGGATGACTGAGCTTTCGCAGAACACAGGTACAGCAGGTTCTGGTGGTCATTGAGGATCATAAAGGTGTGCCTGGCTCCTAATAAATAATGTCTCCATTCCTTGAGAGCATTTTTAATAGCCAATAGTTCCTTATCAGTAAAAGCATAATTTAGTTTGGCTGTGGAGAACTTTTTCACTGGGCTCAATTGACCGGTATATGGATTCCTTTGCATTAACACGGCTCCCATCGCAACACTAGATGCATCAGCATTGACCACATATCGGAGGTCGGGTCTTGGGTGTTGTAGGACAGGGGCCATGGTGAACTTGCTTGTCAGCGGTTGGAACGCCTCTTCAGCTTCTGTCCGTTCAAAGTTTTGGTGAATACGAAGCAGAGATATGATTGGATGAACTAACTGTGAGAAACAGGTACAAACCATTGATAGAAATTTGTGAAACCAAGGAAACTTTGGATCCCTTTCCCCGACATGGGGGAGGGCCAGGTGAGAATTGCCTCTACTTTTTGGTTGTCCATCTTTATGCCCTGCGGTTACAGCACAAAACCCATTAATTCGACATCCGTGACATGAAAGGAGCATTTCTCTAGTTTAGAGTACAGATGATATTGCCGCAGTTTGTTGAGGACAGCATGTACATGGGATATGTGCTCCTGGGTCATGGCTGAGTAAATCAAGATGTCATTGATGTACACCACCGCACATTCGTCCAACAACTCCCGTAACACATTGTTCATGAAGTATTTGAATGCCACTGGGGCGTTACACAGCCCAAAGGGCATCACTTGATATTCATAGAGGCCGTACCTGGAGCAGAAGGCAGTCTTCCACTCTTCGTCTTTTTTGACTCGTACCAGATGGTATGCCCCCCCTAGGTTGAGTTTGGTGAAAATCTGAGCCTGCTTGACTTGGTCCAAGAGCACCGGGATAAGCAGGAGCGGTTACCTGTTTTTGACCGTGATCTATTGTGCAATAATCTATACATGTTCTTAAGTCCCACTCCTTCTTCAGCATGAAGAAGGGAGGTGAAGCTGCTGGTGATTTCGTAGGCTGGATAAACCTTTTGGCTAGGTACTGGTCTAGGTACGTTTTTAGGCAAACATTTTCCTGTTCGGTCAGTGTGTAGATTCGACTGCACGGAACTTGGGATCCTGGTATAAGGTCAACTGGCAATCGTAGAGTCGATGCGGTGGTAGCGTATTTGCCTGTTCCTTCTTGAATACATCCTGGAACTAATGGTATTCGGAAGGCGACACGCCCACCAACCCCATGGTAGATCCAATTTTCTGAATGGTCTGTACCGGGCTTCCTGGGGCATCTTCTACCCCATAAAACAAGTGTTTACAGTCGTCGGTGAAGGCCAAGATTCTTGTGCGCCAGTCGATGTTCGGGTTGTGCGTTTCTAGCCAGGGAATGCCAAGGATGATTTGAAATTGCGAGGCACTGATAAGGTCAAAAGAGATACTTTCCCGGTGTCTATCCTGGCAAACCAATGTGAGCTCATCAGTGCACTGTGTCACCGGCCCTGACACTAGTTAAGTGCCATCGACCACTGTGACATTCTCGGCCGCTGATTTAGAACATACCTGAATTCCGATCCTGCTCACCAGACTTTGATCCATGTAGTTGCCTACAGCCCCGCTATCCATTGTATGCTTCCAAGGCGTGCATTTTGGAGGAATGCTGCTGGTAAATCAGGATTATGAGGACAACAAAGTGTGAGGTCTGTAGTGCATTTTCTGTGCTTGACAAGTTGACCTCTATGCTTGTTGGGCGTAGGCCAGCATGAAATGAAAAAGCTTCAATTGATGTTTTCAACTGCATAAAGCCATCAGCGTTGAAGCGTGACCAAGGGGGGCAGTCTGATTCTGGGAGAAGAAAGAGGAATAGTAAAAGGCACCAACAGGTGATCAGACCATGACACTGGGAGTGGAGCAAAGGCAGAAAGCTCAGTGATGTCTGAAAAAATTAGAGATCAAGCTGGTTGCCAGCCGCATGAGTCAGACTATGGGCCTCATTACACGTAGTGTGGTAAGGGTTTACCGGTACCGGTAAGGGCACCGGTACCGGTAAACCCTTACCGCCTTACTACGAGGTCTCTTTGCGGGTTGGTACTTTAACGCCTGCTTTTTAGCAGGCGTTAAAAACCAACCCGCAAAGGGACCAGGGTGCTAATTACGGTACCGCAATTTGCGGCACCATAATTAGCGCCTTCCCCATTCCCATAGAGCCCTATGGGGCAAAAATGGGAATGGGGAAGGGCAAATTACCACCCCGCCAACCTTGGAATAGGGCGGTAATTCCCCTTTCCTCCAAGGCGGTGCCGGTATTTTACCGGCATGAACCAAGGTGCTAATAGCACCTTGGTCCACCGCCTACCGTGTAATGAGGCCCTATGTCTTTTTTTATATGCAGGCCACAATCTAGAAGAGACGAGATACGTTTGGTAGCTTGTGGATCAGAAGAACTGTTAGGGTGAAGATTAAACTCTTCCAACACTCTCATTCTGGTACCATTCATAGCAAGATTAGCCAGCAGTTGTGAAAAATTGGTAAGAAAGCTATTGGTGGTGTAACCAGGGGGCGATATACAATTAAAAAAAGCAGAGACTGTCCAAAATAGACTTGATTTTTAATCAACAGTGATTTACAAGTGAGATTATGGCTAGGTTCAATAGTGGAGCAGCTCAGAGGTTTTCTAAACACAATGGCAACACCCCCACCCATTTTAGGTGTAGGACAATCTAAACGCAAAATATCGCATTGGGCAAGCAGCATTTATACAATGTCTGGCCCAGAAGCCGCGTTAAACCATGTCTCGGTGAGGCATAGTATATTAGTGTGAGTTTGTCAAGCACTGAAAATATGTTATCACGGTGAGCAGCCGCAGAACGTCTATTTAAAAGAAGGTGTTTTAAATTGGAGTTTGATTTAATAATAGTCAATGGCGTAGTTACTGAAAGGGAGGCGTTACATCCAGAGTGCCAGTTGACATATGAGGGAGTCAAGTGAATCAGATTGTTATGCAAGTAGATCAAATTGTCTAACTTACCCTCCTCAAATAAATGAGATCCCATGGACCATGGCCAGGAGCAGACCCGGACGGGCAAGATGGGTTTGCTTTCTGACGGCGTGCCCGCCAAGTCCATCCGCTGCGCGGCCATTTTCTCTGGCCTATTTATGCCAGAGAGATAGAATAAGGCGTGTGAGATGCCTGAATGGAATAAGAAAGGAGACTGGCATCTGGGAGTAGGCAGAATCCTTGTAACAGTAATCGGTGTGTCGTAGAACAGAAAGTTTCACATACACAGTAAAAGCACAATGTTAAAAATAATGCAGGCAATACACACAATAAAAGCAGTTAGGTAAATAAAAGGAAGGTATTCTGGGATTGGATCTTTCCAGCCCTGAAATCTCTTCATTGGCTCCCAATAGCTGCAAGGATTACATTCAAGAGCCTTTCCATTGTCCACAAGGTTTTCTGCGAGCCTGTTCCAAAATACCTTTAACTCCGGATATACCTTCCCACTCAAGTTCTTCGCTCCTCCACCTCCAACTCCCTTAGGGTCAGTCACTTATCCCGCAGCGAGTTGGGCGTCGATCTCTTTCCTCAGCTGTGGCCTTCATCTGCAACAGCCTCCTTGCCACTTTGAAACTTGAGGAGACCCACCTCCAATTCTGGAAGCACCTCAGGACCTTCCTCTTTGCTTCTGCCTTTGCTCTTCCTCTGCCCTTCTGATCTGTTTGCTTCAACACTGTGCACCTGGTAGCATGTGATTTCGGGTCCAGGTTCCTGCCCACCCTGCACACACTCCCTCTTCCTCCTGGCAACCCTTGCACTCGGGGCTGTATCTGTATCCTTACAGTCCCCTTACCTGCACTTATCAGATTCCCCTTGTCTGCGCTTTAAACTCTCCCATGCAATTTTCCCCTTCCTCCTCCCCTGCACTTGCGCATTCTCAATGTCACTGGGCTTCTTTTGAGGTTATTGTTTTGTCCTCCCATGTTCCCGTTCCCTTGCCTCGTTGCGCTCTGAAACACTTGTGCATAAGTGTGATACAAATAAAATATCATATCATATTCAAAAACTGAGCGGCTTTATAGTGGAAGTCCCACACTATGGGACAACCTCACCTCTCGCTTCTAAGAGCAGACATTCTCTCCAGCACATTTATGCAGAGGAGAGCGATAAAATGAGGCGTGTGACGAGTTGTGAATGGAAAAAGAAAGAGGACTGGCCACTGGGAGTAAGCAGTGTCCTTGTAACAATAATCAGTGTGTCATAGCACAGAAAGTTTCACATACACAGTAAAAGCACAATGTTAAAAAGAATGCGGGCCATACACAGAATAAAAGCAGTTAGGTAAATATAAGGAAGGTATTCAAAAACCGAGCTGCTTTATAGTGGGAGTACAACACTATAGGATAACCTCCCCTCTCTCTTCTAACAAACAAACGGGCTATTAACTTGACCATGAAAGTCCTCCACAGTGAGCCCACCTCCCTCCACCCAACCACACTGATGCAAAACACACAGTGATGCTGCACAGGTAAATGTAAATGAAAACAAACAGTGCAGACCCAGTCGTCTGATGAACCCACCCCACATGTCAGGCACATGTGCATTCTACCATCCGCAACCATCCCAGCAACAACACATTAGTATGCACGCCACATGACACATGACTTGCAATGGAGAGATGCACTGGCTGAAAATAGAACTATCAAAGAGACCGACACCCAAATGAACTGCATGATGTGTGGAATGTGACAAACAGAAGGATGTATTTGACATAAATATGTACAAAAATAAACGTGCAATCAAGCTCAAAGTTGTGCAGGGGAAATATGAAGTAAAACAAATATCCTATGCCTAAACATCTATATAGAGTAAAAACTGGGAAGGAAAGACTTCTGGGGAAAATAATAAATAAAAAAGGAAACCTACACCTAAATAACTATGTACAAAGGCAGCAGGCTAGTACTCCTCTCCAACCTCAAAGAGCCTTTCCATCAGGGCTGAGTGCAGCGCCACGTACTCACCCCTCAGACATGCCTCTGTTGTTGCCTGGAGGTGTATGGGATCAGCTGAGTACCTCTACAGGAAGTCTCACCCCTATTTTCCCTATTTGCTGGAAATTGGAAATTGTGACATGTGCAACGCCAGTAATGGTACCTATACCACAAAGAATCTTTGAGACAAGATATCTGTTGAGAAAGCCCTATGTGAAGTATACTCGAAAGACTGATGGTCTCCTAAGAGAGCTGCCCAAAGAAGTGTGAAGATGTGAAAAGAAGAAGCTGGTGATGCCACTAAAAGATAAGAGTGATACATTGGAAAGGATGACCAGAAAAGAGAATGCATAGGTGACATAGAATCTGATGGCGAAGTAAAGAATCGAGAAGACTTTCATGTTCAGAATGACGATTACACGTATGAAGAACCCTGCAGAACATACAAGCTGTTTTACTATTGTACAGATTCTGCAGAATATGAAACACAACTAGACTAAGGCCCTCATTACGATACCAGCGCTAAACCATGGCACTATTAGCACCATGGTTGGTGCCGGTATCGTAACGTGTCTGCCATGGTGAAATGGTGAAATACTGCCCCATTCCAAGGTTGGCGGGGCGGTATTTCCCCATTTCCCCATGGCCCATCCACATTCCCATTTTTGCCCCATAGGGCATAATGGGAATGGGGAAGGCGCTAATTACGGTACCGCAAATTGCGGTACCGTAATTCGCACCAAGGTCCCTTTGCGGGTCCCTACTTTAACGGCTGGTCTACACCAGTCGTTAAGGTCGGGTCCCGCAAAGGGACCTCGTAATTAAGCGCTAAGTGGTTAACGGCGCTGCAGCCTTTTACGGCGCCGTTAACCACTTAGCGCCGGGGTCGTAATGATCACCTAAGTATTTATAAAGCTGGCTATACGTGCCACCAACCTAAATGTATATAAACGTTCTGGACATTCAATGATACATTTTAATAAGCGAGTCTCCATGAAGGAAGACGGATTGGAAGCTATGTGTGTCGCAGCAAAGAATAGGCTCAAATTCGTAGCAAGACCAAAAAGGCTGTCTGGCTTGATGTCAAAGACTGGAAGCAGCCAAGAATTGGTTATCAGCTGTGAGGAACAGTAAAACGAGAGAAGCTGAGGCATCCCTTGATAAGTTGCAAAGAGAGAACGCCATGAGTGCCAGGTTTCTTCATTAAAGACTAGTTAATTCTATAGTATGAGAAAATTCACTGTCTCTAATCACATGAGCTGAGGATGAAAATAGATGAGAGCATGTGCACAAGATTGAAGATCGCGAGTGCACACACTCCCTTATATCGCCAGAGGCGAGAAACTATTACAAAGCCGAGTTCAAAGACAATGTGAATGACAGACAGCATGAGTGATGAGAGATGTCAGGCTAATTGGGTGGGGGGATACGGTCAATTTCACCAACCAGCATCTGGGGTACGAGCTTACGTGCTGCTAGAGCATTGATTGCTCCAGAAGGGAACAAGCGTGCCAACCAATTGTAGAAAGCCGTATAGCAAAGAGCTTTATAGTTTAAGAGGCAATGAAGTGTTGTGTTTCTAATTACTGTCGACTTGAAAATGACTTGCTCTATGACTTGCACTAAGGGAGGGCATGAGTGCCCACCTGATTGTAGAGACCCAATCACAATCCTATCTCAAATAGAAAATATACATAGAGGAGCCCAAAACAATCTCCTGTAGGTTTTCTTAGTTTGCCATCTAGGATGACATCATGTATGATGAACTTTTGATATAAATGTGTTGTTTTTCATGAAATTTTTCGAGATCATGCTGTGAACGTCCATTTGATTACCAACCAGGGGGCGTGTGGATGCAGTCGCCTTCACCTGAGCTCCTGACTCCACGGTCCCCCAACAGGGTCCGAGCCCATACTCTTGGACACCCCCCCAACAGGTACTGAGAGATTTATACAAAACATGAACATTAGCAGCCACAGTTGATTGAAAAAATTGAACAAATCTGCTGTCGGAAACCGAAGATAAGCAACGACAGTGGGAGTTGAAAACGAAAGTGAATCCCATCACCAGCGGAGCCCCGCTCCATGAGGCAGCGGAGCGGGTGAATCCACTGAGGAAACTGGATACGGAGGCCCCAGGTGTTGTGCACTGTGCAACCACTATTGCTGTACCCCCCCCACATTGCATGCTGAATCCGGTTGCACGTACCTCAGACATTCCTCAGAAGTAAGACCGGACCCGCTGCTTGGGTTCACGGGGAGAAGATATGGAAACGTGCACCATCTGTGATGATGCCCTGAGAGATAAATCCTGGAATAACACCCGCTGAGGTTATCAATCAACGGAGCATGGTGCGTGGACCTTTGCCATTGCAAGAGTTCATGGACTGGGCCTGCCTCACTTGCACCTGGACCAGGATCAGGGCAGAGGTGCAGAGCCTGCCTCATAACACTCAGCGCAACAAGCCTGATAGGACAGAACTCACCAATGCATGGTCCCCTGGGCTCATCCACCCTATCGTGGGGAATCGGCTACTGGACCCCTTGGGAAGGGCTTGTCCAATCGTGCACATGGAGGTAGGGGATTGCTCTGCATAGCCCCGTGGGCCTCTCCCTGACCGTCCGGGGGTCTAACATTAAACATTGGCTGCCGGATCGTTTCTATCACCCAGTGGAGGTGCATATCAGCCATACCTCACATTGGCTCAGCCCTTTGTGGCACACGCTGACAAACAGTGGGACACTCTGGGAAGCAGGAGGCCCACACCACCCAGTGTTTAGTCACCACCGGGCCCACAGAACCTGAAGGGGTCCACCGGTTGGGTGGTGACAACTTTTAGGGCTGTGTACTGTGAAAAGCACGCTGAATGAGTGTGAATGTATAACATATTCTGACAACATATTGCTCATCTATACAATAGGGGGTAATAGGCATTTGAGTTTGGATGATCACGTTGCTTGCTACATGGGTGTTTAATGCAGGCATATGACGGGGTCACTCATGTTAGGCCAGATGTATGGTATGTGACAAGCATATTTGTTGGGGCCTACATGCCATGTGACTAATGCCATTAACATATTAATGTGGTTTGTGTTAGGTACGGCATTGCCTTGCTGCAGGCATCTGCATGTGTCTGTGCTGCATCCGACAACTTTGCTGGGAATGTGTGTATATTGGGCCATGGCTTGCCTCTTTGGACATACTATTGGTGGACTTTCATCAGACTCTGCATTGCAGTGTTTTTTCTTAGGACACTCACCCCCATCCGCTGATTTCGTGGCGCCACACTCCATGTCTTCAACCCCTTCTATGGCCTCCATGCCGATCAGGCTCGCACATATGTCAACCCACCGGGACAGCTTTATGGAGGAGCTTGCTCCTCCCCAGTTGACAGGGCCTGGCTCCTGTTGGCCGAGAGGATATTGCGTACTCGCAGGTGCAAGTCATCCCACCTCTTCCTGCAGTCCTTTATTGTGCGGGTGGTGTTACCGACCGTGCTTACTTTCTGCGCCGCCAGTGCCCAGATCTCCTTCTTACGGATTATGGCCTCCCTCTTGAGACATCTGCATTTTCTTCCAGGGTCTCCGCTAGCATGGTCAACTCATCTTCATTAAAGCGCTCCTTGCGCTGGCGGGAGGTGCCCTTCTTCACAGCCTTGGGCATTGTGGTGCTGTAGTGTTTAGGATTTCACACACAGCAGTATTCTACAGGTCCTGGCTGCTGGATTGTGTTTTTAAAGATGGCTGCCGTGCTCGTTCCCGTTCCTGTGCGATGACGCTATTTCCGGTTCCGCTTATTTACGGTGACCGTTATTAGCGGTCACCGCTATTAGCAGTGGCCGCTAATGCTGCATTGATTCATTCCAGTAGTGCAATCTGCGTTTTACATGATGCTGCTAAAGTCTTTTTTCCAGCCTTTAAGGTCATCGCGGCAATGCCGTTAACGGCATGGCGCAAAGTTTGTGCCCGCAAAGTTGTAATAGCCCTCAATTAACAGACATTTGCCTACACAGACACGGTATTTGCTCCATGTCGGTAAGGGCAGTTACTCACATCCAAACTCGGAATGACCCCCCTGTTCTCTAAAATGGCGCATTTCATTCCATTCAAAGGACTTCCTAACACTATCGGTCTGGTAAAAGAATTTCTTGAACAGATTATAAAACTGCATGATTTCCCCTGAGTCCTAATCTCAGATCGTGGAAGCCAATTTGTATCAAAATTCTGGAGGAAATGTTGTATCAGGGCACAAATCGATGTTCGATTATCCACTAGCCATCACCCCCAAACAGATGGACAAACAGAAAGAACAAACCAGACATTAGAACAGTATCTAGGTTGCATGCTGCATCAAGTGGAAGAGAATTGGAAAGGCTTGTTATGGATAGCGGAATACGCATACAATAACTCCATACACACCAGCACGGGACAAAGCCCGTTCTACACAATATACGGAAGACATCCATGTACCTCTGAACTAGACTCCCCCACGACCTTGGAAATGCTAGCAGTAAAGACTCTAAACACAAGCATAACCCAAGCCTTCAAAAGGCCAAATGAACATTTACTGCAAGCCAAAGACAGACAAAATAAATTCTCGGACCGGCATCGAAAGAAAGCTCCCGATTACCAAGTTGGAGACGAAGTCTGGTTGGCATCAAAACATGTGCCCATAAAAGGTACCCGGATCTTTCGTCCAAGATATCTAGGACCCTATACCATCGAATCAGTGATAAATCCAGTGGCCGTCAAGTTAGCCTTACCACCACGCATGCAAATTCATCCAATGTTCCATGTGTCACTTTTAAAACCTGTACAATCAGGAACCCAAGTCTTAACACCACCAAACCTGTGCTAGTTGATGGAGAGCCTGAATCTGAAGCTAAAAACATCCTGGATTCGAAATGTAACAGATCTAAGCTACACTATTTAGTGGACTTTAGTGGAAGGTGTACGTGCTCAAGACAGAACTTGGAAACCAAGTGAACATTTTCACACACCACGTCTGATTAAGAGGTTTCACCTGGATAACCCCACCAAACCCGGACCGGACAGGAAGGATACCATGAGAGGGGCCTTGGGGGGGAGTGCTGTCATGACCATTGTAAGGGGGCACAAGTTGTGTCACAAGCAGGCTCCCACCAGAACCCTGAGGGCCTTAAAACTACTGCAAAAGGGCTCCTGGAGCCAGTCATGGTGCCTTTGGCACCAGGCTCATATGTAGGAAGGAAGAGCTGTTCAAGCTAGGTCGCATATATGTACATGGGCCTTTAAATCCAACATGGAAGCACCCACAGAGTCCAGTTCTAAGAACCAAGCCATATGGTCTAGTGTTTTGGGTGTGGCAGGCCTGGAACTATTTTCTCTGGTACTACTTTGCCTGGGCTATATAAACCACACCCTGACTGCAGAACACGCTTCGTGTTATTCTGCAACGAGCAGCGTGATGCTCACCGTGTCCAGCTCCTGGTCTTCAGCATCTTCCTGTAATGCTGCAAGAACAAGAACAAGATTATTCTGTCTTACCCGTGAAAACACCATACAGCACTCATCATCTCAACTGGGCTGCAATCTGTGGAAACCGAGAGAAGAAGAAACATTACTCACCTTAAGGACTTACGGCGAACAACTACGACAGCTGCTGTTCGAACATTGCAACCTGCAATAACGAGAAAGGGAAAAACAATATTAGAACGCACACTTCCAAAACATCAAATTCCATCAGTCTTTCCTGAATTCCATCGCGCTATGCCACCCTTTCATCCGGAGCACCAAAGCAACATCTGCAAAGGAAAAGAGACATATTCAGGTTTGCTTTCAATATTAAACAACCACACCGCGCTGTACTTACCTTAACAGATTCCGGGGGCCTGTTTTTCATCGCGCTCTCATCCACTCGCAGCACCACAGCGGCCTGTGAGGAGAAGAAGAAGAAAACACAGGTTACCTTCAAAAGACAATAAAGGCGCTGAGCTTCGTGCTTTCTCTTACCTAGAAACGTGCCTCTCCATCCGACATGCCAGCATCAAGACCTTCGCACCTGAAAAGAAGGAGAAAAAGACATTAATGAATTCCCACCATAAACAGAACAAAGACTTACAATTAATAAACCTACCTGCCTACCAGCAGATTCGGGGTCACAGCATACCTGGCCCAAGGAAGGCATACTGCACCAGTGAAGCAACTCGGGCAGCTCGCCAACAAACTTCAAGCGCCCCTGCACAAGAAACGCAGGATGGATAGCTCACCCTACAAATAACTAAGGTGAGAAAAGAACCCAGTGGTAAGGAAATCGGTCAGAGGGAGGTGGGAGATTCACCCATTAGAGACAGTTATCACAAATCCTCCCTTCTTTAATTTCAGATTCATTATTCAGCACTGGGCAACTACGCATCCATGGTTCCAGATCTCAGAGCCTTCTGGGGATATCAGGTGAGCATAACACAAGGGATACAAAGTAGATAAAGAGAAGTTACAGTATTGCCAAGAAGAAGTGTTGTATATAGGCCAGATGATCTTAGATGAGGAAAAGAAGGTGACACCTGAAAGAGCTGAAACAATTATGAAAACTGCAAAAACCGCATACGGTAAAGCAGATGCAGACATTCTTGGGATTATGTAATTATGTGAGAGCATGGGTATTTGACTATAGCTCATACACAGGACCCTTGTTGCAGGCTTTAAAGAAAGCACAGGTAATTAAAGAGAAAATAGAATGGACTGAGGAAGGAGAGGAAGGATTTGAAGAGTTGAAGATAGCAATTTGTTTGGCTCCAACTTTAGGAATTCCTGATTATGCTGACAAATTCTTTTTATTATCACACACTGATGAGACAGTTATGACAGCAGTGCTAGCACAGAGAACTACATTAGGGTACATACCCCTGGCACATTACAGTGGGATGTTAGACCGAGTCATGAAAGGACCTTATCCGCTCGAACAGTCATTGGCAGCAGCCGTGTTTGCATAGAGCAAACAGTGAATTTGAGGTTGTAGCAAGTGCAAGACTACTGTCTTACTTTTCAGTACAAGCACCAGAATTGGTAGCACTTATTGCGGCACTTGATAAACACGAAGGACAGGAAGTGACAATACACAGTGACTCCGTTTATGTGATATCGACTGTGCATGCAGGGCTAGCAAGTCGGAAAAGGAGAGGCTACCTCTGAGCGGACGGCACTCCAGTATAGCACTCATCACTATTGTACAGGCTTCTTAAGACACTACAACTCCCAGTAGCCATAGTTAAATGCACAACACATACTAAACAGACAGATTTTATTTCAAGAAGAAGAGTTTTAGCACGTGCAGACTCGATCGATGACGAAGAAGAAGTACGATAAACCAACAGATTAATTGATACGTGCAGATTTGGACTGTGGCTCTCCTAAACACTCCTTATAGATATTATAGCAGGCGTGCAAACCCCTGAGCCACAGAGTTCTTTGAAAATGAAATTTAGAAAGTTGTTGACATGTTGAGACTATGTTTAAGAGGCAACATTTGATAAGAAATTGGAAGCGTGAGCAATACGATGATTATTTTCGTACAACGCAATTGTCGGTTTGAATCTATGGTTTTGATAAACTACGATGCCCATAGGATCCTACTTTCTGTTTTCATATATATTCTTTGAGCTTATCCTGCTCATGTTGGTCATAGTGTCCACATATGCACTTTTCTGCATGATACAAAATGAGGAATCTTTAAAATGGCACGATTTCAGAGAATGAGCCACCTCAAGAAATACCGGAGTGGCACAAATGGTGTGGATTATTATTCGGGTGTATAATACATGCATGCGCACTGTCAATCTTTGTTGTCCTCTTTCTCCTGGTCCACACTCTTTACTTCATTGGTCCTGGAACAGTGCAAACTCCTTTGATTCTCCCTACTCTAGGAACTCATGCAGAGTTGCCCTTTCTAGATAAGCCTAGGTCTTGAGTGCTTTCTGCCCAGAGCAGAGCTGCTTTAGAGTTATTTCCATGGGCTGCAACCATTATGTTGGGAAGACACAAGAGAAATGCAGAGGAAGATGATCATGGTTGTAACACATATTTAGACAGTACAGCAGATTTGTGTAATAACATGAAGTATCAGCACATGAAAAAGGTGGTTGAAAGAACATCTAAGGAGGGTTGCTATGTCTGCTCTCTCGTACCTTATACCATGAGTACTGGCCAAGCATTAATTCCCAGAGAAGTACCAGAGTATGATGCCAGATGTATTGTCACCTTGCTGCATGCATGAACTGAGGACAATTCCAAGGACATTGGGCCACCCTGCGATGGATATCGAAATGGTTGTTCCCATTGCAAGATGATTATATAAAGACTACACAGATGGAAAATGAGCCTGCATGGAAGAGCAAGATGCTCACATAACCTAGGGCAGGGCAGGATGAAGTAGTCATAACAGATATGAACACAATGGACTGTCTGGATAAAGATGAGCTGGCTTGGACGCCTGGATGTTGGGAGAGAACACAGATGCTAGTATGGACAAGTAAGGACCAAAAAAGGATGTGAAGAAGGATTGATGTCCTGTGCAGCTCATCTCTTAAAGTACAAGAAGTGCAAAAGGTGAATGATGAATCTTTAAAGTCATGGGCCGAACATGCCAAGCTGCTGACCTGAGTAGAAGATGAATCAGGATCAATATTTTTAATCCCACTGACAAATGGGACATTCAGGGTAATTCATGGAATTAATGTGCTCTGAAAACAGGGGTGCAAGCGTGAAAATCGCAACGCATGCATGTGAAAGCCACACAAGCTCCCGTTTGTTGATTCATGAAAGGCGCTGCGTGTGGCTTACCTGTGATGTGCGATTAATCCGCGTGTAGTGCACAGCTCATTGCGACATCCTGAAGGCTGTGCGCGAGACGGCCAGTAAAGAGCACACAGGCCAGCGCACACACCTAAAAAGGGGGCGAAACATGCGGAATGGGGAACAACACGTGAAAATGTGGGCGCTACAGGGGAAGTACCACTGCCAAATACTCGCAACGCCCACACACGCGCTAACAACACATATTCATGGAATCGAACAGGGGAAACCTGTGCGACATCCTGAAGGCTGTGCGCGAGACGGCCAGTAAAGAGCACACAGGCCAGCGCACACACCTAAAAAGGGGGCGAAACATGCGGAATGGGGAACAACACGTGAAAATGTGGGCGTTACAGGGGAAGTACCACTGCCAAATACTCGCAACGCCCACACACGCGCTAACAACACATATTCATGGAATCGAACAGGGGAAACCTGTGCGCCACAAAAGAGGTGATAATCCAGAAACACGTACGCCAGGCGGAAGCTGGCATAAGCACCCTCACACAGCATAAAAGTGCGCTCAAACAACAAACAAGCTCATACCGTAACGATGAATATACCGTTCCTCGTGGGACACCGCAGGAGGAGGAGGATAGCCAGGCCTTGCATTTGTTTTACCCAGGACCACCCTTTTTTTGGATGCCTGATGACCAGGTCTATGGCAGGTACAGGTTTCCACCCCATATCTCCCTAGACCTGGTCGCTGGGTGGGAGGATGACCTCACATCACCCACCCGGTGCTCCCAAGCAGTGAGCCCCTTGGAAAAGGTGCTCAATGTACTGCATTTCTTGGCCACTGGGTCATTTCAGCAGACAAGCGCCATATTTGGGGGTGTCTCAAAGCCCACGCAGTCACGCTGCCTACACCAGGTGTTGATGATCATGACTGCACACCCCTCAGTCCGCAGGCACATATACATGCCCATAGTACCAGCAGAAAGGCAGGCCATGGTGCAGGATGTTTACGGGGTGGCACACTTCCCCAAGGTGCTAGGTGCCATTGATTGCACCCATGTGGCTCTACGTCCTCCTAGGGCCACTGAGCACATCTATCGCAACCGCAAGCACTGGCATTCCATCAACGTGCAGGTGGTATGCGATGCCAAGGGAATAACTTCTGTCTATGGAAACTATCCAGGGGCCACCCATGATAGTTTCATATTCAGAATGTCACCTCTAAACCTGGACCTGGAAACTGGGAGGCATGGCAACACATGGCTAATTGGTGAGTACACATGCCTGTACACATGCATGCATGTCACACGCAGAGAAATGGCAAAACCCAACTAATGACAACCATTCTCACCTCCCGAGAGGACAGCGCCTACCCTCTGAGCACCTACATGATGATGCCAATACGGAACCCCACCACACTACCCGAGGTAAGATACAATGCAGCCCATATTGCAACCCAGGGCATAGTGGAGCGCACATTCGGAGTGCTAAAGTCACGTTTCTGATCCCTTGACCTCTCTGGTGGCCAGCTGCTATATGTGCCTCCAGTAGTGTGCAGGATCATTGTGGCAGCATGTGTCCTGCACAACGTTGCAACCCGGCGGGGCATGCCAGTGGACATGGTGGTGCCCCCACATCCCCAACAACATGCACACCTGCTGCGCATGAGAGGGGAAAGGGCATGTGGCGAGGCAGCATGTACCCAGTTTGTGGCAACATTTTTCACCTAAAATCCCATGCCTGCGGAGTGCACACAGGCCTGACACATACCAGGTGACAATCGATGATGACAAAGGGACAGTCAACTGTCACAACCATACCACCCTGAGATTGTTTCCCTGGAGGTGCTACATTGTGTGCATCCCTAGCTACTTAAACAGACCCAATGCTGTGTCAGTAAAAGGCACACATTCATGCTGCATAAAGGACTACCCCCTTGCAAAACAGCACACCCAAATACTGGTATGTCACCCAACCTCTCCCAAACCCCATGTACCCGCCCAAGACACCATGGCATGGCATGCAATGTGAAAGCAACCAAATAAATGCACAACACATGACACAACTGTCACAAAGTGCACCGTCACCAATGGAAACAGGCCACAGATAATTCCCTTTCACATATGAAAAAGAAACTGTACACATGAATATATACTTACCAGCATGACAAAACATGAATACAGGACCCAACAGTGGCAACGTCTGACAGTGACCAATCACAATAGTCCAAGTGTGACAACCTGACAAAGGCAGCACATCGACCCCTCCCATCTTCAGTGTGTTGCTGGTAGGTAAATGTGGCAGGGTACTGCATACAACATGAACTGCATCTGCAATGGGGACAGGCAAGGTAAAACATGAAGAAACTACATGTAAATTTGCATAATGAGCAATATTGAATATGATATACAAATCAACCATGCAGTGGAGAAATCATCAATAATCCCCACTAGGGGTGTATACACAGTTTGGACTACAGCCTGGCCACACAATTGATGGAAGACCAATGCCTCTGTGTAAGTTACTGTCACACGGTGACACCCTTGCGAGCCCATGGAAAGGGGAAGCAGGAGTGGCATATGTGTCTGGACCCCAAGTATCAAACACAAACACAAGACAAGCCTGTATGGGCCCAGCTGGAAAACACAGTGGATGCATATGGGTGCCACACAAAGCAACACACTGTAACATGAATGCATAGTAGACAACAAAAAAAGGAAAAACTAAAATTAAAAATTGTTTTTAAAACAATAAAAATGGCCATGGGTCGACTGGGGGGGCACCCAAGAGGGAGGAGGTGCAGGATGCACCCCAACTCCCACATGCGTGGATGTTGAGAAAAAAAAAATCCCTCCATGGGCTCATGGCCTGCACGGCTAGCCGATAGTGGGAGAACTGCCATCGCTGTCGCCGCCCTGTGGTGCTACATGAGAAGCTGTGTGTGGTATGGGAGGCAGACCACACAAAGCCCTGGCATGCTCCTCCATCGCAGCAAGCATGCAGGTTTGAAAGGTTTGGTTCTGCAGGATGATGGTCCGGATGTCCCCATGCAGCACGTCACAGGTAGGACGGAGTTCTGCCTGCAAGGCTTCACATGCTCAATAGATCTCCTCATGGATTGCCTGGAGCTCAGCTGAGATTGTGCGTGTTAGCTGCTCCAGCTGCTGTTCTGACCATCTACTCCGAGACACCTCAAGCTCACTCAGAGTAGCTCTGAGGGAGGTGTTAATTTCCCTCAGGGCATTCCTGTGGGCCCATGCCTCTGCAGATATGGCTGTGCGCAGAACCCTAGTTCAGCCTATCGGTCCCTGTTGGCGGCCAACATTTCCTGCCTGTGTGAGCGGCACATGGACCATGTTGCCTGCCTTTGGAGCTCCACCTGCCTTTCGGGGGCGGAGAATGGAAGTGGCCACCCTACCCACAGCCTGAGCCATCATCTCACATGATGCCCCCTGTTATTGCAGAGTGTGACCTTGCATCCGTAACAGCCACAGGTGGACATTACAACACTGAATGGGCCATTGAGGGGTCTACCCCCAGTGCAGGAGCATTGGACACAACAGAATCCCTGCCAGAAACACTCACCTGTGTCGGGACATTTGTGTCAATGTCTGATTCAGTACCTGAGCCATAGAGATCCTCGGAGGTGTACCTAGAGACACCCGTGGACAGGTTGGTCTGTTGGACCAATGGATTTTCGTGTGGCACCAACCCAAGTCCTCCACTGGTGCTTGGTTGGGGCTCTGAGTACTCCTGCCCCTGTGCCATCTCCTCCTCCTCCACAGCATCTAGTGCCTTATAACCTGCACAAAATGAAAAGAGAAGTCATGAAGACACCCAAAAACAGCACAGCCGACAAACATAGGCATCACAATGTACACATCCAATACATTAATCAGATATGTCACACATGACACAAACTC
The DNA here is from genome assembly GCF_040938575.1 of Ambystoma mexicanum. Lineage (NCBI taxonomy): Eukaryota > Metazoa > Chordata > Amphibia > Caudata > Ambystomatidae > Ambystoma > Ambystoma mexicanum. The sequence continues at coordinate 944,281,328 of NC_090926.1, forward strand.
AGCCATGCATGCAGTGGCAATGAAGTGGAAGAGGACCCTGAAAGCAGACACTGATGACTTCAAAATGGAAAAGCAACACATGTGCTGCATGTTGCATAGCACCTGCATCACACATAAGCCTGTGAGTGGCATGGACCATCCACAAACATGACACATGCCAGCACACAGATGGCACATAGCATAACCATGGCAGAACTGACAAGGACACCCAGATGGGAGTTAATCACTACTGTCTCCCATCCATGTAAAACGCATATCATCAAACAGAACATGCAAAACAGTGGGACAAAACACACATGTGTCACATGCTGCAACAACGCCAGTGTGTTTAAATACAGTGATGGGAGGCACATGGATACATCAATGGTAAGTCACTTGGACATGACACAAGTCATTTTTCATGTTGAAGGTTCAAACAGTGCTCAGAAGTGAGCAGATGCCGTACATGTGTAGGTGTGAAGCAGTCAATCAGCCTGACTGATGGAATCATTTACGTGAAAAGTGCACATTTGAGCTGTGTGCTTCACAAATCCCAAGGAACTAATATGGTCCGCGATGCACTGCCAGTGGGCCCAACGCTGAGCAGGCATAGTCTTGCACCCTGCCGTCACCAGCATGTTGTAGCCATGTTCCGACACGTAGCCCACAAGTGCGTCTAGTTCCACATTATTGAAACTCTGCTTCATTGACGTGCCGGAGGCGCAAGCCATGTCTGGGGTTCCAGCCTGTACCGCAAGAGCACGCTTCTTCCTCTTGAGAGGTGGGGTGGACCCTGAATGGCTTACGCCACTCCAGTCTGTAGGGGCTGAAGCGCAGGTGGACTGGCCACTGGAAGCGGTCAATGGCACGATGACAAAAGGTCTCACTGCAGGCATTGGCTGCTGGGTGCTGTTGCCAGGACCAAGCGGCACAGCTGCCTTGGTGTGAGGGTCCAGGACCAACTCTATCCTGGCTGGGTGACTCAGAGCCGGAGTGGAGTGAGCTGCAACCGCCTTTGCAGCCTCCACACCCTGGCCACATGTGGCTTGGACTTTGTGACACAGAGTTGGCCTGTGAGTCATCCCGTGCCTGTTCGGTGACCAATCAGGCCGGGCTAGCAGGGCCTCAGCTGAGATGGTGTCAGCTGCATAGGTGTCCCTGAATGGTCCTGGACACCTGCCCTCTTGGGCCATCCTGCCCACATTGCCCACCACTGCCACCTTGGCCACCCTGGCCACCATGCTCATCGTGGCCACATCCCCTACCGTGGACACCTCTTGGAGGTCAGCCATATTTGCCTCCCTCACAAATTGGTCACCTCCCAACCATGGCGCTGATGTACTTGTGTGAATGGGAGATGCTGAAAACAATTGTCCTGGGCAATTGGGATGAAGGGGGCAGGGTACTAGATGAAATAGGTCCCTGCTGTCTGTGACCCCTGGGGAAAAATGATGGGTCACGCAACGCTCAGGCACCCCAAAAACAAAAACAAATGTGCACGTGACCCCTCAGTAGCCCAAGTGCGTGGAATGAAGGACCAGTAGCATGCTGTGGCACGTAGAAACACAAAATATGCCTATGCGTGGTACACACAGGCTACAATGACCTCTGAATGGGTACGCAACACACAGGGGCAACCACAGTGTAAAAATATGTGTGCGGCTCACCGTCTGCCTGGAAAATGAACTGAAAAAACACGCCCACCAAAAGAAGATTTGAGCTCTGCCGCAGTAAACAAGGAGTACGCACTGCAACCATTGTAAAGTAATCGCGTGTCAACACACAAGAAGTACAAGAATCACACGCTCGCTCTCCACAAAAAGCACATACAAGAAAATGATGTTCTATGCGGACCTTTAACCCCTGCACATAGTAACGCCTACGCGTGCCACGTCACTTACGCGCTTATGCGCTAAGGTCCTTGCCTCGATTTTCACGCAAACATGCTGATTTTCATATGTAGATTCACTCTGCATCAAGCTGGCCATGTGACAACAAACGGAAGACCATGCTCATGTCCAGAAGGCCATTTTCCTGCCCCCCAGACCCCCAAGCTGCCTCCCACAAGCCATCTGCTGCTGCTTGCCTGCCTGCTGCCCATGTGCCCTGCTATTTGGTGCCTGCACATCAGCCATCTGCAGGGGTCCAGTTGCTGCGACCACCCCTGCTGGAACAGAAGGCTCCTGACTGCTGTTCCATCGCTCCACAGCCCAGCCCCAAGACCAAGTTGCCCACCCACACCTGCTTCAGGGGTTGCCATGTCAGGGCAAGCACCATCTGAGACCACTGGCAATCCCCAACCCAGAGAGACAGAGGGCTGTCAGCTTCTCAGCCACAGAAGTTGGCATCATGGTGGAGCTAGTCCTGGGGCATTATGATGCCCTCTTCAGACGACCATGCACCGACAAGGATAGATGGAAGAGGATCTGGTTGGACATCGTGGTTGCCATCAACACGGAGGGGGTGCCAACCTGTGACTTGAAACACATCCAGAAGCGCTAGGAGGACTTCAGGTCCAGGACCCTCATGAAGGACCGGCACCTCTTGGGTACAGCGGATGCAGGGGGCGCCATGTCCAACTTACCATTGACCAGATGAGGGTCATAGAATGCATCAACCCAGTGCTTCACCACCAGGTCCTACAGAGGCAGACCCATCTGGAGTCGAGCAGTGAGTGCCTGGGCTATCCCATTCCACACAGTGTATGTTGAGGTGTGGCAGGAGTGTGCAGCTTGGACATATGTCTGACATGGCCCATGTATGGATGTGTGTGAGCAGGGACATGCCCGTCCTGCATGTGAGTCCAGTCATGTGTGATGCACATCAATGGTGTATCTGTTCCAATGCATGATGCCCAACTGCATGTGGAGATGCACACATGTTTGCATTTCTGTGTATGTACTATGCCATGGTTGGGGTGTGACACATGGATGCTGGTCCCACCTTCATGAACGTGCACAATGTGCATGTGCGTGTGTGTGTGTTTGGCATGTGTGTGACTGTGAGACACCATGGATGCATGTGACCTGGACATCTGGGTACCTGACTGGCAGATGTGACATAGTTGCTGATGATTGCACTGTGACAGGTGGTGGAGATGTACAGATGCATGTTTGTCTGGTGGCGTGTGTGCATGTGATCTGCACTCCTCATGTTGCTTGTGACGTCATGCCAACCTTTGGATGTTCATGCAGTTACGTGCGTATGGAAGCTGATGCCTGTTGAACAATCCCAGTTTATTTGTGCATGTTTGTGGGTTCAAATGACATGTGTGTTGGGGAGTGTGATAGCATCTGTGATGTCTGACACTGACACTCATGTGCAACTGTTACGTGTGTAGCAGACCATTGTACGGTGCCCTGATGCCTGTGTTTTGTCTCTTCTGTCTGCAGCATCGACTGATGAAGAGGGCGGAGATGGTGCTGTGGAGCCCAGCTGCAGGGATGCCACCGCCAGCCGGAGACGCAGGGCCCAGCTCCCCTCCCAGGTTATGAAATCTTCTGAGAGTGAGGAATCTGGTGCCGCCTCTATGGTTGCAGCTGCTGAGGGGAGGTCCAAGAGGCCAAGGTTGGAAGTGGACTTCTTGGCAGCAGAAGGAGCAGCTGAGCCTGCACAGGGGTGTACTGAGGAAGACAGCACCAAGTCATCTAGGTTGGTGGGGGATGTGGTTGAGGAGGATTTCATACCAGCTCCACGCATGGGGCCTGGAGGGGGTGGTTTCACTGATGCGAGTGGTGCAGTCCAGGGGCAGGGGCAGGAGGAAGCACAGGTCACCGCGGAGGTGTCTGTGTGTAATCCTGTGCCTGATCCTGTGACTGCATCATCCCACACCCGCAGGGATGCCATGCCTCTGTCCGGCCTATTCGCAGGTAGGTGATGTGTCTACATACTGGCCATCCTCTCCCTGCGGACGTGGCAATCCGTGACCATGTGCAGCCTGTCCTAGTCGGTAGGGCGTTGCGCACGCGTGGTATTCGGGATGACGTGCATGGTACTAGGCAGGACAGTGCACGTCATTTCGAATACCTGTGTGACCGCCTCGACTTGCTTGGACAGGTCACTGGCACATGGTTCCTCCATGTGCTGGACGCTCTTGCGAACCCCTCCTCAACTGCACCCCTTATGTGCCAGTCCTCTGTGCCATCTTCCTGCCCATATATCAGCTGGTCCCCCTGTGGAACAGCCCCTGAGCCCACGGCCAGGCTGGTGGAGAACACATCCCTGCCACAGTCGGGAGTCAGAGGTCCAGCAGGGGTGGTCACAATACCAACTGGACCCCAGCAATTGGAGGATGTTCAGGCATCATCGAGCACGGCACGTCCACGCCAGCGCCAGGGGATACCATCATCCCAGAGGCGGAATTTGGCATTGAGACAGCAGCAGGCTCGGCGTGGGAGGCATCTTCACTCGGGTCAACAACATCCCGGGGGCATGCATCGGCCAATGGGCAGGAGGACCCGGGACTGGAAGTGTCTTCCGTGTGGCAGCGGTTGGGCCAGCAAATTGATACAGAGCGGCGGCGGGCGAAGAGGGCATGGCTCACGATGGTCAGGGCAGAGAACTCCATGCACTGGGCATTGAGGCGGGCTGAGAGCCTCGTGGCAACTCACAGGCACTTGGAGGAGTCCATGGCAACATCCCTGCGAGCCCTCGATGCCAGAGAACAGGCCCGCCTCCGGGACATTGATGTAGAGTTCGATGATGCCCTGGCCAAGAACATCAAGAAGTGAGCCGTCGGACTAGCCCACCACCTTTCTACATAGTTATTTAGGCATAGGTTTCCTTTCTTTTTATTTATGATTTGGAGTCCACAGACTTAGCTCCACCTTTTTGTATATAGTTCTCTTTTTGATAGGATTTTAGATGTGTTTCCTTTATTTTTGGGATCATGGATCCTTGTGACTTACTTTGTGAATAGTTCCGGACATGTACATACTTTCTTTTTATTTTTATCCCATGGAGTATTTTTTTTTTATGGTTTTCAATTTTGGATTTATTTTAATGTACTTTGGCTACAGATGACTTTACAGTTTTCATTTCTTGGATTTTCTTTTTCCTTGGATTCTCTTTTCTTTTTGGTATTACTTTGATAATTTGTTAATTTGCATGTGTGGTTTTGATTTTGTCATTTTGTTATCTTTTTAATAAATTTCACAAATCTTCATTATTGGTTTGGTCTACTCTCATTAGTTTTGTGCATCTGTCACTATCTATTGCCTCTGTCATGTGTCACCACTGTGTAGCTCTGTTGGACATGTCTTTCGGTGCATGTGTGTGTTTTATTGAAGGTAAAGGCGTGGTGATTTTACTGGGGAGTGGGTACAATATGTGGTTGTGTGTTTGGACTGGGGTGCCGGGGAGTGGGGTGGCATTTGGGTTGGCATTTCTGACATGGGACTCTATTCTGACAGCACGTTGGGTGGCGGGACATGAGTCAGGGCCTGCTGGCAGGTTGCCGTCAACGGGGGTGGGTGGACAGGAGTCAGGGCCTGCTGGCAGGTTGCCGTCAATGGGGGTGGTGGGACATGAGTCAGGGCCTGCTGGCAGGTTTCCATCAATGGGGGTGTGGTGGGGGAGTTGTGGCCTGCTGGCAGGTTGCCGTCAATGGGGGTGGAGGGACATGAGTTTGGGCTTACCGGCAGGTTGCCGTCAGTGTGGGTGTGGTGGGGGGAGTTGGGGCCTGATGGCAGGTTGCAGTCAATGGGGGTGGGGTGGGAGGGACATGAGTCAGGGCCTACTGGCAGGTGCCCGTCACTGGTGGGGGGGAAATGAGTTGGGGCTCACAAGCGCATGGTACCAATTGGGCTGCCTGCGGGGCATGGTCAGGGGAGTAGGGTGGTCCCCTGTGGTGTGGGCATGCCTGCGGGGCATGGATCCGGGGTGTAGGTTGGTCCCCTGTGATGTGGGCAGCCTGCGGGGCATGGTCAGGGCTGTAGGGTAGTCCCTGTGGTGTGGACGTCTGTGCGGCATGGTCAGGGGTGTAGGGTGGTCCCCTGTGGTATGGGCTGCCTGCGGTGCATGGGGAGGAGGGAGGGCACACCCAGGCAGTCCCACACTGCCAAATCGCATGAAATGCGCCCTTGCGTACCCCAGCATACATGTTCCACGCTCACGTCACTGTAATAGTGTGTAAATCTCACTCATGTACCCCAGAATACACGTACCCTGCTCCCGCTAGCAAAATTGCATGCAAAGCGCACTTGCGTATCCCGGAATACACGTACCCCGCTCCTGCTAGCAAAATCATGTGAAAAGCTCACTCGTCTACCCCAGAATATACGTACCATGCTTGTGCCAGCGAAATCACATGGACAGATCACTCGCATACCCCGGAATACACATGCCCCGCTCCCGCCAGCGAAATTGCATGAAACGCTCACTCGCATACCCCGGAATACATGTACTGCGCTCCCGCCAGCAAAATCATGTGAAAAGCTCACTCGCGTACCCCGGAATACACGTACCCCGCTCCCGCCAGCAAAATCACGTGAAAATCTCACTTGCGTACCCCAGAATATATGTACCCCGCTCACGCCAGCAAAATCATGTGAAAAGCTAACTTGCGTACCCCGGAATACACGTACCCCACTCCCACCAGCAAAATCGCATGAAAAGCTCACTCATGTACCCCAGAATACACATACCCCACTCCTGCCAGCGAAATCGCATGGACAGCTCACTCGCATACCCCTAGATGAACGCACCAGTGGGGTGATGAGCCACATGTACCCGCTGCAGGCAGCCCACACCACAGGCCCCCCTAAACCCCTGTCGATGCCCTGCATGTGGCCAATCCACCCTAACCATGCCTTGCAGTCAGGCCACACCACAGGGGACCCCCCTACACCACTGACCATGCCCTGCAGGTGGCCCACATCACAGGGGACCACCGTACACCCCTGGGCATGCCCGCAGGCATCCCACACCACAGGGGGTCCCCCTAAACCCCTGACCATGCCACACAGCCAGCCCATCACCCCTGACCATGACCTACAGGCAGCCCATACCACAGGGGGGACTTTCCCCACGCAATTTGCCTGGCGCAGGCAGGATACGCGTATTCAAGGGGGTGCACAAGTTGATTTTCACATGTTTTGGCTGCCGCAAGCGGGGTACATGTATTTAAGGGGGTGTGCAGGGAGATTTTCACATGTTTTAGCTGCCGCAAGCGGGTGACGCATATTGAAGGGGATGCGTGAGTACATTTTCATGAGTTTTGGCTGCTGCGAGCGGGGTAAGCATAGTTTTTCACGTGATTACAGTCTAGGAGGCCTGTAAGCTGGTCCAGGGTTAGTGTGGCCCTTCGCGCTTTATTGGGGATTTCTATGGCTTTTTCTTGCGCAAGGGGCATTTTTGGGGGCGTAACTGGCACTGCTGGATGTTCACTGCGCCACGGCTGCAAATGGCTTAGGAAATCCATGAATACGCGGTGGGCCAGAATGTTGTTTGGTGCACCCGGCTGGCGCATGCAGGTGCACGCTTCCTCTCTGCACTGCCCGCGTGCACTAATTCTGTGCTGAATTCTATGAATTACCCCCATTGTGTTTTCAGCGAAAAGGAAAAAAGACATGTGGGAGATAACATAGGTTGCAAGGCTATAGTTGATGTTTCTGGTATGGGATCCGGAACAGCAGTCCTGATGGATCGATATTGGACTTGTGGGCCCAGGGCCTACATGAAGTTACCCAAGGATTGGGATGGAACATGTTTCTTAGTACTTGTCCATGCTCCAGCATTAGTGATTCCAAAGAGTGACCGGAATATTGGTGAAAATCCGAAAAGAAATACCCATTTGAGGAGGAGGCGATCACTTGGATTCCTCAATCGAACCAAGAGGGAGAATTATTTCTCTGCTAAATCAATAGAAGCCTTCAATGCTATTCTGTATGCACCTAGGCTGTTCAGCAAGATGATGGCTAATGCAAAATTGTTACAGATTACCAGATGGGAACTCCTGCAGATGATCAACAACACTATTAAGGGTTTCAATGCGATTAAGGAGGAATTGAGGGCCTTAAGGCTGATGACACTCCAGAAAAGATATGTCCTTCACATTATGACAGCAATGGATGGAGGTGTTTGCGTCAAAGTTGGGTCATCATGTTGCACTTTCATACGTTCCCAAAATGACGAAAATGGGATATTGACGGAGGCCTTAACGCTGCTATTGAAGTTACACAATAAGACGGAAGATGAGACTGAAGACATTGTGGATGATGGCTGGTTTGCATCCATCTTCTCATGGGTTCCACAATGGATGGCGAATATCTTCAAGCTCTTGGGAGCTATACTCATGATGGTGATGTTTGGATTCTGTGTAATAATTAAAATGATTACACACTGAATGTAGATCCTGGTACATGTTGAGTCAGGATTTGGAGCCATGGAGTTGACAGATGAAGAAATCAGAGACTACATAAAGGCCAGTATCTTAGCAGCAGAAGGAATGTAGTTCCTGCATCCAAGGACCAACAAGAAGTATGTGGGACGGTGGATTTACTGCAGCCCGAATGGACAATGTAGTCACATGACCTGGAGTATTGATGAACATGTAAAATTAGGGTTTGAGAAGCGCACTGCTGCATAGGTAGTGAAACGTTGGAATGACCTCACCCATCGATCCTAACTGGGTGCCAACCTAGCCTTTGCTCTGGCAACTGGAGAGGGTTCACTAGAGGAGGAGGAGCTGACCGAGCATGAAGAGGCTATGAGCCAATTCATTCTACTGGAGCAGGTGCAAGGTGTGGGAGGCCTGGAGAATTACGAGGACACGTCTGGTGAGTGCCCGATATTGTGTATCCTGAGTAAGTGTAGTAAAGCATCACCAAGATGTTTAATAGTGGTGCACATCTGGCTGCATTGGAATGACTGGCCCTGGTGAAGCATGTCATTTGGTGCACTGACTCCTGTCCAGTGTACACAAGAGTGGATACAAACCATGGGTTGTACATCACTTGAACATGCCAGGACCTCTGAACTAGAGAACCACCAATATTCAACACACATATGCCAACTTGCTGTCTAATCCATAGTGTCTTATGAATAATACAATAGTAGCGCTATGTCTCAGCTAGATTGCTAACATGCTGTGTGTTCTATTGAACTATAATGGATTGATAACTCGATTCATGCTATATTTAAGCATGGTTTCAGTCTCAATGTCGCTCACAGGATGTTTTGACAATTCTTTCTATGCACTTTTGTAGCTTGTTTAAACATTGATGTTGTTTTATGTTTCTTCTAATACATGTCTCCAGCATAAATTTATGTGTGCAACATTTTGTGTATGTCTTTTTATAAGATTATCTAGAATTTTACTGAATAAATGTGAAGTTTACACACATTCTAGAGATACAGCACAGTGTGCTTTGTTCTAATAATATATAGAATAAACATAAGGACTTGTAATATGTTTAAAATAATCTTACCTAATGCCTAGATTCCTCTACATGACCAGCAATTTTTGTTGTATTGGACATGTCCCTGTGACAGTACTCATATCCTACTAGCATGCCCCCACAACATCTGCAACATGATACCTCAATATGCACAGTTCTTTGCTGTATCCTTGATGCCAATGACTTTGCTCTGCTAGACATGTGCATTTGTCTGAAATAGGAGTTACACTTCATGCCCTGCAGGGTATAGAATCTCTTTTCACACATGTACGCAGGTGCTTCCATGCTACATAGTACATCCAAGATGACAATCAACATGTCATATGGCATGTCCTGAGTGAGTGTGCATATGTCTAGACTGTGCACATCCCTGCTGCCCCAATGGAAATGATTCCTTAGGCAAATCGTTGTGAGGCCTGCTCACTGTTACCCTCCCACACTCAGCCCACACTCCATGGGTCCATGCCCCTCTCCCTCTTGTGGGTCACTGTACACTATTCATATCTACAACTCCATTGACATAATCTCTCAACTTCACGTACCTTGCCCTGGTGGTACTCTTTCAGCCATAGATCCCCTGGGACTGTTTCCTTTTTACCAGACTTACGGCATGTTTCCATTGTTTACAGTCCCTGTACCAGGACAACACTGGTGTGGCATGTGATGGATGCAGACTTGGATGTGGATATGTGTGTCTACCTGTTGCAATGTGATGTAACTGAATGCCACAGAGCCCTATGTCCATACCCATTTCACTTGTATTAGTCAACAGTTTGCAGGGCCATGGGCCATATTGTGCTTCTTAAAGACCCTGTTGGTTGGCAATATTTCCACTGGCAGCATGGTCCTGAGCAGTCTGCATATGCCATGCTCACATAGCTTGTTGTCGATTGTGTGTGGATGCTGTATTTCTTATGGTGCCCAGCATGTTGTTGCATGGCAGCAATGTCATACACATGTTTAATGTAGACACGTTGCACATGACTCCACATGTCTTTCCCTGTTCATGTACAAGTTAGGAAGCACCAGATGCAGAGGAGGAGCAAAAGGATAACGAAGAGTCTGGGGTACTTCAGACCACCAGTGGAGGACATGGCGTGGCAGGCCGTTAGAACCCATGAGGCTTACAGACCATCCTGAGAATGCTGCAGACACTTTTGACTCTGAACTCAAGTAGCTCTGATGATGAACCAGATGTGCAGTCCTCAATGCTGGCAGAAGTGAGTGCACCAATGGGTGGAGCAGGTGGGGTCAGTGTGTCTGCAGGGGGTCATGTGACGTCATAAGGCCAGTCAGTGGTGGCACAATCGTCTGTGGTTGTTACAGCTGCAAGGCCATGCTCCCATGTATTGGTTTCTGGTCCTGGGACAAATGTCCAAGGGAGTATTGCTGTCCTGCAGCCAGGGACAGGGGTATCACAGCAAGGGCCATGTTCTCTTGGATCAGGCAGGTGTGGGCCCCTCACACGTGGGGGACATGTGCATGCTGGGCAGACCAAGTGACAGCAGCAGATGTTGCGTTATGCACACTGACAGGGTGCTACCTTAGAGATTTTGGTTGAGGGCATGGATAGGGTGGCCACTTCCATAATCCCCCCAGCAACACAGTTGGAGCAACAGCTGCAGGTCATGCAGTCCACATGCCGCTTCACAGGCTGTGCCTGGAGGCCAACATTAAGGGTTGATGGGCAGATCTGCACTGTATGCAGGCATCCCTGCTTGCAGATGGTCGGGCACACAGGGAATGATGTGATATGATATGATATTTTATTTCTATCGCGCTCGTACACAAGTGTTTCAGAGCGTGACAAGGCAAGGGAGGGGAACAGGGGAGAACAAAACAGTGATCTTACTAGGCCCAGTGACATTGAGAACGCGCAAGTGCATGGGATAGGGGGAGGGGAAAAGTGCATGGAAAGGGGGAGAAGTGGAACGTGCGAAGCAGAGGAGAAACAGATAAATAACAATAAATAAATAATAAAGGCAACAAACAGTTTTAGTGCAGCCAGCAATCTGCAAGTGCTAGGTTTAAGGCAGCAGACAGGGTAGTTCTGATAAGTGCAGGAAGAAAAAGAGGGGCTGTATGGGTACAGATACAGATCTCAGTGCAAGGGGTGGCCCGAAGGCAGTGCGGGAGGTTGGCAGGGTGAGCAGGTATCTGGGCAGGGTGCACGGTGCCAAGAGAGAACAGATCAGCAGGGGAGACGGGGAGCGAAGGCAGAAGAAAAGAGGAAGGTCTTGAGGTGCTTCGGGAACCAGAGATGGTTCTCCTCAATTTTTAGAGTGGCAGGGAGGCTGTTCCAGAGGGAGGCCCCAGCTGAAGACATAGATCTACCCCAGCTCGTTTCTTAAGAAAATCGACTGACCCTGAGGGAGTTGGAGGTAGAGGAGCGAAGAGCTCGAGAGGGGAGGAATTTGCAGAGGGATAGATGAAGGTATTTTGGACCAGTCAGTCCTGAGGTCCTGAAGCCCTGAGGTGTGAGTTGTTGGCCCACAGAGATGCAATCATTGAAGAAGAGGCAGCCAGCAGAAGACTGTTCTGCCAGGAGATGTCATCAATGAGGCAGACAATCTCTGAGGCACTCTGCGCAACCTATGAGGTTGTGCATAGTGACCTCCTATCCCTCATTCTGCTGGTGCATACATCAGTGTCACGCATGGCTGCAGCCACTGAGGACCAGGCCAGGACAAATTCTGGTTAGCCTCCAGCACCACTTCAACCTTCCAATTCAATGCAGGATGGTGTTGCCATGAGAGACATGTCTTCCGGTCCACCGTAGCCATTCGGTCAGTGTGAAAATGGAGGGGAATTTTTTCATGTATGTATATTTATTTTTTTACGCGGGAGGACGTTGACATGTACCCTACCCCTTCCCCCTCCTGGGCGGATCCCTCCCCCAGTCCATGATGGAAATTTTTGATCTTTTGTTAATTTTTCGATACTTTTGTTGACCCCAGGCCTGGATGTTGGTATTTTATTTTTGAGTTGCCCTTTCCAGGTTTTATTTTTATTTTTTTCTTCGTTGAGTTGTGCAGTTAACCTCTCAAGGCCATGACATTTGCAGTGGTGGACATGAAGGCATGTATAGTGAGGTCAACTTGCATGTTTGCATAGGATGGCATGCGCAGGTAACTATGGGTTCAGTGTTTTCTCACACATGTGTGTTGTGTGAATGGTACTTCACTATGCCTGTTGTAATGTCTTCTGCTATGTTGTTTCAGTATTCCGTGATGTGGCGGCGACTGCTTTTCCGGGGGAGACACCCTGCACCCTTTGACATCCATGCTCCCCATGCCCTCCACTTGCAATAGCCCTCCTGCCACTAATTTGGAGACAAAGTTTCTAGTGATGCAGGATTCACACCATGCCAGCGCAGTCAGCGGCTAAGCATGAGCGCTGTCTTGCATGTTCAGCATGTGTCATTGGTCACCATGTTTGCTGCATATGTAACTTTACTTATATGTGCTTTGCATGCTACCATGCCGGGATTGTTATTCTAGTGGTACTCATGTCACTGTGTTACCTCCCTTGGTAAACTCATCTATGCCCGTACCTACTGTGATGTAGTCCATGTCACTGACCCTCGGCAATACAGACTGTGTACTCCTTGATGTGTGTTTAACTTGGCCTTCCCTCTTACTGTCACTCTCTCTCCTTCTCTCTCTTGTGGTATGCTGCACTCATGGGCAGATCATAATCTATGTCATGTCACCTTCATGTCACCTTCTTGCACCTTGTGGTGCTTCTGCAGTGGGTGCTCTGCATATTTTCAGGATCGATCCATGTGCTGTCATGGATGTACATGTTCTTTCTGTTGTTACTATGCATATCATTGCATTTAGGGGATGTGTCTCCCGATGGGTTGCATCGTATGCAAGGCAGGTGGGTACCCTGTGCAGGTAAGTGAAAGGTTTTTGCAGATGCTTGTGTGATGTTTGGCTGGGAGTCTTGCACTGTCTCCGATCACTTTGGATTGGCTTGTATTGTACGGCACCAGTACTACTTCATCGGTGCATGTTTCACAGGGTGTTGTTCTGTGAGAGGTCCGGGCATGATGTTGTTTCCATGGATTGGTGGGCCACTGGCTTCATCTTCAAAATTGTGGTAGTTCCAACTCTGTGGGTCTTTCTTGGGTGGTTGGGTGTGGATGGAAGGGCCGGCTGTTTGTGGCCTGTGACAGGTGTTGATGGTTGTGCTGGTGAGTGTCTCATTGCACTTTGACCATGTGTACTGAGTGACACTTCACATCCCTTGCAATGTTTGTGGGGTAATGGTTCAACTGCACATGTGGACTCTCTTGCTTTGGGTTCTCCATTAATGGTGTGCAGCCCCAGGTACAAGCCGCAACCATGGAATCGTTTTGTGTCTTGAGTTTTTGGGTGCATGGATGTGTTAGCTGCTCTCTGTTTCATTTTGTTGTTTGTCTGCAGATTCATCCATCAGGGAATGATGGTTATTTCATGGGATGAAATGTGACTGTCAACTGCATGCCATGGGGACAGGTAAGGTGTGCATTTATCTTGATTATTATGGAATGGCTACTTTAGTTGCTGCATTTCTGGATGGGGCAATTCTGGTGTGTCGTCTTCTTCGTAACAATTTTAAATTACCTCTTGTTCATTTCTTTGGGGGAAGGGGTATATTGTGGTCATGTTGCCAGATTGAGTAACATGTGTATCGATACTGCACTGCTTTTCTACACCTCACAATAGGGACATGTTTGTGTACATCATGCATATTCTAGGGCATGGGTGCAACGATATGCCATTGTGCTTGATGTATTTTGTGTCCATGTTAATTTTTGAGGCCATGTATGGCTTGCAGCTCAGACATGAGGTTTCAGGATTTATCGTTGCTTACAAATTTGACAGGTATGTTAGTAAGTCATATGGGATGTTTTTGGTGCCAAAGGGGTGATTTCATTAAATGGTTGGCATTGTGGTAGCCCTGCCCTCCCTCTTCAATGTGTTTCTTCTGGAAACACAAAACGAAGTGTCTTTTTACTTCTAAGGGATGCACACAAATCAGGGTGGTTTTGTGGGTACAGTGGATTGGCCCACTGTCATCACTGAATGGCACATGGGATTTGGCGGGATCGTGTGCACTCCACAGGGGAAGGATTTTATTTTAGGTGAAAAAAGATTGCACAAGCTGGGTACATGCAGCCTCTCCACATGCCCGTTGGCAGTCATACACAAGTGGTGTGGATGGGGAGCCACCACCATGTCCACCAGGACACCATGCCATGTTGCAAGATAGTGTAGGACATATGCTGCCACAATAATGATCCTGCAGACTACCGGTGGTGCATATAGCTACACACCACCAGTGTGGTAAAGGAAGCAGAATCATGATATGAGCACTCTGAATGTATGCTCCACTATGCCCCAAGTTGCAATATGGGCAGTGTTCTACCTTTAGGTGGCAGGTGTGATGGGGTTGCATATATGCGTCATCATGTATTTGCTCAGAGGGTAGGCACTGTCCCCTGTAGAGGTGAGAATGGTTTTCATTGTCATTTGTTGACACTGTCATGGGATCAAAACGGTGCAATAGTGCAGGTCATGTCTTGTATAAAGTTTAGGCAGCTGGTGTTCTGTGAGTCATTAGTGCAGATCTAGCGATTAATATGCTATAATGGGCGCTTCAGTAGCCATAGTGCTAAAGTGCTGTGCATTAAACCAATTGGGCCAACCTGGGTGTCAGGTGCGGAGGCCAAGCGATGATAGTATCAGTGTAGATCTTGTATAGACAAATGTCAGGTGGTATATAAGTGGCAAAGTTGTTCTGCTGAACTGGCACTTAAATGTACAATTGCATGGGAGACAACTTGATGAAATAGTTTTTTTGTTTTTTTGTTTTTACTTGTGGTGCGTGTGCAGTAACAGCAGAGTATGTGGCAAACTTGTGCAAGTTGATGCGAACAGAGGGATACCTTAGGGAGATGGTACCCACTGGCAGCCACAGACAGGCTCATGCAGGGGCCTTGGATATTGAGCCTTAGGTGGGAAGGCCAGCTTTCGTCTGCTGGCGTCCTGGATAGGCAGATGAAAGGCTGGGCGGCCAATCAGTTTACGGCAGCTGAACATCTGAATAGCAATGTTGCTACAGCAACACAATCACGCAGCGGCCATCTTAGTGTGACCAGATGCGGTCGAATGCTGCGAGGAATCATGGCACCTTTAAACACCACGGCAGCTAGGGGCCTCATTGGTTACAGGGCGGGGATCCAAGGTACACTGTAGGTCGCACTGGATGAGGTGAGGAAGCGTTCCAAATGCTTCAGAGAGCTGATCGTAGAAGGCACAAAGAGCTGTTTTTCTTTGTAAAATCTCTGTCGTTCACTGAGAAGCTTTTGCCAGCTGTGATCCCTTTGCAATCTCTCTGCGATTCTCTTGCCACACTTTTTTCTGTCTAAAATTGATGCCATTCAGGCTGAAATTCATGGCTGTTTTGGGAGCTCCATCAGCAGCCCGCAGGATATTGAAGCCAGTGGTATGGCTCATGAGTGGTCCGAGTTTCCAGTATTCTTGGAGGAAATGATTGAGAAGGCTGTCCTGCAGCTTAAATCAGCCCCCCCCCCCTTAAATCCTCTGCCTTTGGCAGTTTTTAAGGACATTACTACTGGGTTAATTACCTGGGCTAGCCAGCCAGGTAATTTATGCTGTCAGTCAGGGATTATTCCAGTAGAGCTGAAACAGGCCATTGTCATTCCCCTTCTTAAGAAGCCCTCACTGGACCCTACCTTTACAGCACATTTTCGTCCTATTTCACTTTTACCTCTGTTTATGAAACTCTTGAAGTCTCTGGTCTCCTCTTGTCCTTTTTGGAAATCACTGTGTTTTTCAAACCTTTTCAGTTGGGTTTCCATCCAGGACGATGCACGGAGAGCATCCTGGTCTTGATCGTAGACGACATGGCTCGATTGGTGGATGGCGGTGGAATGACTCTGCTAATATTGTTAGATCTCTCGGCAGCCTTTCTTGCTGTCTCGTCTGGCATCAGCGGGACTCGCCGGCTCTTTCTGGCCTGGTTTTCCTCCTTCCTGACTGATAGGGGACAATCTCTCTCTATCCTCTTTTATGTCTGCTCTGTGTTCATTATCTTGTGGTGTCTCAGGACGCTTCCATGCTCCCTTCACATTGAGCCTCTGATCTGGCTCATCCGGTCCCTAGGCTTTAAGTGCTACTATTATGTTGACGACGCCCAGATCCTGGTTCGATTATATATGAACCGTGTGGGGGTCTCGTTGCGCTTGAGTCAGTGCTTGCTGGCCGTGGGGGATTGGTAGACATTGGCTAAAGTTGAATGTGGGCAAGATGGAGGTCTTGGTGGTGGGTTCCCCTCCTAATCTTGCTCTCTGCTCCCCATCTTTCTGGCCTGTGGCAGTGGGTGATTTTCCATTTCCTCTGTCAGCTGTTAAAATTATCGGGGTTACTTTATCATATACACTCTCCATGGTCGCTCATGTCGGAATAGTGAGCAGGACTGGTCACTTCCACCTGATTTATCTACGGAGGGTACTCCCTTTTCTGCCATGTCATCTTAGGCCGCTAGTGGTGGCCTCCCTGGTGATGAGCCGTATGGACTACTGCATCTCCCTGATTTTAGCTCAGCCAGCAGGGTTCATCCACCACCTAGAGTTATTGAAGAATCTGGTAGCCAAGGTGGCCACTAATTCCCCATATGGCACCACATTACTCCTGTCATCCGCTCCATGCACTGTTTGCCTTTTGCCAGGTGTATATAAATTAAGGCCCTCTGTTTAGTCCACCATGCTTTTGGTCGCCAAGGGGCAGACTATTTATGGGATACACTTTGCCCATTTCTTCCCCCTGAGCTCTTCACCTGGCTAGTGACTGTTTGATCTCTATTCCCAGAGTCCGTCTATCAAGGATTGGCATGAGAGCGATTGCGGTGGCAGCCGCCAGGCTGTGAAATACATTCCCTTTTGCCTTGAGAGGCAATTCGAACCATCTGTCTAAAAACACTCCTTTTATAAAGTATAGTGTGTTGTGTAGCTGTGCCTGATGTTTAGCGCCAAGATGCCTCCAGGCCTATGAGCACTCTACAAAATCTGTTAATAATAATAATACAGTGTGACACCAGTTTAGACGTGCTTTCTAAATGTGGCATGACATTTTTAAACGAACAGCCAACATTAGTATGTTCTTACATGGGATTACTCCCACATACTGTGTGAGCTCGTGTGGCCATGGTGTCTTATGTGCAAATGAAACGTAAGTAGGTTCTTATATGGCAATTCTGGCATAAAGTCATGCAGCCAGCATGCAAAGGTATGGGCACAGGAATCACGAAAATATGTGGGAAAAGATCGTGTGCACTGTTGGTGATTTTCATCTATTGTGTTTTTGCATTGGAGTTACCCCACAAAACCATTTGCAAACTGTAAATTGAGTTGTATAATGCATACTATTCAAAAGATCGTCTCTCGGGAACCCCCCAAAGCCTCGTTGGGTTGGTGTGGGCTCCCTTGTTACGTTTGGTCGTTCTGACATATTTGTGGGCAACATATTACACCTCTCCGATTTAGAATATTCACCATTTGCCACTGGCTGCTAGTACTTGGAAAGAATTAGCAAGATCTTACAGTTCCTCAATTCAAGCAAGTACACGTTATGCGTAAAATAAATACAAAAAAATAATTTAAAAACACATTTAAAGCCCTCGAAGTATAACTTTGTCTTACAACCACAGCATCCTGTGAAGTTTGTGGGCTGTTTGTTCGCTCCAGAGCTTAGGACTTTAGCTATGCATGCTGTAAATAAGAAAATAAGAACTTGCTTTGAACACTCATTATTTATTTTGAAATCAAACTTCCTACACAGACAAAAAAGCAAACTGTTGTATTTAGCTCGAAAGTTCTTCCTGCATACAAAACTTCTTTTTAAAAACTTGGCAGTAACCCAAAATAGACTTGAAGGGAAACCGTGTAAGGCCAAACAGACCCATGCCTCTGAATTGGCCTTCGCAATCCCTAACTTTATAGTTCCAAGTTTTCAGGTACTGTTAATTCAATTACGCACATATTACCAACGTAATGACATTTTTGGCTGACTTGTGATTTTTCAGTGTATTTTTAAAGTTTGAATAGTTTACTCATTATGACTGGAAAAAAAATCACAAACTCCAAGCCAGTGCTTTACCGGTATATGCTCTGCATCGTTTCTGCTAGTATCAAATTGGCAACTGTTGCTCCTTTTTCACGTCTCACAAAACCTGAAAAAATTAAGCAAACAAAAACCGCACACACAGATGTAGGGCCAAAAGTTACAACAGTAAGCATGTGCGTTCCGGAAAACAGATGCTGCAAGCACAACACAGAGAACACGATCTGGCTCGTGTTGTGGCTCAACCTTAGAGTAGACGTCAACATATCAGGTTGTGCTCGGGTCCACAAATAACTGTAATGCATCGGCTGTGTGGAAATGCTCTCACCTGACACATCACTTACCGAAACCAACTATGGAAGTGTCAATGTAGTTGGTCGCTGTTGGATCCTGCTTTCCAGCCAAGGTGTCGGCGCGAAACAGGATGACTGGGCCCCAGGCTATCATGCCCCTCTGCGCAGCTCCAACGGGAGCAATGATGACACATACACACGCGTGTTGCTGTCTGCCCGGAACTGCCCTCTCTGAGCAGGGGGCGGGGTTTATATTAGTAACGCCTTATGTCACCGCGTTGCGGGACGTAAGGCGGATGTAACATTCCTCCTTTATTTTAACCAAACATTAACAAAACAAGGCGACAACGGGTAAGTGTTTCTTTCTTAACGTGAGTTCGGTAGTCTCTCTGGCTGTTCTACCACTCATAGTCTCTGAGCCTGGCTGGGGGCCGGTGCGCAGTTCTTAGCTCATATCGTCCACCCCTGGGCGCTATCCCCTGATTCCCCGCGGGTTGCTCACCTTCATAGTTCGGCTCACCCATCTCTGGTTCACTCGGCAAATCTTCCACTCTGTCTTTGATGGTCTTCAATGGTCATTTCGCCTTCCTGGGGATTACTCTCCTCTCCCCTTAGCTGGTCATCTTCTTCTTCATGTTGTGGGGCACCATCCGTCCATAGGTCATTTGGGACTGTCTTGAACCAAGACACGTTTCTTGTGACTTGTCTCCGTCCCCTCCTGGCTGCTACCATGGTCCCGTGCCTTTGGGTTATAGTCCATGGAAGGGAGTCATATCGTGTGTCTAGTTTGGATTTGGATGGGTTTCTCACCATCACAACCTGGTCACCTACTTGGTGACGGGACCTTTTGGCGTTGCTCTTGTTGCTCATGTACTCGTTAGCCAATGTTCGTCTTAGCTCGGTGCGTGCCCTGTCGTACGCGTCCGTGCTCCTGCTCGGGTGATGGGAAATAGATGAGTTGATGATGGTTTTGAACATCATGTCCGCTGGAGGTATCCTTCTTGTGCTGTGTGGGTTTACCCTGTAATTCCTCAGGGATCTGTAGAGGTCCACTCTCCATGGGCTTGAGTTCACGTGCGACAGGCGCAGGACTTTGTTTATTCTCTGCATGAAGCGTTCCACGTCGCCGTTGGCCTGCAGCCATCTTGGCATAATGTGGTGGTACTGAATATTGAGTTCAGTTAGTTGGTTTTTGAACTCCTCTCCTTGGAATGGTGGACCATTGTTGCTCCGAATCCGCCTTAGGAGGCCGTGAGTGGTGAACATTTTCTCCATCGCGGGTATGACCACCTCCACCGTCGTGGAGGTCACGATTTCGACTTCTGGGTATCTGGAGTGGTTGTCGATCGCCACCAATAGGTGTGTGCCTTCTTGTATTTTACAGAATTCTATGCTGATGGCGTCCCATCTTGAGGACCCTCCCTCCGCCGATAGTATGGGCTCGGGATTGTGCAGCGCCCCCGTTATTTGGCATGGGAGACATGTGTTGATCAGTTGTTCCACTTTCCCATCGATCTGTGGGAACCAGACGCGGTTCTTACCATTCCTTGGTGACCCTTGTGTGCCAATGCCACGATTCTGTCCTGCATGCTCATGGGGATGACGATACGGGTCCCTCTTAGAATGAGCCCTTCTTCTGTGATCGATAGGTCTTGTCTCACTGCGAAGATGCCAGTTAGGAACTCCTTTGCTTCGGCCGTTCGATTGTGGATGTTTCGTAGAAAAGACTTCCATTCCCCCAAGATGATCGTGTCCTTGAAAAGGTTACAGCGCGGATCGGCTTGCATGGCCTCTACAATGTTTTCAATGCCGTTGGCTCTTGGCTTCATTGTGTGGATCACCTGGCAAATGTGTTCCTCCGTTTCTTCTGCTGCGTGTATTTCCCCCAGTGTAGCTGCTCTCGGGTGTCTTGACAGGAAATCGGCTGGGTTTCCACTGCCTGGGTAATATGCTAACTTGAAGTAATATTGTTGTAGGTGTAATAACCATGTTCCTATCATGGCTGGGGGATGTGATGATGAGCCAGTGAAGACCGGGAGTAGCGGTTTGTGGTCCGTGTAGGCCTTGAATTTTCATCCGTAGAGATAGAGATGAAAATGGTGCCAGCCCCACACCACTGCGATCGCTTCTTTTTCGATATGGGAGTACCGTTGCTTCATCGCGTCAGGGCGCGGGAGGCGTATGCGATCGGCATTGACTCTCCTGTGTTGGCCACTTGTATGAGGATGGCTCCTAGGCCCACTGGGCTGGAATCAACGTACAGCTCGGTCGACAATGTGGGGTCATAATATGTCATGGTGGTGTCTGCCGAGAGTGATGCTTTGATTTTCTCGAGCGCTTCTTGGCAGGCAGGGTCCCACGCCCATTTCGTGCTATCCTTTGTGAGTTCACTTAATGGTTCTGATAGCGCGCTAGGTTGGGGATGAAACTCCCGCAGTAGGTTGCCATTCCTAGGAAACTGCGTACCTCTTTTGGTGTCATGGGGGGTGAGGCAGCTTGAATGTCTGCTGCTTTTTGGGGATACGCCGAGATGCCTGCCCTGTTGATGGTACACCCAAAGAAAGAGATCTCCTCCTTTAGGAACTCTCTGTCATGATGCCTACCCCCGGGGAACCAGACCAGGTCCAGCAACCACGAAAGCAGACATCAAGTTATTTTGAGCAAGCCCAAAAACCCCTGCTAGGGGCTGTTTGGGTGCGGTCCTAGCGCCTATGGCGCCAGGCTCATATGGAGAGTCAGTCCTGGCGCCATAGGCGCCAGGCTCATAGAGTAGAACTTACCTGATGCAAACCATGCTGCAAGCTTATCTGATGCATACCATGCTGCAGAGCTCCAAGCCAAATGAGGCTTGGAAGGGACTATTTTACCTAGGGACTATTTTTTACTCGGGTGGGCCTGGGGAGGAATATTTACCTGGGACTACTTTGGAGGCTATTTAAACCACGCCCGAAGAGCAGCACACGCTTCGCGTTATTCTGCTTCCAGCTGCGTAATGCTCACCGTGTCTGCAAGCCTGCATCCAGTCTTTTGCCACGCCCGCCTCGAGTCTGCAGCTCCTAGAAAAAGGGAGGAACAGAAGGAGAAGAGGTTAGAATAAGAGCAAAACCTTTGATCCTTACCTGAATTCCAGATCCACCGCACCTTCGAGCTGGAAGAAAGAAGCATTTTACGTGCACCGCCTCGCCTGCTGCAGCGCTGCGCTGAACTCACCAGCCTTCGCAGCATCCTCACGATCCACTGCATCCTTCTGCACGTTCCCGCCGCACTCTGGCACCTAAGGGGAACACAAGAACAGCAAAGGTGAGCCAAGGGAATAAACAGAGGCAATAGTAACTACCCCATAGACTTACCTGCTTAGGTGTACTATTCCTCTTCACGGGTCGGCGCAGTCTCCATTGCATCCTCGCCGTACCCTGGCCCCTAAGGGGAACAAAAGGACAACAAGGCGAGACGAAGGGACAAACAAGGGGAACTCTTCTCACCACAATAGACTTACCTAATTTTACCGCCGGAGGCATTATTCCCCGAACTTTATATTTTCTCTCCACACCTGAATAAGGGAGCAAGCCACAGGTTACATTCTGGCCTTATTTTATTGAACTGTGTAGGATAAGCCAAATCCTTACCTGAACTTTGTCAGCTACCACGAGGAATTCTTCGCTGGGGTCAAGCTGCAAACTGCAAGGAATCCGACAAGAGTGAAAGTCAGACATGTGAACTCTTATGAACTACATACTTTTCGGAGTCAATAATGTTCTGGAACTCACCAATTCCTTCGAGCCAGTGAAGCAACTTGTTATCAACGTGCCCCTGCACTCAATGTAGGATGGAGAGCTCATCTTTTCAAACCATCAGGTGAGACTATAAGAGGGGACATCAAAGGTGATCTGTGGGGAGAACAGCAGGGTGGGGGGATTTATGCTCAACCCACGGGTGGTTAATTCCCTTTCTCCATTGACA
The DNA here is from genome assembly GCF_040938575.1 of Ambystoma mexicanum. Lineage (NCBI taxonomy): Eukaryota > Metazoa > Chordata > Amphibia > Caudata > Ambystomatidae > Ambystoma > Ambystoma mexicanum. Next base: position 944,304,089 of record NC_090926.1, read on the forward strand.
GAAGAATATTCCTATGGGCCAAGCAAACGAAGCTACGTGGCCAGTCCAGTCCGTCATCTCGGCCCTACGCGTCACATTGGTGAAGACCGCAGCTTTCCAGTTCAGACCGACTCCTCTGTGGGAGCCAGGTGAGCGTAACACTCGCACTTGTCCTTGTGGATTGTTAATTCTGTATCCTCTAGCCTGCTGAGTAGCATGTGGAGCTGTCGTATCTGTTCTTCCTTGTCCTTTGCGTGTATGAGGATGTCATCGCTGACATTTAATACCCCCGGGATGGTGAGGTCCTCCACACCACCCACACTCCATGGGTCATGGGGTTCTTGGTTGCCATCTGGGGTATGCGTTGTTGCCACCGGTTTCTTCCCTCGTGTGTTGACGGTTCGTGATTTGGGCCATCGACACAGTTGTGAGTGCCGGTTGGAGTTTCTGCAGGGTTGTGCCCATGTGCACTGCTCTGGCATGTGCCAACTCCCTCTGGCGGCCACGTTCCAGGATCCTGGTCAGAAATATGCCTTTTTCACTGAGCACCATTCTTCTCAATTTTTCTGATTGCATCCCATTTATGATCTGCCGTCGGATTTCCTTTTCAATGTTGGTAAATTCACATGAGATTGCGAGTTTCTGTAGCCTCGTGTGATAGGCATCCAGTGTCTCATCCTCCAGCTGGATGGTAGTGCAGAATATAAATGTCTCGTAGTCTGGATTGAGCTGAGGCATGAAGTGAGCTGTGAGCGCATCCTTGGTTTGTTGGTAGACGTCGAGGCCATCTGTTATTGCCAGCAAATTGAAGATCCGTAGTACTTCATCCCTGACGTTTAGTAGGAGGTGCAACCTCATTTTTCTTGATTTGTTAACATCCTTGCAATCCATGGCCATCTCGAATTTTTGTAGCCACAGCTACCACCATGGGCCAACCGATGACGGGTCGGTGTATGGGTCAAAGGGGCCAAGTGCGATCGACGTTCCCCGTTGCGGGCGTGTTTGTGGCATGGATGGTGATAAATTTGCAGCCAGTCTGGAGGGTGTGCTAGGCCTGGGAGTAGAGCTTCCCTTCGCCATGGTGCGTGGACCTGGTGCTTGACTGTGCGCACGTGGTGTGATGTCCCCTCTCCTTGGTGACTGCTGCCCACTTAGTACTCACGTCGTGTGTTGGAGGTGTGGGCTCGATGCTCTTGCCTGTCTACCTTTTCATGCAGGGGGGCCCAATGACGTCTGCCAGTAGGTCTTGGGCCTTCAGGATCCTAGCTGTATGGCCACTTTGTGATCATTTGTGGATGTGTCCGGAATTGTTCCAGGCCAGATGGAGAATGGCAGGAGAAGAAGAGAACATATTTATTATTTTTTTCAGATGGGGGATGGGCCCCCACCGTGCTTCCAAAAATGGTGCCCCTGCCGAGGGCTTAATTTGCAGGGCGTCGCGAACCCCGTTCGTTTGCTTGCCTCGTCGCCAATGTTGGATCCTGCTTTCCAGCCGAGACGTCGGCGGGAAACAGGATGACTGGGCCCCAGGCTATCAGGCCCTCGTTGTGCAGCTCCAACGGGAGCAATAATGACACATACACACGCGCTGCTTTTATTAGTAACGCCTTACGTCACCGCGTTGCGGGACGTAAGGCGGATATAACAGTCGCCACTAACGAGTGGTCCCATACGGGAGGATGAATGCAGGGATATTGTTATCTGGCACAAACTAAGGGCAACTCCTTCATACACAAAGCTAGCAGAACCTCACCAATATAATGTCCCCTGTACATTTAAGGGTTTTTGATGCAACCTATGTCCTCTGCTTCTAGTGACTCTCCAAAGCTGTTACTCTCTGTCCCTAAATCTACTAGCTACCATTTTGCTGAACCTTTTCATGATGTCCTCCAACACTAAACTATTTTGTGCCTTGAAAAACCTGTGTATAGGTGCGTTATAAATGCCATATCATATCATAACCCCAAGTTCATTTCTGGACTACATGCGGCTCTCAGCACCAATTGTTCCACTCCACTGTGATGTGCAGTTCTTCTTATTTTTCAATAGCCTCATTATTTGAAATATCCATCCCTTACCCTGGCCGCATGTTCTATGCCAAATACACATAATCACTGGTGACTTTCTAGGCGCAGCATCTGAACAAGTACTCTCCATTTTATTTAGGCAGCCGCGTAAATATTTTGAGCGACTGTTTGGCCAAGACTGTGGTCGAGACATTCCATCCTACTGCTGAAGGATTTGCAGAAAGATGAAAACATAAAGAAGCAAGGATTTCCTGATCGCAACAGCACTGTCGGAGGCCTTTCTGTTTCCTCAAGTCAAGCAAGCAACACCATTAGTCTTTAAGTTCCCCATACCCATCCATAAAGATCTGGACCAATAGTTTACCGTCAGACCTTTCATGAGTGCAGGCAGGAAATATACAGGGCCCGATTCATGGAATTTTGTGCACGGTTCAAAGTGACATTGCCCTGCTGAAAAGTGACTTTGCACTGCTGACACAAACCTTGATTCATGCAACTGTGAAAAGTGTATTTTTGTAATGAAAAGCAGGTGCAAAGCTATGTTGTAATGCGAAAATGACTATGCACTGACTTTGCACTGACTTTGCACTGCAAAAATACAGTTTGAAGAGTTCCATGGATCAGGGTTCGTGTCAGCAGTTCAAAGTCACTTTGAACTATGCAAATAATTCCATGAATTGGGCCCACAGTTTCTGGGGCACTACTTCCCAGCTGGCACCGGAAAGGCAGGACAATTACTTGCTTAACAAATCACTCTTTTAATCTTTTATTACGTGTTTCTATTTAGGTGTTTAAAATTGTGACATGCAAATATTTAGGTGCTTGCAATGGTTACCTAGGAAGTATGTGTCTTCTTCTAATGCAATTAAAGTGAGTCACAAAGTAATATTTCTTTCTAAAGCTTATAGCTGGGGTACCCGGCGTTGTCCGTGTCCTGATGGAGTGGTGTCTCATGTGACCTGAAACATGTTGATTTTGTCCTCTTGTCTGCAAATCTTGAATCTTGATTCAGTTTGCTCTAGTGTTTCATGAGCCCTGTGGGATGTTGCTCTTCTCCTCATGCCAGCAGGTCTTGCATCAGTTTGCTCTGGTATCTCATTTGCCCTGGAGAAAGTTTCTCTTGTCCTCTGGTCGGCAAGTCGTGCTGCTGTTTGTTGTTGTGTTTCCGAAGCTCTTGATATTGATTTTCGCTTTGCATCAGATCAAGCTTTTCCAAGTGATGTTTGTTTTTTGTGCGGCATGCTTCAGTCACTTAATGGCTTCAGCAAATTTGTGAACAAGTCCAAGAAAGATTGATTGATTCTGCTCTGTTCTTGTAAATGAACTTAATTAAAATGTAACCGTGCAATTTACAATAGTTGAAGATTTGAAGTGGTGTGATAAAAAAAAATATTGTTTTGTTTTAATTACCTATAAAAATGCTTTAATAGACAGTTTCAAACTGTATACAGTAGTAATACAATTTAAAGGACTAACCAACATATCAACATATCAAACATTTTGCTTCAGGCACTTTTCCAAATGTTGCCTCCTTTTAGTATCTACTGTAGTGAACTGGGAAGAACATCAGTAAATGAGTGTGTCTACAGAGTACATTTTTTGCATGCAAACATAGACTATAATCTTGTGATTTGTGTGCTATATTATGAGACAGTATTATCAGAGTTCTTGATAGACAACACTTACATATTTGACCAGTTCACAAGGTCTATGATTAAGTGTTTAAATTGCACAGTGGGTCATCTTCAATACACTAACAAAATAGTAATCCTGGATAGATACTCTCTGTCTCCTACCTGAAAACATTGGGAGGCCCTAGAATGATTTACATCACGCTATTCATATAAGCTCTCCATTCAATGAGGTAGATGTAATGTTTCTTTTTAAACAAAAAGGTGTACACTTCTGTTCTTCTGCTAGAGGACCCTGAGGCTATTAACTAGAATTGTATTTTGTATTGGCAGACCTTGCTCAGTCTCATATCACTTCATTAAACAGGAGGCCATATAACCTCACCAGCCTGTCAGGCCACCCGAGAAAATAGTATAGTGAACTGACTGCAACAGATCAACATTAATTTCCTCTCCTGCTATTGTCATTCAACATGAAGTGCCCGCAGGCAAATGTGTGAAAATATTTAATATGCCCTGTGATCGTTAAGTTATTGGTTCCGCTATACACCACTCAATAGCACAGTATTTTAGAACTTCAGAATCTGCAAGCCCAGGAAGTGGAGGTAGGGAATTATGTAGGAGTATGTGGGATGTGTTGACACACGTTTGCAGTGCTATGCTTCATCACTCAGTTATGATGGTGCCAGAAACAGCAAAATGGGTGCAAGACCCTTGTGCACGCCAACACCCCTGAAAATTGCGCTTTTCCATGCACAAAAAAGATGGCAGCCCAATCTGCCACGCATGTTATCGGTGGTGGAACAGAGCTCTCACTACTGAAATGTGTCACTGGGCTCCACAACAATTGAAAGTGGAGTGCAGAAGGAAAAAGCAGTACTTTGCTAAATGAAACTCCAAGATTGCTTTAAATCTCTTTTTCTTTGCTGCTGAAACTTCAGAATGCCAGTACAAACACCTTTAAAAAAAATCAAAATTTTTACTACAATTGACTTACTTTAAGAAATCATTGTGAACTCACAAGGTTCTGAAAAGCTGAGAGCATAAAGATATTTACACAGCAAAAGCAGTCTGCCTGTGGATCTGTCCAAAATCTCTCTGCAGCAGAGGGCTACTGTGATGACAGCTGTCAGTGGCCTGCCTGATTAAACTTTAACCTGTATAAACTGAAAATCAAATGTTTGCAATATAAGAGGCCTGTTACTGATAGTAACCCATATGGTAATTGTTTGATCCCATGGCTTAAAATCTTGAATGAGAATTCTAGCTGTATTTGATATAACATGATTGTTTTGTGCTAAGGAAAAGGCCACAGAAGGTAATAATTAATTTAAACCTGGCTGAAGCTGCAGAACTTGAATAACAGGTTTTTCTCACAGAAGGAGGGTCTTTCCCCCCAGCAGGAAATCATGCAGAGGTGTTAATTACACGGTAGGAAAGAACCGGGACTACAGATGCAAAAGTAACAATGACCAGCTGTAGCTCAGGGAATTTGAAGTGTGAAGACAGTCGTAAATGGCCTCTGCAAGGAACAAACATGGGGGATGGCTCCTGGGCTTCCAGGGAGAGACCAAGGGGTGGAGCAAAACCAACATGTGTTGCTTAACATGGACAAAGAACATATTTTAAAAAGACTGATAACTTACTATTTAAAATTGTGAAAAATATAAAAATAACAGAGTTGTTAATGTAATTTCCAGCTGCAAGGGTGAGGAGGCGCCAGAACTGCGTGACATGTTCTGGACAGAAATGGCAAGAAATGTGATTTTATGCAAAATGTATTTCCACTAGAATTGTGAAACTTTATACACTCATTCCCATGCTAAACACGCACACTTGTAGACATTTGTTTAAAAATTGGACATTGTGTTCCTAGTGAAAAGGGCAAGGTTCTGTGAAAAGTTGAGACAAGATCCCACAGCTACGGGGTTTTGAGGAATAGCTGCTATGTAAAATATGTAATCTGTATATGTGATTTTTATAGAGGTTGAACATGTGGAAATATGTATTTTGCCAAAAGTAGATTTTCTGTTCCAGGGGCTAGGTGTGGATTCTCAGCCTCATAAAAATGCACCATGCAGATGACACTCCTCCTATCAAGGCAGAGAGTAGACGCTGACCCAGTCACCTTTTAAAGGGGCAAGCTTAGGCTTAACTGGCCCACACACCCCCCTTATGATGTCATTTCAGAGCATAAATAAAGACAGCTCACCACACATAAAGACAGACAGATTCACTCACTATCCTGATGCTGGAGGAGCACCCTGCTGCTGAACGCTACATCTTCCTTGCTCCGGCCTCCAGAAACTTGGCAAAGCAAAAGGACCACTGCATAGCTGAACCACTCTCAGCTAGGCCTCAAATTCCTGAAAAGAACCTCACAAGTCTAAGGAGAAGCATCATAATACAGCTGGGCTGTGCTGTTACTGCTTGCCTGCTGAAAAGAAATAACCTCAGAACCAACAAGGGCAGATCCGATCCAGTCCCGTGTCCTGCTGTGACCAGGCGTCATGCTGACCCTGCCCAGTCCGATGTGCCAAGCTGTCTTTCCTAAATCAGATCCAATTCCCTGAACAGAACTGACGGTCCCATTTAAAAATGTATCCAGTGAGTATAAATAGGAAGAATTGTGTCACTCGCATATGTACTTTGCATAGTCTTATCCCTATCTTAGACCCATCCTATCTTGTATTCAAAACCTATATTTTTAGGAGTATCTTTGCATTGTCTGTGACCTCTTTCCAAACCATCGTATCTTCCCTCCAGAATTAATATTGTTAAAACTATCTTTGCGCTGATCCTTTTCTCATCTTAAGAAGGTGAGTTTCCTTAGCAGGCAGTCACCCTGATCAAGTGACTGTGTTCCTGTGTGGTATTTGTCTTGTTCATAGTCATCCTATAGTGTAAGCAACCCATTTGTCATTTTCAAAAGCGCTCCTGTTTTCCATTCTTGCGCCTATCTCGAAAAATGACCTCTACTAAAACGTCTGTAACTCCCTCCGTTTTTGTGCTAGAAACAATATATATCTATCTATCGAACCTAAAACCGCATTCCAAATCAATTTGATTCTCCTGTTATCGCGAATATGTGAAAAGTTTGCCGCAAATTTTCGTTGTGGGAAACCTTTACTCGTGTAAGACAGCTTTTAATTGATTACGACTTGAATTTTAAGATTTTAAATGTTTTCTTTGCATTAAATCATTGCTTGAGTTTGTGTGCAACTATCCAAAGCAGCTCCCATAAGAATTTCTAACAATTTCAGCAATGTTGATGATTTTTGGTGTTTTTGCCTAATCCGTTCTAAAGATAACTTTAAAAGCCATTCTGACAGCTTGACAGTCAATTCTGTTTTTCTCTTGTGTTTGCTGGGGGAAAGTGGGATTGATATTCTGTTTGAATTCTGCCATTCCTGAATACCTGCTCTCACCTTCTATCTCTTTACATTACCTATTGGGGGTTGAGGGGTGTGAAGGGGAACCTCTAACCACAGTGCTATCAGATCTGAACCAACACAAAAGTATTATTTCTGTGCTGAATTGTTTTGCTCACTACTTACTCCTTGTGTATTAAAGATATTATTAGTGTTACATCACCCCATTGGTGATTGTTGTGTACCTATGAAAACATTTGTGATTACATTTTAAATATATAAATAAATACATAAATAAATATTTACCTTTGCAAACCAGCCTGATTCCTGGTTCAGACAGTCAAATCCGGGAGAGGGGAGGCCAAGGGTGGAGGGGTACCCAAACTATCCTAACCAGTGGTATTATGCGAGAAGGGATAGTTACCCTTCCCGGGATAAACACAGGGTAGACCAGAGGACCCCGTACCAGCCAGATCGGGTGTCCCAACTGGAGCGCCCGGTCCAGAACATGGCATAGGATCTGGGTCACATGCTGAGAGCTCAACAGAACCCTCAGAAGAGCATGGCGTCTCAGAACTCCTCAAATCCAGGTTCTGGTGCTCCAGAACAATGATGGGGGAAGAACCCAGACAACCCACCGGTTCCCAAGGAGGAGTATAAAGCCTTAGAGGAAGCTTCCTTCCCCACTTGGTAAAGCCCCTGGAAACCCAGGAACCAGAACCAAAATCTCCTGACCTTAAAAGTATGCAACCCAAGGAACAGAGGGTGGGTATGAGAAATAAAGAGCCTAAAAAGGCCCATTTTGTGGAGGAGGTGCACATCTTCCAGTTGGAAGGAGAGGTATCCTCAGAGGATTCTAGGAAAAGGATCTGCTCCTTCAGGGATGGGGGAACTCCTCCCAATGAAAAATGGGTCCCAAAGGATCCCAATCCAGACTGGGTAGAAGTGGGGGCGGAGTTAAAACTGCCCATCATCAAACCCCAGAATGACCAGCAGGAAAATCCCCTTGTTCAAACCCATTCTGGTAACTGCCTCCAAAATGGGTGGGGGGCAGCCCAAGTTCAGAACCAGGGGAGTGCAAAACTTCCCCCATATCTAGCTGTCACCTTTTTCTTACAGGTTCCCAAGATCCCAAACAGAATACTGCCCAAATCGCCTCTCTTTCAGTTTCCAAAACAAAGAAGTTAACCCACTAATTGGCCAAAAATGTGCATTATCTGTGCCCCCTTGAGGAAAAGGAGGGAATATGTTATGCCCCAGTCCAAATACAGGGGCAATGTACAATTACAATTTTGACACTTGTGGATCCCAAGACACCCTTCTGTCAAAGAGGGCCTTTGAACAGCTGAATTCGGGATGGGGGAGAAATACCAAATTCCTCTCAACCCTCTTCCTGGACAACTTCAGAACTTCAATGAGAAGGAAATTCCTGTTGAGGGGACTGCGGATTTAGACATTAAAATTGGGTGACTCCAGAGGGCACACCATGTTTACTAGGGAATGACATCCTATGTAGATTGTCTCCCCTCATAGATTGTGTAAACAAGGTTCTCTGGACCCAGACCAACCGACCAATAAAATTAAAACAGATTGCCAACCATGTTAGTTTAAATGGCACATGCCACATGGTTGAACAAAAACCTGACCAAATTGATTTTCACTTCCAGAATAGCCAAATCCCAGACGTGACAGTAATTGCAGTAGGACAACAAACTGGTGATGGGGAGTCTTCTCTATTTCTGAAAATCAACCTTCCTTCCAGTCTAGGAAACACTCTGAAATTCTATACAAATTCGCAATCAGAAAATCCCATTCCTATAGTCCAAAAAGATCAGAAATCAGCTCAAAGCTTGGCTGATATTCAGAAAATCGGAGATCAGTTGTTCATCCCAATTCATTTAAATTAGGGGAAGGACTCTGTTCTCGCCCGAGTAGGTGTGAACAACGGTAAGAGCTTCATCAGCGAGGCCATGTTCCACAAACTCCCAAAAGATCTAGCCATTCCCACATTTAAACTATTAGACAAATGGGAAATGGACCTGGAAACACCCAATTCCACACATCTCCTGCCTAGCAGCTGTATGCTCTAAATTTCCAGAGGCAACAAGAGCATAGTCCTTAATTGTTGGGTCGTGCGAGATGTCCCTGCTGCATTTTATTTAGGCAGTGACATTCTCAATCGCTTTACCATTAGTTTGGACATAATAAACTTCAAAGCTTGGTCCTGATTAACTGGTAATCCCATGGACTTTGATGACCCAGAGAAAGTGTTTCGGTCAGCTCAACTGCCACCATACGCAGTTGAAATTCAGATTGGAGAGGAAGTCACCATCCCAGAACGGACCCGACAATTCTCAATGGAAGTAAATATTAGAAAAGGACAGCAACTGAAAAATCCTGATGCCTATGTCCATCTCAATGCTCATTTCCTACATCAAGGGTTGGGGGTAACCCCAACACCACTAGTCAACATAGAACACAACACCATTCCAATAGAGGTGGATAACAGCGACCTTAAGAGTAGCACACTGGGCGCAGGCACCATTATTGGAATGGCGGTTGATGATCTATATTTTTCATAGATTTAGGAAATTAACTGTTAGGATCAATCCCCAAGGACTGTTTTGACAGTGATAGCGACGATGACACAACACCAGACAGGATCTTCACCCGGCATGGGGGGAATATCCTGGTGTTCTCTTCCTGCCCTTATGGTAAGGAAGATGTCACCTGTGAATTCAGGAGGGATGGGGTGATTTTTCAAATCCACAAGTACTGACTTCCCCAACTGAAGTGAAGTGGGAAAATGGAAGACCAGGCTCCCGTCCTTCACCTCTCGAGCTTGGCCTAAAGGTTCACGGCCCAAGCACCCGCCACGAGAAGAGTTTGCCCATCTAACAGACGACCAGATACCCTGGTACAGGAACATACGGATGTGTCCATCTGCCTGCCCAGCTGCCCGCCCCGCCCATGCCGATGCCTGCGGCATGGATCAACTGGACTAAAACTATACGTCGTTAGAGATGCCATGACGACATAGCCAACGGATAGCACACCTGTGCCAACATACACACTGGACACTCCCGCACCAATCTACATGAAGAATATACTCAGTGCTATGACGTAGGCGACAGACATACTCACGGACGTGCATCTTTATTATTTTCCATATAGGCTTTCAGAAATGCAGAAACGCAAGACGCATCATGAACTCATCTAAAGAGCTTGCTTACGCTTCTCCTACACTTAGGTGCCGTAATGAGAATTATAACAAAGACACGATACTGGCCATAAGACAATATGAGACTATAACCTAAAGTGCCTGTGCATGAGACGGTTCCACCTATATACTAGGCCTGAGTAGGCCGCAAGGAAGAGTTCCCGTGGACATTAACAAAGCAAGAGTCAAGTTGCTGATCCTGCAGAAAGAGCCGGGTGGAACAACCAGCCAAGGTCGCAATGTTGCAAACCCACATTCCAAGAGCAAAGCATCAAAGGCACGATGTTGCAACCTCGCACTCCGCGCACCAACGTTAAGGTCACACCTGCAAATTAAAACAGACACACAGTGGAAAAGCAATATTAATTGTGCAGAATTCTGCCTCAAACACGGTCCCTCCCCACGTGACCAAGCCGAACCTGACGAGGTGCCAAACCCAGGAGAAAAGAGGCGTCTGGATCCCTCGCTACGAGACACAGGCAGATACACTTGAAAGGCAATGAACATCTGCGACAGTGGGAGCGGTCAGCCTTCCAGCTATGAATAAACCCTCACATTGTCTGCACGTACCCATAATGAAACATTGTTGCAAATTGCAGGTACACCGAGAGCTGGGAACGGCGGTGGTCCCAGGCTGGGAGGCTCACGGGCGCACCAATCAGAACATGGGGCTCCTATCACTGACGACCGTAATATTAACCAATCCTCAGGAGTCTTCATGTAACAATTCTCATGTATCTAATTGTAGGGACGACCCAGATATATCACCTGACTACCCTTTGTCCACTAACATTGTTCTCTATATGTGTGCTATACTAACCCTACCACTCGAGCAACCAATTAAGAGTGGCGATAGGTTTTTTGTTAACTTTCTGAAGTGACGCAAGTAGCGCGTCATAAAACAGTAAAAAGGGCCTGCGAGCCCCACGATTGTGTGTGTGTCAGGACGGACGCGTACGCTCCTTGACCCATCCCTGCCGTTTTGTCTAATAAACAGCAGAGTCACCTTGCTCCTTGTGTGTGTCTCATACTCTATCTCATCTGGGATATACACGGGAGGAGTTGGGGCCTCCCTGCCTGGAGGTCTGCGGACGGCCCGGCCGACCCCGGCAGAATTTCCCCCCGACAAGTTGGAGGCACTGCTGAGATCTGTTTAAGATCGGCATTCTTATTTTTTACTTTTTCCAGGCACTCCAGTTGCGAGGAGGCCCGGCGGCGCGGCCCCCTCTGCCGTTGCCCCCTTCTGAGGACTACAGGACCATCGCGGAGCTGCGAGAAGACCGGACAGCGCAATCCGGATATTGGCCCTCAGGAGCCGGTTGAGAAATATCCCGCCCGCGGTTGGCGAGTGTCCAGACGTGGTCCAGACGAGGGGAGGTGGCGAGCCGCTTGGAGGGGTGCACGCAGTCCAGCGGCCCTGCATCGAGAGAACTTGGTGAGCATGACACGCACAACAAGCAATGTGAAATTGTGAGGGAGGGGGAGGAAGTAAATAAGGGAGGAGGGAGGTGTTGTACAGATGCACGGCGAAGGTCTAACAACTTAGTGTTGCCAATGGAATGAATGGTAGCGAAACGAGTGCGAGAGCAGTCGGCTACGTTACGCGGAAGAGGGGGGCGGAGCACGAAAACATCACGTGCGGCCGCTCGTAAGACACTGATTGGCCTAAATCGCGACTACGTGTAAGGGTGGGTGTGTGTGGTTTCCTACGATTTGGCATTTATTGATCAATGAGTAGACGAGGATCCCTATTGTTCGAGCAAGAAACTCGATAGGTAGATGACGTTTCCCTGTAGGCGGTAGCTAGTTGCCTAGTTGCCCAATACGGAAGATAATTGGCTGGTTAAGCCCTCCTGTTGAGGGGCGTATCACACGCGAGGCGACGCAGCGTGCGCAGTCCGATTATATTATTGATTTGATTACCTTGTTCCAGGAGCGACAGGAAGACAGCAGTAGGGTTAGCGGGGGTAGGTCGCAAGTGTATTTTGAACTTAAAGAACATATGAAGAATGTACCAGTAGCTCGAAGAAATCGGTGACGTCACCAGTAGGGCTTTAATAGGATATCGCGAGCACGAGGAACTTTGGTTTTGAGAGTAGTGGGGAAGAGAAATATGATAAGGGAGCGGACACGCAGATAAACGATAAACGAGTGGATCGGGAAAAGGAGAAGGGGAGAGAGGCGTGGCTGCGCACGGAGAACGCCGGCCACGGCAAGTGTAAAAGGGGGAGGAGACGGGGAAACAGGACGACTGTATAAGAGCGTCGTAAAGGGTACGCAGCCGCAAGGGAAGGAATATACAAAATAAAATCATACACATATATATATATTTTATTTTATTTATTTATTTATTTTTTTTTATAATTTTTATTGCATAATCTGTCAAAGGATTGTCGTAAGTCCCCACACTTGAGGGGCCAGGTAAACAATATAAAGTTGTATATTGTAAACTGCTAGTGTAGGGAAGGGTAACAAGTGGAGCGCCACTATGTCACACGGGACAGGGTCGGGAGGGTGGGGGAACACCCTCACTACCCCACTACAACATATATGCACAACACTGCCACCCCATAGGGAGAAACTGATTAAGTATAGCATAGAGTGGACCCAGGGGACGGATAACAAAATGTTAACACCATGGCCGCCTAATGGTAGTTTCGATCCATATGCCCAACATTCACTGCTAAACCATCTGCACAATACATACAAGGGGAAAAAGTTGGCAAACCATGTGGAGGTGTTTAACTTATGGAGGATGTTCCAGGGGTCCCGACAGGACCAAATGGAATGTTCACTATGGGAGAAACACCGGAAGAAAAGGAGATTAAGAAAGAAGGAGAGGATGGGAAAAAGGGGCGTGAAGGCACAAAGAATACAGGGAACGGAGGAGAGGGAGGAGAAAAGATTGATGCATCAGAGGACATAAAAAAGGAACTAAGCAACGAGATACCCATAACACCGGGAGTGAAAACAGAGGGAGGAGGGTTGTACCCTTTAAGAGAATTAGGAGAAATAGAAGGACAGTTAAGGGCGGCTGAAGGATACTCGAACCCGGCATACAGCCCTCCACCATATGTGGCTCATAGGAAGATACCAGTGGGGGAAGGGAGGATTGGAGAAGAACAGACTGTAGAGATAGGAAATGATGAGTGGGTAGCTGCACAAATATTATTAAAATTACGAGGTTCACTAACTGGAGAAGAGAGGGAGGTAGTAAAGAGAACAGACGAGGATAGTGCAAGAGGGAGTGAAATGAGGGGGGAGGAGCTATTACGGCAAAGGGAAGAGATTTTGGAGGAAAGATTAGCAAAGCTAAGGGATGAGCAGAATGAATTGATCAAACAGCTTGAGAGGGAGGAAAGAGAGAGAGTGAGGAAAAGGAAAGAAGGTAAGAACGAATTGGAAAAATTAAGGGAACGAAATGCGGAGCAAAGGAGAGAAGCTGAAAGGGTAAAAGCAGCAGCAGACAGGGTATCAAGAGTAGTGCTGAGAGAGAAGAAGAAGGAAGAAGAAGAAAAGGAAATGGAAATATGGAAGAGGAGGGTATTATCAGAGACAGCTAAGAAATATGAAGAGGGGAAAGTATAGTAGAAAGAGAAAGGGTGAAATGGCAAAGGAAGAAGGAGGATGAAAGGATACTGGAACAGATGAGCAACGAAGTAATGGAGGAATTGAAAAGGAAAAGGGAGGAAAATAGTAGGGAGATGGAGGAGAGAAGTGAAGGGGAAAGAGAAGGGAGGAGTAGGGAGAGTGAAAAATGGGGGGATGTATATAGAAGTAGAGAAGTAGCAACAACATCAGCACTAGGGGGAGCAGTGGGTAACAAAGGAAAAGGAGAAATAGACCTAATAGATTTAGAAACCGTAACAATAAAAAGGAAAAAGGCAGAGTGGGGGGTACCATTTATGAATGATTTTTGTAGTGAGGAGGAAGAGGGAGTAGAGAGGGAAGGAAGGAAGAGTGAAAGGGAAAGCTTAGATAAGCTATACCTCACTCGAACAAACATAGACTCGCCATGGATCAGTAGGAGAAGGGAGGAACTGGAGAGAAGTGAGGAGGGAGTGAAAGGACTAGTGGAAACACAAACCCATGAAACCACACCATCACCATCTCCATCACGCCCTCCCCCATCACACCCTACACGCTCGCTGCACAAAATAAAGCTTGCGCCATTCATGGACGAACTGACACCCTATGCATGTCGGCTTAGAGACCTCCCTAGTCTCAGGCAAGACAGACAAATAAACACGCCCGCATTAAACACAGGAAATGACGAAAAGAGGGGAAAGGATGGAGAAGGAGTTAGGAGCAGGGGTAATAAGGACGAGATTGAAGAGGTAAAGGAACAGGAAGAAGAGGAGGGGTGTGAGGACTCGATATTATGGAACATAAAGGGTGACACAAGACACAACTTAATGCCATTGTTGGAGAGAGGAGGGGTTAGACCACAGTACGTCCCTTGGAAGCATACGGATAAAGAAAATATAAAATGTAGGCTCCCATCACTAAGTGGAGGTGCGGGTAAGTGGATATATGAAATGGAAAAACACACCGCAGGACATAAACTAGCAGTAGGAGACGTGAAGGGCCTGTTAATATCAATATTAGGGGATAGAGCGGATGACATTTGGAAGAGAGCGGGATTCCATGGGGTAACAATAACAAACACATCGCATGATGGGGCACCATTTGCAAACTGCAGACATGCGCTATGGCAGGCACTGAGAGTACAGTACCCAGACACATCAGACATAGGAGCAATTACTTCCCGTAAGATGCGTGAGAATGAGGATCCTGTTGATTATATCCAGGATATCCAAGAGAAGTGGCGCATGGAAACTAGAGAACAATGGGACAAAACACCAGCCATATTTTATCATATACTAGTACAAGGGCTCCCAGAAGGGGTTCAGAAACAACTAAAGAAAGTAGTGGGAATGGAAGCAAAACCATGGCCAGAAATACAACTGACTATAGTACATCATTGCAGGACATGGCAAGGAAAAATGAAACAAAAGGAAGAGGACAGGAAGACAGAAGAGGCTAAACTAGTACAGAAAAAACTTACTAAATATACAATGGAAGGGGCACTCATAACTACGCCCACACCAATGGCCCAAAGCCCCATACAAGTAGTGGCTGCACAAGATCCCGCTCAAATAGCACCTCCACAGACTATAACATAACAAGTCCCGCCACTGCAATTACACGCACAAAACATGGGAGGAGGGTACCCAATGCAAGGATCTGGGTATTATAGTTATAACAGAGGGAGAGGAGGATTAATGAGAGGGAGAGGATACGGATATAATACCCAACAGCAGGTGGGAGGACTTAGAAATTCTAACCCCACAGGGCAACCAGTATACCAGGATAACACAGGGAGCTTCCCATGGCAAAGCAGGGAACCACCCATGTGTTGGAGTTGCGGATTATTAGGACACATGTCACGTACGTGTAGGGTCAGGCCAGGTACACCAGCATGGAATGAACAGGCACAACCTAGGACCTCACAAGAACAGCAGGGCATACAACAACAGCAGACGTTACAACAAGGAAGTGACCAACAACAACAATTAACACAACAACAGCCACAACAACAAGTAGTGCTAACACAACAACCCCAAACTCAACAAACGCAATTGGGTAGGGTGACGGTGTTGGGACACAACCCTTACACAGGGAATGGCCAATCATTGTACCCCCAATAGGACAGCCCACAGACGGCCTTGCTGTGTCCCATCCTGTCAGTAACACCTAATAGTGCGGAGGAGCCACGCATAGAGGTAACGATAGGTGACAAAAAATTATCATTCCTTGTTGACACCGGGGCAACCCGGTCTTGCATAAGGGAAGGTAAATTTAAGATGTCAGGCGAAGCCATGAACACCCAAGAATTTTCTGGGGCTAAAGGGTTGGTTCCCTTTACTGATAACGTTCCCTTATCTATTGGCGATTATGATCTGTCGGTTCCACTTTTATATTATAGTGCCTCACCAGTAAATATACTGGGGAGGGACATAATGAACAGGTTGAATATGACGATCTCCTTTACAGAGGATGGCATAATTTGCTCTACTCCAGGGATTAACATGCTCGCAGCACGACAAATTATGCAAGCATACTGTGGACAGACAGCGATTAGGGCGGAGCCAGTAGATGGCGAGCTATTCCAGTATGGAACAGACATGGCATTTGCATGGATGCCAGGGATAGAAGGGAAAATATGGAGAAGGCCAGCAGCCTATCTGTTCCGACCAGAAACACCTGTTAATGAACCAGAAGGAAAGGTGTTTGTAATGGACATTGAGAGCATTATTGCAACAGCTGATTATATTGCTGTGCACGCCCAAGATAAAGAAGGGAGAGCATGGAGGGCAGTGATAGCACTAGCAGAAGGATGTAGGCTGACCCAGGTGTCAGATGAGGAGCTGTTTTCAGAAGAAAAGGAGGAAGGTGAAATGGTGTTCATGATGAGTGTAGAAATATGGTTAAGAGTGGCTCACAAACAAGTAGCACAGAAAATTGCAATGGCACTTGAGGCACCAGCATGCACCCCAGTCCCATTCTTTAAGGAGGATATGTCAAAGGTGCCCAAATCATTATGGACTATCAGCCCTTATGACGTGGGATGCATAAAAAGCATAGGGGGTGTAAGGATAAAATTAAAAAAAGGTGCCATACTACCAAGAGTGAAACAGTACCCACTGTCAAAAGAGGCAGATGAGGGCATATATGAAACCATAACGGCCCTTATAAACAATGGCATATTGGTCCCCTCAGAGTCACCATGTAACACGGCTGTGTACCCAGTGCGCAAGGCTAAAGGAGGGTCTTGGCGCTTCATACAGGACCTCAGGCCCTTGAACAACATAGTGGAAGCAGAGTATCCAGTAACAGCAAACCCGGCCACGATATTATGTGGCATTCCAGCAGAAGCATCACGATTTACAGTGATTGACCTTAAAAATGCTTTTTTCTCAATACCATTACACCCAGACTCACAAGATTTGACAAGCTTCACTTACCGAAATACAAAGTGGAAACATACCAGACTACCACAGGGGTATTGTGAATCACCCTCAATTTTCAATAGAGTAATACAGATGGATTTGGGTAACGTTGAAGTGGAAAGCACAGTGTTACAGTATGTGGATGACATAATAATTTGCAGTACAAACGAAAGTAAATGCAGAGAGGACTCGTTAAAAATGTTGACGATATTGGCTGAAAAAGGGTACAAGGTAGACATGGAAAAGATACAATACTGTCAGGAACAGGTACTTTACATTGTCCAACTGATATCCCAACATGGAAGAAGGATTGCACCACAAAGAGCACAGGCCATTTCAAACACTCCAATGCCACAGACTGTGAGAGAACTGCAGCAATTTCTGGGGCTGTGCAACTACTATAGAGCCTGGGTGTTTGATTACAGTTCATACATAGGACCCCTGCTTGAGGGTTTGAAGAAAGCAAATAAAGGGGAGAAAAAGTTGGGGTGGACTATGGAAATGAGGGAGGCCTTTGACGAATTGAAAGACGCGATATCAACTGCTCCAGTACTGGCATCCCCAGACTATGAGCGACGATTTTTCATATTTTCACATTGCGACTCAGCAGTAATGAAAGCAGTATTGGCCCAAAAAACTAGCATGGGCTATAAACCAGTAGCATTTTACAGCGGCCACCTAGACCCTGTGATGTTAGGTCACTTCCCTTGCGAACAAGGCCTCGCTGCAGCTGCTTTTGCAGTGGAAAAAGCATCAGCAATAACCATGGGGTGTCCAACTACACTGTTTGTGGAGCATGCACTATTTGCAATACTGAATAAACCCAAGTCCACACTAACAACACAGAGGGCATCAGGATATGAGATCATTTTGTCTAGAGCTGAACTAGCAATTGTTAGATGTAGCACGGTTAACCCTGCAAGGTTCCTAGCAGAAGTAATTGAGGAGGGAGATTACGCCCATGACTGCACCCAAATAACTGAAATGTACTCATGTACTAGAAAAGTTGAAGAAAACGCACTAGAGGGAGGTGAGCTTTTGTTTATTGATGGGTCATCAACTATTGATCAAGGAGATGGGATACGGAGGACTGGGGCAGCAGTGGTAAAAATGATGAAGGCGCCGGTGTGTGTGGCTATGAAATGTGTACAATTACCACAGCATTACCCTGCTCAAGCCGCGGAACTGGTTGCACTAATATTGGCATTAAAGGAAAGTTTTGACAAACGAGTAACCATATATTCCGACAGTGCATATGTTACATCCACTGTCCACTCAGGGCTATCAAAATGGAGAAGAAGGGGGTTTAGGAGAGCTGATGGCACTCCAGTACAACATGCCCTCTTATTGGCTGAACTAATTGAAGTAATAAAAGACCCCCAAGAACTAGCCCTAGTCAAATGTACCGCACACACCAATGGTGAAGACCACGTCTCAAAAGGGAATGCAGCAGCAGATGCACATGCGAAATATGCTGCATACTTTGGTGAGATATGGAACCCCACAGACTCACAGAGAGGGAGAGGGAGGGGAATGGCTAGGGAGATGTTGATAAGAGAAGGGTACACCCATCTCCCAGCCACACAGATTATGGAGCTACAAGCGGCTGCACCAATGGCCGAAAAAGAAATATGGGTAAAAAGAGGATGTACAATGTCACCAACCGATGCACTATGGCGCCAGGGTGGCACTGGAAAAGTTGTAATACCATTGGCACTTTTAAACACCGCCCTGAGCCAATTACATCACCCAGCCCATACAGGCAAGGAAATAATTGCAGCACGAATTAGAGAAGATTGGTTCTGTCCCGAGTTAAATTCTCATGTGTCGAATTTTATCAGCAATTGTCTCACATGTCAACAGTTTACGGCCGGTCATACCCTAAAGGTGATAAGAGGTACCATACCCCGGCCAGAGGGACCTTTTCGGCATCTCCATATTGACTATGTTGATATGATCAACATATGTCAAGGTAATAGGTATATGATTGTAGTAGTATGCCCATTTTCTAGGTGGATTGAAGCAGGGCCCTGTTCAAACCCAGATGCATTTAGAGCAGCCAAATTCCTAGTAAGGGAGGTCTTCCCCAGGTGGGGAGTGTGCGAGGTTTTAAGGTCAGACAATGGCCCGCATTTCGCAAACGAAATGTTCCAGTATATCACATCCCTACTGAGCATAAAACACAAATTTGCATGTGCATACCACCCACAGGCTAATGGTGTATGTGAACGCCTGAATGGCCTATTGAAGGAGGCAATTGCAAAAATACAACAAACGACAAAGAAAAGCTGGTTGTATTGCCTTCCATTAGCCCTATTTGAATTAAGGAACAGGCCAGTGTCCGACCACCACCTCACCCCTCACGAGGTGGTTACTGGACGTCAAATGCGCCTTCCCCTAACGCCAACGTCAAGGGCATTCACTGACCACGAAAGTTCAGCAAGTGTGTTAGGTGATGAAATGTATCAATATGTGTCTTCTTTGATTACTAGTGTTGTGTTTGTGTCTCAACAGCTCGAGCGCACACGGGGCGGGTCTACCAGCAATCAAGAAGAAGGCGCCAGTACAGAATTGGAAAAGGAGAACTTGTGCAAACTTGCCAAAGGTGACCACGTGCTACTCCGCAATTTCAATAGGAAATGGAACGATAGGAGGTTCACTGGCCCCCATCTGGTAGAGGACGTATCAACAAGAGCAGTAAAACTGAAGGACAAGCGTGCCTGGAATCACCTACATGATGTAAAGATCTACAAACTATAGACCCGCCCCAGCGCCAACGACAGGTCCATTGGAAGAACAGCAACAACATCCCTGACAGCGGAAGGAAGTTCTACCACAGACAACGACCCAATTGTTCCCTTACCATGTCACTATCCAGCTTCCCCGGAGACAATAACTGACGAAGAAAGGGGTGATCCCCATACTGCCCACCCCATGGTCACACGCTCAAAGAGTAAAAATACTTCCGCCATCTGAGCCCAAACCCCCCGCCCATTGACCCCCAAGTATAGTTATAACTGAACTGAAAGACATTGCCTGCACAAATACACATGTAAACACGTGAATGTTCTCTTTTTTCTCTCGCACATACAGGAACTGCGTATTATTGTATTGTTATGAAAATATCTGACTAACAAGTTCACTGCCCAGGCGTAGATGGTACTCCCAGACGATGATTACCCAGAAGAATTGTCACACCAATTTGTATACGAAATAAAAAGGCCAACATACCTAAAAAAGAGAAGGGTACGTGTCTACTACACAGCATTCCTCTTGGCCATAGAATATTCCATGCCCCACCTCTGCCAATACTTGCCGGTCCTCAGAGACAGATCGCTTAGAGTAGCGTGGGAACAGCTCTTCGCCTGGGCACTGAATGACTATTTGATAGGGAGAGCTTAAAGGAAACAAAAAAACTAACATTAAATAACAAGCATTTTTGAGAATTTTTAGGCGGGCAACTTTAACGTCGCAAGAATACGCTGCCAGGACTGCAGCAAGGTAAGAGCAAAAATGCCGGTGAGAGTAGCATATGTAATAAAAGTAATAGGGATTTTGATGATCACCGGGTTCTTGGCTGCCTCTGTATGGCAGTACAGCTATGCTATTGATTTTATTGCTGCACCCAAACCTAATATACCCCCGTCCCCTGCTGCAACAGGTGTTACGTCAGGTGATAGTAGTAACATTGCACCCAAGCAAGATAGAGTTAAACGCAACACATACTCAGACAATAAAGGTATTGATAATTATATACAAGATTCAGCACATGTCACAAACAACATATGGTACCAACACATGACCCGCATTGGTAAGCAGACAACTGAGGACAGCTGCTACGTTTGCTCATTAATACCATACGCCATGAGTGCTTCACGAACGTTTGTTGCCACAGAAATAGATGAAAAGACAGCACAGTGCATAATATACTTGGCACTGTTCCAAACGAAAGGAAGATTTCAAGGGACAGTAGTGCACATGACATGGAAAACACGAGACTCATACCCATATGAAAACAACTTCCTCAAGACTTATTTGAGTTACCACAAGAGCAGTTTACATGCTGAGGCATTCAGATACATAACAAGTGGCCCCGCAAAAGGAGAAACAAAGAAAGTAACACTGCAGTATCTACCATGTGATTGGTACGCCACTGAAGTTCCGGGTAAATTAGGATGCTGGGAGAGGCCACTGGTGACGATAACGGGGAAAGTGTATTTGGACAACAGCTGGGAGATAGGAGTGATTGGCAGCAACATGGTAACAAAAGAAACTATCTCAACTATCGAGGCACACAATCACCGATGTTGGACGACGTGGATCAAGTATGTACCAATGCTCACGTGGGTAGAAACAGATGAAGACCCAATAACAATACTACCGTTGACTGCGCCCAAGGTATGCTACCAGCATAAAGGAGAGGTGGACGTAGGATATAACACCAATTGTGCAAGTGTGATGGAGTTACCTGAGGGGGAGCAGGAACAGCAGTAATAATGGACCATTATTGGGCTTGTGGAGAAAAGGCATACCATACACTGCCTCCCCTGTGGAATGGTGTGTGCACAATGGTGCACGTCAATGTACCATCACTAGTGGTACCTAAGAAGCATGTCAATGTGGCGAACTTTCCCAAAATGGATGAAGGGGACAAAAGAAAAAAGAGGTCTGCACCACTTCAGGAGGAGCAAGGGAACAGGACCAACAGCAATGATACTGTCCTAAATAGAAGAAAAAGACAAGGAGAGCCACTGACTGGAAATTACCTGTGGGGAAGGTCGGAAACGGCATTAACCTCAATACCGCCAGAACACAGACTATTCAGCAGAGCAGCAATGTTCTTCTCCTCAATAATACATCCGGGACTGCAGGCTTACGCAAACGCAAAATGGCTCCAAATAACTAGATGGGAACTAATGATGACCATCAATTCTACAGTAAATGGGTTCAACGCAATAAAAGAGGAGCTGCGAGCTATAAGAATGGTAGCACTACAGAACAGATATGTATTGGACCTTCTCACAGCAATGGAAGGAGGAGTTTGTGCAAAGATAGGACAATCATGCTGCACGTTCATACCTGCCAACGATGCTGACAATGGTACACTGACTGAAGCAGTTTCACAATTGGCCCAGATGCACTCCAAAATGATGGATGAAAGTAACGGTGTAAACAAGGATAAGAGCTGGTTCTCACTATTATGGTCATGGATGCCATCCTGGCTGTCAGATGGACTAAAAATAATAGTGGGGTGTACTATTTTGGCTGGAGCTACGCTGATCATAATTAGATTTTGGAAGGCCCGGAAGGCACGTACCACTGACGAGTTACTCGAAATGGTGGGAATGCACCCCTTGATGCCAGCAGATGATGGCCAACATACAGGTGTGATAATACAGGAGAGGGAGAAGTTGCGCACCCAAATCATCACCAACCATCTAGACCCACCATCAGTGAAGATCGAGAACCCAAGAAACCCCAGGAGCTACATAGGGAAGTGGGTATACTGTACTCCTGGAGGAACCTGTGAATATATGTATTGGTCATTCGAAGATCATGTGAACCATTATGGACATCTAGGAGGAATAACTAAGATATGGCGAGTAAGAGGAGATAACGAGAAGGATATGTTTGTGGTCGACAAGTCGACCAGAGGGGGGACTGAAGTGGGAAAATGGAAGACCAGGCTCGCATCCTTCACCTCTCGAGCTTGGCCTAAAGGTTCACGGCCCAAGCACCCACCACAAGAAGAGTTTGCCCATCTACCAGACGACCAGATACCCTGGTACAGGAACATACGGATGTGTCCATCTGCCTGCCCAGCAGCCCGCCCCGCCCATGCCGATGCCTGCGGCATGGATCAACTGGACTAAAACTATACGTCGTTAGAGATGCCATGACGACATAGCCAACGGATAGCACACCTGTGCCAACATACACACTGGACACTCCCGCACCAATCTACATGAAGAATATACTCAGTGCTATGACGTAGGCGACAGACATACTCACGGACGTGCATCTTTATTGTTTTCCATATAGGCTTTCAGAAATGCAGAAACGCAAGACGCATCATGAACTCATCGAAAGAGCTTGCTTACGCTTCTCCTACACTTAGGTGTCGTAATGAGAATTATAACAAAGACACGATACTGGCCATAAGACAATATGAGACTATAACCTAAAGTGCCTGTGCATGAGACGGTTCCACCTATATACTAGGCCTGAGTAGGCCGCAAGGAAGAGTTCCCGTGGACATTAACAAAGCAAGAGTCAAGTTGCTGATCCTGCAGAAAGAGCCGGGTGGAACAACCAGCCAAGGTCGCAATGTTGCAAACCCACATTCCAAGAGCAAAGCATCAAAGGAACGATGTTGCAACCTCGCACTCCGCGCACCAACGTTAAGGTCACACCTGCAAATTAAACCAGACACACAGTGCAAAAGCAATATTAATTGTGCAGAATTCTGCCTCAAACACGGTCCCTCCCCACGTGACCAAGCCGAACCTGACGAGGTGCCAAACCCAGGAGGAAAGAGGCGTCTGGATCCCTCGCTACGAGACGCAGGCAGATACACTTGAAAGGCAATGAACATCTGCGACAGTGGGAGCGGTCAGCCTTCCAGCTATGAATAAACCCTCACATTGTCTGCACGTACCCATAATGAAACATTGTTGCAAATTGCAGGTACACCGAGAGCTGGGAACGGCGGTGGTCCCAGGCTGGGAGGCTCACGGGCGCACCAATCAGAACATGGGGCTCCTATCACTGACGACAGTAATATTAACCAATCCTCAGGAGTCTTCATGTAACAATTCTCATGTATCTAATTGTAAGGACGACCCAGATATATCACCTGACTACCCTTTGTCCACTAACATTGTTCTCTATATGTGTGCTATACTAACCCTACCACTCGAGCAACCAAGAGTGGCGATAGGTTTTTTGTTAACTTTCTGAAGTGATGCAAGTAGCGCGTCATAATACAGTAAAAAGGGCCTGCGAGCCCCACGATTGTGTGTGTGTCAGGACGGACGCGTACGCTCCATGACCCATCCCTGCCGTTTTGTCTAATAAACAGCAGAGTCACCTTGCTCCTTGTGTGTGTCTCATACTCTATCTCATCTGGGATATACACGGGAGGAGTTGGGGCCTCCCTGCCTAGAGGTCTGCGGACGGCCCGGCCGACCCCGGCAGAATTTCCCCCCGACAGAAGCCATTAGTCCAAATCAGCACTTTGACCAGGGACTTCTCCACCCAGCTGGAGGAGGCTGCTGAGATAGCCAAACCAGAAGTCTTTCTAGGCTTCAGGCAGATGGTTGAAGAGAGAGTCAACCTAGCTGATGCCTGTGAGACTCTGGAGCAATAGCAAAAATTGAAACAAGTTTTCTTAGATTTTCAAGATCTCTTTGCGATGGACGCATATGACTGTAGTCACACCGACATCCACACAACAGCAATTCCCACGTACCCTGGCATAACTCCTGTGTTTGTGAAGCAATATTACTTGTCTCTCGCATCAATGGAGTCCCTTACTGAAATAATTAAGAACCTTGAGTCCTGTGGGATAATTTGTCCAGTCCAAAGCACCTTCAATAATCCGGTGCTGGGGATTTTGAAACCAAACGGCCAGTGGAGACTCTATGCTGACCTAAGGGAGCTCAACAAACGTATCCATACTTCCCAATGGCCTCTTCCCTACATTGACCAAGAGCTGGCACAGATCCAGGGTTCAAAGGTATTCACTGCAATTGACCTGACCAATGGGTACTAGACTGTGCCTGTCAGTAGGGAGTACCAATACAAGCTGGCATTTACCTTTGCAGGCAGCAGTACACTTGGACCCGGACTCCCTTCGCATACATCAACTCCTGCAATAAATTTAACATCTTTCTACATAAGGCCATGCCTGACTTGGGTGAAAGGGGTAATCTGTCCTATGTAGACGATTTTCTAGTCAAAAGCTCAAATGTGGAGGAACACATAGCAGAGATCCGTAATGTTCTGACCCAGTTGAAGGCTGCCGGAACAAAAACTCTCTTTCCAAAAGGTACAGTGGTGCAGAACCTATGTCAATTTCTTGGGGCATGAGATAACTCCTGAGGGTCTCTGTCCCCAGGATAAGAAAGTAGAAGCCCTCCAGAAAATAAAAGACCCCACAACTCTGCGGGAACTAAGGAGCCTCCTTGGACTAACTAATTAAAGCAGAAGGTTCATTGAGGACTACGCAGAGATCACAAGACCCCTGATCCATCTTTTGAAGGGGGGGTCAAGTGGGAGTGGGGTACAGAACAAGCATAGGAAGTAAGGCAACTCAAAAGAAGCCTCTCACAAGCGCCTTGCCTAGCTTACCCTGTCAAAAACAAGGAGTTGTTCTTGGAAACAGGGTTCTCAAATACATGCTTGACTGCAGTATTATATCAAAAGCATGACAAAGTTAATAAAGGAATCTCCTATGCGAGTAAAACTGTATCCTCTGTGGAGGAAAAATTCAACGATTGTGAGAAGGCACTCCTGGCAACGGTGTGGGCATTGAAGAATTACCACCCGTTTATCCAGGGGAAACACATCATAGTGGAGACTCCACACCAACCTTTGCAATATCTTCAAAGTGACAGAATCCGGGCCGGAAACGGGAGTAATTCCCGAATTACTTCCTGGATTCTGTCAATGTAAGGCTTTCCTGTGGCGGTCAGATATGGCCAAAACAAGAAGAGTCCCCTCGCGCAATGTCTGGCTGACTTGCATGATTGTGCCAGAGAAAACTGTATTGAGGACGAAAGTCTTTAAATCAAGGGCAACAAGGAGGCCTACCTTAATTCCACACACAAAGTCTATGAAGAAGACAAGTGTGAGGGAATGCCCACGGTCTATGTCGATGGGTGCTCGTACCATGTTGACACCAAACTGGAAAAGGAACTTGTGGCCGGCGTAGGGAATGCATGGGTGAATGATGCCCCAGAACCCTCCACTGGGTACAAAATCAGTCCCCAAAGTAGTCAAGTGGCAGAGCTGATGGCTGTGCAGCAAGCCATCCTCACTGCTGTCCAATAACAACTCCACAAACTGGCCATAATCACAGATTCAGATTATGTACTCAACGGGTTAGTGGAGCACCTGGTTAACTGGAAAACCAGAGGCATGCTATGTGCTAATAATAAACCTTTAAAACATGGGAAATTAATACAAAATGTTGATGATCTGGTCACCTCGAATGGGATGACCATCTACTGGAAAAAAATCAATGGTCATTCTAAAGTAGAGGGACCGGACAAAACTGGAAATGTCCTAGCTGATCAGCTGGCCAAAACCGGAGCCATCCAAGGGGATCTACTTGAGATCGAGTCCCTGTTGGGGGAAATCCAGGTTACTGCTATCACTAGGTCCAGACAAATGCTCACAATGAACTCTCAACTGCACAATGGATTAAGGAGACCCCAGATGCTATTTGATTACGGCTCAAAAGGGGAATCAAATAATTGGTAAGTTTTATCAACACATTGAGGACCCTGAGTGTTGATCAAATGTCCAAAAATGTTCTGAATCCAAGATGGTTTGTTGGTGAGGAAATCCGTATCAGGCCATGAATAGTGGGTGGTCCCTACCTCATTCCAAAGCCTTATGCTAAGTCACGCCCATGATGCGCCACAGCCGGTCATCAGGGGTTTCATACGACATTAGAAATATTGCGAGAGGTTGCATACTGGCCACACATGGGACAGGACCTCGACCAATACTTGAAGGGGTGTCTTGTGTCTGCACAATTTCAGCCAGCATAACTCACACACCGTTCTCCCCTCCAAAAGAGGTGATAACACTGCTTTGGTCAGATTTACAAGTCGATTTTATCGGGCCCGTGATTCGCTCCTCTATGAGGAACAAGTACATGTTGACCGTGACATGCTTGTTCACTAAATGGGTGGAATGTCTCCCGGCACCAAATTGCAAGGCAGAAACAGAAGCTGCCCTGATGATCAATCACATCTTCTTGCATTTTGGACTACCCCAAAGGATTGAGTCAGACCGAGGTAGTCACTTCACTAGCGAAGTGATCACAAAGATGTGGGAGATGCTTGGGGTCAAAAGGAAACTACACATTGCCTACTGGCTATCCTCTAGTGGTGGAGTTCAGAGATACAACAAAACTATTGTGAGCATATTAAAAAAGTTTGTGGCAGATTCTGGGCCAAGTTTGGAAATTCAATTACCCCTTGTCCTGATGGCCATCAGATCTACCCCTTCTTCTGCAACAAAAATGTCTCCATTTGAGCTGATGACTGGATGAAGGATGGTGCTACCCCAGCACCTGCTATATAGAACCCAAGAGCTGACCTTGATGAATGCCTCCACAACTCATGAGTATGTTGAGAATCTGAGAAAACACCTTCAACATGCTTTTGCATATGCTCAGCAGAATCTAGAAAGATCTGTCGACAGTATGAAGACCCACTATGATCTTAAGACAACTAGAAAAGAATATGAAGTAGGAGACCGGGTCTACTTTTCTAATTTCCAAAGGAACCAAGCCAAAGAGCGCAAATTCCTCCCAAGTTGGCGGGGTCCTTTTCAAATTGTGGACAGAATCTCACCAGTCGCCTACAGAATCCAAATTCCCAAGGGCAGTTTGGCAGATTGGGAAGATAAGTGGGTACACAAAAACCAGCTAAAGAGTTACGATCCCAGGTACACTTTGCGGCAAATAGAGGAGCCAACCGGAAACCAAGAAGGGGAAATTCCAGATTCCTAGAAGAATCCACCTGTTGAAACCATTAGTAAATACAGGCAGGGAATATTGTAAATTGTAGTCAATATATGCATCTACCCCCACTACACCCTCGGGGAGTGGTAGTGGGGAAATGTCCATAACCATGCTATGTTCTGTCTCCTAGCATTAGAACTAAGAAATTCCAATTACCAAGGAGGACAACTCGGGGACTGGGAGGAAAGACCCAAGGAGCCCGGAATGCCGTTCCATACTCCCAACCAGAACCGGCAAGAAGAGCATGTCCATCCAGCACTGATGGGACAAGAAGACGACTTTTCCATCGGGACCAACAAAAAAAAAGAACATCCCAATCTCCCGACTTCCCCTTGACGGGCGTACAAACTCAAGTCATGAGGGGGGCTCTGGGGGATGTATTGACCCACTTTTGCACTGCTATGCTGCATTACTCTGTTATGATGGTGCCAGAAACAGCAAAATGGCCGCAAAACACTTGTGCGCACCAAACCCCTGAAAATCGTGCTTTTCCATGCACAAAAAGATGGCTGCCAATCTGCCACACATGTTGTCGGTGGTGGAACAGAGCTCTCACTACTGAAATGTGTCATTGGGTGCCACCAGAATTGAAAGTGGAGTGCAGAAGGAAAAAGCAGTGCTTTGCAAAATGAAACTCCAAGATTGCATTAAATCTCCTGTTCTTTGCTGCTGAAACTTCAGAATGCCGGTAGAAAACACCTTTAAAAAAAATCAAAATTCTTAATGGGTTCTACAATTCACTTAGTTTAAAAAATCATTGTGAACTCACAAGGTCCTGAAAAGCTGAGAGCATAAAGAGATGTCCACAGCAAAAGCAGCCTGCCTGTGGATCTGTCAAAAATCTCTGAGCAGCAGAGGGCTACTGTGATGACAGCTGTCAGTGGCCTCCCTAATTAAACTTTAACATGCATAAACTGAAAATCAAATGTTTGCAATATAAGAAGCATGTTACTGATAGTAACCCATATTGTAATTGTTTGATCCCATGGTTTAAAATCTTGAATGAGAATTCTAGCTGTATTTGATATAACACGTGTGTTTTGTGCTAAGGAAAAGGCCACAGAAGTTAACAATTAATTTAAACCTGGCTGAAGCTGCAGAACTTTAATAACAGGTTTTTCTCACAGAGGAAGGTCTTTCCCCCCAGCAGGAAATCACGCAGAGCTGTTAATTACAGGGCAGGAAATAACCTTGTCTACAGAGGCAAAAGGAACAATAACCAGCTGTAGCTCAGGAAATTCTAAGTGTGAAGACAGTCGTAAATGGCCTCTGCAAGGAACAAACATGGGGGATGGCTCCTGGGCTTCCAAGGAGAGACCAAGGGGTGGAGCAAAACAACCATTTGTTGCTTAACATGGACAAAAACATATTTTAAAAAGACTAATAACTTACTATTTAAAATTGTGAAAAATATAAAAAATAACAGAGTTGTTAATGTAATTTCCAGCTGCACGGCTGAAGAGGAGCCAGAACTGCGTGACATGTTCTGGAAAGAAACGGCAAGAAATGTGATTTTACGCAAAATGTATTTCCGCTAGAATTGTGAAACTTTATACACTCATTCCCATGCAAAACACGTACACTTGTAGAAATTTGCTTAAAAATTGGACATTGTGTTCCTAGTGAAAAGGGCAAAATTCTGTGAAAAGTTGAGACAAGATCCCACAGCTACAGGGTTTTGAGGAATAGCTGCTATGTAAAATATGTAATCTGTAATTGTGATTTTTATAGAGGTTGCACACGTGGAAATATGTATTTTGCCAAAAGTAGATTTTGTGTTCTAGGGGATAGGGGTGGATTCTCAGCCTCATAAAATTTCACCATAAAGATGACACTCTGTTTCCCTCCTCCTATCAAGGCAGAGAGTAGACTCTGACCCAATCACCTTTTAAACGGGCAAGCTTAGGCTAAACATGCCCACACAAAAAGACAGACAGATTCACTCACTATCCTGATGCTGGCGGAGCACCCGGCTGCTGAACTCTACATCTTCCTTGCTCCAGACTCCAGAATCTTGGCAAAACAAAAGACCCACTGCATAGGTGAACCATTCTCCACTAGGCCTCAAATTCCTGAACAGAACCCCACAAGCCTAAGGGGAAGCAACATAATACAGCCGGGCTGTCCTCTTTCTGCTTGCCTGCTGAAAAGAAATACACTCACTATTAAGAAGGGCAGATCTGATGTAGTCCTGTGCCATGCTGTGACCAGAGTGCCTTGCTGACCCTGCCCAGTCCGAGGTGCCAAGCTGTCTTTCCTAAACCAGATCCAATTCTCTGACCAGAACTGATAGTCCCATTTAAAAATGTATACAGTGAGTATAAATAGGAAGAATTGTGTCACTAGCATATGTACTTTGCATAGTCTTATTCCTATCTTAGACCCATCCTATCTTGTATTCAAAACCTGTATTGTTAGGAATATTGTTGCATTGTCTGAAACCTCTCTCCAAACCATCCTATCTTCCCTCCAGAATTAATATTGTTGTAACTATCTTTGCGCTGATCCTTTTCTCATCTGAAGAAGGCGAGTTTCCTTAGCAGGCAGTCACCCTGATCAAGGGACTGTGTTCCTGTGTGGTATTCGTCTTGTTCATAGTCATCCTATAGTGTAAGCAGCTTATTTGTCATTTTTAAAAGTGCTCCTGTTTTCCATTCTTGCGCCTATCTCGAAAAACAACCTCTAATAAAATGTATGTAACTGCCTCGGTTTTTGTGCTAGAAACAAAGTGTCAACTTCTGCTTGTAGTTAACATCCATATCTCTGGATATCTATCTATCCATCACGCCTCATCAATGTGATTCTCCCATTATCGTGAATATCGCACAGTGAAAAGTTGCCATGAATTTTCGTTGTGGGAAACATTTACACGTCTAAAACAGCTTTTAATTACTTCCGACTTGAATTTTAAGATTTAAAATGTTTTCTTTACATTAAATCATTGCTTGCTCATCGCTTGCGTTTGTGTGCAACTATCCAAAGCGGATCCTATAAGAATTTCTAACAATTTCAGAAATTTTGATCATATTTGGTGTTTTCAATTCCGTTTTTCTCTTGTGTTTGCTGGGGAAAGTGGGATTGATATTCTGTTTGAATTCTGCCATTCCTGAATACCTGCTCTCTCCTAGAATCTCTTTACATTAC
This sequence comes from Ambystoma mexicanum, assembly GCF_040938575.1. Classification (NCBI taxonomy): domain Eukaryota; kingdom Metazoa; phylum Chordata; class Amphibia; order Caudata; family Ambystomatidae; genus Ambystoma; species Ambystoma mexicanum. The sequence goes on from NC_090926.1 coordinate 944,335,233, forward strand.
CTATTGGTGGTTGAGGGGTGTGCAGGGGGAACCTCTAACGACCATCAGATCTGAACTAATACAAAAGTATTATTTCTGTGCTGAATTGTTTTGCTCACTACTTACTCCTTGTGTATTAAAGATATTATTAAGTGTTACATAACCCCATTGGTGATTGTTGTGTACCTATGAAAACATTTTGTGATTACATTTTAAATACATAAATAAATATTTACCTTTGCAAACCAGCCTGATTCCTGGTTCAGTGTGACCAGGGGGGTTCCAGGAGAAGGGCGTGATATGAGTGGTATATCATTCAGAATAAAGAACGTTTAGACTAAAATAAATAAGGATTTCAGTTTTTTTTATTTTTTTATTTTTTTATTTTTTTATTGTATATTGGTTTAAAAAAACCTTTACAAATGTTCGGTATCAAAAACCTGATAAAAGAGACAATTATCATTTAACATTATAATAGTGAAACATCATTTGACAAGTGCATATAAAATCTTTACAAACTTCAGTATCAAAACATCATAATAAACAAAGATTATTTTACACATACCTCTAAAACCAATGATTTTGTTCGTAGAATAAAATTACTTTCGTTCAACAATACCGACTTCGTCAACAAGTCTTCAGTTCATACATATCAACTTCAACAACAATTTAAAAGTCATTTCACATAACAATTTTTCCATAAATATGATTCTCAAATAGATCCTCCAATCATCACTTTTATATAAGATTAATTAGGTTTCCGTATCTAGCACTAATTTTAGCTTAACTCAGACCAATATAATAATACATATATAGATCCTTTCCTAGTTACCTTTCATGACTCTTATTATATCACTTTGCAGACATTAGCTAGGAACGCTATCACCCTTATTTTCAGTATAATATTGCGACCATGCAGCATTTCAAACCATATTTGCTCTCTGAATACATAAGAGGTATAAAGTACGAAATCCGCAAAGTAAACAAGTCTTTCTTTCTTAAGCATAGAACAGCCTAGTAACAAGTGTGCCAATGTTTCGGGTGAATCTTCATTCATACAGAACCTGCATATTTTCATATTCTCAGGAATCAATTTCCTTAACGCACCTATTTCATTGGTATTCATTACATTAAATCTGAATCTCATGATGCTATATCGCAAATTCCGAGATGGACATTTTAACAAGTATTGTGCAGGTTCGGGGAACCATTTCCAAAACGATAAGGCTTGAGCATACAATTTTGAGTTCATTATAACTGCATTGTTCGCCACCCAGTCAAATGCTTCAATCACAGCTCTAGTTTTTGCCGGTCTCTCCAGCAACATTTCATTGTAACGCCAATGGTACTTATAACATTTTCCACCTCTGTTTTTAGATTCGACATGTATTTCCCCGTATCATTTTTACAAACCTGATACAGAGAGTTATGCTTAGCAAGTAAACACTTTCTATAGAGCATAGCTTTTTTGCAATCCATAGAACACTTTAAGGAATTAAAACCAAACTCGTATCTTATTAATTCTATCGGTATACATTTCCAATAAGGATTTCAGTTGTGCACTACATGCTAGGCATTGACTTGGGTTTGTGCCGGATTGAAATCACTTACAAGTAGAAGGAGCAAAACGGGACTCCTTTGTTTCAAAGATGATATGTGGGCTCTCTTCTTAATTTGGATAAGCAGCCAGTATTTGCTGCTGTTTCTCCAATTTAGGCTCTTCTCCTATTTCCCACATACCTAAAAATGAGGTGTTTTAAATGTACTGTCTCGTCCACCAATTTAGACATTTACTGCTGTGCCTGAAATCTAATTGTTACCTCATCTACTGTTGAGTACCAAATACAGGCACCTCTCGCACCGCAAAGTGATGTGTGTTACCATTGCCAAAATGGAGTACCACAATTCTGTTTGTACCGCCTCTACCCTCTGTCCACACCCAGACATACCAGCTAAGATCATACCAGAACCTGCCCTCGTACACACACGTTATCACACCTGAATCCAGCTATATCCCTATGCAGCAACCGCTCATTAGCCATCACTTCACCACCCAGAAGGCGACTCAGGGAGACCTCTGGCGTGCCAGCCACCACAACCCCTTCAATACCATTAAGGCACCCTCCACTTCCTTCCTCACCCACCCAAACCCTCTTCCAACCACCCTCATCAACCGTCTCTCCCACACAGAAATAAGGCAGCTCGGGCAGCTTGCTGGTGGCAAACACCAAGAACGTCATCTCTACAGCCTACTTTACACCATCCATCCCCTACTGTGACAATGATGCACCTCCCTGCAGTCACCGTCCCACTGCTTGCCTCCTCACCCCTGAAGCCTCCTAAATCTCACTTTTCCTCTCTCCATGCAGCACACGCAGCCCTTGCCAACACAACCCCATCTGCAAACCCTGCCCCCCCACAAGCACCTGAACAACTGCCCAGACCATACTGACCGCAACCCAACAGCCTAACCTTGCTCTACCCTGCTAGATCTCCACCGGTACACAGATCCTACTATTTACCACATCTGCCACCCACCCCCATCCCTGTCCTAACACTATTCTCATCCCCCTAAAAACCCTTGCTTGACCTTTACTCCCCTAACCCCTGACCCTCCTATCGCACACTCAGACCACCAGAACTCCCAAACACCCTGCACAACCACCTCCCTCTCCCAATGCCTAACACACAGAAAAACCCTCTTCTATCATGCATCTCTTCAACGCTAGTTTGGCCTCTAAAAATAACCCAACATTTTTGACCTCATCTCAACAAAAACCCAGACTTTCTGTTCATCACTGAGACCTGGTTCTCAGATGATTTCCACCCCACTGAACACAAAGCCTTTCTGCCAGCTACACCCTGATTGTACACAACAGGCCCAGCAGAGCAGGTGGAGGGGCTAGCTATCCTACACAAACCTCTCCTGACAGTAATCCAAAGAGAGTGTTCCTGGTGATGCCAAATGCGAAACCCTCCTAGCTAACTTCCGCCTCATCCATTCAGTCAACCACTTCGCCTATATAGACCTCCGGCTACAAATGTCATTTCGCTGATTCAATCGAAGACTCACTCTCCCCTTTGCTGGCCAGCATCCTGCTCTCACTATGTTTGGAGATTTCAACATATGGTTTGATGTCACCACCAACCCCAGGAATTGCTCCCTCACTGACAATCTGGTAACAAATGATCTCACACCCAACCCACATCACAGGACACACCCTTAATTCACTTTTCTACGCGTCTCACCAAGTTTCCCCGCTCATGCCTCGTCCTCTGAACTAGTCTGATCACCATGCTATACTTTTCACTTTTTATTTTCTTTCCCCCTCTCCTCCACCCTCACCCCATAATAAATCCATCATCCACACTGGCCACCGTCCCTCTATGGAATAATATTATCGCCAATCCCGACCTGCCGGATTCCCTCCTCGTTACTCTCCCTGACCTCTCCCGAAAGGAAGGACACCCCTCCATCAATTTCTTACACCATTGACTCCAGAAAGCTACAACCCCCTCAAACCTTCCTGTCACCCCTCAAGATGATCAACCACACCAAAAGTGGTACACTCCCACCCTTAAAGCATTCAAACCCCGCAAACACCTCCTAGAATGAGCCTGGAGGACAACCCCCACCACCCTTAATAAAACAGCACTTGCAAGACTGAACAGGGAATACTTGTATGAAATCAAGAAAGCAAAAAAGAAATCATTTTGGGAACAGAATCTCCAACTCTAAAAACCCATGCAGGGAACTCCAGAAAATGTGAGGTGATTTCAATTCCCCCAGCTGTCTAGCCTCCCCCTCCCCGACCTTGCAAGCTCTCTGGAATGAGCTCTCAAAGCACTTTCATAAGGTGACACTTGAAAGACACAACTGCATAACCTCAAAACTAGCTTTGATCTCGCCAACCACCCCTGGACACCACTGAAAGGTCAAACCAGTGCCTCCTGCTATCCCACTTTCTCATCCTTCCCCCTTTCTCTGATCGATTTCAGCAACATATGAGCACTTAGCCGACCCTCAGGCTCACCTGGAGAACCTTGCCTTCCCCCTATTCTAAAAAGATCCTATTATCAACCTGTGCTGGCAGCGTAGCCTACGCATTCCTAAATAACTCACTCACATCAGGCATTTCCTCAGAAGCCTTCAAAACCTCTCATGTAAAACTGCTTCTCAAAAAACCCTGCTTCGACCCTCTCTCATCATTTAACTACCACCCAATCTCCAACACCTGATTCATTATCAAACTAATTGGCTGCTTGGCATATGAGCATCTCAACCTCTTCAGAGAAGCCAACAATCATGTTTCCGACCCCTATGTGGAACAGAATCTTCTCTGTTCTCCATCTGGTACGACCTAAAAAGAACTGCCGACTCAGAAAGATGTGCCGCACTCATCCGCCTGGATCTTTACACAGCCTTTGACACAATCAACCGCACGATACTGAGGAACAGGCTCCTTACCCTAGGCATCAAAGACTCTGCCCTTAATTGGATCACCTCTTTCATCTCCAATTGATCCCAAAACTTTCTGCCCCTCCCCCTTTCTCCTCTGCTCCCTGCCCAATGACAAAAAGAGGTGTGGCAAGGAGCCTCCCTATCATCATTCCTTTTTAACCTCTAACTTAGCCCTCTGCAAGCCCTCATTCACTCACACATCCTTACCTGCTACAACTACACATACACTACACAGATAATTTTCAAAATACCTAAAATCCAAGCCTTGCTGCTCCCGGACATCACATCTTTTCTCTTAGCGATCAATGACTGGATGACTAACAGCCACCTAATTCTCAATCTGGCCAAATCAGATATCCTCATATGTGGCAAAACTGCTCTGATCCTACAACCTCTACTATTTCAGCCTGCCCTGTGAGCTGCACCTGCGCCTCCACCAATGTCAAAATTCTCAGATGCACCATGAGCACCGACCTTTCTGTTTCCAAGAACATCAACACTCCATACAGAACCTGCCACTTCCACCTATGCATCCTTAGACAAAACTGTCCATATCTCACCCTCAAAACATTCTACTATACTGGCTATTGTCATCTCCGGCCTGGATTACGCAAACTCACTATCTCAGCTTCCCAGCATGCCAGCTAAAGAAACTTCAAAGTGTCCAAAACATGGCAGCCAGACTGCTCCTCGCCCTCTTGCCCAGAGAACCCATTACCCCTGCTCTCGGAATCGTGCACCTGTTGCCAGTTAGCCTAAGAGCAACTTTCAAAGTCATGCACATCAAATGTCAAGCTCTCATCACTCAGGAACTGGGCTAATTCAGAAAAGAATCACCTACTACCAGCGTCCGTAGGGAAACTCCAATTGGGCTCAGCTCTGCTCCCTGCTATCCCACTGCACAACTCCACTAGAGTTGCTGGCTCAGCTTTCTCTATCCCAGTACCCACCATCTGGAACACTCTTCCATTACACACCCGCATCACCAAAAACTACCTCTCATTCAAAAAAGTCCTCAAAACCTTGCTCTTTACCGCTCTATCCCGAAAAACCCATTAATCAAAGTATATGAACAGTCTCCCAAGGTGGGGCCAGCTGCATTTGTGGCGTCTCTGACCTTTTTCACTCTAAATACCTGACGGTGCTGACTATGTTCGCGGTGGCCGAAACCACACACCTAAAACAACCCTGTCTTCCTTCAAAGGAACTGCACCTGACAAATGGACTGAAAAATTGGCTAATCACAATAATAGTACAAGAAGCACTGTGTTTGAGATAGAACCAATGCCTCCTCCACCGCTTTTGAACACCTAACCCACATAGAAGAATCTGACCTCCTGTGGTGATTTGCTGGAACATAGACTGTTGTTTGCTGCCAACCGTTTATTTCACAGCCTCAATGGCCAGCAGAAGAAGTCAAATACATACCTGTGTGAGCGCCCTAAATTCAAAGCACCTCCAATCGGAGGCAATGCAATGTATGATACACCACCCCACTGGCCGCCGGCATGGCAAACCACGCACATCAGTATACAGCAAGGACTATGACAACAATTGGTTGTACTGTCCACATAAATTCTCCACCTACCTATACCCTACTACGCCTCAACACCTCTTGACAACAGTATATGGCTCAGTCCTATGATAATATTGAAACACATGTTTCACCTGCTATGGCTCATCAGGAGGAATACGCAATAATAAGCAGCGCTCAGATACCTGAGGGTTTGTAGCGCTATATAAATGCCAAATTATTATTATTATTATTTATTATTAATATATCCCTACAGTTTCCAGTTCCACCTTTGGTCTCAATAACTGGTGAGGAAGTCAATTTTTAGTCTTTCTGGCTGCTGCTTGGGAACGTAGGTATAGCTTCACCTGGGAAGATCATGTGTAACAGATTGAGAAGCGTACTACTTCCCACCTGAACTTAAGGAGGCAGCCGGGAACACAGTGGCAGCTTTGGTGCAAGCCATTACCCACCTTAGGGCAGAAATGACCGCAGCCAACACCACCATGCTATTCAACCTGAACAGTATCCATTGCCCCGATGAGGAGTTTGGGGCTGTGGCTGCCCCTTCCTTGCCGGCTCCAATCTATGTCCCCACGCCTTCTCCACCAGAAAGATTCTGTGGAGACCCACGGAAATTTCCAACTTTCACTAACCAATGGAAATTGCATTTCCTTAGTAGACCGCAAGCCTTGGCTGGCTCTGTTACAAAAGCGGCTTTCACTTTATCCAACCTGGGTGGTATAGCAGCCACATGGGCCAATCCGTTGCTGGAAAGCAACAGTCTGATCCTGTATGACTTGATCTGATAATAACGGAGTAGACCAAGGTCTTTCATATCTGTTTAAGGCACAGGCTCGAGATCCAGAATTGTTAGAACTGACTCAAGAAAAGACTAGTGTATTGGATTACATAACGTAATAAAATCAGCTTGCTGCTGAAACATCTTGGCCAGATAACAAAAAAGATCTGGTATTCTATAAAGGGCTAAGTGACTACATGAAAGATGCCCTAGCTGTAATACCAACCTTACCTAATCTGTTTTCTGACCTATTTGATCTTTACTATACTGGCAGATGCCCGAAGGGTCGAAAGAAAATCCAAATCACATAAAGTACCCAGGCTTACCACTCCCCTTCAAATTTGTTCTTCTGGTTAATGGTTAATGGCTACAGAACGAGAACAGTGTCGCCTAGCCAATGCCTGTTTTTATTATAGTCAACTGGGGCATTTTCTCAAAGAATGCCCAAAAAGCCCCAAGAAACCGTTGGGTTTTCAGAAGGCTCATCCTTAGACAAAGGGGGACGGATGAGCCCTGATTTAGTTACCCATGCTAGATTGTCCACTCTTGATTCTACTGCTCTTCTGGAGCTAGATGTTTGTCTTGTGGTCCCTGGCTCTGCTAAGCATGCACTACATGTTGTCATAGACTCAGACACTATCGGCAACTTCGTTGACATATCCCTAGCCAACTCAGACCAGAGTTGGTTCAAGAGTAGATGGTTCATCCTTTGTTTCGGGACCTATTGAATAACAAACTCAACCACCATTATATCAGGTACCCATTCAGAACTCATTTCCTAAGACCTCATTGCACTCCTAAATTCGGGATCATACTAGGGATCCTTGGCTAAAAAACAGAATCCATTGATAGATTGGGCATTTGGCACAATTGATTTTCATTTGTCCTACTGTTTGGAACATTGCTTGACCACTCCTGTTGGATTCTTGTCTCCATGCCAAGCCTTAGTGTCCGCAGATCCCCTGGTGGCCTCTGTTACCTCTGTTGTCCTGAAGGAATATGCATCCTTCTTGGATATTTTTGACAAAGGCAAGGCAGAGGTTTTGCCACCAGCCGTCCGTATGATGGCCCCATCAATCTGGTCCCAGGTGCTGAAATATCCTGTGGACGCATTTATTCCTTAACTCCTGTAGAAGACCTAGCGTTAAAGAATATATCGACTTTGCCCTTCATATCTGACATATTTTGCCCAGTCCTATATTTTTGGTTCCAAAACGCAAAGGTGATTTGAGACCTTGAGTAGACTACAGACAGGTCAATCAAATTACAGTGACAAACAGATATCCAATTCCCCCAATGTCTGCCTTATTGGACCAGCTGCATCAAGGTACCATTTTTACATAGCTGGATCTCAGGGAGGGCTATAATCTGGTTCACATTAGAAAAGGAGATGAATGGAAAACTGTGTTCTGTACACAGTATGGCCGATTTTAATATAATTTCATGCCTTCCGGCCTATGCAATACTCGAGTTACATTCCAATGCTTAATGAACAATATCTTCCATGATATCCTGGGTTCTTATGTCATTGTCTACTTGGACGATATCTGATCTTTTCACCAATGTATTCAGCACACGTCACCCATGTCACAGAGGTTCTTGTTCGGCTACGTCAAAACTCCTTGTATGCCAAACCCGAAAAGTGTGCATTCCTTTTGCATGAAATAGAGTTCCTGAGGTTTCACATCACTGCACAGGACTTGTCTATGAGTACCACCAAAGTAAAAGTCATTCTGGAATGGCATGTGACCACCTCCGTCAAGGCCTAGCAAACTTTCTTAGGATTCGCCAATTTTTACCAGAATTTCAGCCCTGGGTTCTCAGCTATTGCCACTCCATTAGCCCGGCTTCCCAACCCGGCCAACCCCTTTCTGTGGTACAAACCTTATCAAGACACCTTTGATACTTTGAAATGGTGCTCACTGCAGACCCTGTTCTACACCATCCGAATCCGGATATTCCGTTCATCGTTGGGGCAGATGCCCCTTAGTTCGCACTGCATATGATATGATATGATATGATATGATATGATATGATATGATATGATAGTTTATTTATATAGCGCCTATACACAATGTGTTTCAAAGCGCTTCAAGGAGGGAGGGGACATAGGAAAAATACAGTTACATTCAGCAAAAGTCCTTGAAACAATACAGAATGTGAAAATAACTATCATAATAGGCCTGCCGACATTTCTGATAGTGCAAGTGCATAGAACAAGTAAGGCCAGAGGTGATGGAAAGGAAGGAAAACAGAGCAAGCAGTAACATTACTAAGTCTGACGACAATTTACGCAGTGCAGGTGGTAACAAGAGGCGGGGTGGGAGGGGGGTGCAAGTGGACGGAGGGGGGAAGGAGAACAAGACACGCTACTGAGCAAAAAGTCAGTGACAAATTGAAAAGTAGGGGAGGGGGGAGGGGGGGAACAAAAGGGGGGGAGACAGACAAGCTGCTATCAAGAGTCACGGAACAGATGATAGGAGTAAGTGCTAGGAGGGGAAGTCTAAGAGGGGGGAGAAAAGGAGGGGGGAGTAGGAGGGAAGTTGAAGAGGATGGAAATGAGGCTGGGGGGGTGGAGCGCAGAGCAAGAGGGGGGGCAAGCAGGGTGAAGGCACACAGATACTCACGGGGGGCAAACAGAATATCAGAGGGGGCAGGGGGGGCAAACAGACACTCACGGGGGGCAGGGGGGGCATACAGATACTCACGGGGGGCAAGGAGGGAGGGGGGGCACACAGATACTCACAGGGGGCGGGGGGGAAGGGGGGGTACACAGATACTCACGGGGGCAGGGGGGCACACAGATACTCATGGGGGGCAGGGGGGGACACAAATACTCACGGGGGGCAGGGGGGGCACACAGATACTCATGGGGGTAGGGGGGCAGGGGGGCACACAGATACTCACGGGGGGCAGGGGGGCACATAGATACTCACGGGGGGCAGGGGGGACACAGGGGGAGGCACACAGAGCAGGGGGGCACACAGATACTCACGGGGGGCAGGAGGGGGGCACACAGATACTCACGGGGGGCACACAGATACTCACGGGGGCAGGGGGGCCACGCAGATACTCACGGGGGGCAGGAGGGGCACACAGATACTCACGGGGGGCAGGAGGGGGGCACACAGATACTCACAGGGGGCAGGGGGGGCACACAGATACTCACGGGGGGCAGGGGGGGCACACAGATATTCACGGGGGCGGGGGGGCAGGGGGGCACACAGATAGTCACGGGGGACAGGGGGGAGGGGAGGCACACAGATACTCACGGGGGGCAGGGGGGGCACACAGATACTCACAGGGGGCAGGGGGCACACAGATACTCACGGGGGCAGGGGGGGCAGGGGGGCACACAGATAGTCACGGGGGGTTGGGGGGGCACACAGATAGTCACAGGGGGCAGGGGGGGCACACAGATACTCACGGGGGGCAGGGGTTATTATCACACACCTGTTTAGCGACTGGACTCCTGCACTCAGTAGCCTACCACTCCTGCAAGTTCACTTCCACAGAATTGCATTATATAGTAACAGAAAAATGATGTTTGCAGTAAAATATGTCTTTCAGGCTTGGAGGCATCATCTGTTGGGAGCAAATGGCCTGTTACTGTATATTCAGACCATCAAAATCTCCAAAGCTGCCTTCCATGAAGTGAATGAATAGCGGTCAAGTCTGCTGGCATATGTTTTTTGCTGCCTGTGCAAAGCAAATGCGCTTTCAGACATGACAGGGGTGAGGTATTCCTGGTATTGCTGACTACTGTACTAGAAAAGGTGCAATTTGTCTGTCTCTGTACCCCGCCTCCTAGTTTGATCACCTTCATCGAGGATTGGGTGACATACCATCAGGAGTTACAGGAATGGAACGTAGACTATCTTGAGGGTTTGCCTTTTGTCCAGGGTTATTTCTTTTCTTCCAATGCAACATACCATGCACCAACCTTAGAATGGTCCCATCATGCTCTGATTATGGACATCCAGGACAAAACAAAACCCTGACTCTCCTGCAATGCTGGTGTTGGTGGCCCACTAAACGATGTGACACTATCGAATATGTCAACAACATTGCGCCCAAGGTAAAAACCTGAGGGGCAAACCACTCGGTTTGCTCCAACCAATGCCCATACCACACAAACTTTGGCATACCGGATTCATGGACTTCATAACCAACTTGCCTAAGATTAGATCCCACAACACAATATTAGTGGTGGTCGACTACTTCATGAAAATGGCCCGCTTTGTCCCTTGTTCAGGCTTGCCTTCCACTCTTGTCTTGGCCAGTTTGTATTTCCGACATGTCTTTTGTCTTTTTGGTCTCCCATCCATTATCATTTCTGGTCGTGGCTCCCAGTTATGCTAGATATAGATGCACGCTTTTTTGTCTGCCTACCACCCTTAAACGGGCAGACAGACTGAGCATGTGAACCAAACGCTAGAACAGTATCTGCGCTGTCTTTGTCTCCAGCTTCAAGATACATGGCATAACGTCTTGAGTATGTGCAGTTCACCTATAATAATGCTCCACACTCCTCCACAGAGTTCTCTCCATATTTATCTCTTTACCGTCAACATCCCTGTTCTTTGCTTCTCTCGGATACCCCTGTATCCTCTGTCCTGGCTGCCAACAATCGTTACTCGTGTCTGAAGGCGATCCGCGAGAACACATATGCTAAACTCCAAAAGGCTCAGGAAAATAAGCGTCAGGTGGTTGGCAAGCATCATAGACCTGTCCAGCTGTAAATTGCAACCACTTTTTGTGGGACCGTACCGCATCACAGAGGTCATCAACCAAGTGTCCTTTTGCATCTCTTTGCCTGCCTCCTGGTGCATCGCCCCAGTTTTCCATATTTCCCTCCTGAAACCATGTCCACCTTCCACGTGCATTACCTTTACACCTCCCGGGTTCGATTTGGGATGTGATCAGGAATATGAGATCCATGTCATCCTTGACTCTAGTTATTGTAGGGGGCATCTCCAGTATCTCGTATAAAACCTTAACAGTAATAATAATAGTAGTAATATTAATGATATTAATAATAATAATATTAATAATAATAATAATAATAATAATAATAATAATAATAATAATAATAATAATAATAATAATAATTGGAAGCTATGTGGTCTACAAGAATGCACCTGTGAACCTATTGCTAATATCCATGCCTCTGCTTTGCTACAGAGTTTTCACCTGTCTCATCCTCATCGGTCTGCAGCCCTTAGTAGGGGACTCTGTCATAAACACGCAACACTCACCATCTCATCTCTGGTGGTTTCCAGTCCAACGGGTCAGTCCGCGATGAGAGCACAGTGGCTCCTTCCTGCATCAGCCCTGGGGCCTGCGTTATTCGCGGAGGTTACCATCGCACTTGCATGACGCTTTGTGGTGACAGCAACAGTCAAGTTCCCGACATACACAACTACTGGTCACGTGACTTCCGCACATCACATGACCCATGCAAAAAGGAATTCCTGCAATGCTCACAGTATTTAAGGGACCTTCTCTCACGCCATGGTGCTTCTCAATTTTGATGGGTGACGGTCTTGTTTCTTGTAAACCTAACCTTGTTTTTGTATCTACTATTTCGTTTGGATTACCTGGCTACTCCGGACCCCTTGCTTCGTATACTGCATTGCTTTTGGATTAACCAACTGACCCTGCTGACACTTTATCATCAATCTGACTATGACTCCCTGATTGCCTTTTGAGTTTTGTTACGATTCTTGTGACCTGTGCTTTGAACTTTGCTAAGTTCCCTGGATTGCATTTGGATTACCCTATGGACTCTGGTGAACTGGTTTTCTCTCCAGGATTGCTTCTGGAACTTGTTGAACTTTGGTGGTCTGGACCTATTTGGTTTTTACAGATATTATACCCTTTGGATTACAGTGCACCCGGAAGAACCCCTGTGGGCCCCTCTACTGTGCTCCTGGGTAGTGTGTTCCTACCCTTCATAGGGTCTTCCCATCTGCGCACCATCAGAACATGGGGTTTCTTGGTGTCAACTAAGAGCCTATTGCATGTACAATGTCCAGTTGGGGGAGGGTTCTTGACAATGCTGTATTGTTGTTAACCACTATATTTCCCTTTCAGCTACAGAGTAACCAGCACAGTGTTTCCAGTTCCACCTGTGGTCTCAATAACTAGCTAGCGAGTCTGGTTTTACTCTCTCTGGCTGGTGCTTGGAAACATAGGTGTAAGTTCACCTGGGAAGACCAAGTGTGACGTAAACGTAAAAAAAAAAATAGAATGAAGAACTAATGTAAGAAATAAATCAGTTGTATTACAAGAAAACATAAAGTTCACTGCCTTGGTTTAATCCACCTTCTTTTGCAAGTGTCCATACAGTTAATCCATATCACTTCATTTTGCCTATGAAGCACCTTTTATGATCTTCAGGAATCCCCAATGGTTACACACAGGAGATCATGAGTTTTATTAACTGCTGCTTGAAGTTAATGGGATCCAATATATTTGCTAGATAGGGTAGGTAGGGAGCACCACTCAGAAACTGGACGTGTGAAAACAAGACCATTTGGGAGCTCTCAAAAACACATATTTCAAATATCCACTTGCAAGAAAAAAGTGAAGAAAAAAAGTGGATTTATTGAATAATGAAGATGTTAAATTAGTAGACATATCTAATAATTAAGCCAGAATAGTATATCTCACCAGTAGTAAATTTACACATTTGTACTTGATTATAATTTTTAATTACAACACTATACAATTAACTTTTTGTGCTCAACGCAACCAGAAGTGTATGTTATAAAGAAGGATTTTGGGCAGCGGATTTTACTGGTGGTACATGGGAAATAAACTATTTTTCATAATACTGGCATAGAAAGCTGCAATATTATTCTTTCTTAGGATAATCATTGTCTCATTACCAGATGCTGGAAAAATAGTTTGAATGATATTTTGTTTGGCATGAGATTCTTACTGTGGTCAAAGACATATATTAACTCCTGATGTGGGTCTTCTGAAACATTCCTTGGATTGTGGGTAATTGATCCAAGCTGAATCCAGTTTCAGTATACAGGCAGGCACCGTTTTAACCTGAAAAGAAAACATCATTTTACCTGAGTTCAACAAAATACATGCAATGGTTGAAAATTAATTAAATGATATTATAGAGTGCACCTTCTGCAAACAACATTAGGAATATGACAATGTTGTGAACTCCCAGAATTGATCATTAATGTTCTTATGCTTTGAAGAAATGCTATGGCTGAGTTGTTTTGCTCGTAAAAACACTGCAAATGTCTGGGCCTCATATTTTTACGTCTGACAAAGTTCACATTTTTACAGGTGCAGTCCTTTTCATATCCTTGGAAACAGCAACCCTTTCTCTGGAATTAATATATTTAAAAGAAGGCCTAAGAGATTGTCACAGTTTGTCTCTTGGGTGCAATCACAATAATTCACATTCCTTAATATCAAGTTATGGAATTGGCACAAAATATATATTTTTTTAATGATACCTGCCTCGCTTTCTAGTAAAGCACTGCCTGTTCTCAGGTTATTTCAGTGGAATGCTACTCAATTTTCCAATTCCCCACTGATCACAAACTCCCATGTGAAGTAGAAGACAATTTGTCTGATGACCATCTATACTACAGTTATGAGCTTGGAACTGAAGGCAAGTCCACGGACACTCACACCAGAGATAATACAACCCGTTAGGGAGGAAAGGCCCAAGTTAATCTTGTAAGAATACGAAGTTTTATTCTCACACACAGAAGAAAGCAACAGCAAAGAACACTTCTGCTAAGAACAGTCTGCCGAAAAGTAGTACAAGCAGAATCCTATAAAGAAAAACATTTTCATACATGAAGCTATACATATGGTAAAATCCTGCGTGGCTGGTTGGTGTGCACCTATCTAGCATCTGCCTGTCCCATAAGGGATGCCAAGCCATTGGTCCCACCCAATCCGTCCGTCTACCATCACGTTGATACTGCAGTGATGTTCTTCTTCTCACGTCGAAAAGTCAAAGAACAAATTAATGATACTCCTACGATACAACTACTTTATCACTCATACTGTACACTTGGCAGGCCTTAAAATGCGCACAAAGGAGGTTATGGGGCACTTGAACCTACACACATACACATTTCACTCACTCTCTTCCACGCCATCCAGCTCCAAGGTCTCCACTCTCATTTATCCCTCCCAGCACCTGGCAATACAAATTACACGATTGTGACTTCAACAGTGTGCCCTGTTAATCCTCTTTGAACATTTCAGAACTGGTTACTTTGGGGTTGGGGGTCTAAGGGCACCTGGTGCAATGGAAATCAGGCGTCTAAAGTTTTATTCAGTTATATGGGCAGAAACTCGTGGTCACCTGGGGATAGGCAGGGTCATGCTTTGGTCGGTGTGAGATAAGATGCACACCAGGTGCCGGTCTGTGATCACAACCGCATAGGGCAAATTCCTCTGAAACATCTTTGCAACACTGTTAGAGCAATGATTAACCATTATCGTGGTTGGGGGTGTGGGCTGTCCTCATGGGAACTCGAGCATGGCAGTGGATTTCTCTTGTCTCGCAATTTGGGCCTAGTGCATGCAATGCTGCATTTACCATGCAGGCCTTCCCTTCTACCTATAGTTACTTATATCTACTCAAAATAGCAATGCTGCTCGGCCCTATGTGGGTTGATTATGTTTGATTATATTGACGTGGTGTCTTTTTGTACTGGGAGGTGGTCCTCTCTGCACCCCTCCTGCCCCCTGACACATCATAGTGCTTCAAATGCATCTCACCTCAATCTAAAGTGCCAAGGGGGGAGGGGCTTGGCTGTCCCCTTCCTGACATTCCCCCCTTTCAATATTTCTACCATAACAAACTCTGCTATACCTCTGCGCTCCCATTTCCTGTTCTCTGCTTCCACGTAGGGCTGAGTTCCCTTTATTGGCACCCAGGCCCTATATACTGCCCACAATATCTCCCCCCCTACATGTGTATTCTTCAGGTGAGCAAGTCATATACATGCATCCCTTCCCCCGCAAGATCAACCAAAAACCTCTGTGTAATTTTCTAAATCAGGGTGTGGAGAAGTGATAGTGTGGTATATATGGTAAACTTCATCTCCATGTGGGATGGGAAGCATGTTATACTTAGCTACTTAGGGCCACTTTGTGGGATATCAGTCTGTTCTTCAATTACTTTTGTCTTGCGAGGTGCTTTTGAAACCACAATTAATACCATCATTCTTGTGCGATTAGGTGCGACATTGGCAAAACATTGAAGGCCAGCTGACAAATGCAGAATATAACAAGAATGAACACGATGATGGGCATTAACATCTTCTCGATCGCTCCGAGCCACGACAGGGCCTAACTGAATGCCAAAGTACACCAATCACTGTCCTATACTACTCCTTCCTTCTTCATGTGAACACCCAGGCCATGGACAGCTAAAATTATGCGGGATAATGATGTATTGTCCGCATCCTCTGGAGGGGAAAAAATGTGCAGCAGGAATTGCCAAACTTTTTACAATCCCCACCTTCCATTGTTGTTAACATGTCCAACACATAGCGGTTTTGCATCGTCATAAGTTTCAATGCATGCAACTCAACCATGATCACATTGTACCCATTCTCTGTGTCATTCACGAGCTGGATGATTTTCCATCTCACAATCTGCAACCATTTGGCATTTGCTGCAGCCTGCACTCCCAGCAAAAGTAAAGATTCAAAAAAGGATTCTGCTGTGCTGAAGTGTCTGTATTATACTGGTACTTCAGCAAGTAATGTAGAAGAATATTTTGATAATCATTTCATCTTCTCATCGTCCTGGTTTTTGAAACTGTCCTTTATCTGGCAGGATGTGAAGCTCTTGGTTGGGCAACAGGCCCTTATCTTCATTTTTGACTGTGGGGAGACTAGTTGGCCCCTCTGCAGGAAGTGCTCCACCTTCAGGTGTTCGTCTGGGATCACTAATAGTGCAGAGTGCAATGTGGCCAGCGAACAACAGAGTTCCTTGGTGGTGGGAGGTACAGTAAGCTTGTCGGCCACCGACCCAGTAGTAATTCATCATCGCCGCTGTTCCATTCTTCATGTGTGTGATCATGAGAGTAGTATTGCAACATTCATTCAACAAAGACTGTACCCTTGCTGCGGAAACAGAGTCTATATTCTTCTTCCTTGTGCACTCGCACTGGCTTTTCCATTGGTGCAATCCACGTCGACTTTGGGATCTGCTCTGTCCAGATTTGTGCACAGAAATTGTCTACTTATGATATCATTTCATTGCTATATGTTACCAGTCCTTCTGCCAAGCAAGGTAGTGTGGTGTCCTGCCAGTTATCATTGACATGTTTATGCAATTTCAGGATCAGAGATGACAGCTCCACACACATGATGTCTTTTGAATCGCTACTGCACTGTACAATATCTGGACCCACAATTTGCAGTTGCACACAATGGGCCTCATTACAACCCTGGCGTTAAGGCTTTAACGGCGCCGTAAAAGGCGTCGCAGCCATTAAACCCTTAACGGCTGATTACGAGGTCCCTTTGCGGGACCCGACCTTAACGGCTGGTTTTTCCAGCCGTTTAAGTAGGGACCCGCAAAGGGACTTTGGTGCAAATAACGGTATTGCAATTTGCGGTACCGTTATTAGTGCCTTCCCCATTCCCATTGAGCCCTGTGGGGCAAAAATGGAAATGGGGAAGGGTCATGGCGGCATGGGGAATTACCGCCCCACCAACCTCAGAATGGGGTGGTAATTCCCCATTCCGCCATGGCGGACATCGGCATGGACCATGATGCTAATAGTTAATAGCACCATGGTCCTCCGCCTGGGTCGTAATGAGGCCCAATAACATTCCTTTTATTCTGCATATCGCAAGATGAACTAGGCATTGTGCCTCTATAATTGGGACTGTTTGTGGTACTAACACTGTTGGACCCCCTGACATGTGCGGAATGAGTGAACAGACATAACAGCCTCCATTCATAGGTCCTCATTATGAACCTGGTGGTAGGGGGTTAACGGCGCCAGTACAGTTGCGGGCGCCGTTAACCCCCTACCACCTCATTATGAGGTCGCTCGCGGGACCCGTTAAGGATACCTGGTTTTATAAAATGTCCTTAGCGTGTCCCGCGAGCGGTCCAGAATGCTAACAACGGGCCCATCATTAACAAGCCCGTTGTTAGCATGCTCCCCATTCCCATTGAGCCCTATGGGGGCTCAGATGGGAAGGGGGATGGACCGGGTCCGGGTTCCTTGAATGGGGAAATACTGGGCCCTCCAAGTTTGGAATGGCCCAGTATTTCCAAGCCTGATTTGCATATGGTCTTTCTCCATCTGTAATGGCTTGGCAGTTGAAGAACGGTGGTCTGGAGGGTTGCCCAGAGCTATGCCAGTGGTTAGGATTCATTCTAAACCTTCCAGCCATCACCTCTTTGTTTTTGCTTTGTCCCCCCAAGTGGGACGGGTATGCCGAGATGTGGGTCCCGTGCCTGCTGGGCCCAGAGACCCAAGCTACTCCTCACTGATGAGCCCCAACAAGGGCAAAACATGTTTGGGGATGCTTGTGGTCTCGTGCATAAGGGATGTGGCCCAGCAGTTCGGGCTGGACTGCCCCTTTTGGGGTGGGGCCAGGCCTGATTTGCATATGGTCTTTCCCCATCTGTAATGGCTTGGCAGGTGAAGAACGGTGGTCTGGAGGGTTGCCCAGAGCTATGCCAGTGGTTAAGATTCATTCTAAACCTTCCAGCCATCACCTCCTTGTTTTTGCTTTGTTCCCCCGAGTGGGACGGGTATGCCCAGACATGGGTCCCGTGCCTGCTGGGCCTAGAGACCCAAGCTACTCCTCACTGATGAGCCCCAACAAGGGCGAAACATGTTTGGGGATACTTGTGGTCTCGTGCAGAAGGGATGTGGGCTAGCAGTTCGGGCTGGACTGCCCCTTTTGGGGTGGGGCCAAGCCTGATTTGCATATGGTCTTTCCCCATCTGTAATGACTTGGCAGGCGAAGAACGGTGGTCTGAAGGGTTGCCCAGAGCTATGCCAGTGGTTAAGATTCATTCTAAACCTTCCAGCCATCACCTCTTTGTTATTGCTTTGTCACCCCGAGTGGGACGGGTATGTCCAGATGTGGGTTCTGTGCCTGCTGGGCCTAGAGACCCAAGCTACTCCTCACTGATGAGCCCCAACAAGGGCGAAACATGTTTGGGGATGCTTGTGGTCTCGTGCAGAAGGGATGTGGCCTAGCAGTTCGGGCTGGACTGCCTCTTTTGGGGTGGGGCCAAGCCTGATTTGCATATGGTCTTTCCCCATCTGTAATGGATTGGCAGGCGAAGAACGGTGGTTTGGAGGGTTGCCCAAAGCTATGCCAGTGGTTAAGATTCATTCTAAACCTTCCAGCCATCACCTCTTTGTTTTTGCTTTGTCACCCCGAGTTGGACGGGTATGCCCAGACGTGGGTCCCGTGCCTGCTGGGTCTAGAGACCCAAGCTACTCCTCACTGATGAGCTCCAACAAGGGCAAAACATGTTTGGGGGTGCTTGTGGTCTCGTGCAGATGGTATGTGGCCTAGCAGTTCGGGCTGGACTGCCCCTTTTGGGGTGGGGACAAGCCTGATTTGCATCTGGTCTTTCACCATCTGTAATGACTTGGCAGGCGAAGAACGGTGGTCTGGAGGGTTGCCCAGAGCTATGCCAGTGGTTAAGATTCATTCTAAACCTTCCAGCCATCACCTCTTTGTTTTTGCTTTGTCACCCCGAGTGGGACCGGTATGCCCAGACGTGGGTCCCGTGCCTGCTGGGCCTAGAGACCCAAACTACTCCTCACTGATGAGCCCCAACAAGGGCGAAACATGTTTGGGATGCTTGTGGTCTCGTGCAGAAGGGATGTGGCCTAGCAGTTCAGGCTGGACTGCCCCTTTTGGGGTGGGGCAAAGCCTGATTTGCATAGGGTCTTTCCCCATCTGTAATGGCTTGGCAGGCAAAGAACGGTGGTCTGGGGGGTTGACCAGAGCTATACCAGTGGTTAAGATCCATTCTAAACCTTCCAGCCATCACCTCTTTCTTTTTGCTTTGTCACCCCCAGTATTTCCCCATTCAGGGAACCCAGACCCGAACCTGGGTTTGGGGGTAGCCATGCCCGTATGAAGGGTATGGCTACCTCCAAATTTGTAATGAGGCCCATAGTGTTTTGAACTCGGGATGATGAATATCCTCAATCACATACAAACCCAGCCCTTGATAAGTGTCATACTTTCTTCGTACTTCTCTTTTCATTATTCTATATTTTGCTTTCAGGGATGGCAGCTTTACTAGTTATATCAGAAATACCATTATGTCATTCCACATTGGTAGACAATCTCCTACTTGCTGAAAACAACCTTTTCACTGTTCCCCCACTGTTGTGTTCTGCTTGTTAAATTAATTTAAATTATTATTATTAGTGTTCACATTATTACTAATATATGTAACTTTGCTCACATTATTAACATTTATATCTTTCCTCCCATTTGGATAGCATACAATCTCATTCTCCCCTTCATAGGACCAACCGCTATAACACTGTCCCCAATACAACATTACAATCCCAATAGTACTATGAATATCACAGAGAAACCTACGATAATGGTGAACCCACAATAATAAACATAGGTCCATATTCTCTTATTCGTGCATCTACACCTCGGGTCCTTACTTAACAAATGATTTACATAAGTCAGGTCCACCTTCTTCTTTCCTCCAATGAAAAAACAGACACACAAGACAACGAAAAAGAGAAACCTACAAGATGTAATTTTTACACAATGAAAGAAAAAAAGAAGGAGAGCAAGAGAGAAAGAGAGCAAAAGAGAGAAAAAGAAAAGGCGAGTAAGAGAGAAAGAGAAAAAAGGTGAGAGAAAGGGAGAAAGAGGAAAAGAGAAAAAGAGAAAGATATGACGCTATCAGCTAAGTTTTGGCCTGCCACTGGAGCGTGCTACCACACACATAGTGCCCCTGGACAGGATGGTGAGGTAGGTGGGGTACAGGTACTGCTACCCCTTGTTTTGATATAACTGATGTACCAGCATCCTCTCTGGAGGTGCCCTACGAACGTCAGAGAGGTGGACCCAATAGCGCAATTCCTTCACTTTCACTGCAAGGGGAGTGCAAAACACCACGTTGTAGGGCCACTGGACTAAAGGGTTATTCCATCTGCGCATGAAATAGCAGATGTTTATAAGGTCCACAGGTAAAATAGGTTGTGTGGTCATATGCTCAGGATCTGTCACCATAGTAGTCTTAACATCCGGTGTCTCTGTTGTCAACATCCAAGGACGTGCAATCGGGAGGCATATTTAATGGCTCTAGTTAATGTGGTCACATTTATTTAACTCATCGCCTAGCACTGCTGCTGCCCTATGTGCGTCTGAATCCCTTCTTACAGGGGATATGGAAGTATGCATATGCCGGCCAGTGATTGTACACAGTTTGGATAACTTGTTTTTAAGGAGCCCCTATATATTTTCTCCAAAACACCATTGCCCTGGGGTGATAAATCAGACACATCCGGTGCTTGATCCCAAGTTGTGCTGTAACGTGCTGAAATAATGCATTGAAAAAATGTGTGCCATTGCCTGACTTTAAAACCTTGCATACACCCCATCGAGGGAAAACCTACTAAAATTCGAGCAGCATACTTGGCATCTGGATGTGCACACAGTCCTGCTTCCACCCACCTTGAGTAAGGACACACCACTACAATGAGGTATTTAGATCCATTACAATGCTCACCCATGTCAGCGTAATCTATGAGTAATTCACAGAACGGCCCAGCAGGGCACGGCAAGGTGCTATGTAATGTCCGTAGTGGCATCCCTGTATGGAAACTTTGACATGTGGTGCAATGTATGACCATTTCTTTAATGCTTTCCTGGATGTTTGGTATAAACCAGTCTTCCTGGATATCTGCTGCTATATTTTGCTGTGAACTGTGTTATGGATAGTGTAACTGTTTAAAGGCTACTACTAGAAGCTCTTGGGGCATTACTGTCTTCCCAGAGCTCTCTTGCTTTCATAACAGATCTGTCTGGGATTGCTTACAACCTTTCTGTGACCAAATCTCTTTTGCCCTTTCAGTAGCCTTTCCTTGGAGTTCGATAATTTGGAAGATTGGCAATGCTGTGTAAGGTGCTGGATGTTCCCTTGTGGGTGGGACAGTCACAACTTATTCGGTAGATATTTAGTTTGGCAGATACAGTGCCATTTTGGCTTCCACATCAGTGGCTGCATTCCCCATTGTTATTTCGTCTGTCCCTTCAGTGTGGGCGGCGCACTAGACGACTGCCATAACAGATGGCTGGGATAATGCTTCTATCAGCATTTCTAGCAGTGCTGCATGCAGCACTGGGGATCCATCCACCCTCCGGAACTCCTCCTCTTCCAGAGGGATAGACCGCCATGTACCATTGTTGTGACGTACGCCGAGTCTGAGTATATTGTGATGTAACACCCTTTAGACAGTCTTAATGCTTCGATGAGCACTATGAGTTCCGAAGCCCGTGCACAATAATGCATGGGCATCCTTTTCATGACCACTGTCTTATACTCTTCTTCCTCAAGTCGTACCACCTCTGCCTCTGTCTGCCTTTGCCCAACCTCCTAATCAACTATGGAAGACCTGCCAACAAAAATTCTCCGACCCTCTGACAATGCACAGTCCCTTGCTTTGGGAATGTTGTCTTCCGCTCCCTCGTATGTGGCACAGCTATGCATTGTTGAATCCTCTGCAGTAGGCATATCTGTTAAAAAGTCACAGGTTCACTGTTGTGCATCTAACCACATGAATATGAGGGTTAGAAATTATAATTTCATACACTGAAAATCTTTGTGTAGTCAGACTAGATTTCGACCTCTCTAGAATGGCAAATAAGTAATGTCCCACATACAATGTAACTGAACACCCCATTACAACTGTATAACTTTTCTCTATCACAGAAGCAGTAGCTGCTAAAGCTATTTAGCACATGAACTCTTCTTGCATTACTGCACCCAAAGTGCTGCTCTAATAGGCCAATTGTGTATGGCCCATAGTGCTCTTCTGAGACAATACTGCTGTCATAAGCTGGCCATCTGAATGTGAAAAATCTTGGGTGGCCATCGACTGTAACTTGTGCTTTCCTAAGGGCTTACACAAGTGGCCTTGCGTATGCAGTGTAATCTAGAATCCATGTATTACAATAGTGCAAAGGCACAGAAATATCTGCATTTCTTTAGTTGAGACAGGTCTTGGGGTTGCGCGTGCTGACGCTGCCCTATTTGGTATTATTCATTTACTGTTCACTAATATGAACTGCCCCAGAAAGAGTTCTTCCTGTTGACAATATTGCAATTTGGCCTTGTCGACCTTGTACCCCTTACAGGCCAGAAATTGTAGGAGTGCAATGAAGTCCCTTCGGCAGTGCTGTTCACTGTCATTACACACTAACAGGCCATCCACGTAGTGGATAATCGTGCTTGGCACCTGAATATTTCCTAGATTGGCATGCAGTATTCTGTTAAATATGCTCAGCCTCTCGCAGTACCCTGAGGTAACCTAGTATGTTCGAACCGCATCTGGTCCTTTGGAAATGCTGTGAGGCAGCTCGACTCAGGATGGAGTAGAATTGCAAAGAATTCATTTTTCAAGTCCACTACAGTAAAAATATGTGGCTTCTTTGGCAATGCTACATAAAATTGTCACAGGATTTGGACGGACTGGAAAACCTTTCTGTACCACGTAAATTATGGGGCGTAAGTGCTGAATCATTCTCCAATTGCCCCATGTTTTTTGACAGGGTATATCGCTGTGTTACATGGGGATGTAGATGGCACGATTATCCCCATGTCCAGTTGGACCTGTATTATCTTTCTAATACCCTCTTCTGCATCCCTCAAAAAATGAATGTTGTCTTACCCTGGGCAGCACCACACCGGCTTCAGTGTTAGGCACACAGGGGTCACGTCTTTTAGTAACCCTACATCATGTGGATTTGTAGTTGTAAGGCTTCGTCAAAAGATATGGGTGGAGTTAATACTCCCATCAGGGGGCACTCCACACTTAAGTACTGTATTATTATGTCACATGGGATACACATCTTTAGTACTATTTGCCCATCTTTGTCGTTATTCTCAAACGATTCATCATCCGTCATTTCCTTTAGATGTACCATTGGATCTATACAGAGCACTGTGCACCACTCACACCCATCCCTGTCAATTCCAAACATGACAACCCTCTTGTCAGAAATGAACAACCCCTGCAAAACCAGTGACAATATTGTGCCCACCACCACCTCAGGTGGCACTGCGGGACGAAAGATAAAATCAGTGGGCACTTGCCAACTTGTTTCACAATCTGGGGCACCACCTCCACAAGCACAGTAATACCACAAAACAACATCTCAGGGTCCACAGGAATCCCCTTGAGCATCACTTTCCTTGTTATTGTGTGTATTATCAACATCACTCTTATAACACACATCCCAGGCATGGAGCAAACTATACCATGATCTGTAAATGATATTGACATGTTTAACTTGCTGAGCAGGTCTCTCCATAGCAAATTATCAGAGTAACTTTCAGAAAATAGTAAGGGTGCCTGCACCATTTTCCCTCCCACCTTTACGTCTAGCTCCTCAGTGTATGGAACCTTGGAAATAGCCCCAGAGAATACCTTTGCATCAAGATACTTTCCTAATAAGGGAACATTTACCTCCATAATACATGATTTAGTTGCACCTGAGTCCATCCTAAATATGAACTGCTCTTTCCTATCTGCACCCCTACCAAAGGTTCCTCTTCAGGGTGGATGATGAGACCGGACATAAGTGCTCTCTGTGGGCTGCCCTGATCAGTGTATGTATTCCTTACAGGAAACAAGAAGGGGTTGCCCGCCATCAATGCTGCTCCTCGAAAGGGAGCGGTAGCCCCACTCAGAACCCTGCTCACTGGGACAGCACTGACCTGATGTTGCTGTGGTGGATGCTGCACTTGCATGTCAGCTGCTTGAGGCTGCTGATTATATGTTTGGTGTTGCCCTTTTGGATACACGTGGTTCTAATATCCTTGACCCTGCTGTGGATACCCTAGTCCTTGGGGCCCTTGGCCCTGTTGCTGTGACCCATAATTATACCCTACTTCAGGTCTGCTCATGCATTCACTTGTGAATTGCCCGCAACTTAAACAATTCCAACATTGGGATGGCCCAAACCCACCTCCTCTGGGTCCAAAACCTCTAACTAATGGTCCTTGAAACCCCCCTCTTCCTTGCTGTGGCCCTCCTTGATGCCACTCTGGGACGGGATACTGTTGTCCCACTGTCCTTGTCCTGCTTTAGCACAGAGTACGGCAATAGTGGCGCTCACAACTTGTTGGGTACTCTCTGTCCCCTCTACCTGTATAGACGTAGACACAAGCACCTGAACAGGAAACTTTTCTCATTTCTTTTCTATGAATTGTGCTTCCTCTGCCTGATGCCTCCGAGCTGTTTCCCTCTACCATTCCTTAATGCTTTTGCAAAGATGCACTATTATGCTCTTTATTTCCAGCCACCCTATTGCCTCAATACCCACAATTTTATCTAAGGACTTCTGCACTTCCTCTGGCAATCCTCTCTTCACAGCAAATAGAATAATTATATTGAATGATCCCACTGTCCTCCCGTCTCAGCCCTCTACATCTCTTTCAATTTAAGAATGAATTTTGCGGGATCCTCATCATCCCCCATTGTACACTGCATCAGGGACCGTAAATCAGGGGTATCTGGGAAATCCCTCTGTAATGCGTCCCACATTTATGCTCTAATTCTGTTAAATGGTGCACCATCATGTTCATTCTCCCCCAGGATTATACCTGGATATCCAGATGTATCCAACACATCCCCAGCCTGGCCCCAATTATTGCAACCATCAAACTCTTAAGATCTCCAATTGCCAGGGGCACCACTGCTGTTTGCTTTTCAAATTCATATGTCCACTTGCTCGCCCATGCTGTGAGCTGTGGGAGGGACTTAATTAAATTGTTCTTATACATTTGGGGCCAGGGCACATATTGTGCTGTCATTACCCTCTTATGTATTAGGGGAATCTGCATCTTGACCCCACTTTGCATGCCCTTCTTTAAACTTCTCCTTTTTCTTACTGTCGCCATCCGACTGGTCCTATTCATCAACCTACCCCTCCTCCACATGCTTACGGCTCAGGGGGTACTCTCAGCTGCAAATTCATCCCTTTCTTCTTCATCACCACAGTCCTCAGTGAACGAGTCACTACCATCCTCCCCTTCATCATCTCTCATCACCATATCTGACACAAAATATCTCCACTTACTCCTGCCTCCTTCCTTTTCAACACATACATTATTTATTCCTTGCTGATGTTTGTTTGTTTGTTTGCTTGTTTATTTATTTGTAATGTGCACCTAACCCAGAGATAACAGGGCACAACAGTAAGAAAATGCAAAGCTAACAGGTTACAGGTAATTCACAATATGACACAAGCATGTATAGATACAGTAATTTACACACAAGGATATATAAAGTGCTCATCTTAAATACAAGTCAGAACTATACATTACAATTAGCAAGGATAGGCAACGTCAATATCGTGAAATGTAGTCTAGGCAGAGAAGAAAGACCACCTAACCTACAGTCAAATTGAGGTGGGTAATATATCTTTTTTCTGAAATGTGAGTAAGGTTGGTCTGCTCTTAGCTCGTGTGGCAGGGAGTTCTATAGTTTGGCAGCCTTTACAGGAAAGCTGCTGCCGTCAATCTTGGTAACTCTAAATCTCGTTATCACCAGGCAGTTAGTGTTACTGGTTCTTGTAGGCCTTCTGGATGTTCTTCTCATCAGTTTGTCTGTTAAGTAACTGGGTGCAGCGTTGTTTAAAGCTTTGTGAGCCAAGGACACCATTTTTTACTGAATTCTATTGTGAGTGGAGATCCACTTATGTTGCCGTCTAGTTGAGGTAATATGAGTCCTTTTGTTCATGTCTAGTGCCGCTCTTAGAACATTATTTTGCAGAATTTGTAGTCTCTGAATGATAGCTTTGTTGGCCCCACTGTAGAGAGCATTGCAGTAATCAAACCTAGAGAGGATTAATGCTCTAGCCAAGATAATGCAACTTTCGTTAGTGAGAAATGGCTTACCAGCTCTAATAAGCTTACAGGTGTAGGCAGTGGTACAGGCTGGATATTACAATTGTTTGTCAAAGGACATGCTGGGATCGAGCTAGAAGCCTAAGGTTTTTGCCTCCTTAGATACCTTAATAATATTCCATCAATGGTAAATGAGGAATATTTGTGTCCTAATTTATTGATGTCGGAGTGAGTACCTAGAATTATCACCTCTGTCTTGTCATCATTCAGGCATAGACGTGAGTGGCCATCCATGCCTGAACGATGAGGTATACCCTATTTACCAGTGCCAAGTCCTTGCAATAATTCCCAGAAAGCGGGAGGATAATCTGTGCATCATCCTCATAGTTAGTATAGGTGATTCCCAGAAGGTCCAGATCATCAAACAAGGGTTTGGTGAATATATTGTATAGAGTAGGGGATACACAGGAGCCCTGAGGTACACCACATAAGATCGGGGAGGGGTCTGCCACTGCTGATGGGGAGAACACCCTCATGGTTCTCTCACTCAGGAAGGATTCTATCCATGTGATAGCCTCAGTGGAGAAGTGGGCGCTGAGTCCAGGTGCCTGCAAAGGACCCTGTGGCCGACCAGGTCAAATGCAGCTGAGAGATCAAGTAGTAAGAGCAGTGCTGTCTTCCCTTTGTCTCTCAACTCATCGATCTGTGTTTTCAAATCAATCAAGGCAGTTTCTGTCCCATGTAGGGGGCGGAAGCCAGATTGTCTTACCCATAGGAATTTATGTGACTCAAGATATTTTTGATTCTGTGTATATGCAATTTTGTCAAGTATTTTTAGCAGAAATGGTACGGTCGTAATGGGGCAGTATTTGGTTGCAATAAGTGGGTCTAAGGTTTGCTTCTTTAGGAATGGGATAACCCAGGCTTGTTTTAAGTTGGCAGGGATGGTGCCAGAGGAGAATGAAGCATTGACCAGTTTAGAGATAATTAGGGAGAGGTCTCTAACGGCGTCTTTTATGATCTGTGCTGGACAGATATCTCCTTTACAATTGGATGGCTTAAGGGATAAAATAGATTTTTCTACCTCTAGAACAGATGTTTTGGTGAAACGGAATCTGTTAGCCTGAGCAGTTGGTGTATCGCTAAGTGGTATAGCATTGGCGGAGTGTGATAAGTTCAGAGAGTCTTTCTTTAAATGTATTTTGTTTTGGAGAGTGTTGATTTTATTAGCTAAATCTTGTTGGATATCTGAGCACCAGGATTTATTTTTGTTGCATGTGTCAATTGTGGAGATCCGGGACTCAAGTTCTTTTAGTATGGTAAATAGTTCCTTCATACTAGAATTAGATTTTGCAATACGTTCATTATAGGAGTTCCGTTTTGCCAGACATACTTCATTTTTGTAGTGCGCAGAAGTAGTTGTTAGATTATTTTTATTCTTAGTTGAGGGGCATAGTCTCCAGGCAGTTTCACACTTTCTCTTCAGTAGACGAAGGTCCTTCAGTTGGGGGGTGAACCACTTGTTAAGGTGGGCTTTAGCTTTACTTGCTCTTAATTTAAGTGGAGCAATTTTGTCCAGTGTAGTAAGTATGATTTTATTATATTCATGCACCAGAGTACTTGGGTCAAGATTATCGGGCAGTGTGTTTAAAGTAGGGAGGAAAGCAGGAATCACTTTGTCTATAGTGATATTTATTTTGTTTCTAGTTAGACAGGGTGGGGCATTATGTAAGGTCGACTGTTGGGGTTTGGTAGTAGATAATGTGAAGGTCACCAGTGAGTGGTCAGTCCAGGGTTGAGGTATGATAGCGGTGATGGTGCTTGTACAGTTGTAATCGGCTATCCAATCTAGGGTTCTACCCTTTATATGGGTAGGTAGATTGACTTATTGTGACAGGCCACATGCATTTAAGGTACTGGCTATGTCTAATGCATGCTTGTCAGCGGGATCATTAAATCCTAAATTGAAGTCGCCTAGCAGCAGTAATTGGGAAGTAGGTTTAAGGTTGGAAGCGAGTATACTATGCAGGTCTTCGTCAAATGTCCCAAGGGTTCCTGGGGGTCTGTAAATTAGGTGCATAGTAAGTGATTGGGAGTTGTTAAGGGGGAGTTTTGTTGTGAGAATTTGACATGAATGTACGTTAAGTGTGGGACTAGTCTCAGTGATAGTCTCTCTCTCGATATGATGGCAATTCCTCCTCCTCGGGTTCCATCTCTGTCTTGTCTGGAGATGGTATAACCATCTGGTATAGCTAGCGATAGCGCAGGTCCTGCGGCATTATGTAGCCAGGACTCTGTTATAGCGAGGAAGTCAAAATGTCCTTCTGTGATTAGATCAGCTATGTCTATGGCATGGGCCACAAGAGATCTCGCATTTAGAAGAGCCCCCTTGAAGGGAGGATCCTCATTTTTGGTTGAGGTCTGGAAGGGAATGGGAGTATTAGGGACAGTAGGCTGATTCATTCTAAACAACACATCTCCTGACTTCCATTCTCCTGATCCATCTCCTGCCCCTACTTCCCTCACCTCACTTGAGGATTCTTGTATCCTGTCCAATTCTGTCAACAACCCTGATAACCTGTTTTCAAACTCTATTGACCTGTCACCCGCGGATGCCGATACTTCAGGCAGGTTTGCGTATGGGGCGGAGGAGCAGTAGCCTGTGGTGTTACCAGTGCTGAATGGGTCATTTCCATAGCAGAAGGGGTCACTATTGCAGCACGTACATAGATTGGATTTGTGTACTGTTATGCAGGATATGCTGTCAAGAGATATAATCCCCCACTCTCCACTGGTGCCCCACCCTCTCATTCTCCCTTCCTGCACGTCCCATTTTTCTGTCTCTGCACCTCTAATCTGTACCCTTGATCTTCTGTGTCTTCAAATTTACGCCAAAGATCTAACATTTCTTTTGTCTTCTGTAGCTGCTTCCTCTTGTACTTAGCTACAAAAACTGTTGACATGTGTTCTAAGATGCTCTTGTTATCTTAGCCCTGAGGACCAGTCGCTGTAGGTGGTCGTGACTCCTTTTGGAGCAGTGACCTGGAAGCCTCTGCAAATATGGGAGCCGCTGGGATCACGTTGGGGTCACCAATTGAAGGCAAGTTGTGAACGGTCACACCAGAGAGAATATAACCTGCTAGAGAAGAAAGGCCCAAGTCGATCTTGTAAGGATGACAGGTTTTATTCTCACACGCAGATGAGAGCAACAGCAAAGATCTCTGCTGCTAAGAACGTTCTGTCCAAAAATAGTAATACACACAGAATATTTTAAAGAAAAACATCATCATCGATGATGCAATACATATGGTAAAATCCTGTTTGGCTGGTTGGTGTGTGCCTATACAGGATCCGACTGCCCCATAAGGTATGCCAGGCCATTGGTTCCAGCCCAATCCATCCATCTTCCATTGCATGGGTGCTGTAGTGATCATCTTATTCTCATGTCGAAGGTCAAAGAAAAAGAAAAATTGTACTCCTAACATATGACTACTTCATCAATCATACTGTGCACTTGGCAGGCATTATGACTGGCACAAAGGAGGTTCCTGGGCACTCTAACCTTCACACACACATTTCACTCACTCCCTTCTGTGATATCTGGCTCCAAGGTCTCCACCCTCATTTTAAACTATAATGTATCCCTCCCAGCACCTCGCAATACAAATCACATGATTGTCGCTTCAACAATGTGCCCTGTCTGTCCTCTTTTAACATTTCAGGACTTGTTACTTTGGGGTTTGTGGTCAAAGGGCACCTGGTGCCATGGAATACAGGGGTCTTAGGTTTTAGTCCGTTATAGGGGCTATAATTCATGGTCACCCGGGTATAGGCCGGTGTTAGATAACATGAATAATGGGTGCTGGTCTTTCATCACGACCTTGTAGGGCATATTCCTCTCAAACATCTTTGCAACACTATTAGAACAATGGATAAGCATTGTGGCAGTTGGGGGTGCGGGCACTCCTCATGGGAGCATGGGCATGGCTGGGGATTTTTCTTGTCTTGCAATTTGGGCCTAGTGCATGCAATACCGCATTTACCACACAGGCCTTTCCTTCTACTCATAGTTACCAATATCTACACAAAATAGCAATGCTACTTGTGCCCTAGACTATACTTTGTGGGTTGATTATATTTGATTATATTTATGTGGGGTCATTTTGTATTGGGAGGTGGTCTTCTCTCTGTTCACCCTCCCCGTGGCCCATCATAGTGCTTCAAATGCATCTCACCTCACTCTAATGCACCTAGGGGGTGGGGCGGGGCTATCCCCTTCCCAACAGCACCAGTGGCTAGGCTTTAAACCACAAAATATGCCAACAACCTGCAACCTCCAGCTCTACATAATCAATTTGGGGGGTTCAGAACCTTGCTACTCGCTCTTACAAGATTGATTTTTGCCAGCCAAGTTGTAGGTCTTCAACCGCAGCCATTGATGTGAGTGCAGAGAGCCAACACTCATTCTCCCCAGTTATTGTAAGTCTTTTACGTTGAATCAGAAATTGATGGGTGATGTTAAGTACACTACTGTGTGCACTATCAGCTTCTGTTGAAGCACTCACCCACACATCTCACATAACTGTTTGCAGAGCTTCACTCCGACACTCAAATGTGAATCATACAGTGGCAAAACATAACCCTGGTCCCTGTGTCAGCTATTTTCTAGGCATGCAGTCTCATACATGGTGATGCGCAAGAACATAACATAATTGACAGTGTGCTGTGCCATTTGTTCTGTCACAGCCGACCCTCAGCAGTTGCTCTTTCCCTATTGCTGCCACCTTGACATGCAACAAGCCTGGACCTGGTGATAATGGCCCTAATTTTCACTTATGGGGAATGGATTTCTTTGAATTTAATGGCCGTTAGTCCTTTATGAAGATGTTTGCTTTCACAGGCCTACCACTACAGGCTTGTGGGCTATTATTGGTTGAGAAAGGACCCCTTACACACACACACACACACACAAACACACACACACATGAGAAATCCCCAGACATGCCCAAGCTCCCATGAGGAGAGCCTGCATACCCACTGCTACCATGCTTATTCATTATTCTAACATTGTTGCACAGATGTTCAAGAGGAATGTACTCTACAAGGCCATGATCACAGCGCGTGGTGTGCATGTTATCTCACAATGGCCAAAGAATGGCTGGGCCTATGCCCAGGTGACCAAGAGTTATAGCTCATATAACTGACTAAAACCTAAGACCCCTGGATTCCATGGCACAGATACCCTTTGAACACCTACCCCAAAGTAACAAGTCCTGAAATGTTCAAAGAGGATGGACAGCTGCATGGATGGAATGTTGCATCTTTGAAGCAACATGTATGATGATGATTTTCTTTATAAGATTCTCCATGTACAACCTTTTCGGCAGAATGTTCTTGGCAGCAGAGTTCTTTGCTGTTGCTCTCATCTGCGTGCAAGATTAAAACTTGTTATCCTTACAAGATCGACTTGCCTTCAATTGGTGACCCCAACATGATCCCAACACCCCCCGTATTTGCAGAGGCTTTCAGGTCGCTTCTCCAAAAGGAGCCGCGCCCACCTACAGCGACCGGTAGCAGGAGTATATATATATATATAAAAACTTTGTTAAAGGGACGTTATGGTTAAGCTGCGCTACTAAAAACCTATGAAATTCAGTGAAAAAACTTTGTCAAAGGGACGTTATGGTTCCAAGTAAAACCGAAAAACCCTTGAAATTCGCCAGTTATGGTAAGCTAAGCAACCATAACTCGCGCCACCACCGTGCACTGCTAAGACTAACACCCAGGACATCAAAGATGACATCACAAATGTCATTGATGACATCACTGATGACATCACATGTGTATGTACTTTTCATGAAATATGTGTACAAGGGATTCTTAGTTTAATGTTGCGAAACAAGTGTCAAGGATCATTGCGATAAATATCATCCCCTTATTAGTGCCCTGAACGATGCATTGATATAAATAGCATTCTATTATGGGGTTCTATCTAGTATACTAAGCTACTCATAAAGAAACATAACATTGTGTGCAGCGTACAAGATGAAGGTATAATATTCGTAATGTTAATATGTTGAATAATAAAATTATAATTGTTTTCTTAATAGATGTTTGTGTACTGTGAAATATGTAATAAGTAGCTAATAAAACACATGTATTACATAATTGCATTACTATAGACAAAACACAAAGACACAAGAACACATGAAAATATGGGTATATACAGGGAAAGTGAAGTTAGCAAAAAAACACAAGTAGTAGCAGAAACAATTCATAATTGAACTGATTATTTTCATGCAAATAAATGATTGCTCTGTTTCAAAGCTGCTATTTACCCTAGGTATATGTATCACTTGATGTGATTGGACCCTAAGGAAAGTAGTGTGAGTACAATGTATACAAATATGACCATATACAGGGAAGGTACAGCCATAAAGCCATAAAAAAAAACAACAGAACTATCAGAAAGTGCTCATAAGTCTATTGATTATCTTTATGCACAAAAAGGATTGCTGTCTTTCAAGCTTGTGTCTTCCCGTATGTTTATGTTTCATATGATGTGACTGGACTCTAAGGGAATTACTGTAAGAACATACTTGAAGGATACGTCTTCAAATAAAATAAAATCTTTAGTTTCTGACTGTTACTGAAGAAAACCCTGTGGCCTAGATATGTCAGCAAAAGAAAAAAGAGTGAGCCAGACATGTGATGTCATCAGTGATGTCATCAATGACATTTGTGATGTCATCTTTGATGTCCTGGGTGTTAGTCTTAGCAGTGCAGGGTCGTGGCGCGAGTTATGGTTGCTTAGCTTACCATAACTGGCGAATTTCAAGGGTTTTTCGGTTTTACTTGGAACCATAACGTCCCTTTGACAACGTTTTTTTCACTGAATTTCATAGGTTTTTAGTAGCGCAACTTAACCATGACGTCCCTTTAACAAAGTTTTTTCATTGAATTTCGTAGGTTTTTAGTAGTGCAACTTAACAATAATGTCTTTCATTTTATATACATATCATATGGAACTGACTGAATCTCTTCTACTGTACTTGATGTCCGCGAACTTATTTAATGTTCGCGGACATGTTCGAAGAACAGTACCACTACCTAAAAACTCTGGGGGGTATGTTTGATTGTTATATCATAACATAGGAACATTTAACAAATTCAAAAAAAAGCACACAAACACATTATCAGGGTAATTCATAGAATTTTGCAGAAAAGTGTCGCAAGCGGCTGGCGCAGAGTGTCCGCGTGCGATTGTCTGCGCCAGGCATGTGCGCTAAAACCGATTTCCGCGCACAGCGTATTCATGGATTTTAGGCTCCCAAACCAGCCGTGGCGCAGAGTATCGCAGCGACCCTGCAGCAGCGCCAGTAACGCCCCCAAGAACGCCCTCGCGCAAGGAAAAGCCATCAAAATCGCTAAATCATCGCAAAGGGCTGCGCTAACCCTGGACCAGTTTACAGGGCTGCCAAACAAGGAACGCAAAGTGGGTAACGTTCATATCAGGGGTACGGGGGAAGTTTTACACGCGATTAGCCACAGTACGTGCATTACAGGGGTACGCGGGCAGTTTTACACGCGATTGCCCAGGGTACGTGTATTACAGGGGTACGCGTGAAGTCTCACACACGATTAGCCAGGGCACGTGTATTACAGGGGTACGCGGGAATTATCAAACGCGATTTGGCTGGGTACGTGTATTACAGGGGTACACGGGAAGTTCTACACGCGATTTGTCTGGGTACGTGTATAACAGGGGTGCGCGGGAATTATCACACGCGATTTGGCCAGGTACGTGTATTACAGGGGTGCGTGGGAATTATCACACGCGATTAGGCTGGGTGGGTCCTCACAGGTGTTCCCTGTACACCCTCCACGGCCCCTGCAGGCAGCCCACAACACAGGGGACTACCCTGCACACCTGCTCATGTCCCCTTGCACCCCCACCCCCCAGCAACCAGGGGCAGCCTCCACCAGGCCCCCACCCATGTCTCCCACCACCCCCACCCCCCAGCAGTGCAGGGGCAGCCTCCACCAGGCCCCCACCCATGTCTCCCACCACCCCCACCCCCCAGCAGTGCAGGGGCAGCCCCCACCAGGCCCCACTCATGTCCCCTATCACCCCCACCCCCCCAGTCACCAGGGGCAGCCTCCACCAGGCCCCCACTCATGTCTCCCACCACCCCCACCCCCCCAGTCACCAGGGGCATCCTCCACCAGGCCCCCACTCATGTCTCCCACCACCCCCACCCCCCAGCAGTGCAGGGGCAGCCTCCACCAGGCACCCACTCATGTCCCCTATCACCCCCACCCCCCCGCCACCAGGGGCAGCCTCCACCAGGCCCCCACTCATGTCTCCCACCACCCCCACCCCCCCAGTCACCAGGAGCACCCTCCACCAGGCCCCCACTCATGTCTCCCACCACCCCCACCCCCCACCATCCAGGGGCACCCTCCACCAGGCCCCCACCCATGTCACCCACCACCCCCACCCCCAGCATCCAGGGGCACGCCCCACCAGGCCCCCACTCATGTCCCCTATCACCCCCACCCCCCAGCAGTGCAGGGGCAGCCTCCACCAGGCACCCACTCATGTCCCCTATCACCCCCACCCCCCGCCACCAGGGGCAGCCTCCACCAGGCCCCCACTCATGTCTCCCACCACCCCCACCCCCCCAGTCACCAGGGGCACCCTCCACCAGGCCCCCACTCATGTCTCCCACCACCCCCACCCCCCACCATCCAGGGGCACCCTCCACCAGGCCCCCACCCATGTCACCCACCACCCCCACCCCCCAGCATCCAGGGGCAGCCCCCACCAGGCCCCCACTCATGTCCCCTATCACCCCCACCCCCCCGCCACCAGGGGCACCCTCCACCAGGCCCCCACTCATGTCTCCCACCACCCCCAGCCCCCAGCACTGTGGGGCACATGCCAGCAGGCCCCCACCCATGTCACCCACCACCCCCACCCCCCCAGTCACCAGGGGCACCCTCCACCAGGCCCCCACTCATGTCTCCCACCACCCCCACCCCCCAGCAGTGCAGGGGCAGCCTCCACCAGGCCCCCACCCATGTCTCCCACCACCCCCACCCCCCAGCAGTGCAGGGGCAGCCCCCACCAGGCCCCCACTCATGTCCCCTATCACCCCCACCCCCCCAGTCACCAGGGGCACCCTCCACCAGGCCCCCACTCATGTCTCCCACCACCCCCACCCCCCCAGTCACCAGGGGCACCCTCCACCAGGCCCCCACTCATGTCTCCCACCACCCCCACCCCCCAGCAGTGCAGGGGCAGCCTCCACCAGGCACCCACTCATGTCCCCTATCAACCCCACCCCCCCGCCACCAGGGGCACCCTCCACCAGGCCCCCACTCATGTCTCCCACCACCCCCACCCCCCAGCAGTGCAGGGGCACCCTCCACCAGGCCCCCACTCATGTCCCCTATCACCCCCACCCCCCCAGTCACCAGGGGCATCCTCCACCAGGCCCCCACTCATGTCTCCCACCACCCCCACCCCCCCAGTCACCAGGGGCACCCTCCACCAGGCCCCCACTCATGTCTCCCACCACCCCCACCCCCCAGCAGTGCAGGGGCAGCCTTCACCAGGCACCCACTCATGTCTCCCACCACCCCCACCCCCCAGCAGTGCAGGGGCAGCCTCCACCAGGCACCCACTCATGTCCCCTATCACCCCCACCCCCCCGCCACCAGGGGCAGCCTCCACCAGGCCCCCACTCATGTCTCTCACCACCCCCACCCCCCCAGTCACCAGGGGCACCCTCCACCAGGCCCCCACTCATGTCTCCCACCACCCCCACCCCCCACCATCCAGGGGCACCCTCCACCAGGCCCCCACCCATGTCACCCACCACCCCCACCCCCCAGCATCCAGGGGCAGCCCCCACCAGGCCCCCACTCATGTTCCCTATCACCCCCACCTCCCCAGTCACCAGGGGCAGCCTCCACCAGGCCCCCACTCATGTCTCCCACCACCCCCACCCCCCAGCAGTGCAGGGGCAGCCTCCACCAGGCCCCCACCCATGTCTCCCACCACCCCCACCCCCCAGCAGTGCAGGGGCAGCCTCCACCAGGCCCCCACCCATGTCTCCCACCACCCCCACCCCCCAGCAGTGCAGGGGCAGCCCCCACCAGGCCCCCACTCATGTCCCCTATCACCCCCCCCCCCCCAGTCACCAGGGGCACCCTCCACCAGGCCCCCACCCATGTCCAACCTATGTCTCCCACCACCCCCACCCCCCAGCAGTGCAGGGGCACCCTCCACCAGGCCCCCACTCATGTCTCCCACCACCCCCACCCCCCAGCAGTGCAGGGGCAGCCTCCACCAGGCACCCACTCATGTCCCCTATCACCCCCACCCCCCCCGCCACCAGGGGCAGCCTCCACCAGGC
This sequence comes from Ambystoma mexicanum, assembly GCF_040938575.1. NCBI lineage: Eukaryota > Metazoa > Chordata > Amphibia > Caudata > Ambystomatidae > Ambystoma > Ambystoma mexicanum. The sequence continues at coordinate 944,372,510 of NC_090926.1, forward strand.
CCCCACTCATGTCTCCCACCACCCCCACCCCCCCCAGTCACCAGGGGCACCCTCCACCAGGCCCCCACTCATGTCTCCCACCACCCCCACCCCCCACCATCCAGGGGCACCCTCCACCAGGCCCCCACCCATGTCACCCACCACCCCCACCCCCCAGCATCCAGGGGCAGCCCCCACCAGGCCCCCACTCATGTCCCCTATCACCCCCACCCCCCCAGTCACCAGGGGCAGCCTCCACCAGGCCCCCACTCATGTCTCCCACAACCCCCACCCCCCAGCAGTGCAGGGGCAGCCTCCACCAGGCCCCCACCCATGTCTCCCACCACCCCCACCCCCCAGCAGTGCAGGGGCAGCCCCCACCAGGCCCCCACTCATGTCCCCTATCACCCCCACCCCCCCAGTCACCAGGGGCACCCTCCACCAGGCCCCCACCCATGTCCAACCTATGTCTCCCACCACCCCCACCCCCCAGCAGTGCAGGGGCAGCCTCCACCACGACACCAACTTCCCTGGCACTGAAGCTGGTGCCCCTCTACCTCCTTGGCCGGGGGTTGGCACTGGTGCCACCTGTTGTAGTGGCCGACATGGCAACCCCAGAGGCAGGAGTGGGTGGGCAACTGGGTCCTGGGGCAGGGCTGTGCGGGGACGGAAAAGCAGTCGGGAGCCTTTGGTTCCAGCAGGGGTGGTCACAGCAACAGCACCCCTGGCTGATGTGCAGGCAGCAAATGGCAGGGCACGTGGCCAGCAGGCAGTCAGGCAGCAGCAGATGGCAGGTGGGAGCGTGCTCAGGGCTCTGGGGGGCAGTAATTTGGCCCACTGGGCAGGAGCGTGGTCTTCCGTGTGTGAACGCGTGGCCAGCTTGATACGAGTGATTTGGCACGCGAAAATCAAACACGGCTGCGTGTAAATCGACGTGCACGCGTAGGAAAATGTTGCGTGACACGTCCCAGTGTCAAAGCGTGTAATAGTTGAAAATGGACCTACACGCAGAAGTGACAAAGCGTGTGATTGGTGAAAAAGGACCTACACGCAGAAGTGACAAAGCGTGTGATTGGTGAAAAAGGACCTACACGAAGAAGTGACAAAGCGTGTGATTGGTGAAAAAGGAACTACACGCAGAAGTAACAAAGCGTGTGATTGGTGAAAAAGGACCTACACGCAGAAGTGACAAAGCGTGTGATTGGTGAAAAAGGACCTACACTCAGAAGTGACAAAGCGTGTGATTGGTGGCAATGGCCCTAGCACGTACACGCCGCGTAAGTGACGCTGTACGTGTGGGCCTGTATATAAGGTACGTGTAGAACACCATTTCCTTGTACGTGCTTTTCGTGGAGAGCGAGTGGGTGAATTCTGTACTTCTTGTCGTTTCACACGCGATTTACTTCACGGCGTTTCCAGTTCGTACTCCCTGTTACCTCTGACAGCTTTTTCTCTTTTTTCTCTTGTACTGGTTTACCTGGGCCTGTTCCCTCAAACAGTGTCCCCTTCTACTGTTGTCCTGTCTCCTCAGACAGCGTACAAATCTTCTTTTGGCGGGGGTGTTGCCAACCAAACGCGCTCATTTTTCACGCTCTTTTACCTGGCAGACGGTGAGTCACGCACGTATCTAACTTCTGTGCTTGCCCCGTGTGTAGCCTACCCCTTCAGAGGTCATTCTAGGCTGCGTGTGACACGCATACGTTCATTCTTGTGTTACTGGGTGCCACAGCGTAGTGCAGGTTTTTCTTTCTGCACACGTGGTCTAGGAGGGGTTGCGTGCACGTCATCTCCCTTTTTTGGGCCTCCTGTGCGTTGCGTGACCCGTCATCTTTCCCCAGGGGTTACATTCAGCCTTGCTAGAGCACTAGGGTACAATTACCATCTGGTACCCAACCCCTTTGACCCCCAATTGCCCAGGACAATAGTCTACATCCACTCCCATACGCACATTAATATCAGTGCCATGGCTGGGAGGCGAGGATTCCGTAAGGGTGGCAAAGGTGGAAGAGCCACAAGTGGTGGCCGTGGTGGATCCGGTAGGGGACGTGGTCGTAACTTGCAGGGTGAGCCTGTCCCCCCATGTGTGGAGGACCAGTCAAGGGCACCCATAATCCCCCCTCCCCCCCTCCCCCCCTCCCGTTGAGGCTGATGTGGCTGACACCATCCATGCTCAGCCCTTGTTGGACCAGCCCATTGTGGCACCAGACCTGGCTGACTCCATGGCTGACTTCCAGCTCAGCAGGGCTACGACACGTGCGCTGGTGCACGTTGATGCCATCATGCCACGTGGATCTGGGGCAGCAAGGTCATCTGCTGCCCCAAGTAGGCAGGGCGGAGAGGCTGCAGGGGCAGCTGCGGCTCCATCCACCCCAGCTCTCACACACCCAGCCAGGACAGTGTCGGTCCTAGTCCATCCTGCTGACATTCCCCCTGACACCATTACACTAGAGCCAATGCCTGTACCAACTCCCATGCTGAGTGTGCAATCCCACACACCTGATACAGAGCCCACCAGGGCTCCTGCCCCTAGTGTCCAGAGCGGCGCAGGACACTCAGGATCACCACCACCTTCCAAGCGGAAGAGGAAGAGTGCTCGTCCGGCACAGGCTGATGCCCCAGACACGGCTACACAGTCCGGCCCGTCCAGGAAGCCCAGCTTCATGGATGACGAACTGAATGCACTTGTCGAGTATGTGTCCGGACATGATAACGAGATGGTCATTGTTGCAGGATCCAAGACCACACCTGCACAACGCCAGGCACACTGGCAGACCGTTGCGGACATCGTAAGTGCCCTTGGAATCGTGAGGCGCACAGCCAATGATTGCTATAAGCGCTGGAATGACCTAAAGCGCAGGGCAAAGAAGAAGCTGGCCTCAAGTCATGCCGCAACTCTAGTGACTGGAGGTGGGTCTCCAGTATTAGACATGGAACTCACTCCACATGAGTCAGTCGCTGGGACCTACGTCACGGAGGAACAGATCCAAGGCGTGGGAGATCTGCCTGATTACGAGGCATTGTCCGGTGAGTGCACATGCATGTGTGTGTCATCCATGTGCATGGTGTGTGTGTGAGGGCATCTGTTTGTGTGCCAGGTGAGAGTGTGTGTGCCTGAGTCGTATGGGTCAGCCATGTGCTTCATACAATACATCCTGCGCAGCTGCATTTGGCCATTGCAGTATCCCTTCTGCCAACAGTAGACATCTAGCCCAACAGCACCCCAGTTGCCCTTGTAGTGTCACCTTGCCACAACATTGTTGCTTATTTTTCTATGTTCAATCAGACAGATTGTTTGCATTCCACCACTTATACTAGGTATTCCTCAGTCCTCTGGTCACATGTCTGGCATGGCTATGGTAAAGTGGAGTGACTTTGTTACCTGGATATCATATATTCACACATGTCCCTGTGCAATTGGACCATATTGGACTGGCAGCTCCAGGTGAAAAATCAGACCTGTTTGAATTAGAAAAGCTATTGCATGCGGGAACTGGACTGAATGAATAAGTGCTGCCCTCCTCTCCATCTACACTCAATAGCAATGGTACATGCCAGCTGTGTGATGGCATGTGTGTGTCACCTGGCAATCACAGGCCAATGTGTGATGCCACTGCCAGGCAGCATGCAGAAAATGTGTTCATCTTCCATCTTTGTGTCATGAGTGTGTGCCATTTGCCTGCCCTTCATACGCAGTGAGGGTGCATGCATGGGAGGGTCTTAGTCATGTGGGACATGTGTCAATCAAGTACTGGTTCTCTTGCTTCTCAGCCCTCATTGTGTGCCATGGTGCTAATGCGTGTTTCCATTTCTTTGTCATTATGTCATTGCAGGGGAAGACGCACCTGATACTGCTGGGGTTGTGGAGATGGTGCAGAGCCAGGAGGGGTCCGAGGGCCGACCAACCACCAGTGAGGGACGTGGTGTGCTGGTGGGTGAGAACCCACAAGTGCTGCAGGTCGTGCTCTCAAGGGGTGTCTCTGGCTGCACCTCCCCCGAGCTGTACTCAGCTGTTGACTCGGATGATGAGACCTACGTGCCGTCGCAGGTGAGTGTTCCAGGGAGGGATTCTGTTCTGTCCCACCCACCTGCACCAGGGTCAGAACCCTCAATGGGGATGTCAGTGTTGGCAGCTAGGCCTTTGGTGGTTACGGATGCAGGGTCACACTCCGCGACATCTGATCCTGTTCCTGGGCCAGCAGATCAGAGGGGGAATGCAGTCCTGCAGCCTCAGGCAGTGCCGGCACAGCAAGGCGCAGTCCGCCTTGCCCCAGACAGGTGTGGTGCCCGCCGACGTGGTGGCCGTACGCCACCTGGCAATACCGCATGGGAGCAATCCATTTACGGTATGGCTACCCAACAGGCAGCATCATCCGAGATGATGGCTCAGGCCATGGATAGGGTGGCCACTTCCATTGTCCCCCCTGAAAGGCTGATGGAGCGACTAGAGCAGGCAACCAACTCCATCTGCCAGTCACACAGGGAGGACATGTTGGCGTCCAACAGGGACAGGCGGGCGGCACTGGCGACTCTGCAGGAGGCCATCTCCATAGAGTCCCAGGGCCACAGGGAAGCCCTGAGGCAGGAGCTACATCAACTCAGGACGACTCTTGTTGAGCTTGAGGCTTCAACACACCAAAGGACAGAACAGCAGCTGGAGCGTCTCACCCGTACGCTCTCAGCTGAGATCAAGCAACGAGGGCGGAGGTCCGGGCATCCCGTGAGTTGTTGCATGGGGACCTCCGCACCCTCATCCTCCAGAACGAGACCTACCACACCCGCATGCTTGCAGCCATGGAGGAACAGAGTAGGGCCTTGCGTGGGCTGCCTCCCATAGTGCAACCACCTCCGGATGCAGCTGCACAGGGTGATAATAGCGACAGCAGTGATACTCCCACAATAGGGTAGCCGTGTGGGCCATGAGCCCATGGAGGTGTTTTTTTTTCCCAGGATCCACACAGGTGGGTTTTGGTGTGCACCCTGACCTCGGACCTCCTGGGTGGCCTCCCCAACCCCCCCGGGCCCTTAAATGGCCATTTTTGATTTTTTTTATTTTTATTTTTATTTTTATTTTTATTTTTAATTTTATATTTTTCCCAATTTTTTTGGGACAATTTGTCAGCTTCCGTGGTTCCTGTGGGCATACGCTGCATTGTGGCTGGGCACATGCAGGCTTGTCATGTATTAGGTTCAGATGCCTGGGTTTGAGTCACACACACCCCTCCTGCTTCCCGTTTCCATGGGCTTGCAAAGGGTGTGCCCAAGTGACATTGAAGTACATGGTGACATTGGACTCCCACTACATGTGTGGGTAGTCTAGTCAATACTGTGTATACATTCCTAGTGCATATTGCTGTTGTGTTGTACACTGCATGTTGCATTGATGTGTAACTCATCATCTGTGTCTGCCTCCCAATTTGCAGGTCCCTACCTCATGTCTACACAAGGCCCTCTAGTCTGGAGATGGGGTCCTTGTTGGCAGCAGTGCACCTACAACTCTACATGGCACCAACACTGTTCAGTTGGAAGTGGTGGGAGTGCAGGCATTTCCAGGTGGTGAGACTACTGATTTATCACATTAGTGAAGTCATGTCAATGGTAGTACCTGCTCAAGTTTGTTGTTGGTCCTGCATTACAGTGAGTATTTCAGGTGTAGCAAGTTTCAATTGGGGACACTGTACATCGCAACACTTGTCATGTTGTGGGGATTACTTTGTTTACCTGCACATAGCATGACATGGCACGGTGTGTTGTGTGGCGGTGCTGGGGATGGGTTGGGTGACATGGCACTGTCCTCTTGTTGCATTTAGCAAGTGGGTATTCATTTTAGCTGCTTGAATGTGTTTCTTCACAACACTGCATTGGTGGTGTGTGTGGGTAGGGATGCACACATTGTAACACTTCCAGGTGAACAATCTCAGGCTGATATGCTTTTCACGGTTGAATCTCCAGACGTTCAGGATCAGTGTCAGGTTGAGTCATCATTGACTGTCAGATGGAATGTGCCAGGCCAGTGTGCAGTCCACAGGGGTGTGATTACTATGTGAAGTAATTAGCCACTAGCTGTGTACGGGCTGCCTCCCCCCGTGCCCTTTCCCCTCCCATGCGCAGCGGCTGTGCATGTGGTTGGGGATGTGGGGCCACCACCATGTCCACGGCCAGGCCCCGGCGTGTTGCAACGTTGTGCAGGACACATGCTGCCAATATGATCCTGCACACTACTAGGGGAGCGTATAACAGCTGCCCGCCAGAACGGTCAAGGGAGCGAAAGCGTGACTTTAGCACTCCGAATGTGCGCTCCACTATGCCCCGGGTTGTAATGTGGGCTGTGTTATATCTTACCTCGGGTGGCGTGGTGGGGTTCCGAATTGGCGTCATCATGTGGGGGCTGAGAGGGTAGGCACTGTCCCCTGTGGAGGTGGTGATTGGTATCATTGGTGGGGTTGTGACCTTGCTCAGTATCCAACATGCATGCATGTGCAGTGGCATACATACTCACCAAGCAGCCATGTATCGCCATGCCGCCCAGCATCTAGGTCCCGGCATAGGGTGGACATTCGGTAAATGAAGCTGTCGTGGGTGGAGCCGGGATAGTTGGCATATACTGAGGTGATGATTCCCTTGGCATTACATACTACCTGCACGTTGATGGAATGCCAGTGCTTGCGGTTCCTATAGATGTGCTCAGATGCCCTGGGGGGACGTAGAGCCACATGGGTGCAGTCGATGGCACCTAGCACTTTGGGGAATCGTGCCACACCGTAAAAATCCAGGGCGGCAGCATGCCTTTCTGCAGGTGTTCTGGGCAGGTATATGTGCCTGCGGACTGATGGGCGTGCATTGATGATGTTCAAGACCTGGTGTAGGCAGCGTGACTGGGTGGCCTGTGACACCCCACCCACTATGGCACTTGTCCGCTGAAATGATCCAGTGGCTAAGAAGTGCAGTACATTGAGGACCTTCTCCAGGGGGCTGAGTGCTTGGGAGCACAGGGTGGGTGATGTGAGGTCATCCTCCCACTCACTCACCAGGTCCAGTATTATGTGTGGTGGAAACCTGTACCTTCCATACACCTGGTCATCAGGCATCCCGAAAAGGCTGGTTCTGGGTGTGAATATTCTGGCCCTGACTATCCTCCTCCTCCTCCTTTGGTAGCCCACTGCCACTGCTGCTAGGAACGGTATGTTCATCCTGGCGTCTGGCTTGTTATTGTTAAAGTGCGCAAATTCATGCTTTGCGCGTGTTCTAGGCGAGCGTGTGACCCGCGCACCCCTGGAATCCAGTTCCCAGTCCAATAGCGTGTGGAAATTCACACGCACAACGGGATACAGGTGCGCTGACGTACTTGCGTGTGTAAGTGCCCGCGCACCCCTGAAATACACGTACATAGGCCAATCGCGTGTACGTGCACTTTTGTCCAATTACACGCGATGACACTCTGACGTGCAGTATTTACACGTGTGCTCCGTCATCACGTGCTGGGTGGGGAACATCCGTGCGGGTCACGTCACATACGCGCTTACGCGCTGAGGGACTCTGGACCAATAGAATCGCGTATGCGTGCTTACGCGCTTACGCGCTAAGGGCCTTTCCTCGGATTTCACGCTGACGTGCTGAATTTTCACGTGCCAAATCACTCCGTATCAAGCTGGCCACGCGAAAACACACGGAAGACCACGCTCCTGCTCAGAAGGCCGAGTTACTGCCCCCCGTGCCCCGAGCAGCCTCCCACGTGCCATCTGCTGCTGCCTGCCTGCCTGCCTGCCTGCTGCCACCGTGCCCTGCCATTTGGTGCCTGCACATCAGCCATCTGCAGGGGTCCAGTTGCTGTGTCCACCCCTGCTGGAACTGAAGACTCCCGACTGGGATTACATCGCTCCACAGCCCAGCCCCAGGACCCAGTTGCCCACCCACACCTGCCTCTGGGGTTGCCATGTCGGGCACTTCCACATCTGGCACCAGTGGCAACCCCAGGCCAGAGGGGCAGAGGGGCACCAGCTTCACTGCCACCGAAGTTGGTGTCCTGGTGGAGCATGTCCTGGGGCAGTATGATGCCCTCTTTGGATCATCCCGCGCCAGCAAGGATGGACGGGAGAGGATCTGGGCCGACTGTGTGGTTGCCATCAAAGCGGAGGGGGTGGCAACCCGCAACGTCCAGAAGATCAAGAAGCGCTGGGAGGACTTGAGGTCCAGGACCCTTGTGAAGGCCCGGCGCCTCGTGGAGGGGGGCCCGGGCCGCATGAGTTCCATCCAGATGAGGGTCCTGAAACGCGTACGCCCAGCGCTCCACGCCCAGATCCTTGAGAGGGAGGCCCGTCTGGAGTTGAGCGGTAAGTGTCCAAGCATTACTATGTGACACAGGGCATGTTGCTGTGTGCTGGGTCTATGATACTTGCCTGTATGTGTGCCATAGGCCATGTATGCATGTATGTGTGCATGGACATCATGGTAATGCATGTGCAACCAGTGATGTGTGACCCACATGGTTGTTACATGTGTTCAAATGCCGCATGGGGACCCCTATGCAGATTTTGAACATGAGAGCATGCCAGTCTCTGTACCGGGACATGGGTGGGGGTGAGGGATGGGTGCTGATGCCAGGTACATATGTGGTAGCCATGTCTGTGTGGCTGACCTGCATGTCTGTGACTTGTGCATGCCATGGATGCATGACACATGTGTGTGACAATGCACAGATTCAGTGAAGCAGCCAAATTGCCCTTGTATCCGCTGTGTTTGTTGTGTTTGGGGCCAGATGGATGTGACTGAGGTGAAGTGTGTGCATGTGAAAGGCATGAGCCATGATGCATGTGAGTTCCATATCATTGAATGTTTCAAGAGTCCATTGGACATGCATGGAAATGTCCATGGCATGCAGCATGCCTGTTACTGTGTGTGTTTTGCCTGGACTGACCCATGTGTTGTGGAGGGACATGATGGAAGTGTACTTTGACAGTGGTGGTCATCTGCTATTGCTTCCTGTCTAGGGGACCATTGTACAGTACCCTGATGCTTGTGTTCTTTGTCTCCCTCTACGCAGCGGCGAGTGAAGAAGAGGGCGGAGACGGCGCTGTGGAGCAAGGCGGCGGGGATGCCCCCACGGCTGCAGCGGAAGGGGTGGGTGAGCCCCCACAGGGGCCTGCTACGGTGGGAGACGGTGAGGAGCCATCCAGGTTGGTGGTTTGCACAGAGGAGGAGGAGGCCACCACTGGGGCACACATGGGGCCTGGTGGGGGCATCCCTGCTGGTGCAAGTGGTGCAGTCCAGGGCCAGATGCAGGAGGCAGCACAGGTCACCGTGGAGGGGCCTGTGCATGTCGCTGTCCCTGACCCTGTGAGTGCACCACCATGCACCAGCAGGGATGCCCCGTCCCAGGCCCGTCCGCAGGTAGAGGGGATGTCCATGTCACCTGACTCCCCTCCACCTGCGGACGTGGGAACCCCTGGCCGTGCGGAGAAGGTCCTGATTGGGGTCGCGATGCGCACGGCTGTGATTCGTGATGCCGTGCGTGCTTCCCGGGAGGAGCACGCACGTCATCACGAAGTGCACCGTGCCGACGTGGCCCAATTGGGATCGGCCATGTTCGGGGGTTTCCTGCATGTGTTGGCCAATGTGGCGGCCCTCTCCTCCTCTGTGCAGGCTATACACCAGTCGTTCTCCTTGCCGTCTTCCAGCCCAGATGCCACCAGGGCCCCCTGTGGACCTGCCCCGACCAATGCAGCCAGCTCGGTGGGGATCCCATCCCTGCCACAGTTGGGAGTCGGAGGTCCAGCAGGGGTGGACAACACAGAAACTGGACCCCAGCAGATGGAAGATGTGACAGCATCATCAGGCAGGGCACGTGCACAACGGCGTCGGTGGTTTCCATCAGCCTGGATGCCGTCGTGCTGGCAGAGGCAGTGGCGTCGGAGGCAGCAGCGGGCTCGACGTGGGAGGCATCATGGCTCGGGGCCATCAAGATCAGAGGGGCAGGCATCGGCCGGAGGGCAGGGCAACCCTGGGATGGTGGTGTCTTCCGTGTGGGAGCAGTTGGTCCAGCGGATAGGTGCGGAGCGGCAGCGGGCGGAAGAGGAGCGGCTCGCCATGGTCAGGGCAGAGTTCTCCATGCGTCGGGCGTTGAGGCGGGCTGAGTGCCTCGAGGAAGCTCGCAGGGAGTTTGAGCTGAACATGGGGTTATCCCTGCGAGACCTCGGGGCCAGGACAGAGTCCCGCCTCCATGACATCGACATGGAGTTCGATGATGCCCTGGCCAGCAACATCAACAAGTGAGCCGCAGGACTTGCCCGCTGCCTTTGTATATAGTTATATAGTTAGTTAGTGTTAGGTTTCCTTTATTTGTTTTTATTATTTTGGACCGCTCGGACAATGGCCACTTTTTTGTATATATTTTTTTCATTAGGTAGTAGTAGGTTTCCTTAATGGTGTTGGGCTCATGGACCCTGGTACATTCCTGTATTTAGTTTGTTTTTTGAAGGAACATTTTCTTTTTTTCATTATTGTGTTCACCATGTGGAAATGGTTTTTCATTCTTTTCCTTCTACTTGATATTGCTTTGGTCAACATTTGTTTTTGTATTCCTTTTTCTTTTTTTGATTTTTACTTTTGTTCTCCGACATGGACCATTTAATTTGTTATCCACATAGTTGTATGTTTGATTTGTTTACTTATTTTTAATCTTTAATACATTTTTTATTTTTAATTCCACTAGTGTTATTTTGTCTTTGGTTTCATACATGTCATGATATGGGTTTTGACATTCACTTGCAGCCATTGTGTATGTGTGTGTGACGGACATGTGTTCATTTACATACTTGCCATTGGGGTTGTGTCATGTAATTGCATTCACTATATGGGTGGATGCAATCCTTGCCTGGGTGTTTGTGCTGGGTATGCTGCCCATTACTGCCATGATTGTGTATCGTCAGGACCTGGGGGCAGGGGGACATGGGTGGGGGCCTGGTGGAGGCTGCCCCTGGTGACTGGGGGGGTGGGGGTGGTGGGAGACATGAGTGGGGGCCTGGTGGAGGGTGCCCCTGGTGACTGGGGGGGTGGGGGGGTGGGAGACATGAGTGGGGGCCTGGTGGAGGGTGCCCCTGGTGACTGGGGGGGTGGGGGTGATAGGGGACATGAGTGGGGGCCTGGTGGAGGGTGCCCCTGCACTGCTGGGGGGTGGGGGTGGTGGGAGACATGAGTGGGGGCCTGGTGGAGGGTGCCCCTGGTGGCGGGGGTGGGGGTGATAGGGGACATGAGTGGGTGCCTGGTGGAGGCTGCCCCTGCACTGCTGGGGGGGTGGGGGTGGTGGGAGACATGAGTGGGGGCCTGGTGGAGGGTGCCCCTGGTGACTGGGGGGGTGGGGGTGGTGGGAGACATGAGTGGGGGCCTGGTGGAGGGTGCCCCTGGTGACTGGGGGGTGGGGGTGATAGGGGACATGAGTGGGGGCCTGGTGGGGGCTGCCCCTGCACTGCTGGGGGGTGGGGGTGGTGGGAGACATGGGTGGGGGCCTGGTGGAGGCTGCCCCTGCACTGCTGGGGGGTGGGGGTGGTGGGAGACATGAGTGGGGGCCTGGTGGAGGCTGCCCCTGGTGACTGGGGGGGTGGGGGTGGTGGGAGACATGAGTGGGGGCCTGGTGGAGGGTGCCCCTGGATGGTGGGGGGTGGGGGTGGTGGGAGACATGAGCAGGTGTGCAGGGTAGTCCCCTGTTTTGTGGGCTGCCTGCAGGGGCCGTGGAGGGTGTACAGGGAACACCTGTGAGGACCCACCCAGCCTAATCGCGTGTGTAACTTCCCACGCACCCCTGTAATACACGTACCAAGCCAAATCGCGTGTGATAATTCCCGCGCACCCCTGAAATACACGCGCCCAGGCTATTCGCGTGTGGAAATTCCCGCGCACCCCTGAAATACACATACCCTGCTGTAATCGCGTGTGGGACTTCCTGCGCACCCCTGAAATACACGCGCCCAGGCTATTCGCGTGTGGAAATTCCTGCGCACCCCTGAAATACACGTACCCTGCTGTAATCGCGTGTGGGACTTCCCGCGCACCCCTGAAATACACGCGCCCAGGCTATTCGCGTGTGGAACTTCCCGCGCACTCCTGAAATACACGCGCCCAGGCTATTCGCGTGTGGAACTTCCCGCGCACCCCTGAAATACACTCGCCCAGGCTATTCGCGTGTGGAACTTCCCGCGCACCCCTGAAATACACGTACCCTGCTGTAATCGCGTGTGGGACTTCCCGCGCACCCCTGAAATACACGTATCCTGATGGAATCGCGTGTGGAACTTCCCGCGCACCCCTGAAATACACCTACCCTGATGGAATCGCGTGTGGAACTTCCCGCGCACCCCTGAAATCCACGTACCCGGCCAAATCGCGTGTGAGACTTCCTGCGCACCCCGGTATACACGCACACGTATTTTTTGTCAGCGTGTCCATGTTTGTGGGTACCCCTTTGCACGTCATTTGTCCAGGAGGGCCACAGTATAGGACATTCATCATGGCAGTATATGGGTGCTATTTGTTGGCGCACCTTTTGGCGCACATTTCTTACAGCCGCAGAGACGCTACCGCCTGCTTTCTTGTGGCGGTCGTGTTTGTGCCTGTGCGCTGGTTTAAGCGTGCGCTTTTTTGCCCTATTCTATTCCATGAATACGTGTTGTAGGCGAGCGTGTGGGCGTTCCGCGCACTTGTGCCCTGTACTTCCCCCGTGACGCCCACGTTTTTGCAAGTTGTTCCCCATTCCGAGTGTTACGCCCGTGTTCCGCCTACTTTTGTTGCGTGCGCCGCGCTATGTGCGAATTTCGCTGTGGCCTGTGCGATTTTCGCTGTGACCTGGCGCACGCTGTTAGATGGCCTGTGCGCCAACGTGCGCGGCGCACTTTTTATCGCACATGCGCTGGTTTTCTCGCGCACGGACTTCCATGAATCGACGTGCGCTGCTTTTCGTGCGATTTTCGCACTTGCACTGCGATTTTCGCTATTCCACTGCGATTCGCACTTTTTGCCCACTTGCGCCGCGCTAATTATTCCATGAATCGGCCTGTATATGTACTAATACATAAGAAATGTAACCCATATATACAACACACTAACCATTCATTTAAATGCACTATGTTCTAAAATGGAATATCCCACAAGAAAATAAATTGGCTTCCAACATAATTAGCTCACAAACACGACAGAACTGAGAACAAGAGCAGACCCACTGAGTACATAGGACATATCTTACCTAAAATAGTAAGTGTACTTAATTTTATTCATATATTTATAAACTTTCTGTATTAGATAAAAAATATATATATTATCTTTTTTTTTTCTCTCACAGAAATGTCTAGTACTCTGGAATGGCTAGAGGAACATTTCCCACATGAAGAAATGTCACAAGATAGTGAAACTAATGGTAAACACTTTATAATATAAACCATTTAATTATTATTATTTTGTATACATTTAACATATATATATATTTTTTTGTACAGAGCATACCAAAATAGAAAATACTTCAGAAAAACTTGTTATGGATAACACTTTTCACAGTATAGAAGAAAAAATGGATTTATTGTTGACTAATTTTAATAATTTGAAAACTTTTGTGGAAGATCATTTTAAACCAAAAACCTCGTACCATTGCCCCACATGTACTTGTCCTTCCTCACCATATCCCAGTCAATTATCCCCAAACCCTCTCCATAAACCAAAACTTTTGATGAGACTTCCATCCCTTCTTCACCTAATAACAATCATGATTAAACCCCTAATTCTCCTGTTTTTGTTTCTGTTTCTGCCTCACCTTCTCTGTCATAAATTATTAATATATGTTAAATAAAGTTTAATTTTTATATTTTGTTGTAAATAGTTTCGTTTTTTTATTTAAACAATGTAGGTGTCCGCAGACAGTGCAGGTGTTCTAAAATGTTCGTAAATAAACGAAAATGGAGGTGTCCTGAAGAACACTACACCTGTTTGTACTGTTCGCTAGCAAGATGAAACTATTCTAAGAACACACGCGGTGTCCTGAAATGTTAGTAAAAAAAAAAAATTAAAGTGTCCTAAAGAACACTATATCTGTCCGTAGTGTTCGCTAGCAAGTTCAAACTGTTCTAAGAACACACGCGGTGTCCTGAATTGTTCGTATTAAAGGAAAATGAAGGTGTCTTAAAGAACACTATACCTGTCCGTACTGTTCGCTAGCAAGTTGAAAATGTTCTAAGAACACAATTGGTGTCCTAAAATGTTCGTACATAAACGAAATTGAACATGTCCTGAAGAACACTATATCTGTTCTTACTGTTCGCTAGCAAATTTAAACTGTTCTAAGAACACACGCAGTGTCCTGAAATGTTCGTTTCACGTGTGACGCAATTTTAATTAGTTCAGGATCCGAACATCAACGCGCATGTGCTAGCCAATCTTCGTGCATTTGGTGTCCTGCGGACATGCGCTTCCTTCGCGGACTTGTTCGCGAATGGATCATATGACCGCGCCCACGCTGATCGCGTCTTCTGAATGCGGACACTGTTCGGGTCCAAAAGTACATTTTCAATTAATCCATAATATTTTTCAATAAAATCTCACCATGGCACAAGTCCCACATAGTAATCCTGAGTTTCTACATACATTTTCAAACTTTTCAAACTTTTTTTGTGTTCGATCTGTCCGCGGACAGCACGCATATCCGCGGACCACGCACAAGCACCCCTATAAAAGACCACACCCTAGAGCTTATTCTCATTGTGTTTCTGGCTATTCTTCGAAACACAGCGATTTTTGCTGCCACCTGCAGGTTACACCATCATCGAGATGACATCCCTGGCTGCTGAATTGCCACCTGGTGCTGCACCTGCTTCAGCGCCGCCCCACCCCCTCCACCACCACCACCTCCCCAAGGGCCTGAAGAGGGGAACAGGAGTGAGGATGCAGAGGAGGAAGAAGAGGATGATGAGAATGAGGTAGAGGAAAACCCTACTACCCGCACTAGGCGTGAGTCTTGGGTGTGGCGGTTATTTACCATTCATGGGAATGTTCCTAAGGCTCGTGCAAACCGTGTTACCTGCAATGAGTGCAAAATGATGCTCAGTCGCGGGAAGCACGGTAAGTACAGCTTTGGGACCACTACTATGAAGCGACACCTGAGGTCATTCCTGAGGTCTGGGGCTATTCGCAGGGTTGTACCTTGCGAAGAACTTAACAGGTTGATTTCCTCTACTTCATGGAACAGCCTTCCTGCCTCCCTGAAACTTGAGGAGAACCATCTCCGGTTCCGGAAGCACCTCAAAACCTTCCTCATCACTTCTGCTTTCTCTCTCCCTTCTCCCCTGCTAAATTCTTCACCAAAACTGCACTGATTCTGCAACTGGGCCACTCTTACCGACCTCGGTCCTGGGCCCAGTCACTCTTCACTTGCACTGCCTCCCTGGCAACCCCTGCACTGCGGGACTGTCTCTGTATCACTACAGCTCCCCCACCCCCCAGCACTTGTCTGCACTTACCTTGCACTTGCCACCAGCTGGCCCTATTTATTCATTATTTTATTTCTATTCTACTTATTTGTACTGCACTCCGCCCCTCCCCCTTCCCCTACCCCTGCACTTGCACGGTCTGAATGACACCTGGCCTAGTAGGATCATTGTCTGTGTTCCCCTTGTTCCCCCCTCCCTGCCTTGTCGCGCCTTGAAACACTTGTGTATAGGCGCGTTACAAATGCCATATCATATAATATCATATCATATCCTCTGTTTCTGATCATGTCACCACAAGGACCACCTCTGTGGGACAGCGTCTTCCTTAAGCTGCCTCACAGGCCATACAGAATGCTGATGACCCTTACCTTTCGAGGGTCACAGTTGTATGTATGTACTGTGACACAGTTCTCTGCAGGGGTAAGTGACTTCGTAGTGCTTTTGAGACTATCGTCTCAGAGCACGAGAAGATCTGCTCACTACCCAAATAAAACCCACTCTACATCTTCCTCTCTCAGCTCGCCCTTTCTTATCCCTGTGGTTGGTGTCCCCCCCTTTACCTTCCTTCCCCTCCTCTCCTAGTGTGTCATGTATAAAAAACCAAAAAAAATACAAAATATCAAAAATCAAAAAAAAAATAAGGCTATTTTCAGAGCCGCCTTTCACAGATAAAAAAAAGAAGTGAAAATAAATGAAGCAGGGCCCTTTGTATTTTTTAGAAGTCCGCAGACAGTTCGCAAACATTTAAAAAATTGGGTTGCTACCCCATCACCAACATTACAATTTTCTCTGGGAGGAAGTGGTGGCTCTGAAAAGAGCCTTTGGGAGATGTTTGTAAATCAAAAATTATAAATGCTGAACACCTACTTCAAAATGGTTGTTGTAATTCCAAAAAAGGTCGCAATGCATTTTGTACATTTCTCAGAAAAATCTGATTGCCAGCATAATTAAGATGGACTCCATCTCTGCGAAAAATGTATGTACTACGAAACATAACATTTTCATTGTGGAAAGAGGACATGCCAAAATCTCTTAGAAAGGCACAAACAGCCTTATTAACAGTGCGCCTTGCTTTTTCCATTTGTGGGCCAAATGAAGAAGAGCGAAGCCACATTTGTCTCTTCACAATCCGTGAAAATATCAATTGAGAATTAGGAAACATGTCCATAACCTCCCCAAGTCCTTCTTTCATAGCAAATTGCAAAACAATTCCAGTCACATGTCCTAAACTGTTCCCTCCACAATGAATTACAATTATGTCTGGATGTTGCTCTGTCTCCAAAGTAGCACAGAGAGGTAGCAAGTCCAACCACTTCATTCCACGTACTCCATGCCAGTGTACTTCCACATGTGGGAATCCAAGATCTACAGCTACCCCACAGCTTTCTGCATGCACCTTCAACCAATGTATCCACGAATCTCCCAAAATCCAAACAACCTGTTTTCTGAAACACACAGCCATAGCTATCTTTTGTTCTCTCAGCAAAATGAGTATCTCAGAAACTCTCTCCTGGCACAACACACCCACTAAACTTTCCTGACCAATCCCTTTCAGTGCTTATTCTCATTTGCATGACTTCTGAACCCAAAAATCCCCGGATGTAACTCCCGATGTCCGCGAACTACCGCCATGTCCGTGGACATATCGTAACATGAACAGCCTTCTACCATTTCCACTTCACTCTCTCTGCCATTCCCTCATTGGATATAGCTAAGAAATCACATGACCATGCACCAATAACATTCAAAACCTCTACATCTAACTGCATCATCATAGATCAGCACTGCAAATGTACTGTGAATCTCTCTGAGTACAAGTGTCATATCATTGGCAAGCTCCATCTACCAGAAATACTGTACAAGTTTCCAAGATTTCTACTTGCAGCTCCATGCATATCCATATGCATGAACACAAACTTCAGGTATGCATATTTTCTGTACAGTAGATGAACACATTTTCAAACAGACTTTTATCTTGTGTAATCTGTAAAATGAATTTACTGTATTTTTTTCAATTTCCTAAAATCAACTATCACTTATAAACCTTTATACTATTTATTTTCTTTATACACACACACTCAAATCATGTTAAACTAACATTTTTTAAATGAAATATATAGACTACATATATTCAAACAAAATTGCATGCAAGCACAATCTATGTTTAAATATTTAAAAAAATACTTATACAATGTCATATTTTTTTGTTTTTATTTATTTATTTATTTATTTAATTACTTTAATTTAGACATGACATTGAGGCGCTTTTACCTAGAACAGCTTAGTTACAGAAATAGTGGTATTCACTGGTATATTGTAAATTTCACAAGCCATAGTAAATATTTTTTTTTTGCTACAGTTAGTCATTCAATACAATGTGTTCATTAAGAACATATCATATGTACTGAACTGATGCAATGTATCTTATGTAAATAAATTAGTTTAATGGTTTTAAAGAAGGAACTGAGGATTTCAATTAAAAAAAATCAATATCTAAATTAAAAACAGCGCTATATACAAACAAAGTTACTAATTTGAAGCTTATTCAATTGCAGTGAAGACCAGTCTCCTGAAAAGAAGCATCCAAATTCAAAGAACAATGAAGAACTAAGAAGTTACCTGTTAATTTAAGAAAAAAGTAAGTAGAATATCACCATAATATTTGTATTATTAATCAAACATACTATAACGTTAATACAAGCTATTTCGTTGCCTAAAAATAGAGATTGTGTACCATTTTGTTCAAAAATCTCCATGTCTTAAACAGCGATTTACAGCCAGAATGGCCCACAAATTCCTATTTTTGGACACACAAATTACCCAACTGAACCGCTACAAATTTCATGTTATAGAACAAACAACTGTTTTTAATTGTATACATTAGATTTACTATTTGTACTTTTCCACACCACTAGCTTACTTTTTTTTTGTCATCTGAACCCGTTTAGTAACAAATAAATTCAAGAATACCTATCCCTACTAGTTGTAGTTCCCAATGCACAATCACACACCATTACATATATCTTTATCATCTTACTCAAACACTCATGCACAAAGCACACATACATTCCAGAACACCCCAACCCATATCTTCTTTATTTTTTTCAAAAGACCCTAAAGAATGCCTACCAAAAGTCAAGTCCGTAGAAAGCAACGCAAAAGTAGCAAGATGAAACTATTCTAAGAACACACGTGGTGTCCTGAAATGTTTGTAAAAAAAAATAATTAAAGTGTCCTAAAGAACACTATATCTGTCCGTAGTGTTCGCTAGCAAGTTCAAACTGTTCTAAGAACACACGCGGTGTCCTGAATTGTTCGTATTAAAAGAAAATGGAGGTGTCTTAAAGAACACTATACCTGTCCGTACTGTTCGCTAGCAAGTTGAAAATGTTCTAAGAACACAGTTGGTGTCCTGAAATGTTCGTACATAAACGAAATTGAACATGTCCTGAAGAACACTATATCTGTTCTTACTGTTCGCTAGCAAATTTAAACTGTTCTAAGAACACACGCAGTGTCCTGAAATGTTCGTTTCACGTGTGACGCAATTTTAATTAGTTCAGGACCCGAACATCAACGCGCATGTGCTAGCCAATCTCCGTGCATTTGGTGTCCTGCGGACATGCGCTTCCTACGCGGACTTGTTCGCGAATGGATCATATGACCGCGCCCACGCTGATCGCGTCTTCTGAATGCGGACACTGTTCGGGTCCCCGAACAAATTAAAAGTACATTTTCAATTAATCCATAATATTTTTCAATAAAATCTCACCATGGCACAAGTCCCACATAGTAATCCTGAGTTTCTACATACATTTTCAAACTTTTCAAACTTTTTTTTGTGTTTGATCTGTTCGCGGACAGCACGCATGTCCGCGGACCGTGCACAAGCACCCCTATAAAAGACCATACCCTAGAGCTTATTCTCATTGTGTTTCTGGCTATTCTTCGAAACACAGCGATTTTTGCTGCCACCTGCAGGTTACACCATCATCGAGATGACATCCCTGGCTGCTGAATTGCCACCTGGTGCTGCACCTGCTTCAGCACCGCCCCCACCCCCTCCACCACCACCACCTCCCCAAGGGCCTGAAGAGGGGAACAGGAGTGAGGATGCAGAGGAGGAAGAAGAGGATGATGAGAATGAGGTAGAGGAAAACCCTACTACCCGCACTAGGCGTGAGTCTTGGGTGTGGCGGTTATTTACCATTCATGGGAATGTTCCTAAGGCTCGTGCGAACCGTGTTACCTGCAATGAGTGCAAAATGATGCTCAGTCGCGGGAAGCACGGTAAGTACAGCTTTGGGACCACTACTATGAAGCGACACCTGAGGTCATTTCACTCTGGGGCTATTCGCAGGGTTGTACCTTGCGAAGAACTTAACAGGTTGATTTCCTCTACTTCATGGAACAGCCTTCCTGCCTCCCTGAAACTTGAGGAGAACCATCTCCGGTTCCGGAAGCACCTTAAAACCTTCCTCATCACTTCTGCTTTCTCTCTCCCTCTCCCCTGCTAAATTCTTCACCAAAACTGCACTGATTCTGCAACTGGGCCACTCTCACCGACCTCGGTCCTGGGCCCAGTCACTCTTCACTTGCACTGCCCCCTGGCAACCCCTGCACAGCGGGACTGTCTCTGTATCACTACAGCCCCCCACCCCCCAGCACTTGTCTGCACTTACCTTGCACTTGCCACCAGCTGGCCCTATTTATTTATTATTTTATTTCTATTCTACTTATTTGTACTGCACTCCCCCCCTCCCCCTTCCCCTACCCCTGCACTTGCACGGTCTGAATGACACCTGGCCTAGTAGGATCATTGTCTGTGTTCCCCTTGTTCCCCCCTCCCTGCCTCGTCGCGCCTTGAAACACTTGTGTATAGGCGCGTTACAAATGCCATATCATATAATATCATATCATATCCTCTGTTTCTGATCATGTCACCACAAGGACCACCTCTGTGGGACAGCGTCTTCCTTAAGATGCCTCACAGGCCATACAGAATGCTGATGACCCTTACCTTTCGAGGGTCACAGTTGTATGTATGTACTGTGACACAGTTCTCTGCAGGGGGAAGTGACTTCGTAGTGCTTTTGAGACTATCGTCTCAGAGAACGAGAAGATCTGCTCACTACCCAAAAAAAACCCCACTCTACATCTTCCTCTCTCAGCTCGCCCTTTCTTATACCTGTGGTTGGTGTCCCCCCCTTTACCTTCCTTCCCCTCCTCTCCTAGTGTGTCATGTATAAAAAAAACAAAAAAAATACAAAATATCAAAAATCAAAAAAAAAAATAAGGCTATTTTCAGAGCCGCCTTTCACAGATAAAAAAAAAAGAAGTGAAAATAAATGAAGCAGGGCCCTTTGTATTTTTTAGAAGTCTGCAGACAGTTCGCAAACATTTAAAAAATTGGGTTGCTACCCCATCACCAACATTGCAATTTTCTCTGGGAGGAAGTGGTGGCTCTGAAAAGAGCCTTTGGGAGGTGTTTGTAAATCAAAAATTATAAATGCTGAACACCTACTTCAAAATGGTTGTTGTAATTCCAAAAAAGGTCGCAATGCATTTTGTACATTTCTCAGAAAAATCTGATTGCCAGCATAAGTAAGATGGACTCCATCTCTGCGAAAAATGTATGTACTACGAAACATAACATTTTCATTGTGGAAAGAGGACATGCCAAAATCTCTTAGAAAGGCACAAACAGCCTTATTAACAGTGTGCCTTGCTTTTTCCATTTGTGGGCCAAATGAAGAAGAGCGAAGCCACATTTGTCTCTGCGCAATCCGTGAAAATATCAATTGAGAATTAGGAAACATGTCAATAACCTTCCCAAGTCCTTCTTTCATAGCAAATTGCAAAAATATTCCAGTCACATGTCCTAAACTGTTCCCTCCACAATGAATTACAATTATGTCTGGATGTTGCTCTGTCTCCAAAGTTAGCACAGAGAGGTAGCAAGTCCAACCACTTCATTCCACGTACTCCATGCCAGTGTATTTCCACATGTGGGAATCCAAGATCTACAGCTACTCCACAGCTTTCTGCATGCACCTTCAACCAATGTATCCACGAATCTCCCAAAATCCAAACAACCTGTTTTCTGAAACACACAGCCATAGCTATCTTTTGTTCTCTCAGCAAAATGAGTATCTCAGAAACTCTCTCCTGGCACAACACACCCACTAAACTTTCCTGACCAATCCCTTTCAGTGCTTATTCTCATTTGCATTACTTCTGAACCCAAAAATCCCCGGATGTAACTCCTGATGTCCGCGAACTACCGCCATGTCCGCGGACATATCGTAACATGAACAGCCTTCTACCATTTCCACTTCACTCTCTCTGCCATTCCCTCATTGGATGTAGCTAAGAAATCACATGACCATGCACCAATAACATTCAAAACCTCTACATCTAACTGCATCATCATAGATCAGCACTGCAAATGTACTGTGAATCTCTCTGAGTACAAGTGTCATATCATTGGCAAGCTCCATCTACTGTATGAGTACAAGTTTCCAAGATTTCTACTTGCAGCTCCATGCATATCCATATGCATGAACACAAACTTCAGGTATGCATATTTTCTGTACAGTAGATGAACACATTTTCAAACAGACTTTTATCTTGTGTAATCTGTAAAATGAATTTACTGTATTTTTTTCAATTTCCTAAAATCAACTATCACTTATAAACCTTTATACTATTTATTTTCTTTATACACACACACTCAAATCATGTTAAACTAACATTTTTTAAATGAAATATATAGACTACATATATTCAAACAAAATTGCATGCAAGCACAATCTATGTTTAAATCTTTAAAACAATACTTATACAATGTCATATTTTTTTGTTTTTATTTATTTATTTACTTAATTACTTTAATTTAGACATGACATTGAGGCGCTTTTACCTAGAACAGCTTAGTTACAGAAATAGTGGTATTCACTGGTATATTATAAATTTCACAAGCCATAGTAAAGATTTTTTTTTTTGCTACAGTTAGTCATTCAATACAATTTGTTCATTAAGAACATATCATATGTACTGAACTGATGCAATGTATCTTATGTAAATAAATTAGTTTAATGGTTTTAAAGAAGGAACTGATGATTTCAATTAAAAAAAATCAATATCTAAATTAAAAACAGCGCTATATACAAACAAAGTTACTAATTTGAAGCTTTTACAATTGCAGTGAAGACCAGTCTCCTGAAAAGAAGCATCCAAATTCAAAGAACAATGCAGAACTAAGAAGTTTCCTGTTAATTTAAGAAAAAAAGTAAGTACAATATCACCATAATATTTGTATTATTAATCAAACATACAATAACGTTAATACAAGCTATTTCGTTGCCTAAAAATAGAGATGTGTACCATTTTGTTCAAAAATCTCCATGTCTTAAACAGCGATTTACAGCCAGAATGGCCCACAAATTCCTATTTTTGGACACACAAATTACCCAACTGAACCGCTACAAATTTCATATTATAGAACAAACAACTGTTTTTAATTGTATACATTAGATTTACTATTTGTACTTTTCCACACCACTAGCTTACTTTTTCTTTGTCATCTGAACCCGTTTAGTAACACATAAATTCAAGAATACCTATCCCTACTAGTTGTAGTTCCCAATGCACAATCACACACCATTACATACATCTTTATCATCTTACTCAAACACTCATGCACAAAGCACACATACATTCCAGAACACCCCAACCCATATCTTCTTTATTTTTTTCAAAAGACCCTAAAGAATGCCTACCAAAAGTCAAGTCCGTAGAAAGCAACGCAAAAGTAGAGCAAATGAAAATAAAAGTGTCCAACATAAGCATCCATCTCTAGCAGAATTTGTAAAAAAAAGTTGAAACAAAACAGCTAATACAGTCATATAGTGAAACACAAGAAGTTTCAAGTACAAAAACTTTGCCTCCTCTATCAAAATGTAAAACAAACCAAAAAACAATTAACAGAAAATTAGCTATCACTACAGATAAAACTACTTCTTCAAATTTTAATATAGTGCAAAGTAAGCATACGAAGAAAAGTATTTTAGCCAAAATGTACTGTCACAAAGTCCTTCAAAATCTTATGAAAACAGGAGAGAAATCAGATTCAATGCTTAAAACCTATCGCAGGAAATTAATCTTAGAAGCGTTGATGTACAGTGCAATTCTTCTCAAAAGAAAGTTATTTATTTTACTGTTAAAAAAAATGAAACCACTAACAAAACTAATAACTAAATTACAAAAAAGACTTCTCAATAAGCGAAATTTCAACAGAAAGAACTTCTTAAGTATCTGCGGAGGTGAATGGAATCACACTACGAGCACAGAACCATATTTTAATGAAGAAGCGTACAAACAAAAGCAAACAAATACAATTGCCATACATAGCAGTGGTCGAGGTTATGAAAAAGTGAATAATACCATAATGGAACAAGAAGTACCCCTTACAAAAATATGCCCGGAAAACTTAGAATTACCGCTCCATTCAACTGAATCAGAACGTCTAGTGTACAAATGGCCATGCACGTCAATGTGTAACATTCCCAAACAATGTTTCAAATCTTTACGCCAATTCCTCAATAAATATGTAAAAAGCAAAGACAAAATCAAAATTAAATTACTGCAAAATATGGATACCTGTCCAGTGCGCAAGTACACAGGACTACAAGGACATTCATTGGCCTGCATTACAAGACCTACTTGTAAAACCACTTTCCATGATATCAAAAGGATATCAACACATCATTCAACTATAAGAAATCTAGTCTATAAACTGTACTATGCTAAAAGTCCTGCTTTAGCACTAGCAAAGTTAAATAACATCCTTCTACATGGTACAGCAAAAGACCTACTTCAAGAAATTCACTATATCCAGAAAAAATATTTTGGAAGTGAAAGCCATTTACAGAATGAAATAGCTTTAAACCAATTAAGCAACCATTCTACACATTGCAACCTTTTGCTAAACACATACAAAAAAGAAATACTAAAATTTAAAAGTACCTCAGCTGAAGTACCAAACCATGTATGTGTATG
Organism: Ambystoma mexicanum; assembly: GCF_040938575.1. Lineage (NCBI taxonomy): Eukaryota > Metazoa > Chordata > Amphibia > Caudata > Ambystomatidae > Ambystoma > Ambystoma mexicanum. The sequence goes on from NC_090926.1 coordinate 944,397,007, forward strand.
TTGCCATAGAACTTTTTATAAAAGTAACACAAAAACTGTAGACCTATCATACAAAATAGAAGACAATGAAGATTCTAAATGGTTTGAATTAGCTCTCTACCTTGTATCAGAAAACAAATAAGAAATAACTGAGCCCTTAATACTTTGCAGTTACTGCACTACAAAACTTGACACCAACCAAACTCCTTCACGTGCTATCACAAATAATTTGGAATTATACCCAGTACCAAAACCCCTACAACAACTTAATTTATATGAGAGCATCATAATTCAAACAGTACACCCATTTCAAGCAATAATACGCCTTCAACCAAAAACAGCAAAATTACCTCCCTCTGAATTGGTAAAAGGCATTTGTGGAAAAGTAGTTTATTTACCATTAGATCTAAGAGAAAATGTGCATACTCTAGGAGTGCAACGTCCAATGCAGCAATCTTTAATTATCTTAGTAAATGGAGTACCTACAAAAGACAAAAAAATATGGCAACAGCTGGTAGATTTATATAAAGTTAGACAAGCTTTCCAATATCTTAAAGAGAATAATGAATATTACAAAGAAATTAATATTGAAGAAAACTTGAAAGATACAACTGAAATAATTCAAGAAACACAAGAAGCTGGTCAATTTGAGCTACTAGATCCTGCTACAATATCAAATACTTTGGACCATTATACAATTCATCCTTTGCACTGTAATGACACCGTAGAAGATTACTGGAAACTTACCAAATGCGTCAAACAACAGGATCGCCAATCAGCATATGGGAAAAAAGTATAGAAGCACATGCTTTTCCTCTACTCTTTCCTACTGGCAAAGTAGGAAGGTATGATGATAGACCTATTCAAATATCAGCTTCAGAATACCGCTCATTACGGATGTATTCTGAAGATCCCAGATTTAGACAAAATGTGGAATACATATTCCACCTACTCTTTGAAAGTGAATTAGCAACTTTATGTTACGGAGTTGCACACATATTAAAATCAGGATCACACTTTCAAAATATGACAGCTACACAATTATTAGAAAAAGTGCAACAAAAGGATGAGGTTTTACAATCAAATATGCGTGGTACTAAAGAGTACCGGTTTCGACATCATGGAGATGTACGTTGTATGATCAGAAACCTTGGCCCATCCACTTGGTTTGTTACATTAAGTTGTGCATAATATGCATGGGAAGATTTACATGATTTCCTACGCATATCAAATAAAAACAAAAAAGCATAGATATACTAACACCTGGAGAACTTTGTTCTTTGGATCCTGTTAATGTTTCAAGATATTTTCACCATCGCTTCATTGCTATGCTACATTTTATTTGTAATAAACCTGTTCCTCCCCTTGGAGAAGTGCAACACTTTTTTTGGAGAAAAGAATACCAAGCCAGAGGAGCATCACATATCCACATGCTTTTATGAATTAAAGATGCTACAAAATTTGGTCAAGACAGTGATGCCACTGTTTTACAGTTTATTGAAAAATATGTCACTTCTGAAATTCCATCAGAAGCCACAAATAGTGATCTTCATGCACACATTTTACAATTTCAAAGACACAAATGTGGAAAATATTGTCGTCGCAAATACAAAAACAGAGGGAAATACTACACCAAATGCCGATTGGGTTTCCCTAGAGCAGTTACAAATACAGGTCAAGTGAACAACCTCATGTCTTCAGTTAGACATAGTGTTAAAGGTAAGTCACCTAAAAAACATATTACATAAAAAGAAAAGAAGAAGAAAAATATATCAATGATTATAATGCAATCATTGCCCACTTATGGAATGCAAACATAGATGTGCAGTACATTGCAGACAATTCTACTGCAGTTCCACGATATGTCACAGCATACTTAACTAAAGCAGAAAAGACAGAGCTCCAAGACCTCTGGAATGACCTGTCATCAGATAAAACAGTATCTCAGAAATGATACAGCTTGGGCATAAAAATGCTCATCCATAGAGAATGTGGATCATATGAAGCAGCTGATCGTTTAACTGGTACTGCATTGTATGGTAAATCTGAAAATATAGTATGGCTAAGTCTTGGTCTAGCTAAATCTAAAAAAAGAGTTCTAAAATCATATGAAGCTATAGAAACAATAGCCAAACATGATCCCATCAGCCAAGACATTTTAAAAAACAATTTATTGGACACATACTACCCAAACAGAAGTAATACTTTGGAAAACATGTGTCTATACCACATATCCCAAAACTACACATACAAAAATAATATGAAACTTGATGAAAAAAAGGTAAATATAGAGTGACAAACTGTGAAGGCAGCTTAGTTAAACTCACTAAACCAAATTTAATTAATCATATCAAATTGTCATTAAAGACTCCTCAACATAAAGAAGTATATTACATGTCCCTGCTACAACTCTTCAAACCATGGAGAAAAGAAGAACACTTACTAGATAACTATGACTCATATGAGGATGCTTTCAAAGCAAATGAAAGCACTATAACTGATGTAAACTTTACACAGTACAAAACAATGTTGCACAATGAACAGCAACACGAAGAAGAACTCCAAGCCCAACTAGATAAGGACACTCCTGACAGTAGTCAACCTTCTGTAACAGGAAGCCAAGAACCACTGGGAGAACCACTAATAATAAATGAGGCAGAATTAGCTATGATAGAAGTAGAAAACACCATGTGTCAGTATGAAGATAAGGAAGACTTAACTATACTACAATCAAAACTAAACAATGAGCAAAGTAGCATTTTTCAAGAAGTAACAAAACAAATTGCACATGGTGTAAAACATCAAAATAAAGAATGTTCCTGCCATAATTATAAACCTATACTACTGTACGTCAGTGGTGAAGCTGGTTCTGGCAAAACTTTCCTAATCAAAATCATTAGTAAGTTCCTTCAACAATTGACAAACAACAAACTGTCAGCTGTTGTCACTGCCCCTACAGGTTTAGCTGCGTACAACATAGGTGGTGTTACATTACACCGATTACTACTATTACCAGTAGAACACCAGAACAAATTAGACTATTACAAACTTTCTGCAGAAGCTGAAATGGAATTGCGCAGAGTATTGAAACAAATGAAAATGCTACTAATAGATGAAGTGAGCATGGTCTCCAACCTGATGTTAGCTTTGATTCACCTCAGATTACAAGAAGTACTCAAAACAGACTATGAAGAGCTCTTTGCAGGAAAACATATTATTATTTTTGGAGATCTGCTTCAATTAACACCAGTAAATGTGAGCCTATTTTTAAAACATTAGGACACAAACTCTGCCGTAAAACTGTTGGCAGCATTGGAAATGTCAACCTTTGGCAACATTTCCAATACAGAGAATTAACAGAAAACATGCAGCAATCTGCAGATCTCACTTATGCCACCATTTTAAAAAGTATCAGAGTTGGTATACTTTCTAAAGAAGCAGAAGCAATGTTGAAAACCCGGCACATTAATGCACTTTATGGCGATAATGCATGTGCTACAGATGTTATGGAACAATTAGCCCACACAAATGTCAATTGTATGGCCTTAATGCCAACTCTTGCAAGCTGTTTCAAATTCAATGAAATCATGCTAAGTAAAGAAATGCAACCAATCATGGAAATTAGCGCCACAGACAAACTAGATGTACATGATATGATACTACCCATGTGTGACCAAGCCACAACAAGACTAAATAGTTTAGAAAAATCAATCTCAAACACAGCAGGCTTAGAAAAGATATTAAAATTATCCTTAAATTGCAGAGTAATGCTGAAACGTAACCTTGATGTGGACCAAGGACTAGTTAATGGAGCACTGGGTACAGTTGTTGGCTTTCAAACATACCCACGCGACAACAAAATTCAGTTTGTCAATATATTCTTTGACAAACTTTCAGAAGTAAAAAGGATAGGACGCTCAACAGCTAGATTCCTTCTCTTCAAAGATATGTATGTACGCAGAGAACAATTTTCTCTAACTCTTGCATACTCAGTCACGATTCATAAATCACAGGGTCTTACCCTAGACAAAGCAATGATAGATATTGGTAACATAGTCTTTAAAGAAGGCATGAGCTATGTAGCACTATCACGCTTACGTACACTTGACGGTCTATTTCTAATCAACTTTGATGCAAGTAAAATAAACACTGATATTTCTTGCATTTTAGAATACAATAGACTTCGCTCACTATACACCCCCCACCTAAAGACATATTCTGTTCCACAAAAAGTAAAACGTTATAAAAGAAAAATAAATCAAACAGAAATTCAACAGGATGTCACTGCAAATCCTCCAAAGAGAGTAAAAGAAACTAATACTTCATCAAGTACCACAAGCAAAAAAGAATCAATTAGGGAAAGTAAACCAGGTACTTCTTTAAAGAAGGAAGACAAACTCCAAAAAAAGCAGTTAGATACAGAACTACCTGGACCATTTAAATTCTGAAATATAGTTGGTGTAAGTTGCTACGCAAATGTAGCAATGAATATTCTATTTCAATTACCACCAATTGTTGACAACATTTACTTACACAGTACAGACCCATTGTGTTTGCAAATGTTAGTACTTCACAGAAATGCAGCAAACAATCCTTACAACAGGTATAGTGTTTATGGAATAAGACAACAATCGGACTACTGTGCTGGAATGGTGAAATTCACTATAAATTCACAGGAAGATCCATAAGAATTTCTAATGTACTTACTACAAGTACTGGACAACAAAAACATACCTATAAATGAAATCTTTCAGATTTCATACATGTGGAAACATACATGCACTCTCTGCAACAATGTGACACAAGAAGAAATCCCCAATGAACACTTCATATATATATCAATACCAAATTGTGAATCCATTCCATTTCAGCGACTTGCACAAAATGCAAACCATGGTAGATTATGCTCTACCTGCAATTCAGATAATCGCTCCACGTTAGTAATACAAACACATAGTAAATACATAATACTAATGCTTCTATGTTACAATGCAGATGGTACCAAAGTAACTGCAAGCTGACTGGATTCACACATGGTCAAATATTACTTGGTAAGAATACCTTCACAACAATAGGTATAATCTACCACGCAGGAGCCACAACCAATTCAGGGCACTAAACTGCATATATAAAAAAGAAATGTGGATGGTTTGAATGTAATGATAGTACCATTACTCTAAAGCAGAGATTACCAGGAAATCTTACAAACGCTTATTTGATGTTCTTAAAACCAAAATTTGATAACTAAACTGTATTTAAACACTAAGTAAACTTGTGTTAAAAAAATATAAACTGTTAGAATACTCCAAAAGCTATCTAACTGCTCAAAGATTCTACAACAACTAATCAGATAAATGAATACCACTAAATTTGACGAAAAAATACACAGTTAGAATACGCCAATTGGTATCTAACTGTCCCAAAATGTAACAATATCCAAATAGATAAATCAATACCACTAAAATATATCAAAAAAATAGACAGTTAGAATACGCCAATTGGTATCTAACTACTCCAAAATTTTATAATATCAAAACAAATAAATAATATGTTACTGCTCCAAAAAAATACAACAAGCCAAAGTATAAAGCATTAGCCAGAAACAACAAGTGAACACTGAAAACAAACAAACAAATAAACTGTAGCATAAAAGAAAAATGTTTTTTTTCTCCCACAGACCCAATGATTTTAGCAACAAATACAGAAACTGAGCAATTTGCAAAGTACTCTGATTTGTAATCTACTAAATATGAGGGTCCAAAAAAAATAAAAAGTATATTGATTATACAATGTAATAAGTCATTACAAAATACTAATACTAACATGCTATTTTCTTTTATCACAGAAATTAACAAGAAATACATTTACTACGGTTACTAGACCAAACACTATGCATACAATAATAAGGAGAACCATAGCAGCATATTACATCCATAGTATCTAATACCTTTGTTCCTTATACATTTGTTTTTCACCCAAAGTTATAAGCAAATATGAATGTGATATGCTGCGGTAGTTGTTGCCAGGGCATAGAGTCTTGGGTGCATGGCCAAATGGCCAAATGGCCATGCACCCAAGACTCTATGCCCTGGCAACAACCACCACAGCATATCACATCCATAGAGTCAAACATTTCAACTATGATCTATGGAACCTTTTAATGTCCGCTGACATTATGAGTGTTCTTAGAACACTTTCAACTTGCCAGTGAACAATACGGACAGCGTTTTCAGGACCCCCCCTACGAACATTTCAGAACAACGCGATAGTTCTTAGAACACTTTCAACTTGACAACGAACAATACGGACAGTGTCCTCAGGACACCCCCATTTTGTTTATTTGCGAACATTTCAGGACACTGCGAGTGTTCTTAGAACACATTCAACTTGCCAGCGAACAATACGGACTACGCCTTCAGGACACCCCCTACGAACATTCCAGGACACTGCGAGTGTTCTTAGAAATGTCTTCAGAACACCCCCATTTTGTTTATTTGCGAACATTTCAGGACACCGCGAGTGTTCTTAGAACACATTCAACTTGACAGAGAACAATATGGAAAGTGTCCTCAGGACACCCACTACGAACATTCCCCGGACACCACGAGTGTTCTTAGAAGCGTCTTCAGAACACCACCATCTTGTTTATTTGCGAACATTTCAGGACACTGCAAGTGTTCTTAGAACACATTCAACTTGACAACGAACAATACGGACAGTGTCCTCAGAACACCCCCATTTCGTTTATTTGCGAACATTTCAGGACACCATGAGTGTTCTAAGAACACATTCAACTTGACAGAGAACAATACGAACAGCATCTTCAGGACACCCCCTACGAACATTTCAGAATAACGCGAGAGTTCTTAGAACACATTCAACTTGACAGAGAACAATACTGACAGCGTCCTCAGGACACCCCCATTTTGTTTATTTGCGAACATTTCAGGACACTGCGAGTGTTCTTAGAACACATTCAACTTGCCAGCGAACAATACCGACTACGCCTTCAGGACACCCCCTACGAACATTCCAGGACACCGGGAGTGTTCTTAGAAACGTCTTCAGAACACCCCCATTTCGTTTATTTGCAAACATTTCAGGACACCGCGATTGTTCTTAGAACACATTCAACTTGACAGAGAACAATACGGACAGCGTCCTCAGGGCACCCCCATTTTGTTTATTTGCAAACATTTCAGGACACCGCGAGTGTTCTTAGAACACATTCAACTTGTCAGCCACAACCCACATTCATATTTGCGAACATTTCAGGACACAGCGAGTGTTCGACAACGTCTTCAGAACACCCCCATTTTGTGTATTTGCGAACATTTCAGGACACCGCGAGTGTTCTTAGAACATATTCAACTTGACAACGAACAATACGGACAGCGTCCTCAGGACACCCCCATTTTGTTTATTTGCGAACATTTGAGGACACTGCGAGTGTTCTTAGAAAAGTTTCAGTTTGCTTGCGACCAAAACTGTCACATATTGAGTCCTCAGAACACCCCCCATTCAGTTTATTTAGAAAATTTCAGAACACCCGTGATGTCTGCAGACAAATCGAACACAAAAAGAACATCTAACACATAAAAAACACAACTTTCATCCTATCTCATACACTCCCACCCTCCCCAAACACTCCTACACACCAACACACTCTACTAAATACAAATTTTGAACAAAGTTTCACTGCGCTGTCCGCGGACGACCGCGAATCCAAGATGACGGGCGCTACCGAAAATCTGACGCGCTTCACTCTCCACGCCATCCAATCAGCGAACACTTTGCATGTCCACAAACATCACGCAAGCCGATTGGCCAATCAGGACACTGTCCGCGGAGCGAACAGGGAAGTGTGTCCGCGGACCGAACACAGATATCACTAATTTTTTTTTACCTGCTTTTTGGTCATTTTAAAAAAAAATACTGGACGGATTTTCACCAAATTTGCAAAAGCAAGCTTTCGGGACCAAGCCGCTGCTCCTGGTCCAAATTTGGTGAAAATCCGTCCAGCAGTTTGGGCTGTAGACGCGAGCAAAACATTTTTCCCATTCAGTCTATGGGGAAAAAAAAAGTTTTGGGACCCCCCCCTATAACTTTGCCCCCCCTGGACGAATCCTCACCAAACTTTGCAAAAAAATTCAGAGTGACCCAAATACTTTTTTTTGCAAAGTTTGGTGAGGATCTGTCCAGGGAGAGCGAAGTTATAAGCCGCCGAAAAGTGCTCTTCCTATGGAAACAGCAACTTAACCATAACTACAGGCCACTACTGTGGCCATGTAATATATATACGTATACATATAGATACACAGAGACACACGCACACACACATCCTGTTAATGCCACACGAAAGGCAAAATTCATTTATCAAGACTTTTTATAGAAATGAAAGTGATGCAGACTAGATTCTTCTCTTCATGTAGAGGGCACAGACTTGCTCACCCAGTCATTGAAGCTGATGAAGACAAACACATGACATACCTCTACCCTGCATATTCAAATTGCTTCACGTTTAACACTATAAAAAAGGAAAGGCATAGTGCGCTCCACTGAAGAAATGTAATGCAATTATGTAATGCGTTTTCATCACATCTCAATGCAATTCATTAAATGCCATTAGGATAAGTATGGTGCATTGCTACTTGTGACACCTCCCAACACATGAATATATAAGGCTTTTAGCTTACAGTTTTGAACAACTCCGTCTCCATCTCAACTACTGCTCATATCCCAAAATTGCTTTATCATCTGCAGATAACCTGGGGCTATAAGATGCAATGATCCTGTGATAGCGTTCATGAAGAGGGCAAGCATCAGGTTACTGCTCTCCAAACCCAGGTGGACTTATTATGCATGTTTAAATGGAAGCTTTGCATATTTTACATGGAACCTTTACACGTGTACACCTTTCTATTGATTATCCATAGAAGGGCCAAAAAATACAATCTCTCTATTATCATTCTGTTCCTATTTGTCTGATTGTGTAAATAATTACTGTGCTTCGTACTCAAACACATTCCTTTAGTACTATGACACCACATTGGACCTGCCCGACGTAATGTAAAACTTCAGTCTATTGGAAACCAAGAAAAGTACGCAATGGATGGATTTAGTGATCTAACATGGAATTTTATCATGACATAATGTAAGGCATGTGCAAGGCATATTAACTCATTTCCTCCAGTTAACTGTTTTCCCATGGAAGGGGGAGTAAGCAGGTATGCATTCGCTCATTCGTTTACTTTGTGTTTTTGGATTCCCTGAGGGAGATGCAGGTGGTTGGGACGACTTGACCTGCTGAAGGTCTTTCCCATGCTTCCTATACTCTGTTTGTTCAGTTCCTGTGTACAGATCCACGCAACCCCTGACGAAGAGCATGCATGCTCATTAGTATCTGCTTCAGTGTCTTTTCCCAGCCATAGAGTAATTGAAAATAATTCACCATATGCAGGTTTGATCATTAAACTGCAAAGCAGATGTGGGTTCTTGAGAAATGCTCCTGTAAGGGTGATGTTCAATCAGTCGGCAATTTTCATTTTCGTCATTAGTCGCCAGAGCAGGATGCTAATGCACACTAAATGAACATGTGCGCCATTAATAATTGCAGGATTAAGCACCAGTGATTTGGGGAATTATTGCTACAGGCATATGAGGTGAATTATAAAATTGCCATGCAAAAAGGGAAATATTTGTGCACCAGCTCACAACACCAAAGCATGCACGTGAGAGAGAATACGTTGAAGAAAAAGTGATCACTTGTGGCACCCCAACATAAGCAAGGAAACAATCATTGGTAAAGCCAAGAGGTTTTGGTGTCATGTGTCAAGCTCATCCTCTTGATTCCCTGGCATAGTTATCACATGATAAAGTATAACAACACATTTGGGTGTCGATTCATGGAATTAATGTGCGCCGAAAATTCCAGCGCAGAGGTGCCAAAACGTGCGATTCGCAGTAAAAGTGCGAAAATCGCAGTGCAAGTGCGAAAATCGCAGGGAAACCAGCGCACATTGATTCATGGAAGTCCGTGCGCGAGAAAAACATTGGATGTGCGCTGAAAATGTGCGCCGCACAGGCCGGCGGACAGGTCATCCAACAGCGTGCGCCACGGCCACTGCGAAATCGCACATAGCGCGGCGCACATCACAAAAGGAGGCTGAACACGGGGCGTAACACTCGGAATGGGGAACATCGCGTGAAAATATGGGCGTCACGGGGGAAGTACAGGGGGCAAGTGCGCGGAACACCCACTACAACCTGTATTCATGGAATCGAATAGGGCAAACCAGCGCACGGTCAAAGACGCGCACAGGGCCAAACAAATACGCCACAAGAAAGCAGGCAGTAGAATCCCTGCACCTGAAAAAAATGTGCGCCAAAATGTGCGATAACAAAAAGCACCCATATACAGCCATGATGAATGGTCCATACAGTGGCTCTCTAGGACAAATGAGGTGCAAAGGGGTACCGACAAACACGGACACCCGCTGTATGAAAAATAGCTTGTGCGTGTGTACCTGGGTGCGCGGGAAGTTCCACACGCGATTGGCCTGGGTACGTGTACTTCGGGATGCGTGGGAAGGTCCACACGCGATTGGCCAAGGTACGCGTACTTCGGGGTGCGCGGGAAGTCCCACACGCGAATAGCCTGGGTACGTGTACTACGGGGTGCGCGGGAAGTTCCACACGCGATTAGCCTGGGTACGTGTGTTTCGGGGTGCGCGGGAAGTTCCACACGCGATTAGCCTGGGTACGTGTGTTTCGGGGTGCGCGGGAAGTTCCACACACGATTGGCCTGGGTATGTGTACTTCGGGGTGCGCAGGAAGTTCCACACGCGATTGGCCTGGGTACGTGTACTTCGGGATGCACGGGAAGTTCCACATGCGATTGGCCTGGGTACGTGTACTTCGGGGTGCGCAGGAAGTCCCATACACGATTAGCCTGGGTACGTGTACTACGGGGTGCGCGGGAAGTTCCACACGCAATTGGCCTGGGTACGTGTGTTTCGGGGTGCGCGGGAAGTTCCACACGCGATTGGCCTGGGTACGTGTACTTTGGGGTGCGCGGGAAGTTCCACACACGATTGGCCTGGGTACGTGTACTTCGGGATGCGCGGGAAGTTCCACACGCGATTGGCCTGGGTACGTGTATTCCGAGGTGCGCGGGAAGATTCACACGCGATATCAGCAGGGTACGTGTATTTAGGTGGTGCCGGGGAATGCTACACGTGATTTGGCCGTGTGGGTCCTCCCAAGTGTTCCCTCTACACCCTCCATGGCCCCTGCAGGCAGCCCACACCACAGGGGACTACCCTGCACCCCTGCTCATGTCCCACAGGCAACCCATCCACCATGGTCATGCCCCCCAGCCAACCCTGGGGCAGCCTCCACCAGGCCCCCACTCATGTCTCCCACCACCCCCACCCCCCAGCAGTGCAGGGGCACCCTCCACCAGGCCCCCACTCATGTCCCCCTGCACCCTCACCCCCCAGCAGTGCAGGGGCAGCCTCCACCAGACCCCCACTCATGTCTACCACCACCCCCACCCCCCAGCAGTGCAGGGACAGCCTCCACCAGGCCCGCACTCATGTCCCCCTGCACCCCCACCCCCCAGCAGTGCAGGGGCAGCCTCCACCAGGCCCCCAATCACGTCTCCCTGCACCCCCACCCCCCAGCCACCAGGGGCACCCTCCACCAGGCCCCCACTCATGTCCCCCTGCACCCCCACCCCCCAGCCACCAGGGGCAGCCTCCACCAGGCCCCCACTCATGTCTACCACCACCCCCACCCCCCAGCAGTGCAGGGGCAGCCTCCACCAGGCCCCCAATCATGTCCCCCTGCACCCCCATCCCCCAGCAGCGCAGGGGCAGCCTCCACCAGGCCCCCACTCATGTCTACCACCACCCCCCAGCAGTGCAGGGGCAGCCTCCACCAGGCCCCCACTCATGTCTCACATCACCCCCACCCCCCAGCCACCAGGGGCAGCCTCCACCAGGCCCCCACTCATGTCTCCCTGCACCCCCACCCCCCAGCCACCAGGGGCATCCTCCACCAGGCCCCCATCCATGTCTACCACCACCACCACCCCCACCCCCCAGCCACCAGGGGCAGCCTCCACCAGGCCCCCACCCATGTCTACCACCACCTCCACCCCCCACCAGTGCAGGGGCACCCTCCACCAGGCCCCCACTCATGTCCCCCTGCACCCCCACCCCCCAGCCACCAGGGGCAGCCTCCACCAGGCCCCCACATATGTCTACCACCACCCCCACCCCCCAGCCACCAGGGGCACCCTCCACCAGGCCCCCACCCATGTCTACCACCACACCCACCCCCAGCAGTGCAGGGGCAGCCTCTACCAGGCCCCCACTCATGTCTCCCATCACCCCCACCGCCCAGCAGTGCAGGGGCAGCCTCCACCAGGCCCCCACTCATGTCTACCACCACCCCCACCCCCCAGCAGTGCAGGGGCAGCCTCCACCAGGCCCCCAATCATGTCCCCCTGCACCCCCACCCCCCCAGCAGCGCAGGGGCAGCCTCCACCAGGCACCCACTCATGTCTACCACCACCCCCCAACAGTGCAGGGGCAGCCTCCACCAGGCCCGCACTCATGTCTCACATCACCCCCACCCCCCAGCCACCAGGGGCATCCTCCACCAGGCCCCCACCCATGTCTACCACCACCACCACCCCCACCCCCCAGCCACCAGGGGCAGCCTCCACCAGGCCCCCACCCATGTCTACCACCACCCCCACCCCCCAGCAGTGCAGGGGCACCCTCCACCAGGCCCCCACTCATGTCCCCCTGCACCCCCACCGCCCAGCCACCAGGGGCAGCCTCCACCAGGCCCCCACCCATGTCTACCACCACCCCCACCCCCCAGCCACCAGGGGCACCCTCCACCAGGCCCCCACCCATGTCTACCACCACACCCACCCCCCAGCAGTGCAGGGGCAGCCTCTACCAGGCCCCCACTCATGTCTCCCATCACCCCCACCGCCCAGCAGTGCAGGGGCAGCCTCCACCAGGCCCCCACCCATGTCTCCCACCACCCCCACCCCCCAGCATGCAGGGGCAGCCTCCACCAGGCCCCCAACCATGTCTACCACCACCCCCACCCACCAGCCACCAGGGGCACCCTCCACCAGGCCCCCACTCATGTCTCCCTGCACCCCCACCCCCCAGCCACCAGGGGCAGCCTCCAACAGGCCCCCACCCATGTCTCCCACCACCCCCACCCCCCAGCATGCAGGGGCAGCCTCCACAAGGCCCCCAACCATGTCTACCACCACCCCCACCCACCAGCCACCAGGGGCAGCCTCTACCAGGCCCCCATTCATGTCCCCCTGCACCCCCACCCCCCAGCCACCAGGGGCAGCCTCCACCAGGCCCCCACTCATGTCTCCCTGAACCCCCACCCCCAGCCACCAGGGGCAGCCTCCACCAGGCCCCCACTCATGTCTACCACCACCCCCACCCACCAGCAGTGCAGGGGCATCCTTCACCAGGCCCCCACTCATGTCTCCCTGCACCCCCACCCCCAGCAGTGCAGGGGCAGCCTCCACCAGGCCCCCACTCATGTCTCCCATCACCCCCACCCCCCAGCCACCAGGGGCAGCCTCCACCAGGCCCCCACTCATGTCTCCCTGCACCCCCACCCCCCCAGCCACCAGGGGCATCCTCCACCAGGCCCCCACTCATGTCTACCACCACCCCGACCCCCCAGCAGTGCAGGGGCAGCCTTCACCAGGCCCCCACTCATGTATCCCTGCACACCCATCCCCCAGCCACCAGGGGCAGCCTCCACCATGCCCCCACTTATGTCTACCACCACCCCCACCCCCCAGCAGTGCAGGGGCATCCTCCACCAGGCCCCCACTCATGTCCCCCTGCACCCCCACCCCCCAGCAGTGCAGGGGCATCCTCCACCAGGCCCCCACTCATGTCTCCCTGCACCCCCACCCCCCCAGCCACCAGGGGCAGCCTCCACCAGGCCCCCACCCATGTCTACCACCACCCCCACCCCCCAGCCACCAGGGGCAGCCTGCACCAGGCCCCCACCCATGTCTACCACCACCCCCACCCCCCAGCAGTGCAGGGGCACCCTCCACCAGGCCCCCACTCATGTCCCCCTGCACCCCCACCCCCCAGCCACCAGGGGCAGCCTCCACCAGGCCCCCACTCATGTCTCCCTGCACCCCCACTCCCCAGCCACCAGGGGCAGCCTCCACAAGGCCCCCACTCATGTCTACCACCACCCCACCCCCTAGCAGTGCAGGGGCAGCCTCCACCAGGCCCCCACTCATGTCTCCCTGCACCCCCACTCCCCAGCCACCAGGGGCAGCCTCCACCAGGCCCCCACTCATGTCTAACACCACCCCCACCCCCCAACAGTGCAGGGGCAGCCTTCACCAGGCCCCCACTCATGTATCCCTGCACCCCCACCCCCCAGCCACCAGGGGCAGCCTCCAACAGGCCCCCACTCATGTCTACCACCACCCCCACCCCCCAGCAGTGAAGGGGCATCCGCCACCAGGCCCCCACTCATGTCCCCCTGCACCCCCACCCCCCAGCAGTGCAGGGCAGCCTCCACCAGGCCCCCACTCATGTCTCCCATCACCCCCACCCCCCAGCCACCAGGGGCAGCCTCCACCAGGCCCCCCCTCATGTCTCCCTGCACCCCCACCCCCAGCCACCAGGGGCAGCCTCCACCAGGCCCCCACCCATGTCTACCACCACCCCCACCCCCCAGCCACCAGGGGCAGCCTGCACCAGGCCCCCACCCATGTCTACCACCACCCCCACCACCCAGCAGTGCAGGGGCACCCTCCACCAGGCCCCCACTCATGTCCCCCTGCACCCCCACCCCCCAGCCACCAGGGGCAGCCTCCACCAGGCCCCACTCATGTCCCCCTGCACCCCCACCCCCCAGCCACCAGGGGCAGCCTCCACAAGGCCCCCACTCATGTCTCCCTGCACCCCCACCCCCCAGCCACCAGGGGCAGCCTCCACCAGGCCCCCAATCATGTCCCCCTGCACCCCCACCCCCAGCAGCGCAGGGGCAGCCTCCACCAGGCCCCCACCCATGTCTCCCACCACCCCCACCCCCCAGCAGTGCAGGGGCACCATCCACCAGGCCCCCACTCATGTCTCCCTGCACCCCCACCCCCAGCAGTGCAGGGGCAGCCTCCACCAGGCCCCCACTCATGTCTCCCATCACCCCCACCCCCCAGCCACCAGGGGCAGCCTCCACCAGGCCCCCACTCATGTCTCCCTGCACCCCCACCCCCCCAGCCACCAGGGGCATCCTCCACCAGGCCCCCACTCATGTCTACCACCACCCCGACCCCCCAGCAGTGCAGGGGCAGCCTTCACCAGGCCCCCACTCATGTATCCCTGCACACCCATCCCCCAGCCACCAGGGGCAGCCTCCACCAGGCCCCCACTTATGTCTACCACCACCCCCACCCCCCAGCAGTGCAGGGGCATCCTCCACCAGGCCCCCACTCATGTCCCCCTGCACCCCCACCCCCCAGCAGTGCAGGGGCAGCCTCCACCAGGCCCCCACTCATGTTCCCCATCACCCCCACCCCCCCAGCCACCAGGGGCAGCCTCCACCAGGCCCCCACTCATGTCTCCCTGCACCCCCACCCCCCCAGCCACCAGGGGCAGCCTCCACCAGGCCCCCACCCATGTCTACCACCACCCCCACCCCCCAGCCACCAGGGGCAGCCTGCACCAGGCCCCCACCCATGTCTACCACCACCCCCACCCCCCAGCAGTGCAGGGGCACCCTCCACCAGGCCCCCACTCATGTCCCCCTGCACCCCCACCCCCCAGCCACCAGGGGCAGCCTCCACCAGGCCCCCACTCATGTCTCCCTGCACCCCCACTCCCCAGCCACCAGGGGCAGCCTCCACAAGGCCCCCACTCATGTCTACCACCACCCCCACCCCCCAGCAGTGCAGGGGCAGCCTCCACCAGGCCCCCAATCATGTCCCCCTGCACCCCCACCCCCCAGCAGCGCAGGGGCAGCCTCCACCAGGCCCCCACCCATGTCTCCCACCACCCCCACCCCCCAGCAGTGCAGGGGCAGCCTCCACCAGGCCCCCACTCATGTCTCCCATCACCCCCACCCCCCAGCCACCAGGGGCAGCCTCCACCAGGCCCCCACTCATGTCTCCCTGCACCCCCACCCCCCAGCCACCAGGGGCAGCCTCCTCCAGGCCCCCACTCATGTCTACCACCACCCCCACCCCCCAGCCACCAGCGGCAGCCTCCACCAGGCCCCCACCCATGTCTACCACCACCCCCACCCCCCCAGCAGTGCAGGGGCACCCTCCACCAGGCCCCCACTCATGTCCCCCTGCACCCCCACCCCCCAGTCACCAGGGGCAGCCTCCACCAGGCCCCCACCCATGTCTACCACCACCCCCACCCCCCAGCCACCAGGGGCAGCCTCCACCAGGCCCTGTTAGGCGGAAACCTGTGCAGTTCCCTCTGGGACCACTGCAAAAGATTTAGGACTACAGGTGTTGGCGGTGAACCCACTTGGTAGCAGTCTGCACCACACAGATTCACGTAGTAGCTGTGGCTGAGCAGTCAGACTTCTCTCAAGAAAAGTTGAGCAGTATGTGGAGTATACAAAAAAGGGCAATTCTTCACAGCAAGACAAGCAAACACGCAACGTGGCTTAGTGTAAAGATATTAAGGTATTTATTTATAACAAAATGTCTATGAAAAACACTAAGGCAAATCACGGCATTTACTCTACGGAGTAGACGATCAATCCCCCTAGCAATATCGACAACTCTAGGTTCTACTGGTACCACTTATTTTCAGACAGAGGTGTATACCTCAACCCAGATGACACTCGAATATTAGTTAGGACGGGAGAGAAAAAGATAGGCAGGTTACGAAATCAACACAGTTCAATCCTATCGGATAAAATGCAAGGCAGGAAGGCAAGAATCACAATTGATCGTAAAGTTCAGAGGCCAGGCCCACTCGGACAGAGGCAAGGCGCGATGTCCCAAAAAGTCTCTAGTGGAGATGCATTCGAGTCTTTATAGCAAATTGTTATCGGCAGATTGAACCAGTTCAGAACAAAGAATGAGCAAAGCTTGGAGGCGACCCAGCGGAACGGAGAGGATTAAGACACCTCACTCGAACCGAACGAAAGAGAAGCCAGGCGGACACGGTACCTTGTTGTGGAGGGCAGCTCCGGCGGGGGCAGTTGTTCCTGGTGGTGGATGCACGTCGGGCCTTGGCCAAGAGTAGAGATGATCTTGCGTCGAAGGAAAGTGAAGTCTGGTGCACCACCAGGGAAGAGACCAGCCGCGGAGTGCTCCGTCACAAGGCACCACCTTTTGGTCGCGGTACAGGGGTAGTGGCTATCCGGTTGCCGAGGTGCTCTGCACGGGCAATCCGACCACTGCGTCCTGAGGCGAATAAAAAGCGAAGTGGACTGGTTGTTCCCACCAGTCAGGGGAAGAGACTCTCCGGCAGGGAGATCTCCTCTGTCGTCGGGAAGTGGTGAGTCGGCTCAGCAGGGCTCCACCAGAGGTGTCGTCATTGCAGGTCGGCTCAGCGTTACCCTCGTCGGATTCTTAGGTCCGGTGGCGACTTCTGAAGATCCAGTCCCAAAAGCCCTGCTTTTATGCAGAAGACCCCCATTCATTCAGCCTAGCTGTCAATCAACACATGCTAAGTGGTGAGCGGGAAGGCTCACCACCTGGGCCAATCACTCCAGAGTGTGACCGGAGTTGGCAAGGCAACTCGGTCCAGGGTGCCTAAACCCCCTTCCACACCCCTGTGGTAACCCAGACAGAATGGCACCACTTTGGAGGGTCTCTGTACAGAGGCCCGCCAAAAGTGGAACAAAGGGCTCAACCTTTGGTTTAGGAGTCACAGAGACGAACACAGACGCCATTTTACAAACCGAGTTCTGGCAGAAAATACCACTCGATAAACCTATTTAAGATAAGTAGATCGGTGGTATGTCAGAGATTAATGAGAAAAAGTATCAATCTCCAACAATGGGACGAGTCCCATAGGGTTATGTTCGGGGACGAACATAACAAGTAGTTTCCACTGCCACCAGCCAAAATTCAACGAGGGGGGACGGGACAGTGCCCCCTCCAGTAACAAATCCAGGAGTAATCGAATTACCCCTACTAGTACGTCCACAATAAGATGGTTTGTACTAGTTCTGTTAGTAAATTTAGGTCTAGTAAAGCCAATGGTCACTTTACATGCCCGGGGAGATAGTAGTCAGTCCCCGGGTATGGAGTCTAGGGTGGGGGACCCGCTAGGGCGCCCCCGCGTTACGGCACGTAGGGTGCGGTGTAACACACATAGAAAAACATATGACACCCTATGGAGTAAAAGACCCCATAGCCCATCGAACACATTGACATTTCAAAAGGAATTACACACATAAATGTCCAAGAGTGGGAGAAAAGAGTCTCACTCTTGACAGGATGGAAAAAACAAACTCCAGAAATCCAGCAAAGCTGCTGGGGGACTCACTAGGTTAGGAAATTCAGCCTAAACAGAGAATTCTCCCTAACACTCGCCCCCCCCAAGACTAAGGGACAGGAGGATTTATTCCACTCCTGGATGAATCTCATACCTCTAGTCGATGACATACATCCTAGTGAGACCATCAGCATTTTGGTGGTGACACCCTGACCTGTGCTCAATGGTGAAATCAAACCCTTGCAGGCAGATCGACCATCTCAGTAGTTTTGGGTTTTCCCCTTTCATTTGCATTAACCATCTCAAGGGTTGGTGGTCAGTCTGAATGACGAAAGTAGAACCATACAAGTACGGTCTAAACTTCTTCAGAGCCCACACGATAGCAAAGCACTCTCTTTCGATTGTTGCCCACCTTGTTTCAGGATCCTTCAGCTTGCGGCTGATGAAGCAAACGGGGTGCTCCCTACCTTTCCCATCCAGTTGACTGAGTACGGCACCTATTCCTACATTGGAAGCATCTGTCTGCACAATGAAGTGTTGGTGGTAATCAGGAGATCTGAGTACTGAGGCTTGGCAAAGAGCCTTTTTCAGGTTTTCAAAAGCCTGATTGCACTCCTCGTTCCATTTAACCTTTTTAGGAAATTTGGGCGAGGAGATGACATTCAGTGGAGAAGCTATGGTCCCATAGTTCTCTATGAAATTCCTGTAATACCCAGTGAGGCCTAGGAAGGCTCTCACCTGGGTTTGAGTAGTCGGTGTTGTCCAATTTTGCACAGCTTCACTCTTACTGAGCAAAGGCCTTATTTCTCCACCGCCTACCTCATGCCCAAGATAGACTACCATACTCTGTCTAATTTGGCATTTGCTTGCCTTTATGGTCAGATTTGCTCGTCCAAGAGCCTGCAAAACATCTCTCAGGTGGGTTACATGTTCTTTCCAGGAATTGCTGAACACTGCGGTGTCATCCAAGTATGCCATGCAGAAGTCCTCCATCCCATTTAGAACCTGGTTTACCATCCGTTGAAACGTAACAGGGGCATTCTTCAGTCCGAAAGGCATTACCTTAAACTGGTATAAGCCAACGGGGGTAGAAAATGCAGTTTTCTCCTTGGCATGGTCTGTCAGGGCTATTTGCCAATAGCCTGACGTCAAGTCAAATGTGCTGAGGAACTTGGCGGCGCCAAGTTTATCCACCAACTCATCTGTTCTTGGCAAAGGGTGGGCATCAGTCTTGGTGACTGCATTTAGAGCTCTATAGTCCACGCAGAATCTAAGCTCTTTAGATCCGGCCTTTGGTACTATCACAACTGGGCTAGACCATGGACTAGTAGAGGGCTCTATTACCCCGAGATCGAGCATCTTGCTGACCTCACCTTTGATGTGGGTTCGTACGTTTTCTGACATGCGGTATCCTCTGCTTTTGACTGGCAGACAGTCACCAGTGAGTATGTCGTGCTGGCCCCAAGGGGTCAAGCCTGGTGAAAGCGAGAACAGGGAGGCAAACTGATTCAACATAGATTTGCACTCTTCTTGTTGCTCGGGTGTCAGATTGGAGGAGAGATTCACTCCTTCAATTTTTTCATCTAAAGGTAAGCCTCTGAGGAGATCCGGAAGAGCTTCACTCTCTTCTTCTTCCTCGGATGACGCTAGAAGCAACGCTCCTACATCAGGTCGCGAGACATACGCTTTAAGTCGGTTGGTGTGAAAGACTGTCGGAACCTCCTTGGGATTGCCCAAGTCCACCAGATAGTTAACCTCTCAGAGTTTACCCACTACTCGGAAGGGTCCCATCCACTTATCCTGCAATGCCCTCTGCCTTGTTGGGATCATAACGAGAACGAGCTGGTCTTGAGCGAACTCAACCATGTTAGCCTATTGATCGTGCCAGTGCTTGACCAATGCTTGTCCAGCTTTCACGTTATCGCTTGCTTCCGTCATCATGTGCGACATTCTCCTCTGGAGACCTATCACGTAGTCAGTCACTCTGACTGGCTTGGGAGAAGGAGCACTCTCCAACCCCTCCTTAATCAGGGCCAATGGACCTCTGACGGGATGACCATAGAGTAGTTCGAAGGGAGAGTAACCTACTCCCTCCTGAGGGACTTCTCTATAAGCAAAGAGAAGGCATGGCAGTAGAAGGTCCCACTTACGCTTAAGGGGTTCCTCTAAAGCACCTATCATGCTCTTCATGGTTCGGTTGAACCGTTCTACCAACCCATTGGTTTGTGGGTGGTAAGATGTTGAGAACTTGTAAGTAACTCCACAGGTTTTCCACATGGCTTTCATGTAGTGGGACATAAAGTTTGACCCCCTGTCAGAGATTACTTCCTTAGGAAACCCGACCCTAGTAAAAATACCAAGGAGGGCCTGAGCCACAGCCGGAGCTGTAACAGTCCTCATAGGAATTGCCTCAGGATACCTAGTAGCATGGTCTACTACAACAAGTATAAACCTGTTGCCTGAGGAGGTTGGAGGATCAAGGGGACCAACGATGTCAATCCCTACTCTCTCAAATGGGACTCCCACAACTGGGAGAGGCACTAACGGTGCCACATTCTTGGATCCAACCTTACCAGAGATCTGGCAGGTGTGGCAGCTCCTGCAGTGTTTTTCTACTTCGGCCCCCATCTTTGGCCAATAGAAGTAGAGCGAGAGCCTTTCCTTAGTCTTCTTGAAACTCAAGTGACCAGCCAAAGGAATCTCGTGGGCTAACTGCAAGAACTGTGGTCTGTTCTCTTGGGGTACTACAAGTCGTTTGGAGTCTCCAGGTGCAGACTCGGTCGGTTCACTGTAGAAGAGGCCATCTTCCCAGTGCAACCTGTATTTCCCAGGCTCTTGCCCTTCAGCCTGAGCTTCTGCCTGGTGGCGAAGACCTTCCAGAGTTGGACATTCTCTCTGTCCCTTACTGAAGTCTGCCCTGTTGGGTCCATCTTCTGCCAGTAAAGACTGCAGCTCAGTGTTAGGGAGAATTCTCTGTTTAGGCTGAATTTCCTAACCTAGTGAGTCCCCAGCAGCATTGCTGGATTTCTGGAGTTTGTTTTTTCCATCCTGCCAAGAGTGAGACTCTTTTCTCCCACTCTTGGACATGTATGTGTGTAATTCCTTTGAAATGTTAATGTGTTCGATGGGCTATGTGGTCTTTTACTCCATAGGGTCTCATATGTTTTTCTATGTGTGTTACACCGCACCCTACGTGTCGTAACACGGGGGCACCCTAGCGGGTCCCCCACCATAGACTCCATACCCGGGGACTGACTACTGTCTCCCCGGGCATGTAAAGTCACCATTGGCTTTACTAGACCTACATTTACTAACAGAACTAGTACCAACCATCTTATTGTGGACGTACTAGTAGGGGTAATTCGATTACTCCTGGATCTGTTACTCCAGGGGGCACTGTCCCGTCCCCCCTCGTCGGGTTTTGGCTGGTGGCAGTGGAAACTACTTGTTATGTTTGATCCCGAACATAACCCTATGGGATTCTTCCCATTGTTGGAGATTGATACTATTTCTCATTTATCTCTGACGTACCACCGATCTAGTTATCTTAAATAAGTTTATCGAGTGGTATTTTCTGCCAGAACTCGGTTTTAAAATGGCGTCTGTGTTCGTCTCTGTGACTCCTAAACCAAAGGTTGAGCCCTTTGTTCCACTTTTGGCGGGCCTCTGTACAGAGACCCTCCAAAGTGGTGCCATTCTGTCTGGGTTACCTCAGGGGTGTGGGAGGGGGTTTAGGCACCCTGGACCGAGTTGCCTTGCCAACTCAGGTCGCACTCTGGAGTGATTGGCCCAGGTGGTGAGCCTTCCCGCTCACCACTTAGCATGTGTTGATTGACAGCTAGGCTGAATGAATGGGGGTCATCTGCATAAAAGCAGGGCTTTTGGGACTGGATCTTCAGAAGTCGCCACAGGACCTAAGAATCCGACGAGGGTAACGCTGAGCCAACCTGCAACGACGACACCTCTGGTGGAGCCCTGCTGAGCCGACTCACCACTTCCCGACGACAGAGGAGATCTCCCTGCCGGAGAGTCTCTTCCCCTGACTGGTGGGAACAACCAGTCCACTTCGCTTTTTATTCGCCTCAGGATGCAGTGGTCGGTTTGCCCGTGCAGAGCACCTCGGCAACCGGATAGCCACTACCCCTGTACCGCGACCAAAAGGTGGTGCCTTGTGACGGAGCACTCCGCGGCTGGTCTCTTCCCTGGTGGTGCACCAGACTTCACTTTCCTTCGACGACGAGATCATCTCTACTCTTGGCCAAGGCCCGACGTGCATCCACCACCAGGAACAACTGCCCCCGCCGGAGCTGCCCTCCACAACAAGGTACCGTGTCCGCCTGGCTTCTCTTTCGTTTCGGTTCGAGTGAGGTGTCTTAATCCTCTCCGTTCCGCTGGGTCGCCTCCAAGCTTTGCTCATTCTTTGTTCTGAACTGGTTCAATCTGCCGATAACAATTTGCTATAAAGACTTGAATGCATCTCCACTAGAGACTTTTTAGGACATCAATCCTTGCCTCTCTCCGATTGGGCCTGGCCTCTGAACTTTACGATCTATTGTGATTCTTGCCTTCCTGCCTTGCATTGTATCTGCATAGGATTGAACTGTGTTGATTTCATAACCTGCCTATCTTTTTCTCATCCGTCCTAACTAATATTCGAGTGTCATCTAGGTTGAGGTATACACCTCTGTCTGAAAATAAGTGGTACCGGTAGAACCTAGAGTTGTCGATATTTTGGTAGGGGGATTGATCGTTTTCTACTCCGTAGAGTAATTGTGTTTGATTTGTTTGCCGTGATTTGCTTTAGTGTTTTCCATAGATGTTGTGTTATAAATAAATACCTTACTATCTTTACACTAAGCCTCGTTGCCTGTTTGCTTGTCTTACTGTGAAGAATTGCCCTATGTTGTATACTCCACATACTGCTCAACTTTTCTTGAGAGAAGTCTGACTGCTCAGCCACAGCTACCAAGTGAATCTGTGTGGTACAGACTGCTACCAAGTGGGTTCACCGCCAACGCCTGTAGTCCTTAATCTTTTGCAGTGGTCCCAGAGGGAACTGCACAGGTTTCCGCCTAACACTGGTGTACAGCGGTGGGATTTGTATCGAGTATACAGTTTAGAGTGCTTTTCGACGCTGTAGGATAACTAACCACAAAACTTTGCACTAAAAAGCAACTTTCACAAACATGTCTACGATGGAAACTTACAGTCAAGAATCCTTGTCAGGTGAAAATACTGAGAGTTTGCGAGCTCTCTGTAGGCAAGAGAATCTTTCTGTAAGAGGCAAGAAGTTAGAACTAATAGAGAGATTGCTGGCAAACCAAAGTCTGGGTACTGGTTCAGAGGAACCACTCTCCCCAGTGAATGTAGACGACAGTAATGGTGTTGATCTGAATCGTAATTCTGATAATAGCGATGAAGAGGCTGACGAGGACGGAGAGGCTAACAAAACTGTCTCCCCCGCTCCTCTACCTGCCTTACCAGCTGTGCATACGGGGCCCTTACCAGGTCCCACAAGTAACCCTGCTTATTTTTAACTTGAAAAAATGAAGCTCGAATTAGAATATAAACGGTTCTTGGCTCAATCTGAACGAAACCAAGAGCTCGAGTTCAGACGGATGAATGCCCAGGCTGAGCAGAAGCAAGCTGAGTTAAGACTCAGAGAAATAGAACTTAATCACGAGTTAGAAATGAAAAAGTTGTCTATAGAAAATGCTTCTCTCTCCTCTGGTTCCTCTAGGAGCTCCAGTCCCAAAAGACCCCGGATGCCGAAGGAATTAGTGGGTATGTATGAACCAAGATTGGATGTGTTGGATTGGTTGAAACTGTTCGAATACAATCATGGGCTCCAGGACATCATCGGGAATGCGTTGCTTCCCTGGTTGTTCTCTAGGCTCCCTCCTGTTGCGACTGATGTGGTAATGGAGTTGGGGGAGGCGGATAAGACGGATTACGAAAGTGTGAAACTAGCTTTGATAGCTAGATTCGGGAAGACCCCTTCCCAGTATCTTAAGAGGATTAGAACCCTCAAAAAGCATGATGGTACCCCTTGGGCTACCTGGGTGAGTGAAGGGTTGAAAAACTTAGAGGGATGGATTAAGGGTTAGAAAGTGAACACTTATGAGGGTATGAGAAATCTTTTTATTTTGGAGTCTATTTATGATGCCTGTTCTCCTGAGCTCAGACAGCACTTGGCTGATTCGAAGGAATTGGATTCCAGGGCACTAGCTACGGCTGCTGACTTGTGGGTTGCAAACAGGGCTACTCATAAGGATTCTGGGGCAACTCAGAAAAAGGATGAGGGAAAACGGCCTAAAAAAGACTCAAAAGAGAATTCGAATATCTCACATTCCAAAGAGGGCCCCAAACAAAACCATAAGGGTAAGCCACCGGGAAAACCACAGCAGAATAGTGTGTCTTCTGGTGCCAAACCGGAAGGAGGTCAGAACAAGCCACCATTCCAGAAAGCATTCGGTAAATGCTTTGTTTGTGGCTCGACTGACCACGTGAAAGGAGATCCCAGATGTAAGGGTGAACCTTCAGGGGTCCAGCTTGTCTCCTTAGCCTTCGCTCCAGAGGAGGAAGTCTAAATGGCAAGTGGAAACTTTCTACTGCTAGCTGACAAACCCATTGGAGTCTCAGCCAGCGTTTCTTTAGTATCTCTGGGGTTGTGGGAACAACAACATTTAGATGTCTATAATTCTATCCCCGATAATACTAAAGAGTATTATAAGGACAGTGTCCAGGTGAATGGTCAGGAGACTCCTGCCATTAGGGACACTGGGGCCAGCATAACTGTGGTGGATACATCGTTTTTTCTGGCTGAGGATGTTGCTAAGGCACCCAAACGCCTGACCAAGTTAGCTGGAGGGCCTGTGCAGATGCTTCCCCAATTACCAGTTCTCATCCAGTGTAACGACATGACTGTGAAGATACCTGTCAGCATACAGAGTGAGGTACCAGGACGCGTACTGTTGGGTAACGATTTGAAAACTCTCGGAGTTGTATCGCATACTCCCAGACCTCCTAGTAAACGGTTACAGGAGCTAACCAGACCCGCACGAGAGAGGACCATGCGCAGTACTCTCCCGGAGATGATGAAGAAAGAAATCACTCCTGCTCCACTGGAATTGTCGGCCGCTGTCTCCAAGAAATCAGAAGCGAAGGGGAAACCTAAGACTTCTATCCCGAAACCAGCCGCCAGCATTCCAGTGCAGCATACACGGACTTCCCCGCGGTTGTCCAACGTCACACCCGTAACTCCACCTCCAGCCGAGGCTGAGAGGGAGGTACAACCCTGCGTGGTAGAATTAGACTCTGAGGAAGAGCTAATGGAAGGCCAAAAACTCATTGGAGATCTGGATCCTGTTGACCATCCTGAGCTGCAGTCTTTACTGGCAGAAGGTGGACCCAGCAGGGCAGACTTCAGTAAGGGACAGAGAGAATGTCCAACTCTGGAAGGTCTTCGCCATCAGGCAGAAGCTCAGGCTGAAGGGCAAGAGCCTGGGAAATACAGGTTGCACTGGGAAGATGGCCTCTTCTACAGTGAACCGACCGAGTCTGCACCTGGAGACTACTGTCATGATCTCTGCTTCCAAAAGGTCAGGGTTTTCCCAACTCCCTTGGTAGCAGATCCATAACCCAGGTTCCGAGTGCCAACCAGTCCCAATTGGGACCTTTTGGACCCAGTCCTGGCGCCAGTGGCACCAGGCTCATAAATATGCCCAGTCCCAGCGCTGGAAGCGCCGGGCTCATAATGCTTGGGTGGACTTACCTGCAGCAGACCATGCTGCTTACTTGCCTGCCAGTTGAGCCTCTGATCCTCTTCTGTTTGGAACTACTTTTCCTGTTGGGTGGGGCAGGAGCCACTCCCTAGATTCAGAACACTGGAACTCTTCTGGAAAGCAGGAACTCTTTTCTAACCTAGGTGTGGCTGTGGAAGGAGACACCTAAGCACTACAGGAGGCTATTTAAACCACACCCGATGGATGAATCTTGCTTTGCGTTATTCTGCATCCTCTGCAGCAGAACGCTCATCGTGTCTTCTGCATCTGATCCTGGGCCTAAGGAAAAAGGCTTACCATCCTGAATCCAGTCTTCAGCAACACCTATAAAGACAAGAAAGAACAGGTTAGCATTACGGTCTTCAGTGACAGCTCTTCACTTACCTGGTCCATCGGCTGTCACCAACGCCTCGCGCTGCATTCCGGCATCTGAAAGACAAAAGCTTACCAACTCTTCGCACGCTCCGGAGGCCTTCGGCGCTGCATCCCGCATCTGAAAGACAAAACAAGGTGCGTTTAAAGACATTGGGGAACTTTAATACTCACGTGCCATTACTCCTTTCCACATCTAACCCAGTGGGTATTCCGGCACCCTGCAGCCGCTCCGAACTTGTACCTGCAAAATAAAAAGACAGTTAGAGCGCATCGTGAAGCAGGCAACAAGCGCTTACTTACGTGCTTCCAGGCGCTTCTATTCATCACACGGGCTCCATCTTCAACTCACTTCAGCCCGTCATCCGCCATCGCCGGAACCCTGCAAAACAAGAAACATCATTACTAAAGACTTTAAAGACATTAGAATTACTCAAAACTTACCGTTTGTGCAGTAAACGACGGACAGCAGTCCTCTGAAGTCAAGAGGCCTGCTCCCCTTATCCAGTGAAGAAACTGGTTACAGCACCCTGCCCTGAGGCAGATGGAGAGCACGGCGTTCACTTACCTAAGGTGAGAGCGTTAACCTTTGGGGTTCTACAGGAGAAGAGAAAGGGAAGAAGAGAGAGACATTCAATAACCCAGTTCCTTAATCCCATATTTTCTATCTGCAGACATCTTACCCTTCGAGTCAGACATACAGTGCACAGAGGTCCAGCCCAAAGAGCCAGCCGTGTGTTACACATCACCTTTGAAGATACGGTATACGCCCAGTGAAGACCGGCGCCTCTACGGGAATCATGTGAGCGTTACAGAACGCAAAGCCTACCACAAAACTCCCGTCCAGGCGCTATGGAAACCTCGGATACCAACCAGCTAGCCCAGTTACTTGGGGAACTAAGGGCAGAAGTGCATGCAGCCCGTCAGGAAACGAACGCTCTAAGAAGGGAACTGATTATTTCCATGGAGCGAACAGATGATCTCGCTAGACAACTGCTACAGTCACAAGCCGGACAGACCCCGTTACCCGCATCTGGGGGAAATCTTCCTTCTACATCCTCTATGAATCCAGTGCAGATCAACCTACCTGGGAATGTACCTCTGGCTCCGCCCGAACGATTTTCTGGTGACCCAAAGTGGTTTGCAGTATTTATCAATCAGTGCCGGTTGCATTTCTTATGCCGGCCAGCAGCCTTTCCAACTGATCAAGCTGAAGTAGCTTTCGTGCTTTCGTACCTTAGTGGCAATGCGGCAGACTGGTCGATCCTTTTAGTAAATCAAGATGATCCGGTCCTCCATGATTTTCAAGCTTTTCAGCTCAGTATGGAAAAACTGTTGGCAAGACATTCACAGGGGCAGGCCTTGGACAATGAGCTTCTTTCGTTGCGACAAGGTAATCAAGACCTTTTGGCTTATATTGCGTCTTTCAACAGACTGATAGTGGAAACTCAATGGCCTGAGGACAAAAGGATTACGCTGTTTTATAGAGGTCTACGTGGAGAGCTCAAAGATGTGTTAGCCCAAGTAGTGAATCCCCCACAAGATTGTTCGGACTATATAGACTTAGTCGTTCAAATAGATCACAGACTGCAGAACAGGAAGGCCGATCGTTCCAAGTTTGATGCTCGAGTATTTTCCAAACCGCCAACTCCTTCCAAAGGAGTAGACTCCGGGGAACCCATGCAAATAGGGGGTCTGAAAGGTCCTCTAACACAAAAGGAGCGGGAAAGGAGAAAACAGTTGCAATTATGCCTCTATTGCGGAAACTCAGGGCACTTTCTTCGAGACTGTCCGGTGAAACCTGCCAAGAAGGCAGTAGGAGCTGCAGTTACCAAAGTTACAAACTCTGAGCAGGGAAACGACCTCGCCCGACAAGAATAGAGGTCCTCTTGCCGAGCGTGAAAACCAGTTCCGTGACCTCGCATTTCGTGATACCTATGGTCCTCATTAGCCCTGATAATCCGGATCGATTACATGCAATTGAAGCTTACGTCGACAGCGGTGCCATCGGCAATTATGTGGATCATGAAATGGTTTTGAGGATGAATCTAACTCTTTGTCCCAAGGCTGTAAAGGACGTCATTACTACGGTGGATGGTACGGAGATAGCCTCCGGGCCAGTAACGCATACCACTCAAGAGGTGACGCTAGTAAGTCAAGATGGACACCATGAGAAGATCGTGTTCGATGTGATCAAGGCCCCTCAGTTTCAGATTATTCTAGGAATATCTTGGTTAGAGAAACACGATCCTCTGATCGATTGGCGAGCAAGAACGGTCCAGTTTCCAGAATGTGTCTCGACTTGTCACCCTCCACCTGGTGTTGCACTGGCAGCAATTTCTTCAGAGACTCCCCAGTTACCTCCCGAATACCTAGAATACCAAGATGTTTTCCAGAAGGATCAGGCTAACTCTCTACCTCCTCATAGGTCTTATGACTGCCAGATAGACCTGATACCTGGATCTACTCCTCCTTGTCGTAGAATTTATGCCCTCACCGAGCCTGAGAACCTTCACCTTCGACAATACCTGGATCAATACCTGGCAAATGGGTTTATTCATCCTTCCAAGTCCCCTGCTTCTTCAGCTTTGTTCTTCGTTCCAAAAAAGGAAGGAGACCTTAGAACTTGTATAGATTATCGCTCCCTGAACCAGATCACCGTTAAGAATAGATATCCGTTACCTTTGATCCCTGAACTCCTGGACCAAGTCAGAAAAGCATGCATATATACAAAGCTGGATCTTAGAGGAGCTTACCACTTGGTACGAGTAAAAGAGGGCGATGAATGGAAGACGGCCTTCCGCACCAAGTATGGGCTATTTGAATATCAGGTCATGCCCTTCGGACTTTGCAATGCCCCGGCCGCCTTTCAATATTTTATGAACGATGTCCTCAGAGAGCTCATAGATGTGTGTGTTGTTGTTTACATTGACGACATCCTCGTTTATTCTTCATCGGAATCTGAACATCGGAAACACGTGAAAATGGTCCTCGAAAGATTGCGTCAACACAAACTTTTCGCTAAGTTGGAAAAATGTGTTTTCAACGTGACTGAAGTTGAATTCTTGGGATTCATATTATCACCTGGCGGAGTGCGTATGGATTCAAAGAAGGTCGATGCAGTTCTCAAATGGCCATCACCATCCTCCGTAAAAGGTGTGCAAAGCATGTTAGGCTTCGCTAACTTTTACCGCAGGTTTATCCCCGAATTCTCTCGAATAGTCCAGCCCATCACTGCCTTGTTAAAGAAAAACAAACGTTTTGAATGGTCTACCGAGGCGGAACAAGCTTTCCAGGATTTGAAGACTAAATTTATCTCTGCACCAATCTTAAAACACCCTCGCTCCGAACTCCCCTACATCGTGGAAACTGATGCTTCAAGCCTTGCCATGGGGGCAGTTCTATCACAAAAGGACCCGGTAACCAATCAGTTGCATCCCGTGGCATTTTGGTCCCGCAAATTCTCGCCTCCTGAAATCAATTACACGATTACTGACAAGGAACTTCTGGCTATCAAGTCTGCCTTTAAGGCTTGGCGGCATTATCTGCTGGGGGCCCGACACACCGTTACTGTGATTACGGATCACCGAAACCTGCAATATTTGAAAACCGCAAAAGCCCAATCCTCTAGACAACTCCGTTGGGCATTATTCTTTGCCGAGTTTGACTTCATAATTACCTATCGACCTGGTACAAAGAACGGTAAAGCTGATGCCCTTTCTCGGATGGGAGTGGAAGAACACTTGATCTACCCTAAACCTGTACCAATCATTCCCGAACAAAGAATTCTGGGTGTAATCGCCACAGAATCCATAGAGGAAGTTAAGGATAAAGCCAGGCAACTTGTAACTCCAGCAGACATACAGAATTGGCATCTGCAGGGAAAGGACTTTGCAGTAAAGGACAACTTATTGTATTTCCAAGAACGATTATACCTACCTAGCACAGATTTACAGAAAAAAGTAATCTCTTGTTATCACGATTCTTTAATAGAAGGACATCCCGGTATGGCCAAGACCTCAGAAAAGATCAAGCGCTACTTCTGGTGGCCGTCTTGGAAAAAAGATATCAGAGACTTTATAATGTCCTGTGGAGTATGCGCCCAAAACAAGAGTCAAAAGGAAAGACCAGCAGGCCTCTTACGCCCTATTGACATCCCACCTCGCCCTTGGCATACGCTTTCTATGGACTTCATCACCGATCTACCTCCATGCTCCGGATACAATACGATTCTAGTAATCATGGACTTATTCTCCAAGATGGCGCATTTCATTCCGCTCAAAGGCTTGCCAACAGCAGCAACTCTGGCCCGAGAATTTCTCGAAAACATCGTCCGACTGCACGGTTTTCCTTCGGTTCTAATTTCGGATCGAGGTAGTCAATTTATTTCTCATTTTTGGCAAAGTTGCTGTCGGTCGGCTCAAATTGATGTGAGACTATCGACCAGTCACCACCCTCAGACCGACGGACAAACCGAGAGGACCAATCAAACTCTGGAACAGTATTTACGCTGCATGCTGCAACAAACTGAAAAAACTTGGAAAGACATCCTTTGGATAGCCGAATATGCCTACAATAACTCTGTCCATTCGGGAACTGGGAAAACCCCATTTTTTCTTTTGTACGGCAGTCACCCTCGAACCTCGGAGTTGGATCCCCTTCAAGATCTTGAAACACCAGCAGTAGACTACCTGCATTCTACAATCACCCAAGCCTTTAAGGAAGCTGTTTCTCACCTTCAAAGGGCTAAAGAACAATACAAGAAAGGAGCAGATCAACATCGGAAGGAAGCCCCTCAATATCAAGTAGGGGATCAAGTCTGCTTATCCACCAAATATCTACCTCTAAAAGGGCCACGCACATTAAACCCAAGATACCTTGGTCACTATTCCATCACTACCATAGTAAACCCAGTAGCGGTCAAGTTGGACTTGCCCCCGCACATGAAGATACATCCGGTCTTCCACGTCTCTCTATTAAAACCCGTGCAACCTCAAACCTGACTAACTAAATCTCCAAAACCTATCCTAGTTGATGGAGAACTCGAGTTTGAAGTCAAAAGCATTCTGGACTCCAAGATCTCCAAATCTAAACTATTTTACCTAATTGACTGGAAAGGCTACGGCCCCCAAGAGAGATCCTGGGAACCTGCTGAATATGTCCACGCTCCTCGCCTAATCAAAAGATTTCACCGAACATTTCCTGACAAGCCAAAACCCCCGGAGAAGCCCGGTTTGGGAGGGGCCTTGAGGGGGGGTACTGTCATGATCTCTGCTTCCAAAAGGTCAGGGTTTTCCCAACTCCCTTGGAAGCAGATCCATAACCCAGGTTCCGAGTGCCAACCAGTCCCAATTGGGACCTTTTGGACCCGGTCCTGGCGCCAGTTGCACCAGGCTCATAAATATGCCCAGTCCCAGCGCTGGAAGCGCCGGGCTCATAATGCTTGGGTGGACTTACCTGCAGCAGACCATGCTGCTTACTTGCCTGCCAGTTGAGCCTCTGATCCTCTTCTGTTTGGAACTACTTTTCCTGTTGGGTGGGGCAGGAGCCACTCCCTAGATTCAGAACATTGGAACTCTTCTGGAAAGCAGGAACTCTTTTCTTACCTAGGCGTGGCTGTGGAAGGAGACACCTAAGCACTACAGGAGGCTATTTAAACCACACCCGATGGATGAATCTTGCTTTGCGTTATTCTGCATCCTCTGCAGCAGAACGCTCATCGTGTCTTCTGCATCTGATCCTGGGCCTAAGGAAAAAGGCTTACCATCCTGAATCCAGTCTTCAGCAACACCTATAAAGACAAGAAAGAACAGGTTAGCATTACGGTCTTCAGTGACAGCTCTTCACTTACCTGGTCCATCGGCTGTCACCAACGCCTCGCACTGCATTCCGGCATCTGAAAGACAAAAGCTTACCAACTCTTCGCACGCTCCGGAGGCCTTCGGCGCTGCATCCCACATCTGAAAGACAAAACAAGGTGCGTTTAAAGACATTGGGGAACTTTAATACTCACGTGCCATTACTCCTTTCCACATCTAACCCAGTGGGTATTCCGGCACCCTGCAGCCGCTCCGAACTTGTACCTGCAAAATAAAAAGACAGTTAGAGCGCATCGTGAAGCAGGCAACAAGCGCTTACTTACGTGCTTCCAGGCGCTTCTATTCATCACACGGGCTCCATCTTCAACTCACTTCAGCCCGTCATCCGCCATCGCCGGAACCCTGCAAAACAAGAAACATCATTACTAAAGACTTTAAAGACATTAGTATTACTCGAAACTTACCGTTCGTGCAGTAAACGACGGACAGCAGTCCTCTGAAGTCAAGAGGCCTGCTCCCCTTATCCAGTGAAGAAACTGGTTACAGCACCCTGCCCTGAGGCAGATGGAGAGCACGGCGTTCACTTACCTAAGGTGAGAGCGTTAACCTTTGGGGTTCTACAGGAGAAGAGAAAGGGAAGAAGAGAGAGACATTCAATAACCCAGTTCCTTAATCCCATATTTTCTATCTGCAGACATCTTACCCTTCGAGTCAGACATACAGTGCACAGAGGTCCAGCCCAAAGAGCCAGCCGTGTGTTACACATCACCTTTGAAGATACGGTATACGCCCAGTGAAGACCGGCGCCTCTACGGGAATCATGTGAGCGTTACAGAACGCAAAGCCTACCACAAAACTCCCGTCCAGGCGCTATGGAAACCTCGGATAC
This sequence comes from Ambystoma mexicanum, assembly GCF_040938575.1. Taxonomy (NCBI): domain Eukaryota; kingdom Metazoa; phylum Chordata; class Amphibia; order Caudata; family Ambystomatidae; genus Ambystoma; species Ambystoma mexicanum. Next base: position 944,430,341 of record NC_090926.1, read on the forward strand.
CAACCAGCTAGCCCAGTTACTTGGGGAACTAAGGGCAGAAGTGCATGCAGCCCGTCAGGAAACGAACGCTCTAAGAAGGGAACTGATTATTTCCAAGGAGCGAACAGATGATCTCGCTAGACAATTGCTACAGTCACAAGCCGGACAGACCCCGTTACCCGCATCTGGGGGAAATCTTCCTTCTACATCCTCTATGAATCCAGTGCAGATCAACCTACCTGGGAATGTACCTCTGGCTCCGCCCGAACGATTTTCTGGTGACCCAAAGTGGTTTGCAGTATTTATCAATCAGTGCCGGTTGCATTTCTTATGCCGGCCAGCAGCCTTTCCAACTGATCAAGCTGAAGTAGCTTTCGTGCTTTCGTACCTTAGTGGCAATGCGGCAGACTGGTCGATCCTTTTAGTAAATCAAGATGATCCGGTCCTCCATGATTTTCAAGCTTTTCAGCTCAGTATGGAAAAACTGTTGGCAAGACATTCACAGGGGCAGGCCTTGGACAATGAGCTTCTTTCGTTGCGACAAGGTAATCAAGACCTTTTGGCTTATATTGCGTCTTTCAACAGACTGATAGTGGAAACTCAATGGCCTGAGGACAAAAGGATTACGCTGTTTTATAGAGGTCTACGTGGAGAGCTCAAAGATGTGTTAGCCCAAGTAGTGAATCCCCCACAAGATTGTTCGGACTATATAGACTTAGTCGTTCAAATAGATCACAGACTGCAGAACAGGAAGGCCGATCGTTCCAAGTTTGATGCTCGAGTATTTTCCAAACCGCCAACTCCTTCCAAAGGAGTAGACTCCGGGGAACCCATGCAAATAGGGGGTCTGAAAGGTCCTCTAACACAAAAGGAGCGGGAAAGGAGAAAACAGTTGCAATTATGCCTCTATTGCGGAAACTCAGGGCACTTTCTTCGAGACTGTCCGGTGAAACCTGCCAAGAAGGCAGTAGGAGCTGCAGTTACCAAAGTTACAAACTCTGAGCAGGGAAACGACCTCGCCCGACAAGAATAGAGGTCCTCTTGCCGAGCGTGAAAACCAGTTCCGTGACCTCGCATTTCGTGATACCTATGGTCCTCATTAGCCCTGATAATCCGGATCGATTACATGCAATTGAAGCTTACGTCGACAGCGGTGCCATCGGCAATTATGTGGATCATGAAATGGTTTTGAGGATGAATCTAACTCTTTGTCCCAAGGCTGTAAAGGACGTCATTACTACGGTGGATGGTACGGAGATAGCCTCCGGGCCAGTAACGCATACCACTCAAGAGGTGACGCTAGTAAGTCAAGATGGACACCATGAGAAGATCGTGTTCGATGTGATCAAGGCCCCTCAGTTTCAGATTATTCTAGGAATACCTTGGTTAGAGAAACACGATCCTCTGATCGATTGGCGAGCAAGAACGGTCCAGTTTCCAGAATGTGTCTCTACTTGTCACCCTCCACCTGGTGTTGCACTGGCAGCAATTTCTTCAGAGACTCCCCAGTTACCTCCGGAATACCTAGAATACCAAGATGTTTTCCAGAAGGATCAGGCTAACTCTCTACCTCCTCATAGGTCTTATGACTGCCAGATAGACCTGATACCTGGATCTACTCCTCCTTGTAGTAGAATTTATGCCCTCACCGAGCCTGAGAACCTTCACCTTCGACAATACCTGGATCAATACCTGGCAAATGGGTTTATTCATCCTTCCAAGTCCCCTGCTTCTTCAGCTTTGTTCTTCGTTCCAAAAAAGGAAGGAGACCTTAGAACTTGTATAGATTATCGCTCCCTGAACCAGATCACCGTTAAGAATAGATATCCGTTACCTTTGATCCCTGAACTCCTGGACCAAGTCAGAAAAGCATGCATATATACAAAGCTGGATCTTAGAGGAGCTTACCACTTGGTACGAGTAAAAGAGGGCGATGAATGGAAGACGGCCTTCCGCACCAAGTATGGGCTATTTGAATATCAGGTCATGCCCTTCGGACTTTGCAATGCCCCGGCCGCCTTTCAATATTTTATGAACGATGTCCTCAGAGAGCTCATAGATGTGTGTGTTGTTGTTTACATTGACGACATCCTCGTTTATTCTTCATCGGAATCTGAACATCGGAAACACGTGAAAATGGTCCTCGAAAGATTGCGTCAACACAAACTTTTCGCTAAGTTGGAAAAATGTGTTTTCAACGTGACTGAAGTTGAATTCTTGGGATTCATATTATCACCTGGCGGAGTGCGTATGGATTCAAAGAAGGTCGATGCAGTTCTCAAATGGCCATCACCATCCTCCGTAAAAGGTGTGCAAAGCATGTTAGGCTTCGCTAACTTTTACCGCAGGTTTATCCCCGAATTCTCTCGAATAGTCCAGCCCATCACTGCCTTGTTAAAGAAAAACAAACGTTTTGAATGGTCTACCGAGGCGGAACAAGCTTTCCAGGATTTGAAGACTAAATTTATCTCTGCACCAATCTTAAAACACCCTCGCTCCGAACTCCCCTACATCGTGGAAACTGATGCTTCAAGCCTTGCCATGGGGGCAGTTCTATCACAAAAGGACCCGGTAACCAATCAGTTGCATCCCGTGGCATTTTGGTCCCGCAAATTCTCGCCTCCTGAAATCAATTACACGATTACTGACAAGGAACTTCTGGCTATCAAGTCTGCCTTTAAGGCTTGGCGGCATTATCTGCTGGGGGCCCGACACACCGTTACTGTGATTACGGATCACCGAAACCTGCAATATTTGAAAACCGCAAAAGCCCAATCCTCTAGACAACTCCGTTGGGCATTATTCTTTGCCGAGTTTGACTTCATAATTACCTATCGACCTGGTACAAAGAACGGTAAAGCTGATGCCCTTTCTCGGATGGGAGTGGAAGAACACTTGATCTACCCTAAACCTGTACCAATCATTCCCGGACAAAGAATTCTGGGTGTAATCGCCACAGAATCCATAGAGGAAGTTAAGGATAAAGCCAGGCAACTTGTAACTCCAGCAGACATACAGAATTGGCATCTGCAGGGAAAGGACTTTGCAGTAAAGGACAACTTATTGTATTTCCAAGAACGATTATACCTACCTAGCACAGATTTACAGAAAAAAGTAATCTCTTGTTATCACGATTCTTTAATAGAAGGACATCCCGGTATGGCCAAGACCTCAGAAAAGATCAAGCGCTACTTCTGGTGGCCGTCTTGGAAAAAAGATATCAGAGACTTTATAATGTCCTGTGGAGTATGCGCCCAAAACAAGAGTCAAAAGGAAAGACCAGCAGGCCTCTTACGCCCTATTGACATCCCACCTCGCCCTTGGCATACGCTTTCTATGGACTTCATCACCGATCTACCTCCATGCTCCGGATACAATACGATTCTAGTAATCGTGGACTTATTCTCCAAGATGGCGCATTTCATTCCGCTCAAAGGCTTGCCAACAGCAGCAACTCTGGCCCGAGAATTTCTCGAAAACATCGTCCGACTGCACGGTTTTCCTTCGGTTCTAATTTCGGATCGAGGTAGTCAATTTATTTCTCATTTTTGGCAAAGTTGCTGTCGGTCGGCTCAAATTGATGTGAGACTATCGACCAGTCACCACCCTCAGACCGACGGACAAACCGAGAGGACCAATCAAACTCTGGAACAGTATTTACGCTGCATGCTGCAACAAACTGAAAAAACTTGGAAAGACATCCTTTGGATAGCCGAATATGCCTACAATAACTCTGTCCATTCAGGAACTGGGAAAACCCCATTTTTTCTTTTGTACGGCAGTCACCCTCGAACCTCGGAGTTGGATCCCCTTCAAGATCTTGAAACACCAGCAGTAGACTACCTGCATTCTACAATCACCCAAGCCTTTAAGGAAGCTGTTTCTCACCTTCAAAGGGCTAAAGAACAATACAAGAAAGGAGCAGATCAACATCGGAAGGAAGCCCCTCAATATCAAGTAGGGGATCAAGTCTGTTTATCCACCAAATATCTACCTCTAAAAGGGCCACGCACATTCAACCCAAGATACCTTGGTCACTATTCCATCACTACCATAGTAAACCCAGTAGCGGTCAAGTTGGACTTGCCCCCGCACATGAAGATACATCCGGTCTTCCACGTCTCTCTATTAAAACCCGTGCAACCTCAAACCTGACTAACTAAATCTCCAAAACCTATCCTAGTTGATGGAGAACTCGAGTTTGAAGTCAAAAGCATTCTGGACTCCAAGATCTCCAAATCTAAACTATTTTACCTAATTGACTGGAAAGGCTACGGCCCCCAAGAGAGATCCTGGGAACCTGCTGAATATGTCCACGCTCCTCGCCTAATCAAAAGATTTCACCGAACATTTCCTGACAAGCCAAAACCCCCGGAGAAGCCCGGTTTGGGAGGGGCCTTGAGGGGGGGTACTGTCATGATCTCTGCTTCCAAAAGGTCAGGGTTTTCCCAACTCCCTTGGAAGCAGATCCATAACCCAGGTTCCGAGTGCCAACCAGTCCCAATTGGGACCTTTTGGACCCAGTCCTGGCGCCAGTGGCACCAGGCTCATAAATATGCCCAGTCCCAGCGCTGGAAGCGCCGGGCTCATAATGCTTGGGTGGACTTACCTGCAGCAGACCATGCTGCTTACTTGCCTGCCAGTTGAGCCTCTGATCCTCTTCTGTTTGGAACTACTTTTCCTGTTGGGTGGGGCAGGAGCCACTCCCTAGATTCAGAACATTGGAACTCTTCTGGAAAGCAGGAACTCTTTTCTTACCTAGGCGTGGCTGTGGAAGGAGACACCTAAGCACTACAGGAGGCTATTTAAACCACACCCGATGGATGAATCTTGCTTTGCGTTATTCTGCATCCTCTGCAGCAGAACGCTCATCGTGTCTTCTGCATCTGATCCTGGGCCTAAGGAAAAAGGCTTACCATCCTGAATCCAGTCTTCAGCAACACCTATAAAGACAAGAAAGAACAGGTTAGCATTACGGTCTTCAGTGACAGCTCTTCACTTACCTGGTCCATCGGCTGTCACCAACGCCTCGCACTGCATTCCGGCATCTGAAAGACAAAAGCTTACCAACTCTTCGCACGCTCCGGAGGCCTTCGGCGCTGCATCCCACATCTGAAAGACAAAACAAGGTGCGTTTAAAGACATTGGGGAACTTTAATACTCACGTGCCATTACTCCTTTCCACATCTAACCCAGTGGGTATTCCGGCACCCTGCAGCCGCTCCGAACTTGTACCTGCAAAATAAAAAGACAGTTAGAGCGCATCGTGAAGCAGGCAACAAGCGCTTACTTACGTGCTTCCAGGCGCTTCTATTCATCACACGGGCTCCATCTTCAACTCACTTCAGCCCGTCATCCGCCATCGCCGGAACCCTGCAAAACAAGAAACATCATTACTAAAGACTTTAAAGACATTAGTATTACTCGAAACTTACCGTTCGTGCAGTAAACGACGGACAGCAGTCCTCTGAAGTCAAGAGGCCTGCTCCCCTTATCCAGTGAAGAAACTGGTTACAGCACCCTGCCCTGAGGCAGATGGAGAGCACGGCGTTCACTTACCTAAGGTGAGAGCGTTAACCTTTGGGGTTCTACAGGAGAAGAGAAAGGGAAGAAGAGAGAGACATTCAATAACCCAGTTCCTTAATCCCATATTTTCTATCTGCAGACATCTTACCCTTCGAGTCAGACATACAGTGCACAGAGGTCCAGCCCAAAGAGCCAGCCGTGTGTTACACATCACCTTTGAAGATACGGTATACGCCCAGTCAAGACCGGCGCCTCTACGGGAATCAGGTGAGCGTTACAACTACAAACGCCTTGTAGTACCCCAAGAGAACAGACCACAGTTCTTGCAGTTAGCCCACGAGATTCCTTTGGCTGGTCACTTGAGTTTCAAGAAGACTAAGGAAAGGCTCTCGCTCTACTTCTATTGGCCAAAGATGTGGGCCGAAGTAGAAAAACACTACAGGAGCTGCCACACCTGCCAGATCTCTGGTAAGGTTGGATCCAAGAATGTGGCACCGTTAGTGCCTCTCCCGGTTGTGGGAGTCCCATTTGAGAGAGCAGGAATTGACATCGTTGGTCCCCTTGATCCTCCAACCTCCTCAGGCAACAGGTTTATACTTGTTGTAGTAGACCATGCTACTAGGTATCCTGAGGCAATTCCTATGAGGACTGTTACAGCTCCGGCTGTGGCTAAGGCCCTCCTTGGTATTTTTACCAGGGTCGGGTTTCCTAAGGAAGTAATCTCTGACAGGGGGTCAAACTTTATGTCCCACTACATGAAAGTCATGTGGAAAACCTGCGGAGTAACTTACAAGTTCTCAACGGCTTACCACCCACAAACCAATTGGTTGGTAGAACGGTTCAACCGAACCATGAAGAGCATGATAGGTGCTCTAGAGGAACCCCTTAAGCGTAAGTGGGACCTTCTATTGCCATGCCTTCTCTTTGCTTATAGAGAAGTCCCTGAGGAGGGAGTAGGTTACTCTCCCTTCGAACTACTCTATGGTCATCCCGTCAGAGGTCCATTGGCCCTGATTAAGGAGGGGTTGGAGAGTGCTCCTTCCCCCAAGCCAGTCAGAGTGACTGACTACGTGATAGGTCTCCAGAGGAGAATGTCGCACATGATGACGGAAGCAAGCGATAACTTGAAAGCTGGACAAGCATTGGTCAAGCACTGGCACGATCAAAAGGCTAACATGGTTGAGTTCGCTCAAGACCAGCTCGTTCTCGTTATGATCCCAACAAGGCAGAAGGCCTTGCAAGATAAGTGAATGGGACCCTACCGAGTAGTGGGTAAACTCGGAGAGGTTAACTATCTGGTGGACTTGGGCAATCCCAAGGAAGCTCCGCCAGTCTTTCACACCAACCGACTTAAAGCGTATGTCTCACGACCTGATGTAGGAGCGTTGCTTCTAGCATCATCCGAGGAAGAAGAAGAGAGTGAAGCTCTTCCGGATCTCCTCAGAGGCTTACCTTTAGATGAAAAAATTGAAGGAGTGAATCTCTCCTCCAATCTGACACCCGAGCAACAAGAAGAGTGCAAATCTATGTTGAATCAGTTTGCCTCTCTGTTCTCGCTTTCACCAGGCTTGACCCCTTGGGGCCAGCACGACATACTCACTGGTGACTATCTGCCGGTCAAAAGCAGAGGATACCGCATGTCAGAAAATGTACGAACCCACATCAAAGGTGAGGTCAGCAAGATGCTTGATCTCGGGGTAATAGAGCCCTCTACTAGTCCATGGTCTAGCCCAGTTGTGTTAGTACCAAATGCCGGATCTAAAGAACTTAGATTCTGCGTGGATTATAGAGCTCTTAATGCAGTCACCACGACTGATGCCCAACCTTTGCCAAGAACAGATGAGTTGGTGGATAAACTTGGTGCCGCTAAGTTCTTCAGCACATTTGACTTGACGTCAGGCTATTGGCAAATAGCCCTGACAGACCATGCCAAGGAGAAAACTGCATTTTCTACCCCCGTTGGCTTATACCAGTTTAAGGTAATGCCTTTCGGACTGAAGAATGCACCTGCTACGTTTCAACGGATGGTAAACCAGGTTCTGAATGGGATGGAGGACTTCTGCATGGCATACTTGGATGACATCGCAGTGTTCAGCAATTCCTGGGAAGAACATGTAATCCACCTGAGAGATGTCTTGCAGGCTCTTGGACGAGCCAATCTGACCATAAAGGCAAGTAAATGCCAAATTGGACAGAGTAAGGTAGTCTATCTTGGGCATGAGGTAGGCGGTGGAGAAATAAGGCCTTTGCTGAGTAAGATTGAAGCTGTTCAAAATTGGACAACACCGACTACTCAAACCCAGGTGAGAGCCTTCCTAGGCCTCACTGGGTATTACAGGAATTTCATAGAGAACTATGGGACCATAGCTTCTCCACTGAATGTCATCTCCTCGCCCAAATTTCCTAAAAAGGTTAAATGGAACAAGGAGTGCAATCAGGCTTTTGAAAACCTGAAACAGGCTCTTTGCCAAGCCCCACTACTCAGAGCTCCTGATTACCGCCAACACTTCATTGTGCAGACAGACGCTTCCAATGTAGGGATAGGTGCCGTACTCAGTCAACTGGATGGGAAAGGTAGGGAGCACCCTGTTTGCTTCATCAGCCGCAAGCTGAAGGATCCTGAAACAAGGTGGGCAACAATCGAAAGAGAGTGCTTTGCTATCGTGTGGGCTCTGAAGAAGTTTAGGCCGTACTTGTATGGTTCTACTTTTGTTATTCAGATTGACCACCAACTCTTGAGATGGTTAATGCAAATGAAAGGGGAGAACCCAAAACTATTGAGGTGGTCGATCTGCCTGCAAGGGTTTGATTTCACCATTGAGCACAGGTCAGGGTGTCACCACCAAAATGCTGATGGTCTCTCTAGGATGTATGTCATCGACTAGAGGTATGAGATTCATCCAGGAGTGGATTAAATCCTCCTGTCCCTTAGTCTGAGGGGGGCGAGTGTTAGGGAGAATTCTCTGTTTAGGCTGAATTTCCTAACCTAGTGAGTCCCCCAGCAGCTTTGCTGGATTTCTGGAGTTTGTTTTTTCCATCCTGCCAAGAGTGAGACTCTTTTCCTCCACTCCTGGACATGTATGTGTGTAATTCCTTTGAAATGTCAATGTGTTCGATGGGCTATGGGGTCTTTTACTCCATAGGGTCTCATATGTTTTTCTATGTGTGTTACACCGCACCCTACGTGTCGTAACACGGGGGCGCCCTAGCGGGTCCCCCACCGTAGACTCCATACCCGGGGACTGACTACTGTCTCCCCGGGCATGTAAAGTAACCATTGGCTTTACTAGACCTCAATTTACTAACAGAACTAGTACCAACCATCCTATTGTGGACGTACTACTAGGGGTAATTCGATTACTCCCGGATCTGTTACTCGAGGGGTCACTGTCCCATCCCCCCTCGTCGAGTGGCTGGTGGCAGTGGAAACTACTTGTTATGTTCGATCCCGAACATAACCCTATGGGATTCGGCCCATTGTTGGAGATTGATACTTTTTCTCATTAATCTCTGACGTACCACCGATCTACTTATCTTAAATAAGTTTATCGAGTGGTATTTTCTGCCAGAACTCGGTTTTAAAATGGCGTCTGTGTTCGTCTCTGTGACTCCTAAACCAAAGGTTGAGCCCTTTGTTCCACTTTTGGCAGGCCTCTGTACAGACACCCTCCAAAGTGGTGCCATTCTGTCTGGGTTACCTCAGGGGTGTGGGAGGGGGTTTAGGCACCCTGGACCGAGTTGCCTTGCCAACTCAGGTCGCACTCTGGAGTGATTGGCCCAGGTGGTGAGCCTTCCCGCTCACCACTTAGCATGTGTTGATTGACAGCTAGGCTGAATGAATGGGGGTCTTCTGCATAAAAGCAGGGCTTTTGGGACTGGATCTTCAGAAGTCGCCACAGGACCTAAGAATCCGACGAGGGTAACGCCGAGCCGACCTGCACGATGACACCTCCGGTGGAGCCCTGCGGAACCGACTCACCACTTCCCGACGACAGAGGAGATCTCCCTGCCCGAGAGTCTCTTCCCCTGACTGGTGGGAACGACCAGTCCCCTTTGCTTTTTATTCGCCTCAGGACGCAGTGGTCGAATTGCCCGTGCAGAGCACCTCGGCAACTGGATAGCCACTACCACTGTACCGCGACCAAAAGGTGGTGCCTTGTGACGGAGCACTCCGCGGCTGCTCTCTTCCCTGGTGGTGCACCGGACTTCACTTTCCTTCGACGACGAGATCATCTCTACTCTTAGCCAAGACCCGACGTGCATCCACCACCAGGAACGACTGCCCCCGCCGGAGCTGCCCTCCACGACAAGGTACCGTGTCCGCCTGGCTTCCCATTCGTTCGGTTCGAGTGAGGTGTCTTAATCCTCTCCGTTCCGCTGGATTGCCTCCAAGCTTTGCTGATTCTTTGTTCTGAACTGGTTCAATCTGCCGATAACAATTTGCTATAAAGACTTGAATGCATCTCCACTAGAGACTTTTTGGGACATCCCGCCTTCCCTCTCTCCGAGTGGGCCTGGCCTCTGAACTTTACCATCTATTGCGATTCTTGCCTTCCTGCCTTGCATTTTATCCGCATAGGATTGAACTGTGTTGATTTCATAACCTGGCTATCTTTTTCTCTCCCGTCCTAACTAATATTCGAGTGTCATCTAGGTTGAGGTATACACCTCTGTCTGAAAATAAGTGGTACCGGTAGAACCTAGAGTTGTCGATATTTTGCTAGGGGGATTGATCGTTTTCTACTTCGTAGATTAATTGTGTTTGATTTGTTTGCCGTGATTTGCTTTAGTGTTTTCCATAGATGTTGTGTTATAAATAAATACCTGACTATCTTTACACTAAGCCTTGTTGCGTGTTTGCTTGTCTTGCTGTGAAGAATTGCCCTATGTTGTATACTCCACATACTGACCAACTTTTCTTGAGAGAAGTCTGACTGCTCAGCCAAAGCTACCAAGTGAATCTGTGTGGTGCAGACTGCTACCAAGTGGGTTCACCGCCAACGCCTGTAGTCCTAAATCTTTTGCAGTGGTCCCAGAGGGAACTGCACAGGTTTCCGCCTAACAACGGAGCACTCCGCGGCTGGTCTCTTCCCTGGTGGTGCACCGGACTTCACTTTCCTTCGACGATGAGATCATCTCTACTCTTGGCCAAGACCCGACGTGCATCCACCACCAGGAACAACTGCCCCCGCCGGATCTGCCCTCCACAACAAGGTACCGTGTCCGCCTGGCTTCCCTTTTGTTCGGTTCGAGTGAGGTGTCTTAATCCTCTCCGTTCCGCTGGGTCGCCTCCAAGCTTTGCTCATTCTTTGTTCTGAACTGGTTCAATCTGCCGATAACAATTTGCTATACAGACTTGAATGCAACTCCACTAGAGACTTTTTGGGACATCGCGCCTTGCCTCTCTCCGAGTGGGCCTGGCTTCTGAACTTTACGATCTTTTCTGATTCTTGCCTTCCTGCCTTGCATTTTATCCGCATAGGATTGAACTGTGTTGATTTCATAACCTGCCTATCTTTTTCTCTCCCGTCCTAACTAATATTCGAGTGTCATCTAGGTTGAGGTATACACCTCTGTCTGAAAATAAGTGGTACCGGTAGGACCTAGAGTTGTCGATATTTTGCTAGGGGGATTGATAGTTTTCTACTTCGTAGATTAATTGTGTTTGATTTGTTTGCCGTGATTTGCTTTAGTGTTTTCCATAGATGTTGTGTTATAAATAAATACCTTACTATCTTTACACTAAGCCTCGTTGCATGTTTGCTTGTCTTACTGTGAAGAATTGCCCTATGTTGTATACTCCACATACTGCTCAACTTTTCGTGAGAGAAGTCTGACTGCTCAGCCACAGCTACCAAGTGAATCTGTGTGGTACAGACTGCTACCAAGTGGGTTCACCGCCAACGCCTGTGGTCCTAAATCTTTTGCAGTGGTCCCAGAGGGAACTGCACAGGTTTCCGCCTAACACTGGTGTACAGCGGTGGGATTTGTATCGAGTATACAGTTTAGAGTGCCTTTCGACGCTGTAGGATAACTAACCACAAAACTTAGCACTAAAAAGCAACTTTCACAAACATGTCTACGATGGAAACTTACAGTCAAGAATCCTTGTCAGGTGAAAGTACTGAGAGTTTGCTAGCTCTCTGTAGGCAAGAGAATCTTTCTGTAAGAGGCAAGAAGTTAGAACTAATAGAGAGATTGCTGGCGAACCAAAGTCTGGGTACTGGTTCAGAGGAACCACTCTCCCCAGCGAAAGTAGACGACAGTAATGGTGTTGATCTGAATCGTAATTCTGATAATAGCGATGTAGAGGCTGACGAGGATGGAGAGGCTAACGAAACTGTCTCCCCCGCTCCTCTACCTGCCTTACCAGCTGTGCCTACGGGGCCCATACCAGGTCCCACAAGTAACCCTGCTTATTTTGAACTTGAAAAAATGAAGCTCGGATTAGAATATAAACGGTTCTTGGCTCAATCTGAACAAAACCAAGAGCTCAAGTTCAGATGGATGAATGCCCAGGCTGAGCAGAAGCAAGCTGAGTTAAGACTCAGAGAAATAGAACTTAATCACGAGTTAGAAATGAAAAAGTTGTCTATGGAAAATGCTTCTCTCTCCTCTGGTTCCTCTAGGAGCTCCAGTCCCAAAAGACCCCGGATGCCGAAGGAATTAGTGGGTATGTATTATCCGAGATTGGATGTGTTGGATTGGTTGAAACTGTTTGAATACAATCATGGGCTCCAGGACATCACCGGGAATGCGTTGCTTCCCTGGTTGTTCTCTAGGCTCCCTCCTGTTGCGACTGATGTGGTAATGGAGTTGGGGGAGGCGGATAAGACGGATTACGAAAGTGTGAAACTAGCTTTGATAGTTAGATTCGGGAAGAGCCCTTCCCAGTATCTTAAGAGGTTTAGAACCCTCAAAAAGCATGATGGTACCCCTTGGGCTACCTGGGTGAGTGAAGGGTTGAAAAACTTAGAGGGATGGATTAAGGGTTACAAAGTGAACACTTATGAGGGTATGAGAAATCTTTTTATGTTGGAGTATATTTATGATGCCTGTTCTCCTGAGCTCAGACAGCACTTGGCTGATTCGAAGGAATTGGATTCCAGGGCACTAGCTAAGGCTGCTGACTTGTGGGTTGCCAACAGGGCTACTCATAAGGATTTCGGGGCAACTCAGAAAAAGGATGGGGGAAAACAGCCTAAAAAAGACTCAAAAGAGAATTCGAATAACTCACATTCCAAAGAGGGCCCCAAACAAAACCAGAAGGGTAAGCCACCGGGAAAACCACAGCAGAATAGTGTGTCTTCTGGTGCCAAACCGGAAGGAGGTCAGAACAAGCCACCATTCCAGAAAGCATTCGGTAAATGCTTTGTTTGTGGCTCGACTGACCACATGAAAGGAGATCCCAGATGTAAGGGTAAACATTTAGGGGTACAGCTTGTCTCCTTAGCCTTCGCTCCAGAGGAGGAAGTCCAAATGGCAAGTGGAAACTTTCTACTGCTAGCTGACGAACCCATTGGAGTCTCCGCCAGCGTTTCTTTAGTATCTCTGGGGTTGTGGGAACAACAGAATTTAGATGTCTATAATTCTATCCCCGATAATACTAAAGAGTATTATAAGGACAGTGTCCAGGTGAATGGTCAGGAGACTCCTGCCATTAGTGACACTGGGGCCAGCATAACTGGGGTGGATAAATCATTTTTTCAGGCTGAGGATATGGCTAAGGCACCCAAACGCCTCACCAAGTTAGCTGGAGGGCCTGTGCAGATGCTTCCCCAATTACCAGTTCTCATCCAGTGTAACGACATGACTGTGAAGATACCTGTCAGCATACAGAGTGAGGTACCAGGACCCGTACTGTTGGGTAACGATTTGAAAACTCTCAGAGTTGTATCGCATACTCCCAGACCTCCTAGTAAACGGTTACAGGAGCTAACCAGACCCGCATGAGAGAGAACCATGCGCGGTACTCTCCCGGAGATGATGAAGAAACAAATCACTCCTGCTCCACTGGAATTGTCGGCCGCTGTCTCCAAGAAATCAGAAGCGAAGGGGAAACCTAAGACTTCTATCCCGAAACCAGCTGCCAGCATTCCAGTGCAGCCGACATGGACTTCCCCGCGGTTGTCCAACGTCACACCCGTAACTCCACCTCCAGCCGAGGCTGAGAGGGAGGTACAACCCTGCGTGGTAGAATTAGACTCTGAGGAAGAGCTAATGGAAGGCCAGGAACTCATTGGAGATCTGGATCCTGTTGACCATCCTGAGCAGCAGTCTTTACTGGCAGAAGGTGGACCCAGCAGGGCAGACTTCAGTAAGGGACAGAGAGAATGTCCAACTCTGGAAGGTCTTCGCCATCAGGCAGAAGCTCAGGCTGAAGGGCAAAAGCCTGGGAAATACAGGTTGCACTGGGAAGATGGCCTCTTCTACAGTGAACCGACCGAGTCTGCACCTGGAGACTACAAACGCCTTGTAGTACCCCAAGAGAACAGACCACAGTTCTTGCAGTTAGCCCACGAGATTCCTTTGGCTGGTCACTTGAGTTCAAGAAGACTAAGGAAAGGCTCTCGCTCTACTTCTATTGGCCAAAGATGGGGGCCGAAGTGGAAAAACACTGCAGGAGCTGCCACACCTGCCAGATCTCAGGTAAGGTTGGATCCAAGAACGTGGCACCGCTAGTGCCTCTCCCGGTTGTGGGAGTCCCATTTGAGAGAGTAGGAATTGACATCGTTGGTCCCCTTGATCCTCCAACCTCCTCAGGCAACAGGTTTATACTTGTTGTAGTAGACCATGCTACTAGGTATCCTGAGGCAATTCCTATGAGGACTGTTACAGCTCCGGCTGTGGCTAAGGCCCTCCTTGGTATTTTTACCAGGGTCGGGTTTCCTAAGGAAGTATTCTCTGACAGGGGGTCAAACTTTATGTCCCACTACATGAAAGCCATGTGGAAAACCTGCGGGGTAACTTACAAGTTCTCAACGGCTTACCACCCACAAATCAATGGGTTGGTAGAACGGTTCAACCGAACCATGAAGAGCATGATAGGTGCTCTAGAGGAACACCTTAAGCGTAAGTGGGACCTTCTATTGCCATGCCTACTCTTTGCTTATAGTGAAGTCCCTCAGGAGGGAGTAGGTTACTCTCCCTTCGAACTACTCTATGGTCATCCCGTCAGAGGTCCATTGGCCCTGATTAAGGAGGGGTTGGAGAGTGCTCCTTCCCCCAAGCCAGTCAGAGTGACTGACTACGTGATAGGTCTCCGGAGGAGAATGTCGCACATGATGACGGAAGCAAGCGATAACTTGAAAGCTGGACAAGCATTGGTCAAGCACTGGCATGATCAAAAGGCTAACATGGTTGAGTTCGCTCAAGACCAGCTCGTTCTCGTTATGATCCCAACAAGGCAGAGGGCCTTGCAAGATAAGTGGATGGGACCCTACCGAGTAGTGGGTAAACTCGGAGAGGTTAACTATCTGGTGGACTTGGGCAATCCCAAGGAGGCTCCGACAGTCTTTCACACCAACCGACTTAAAGCGTATGTCTCACGACCTGATGTAGGAGCGTTGCTTCTAGCCTCATCCGAGGAAGAAGAAGAGAGTGAAGCTTTTCCGGATCTCCTCAGAGGCTTACCTTTAGATGAAAAAAATTGAAGGAGTGAATCTCTCCTCCAATATGACACCCGAGCAACAAGAAGAGTGCAAATCTATGTTGAATCAGTTTGCCTCTCTGTTCTCGCTTTCACCAGGCTTGACCCCTTGGGGCCAGCACGACATACTCACTGGTGACTGTCTGCCGATCAAAAGCAGAGGATACCGCATGTCAGAAAACGTACGAACCCACATCAAAGGTGAGGTCAGCAAGATGCTTGATCTCGGAGTAATAGAGCCCTCTACTAGTCCATGGTCTAGCCCAGTTGTGTTAGTACCAAAGGCCGGATCAAAAGAACTTAGATTCTGCATGGATTATCGAGCTCTTAATGCAGTCACCACGACTGATGCCCACCCTTTGCCAAGAACAGATGAGTTGGTGGATAAACTTCGTGCCGCCAAGTTCCTCAGCACATTTGACTTGACGTCAGGCTATTGGCAAATAGCCCTGGCAGATTATGCCAAGGAGAAAACTGCATTTTCTACCCCCGTTGGCTTATACCAGTTTAAGGTAATGCCTTTCGGACTGAAGAATGCACCTGCTACGTTTCAACGGATGGTAAACCAGGTTCTGAATGGGATGGAGGACTTCTGCATGGCATACTTGGATGACATCGCAGTGTTCAGCAATTCCTGGGAAGAACATGTAATCCACCTGAGAGATGTTTTGCAGGCTCTTGGACGAGCCAATCTGACCATAAAGGCAAGTAAATGCCAAATTGGACAGAGTAAGGTAGTCTATCTTGGGCATGAGGTAGGCGGTGGAGAAATAAGGCCTTTGCTCAGTAAGATTGAAGCTGTGCAAAATTGGACAACACCGACTACTCAAACCCAGGTCAGAGCCTTCCTAGGCCTCACTGAGTATTACAGGAATTTCATAGAGAACTATGGGACCATAGCTTCTCCACTGAATGTCATCTCCTCGCCCAAATTTCCTAAAAAGGTTAAATGGAACGAGGAGTGCAATCAGGCTTTTGAAAAGCTGAAACAGGCTCTTTGCCAAGCCCCAGTACTCAGAGCTCCTGATTACCGCCAACACTTCATTGTGCAGACAGACGCTTCCAATGTAGGGATAGGTGCCGTACTCAGTCAACTGGATGGGAAAGGTAGGGAGAACCCCGTTTACTTCATCAGCCGCAAGCTGAAGGATCCTGAAACAAGGTGGGCAACAATCGAAAGAGAGTGCTTTGCTATCGTGTGGGCTCTGAAGAAGTTTAGGCCGTACTTGTATGGTTCTACTTTTGTTATTCAGACTGACCACCAACCCTTGAGATGGTTAATGCAAATGAAAGGGGAGAACCCAAAACTATTGAGATGGTCGATCTGCCTGCAAGGGTTTGATTTCACCATTGAGCACAGGTCAGGGTGTCACCACCAAAATGCTGATGGTCTCTCTAGGATGTATGTCATCGACTAGAGGTATGAGATTCATCCAGGAGTGGATTAAATCCTCCTGTCCCTTAGTCTGGGGGGGGGGCGAGTGTTAGGGAGAATTCTCTGTTTAGGCTGAATTTCCTAATCTAGTGAGTCCCCCAGCAGCTTTGCTGGATTTCTGGAGTTGGTTTTTTTCCATCCTGCCAAGAGTGAGACTCTTTTCTCCCACTCTTGGACATGTATGTGTGTAATTCCTTTGAAATGTCAATGTGTTCGATGGGCTATGGGTTCTTTTACTCCATAGGGTCTCATATGTTTTTCTATGTGTGTTACACCGCACCCTACGTGTCGTAACACGTGGGCGCCATAGAGGGTCCCCCACCATAGACTCCATACCCGGGGACTGACTACTGTCTCCCCGGGCATGTAAAGTCACCATTGGCTTTACTAGACCTAAATTTACTAACAGAACTAGTACCAACCATCTTATTGTGGGCGTACTAGTAGGGGTAATTCGATTACTCCTGGATCTGTTACTCGAGGGGGCACTGTCCCGTCCCCCCTCGTCGAGTTTTGGCTGGTGGCAGTGGAAACTACTTGTTATGTTCGATCCAGAACATAACCCTATGGGATTCGTCCCATTGTTGGAGATTGATACTTTTTCTCATTAATCTCTGACGTACCACCGATCTACTTATCTTAAATAAGTTTATCGAGTGGTATTTTCTGCCAGAACTCGATTTTAAAAATGGCGTCTGTGTTCGTCTCTGTGACTCCTAAACCAAAGGTTGAGCCCTATGTTCCACTTTTGGCGGGCCTCCGTACAGAGACCCTCCAAAGTGGTGCCATTCTGTCTGGGTTACCTCAGGGTGTGGGAGGGGGTTTAGGCACCCTGGACCGAGTTGCCTTGCCAACTCAGGTCGCACTCTGGAGTGATTGGCCCAGGTGGTGAGCCTTCCCGCTCACCACTTAGCATGTGTTGATTGACAGCTAGGCTGAATGAATGGGGGTCTTCTGCATAAAAGCAGGGCTTTTGGGACTGGATCTTCAGAAGTCCCCACAGGACCTAAGAATCCGACGAGGGTAACGCTGAGCCGACCTGCAACAACGACACCTCCGGTGGAGCCCTGCTGAGCCGACTCACCACTTCCCGACGACAGAGGAGATCTCCCTGCCGGAGAGTCTCTTCCCCTGGCTGGTGGGAACAACCAGTCCACTTCGCTTTTTATTCGCATCAGGACGCAGTGGTCGAATTGCCCATGCAGAGCACCTCGGCAACCGGATAGCCACTACCCCTGTACCGCGACCAAAAGGTGGTGCCTTGTGACGGAGCACTCCGCGGCTGGTCTCTTCCCTGGTGGTGCACCGGACTTCACTTTCCTTCGATGACAAGATCATCTCTACTCTTGGCCAAGACCCGACGTGCATCCACCACCGGGAACAACTGCCCCCGCCGGAGCTGCCCTCCACAACAAGGTACCGTGTCTGCCTGGCTTCCCTTTCGTTCGGTTCGAGTGAGGTGTCTTAATCCTCTCCGTTCCGCTGGGTCGCCTCCAAGCTTTGCACATTCTTTGTTCTGAACTGGTTCAATCTGCCGATAACAATTTGCTATACAGACTTGAATGCAACTCCACTAGAGACTTTTTGGGACATCGCGCCTTGCCTCTCTCCGAGTGGGCCTGGCTTCTGAACTTTACGATCTTTTCTGATTCTTGCCTTCCTGCCTTGCATTTTATCCGCATAGGATTGAACTGTGTTGATTTCATAACCTGCCTATCTTTTTCTCTCCCGTCTTAACTAATATTCGAGTGTCATCTAGGTTGAGGTATACACCTCTGTCTGAAAATAAGTGGTACCGGTAGAACCTAGAGTTGTCAATATTTTGCTAGGGGGATTGATCGTTTTCTACTTCGTAGATTAATTGTGTTTGATTTGTTTGCCGTGATTTGCTTTAGTGTTTTCCATAGATGTTGTGTTATAAATAAATACCTTACTATCTTTACACTAAGCCTCGTTGCGTGTTTGCTTGTCTTACTGTGAAGAATTGCCCTATGTTGTATACTCCACATACTGCTCAACTTTTCTTGAGAGAAGTCTGACTGCTCAGCCACAACTACTAAGTGAATCTGTGTGGTACAGACTGCTACCAAGTGGGTTCACCGCCAACGCCTGTGGTCCTAAATCTTTTGCAGTGGTCCCAGAGGGAACTGCACAGGTTTCTGCCTAACACAGGGGCACCATCCACCAGGCCCCCACCCATGTCTACCACCACCCCCACCCCCCAGCAGTGCAGGGGGAGCCTCCACCAGGCCACCACTCATGTCTCCCATCACCGCCCACCCCCCAGCAGTGCAGGGGCAGCCTCCACCAGGCCCCCACCCATGTCTCCCACCACCCCACCCCCCAGCAGTGCAGGTGCAGCCTCCACCAGGCCCCCACTCATGTCATCCATCACCCCCACCCCCCAGCCACCAGGGGCAGCCTCCACCAGGCCCCCACTCATGTCTCCCTGCACCTCCAACCCCCAGCCACCAGGGGCAGCCTCCACCAGGCCCCCACTCATGTCTACCACCACCCCCACCCCCCAGTCACCAGGGGCAGCCTCCACCAGGCCCCCACTCATGTCTCCCTGCAGCCCCACCCCCCAGCCACCAGGGGCAGCCTCCACCAGCCCCCCACTCATGTCTCCCTGCACCCCCACCCCCCAGCCACCAGGGGCAGCCTCCACCAGGCCCCCACTCATGTCTACCACCACCCCCACCCCCCAGCAGTGCAGGGGCAGCCTCCACCAGGCCCCCACTCATGTCTACCACCACCCCCACCCCCCAGCAGTGCAGGGGCAGCCTCCACCAGGCCCCCACTCATGTATCCCTGCACCCCCACCCCCAGCCACCAGGGGCAGCCTCCACCAGGCCCCCACTCATGTCTACCAAAACCCCCACCCCCCAGCAGTGCAGGGGCATATTCCACCAGGCCCCCTCTCATGTCCCCCTGCACCCCCACCCCCCAGCAGTGCAGGGGCAGCCTCCACCAGGCCCCCACTCATGTCTCCCATCACCCCCACCCCCCAGCCACCAGGGGCAGCCTCCACCAGGCCCCCACTCATGTCTCCCTGCACCCCCACCCCCCAGCCACCAGGGGCAGCCTCCACCAGGTCCCCACTCATGTCTACCACCACCCCCACCCCCCAGCCACCAGGGGCAGCCTCCACCAGGCCCCCACTCATGTCTCCCTGCACCCCCACCCCCCAGCCATCAGGGCCAGCCGCCACCAGGCCCCCACTCATGTCTCCCTGCACCCCCACCCCCCAGCCACCAGGGGCAGCCTCCACCAGGCCCCCACTAATGTCTACCACCACCCCCACCCCCCAGCAGTGCAGGGGCAGCCTCCACCAGGCCCCCACTCATGTCTACCACCACCCCCACCCCCCAGCAGTGCAGAGGCAGCCTCCACCAGGCCCCCACTCATGTCCACCACCACCCCCACCCCGCAGCAGTGCTGGGGCAGCCTCCACCAGGCCCCCACTCATGTATCCCTGCACCCCCACCCCCCAGCCACCAGGGACAGCCTCCACCAGGCCCCCACTCATGTCTACCAAAACCCCCACGCCCCAGCAGTGCTGCGGCATATTCCACCAGGCCCCCACTCATGTCCCCCTGCACCCCCACTCCCCAGCAGTGCAGGGGCAGCCTCCACCAGGCCCCCACTCATGTCTCCCATCACCCCCACCCCCCAGCCACCAGGGGCAGCCTCCACCAGGCCCCCACTCATGTCTCCCTGCACCCCCACCCCCAGCCACCAGGGCAGCCTCCACCAGGCCCCCACGCATGTCTACCACCACCCCCACCCCCCAGCCACCAGGGGCAGCCTCCACCAGGCCCCCACTCATGTCTCCCTGCACCCCCACCCCCCAGCCATCAGGGGCAGCCACCAGGCCCCCACTCATGTCTCCCTGCACCCCCACCCCCCAGCCACCAGGGGCAGCCTCCACCAGGCCCCCACTCATGTCTACCACCACCCCCACCCCCCAGCAGTGCAGGGGCAGCCTCCACCAGGCCCCCACTCATGTATCCCTGCACCTCCACCCCCCAGCCACCAGGGGCAGCCTCCACCAGGCCCCCACTCATGTCTACCAAAACCCCCACCCCACAGCAGTGCAGGGGCATCCTCCACCAGGCCCCCACTCATGTCCCCCTGCACCCCCACCCCCCAGCAGTGCAGGGGCAGCCTCCACCAGGCCCACACTCATGTCTCCCATCACCCCCACCCCCCAGCCACCAGGGGCAGCCTCCACCAGGCCCCCACTCATGTCTCCCTGCACCGCCACCCCCCAGCTTACCAGGGGCAGCCTCCACCAGGCCCCCACCCATGTCTACCACCTCCCCCACCCCCCAGCCACCAGGGGCAGCCTCCACCAGGCCCCCACCCATGTCCCCCTGCACCCCCACCCCCCAGCCACCAGGGGCAGCCTCCACCAGGCCCCCACTCATGTCTCCCTGCATCCCCACTCCCGAACACCAGGGACAGCCTCCACAAGGCCCCCACTCATGTCTACCACCACACCCACCCCCCAGCAGTGCAGGGGCAGCCTCCACCAGGCCCCCACTCATGTCCCCCTGCACCCCCACCCCCCAGCAGTGCAGGGGCAGCCCCCACCAGGCCCCCACTCATGTCTCCCTGCACCCCCACCCCCCAGCCACCAGGGGCAGCCTCCACCAGGCCCCCACCCATGTTTACCACCAACCCCCACCCCCCAGCCACCGGGGGCAGCCTCCACCAGGCCCCCACCCATGTCTACCACCACCCCCACCCCCCAGCAATGCAGGGGCACCCTCCACCAGGCCCCCACCCATGTCTACCTCCACCCCCACCCCCCAGCCACCAGGGGCAGCCTCCACCAGGCCCCCGCCCATGTCTACCACCACCCCCACTCCCCAGCAGTGCAGGGGCACCCTCCACCAGGCCCCCACTCATGTCCCCCTGCACCCCCACACCAAAGCCACCAGGGGCAGCCTCCACCAGGCCCCCACCATGTCTACCACCACCCCAAACCCCCGGCCACCAGGGGCACCCTCCACCAGGCCCCCACCCATGTCTACCACCACCCCCACCCCCAGCCACCAGGGGCACCCTCCACCAGGCCCCCACTCATGTCCCCCTGCACCCCCATCCCCCAGCCTCCAGGGGCACCCTCCACCAGGCCCCCACTCATGTCCCCCTGCACCTCCACCCCCCAGCCACCAGGGGAACCCTCCACCAGGCCCCCACTCATGTCTATCACCACCCCCACCCCCCAGCAGTGCAGGGGCAGCCTCCACCAGGCCCCCAATCATGTCCCCCTGCACCCCCACCCCCAGCAGCGCAGGGGCAGCCTCCACCAGGCCCCCACCCATGTCTCCCACCACCCCCACCCCCCAGCAGTGCAGGGGTAGCCTCCACCAGGCCCCCACTCATGTCTCCCATCACCCCCCGCCCCCAGCCACCAGGGGCAGCCTCCACCAGGCCCACACTCATGTCTCCCTGCACCCCTACCCCCCAGCCACCAGGGGCAGCCTCCACCAGGCCCCCACTCATGTCTACCACCACCCCCACCCCCCAGCAGTGCAGGGGCAGCCTCCACCAGGCCCCCACTCATGTCCCCCTGCACCCCCACCCCCCAGCAGTGCAGGGGCAGCCTCCACCAGTCCCCCACTCATGTCTCCCTACACCCCCACCCCCCAGCCACCAGGGGCAGCCTCCACCAGGCCCCCACCCATGTCTACCACCAACCCCACCCCCCAGCCACCAGGGGCAGCCTCCACCAGGCCCCCACCCATGTCTACCACCACCCCCACCCCCCCAGCAGCGCAGGGGCACCCTCCACCAGGCCCCCACTCATGTCCCCCTGCACCCCCACCCCCCAGCCACCAGGGGCAGCCTCCACCAGGCCCGCACCAATGTCTACCACCACCCCACCCCCCAGCCACCAGGGGCAGCCTCCACCAGGCCCCCACCCATGTCTACCACAACCCCACCCCCCAGCAGTGCAGGGGCACCCTCCACCAGGCCCCCACTCATGTCCCCCTGCACCCCCACCCACCAGCCACCAGGGGCAGCCTCCACCAGGCCCCCACCCATGTCTACCACCACCCCCACCCCCCAGCCACCAGGGGTGCCCTCCACCAGGCCCCCACCCATGTCTACCACCACCCCCACCCCCAGCCACCAGGGGCACCCTCCACCAGGCCCCCACTCATGTCCCCCTGCACCCCCACCCCCCAGCCACCAGGGGCACCCTCCACCAGGCCCCCACTCATGTCCCCCTGCACCCCCACCCCCCAGCCACCAGGGGCACCCTCCACCAGGCCCCCACTCATGTCTACCACCACCCCCACCCCCCAGCAGTGCAGGGGCAGCCTCCACCAGGCCCCCAATCATGTCCCCCTGCACCCCAACCCCCCAGCAGCGCAGGGGCAGCATCCACCAGGCCCCCACCCAAGTCTCCCACAACCCCCACCCCCAGCAGTGCAAGGGCCGCCTCCACCAGGCCCCCACTCATGTCTCCCATCACCCCCACCCCCCAGCCACCAGGGGCAGCCTCCACCAGGCCCCCACTCATGTCTCCCTGCAACCCCAACCCCCAGCCACCAGGGGCAGCCTCCACCAGGCCCCCACCCATGTCTACCACCACCCCCACCCCCCAGCCACCAGGGGCAGCCTCCACCAGGCCCCCACTCATGTCTCCCTGCACCCCCACCCCCAGCCACCAGGGGCAGCCTCCACCAGGCCCCCACTCATGTCTCCCTGCACACCCACCCGCCAGCCACCAGGGGCAGCCTCCACCAGGCCCCCACTCATGTCTACCACCACCCCCACCCCCCAGCAGTGCAGGGGCAGCCTCCACCAGGCCCCCACTCTCGTCTACCACCACCCCCACCCCCCAGCAGTGCAGTGGCAGCCTCCACCAGGCCCCCACTCATGTATCCCTGCACCCCCACCCCCCAGCCACCAGGGGCAGCCTCCACCAGGCCCCCACTCATGTCTACCACCACCCCCACCCCCCAGCAGTGCAGGGGCATCCTCCACCAGGCCCCCACTCATGTCCCCCTGCACCCCCACCCCCCAGCAATGCAGGGGCAGCCTCCACCAGGCCCCCACTCATGTATCCCATCACCCCCACCCCCCAGCCACAAGGGGAAGCCTCCACCACTCCCCCACTCATGTCTCCCTGCACCCCTACCCCCCAGCCACCAGGGGCAGCCTCCACCAGGCCCCCACCCATGTCTACCACCACCCCCACCCCCCAGCCACCAGGGGCAGCCTCCACAAGGCCCACACTCATGTCTACCACCACCCCACCCCCCAGCAGTGCAGGGGCAGCCTCCACCAAGCCCCCACTCATGTCCCCCTGCACCCCCACCCCCCAGCAGTGCAGGGGCAGCCTCCACCAGGCCCCCACTCATGTCTCCCATCACCCCCACCCCCAGCCACCAGGGGCAGCCTCCACCAGGCCCCCACTCATGTCTCCCTGCACCCCCACCCTACAGCCACCAGGGGCAGCCTCCACCAAGCCCCCACCCATGTTTACCACCAGCCCCACCCCCCAGCCACCAGGGACAGCCTCCACCAGGCCCCCACCCATGTCTACCACCACCCCCACCCCCAGCAGTACAGGGGCACCCTCCACCAGGCCCCCACTCATGTCCCTCTGCACCCCACCCCCCAGCCACCAGGGGCAGCCTCCACCAGGCCCCCACCCATGTCTACCACCACCCCCCAGCCACCAGGGTCAGCCTCCACCAGGCCCCCACCCATGTCTACCACCACCCCCACCCCCCAGCAGTGCAGGGGCTCCCTCCACCAGGCCCCCACTCATGTCCCCCTGCACCCCCACCCCCCAGCCAACAGGGGCACCCTCCACCAGGCCCCCACCCATGTCTACCACCACCCCCACCCCCCAGCCACCAGCGGCACCCTCCACCAGGCCCCCACCCATGTCTACCACCACCCCCAACCCCAACCACCAGGGGCACCCTCCACCAGGCCCACACTCATGTCCCCCTGCACCCCCAACCCCCAGCCACCAGGGGAACCCTCCACCAGGACCCCACTCATGCCCCCCTGCACCCCCACCCCCCAGCCACCAGGTGCACCCTCCACCAGGCCCCCACTCATGTCTACCACCACCCCCACCCCCCAGCAGTGCAGGGGCAGCCTCCACCAGGCCCCCAATCATGTCCCCCTGCACCCCCACCCCCCAGCAGCGCAGGGGCAGCCTCCACCAAGCCCCCACCCATGTCTCCCACCACCCCCACCCCCAGCAGTGCAGGGGCAGCCTCCACCAGGCCCCTCTCATGTCTCCCATCACCCCACCCCCAGCCACCAGGGGCATCCTCCACCAGGCCCCCACTCATGTCTCCCTGCACCCCCACCCCCCAGCCACCAGGGGCAGCTTCCACCAGTCCCCCACTCATGTCTACCACCACCCCCACCCCCCAGCAGTGCAGGGGCAGCCTCCACCAGGCCCCCACTCATGTCCCCCTGCACCCACACCCCCCAGCAGTGCAGGGGCAGCCTCCACCAGGCCCCCACTCATGTCTCCCTGCACCCCCAACCCCCAGCCACCAGGGGCAGCCTCCACCAGGCCCCCACCCATGTCTACCACCAACCCCACCCCCTAGCCACCAGGGGCAGCCTCCACCAGGCCCCCACCCATGTCTACCACCACCCCCACCCCCCAGCAGTGCAGGGGCAGCCTCCACCAGGCCCCCACTCATGTCTCCCATCACCCCCACCCCCCAGCCACCAGGGGCAGCCTCCACCAGGCCCCCACTCATGTCTCCCTGCACCCCCACCCCCCAGCCACCAGGGACAGCCTCCACCAGGGCCCCACCCATGTCTACCACCACCCCCACCCCCCAGCCACCAGGGGCAGCCTCCACCAGGCCCCCACCCATGTCTACCACCACCCCCACCCCCCAGCAGTGCAGGGGCACCCTCCACCAGGCCCCCACTCATGTCCCCCTGCACCCCCACCCCCAGCCACCAGGGGCAGCCTCCACCATGCCCCCACTCATGTCTCCCTGCACCCCCACTCCCCAGCCACCAGGGGCAGCCTCCACAAGGCCCACACTCATGTCTACCACTACCCAAACCCCCCAGCAGTGCAGGGGCAGCCTCCACCAGCCCCCCACTCATGTCCCCCTGCACCCCCACCCCCCAGCAGTGCAGGGGCAGCCTCCACCAGGCCCCCACTCATGTCTCCCATCACCCCCACCCCCCAGCCACCAGGGGCAGCCTCCACCAGCCCCCCACTCATGTCTCCCTGCACCCCCACCCCCCAGCCACCAGGGGCAGCCTCCACCAGGCCCCCACTCATGTTTACCACCACCCCCACCCCCCAGCCACCAGGGGCAGCCTCCACCAGGCCCCCACCCATGTCTCCCATCACCCCCACCCCCCAGCCACCAGGGGCAGCCTCCACCAGGCCCCCACCCATGTCTACCACCACCCCCACCCCCCAGCAGTGCAGGGGCACCCTCCACCAGGCCCCCACTCATGTCCCCCTGCACCCCCACCCCCCAGCCACCAGGGGCAGCCTCCACCAGGCCCCCACCCATGTCTACCACCACCCCCACCCCCCAGCCACCAGGGGCACCCTACACCAGGCCCCCACCCATGTCTAACACCACCCCCACCCCCAGCCACCAGGGGCACCCTCCACCAGGCCCCCACTCATGTCCCCCTGCACCCCCACCCCCCAGCCACCAGGGGCACCCTCCACCAGGCCCCCACTCATGTCCCCCTGCACCCCCGCCCCCCAGCCACCAGGGGCACCCTCCACCAGGCCCCCACTCATGTCTACCACCACCCCCACACCCCAGCAGTGCAGGGGCAGCCTCCACCAGGCCCACAATCATGTCCCCCTGCACCCCCACCCCCCAGCAGCGCAGGGGCAGCCTCCACCAGGCTCCCACCCATGTCTCCCACCACCCTCACCCCCCAGCAGTGCAGGGGCAGCCTCCACCAGGCCCCCACTCATGTCTCCCATCACCCCCACCCTACAGCCACCAGGGGCAGCCTCCACCAGGCCCCCACTCATGTCTCCCTGCATCCCCACCCCCCAGCCACCAGGGGCAGCCTTCACCAGGCCCCCACTCATGTCTACCACCACCCCCACCCCCCAGCAGTGCTGGGGCAGCCTCCACAAGGCCCCCACTCATGTCCCCCTGCACCCTCACCCCCCAGCCACCAGGGGCAGCCTCCACCAGGCCACCACTCATGTCTCCCTGCACCCCTACCCCCCAGCCACCAGGGGCAGCCTCCACCAGGCCCCCACTCATGTCTACCACCACCCCCACCCCCTAGCAGTGCAGGGGCAGCCTCCACCAGGCCCCCACTCATGTCTTCCACCACCCCCACCCCCCAGCAGTGCAGGGGCAGCCTCCACCAGGCCCCCACTCATGTATCCCTGCACCCCCACCCCCCAGCCACCAGGGGCAGCCTCCACCAGGCCCCCACTCATGTCTACCACCACCCCCACCCCCCAGCAGTGCAGGGGCATCCTCCACCAGGCCCCCACTCATGTCCCCCTGCACTCCCACCCCCCAGCCACCAGGGACAGCCTCCACCAGGGCCCCACCCATGTCTACCACCACCCCCACCCCCCAGCCACCAGGGGCAGCCTCCACCAGGCCCCCACCCATGTCTACCACCACCCCCACCCCCCAGCAGTGCAGGGGCACCCTCCACCAGGCCCCCACTCATGTCCCCCTGCACCCCCACCCCCCAGCCACCAGGGGCAGCCTCCACCAGGCCCCCACTCATGTCTCCCTGCACCCCCACTCCCCAGCCACCAGGGGCAGCCTCCACAAGGCCCACACTCATGTCTACCACCCCCCCCGCCCCCCAGCAGTGCAGGGGCAGCCTCCACCAGCCCCCCACTCATGTCCCCCTGCACCCCACCCCCCAGCAGTGCAGGGGCAGCCTCCACCAGGCCCCCACTCATGTCTCCCATCACCCCCACCCCCCAGCCACCAGGGGCATCCTCCACCAGGCCCCCACTCATGTCTCCCTGCACCCCCACCCCCAGCCACCAGGGGCAGCCTCCACCAGGCCCCCACCCATGTTTACCACCACCCCCACCCCCCAGCCACCAGGGGCAGCCTCCACCAGGCCCCCACCCATGTCTCCCATCACCCCCACCCCCCAGCCACCAGGGGCAGCCTCCACCAGACCCCCACTCATGTCTCCCTGCACCCCCACCCCCCAGCCATCAGGGGCAGCCTCCACCAGGCCCCCACCCATGTCTACCACCACCCCCACCCCCCAGCAACCAGGGGCAGCCTCCACCAGGCCCCCACCCATGTCTACCACCACCCCCACCCCCCAGCAGTGCAGGGGCACCCTCCACAAGGCCCCCACTCATGTCCCCCTGCACCCCACCCCCCAGCCACCAGGGGCACCCTCCACCAGGCCACCACTCATGTCTCCCTGCACCCCCACTCCCCAGCCACCAGGGGCAGCCTCCACAAGGCCCACACTCATGTCCACCACCACCCCCTTCCCCCAGCAGTGCAGGGGCAGCCTCCACCAGGCCCCCACTCATGTCCCCCTGCACCCCCACCCCCCAGCAGTGCAGGGGCAGCCTCCACCAGGCCCCCACTCATGTCTCCCATCACCCCCACCCCCCAGCCACCAGGGGCAGCTTCCACCAGGCCCCCACTCATGTCTCCCTGCACCCCCACCCCCCAGCCACCAGGGGCAGCCTCCACCAGGCCCCCACCCATGTTTACCACCACCCCCACCCCCCAGCCACCAGGGGCAGCCTCCACCAGGCCCCCACCCATGTCTACCACCACCCCCACCCCCAGCAGTGCAGGGGCACCCTCCACCAGGCCCCCACTCATGTCCCCCTGCACCCCCACCCCCCAGCCACCAGGGGCAGCCTCCACCAGGCCCCCACCCATGTCTACCACCACCCCCACCCCCCAGCCACCAGGGGCAGCCTCCACCAGGCCCCCGCCCAAGTCTACCACCACCCCCACCCCCCAGCAGTGCAGGGGCACCCTCCACAAGGCCCCCACTCATGTCCCCCTGCGCCCCCACCCCCCAGCCACCAGGGGCACCCTCCACCAGGCCCCCACCCATGACTACCACCACCCCCACCCCCCAGCCACCAGGGGCACCCTCCACCAGGCCCCCACCCATGTCTACCACCACCCCCAACCCCAGCCACCAGGGGCACCCTCCACCAGGCCCCCACTCCTGTCCCCCTGCACCCCCACCCCCCAGCCACCAGGGGCACCCTCCAGCAGGCCCCCACTCATGTCCCCCTGCACCCCCACCCCCCAGCCACCAGGGGCACCCTCCACCAGGCCCCCACTCATGTCTACCACCACCCCCACCCCCCAGAAGTGCAGGGGCAGCCTCCACCAGGCCCCCAATCATGTCCCCCTGCACCCACACCCACCAGCAGCGCAGGGGCAGCCTCCACCAGGCCCCCACCCATGTCTCCCACCACCCCCACCCCCAGCAGTGCAGGGGCAGCCTCCACCAGGCCCCCACTCATGTCTCCCATCACCCCCACCCCCCAGCCACCAGGGGCAGCCTCCACCAGGCCCCCACTCATGTCTCCCTGCACCCCCACCCCCCAGCCACCAGGGGCAGCCTCCACCAGGCCCCCACTCATGTCTCCCATCACCCCCACCCCCCAGCCACCAGGGGCAGCCTCCACCAGGCACCCACTCATGTCTCCCTGCACCTCCAACCCCCAGCCACCAGGGGCAGCCTCCACCAGGCCCCCACTCATGTCTCCCTGCACCCCCACCCCACAGCCACCAGGGGCAGCCTCCACCAGGCCCCCACTCATGTCTCCCTGCACCCCTACCCCCCAGCCACCAGGGGCAGCCTCCACCAGGCCCCCACTCATGTCTCCCTGCACCCCCACCCCCCAGCCACCAGGGGCAGCCTCCACCAGGCCCCCACTCATGTCTCCCATCACCCCCACCCCCCAGCCACCAGGGGCAGCCTCCACCAGGCACCCACTCATGTCTCCCTGCACCCCCAACCCCCATCCACCAGGGGCAGCCTCCACCAGGCCCCCACCCATGTCTACCACCACCCCCACCCCCCAGCCACCAGGGGCAGCCTCCACCAGGCCCCCACTCATGTCTCCCATCACCCCCACCCCCCAGCCACCAGGGGCAGCCTCCACCAGCCCCCCACTCATGTCTCCCTGCACCCCCACCCCCCAGCCACCAGGGGCAGCCTCCACCAGGCCCCCACTCATGTTTACCACCACCCCCACACCCCAGCCACCAGGGGCAGCCTCCACCAGGCCCCCACCCATGTCTCCCATCACCCCCACCCCCCAGCCACCAGGGGCAGCCTCCACCAGGCCCCCACCCATGTCTACCACCAACCCCACCCCCCAGCAGTGCAGGGGCACCCTCCACCAGGCCCCCACTCATGTCCCCCTGCACCCCCACCCCCCAGCCACCAGGGGCAGCCTCCACCAGGCCCCCACCCATGTCTACCACCACCCCCACCCCCCAGCCACCAGGGGCACCCTACACCAGGCCCCCACCCATGTCTAACACCACCCCCACCCCCAGCCACCAGGGGCACCCTCCACCAGGCCCCCACTCATGTCCCCCTGCACCCCCACCCCCCAGCCACCAGGGGCACCCTCCACCAGTCCCCCACTCATGTCCCCCTGCACCCCCGCCCCCCAGCCACGAGGGGCACCCTCCACCAGGCCCCCATTCATGTCTACCACCACCCCCACACCCCAGCAGTGCAGGGGCAGCCTCCACCAGGCCCACAATCATGTCCCCCTGCACCCCCACCCCCCAGCAGCGCAGGGGCAGCCTCCACCAGGCTCCCACCCATGTCTCCCACCACCCCCACCCCCCAGCAGTGCAGGGGCAGCCTCCACCAGGCCCCCACTCATGTCTCCCATCACCCCCACCCCCCAGCAGCGCAGGGGCAGCCTCCACCAGGCTCCCACCCATGTCTCCCACCACCCCCACCCCCCAGCAGTGCAGGGGCACCCTCCGCCAGGCCCCCACTCATGTCCCCCTGCACCCCCAGCCACCAGGGGCAGCCTCCACCAGGCCCCCACTCATGTCTCCCTGCACCCCCACTCCCCAGCCACCAGGGGCAGCCTCCACAAGGCCCACACTCATGTCTACCACCTCCCCACCCCCCAGCAGTGCAGGGGCAGCCTCCACCAGCCCCCCACTCATGTCCCCCTGCACCCCCACCCCCCAGCAGTGCAGGGGCAGCCTCCACCAGGCCCCCACTCATGTCTCCCATCACCCCCACCCCCCAGCCACCAGGGGCAGCCTCCACCAGACCCCCACTCATGTCTCCCTGCACCCCACCCCCCAGCCATCAGGGGCAGCCTCCACCAGGCCCCCACCCATGTCTACCACCACCCCCACCCCCCAGCCATCAGGGGCAGCCTCCACCAGGCCCCCACCCATGTCTACCACCACCCCCACCCCCCAGCCACCAGGGGCAGCCTCCACCAGGCCCCCTCCCATGTCTACCACCACCCCCACCCCCCAGCAGTGCAGGGGTACCCTCCACAAGGCCCCCACTCATGTCCCCCTGCACCCCACCCCCCAGCCACCAGGGGCACCCTCCACCAGGCCCCCACTCATGTCTCCCTGCACCCCCACTCCCCAGCCACCAGGGGCAGCCTCCACAAGGCCCACACTCATGTCTACCACCACCCCCATCCCCCAGCAGTGCAGGGGCAGCCTCCACCAGGCCCCCACTCATGTCTCCCTGCACCCCCACTCCCCAGCCACCAGGGGCAGCCTCCACAAGGCCCACACTCATGTCTACCACCACCCCCACCCCCCAGCAGTGCAGGGGCAGCCTCCACCAGGCCCCCACTCATGTCTCCCATCACCCCCACCCCCCAGCCACCAGGGGCAGCTTCCACCAGGTCCCCACTCATGTCTCCCTGCACCCCCACCCCCCAGCCACCAGGGGCAGCCTCCACCAGGCCCCCACCCATGTTTACCACCACCCCCACCCCCCAGCCACCAGGGGCAGCCTCCACCAGGCCCCCACCCATGTCTACCACCACCCCCACCCCCAGCAGTGCAGGGGCACCCTCCACCAGGCCCCCACTCATGTCCCCCTGCACCCCCACTCCCCAGCCACCAGGGGCAGCCTCCACAAGGCCCACACTCATGTCTACCACCACCCCCACCCCCCAGCAGTGCAGGGGCAGCCTCCACCAGGCCCCCACTCATGTCTCCCATCACCCCCACCCCCCAGCCACCAGGGGCAGCCTCCACCAGGCCCCCACCCATGTCTACCACCACCCCCACCCCCCAGCCACCAGGGGCAGCCTCCACCAGGCCCCTGCCCATGTCTACCACCACCCCCACCCCCCAGCAGTGCAGGGGCACCCTCCAGAAGGCCCCCACTCATGTCCCCCTGCACCCCCACCCCCCAGCCACCAGGGGCACCCTCCACCAGGCCCCCACCCATGACTACCACCACCCCCACCCCCCAGCCACCAGGGGCACCCTCCACCAGGCCCCCACCCATGTCTACCACCACCCCCAACCCCAGCCACCAGGGGCACCCTCCACCAGGCCCCCACTCATGTCCCCCTGCACCCCCACCCCCCAGCCACCAGGGGCACCCTCCAGCAGGCCCCCACTCATGTCCCCCTGCACCCCCACCCCCCAGCCACCAGGGGCACCCTCCACCAGGCCCCCACTCATGTCTACCACCACCCCCACCCCCCAGAAGTGCAGGGGCAGCCTCCACCAGGCCTCCAATCATGTCCCCCTGCACCCACACCCCCCAGCAGCGCAGGGGCAGCCTCCACCAGGCCCCCACCCATGTCTCCCACCACCCCCACCCCCAGCAGTGCAGGGGCAGCCTCCACCAGGCCCCCACTCATGTCTCCCATCACCCCCACCCCCCAGCCACCAGGGGCAGCCTCCACCAGGCCCCCACTCATGTCTCCCTGCACCCCCACCCCCCAGCCACCAGGGGCAGCCTCCACCAGGCCCCCACTCATGTCTCCCATCACCCCCACCCCCCAGCCACCAGGGGCAGCCTCCACCAGGCACCCACTCATGTCTCCCTGCACCCCCAACCCCCAGCCACCAGGGGCAGCCTCCACCAGGCCCCCACTCATGTCTCCCTGAACCCCCACCCCCAGCCACCAGGGGCAACCTCCACCAGGCCCCTACTCATGTCTCCCTGCACCCCCACCCCCCAGCCACCAGGGGCAGACTCCACCAGGCCCCCACTCATGCCTCCCTGCACCCCTACCCCCCAGCCACCAGGGGTAGCCTCCACCAGGCCCCCACCTATGTCTACCACCACCCCCACCCCCCAGCAGTGCAGGGGCAGCCTCCACCAGGCCCCCAACCATGTCTACCACCACCCCCACCCCCCAGCAGTGCAGGGGCAGCCTCCACCAGGCCCCCACTCATGTATCCCTGCACCCCCAGCCACCAGGGGCAGCCTCCACCAGGCCCCCACTCATGTCTACCACCATCCCCACCCCCCAGCAGTGCAGGGGCATCCTCCACCAGGCCCCCACTCATGTCCCCCTGCACCCCCACCCCCCAGCAGTGCAGGGGCAGCCTCCACCAGGCCCCCACTCATGTCTCCCATCACCCCCACCCCCCAGCCACCAGGGGCAGCCTCCACCAGGCCCCCACTCATGTCTCCCTGCACCCCCACCCCCCAGCCACCAGGGGCAGCCTCCACCAGGCCCCCACCCATGTCTACCACCACCCCCACCCCCCAGCCACCAGGGGCAGCCTCCACCAGGCCCCCACCCATGTCTACCACCACCCCCACCCCCCAGCAGTGCAGGGGCACCCTCCACCAGGCCCCCACTCATGTCCCCCTGCACCCCCACCCCCCAGCCACCAGGGGCAGCCTCCACCAGGCCCCCACCCATGTCTACCACCACCCCCACCCCCCAGCCACCAGGGGCAGCCTCCACCAGGCCCCCACCCATGTCTACCACCACCCCCACCCCCCAGCAGTGCAGGGGCACCCTCCACCAGGCCCCCACTCATGTCCCCCTGCACCCCCACCCCCCAGCCACCAGGGGCAGCCTCCACCAGGCCCCCACTCATGTCTCCCTGCACCCCCACCCCCCAGCCACCAGGGGCAGCCTCCACCAGGCCCCCACTCATGTCTCCCATCACCCCACCCCCCAGCCACCAGGGTCAGCCTCCACCAGGCACCCACTCATGTCTCCCTGCACCCCCAACCCCCAGCCACCAGGGGCAGCCTCCACCAGGCCCCCACCCATGTCTACCACCACCCCTACCCCCCAGCCACCAGGGGCAGCCTCCACCAGGCCCCCACTCATGTCTCCCTGCACCCCCACCCCCCAGCCACCAGGGGCAGACTCCACCAGGCCCCCACTCATGTCTCCCTGCACCCCTACCCCCCAGCCACCAGGGGTAGCCTCCACCAGGCCCCCACCTATGTCTACCACCACCCCCACCCCCCAGCAGTGCAGGGGCAGCCTCCACCAGGCCCCCAAACATGTCTACCACCACCCCCACCCCCCAGCAGTGCAGGGGCAGCCTCCACCAGGCCCCCACTCATGTATCCCTGCACCCCCACCCCCCAGCCACCAGGGGCAGCCTCCACCAGGCCCCCACTCATGTCTACCACCATCCCCACCCCCCAGCAGTGCAGGGGCATCCTCCACCAGGCCCCCACTCATGTCCCCCTGCACCCCCACCCCCCAGCAGTGCAGGGGCAGCCTCCACCAGGCCCCCACTCATGTCTCCCATCACCCCCACCCCCCAGCCACCAGGGGCAGCCTCCACCAGGCCCCCACTCATGTCTCCCTGCACCCCCACCCCCCAGCCACCAGGGGCAGCCTCCACCAGGCCCCCACCCATGTCTACCACCACCCCCACCCCCCAGCCACCAGGGGCAGCCTCCACCAGGCCCCCACCCATGTCTACCACCACCCCCACCCCCCAGCAGTGCAGGGGCACCCTCCACCAGGCCCCCACTCATGTCCCCCTGCACCCCCACCCCCCAGCCACCAGGGGCAGCCTCCCCCAGGCCCCCACTCATGTCTCCCTGCACCCCCACTCCCCAGCCCCCAGGGGCAGCCTCCACAAGGCCCACACTCATGTCTACCACCACCCCCACCCCCCAGCAGTGCAGGGGCAGCCTCCACCAGGCCCCCACCCATGTCCCCCTGCACCCCCACCCCCCAGCAGTGCAGGGGCAGCCTCCACCAGGCCCCCACTCATGTCTCCCATCACCCCCATCCCCCAGCCACCAGGGGCAGCCTCCACCAGGCCCCCACCAATGTTTACCACCACCCCCACCCCCCAGCCACCAGGGGCAGCCTCCACCAGGCCCCCATCCATGTCTACCACCACCGCCACCCCCAGCAGTGCAGGGGCACCCTCCACCAGGCCCCCACTCATGTCCCCCTGCACCCCCACCCCCCAGCCACCAGGGGCAGCCTCCACCAGGCCCCCACCCATGTCTACTACCACCCCCACCCCCCAGCCACCAGGGGCACCCTCCACCAGGCCCCCACCCATGTCTACCACCACCCCCACCCCCCAGCCACCAGGTGCACCCTCCACCAGGCCCCCACCAATGTCTACCACCACCCCCAACCCCAGCCACCAGGGGCACCCTCCACCAGGCCCCCACTCATGTCCCCCTGCACCCCCACCCCCCAGCCACCAGGGGCACCCTCCACCAGGCCCCCACCCATGTCCCCCTGCACCGCCACCCCCCAGCCACCAGGGGCACCCTCCACCAGGCCCCCACTCATGTCTACCACCACCCCCACCCCCCAGCAGTGCAGGGGCAGCCTCCACCAGGCCCCCAATCATGTCCCCCTGCACCCCCACCCCCCGGCAGCGCAGGGGCAGCCTCCACCAGGCCCCACCCATGTCTCCCACCACCCCCACCCCCAACAGTGCAGGGGCAGCCTCCACCATGCCCCCACTCATGTCTCCAATCACCCCCACCCTCCAGCCACCAGGGGCAGCCTCCACCAGCCCCCCACTCATGTCTCCCTGCACCACCACCCCCAGCCACCAGGGGCAGCCTCCACCAGGCCCCCACTCATGTCTACCACCACCCCCACCCCCCAGCAGTGCAGGGGCAGCCTCCACCAGGCCCCCACTCATGTCCCCCTGCACCCACACCCCCCAGCAGTGCAGGGGCAGCCTCCACCAGGCCCCCACTCATGTCTCCCTGCACCCCCACCCCCCAGCCACCAGGGGCAGCCTCCACCAGGCCCCCACCCATGTCTACCACCAACCCCACCCCCAGCCACCAGGGGCAGCCTCCACCAGGCCCCCACCCATGTCTACCACCACCCCCACACCCCCCAGCAGTGCAGGGGCACCCTCCACCAGGCCCCCACTCATGTCCCCCTGCACCCCCACCCCCCAGCCACCAGGGGCAGCCTCCACCAGGCCCCCACCCA
The DNA here is from genome assembly GCF_040938575.1 of Ambystoma mexicanum. Classification (NCBI taxonomy): domain Eukaryota; kingdom Metazoa; phylum Chordata; class Amphibia; order Caudata; family Ambystomatidae; genus Ambystoma; species Ambystoma mexicanum. The sequence continues at coordinate 944,466,329 of NC_090926.1, forward strand.
TGTCTACCACCACCCCCACCCCCCAGCCACCAGTGGCAGCCTCCACCAGGCCCCCACCCATGTCTACCACCACCCCCACCCCCCAGCAGTGCAGGGGCACCCTCCACCAGGCCCCCACTCATGTCCCCCTGCACCCCCACCCCCCAGCCACCAGGGGCAGCCGCCACCAGGCCCCCACCCATGTCTACCACCACCCCCACCCCCCAACCACCAGGGGCACCCTCCACCAGGCCCCCACCCATGTCTACCACCACCCCCACCCCCAGCCACCGAGGAAAGGCCCTTAGCGTGTTATGAGGGAAACACCCGCGCGCGTCACGTCACAGATGCACTCACGCGCTAAGGGCCTTTGGTCCAATGAAATCGCATATGCGGGCCTTTCCTCGATTTACAAGCAGACGTGAAGGATTTTCACATGCAAATTCACTCCGTATCAAGCTGGCCACGCGTAAGCACACGGAAGACCACGCTCCTGCTTACAAGGCCGAATTACTGCCCCCCAGACCCACGAGCACGCTCCCACATGCCATCTGCTGCTGCCTGACTGCCTGCTGCCCACGTGCCATGCCATTTGCTGCCTGCACCTCAGCCAGGGGTGCTGTTGCTGTGACCACCCCTGCTGGAACCGAAGACTCCTGACTGGGATTCCATCGCTCCACAGCCCAGCCCCAGGACTCAGTTGCCCACCCACTCCTGCCTCTGGGGTTGTCATGTCGGGCACTGCAACATCTGGCACCACTGATAACCCCCGGCCAGAGAGGCAGAGGGGCACCAGCTTCAGTGCCAGGGAAGTTGGTGTCCTGGTGGAGCAAGTCCTGGGGCAGTATGATGCCCTCTACGGAAGGGTGCATGCCCACAAGGAAGGACAGACTCGGATCTGGACCGACATTGTGACTGCCATCAACGCGGAGGGGGTGGCAGTCCGCCACTTCCAACATGTCAAGAAGCGCTGGGAGGACTTCAGGTCCAGGACCCTGAACAAGGCCCGGGCCTCTTGAAGGCAGCGGATGCTAAGGGGCGCCGGGGCCACTTGTCGGAAGATCAGATGAGGGTCCTGGAATGCATATCCCCAGCGCTCCACATCCAGGTCCTTGAGAGGCAGACCCGTCTGGAGTCGAGCGGTAAGTGTACATGCATCATGATTGTAAGCTGTGCGTGTAGTGATGTGCCAGTAGTGTGCCAGTTGCACATATGTTTGTATGGGGCCGAGTATGGGTGGGGGTGTACAGGGCCGTGCGGCTAACACATGCGAGGGCTGTCATGTGTGAGACATGGATGGTGCTTGTGTGTGTAGGCTTGCATGCCAAATGCAGTTCCGTGGGCACACATGTTTGGATGAATGTGTATGTAAGTAGGCATGGTCGTGATGTCACGCATGTATGTTGTTTTCAGCTGCATGTATCAGCACTGTGTACATGTGATTGTGTGTGTATTTGACAAGGGTGCAACAGTGATGCAACATGGATGCATGTGACAGTGGGATGTGGAAGCCTGATTGAAATTGTGACATGGATACCCATCGGAACACTGCGACAGTTGGCTGAGGTGTACACATGCATGCAAGTGTGGTGGTGTGCTTGCATGTGTAGTGCACTCCCTGTGTTGCATGTGATGTCTGGCTCACCTTTGCCTGCTCATGCTGATGTATGTGTATGGATGGTGCTGGCAGCTGCGATGTGGCTGTGGTATGGCTCATGTGTGCATGTAGAAATGGCATGTGTGTTTCCGATTGTGATGCCATGTCTGAGGTTTGCCAATGCCACTCATGTGCAACTGTCATGTGTGTATGTGTCCATTGTACAGTGCCCTGATGCCTGTGTTTCATTTCTCCCTGTCTGCAGCATCAACTGATGAAGAGGGCGGAGAAGGTGCTGTGGAGCACAGCGGCGGGGATCGCACCGCCAGCTGGAGACGCAAGGCCCGGCTCCCCTCCCAGGTTGTGATCTCATTGGGGAGTGAGGAGTCCAGTGCCGCATCCCAGGCCGCAGCTGCCGGGGGGAGGTCCAAGAGGCGAAGGTCGGAGTTGGACTCCTTGGCAGCAGAAGGGGCAGCTGGGACCCCACAGGGCCCAACGGGGGAAGAAGGCACGGAGTCATCCAGGTTGGTGGGGGGTTTGGTGGAGGAGGAGGCCGTGCAAGCAACAGAGACGGGGTCTGGAATTGGGGATTCCACTGGTGCTAGTGGTGCATTGCAGGACCAGGTACAGGAGGCAGCACAGGTCGCCACGGAGGTGCCTGTGTGCAATCCTGTCCCTGATCCTGTCACTGCATCATCTTGCACCAGCAGGGTTGCCTACGTCCAGACCCGTTTTCAGGCAGGGGATGAGCTCACGACAACTGGCCTTCCTCTGCCTGCGGATGTGGCTATCCAGGTCCGGGTTGAGCCTGTCCTGACTGGTGTGGCATTGCGTCAACGGGCCATGCGAGGTGACCTGCAGTCTTTTCATGAGGAGACTGCACGTCATCTCGAATGGCTCGTTGACCGCGTCGGCCTACTGGGACAGGTCACCCAGGCCGGATTCCTCCGTTTGATGGGGCTTGCTACGACCCCCTCCTCAACTGAACCCCCTATGCGCCAGTCGTCCTCCGTGCCATCTTCCCACCCATCAGTCACCTGGGTGCCCTGTGGAGCTGCCTCTGACGGTGCGGCCAGGCTGGTGGAGGAGGCATCCCTGCCACAGTCAGGAGTCGGACGTCCAGCAGGGGTGGCCACATCAACGACTGCACCCCAGCCAGCGACAAATGTGCAGGCAGCAGGAGGCAGTGCACGGGCAGAGGCGCAGCAGCAGCAGCAACGTGGTGGGAGCCATGATGGCTCGGGGCCTTCGACATCGGAGGGACAGGTATCGGCCGGAGGTCAGGAGGACCCAGGAGGGAAGAGTCTTTCGTGTGGCATCGGTTGGGCCACGCCATAGATGAGGAGCGGCAGCGGGAGGAAGAGGCACGGCTCACGAAGGTCAGGGCGGAGAACTCCATGTGGAGGGCCCTGAGGCGTGCTGAGTGCCTCGAGGCAATCCGCAGGGAGTTTGGGGGGAACATGTGGACGGCCCTGCGGACCCTCAGGGCCATGGAGGAGGAGCGCCTCCGGGACATTGAGCAGGAGTTCGATGATGCCCTGGCCCGGAACATCCCAAAGTGAGCCGTCGGACTAGCCTGCTGCACTTGTAAATAGTTCTGTAGTTAGTGTTAGGTTTCCTTTGGTTTAGCATTTTTTTTTACCTTTTGGACAATGGGCTACATTTTTGTATATATTTTTTTTTTTTAGGTAGTGTTATTAGATAGGTTTCATTTCTTCGGTTGGGATCATGGACCCTGGATTGTTTATCTGTACATAGTTGACTTTTGGATTTTCATTTTTTTTATGATTTCCCCATGGAGCAATGGTTTTCGATTTTAATTTTCCATTGGATTAACTTTTGTGAACTGTGACTTTGGACACCTTTCGTTTGCATTATGATTTGTGGTTTTGCATTATTTCACGTACCTGCTGGTTTATTTTTTTAAAATTCCATTAATGTTTCTTTATTTTTGATTCAATTTATGTTGCGTTTAATACATATTTTTTCTTCAAACTTCAATGTGTAGTATCATCTCATTGGTTTGATGCATATCATGATATGGGTTTTGACATTCACTGACACCCATTGGGTGTATGTGAGGGACATGTGTTCATTTCCAAACTTGCAATTGGGGTTCTATCATGTTTTTGCCATTTCTAAGTGGGTGGATGCAATACTCGGGTGGGTGTTTGGCATTTGGAGGCTGTCCATAAGGGCCAGGGATCTAGATTGTGGTGACATGTTGGCTGGGCGACATGAGTGGGGGCCTGGTGGAGGCTGCCCCTGCACTGCTGTGGGGTGGGGGTGCAGGGGGACATGAGTGGGGGCCTGGTGGAGGCTGCCCCTGGTGGCTGGGGGGTGGGGGTGGTGGTAGACATGGGTGGGGGCCTGGTGGAGGCTGCCCCTGGTGGCTGGGGGGAGGGGGTGCAGGGAGACATGAGTGGGGGCCTGGTGGAGGCTGCCCCTGGTGGCTTGGGGGTAGGGGTGATGGGAGAAATGAGTGGGGGCCTGGTGGAGGCTGCCCCTGCACTGCTGGGGGGGTGGGGTGGTGGGAGACATGGGTGGGGGCCTGGTGGAGGCTGCCCCTGCACTGCTGGGGGGTGGGGGTGCAGGGGGACATGATTGGGGGCCTGGCGGAGGCTGCCCCTGCACTGCTGGGGGGTGGGTGTGGTGGTAGAAATGAGTGGGGGCCTGGTGGAGGGTGCCCCTGGTGGCTGGGGGGTGGGGGTGCAGGGGGACATGAGTGGGGGCCTGGTGGAGGGTGCCCGTGGTGGTTGGGGGGTGGGGGTGCAGGGGGACATGAGTGGGGGCCTGGTGGAGGGTGCCTCTGGTGGCCGGAGGGTGGGGGTGGTGGTAGACATGGGTGGGGGCCTGGTGGAGGGTGCCCCTGGTGGCTGGGGGGTGGGGGTGGTGGTAGACATGGGTGGGGGCCTGGTGGAGCTGCCCCTGGTGGCTGGGGGGTGGGGGTGCAGGGGGACATGAGTGGGGGCCTGGTGGAGGGTGCCCCTGCACTGCTGCGGGGTTTGGGGTGGTGGTAGACATGGGTGGGGGCCTGGTGGAGGCTGCCCCTGGTGGTTGGGGGGTGGGGGTGGTGGTAGACATGGGTGGGGGCCTGGTGGAGGCTGCCCCTGGTGACTGGGGGGTGGGGGTGGTGGGGGACATGAGTGGGGGCCTGGTGGAGGCTGCCCCTGGTGGCTGCGGGGTGGGGGTGCAGGGAGACATGTGTTGGACATGAGTGGGGGCCTGGTGGAGGCTGCCCCTGGTGGCTGGGGGGTGGGGGTGGTGGGAGACATGAGTGTGGCCCTGGTGGAGGCTGCCCCTGCACTTCTGGGTGTGGGGGTGATAGCGGACATGAGTGGGGGCCTGGTGGAGGCTGCCCCTGGTGGCTGGGGGGTGGGGGTGCAGGGGGACATGAGTGGGGGCCTGGTGGAGGCTGCCCCTGGTGGCTGGGGGGTGGGGGTGCAGGGGGACATGGGTGGGGGCCTTGTGGAGGCTGCCCCTGGTGGCTGGGGTGTGGGGGTGGTGGTAGACATGGGTGAGGGCCTGGTGGAGGGTGCCCTGGTGACTGGGGGGTGGGGGTGGTGGTAGACATGGGTGGGGGCCTGGTGGAGGCTGCCCCTGGTGGCTGGGGGGTGGGGGTGAAGGGGGACATGAGTGAGGGCCTGGTGGAGGCTGCCCCTGGTGGCTGGGGGGTGGGGGTGGTGGTAGACATGGGTGGGGGCCTGGTGGAGGGTGCCCCTGGTGGCTGGGGGGGTGGGGGTAGTGGTAGACATGGGTGGGGGCCTGGTGGAGGCTGCCCCTGGTGGCTGGGGGTGGAGGTGCAGGGGGACATGAGTGGGGGCCTGGTGGAGGGTGCCCCTGCACTGCTGGGGGGTGGGGGTGGTGGTAGACATGGGTGGGGGCCTGGTGGAGGCTGCCCCTGGTGGCTGGGGGGTGGGGGTGGTGGTAGACATGGGTGGGGGCCTGGTGGAGGCTGCCCCTGGTGGCTGGGGGTGGTGGGGACATGAGTGGGGGCCTGGTGGGGGCTGCCCCTTGGGGCTGCGGGGTGGGGGTGCAGAGAGACATGTGTTGGACATGAGTGGGGGCCTGGTGGAGGCTGCCCCTGGTGGCTGGGGGGTGGGGGTGGTGGGAGACATGAGTGGGGGCCTGGTGGAGGGTGCCCCTGCACTGCTGGGGGTGGGGGTGATAGGGGACATGAGTGGGGGCCTGGTGGAGTCTGCCCCTGGTGGCTGGGGGGTGGGCGTGCAGGGGGACATGAGTGGGGGCCTGGTGGAGGCTGCCCCTGGTGGCTGGGGGTGGGGGTGATGGGAGACATGAGTTGGACATGAGTGGGGGCCTGGTGGAGGCTGCCCCTGGTGGCTGGGGGTGGGGGTGGTGGGAGACATTAGTGGGGGCCTGGTGGAGGCTGCCCCTGGTGGCAGGGGGTTGGGGGTGCAGGGGGCATGAGTGGGGGTCTGGTGGAGGGTGCCCCTGCACTGCTGGGGGTGGGGGTGGTGGGAGACATGAGTGGGGGCCTGGTGGAGGCTGCCCCTGGTGGCTGGGGGGTAGGGGTGGTGGGAGACATGAGTGGGGGCCTGGTGGAGGCTGCCCCTGCACTGCTGGGGGTGGGGGTGATAGGGGACATGAGTGGGGGCCTGGTGGAGGCTGCCCCTGGTGGCTGGGGGTTGGGCGTGCAGGGGGACATGAGTGGGGGCCTGGTGGAGGCTGCCCCTGGTGGCTGGGGGGTGGGGGTGATGGGAGACATGAGTTGGACATGAATGGGGGCCTGGTGGAGGCTGCCCCTGGTGGCTGGGGGGTGGGGGTAGTGGGAGACATGAGTGGGGGCCTGGTGGAGGCTGCCCCTGGTGGCAGGGGGTTGGGGGTGCAGGGGGACATGAGTGGGAGCCTGGTGGAGGGTGCCCCTGCACTGCTGGGGGTGGGGGTGGTGGGAGGCATGAGTGGGGGCCTGGTGGAGGCTGCCCCTGGTGCCTGGGGGTGGGGGTGGTGGTAGACATGGGTGGGGGCCTGGTGGAGGGGCCCTGGTGGCTGGGGGTGGGGGTGGTGGTAGACATGGGTGGGGGCCTGGTGGAGGCTGCTCCTGGTGGCTGGGGTGTGGGAGTGGTGGTAGACATGGGTGAGGGCCTGGTGGAGGGTGCCCTGGTGGCTGGGGGGTGGGGGTGGTGGTAGACATGAGTGGGGGCCTGGTGGAGGCTGCCCCTGCACTGTTGTGGGGTGGGGGTGATGGGAGACATGAGTGGGGGCCTGGTGGAGGCTGCCCCTGGTGGCTGGGGGGTGGGGGTGCAGGGGGACATGAGTGGGGGCCTGGTGGAGGCTGCCCCTGCACTGCTGGGGGGTGGTGATTGCAGGGAGACATGAGTGGGGGCCTGGAGGAGGGTGCCCCTGCACTGCTGGGGGGTGGGGGTGGTGGTAGACATGGGTGGGGGCCTGGTGGAGGCTGCCCCTGGTGGCTGGGGGGTGGGGGGTGCAGGGAGACATGAGTGGGGGCCTGGTGGAGGCTGCCCCTGCACTGCTGGGGGGTGGGGGTGGTGGTAGACATGGGTGGGGCCTAGTGGAGGCTGCCCCTGCACTGCTGGGGGGTGGGGGTGGTGGTAGACATGGGTGGGGACCTGGTGGAGGCTGCCCCTGGTGGCTGGGGGGTGGGGGTGGTGGGAGACATGAGTGGGGGCCTGGTGGAGGCTGCCCCTGCACTGCTGGGGGTGGGGGTGATAGGGGACATGAGTGGGGGCCTGGTGGAGGCTGCCCCTGGTGGCTGGGGGGTGGGGGTGCAGGGAGACATGAGTTGGACATGAGTGGGGGCCTGGTGGAGGCTGCCCCTGGTGGCTGTGGGGTGGGGGTGGTGGGAGACATGAGAGGGGGCCTGGTGGAGGCTGCCCCTGCACTGCTGGGGGTGGGGGTGATGGGGACATGAGTGGGGGCCTGGTGGAGGGTGCCCCTGGTGGCTGGGGGGTGGGGGTGCAGGGGGACATAAGTGGGGGCCTGGTGGAGGGTGCCCCTGCACTGCTGGGGGTGGGGGTGGTGGGAGACATGAGTGGGGGCCTGGTGGAGGCTGCCCCTGGTGGCTGGGGAGTTGGGGTGGTGGGGGACATGAGTGGGGGCCTAGTGGAGGCTGCCCCTGCACTGCTGGGGGGTGGTGGTAGACATGGGTGGGGGCCTAGTGGAGGCTGCCCCTGGTGGCTGGGGGGTGGGGGTGGTGGGAGACATGAGTGGGGGCCTGGTGGAGGCTGCCCCTGCACTGCTGGGGGGTGGGGGTGGTGGTAGACATGGGTGGGGGCCTGGTGGAGGCTGCCCCTGGTGGCTGGGGGGTGGGGGTGCAGGGAGACATGAGTGGGGGCCTGGTGGAGGCTGCCCCTGGTCCCTGGGGGGTGGGGGTGCAGGGGGACATGAGTGGGGGCCTGGTGGAGGCTGCCCCTGCACTGCTGGGGGGTGGGAGTGATGGGAGACATGAGTGGGGGCCTGGTGGAGGCTGCCCCTGCACTGCTGGGGTCCGGGGGTGCAGGGAGACATGAGTTGGACATGAGGGGGAGCCTGGTGGAGGCTGCCCCTGGTGGCTGGGGGTGATGGGAGACATGAGTGGGGGCCTGGTGGAGGCTGCCCCTAGGGGCTGGGGGTGCAGGGGGACATTCGTTGGTGGGCAGTAGTGCAAGGTGACATGTGGGTTGGCTGGGGTCATGGCCATGGTGGATGGGGTGCCTGCAGGACATGTGCAGGGTAGGCCCCTGTGGTGAGGGCCACCTGCAGGGGCCGTGGAGGGTGTTGAGGGAACTCCTGGGAGGACCCACACGTGCAATTCACATGTGGTGCTCCCCGCGCACCCCTGTAATACACGTACCCTGATGGAATCGCGTGTGATACTTCCTGCGCACCCCTGAAATACACGTACCGTGCTGCTTTTGCGTGTGATTCTTCCCGCGCACCCCTGGAATACACGTACCCTGATGGAATCACGTGTGATACTTCCAGCGCACCCCTGAAATACACGTACCCTGCTGCTTTTGCGTGTGATACTTCCCGTGCACCCCTGGAATACACGTTCCCTGCTGTTTTTGCGTGTGATACTTCCCGCGCACCCCTGGAATACACGTACCCTGCTGCTTTTGCGTGTGATACTTCCCGTGCACCCCTGGAATACACGTACCCTGCTGTTTTTGCGTGTGATACTTCCCGCGCACCCCTGGAATACACGTACCCTGATGGAATCGCGTGTGATACTTCCCGCGCACCCCTGAGATAGACGTACCCTGCTGCTTTTGCGTGTGATACTTCCCGCGCACCCCTGAAATACACGTACCCTGCTGCTTTTGCTTGTGTTACTTCCCAGGCACCCCTGATGCACACGTACACAGGACAATCGCATGTGGAACTTCCCGCGTACCACTGAAATACACGTTCCCCGCTTGGCGTTTGCTGTTTGCCAGCCCTGTGAACTGGTCCAGGGTTAGCGCAGCCCTTTGCGATTATTTGGGGATTTTGAAGGCTTTTCCTTGCGCGAGGGCGTTCTTGGGGGCGTAACTGGCGTTGTTGCAGGGTCGCTGCGCCACGCTGCGCCACGGCTGGTTTTGGATGCGAAAATCCATGAATACGCTGTGCGCGGAAATCAATTTTAGCGCACGCGGCTGGCGCAGACATTCGCACGGGCACGCTGTGCGCCAGCCACGTGCAACACTTTTGTGCGAAATTCCATGAATTACCCTGTTGATTGTTTCTGCCAACAAATCTCGTGAGCAGACTCAACTGTTCAACTGTACCCCAGTAACACACTCTATAGAACTGGCAAATAGATCAATGCTTATATGGGGATGCAAGGAATCGTTGCCAACTTTGCAAGTCACACGAGAGCACATTTTTCAGCAGGTCTGCAGTGGATTTTTTGCCTGCATTTTCTTGACTACCATGAAGAAACTCACTATTTAAATCTGCGTTTAAATCCTCTCTTTTCATATATTAATTTATTTTACCAAAGTAACCCACAGGATGGAATTAATCTAATCAATTCAAGTGAATACAATTGTTTGTTTATTTACAGTACAAATGTTACTCATGAAAACAACACACTAGCCTAACATATAGTATATGTAACTACCACATTCAAAGCACATGTACAATTGAATAAACACGTGTCTTAATTAACTCGCCTCAGTACCAGCATTGTACAACAAAGTTATAGCTAAAGTGGGATGTGTACTACGCAAGTCCATGTGCAAATAATTGACTGTGCCATCGAAAGGCGGACCACTGGTCATATCATTTCGTAAATGGCCATCACACCACACTGGAGGACCTATCCTTCCTCTACCAGTTCAGCAGGAGCCTAGACCAATTCAAAGGGGCAGCAGGTGTGTGTAGTTAGGCACCAGATAACCTGCGTGAACATACAGGGGAGTCATGGCAGAAGTCATTTAGGAACTGAACTCTGGGAGATTGACACATATTGGCTAAGGTCACATCATTTGCATTTGGGATTGATGCACTAGACCACAGATCCAATATTATTTCAGCCCTATGAATTGATAAGACAATGGATATGCCCTATTTCGTACATTTCCATCACCTTGCCATCACACACTTTATCAGTAACTGTCAACTTGTGAAGGACATGTTTGTTATGACACAGAACATCAGCTACGATTTCAGCCAGCCATCGATTTACAATGTTGACTAGAGGATGTTAGAAACAATTGAGGTTATGTTCTGGAAAAAAGTTGTTCCTCGCTGTAATCTAACCAGATTTTGTGTTTCATCACGAGCTTGGTCTTGTCCTGGAGGTCTCATATTCTCTGGGTAAAATTACAATTTATCATAATATTCACGATTCTCCTGTAGATTCATTATATGGTTACTGAAATCAGGCATTGGCCAATAAATCATTTGAACCTGTACATTTCTTTGCGCAGGAATGTGATGAGTCCCTCGTTGAAATCTACTCTCAGATCAAGAACGTGCTTGTTAACCCGGCAAGTATATGCAAGCCTACTGATGGCTGAATGGAGTCTTGATCAGAACTCTATTTCAGGTTTCAGCATATACACTGAGTATGTGTGACTGCATAGACCCTTTAGAAACCTTCCGAGTTATCTTGTGCAGTTTCCTGACTTTTCCTTCATGTCTTTCTGAGGATTAGACTCAATCTACTGGGCATCCTTCAAAGATGGGGCCCAATGTGTGTTTTGTATCCAGATGAGATTGACAAATGCAGTATAGCCCAGTGACAATATGCGTGTCATACGCAGAGCAACACAGGTTCGAATTTAGTATCCATTTCATATGCCTAATTGTGTTAGCGTTTTGAAAAACTATAAACACAAATAACAACATAGATACATAACATAACATTCTATCATGTGGCCTCTCGGGCCGTGGTACATTTCTGAAGCTGGCGTTATAATCCTACACTAAATAAATAGAGAAACTCATAGATATGTAATTACTGTAGGTCTTAATACACCTGCCATAGTCCCACACCAGGGGCCATAATGGCACCTGCCATAGTCCTACACCAGAGGCCATAATGCCATTAACTAAGCATACCTATATCTCGCTGTCATGTTGCTCAGAGAGCAATGCATATCACTGTGCTCAGAACATCCTCTCACAGTACTCCGAACAGGCTGCACATGTATTATCCCACCATTCCACAATTAAGCAACTGTCGAAAACACATTCTAATAATTAAATACGATCTGAAATATGGTACACCATATTTAACATTTAGGAAGTAACTCTCCCCCACAGTGTGACTGTTTCTATATAATGTAAGCATGCCTATATCTCGCTGTCATGTTGCTCAGAAAGCAATGCATATCACTGTGCTCAGAACATCCTCTCACAGTACTCCAAACAGGCTGCACATGTATTATCCCACCATTCCACAATTAAGCAACTGTCGAAAACACATTCTAATAAACAAATACGATCTGAAATATGGTACACCATATTTAACATTTAGGATGTAACTCTCCCCCACAGTGTGACTGTTTCTATATAATGTAAGCATACCTATATCTCGCTGTCATGTTGCTCAGAAAGCAATGCATATCACTGTGCTCAGAACATCCTCTCACAGTACTCCGAACAGGCTGCACATGTATTATCCCACCATTCCACAATTAAGCAACTGTCGAAAACACATTCTAATAATTAAATACGATCTGAAATATGGTACACCATATTTAACATTTAGGAAGTAACTCTCCCCCACAGTGTGACTGTTTCTATATTATGTATGTGAATGAGTGGTGTCTCTGCATACCATTGTCATACTGACTTCACAACCACCATGGCTGACTTTGTGAATGTGCTTTCTTGTCTCTGGGACTCTGCCAGCAGAAGGTAAAATGTATTACTTTGCATGTGGTGGCAGAAGGGGTGTATGGACTGTCCTTTCCAAAGTATGCTTGATTCTCCAACAAACTCTATGCATCTCTTGCAAACCCTGAAAGCAGGATGTCTCGCAAAACTCTTACTTTGCAGTCTTCATGATAGCACAGGCTAACTGTGTAGAGGCACCGTCATTGCCTGCCTGTGTCATTCACTGGATGGTAGTGATGGCATGCTGCCATCAAGTCGTGTCCTGCCATATACTGGTGTTAGGCTGTGCTTTTAACCAATTGCCAGAGATATACCTAACCTTAGATACATGTAGATTCTTGAAAATGCTTTGCACTGTACTTAACTTTGAAACCGCAATTGCTGTTGCATTTTTATTAAGTTCACTCAACGTGTGTCGTCCTCTTTCATTACGCGGGACACTTGTGTTCATTTGTATTTATTTATTTATTTGACATTCGCATAGCACACAAAACCCAGAGGTATCTGGGCGTTGTTGGCTTAAGAATACTGTTACAGTAAGTGTTCATGCATACTATGTTACAGGCGTTAATTTATTCAAGAAAATTAGTGCAGTCAATTCAAGCTAGGTAAACCTCACCTCTTGTTGCGGGAGGCTGCATCAGGCGTGCAATACATAAGACTTAATAGGTACACTTAATACATACTAGGAAGCCTCACCTCATGTTGCAGGGGGCTGCATCAGGCATGCAAGCACAGGACATCATAGGTAAAGTAAATACAAACTAGGGAAGCCAAACCTCTTGTTGCAGGAGGCTGCATCAGACATGTAATACATAGGACATAATAGGAACTCTTAATACATACTAGGAAGCTTCACCTCTTGTTGCGGAGGGCTGCATCAGGCATGCAAACACGGGACATCATAGGTAAAGTAAGTACAAGTTAGGGAAGCCAAACGTCTTGTTGCGGGGGCTACAACTAACATTCAACATTGGACATAGTCGGTAAGGTGAGCACAAGCTAGGGCAGCCCAGCCACTTGTTGCAGGGGCTACAACTAACATGCAACATGGGACATAGTCAGTAAAGTGAGTACAAGCTAGGGAAGCCAAACCTCTTGTTACGGGGGCTACATCTAGCATGCAACATGGGACACAGTCGCTTATTCACTGGTCACTTTATCTAGCACGAGTCACATTATAATGGTTTTAATTGAATATGCATTTTGAACTTTTTTGTATTAAATAAACGAGAATTTACTTCTATATATTAATGATGGTTAAAGTTCAGGTTGAATACTCTGTTAACAATGACAATTTAACCACATGGAGCTCTACATAGGCTTAATATAAGTCCCTAACCCCTAGAGACCTGTTTCATAGAACATAAGAGATTGGGAGTAGTTATAGTGTTCTTGTTTAGTATATACCAGGTTCACCTCCCTTCTCTTTGTCAAATAGTGTGGCATCCCCTTATGTTAACGTGAAGGTACAGTCTACCTTACATCTTCCGCCAGTGAAGGAAGCCCAGGACCTCCAAGAGGTAAGCAAGATACCTCCCCTAAACATCTCCCAGGAACAGAGGGAGATGCTGACTCCAGAGGACCCTCCAGATGCTCCAGCACTGGTACCCAGCCAGCACACAGCATGCCCCGCTAGACTCTGCAGCAATCTTCCTTGGTAGGTGCCAGAGAGTCTCTGAACGAAACCAAGGACAAGCCAGCTATCTCCAACACTACTCAGCTTTGGGCCATCTTCCTTAAAGGACGACAGAAGCCAAGTGAAAAAGCTAGGAGTGCATCGGCTCAGCCAGGTCCTGATTCTTCTGGGCAGGAGTAGAGGTTACTAACACTGCTAGTAACATACTAATAGTGTTAGGATGGCGTGTTCATTAATTGAGCACAGGATTTTGATGTTACCCTATTTGCTAAGTTTTCTTAATTCTCAAACTTTTATCGTTGGGTTTTACCTTTGCTAATTTACCCATCTTAATTTGATGTGCATGATATACTATGTTATGTTAAGGCTATGTTTTCCTGAACTCAGTCACCAGTTACCTTGATTGCATTTATCTCTTTTATTCCTGTGTTCTGAATATCTTTTTCAGTAGTTTAAATATTGATTTTGTTCTCGACTCTGGTTTCCTTTTCTTATATATTTTTTTCTTTATTAGTTTTTCTTGTAGAGCTTTAAAATATTTCAAATAAACTCTGGCAGATTTAAGCTGCGACACCTAACAATGTATGATTCTTTCTAACGTTCCCTTTCCCAGAGCTCTTTACATTTGAATATTAATCCCTCAGTTTTACTGAACCTGGTCTCACAGTTTATGTCAGTATGTAATAGACCTAATTCCTGAAAGATGCCTTCATTTTGTGTTGCTAAAATGTTGATTAATGTTTGTAAGGATGAACTGTGTTTTTGATTTGTCATAATTTTATGGAATTATATGTGAGTTCACGAGGGACCCTTGCACGCCCCCAATTGTGCAGCACGAGATGTATTCATGGATTCGACCACACGACCTCTTGGACAGGAAATGGCCACTCTAGTCCTTTATACTATCTGCAACCCGAAGGCAGATGTAAGTACACATGCGCATAGGAATTGCACTGCAGAAGGGGGTTTTCATGTCGGGTTTCGGGGTGAGTGTACATTACCGGGGTACCAATCCAACTCAGGGACTGTGCAGGGTCCCTGAGACGCAGGCCTACTTGTGGGGGACCCTACGCACTGTTTGAAGGGTGCATGTATTTGTGCCCGAGGGAGCCCGCAAAGCTAGTTGTCCTATCTTTTTTTGCTTTGTGTAGGGCGTGTCAGGGGCGTTCCGGGCGCGACTTGCGACTGCGGTTACTTTGCGAAGTAAATGACATGAATATGCGGGTGTGCATTTTTTACTCTGCGCAGGCTCGTACAGTATCCTTCTAGGCAGGCCATACATGTTTGTGAGATTACTGAAGGTCTATTTACTTAATCAACCTGATCGCTTGTCATTCTTCTCCCATTGAATACTCCTGTGTCTGCTGTTTTTGGATAACACAATTGACACAATGTATGGATCTTCTCAATCCACATTATTTTCCATTTCTCACATATAAAATCCTCCTTTGTCACATCATATTGACCATACTCCTTCAACTCTGATTGTGTTTGTCTTTTGAAAAGACTGAAAGTCTGCTATCCTCCTGATCATATCTCTCTCATATCTACTTTCTCTCCTAGTTTCTAGCGTTTCTGTCTTGCCCTAGACCCCCTTTAATGAATTTTACATCTTGTTCTGTTTTTTTTAAAAACAATTTATACAACTCGATCTGCCATTTCTTGATTTGAGTAAGTATGCTCCAAGGACACCCCCTTACATTGTCACTGTAGCGTGTGTACAATTGTCTATCATGGTCCAGATGTCCATATGTGGGGTATTCATAATCCCTTATTGTATGCTATGAGGCTTTCCTCTATACTAATGTGCTGTTCTATCATGATTTTTTCATTTAGAATTTTGAACAAAATAGCAATATAATCCTTTTAGATGCTGGATAGGATATCTGTTAATGTTTTGTTTTTCAGTTTCTTTCTCTTCTAATTTTATTTTCCAATCTCTTCGTTCTGTTCCACTGACTTTCTCTTACTTGCTTTTGTGGAAGCTGCTGACATTTAACTTTAGGACCGTGGATACACTTTAGTTTTGGGTGATGTATAGTGGCAGTCATCAATTTGCCCATGACATAGGAGCTGCAGAGATGCTAAGGGATGGTGCTGCATAATGAGGACCAACTGGTTTGCAAGTGCACAGGTTCACATACGCATGTGTGAGGATGGGTTATGCCACCCTAGGGTGAACAGATCCCCCTACCTACATGCCACACATTATACCAATATGGTGGTTATATCTGCCTGACAACCAGAATGACGACTATTTGACTGGTAAGTCTATGGGTATAATATCGCTAGGAGCAGTGAAAAAGACAAGAGAAGACAATCCTTCTCTTGTCACTCGCCCACCTCAGGAACTCAATCCCTGTGTTGGCTCGGAAAGCCACCACAATTCTCCAATTTCTCAAAACTCTCAAAACATGGCTTTTTCAACAAAACACCAATTACATGGACACACATAACGATGCACAGCTCCCAAATCACAGTACTGCATTACTGTTAAAAGATGCCAGCCCAGGTTATGGCTACCCACACTCTGTACAATGCTCTGCTGCTCTCAAACTAAGTCTGCACTTTAAACAATAAATAAAAATAAAAAGGTCCCTAAAAGGATATGGTTAGTGGGTGAGCTGAGTAGTATTGCATCAAGCTTGGATAATCCTCTAATACATGCCAGTAGGATATACTGTTAGAATGTTAATTGTTAATGTAACAAACTAAATGTATCTTGCTGACTTTTCTGTAGGAGGTTCATTGTGTAAAACTGTACTTTAAAAATAAATCCTTACGTTTATGCACTCAGGGATCACAATTTTGCAATGAGAATGCTCTTCTGATTTTCAAACTAACTTCTGTAGCTCTACGGAAAAAAAAAAAAATCTTGTCTTTGTTTTTGGCACCTGTTTCCCTGTTGTATTACTTGGCAATGATCTGCCGATTTCTGCCCTCTCCATCAAATCAAGATATAAAATACATCACTCCCTAATATCTAGGCACAGCCCCATCACTTTCTTCCAAACTTGACACTGGGTGATCTGCTCTCCCCTACCCTCTGTTATGTTGCTTGTCGATCCTTGCTGCCAAATTGCCTGCCCTCCCCCATTGTTGGCCTCCGGCTCACTTGTATCCCTGCTTCCCTCATGGTGTCCTTTCTTCTATGTCTTGTAACGTGCTCCATTGCTTCCCGAAACTAGGTTTGTGATCAGATACTCTAATAACAATATTAATAATCATAACTCCTGACCACACTCACATTCTGGTTGGAGACATTGTTTCAAGTTCAGCTACTGGTCAGATCAATTGAAGAAGAAACATGAAGATAGCCATTATGATAAATCTCAGTTGGGATGATACACTGCTTTTCTCCACCTGATGAAAATGGTTGTTGTACGTGAAATAAATGTGCATTCAGTGGTGTTGTATGAAAATTATAGCCCACATTTGCACACAATTAATTTGCTGATATTTCTTTATTTTGTCCTGCTGTTTTTTTTGGTTTGTGAGTCTTGTGAGCAAACTGAGGCCTTTGGGTGTATGGTGCTATAAAAGTAACAATTAGAAATAGAAATTGTGTAGATCTAAATTGTAGCACGGTTGGCACAAAGCTATGTGTAATTTGATGGAAGCGTCAGTCACTCTTGAGGGGTTAATATCTATTTCAATTAAGCAATTGGGTTTGTTCTCTGCCAAATCATAAAGTGAGACACTGTTTTCATTCATGAAGGTATGTGCATATATCCTTCTGTCACTTACGGTTCATACCCTGCAGTGAAATTCTTGAGCTGGCCTTATGTTAAGTCATTGCCAATTAACTGTAGACGGGAAAGCCCAACTCTTTTGAAGAGTGACGAGCTTATGACAACCCAACCTCTGTTATCAATAACACCTTTTTTCTTGAATCCAATGTGCAGAACATATAACAGATAAACCACTAAAGTGGTGGCTTTACAGGGCATGGGCCAGTTAATGTTTGCCCTGTGATTTACCTGTCACAGTAAAGCCCCTGTCCCAGAGGGGTTTATTGCCATTTTAGCATCCTGGAATTGTTATCAAAATTGTTTTTGTTAAGTTGAGAAATTGCACGGTTGCAGTTTCTCAACTTAAATAAAAACGACAAACCAAGATGGCTACCATTCATTATTGAGAAGGGGCCTACATGTATTCCCTTCTCCCTTTCCATGGTGGTCATTGCTGCAACCCAGATGCAATGCAAACACATACTGTTCCTGGTGCCAGTGAGGGGCAAAGGAGTGCAAGGCAAGAGAGGCGGGTGTTGTGCCTGGTAGTTGAGGGGTATGTGGAAATTGGTCTCGGGAGGTGGGAGAACGAAGTTAAAGGGAGTGCTGGGCTGGGGGCACATTTGGCTCAATTCCAGGCAGGGAAGATGGCAGCCTCCTGCTTCTGAGGAAGCTAGAAGCAAGGGCTTTACAAAAAGGTAAAGGCTCAGTTCTTAGCCTCCTGACGGGCTGGGAGTCCACGACACCCCTCCCCACTGAGTGCTAATATAATATGTAGCCAACTCCTTTCCAAACAATTCACGAGTCACTCTCCAATTTAGGAAACAAACAGGCGCGCTTTTTATGTATCTGCATTGAGATCTATCAAGACACTACAGTAAGTAGTTGGCCTGCATTTAAATTGCGTAAAAATGCTGCTGTAATTATGAATTGTTTAAACAAGTACAAGTAGGTGAATTAACAATACACTATAATAAAGACAAGGATTTAATATTCAGGCCTTCACGACCAGCACTGTCTAAGAACAGCCACATCTAGCGCCTGCATCAAGCCTTTTGAAAGTGTGGCAAATAATCACATTGAAAGAGGAACCAGTTCAACTGGCGCAGAAAAGTCACAACCTCTTTATTGCAGCCAGCTGCCTATCACCTTGCGACAGAGTCTGCACTCAACTGGGCTTTGCTGCTGCTTCACTGCATTCCAAGGATTGAAAGGTCTTCAAGTTCCTGCATGCAGGGGAAGCCCACTCCCCTTTGCTTCCTCATCCAATAGAATGGACTCCAATTAGAATGTCAATCCAGCATTATGCAGGACTGCGGACACTTCACATGGGGATCTAAGGACATATTAACATAGACATATATTTGGTATGTTGTTTCCCTGACTTGGCAGTGCCTCACGCATACAAGGCAGATAAACAAATAGGTAATCAATCCCCTGTACAAGAATAAGAGGCTGTAGTTCGACATGTTTTCATGAGATTGGGGATGAGAGCAAGTGGTACAGCCGGGAGAACTTTGGATGGGGCGTTGAAGTGAATGAGCTGCATTGGAGAGCAGGAGTGGTGACAAGAGAACACAAAAGGAGACAACATGTTGATCCTGAAGCGAGTGGGACTGATGGACACCTGCCCCGCTTCATGGAATATTTGCCCAGATAAAAGTGAATTTGCACTGCTAAAATGTGACTTTGCACTGCCGATACAAACCCTGCTTCATGGAACTGTTTATCCGGCCCGGTAACTCTAGTGTGCAGTCCTAGTAATTGAGGTAGGTCGAGATATCAGGAACACTGATTGGTGCAGGAAGTGCGACTGTTGATGGGTGTAGCATCTACCAGCCAGAACTGGGATTGGGGAAAGTGGGGGCAGCAGGATCCCTTATCAGGGTACCCAAGATTCCGGTGAATATCTGACCCACGTAAAGGAACACGACACCTTGGGATTTTTGATGAAAATATTAATTTTAGCACATCAACTTTCATGCATACCCAAACACATGAAACTATGAACACAGCCATATATATACTATAGAAAATCCCTTCGGAAAATCGCAGGTTTACCATCCATCCTCTCCCCTCAATCACATTTATCCTTTCCCCACAAACCGTATTATTCATTGTGAACTTTTACTCTGATATATTGTAGCCTAAGGCAATTCATTGTTGGCGATATCCCAGCAAAAACATTAACAGTTATTCCAGGCCACGTTGATTGACCGGGTAATTAATAAATCATTACTTGCACAAATAACAATTATGGGCAATGAGCCTTTGGTAATCAGAATTCGAAAGCATTGCAACTAGCTGCATGTTTAAATGTTTAATACGGCTGACACTGGTCATTATTTAAAACATTTTATAGCCACTGGATAAGCCACACAAGATGGACACAAGTGCCAAAAGGAGAAGTTTTATTGTGTAGAAGATGTAGGACAATTCTAGTAAAAAGCAATCATGATATCTGAAGGGCCAACTGAGACAAAACGTTTGTTTTAAAAGGAACAACACACCCACCGAGTGTTTCCAAATATTGTACTGATGTTTTTAAATTGCAGTTGTTCGTGTTGAATGTCTGGATTTTTTTGATTTATGTAAACAATTGTTTTATTGTTGATTTGTAAGGCTATTCCATTAAGCATTCTTAAGGTTACCTCGCTGCCTCCCTAATCCTACCTACCTGTACCAACCACTTCCTCCAGTGCAGCGGGGTGAAACAATTATTTAAACGCCTATAGTTTGCTAACATGCCCCCCACTTCTACTTTGTTCAAAACCTCATGAAGTAGCTAACCATGCGTTGTGCTACTCGTAGAGCCCATTGGCATATATCTACACAGTCTCAGGTACCTAGGCAGGGTGCAAGCTCCGCACCCCAGCAGAATGAAGTCTCTATTCCCTTGGGTGCACCAATTAACCCGGTCTATTTTACGCAGGATTTTCAAGTCGGAGGAACGCACTACCCCAAACCCCGTTCTAGCACAAAGCCAAGTAAGTACTTTGTTGAGAAGTGCGTCGCTGGGTTCACTCTTGGAGTGTTTCGAAATATTAGTAATGATAAAGTCTTGTTTATCCATAACCAGGGCTTTGATGGCTGCATCCTCAGGTATTGGCATGTTGGATTTTTTGAGGCGTACAGTCCTTAGGTCAGACGTGCTAGGGTTCAAGGACAGGCTCAGTTCCAGCAAAGCTGTGATCCTGAAGTGACTTATTAGCTGAGGAGAGGGAAAAAAAGTGGTGCTTCTTTCCAAAGAGATTGCGGCTCGGGACCATAGGTGGATCATAGATTACCTGAGTTCTTTAGCTTTAAACATTATTTGTAATCATTTACTTATTAATTTGTTCTCTTGATCTAGGCAGAGCCATATCTAAAAATTGAACCACAGCAATTCTCATAGCGAGTTTAGTAGATGTAAATATGGCTTGCCATATCTGATCAGACTCCATCGGACAGTATGATACAATAAGATTTTTTAAATGTTTTTCTCGCGGCAAAGATAATTGAGGACAGTCAACAATTATGTGCTGTAATGTTTCTTTTTGAAGTGTGTTCATACAAAATTGACAGAAGTTTTGATCAATAGGTATTAATTGTCTTCTTACCTGCACATCTTTGGTGTGCCACAGATTCAATCTGAAGTGCAGATATTGGCTTCTAATGTATGAAGAAGGACATTTTGTCAAGTAATCAGCCATTACACAATATTTCTTGCTGCCAAAAAGTTGTATGTTAAAGTCCTTGTATGTATTGCAGTTGGCTTGGTTGCAAATCCAATCAAATTGAAACAATTTTATCTTGGTTCACCCTGGATTCTCTATTAACAGATCGAGTGTAATTGATGCCTCAGCTAAGGTGTTTGTTGTAAAGGAACGCCAATTTAGAGGGAAAGAATGATTAGAGGTCAGAAAATAATTTGCAATCACTCTAAGAATGTTTTTCCCATTTGTTCCCAACAAACATTTTCGGCGTATAATTGGAAAAGGAGTGCATTGGGGAAGTCTTAAAATTTGTCTCCAGAATTTGGCTTCAAGAGTTTCCTAGCTTTTTGATCTTTCAGAATTTTTGTTTCTGCCCCATAACTCAGAATCAGAATCACTTTCTGTTTGTAAAACAGCATCACATGGCTGTAAGAAAATGTTCCATATTTATACACCATGAGTCTGGCTTGTGATATCAGAGATTGCAATTTTAAATTTATCGACTGAGAATAATAGTCATCAGAGTTTGTTTTATTTATGTGCATGCCCAAATATCTATATGCAATACTATCTCCAGTTCAGCATTTGCAAGCCTAAAGTTATTTCATGAGGATTTACATTTCCCCACTTTATTACAGACCACTACCTGTGTTTTCTCTGTATTTAGTTTAGTTTAGTTTAGTTTCTTTATTTGTACCGCGTGCCGAACCCTGGGGTAACCGGGCGCCGGAGACTTAGATACAGTTACAACATGGCAAGACTTAGATACAGTTACAACATGGCAAGAATATACAGTACAGACTGTGAAATATCAACAATAGGTGTGGTAGACCAGGTTACAAGCTGGTTGACAAGGACATGAGGATAGGAAGTACATTAAGCAGAGTTTTTGTTGGAAAGCCATGTTTTAGTTTTGGCTCTAAAAGTCCAAAAGGAGGGTTCTGTTCTAAGGTTTAATGGCATAGCGTTCCATAGTTTGGCAGCTAGGACTGGGAAGCTGGCGCCACCAGCTTTTTTTAGGAAGAATTTGGGAATGGAAAGGCAATGCGAGTATGGCGTTCTGGTTGGTGTAGTTGATGTGTGATTGTGGAACTTGTCTTCCAGGTATTTGGGTGCGTCATTGGAGCAGCATTTATGGACAATGACGAGGGATCTGAGAGTGATTCTGTCTCAAACAGGGAGCCAGTGTGCATCTTGCCTGATGCTGGAGATGTGGGCGTGTCGTGGGATACTGAGGGCGGCTCTGAGGGCATTATTTTGAAGCACCTGTAGTTTGTTCAGGTTGCGTTCTGACGTGCCGAGAAAGAGTGTATTGCAGTAGTCAATTTTTGAGAGCACTAGCGCTCTGGCTAGAGTAATGCAGCTGGAGGCAGAAAGGAAAGGTTTGCAGGCGTTGATAAGCTTATTTGTGTAAGCTGTGGATGAGGCTGTGGCATTTACCTGTCTTTTGAGCGAGAGAGTAGAGTCTAGATAAACCCCAAGGGTTTTAATTTCTTTGGCAACTGTGATTAGGTTACCGTCTATGTTGATGGACGCATAACGGGGTCTAGTTTGTTTAGCCGTGGTTGGGAGCCGACAAGAAGGAGCTCAGTTTTCTCATCGTTGAGGCATAGACCGTGCTCTGCCATCCAGGCTTGGATCTCCAAATATAGATTGTTGATTCTGGTGGAGTCCTCGTCGTAGCACCCTGATAGGGTGATGAGAACCTGGGTATCGTCAGCATAGTTTGTGTATGTGACACCCAGGTTGTCTAGGCGGTCAAACAATAGCTTAGTGAAGATATTGTATAGGGTCGGCGAGACGCATGAGCCTTGAGGGACGCCGCATGTGATGGGGACAGGGAGTGCTGAGGCCCCCGGGGAGAAGACCCGGGTGGGTCGGTTGGCTAGGAAGGACTGGATCCAGGCAGTCGCCTGGCTAGAGAAGGCCGCTGAGGTCATCAGATGTTCTGTGAGGATCTGATGGTTGACGAGGTCGAAGGCTGCTGATAGATCTAGCAGCAAGAGAATGGCTAGATTACCCTTGTTCTTTGCCTCGTCCATCTGGATTTTTAGGTCCAGTAGGGCTGACTCTGTTCCGTGCCTTGGCCAGAAGCCGGATTGTCTGAGACCCAGGAGGTTGTTGTCCTCCAGGTGCTCCTGTATTTGCAGGTGGGCCACTCTGTCTAAGATCTTTAGGATGTAAGGAACGGTGGTGATTGGCCTGTAGTTGGTTGGGTTATTGGGGTCTAGATTAGGTTTTTTTAGTAGTGGCATGACCCAGGCCTCCTTGAGGGTGCTAGGCACTGAGCTTGATTTGAAGGATGCGTTGATAAGGGCTGTTATGAAGGGGGCCAGAATGTTGGCGCCTTCCTGGATGATGGGAGCTGGGCATGAGTCCCCTTGGCATCTAGAGGGTTTGAGGCGCTTAATGATGCTTTCTACTTCTTTAGTGGATACTGGTGAGAAGGAGAAGGGGGGGCAGGTAGGTGTTTTGGGAGTAGTGGACGGTGGATGGTTTGTTTTTTTGGATAGGCTAAGCTTTTTCTGTTCGATTTTGGATTGTAACATGGTGATTTTGTCTGCTAGAGCTTTTTGAATCCTCTCACACCAGTCTGCATCTTTCACGCAGGTTTCTGCCAGTGTGGGGGGGGATTTGAGTTCCCTGAGGATATTGAAAAGCTCTTTTGTTTTGGATTTGGCGCTCTCAATTCTGTTGTCATATGTCTCTTTTTTGGCCTTGAGGATGGCAGTTTTGTAGGTGGTGGCTGCAATTGAGAGTTGTGTTTTGTTGAAGAGGTTGGGCGTTTTTCTCCAGGTGGCTTCTGTGGCTCGTTTCGAGTTTCGGAGGATTTTTAGCTCTGGTGTGAACCATTTGTTCATGTGGGCTGCCGGTTTGGCTTTGGTGGGTTTGCGAGGAGCGATGGTGTCTACTGCTGATTCTAGCGATTTGTTGTATAGGTCAGCAAGTTTCTCCGCATCTATGTTGTCTATGAGTGGGCTGAGGTTTAGTAAGGTAATGTTGCGGTTATTTCTGGTGAGGGCTTGAGGGATGATGGGGGTTGGAGCGTTTGGTTGTGATTTCCCTTGGATGGAGAAGGAGATGGCGTGGTGGTCAGACCATGCAGTTTGTTCATTTTTTGTGATGGCCGTAGAGCAGTTGAGATCCGCTAGCCAGTCCAAGGTCCTGCCTTTGTTGTGGGTGGGGTCTATGATTCTGAGCTTGAGCCCTAGTTGGGAGATGGTGCTTTCCAGGGAGAGTGCATAGGCATTGTTTGGGTCACCGAGACCGAGGTTGAGGTCGCCAAGGAGGATAATTTGAGATCCTGTTTTGGTGTTGGTGGTCAAGAGGTCAGATATCTCTTCCTCAAATGTGATGATGGGGCCTGGGGCTCTGTAGAGGAGGTGTAATAGTACAGTTTGTGTAGCTGAGAGTTGGAGCTTGGCTGACAGAAGTTCTGCAGACCGGAAGCTAGGCGGTGGGGTTAATCTGAGGCCAAGGGATGTTTTGGTGATGAAGGCTACTCCTCCTCCTTTAACTATGTCCCGGTCTTTCCTTAGTGTTGAATAACCTTCTGGGATGGCGAGGGATAGCGCTGGGCCTGCTGCTTGGTGCAGCCAGGTTTCAGTGACCGCCAGGAAGTGCAGGTTGTTGGCAGAGATGAAGTCTGCGATATCTAGCGCATGGGCGACCAGGGAGCGGGCATTGATGAGGGCGCCCTTGATCAGCGCCTGTTCAGTTGTGCTCAAGGGGGCTGTTTGGGTGATGTTCAGAATTTGAGCGGTGTTGGCTTGATTGTGCGTGGGAAGAGGGGGTTGTCTTTTGGCCGAGTCTAAGGTTTCTGTCTTTCAATATGCATGGGTTCCAGGGAGTGGGCGGAGCAGCAAATCGGAGGATCCATTCTATGGGGCTGAGGGTGCTGTTAGGCTGGTCAATATGTTGGGCCTTGAAACAACCCATAGTCGAGGTGTATGAGGGATGTTGGGTTGGGTGTGATTGTGGTCGAGGTTTGTGACGGGTGGTGTTGTTGTGGTGGAGCAAGGCGAGTGTAGCCGTTAAGGTGAGAGTGGCTAAGTAGAGGTTTGCCATGGGTGGTCAGTGTGAGACCTGGATGTGGTAGGGTGAGGTTGACTAGATGGTAGTAGAGTAGATTGCGGTGGATCGGGAGCCGACTGGGTTGGGTTCGGCAGGAAGGCAAGTAGTCAGACTCAGAGTAAAGGTGCGATGGGCAGGCACAGTGACACAATAAACTAAGGCACAATGGCTAGCAGGTAGGCACATTCAGAAGTGAGGCGCAGTGGTCAGCAGACTAAGGCACAATGGCTGGCAAGTAGACTGTCCTTAAATGCACCTAGAATTAACTGTCCCAAAACACACTGAAATGCATGTGTGCCAGAGGGCACCTAGAATTAACTGTTCCGAAACACACTAAAATGCATATGTGCCAGAGGGCACCTAGAATTGACTGTTTTGACCAGGTTATTATCCTGTGCATAGATATCCAGTATTTTTACGTTTTGTAAGCCAAACAGAGTTTTGGATAAAAGGACGAGATCGTCCGCATATAAAAGCCATGCTATTCTTTGATCACCAAGCTTTGGAGAGTCATGAATAGTATTCAAAAAGGACTCAGCCATGTCTAAAACATAAAAAAAATAACAAGGGTTGAGGCTAAAATACATCCCTGTTTGAGGCCATGTTCTGTTGGAATGGTAATGGATAATTTTCCTTCCATTTTCAACCTGACCTGCATGGTGGTGTTTGTGTGTAACAGTGCAATTAAAGAGAGCAAAGAGGATGGACATCCATATCGAATGCGTTTAGTGTACAATTTGCTCGATCAATGGAGTCAAATGCCCCCTGGAAATCTACAAAGGCCATGTACAAAGCTGTTTTCCGTGTTGCACGGGCTGATTTTAGCATATTAATTGTCATAATGTTGAACGAGGTACCTAAACCCGAGACAAATCCTGATTGGAGCGGATCTCGGATTTGACACTCTGACAACCATATGTTCAATTCTTTGAGTATGATACGAGTAAAGATCTTCTCGGGAGCATCCAAAAGAGCAATTGGCCTGTAGCTAGATGGTTTTTCACGGTCACCTTTTTTAAACACAGGTATAACTATGGAGTGTTTCCAGGATTGAGGTAGACTTTGGCTGAAATGAATATTTCTAAAAATGTTATATAGAATTTCCGCCCATTGCTCTGGATGTTGTTTAAAGGTCTGATTTGAGAGTCCATCAGTACCAGCAGCTCTTGAACTGCTTATTTTCCCTATGTAATATAGAATATCCTCTTTATCAAAATTGACCAACATTTCCCTTGAATTGCTGGGTTAGTGGTTAACACAGAGTTTGTGGGCAAGGCATAGTGTTGTGTAAAATACATAATCCAGTTTTTTGCTATGACCGCATTAGATTGAATTCTGATTTGGTTGCCTTTGGTGGCTTGATTTAATATTAGCCAAGTTTTTGCAGTATTTTTGTATTGAACTGCACTTAACATTGCAGCTCCATCTTTCTGATAAATTATAGATTTCCTACTTTGTAACCAATTTTTGTATTTGGTTTTGATATTGGCTAATGCTGACTTCCTTTCGTCAAATGGTAGTTTCTGTTATGATTCAAGACACAATAATGCGAAAAGACTCAAGCATACCCTCGATGACACCTACCTCATGCCTCTTCTGGCTCTACAGGATACCCTGGATACCGAGGTGGATACTATGGAAGATGAGACCTTACCTAGATGCCCCTCCATGGCCCTGCTCGAAAACGGCCTGAACGTGGCGGGGCCTCCAGGGAAAACCCCTGAGGGGGAAAAAACCCTGTGGAGAGCTGCTAGGGTGCATAGGCTCGGGTTGCAGCTGCCCAGATGTAGTGTGATGGTGGCGGGTCTACATGTGGCGGATTACTCTTCCACTGGAGGGTGTCTGAGTTTGTATTTGTATTTATATTTATTATTTTTATATAGCGCTTTCATCCAAAGCGCTTTACATTATAACAACAGAATACATAGAACATTATATCCAAGAAGCAATGTACAATGAATCAAACCAATAAAAACAGTAAGCAGAGCAATCATCAGTGAGGGGGGAGGGGAGAGGAGGGGAGGGGAAGGGTGAGGCGGAGGAGAAGGGATATAAGGCTGAAGTGAGGGAGGATAAGGGGAAGGGGGAGGGAGGAGAGGATCATAGGGGAGGAGAGGGAAGGGGAGAGGATGGGAAGGTTTCAAGGCGGGGAATGGAGAAAAAGATATTTCAGGGAAGTGCAGAAGGAGGAAAAGGTAGGTGTGGAGCAGATTGAGAGAGGTAAGGAGTTCCAGTGGAGGGGGGCTAGGAGCTGGAAGGAGGGGAAACGGGAGGAGGGACATGGGGAATGGGGGTCAATGAGAAGGAAGTGGTAGGCTGAACGGAGGGGGCTGGAGGGATTATAGAAAGAGAGAAGAGAGGAGAGATAAGGGGGAGCCAGGCCATGGAGAGATTTAAAGACTAGAGTTCAAAGGTAGAGAGATGAGTGTGAATGAAAGTTGATAGTGAGACTGAGAGGTTATTACCAATGAATTCATATGCTTACCCCGGTATCGGGATGAGGTCTGCCCGAATACCGGATGTTGAAGATATAGGATTGTGCACGGAGATAGGTAAAGACGGGATCAGAGAAAATGAAAGTATAGAGCACGTGTGATGAGTTCTATGGAGACTCAGGTCTTGTAGGTATGATAGACAGACATTTGTTTTAATCTAGAAAGGTACCATATGCTTACCGCCAGTCATGTGAGACTGGGGAGATGGATTTCCCTTTCCCTTTAACCTACGGGTGCCGGTTGCCTTTGCTGAGCGGAGAAATTGTCTGGGGGCTTGCCTGCGAGGGTGGACAATAATCGCCAGAATTACCTACAGAACTGAAAGAGTGCGAGGAGACGGCATGAAAGCAATTGAGCTCCACGTACCGCGCTGCCCCGGCTGAAGGACCGCTTTGTGGGAAGGCGTCTCTTATATGGATCAGTGGAATGCACGAACCGAGGGACTGAACCAACAAACAGAAGAAAGTAAGATGAACAGTGAGTATGGAAACAGTGAGTATGGAAAAGTAAAGAAGAGAGGCTTTACAGAATCAATTATAGAAGTAGCAAGGGAGAGTCATACTCATGGAGCACGGCTTGTCTCTGAAGAGAGTAGCAACGTGTAGAGTAGCTTGCTGTGATTCCGGATATGCTGCTTGGGTTAAGGGGGCATGGCTACGTACCCATTTCCCGGCGTAGGAAACACTAGACTGCCACTGCTCATTTCTTGTACGGCCATGATATGAGGAGCCTGAGAGAGTGAAACACTGTGTTGTTGACTATCAGGAGGATAAATCATCACAGTTTCAGTGCTCCTCGCTTCTGTGATCTATACAGATCCTTTCCTAGTCTAATGTCATGATCGTAAACATGTAATTTTGGCTTTTTGTTAGGATGATTACAGCTATTGGATTGGTACAGTTGCATTAGATCACAATTAATTATGTCCCCAGTAGCGATACCTTGAGTGTATTGCTGCATTTGTTTATCTAGTTGTGTGCAAAATAGCTGTAACAAATTTTCCAACCATCATAGTATGTTTTGTCTGACGTTAAATGTTACGAAACCTGCTACGTGCCTAGTTATTTCAGCTAAATGTGGGCTCGTAACTACCCATTTCATGGTGAACATGTCATGGTCACTAAGATCGGTCCTCTTTAAACAAAAGTGAATAACTAAAGAGGCCATGCTGTTGTCTAGATAAATGTAGTCTGTTGTGGAATACGAAGTTCCTCTCCACCAAGTAGGTTGTGGAGGAATGTCATCTTTAAGTGTGCCATTTAACATCTGTAAATTGTGAGATTTAACTAAAGTTTGCCAAAGACCCAGCCTCGCCCTGTGGTTAGGATCACTAGATAGACAGTTGAGGTTCAGATCTACTTCAAGAATTACATTTGTGATGATGTTATCAACTACAATCATGTCCATTAGTGCATTCAAATCTGTGAAGAATTGGTCATCAGAAATTCCCATGACATTCCAATATAAATGAATCAAAGCATAAACATAGTGTGGAGTAGCTAATTTAACCATTTGCATGTGAGATTTCGGAGAGGACCATAACTCAGACTTCAGCCCCGATTACTTTTTAATGGCTATAATTAGACCAGAAGAGGGTCTTCCACAAGCTGCTTGGATGGCAGAGTTCAAGTATAGATCATTATCATCCCAAACTGGGGATGATGTCAGCCATGTTTCTTGAAGCAGCAGCACGTCAAAATTACCAAGGTCCATTTTGTGTTGTTCATGAGATGTTTATGCCCTCTAGTATTCCAACTCAATAAGGTTATTTCAGAAGAAGATATCATAGCTTTTTGCTAATTTTGCTTTACATTACAATTCCAAACACATTTGGAGGTAATTTGCACTTGTTTTACGTTTGAATGTATGGGTCCAGTATGTGTTCCAGGACCTTGATCAGGTGTTGTTTGTGCCACAGGGATTTCTGAAGAGTTAAATGGTTCTGTAATCAGTATAAACCCCATAGCCTGCAAATGGTTTTTAGCAGCCCAAATTCATCCATATTCTTACTGAATTTAGTTTTTTTTTTTTTCATGGGCTAATTCAACAAGATCTATGTCAGTAGAATGAATGTCTTCAAATTCAGGGATGTCAGAAGACATTACCATTATTGAGTGTCTATTTAGATCATATTCGATATATGGAAGTGGTCTGCAAGTCGACATTAACGAATAAGTCTCAGGTTGTTTTTTCGGATGATTTGGTGCTGTATTGGGAACATTAGTTCGATCCGTATTCACCATGGATACGGGAGCTTTCAGACTTTCATTAATCTTTAAGGCTATTCCTAATAATCTCAACAACTTGGGTGAAATCAAATTTATCAAGATTTCGTCAGATGGAGTGGCTAAACAAGCTTTGGATGGCACTGTCGGAGGATTTGGCTTAAGGAGAGTTGGAGTGTCAATGGCAAAATCAGACACAGCTTGTAATGTAGCCAATTGGATAGGAAGCTTTAGTGAAGCATGTGAAATCCTATCAGGTACACTTTTAATTGGACACAGGTTTAAATGGGGTGCGCATACATGTAGTCATCCACCGCTTTCCTAATCTCCTGGCATTGTAGCTCTAAGGATTGATGTTCCAGAGTTGTGGCCGGGCACGTGATTTCTTGTAATTTATTTTTAGATGATTTATCAGCACCAAGTTCCGTTTTAGGGTCTTTAAATGAGGCTACTGCTTCAACCACTGCATCTAGAGGGGGATGGGCTGGTATGTTATTATTTACCTTCAAAGACAGTTTTCTTGCTTCTATTTGCAAGTGATATTTTTTTTAAACTGCATTGGATGCTTGTATTATGGTCTTTTTCGGTATGGTAATAGACTTAATAAAGTGTTTTGTTGCAGAGGTAGATGAATCTTTCACCATGTTTTTGTTCTTTGATTTTTTTGTTTGGGGAACCGCCTGCTTCTGTTGTTTTTTATTAGCGGATTTCCCATCTGTAAAAATAGTGTAAGCGGCCTTTGAAACTGTTTCGCTTAATGTATCACTATTTTTCTTCAATGTATTAATTTTGTCATCTATACCGTTTATGTTGGATTCCTGTATAATATTATTAATCAAAGGCACTGCATAAATTGTCACCTCCTCTGTGGGCACTACAATCTTATTATCATAGCTCATCGCATCCACATATGTCATGGTTTGAGTAGACACTGAAGTTACAAGTGACTTGACTTTCATTGATTCAAAGACACATCCAGATTTCTCGGTCAATGCTTCAATCACATTTTCTTTGCCATATGAGCATTTGCTCCAATTGATCAGCGTGATTGGTCATCTTATCGTTCATCGTTTCAAAGAGTTTACCCAATGATTGTAAGGCAAGGTTTAATGCATTTAGAGTAATTTCCACAAGTCTTGTCGTTTGATTCTTGTGGTAAAAAATCTCTTGGTTGTTTTCCGAAGCCACCATTTTGTGCACTGTCGGGAGGAAATAAGAGTCAGCTAAGTCAGAATTCGAATGGTGAGTGTCAATAAATAGATCAGGGTAACAAGATAAGTTTTGCGATAATGCTCTGTCCGAGAATCCGGAGCCATTAGATTTCAAATCTATGATTGCCATGTCATCTGAGTGTTTGTTGACATTAACACTATGGTAAGGCACAGCTGAGGTGGTCGGAGCATTGTTTAGTAACATTGTATCTGATAGAGATTTATTATTTATTATCTCTACCGAGCCGGAAGAACCAGTGGCATTAATAATACTACCCTGTGTGTTCAGAACTGGATATTTTTGCAAGCCCACTCCTCCTGCAGTTTCCGAAGGTTCCACAAGTGAGATGGTCTCTGCCGCTTATGTTGTAAGGACTGAAAGTTCTTTAGACGTCCTTGAATCCACATCTGAGTCTTTGAGGGGTCCTTGAATCCACATCTG
This sequence comes from Ambystoma mexicanum, assembly GCF_040938575.1. NCBI lineage: Eukaryota > Metazoa > Chordata > Amphibia > Caudata > Ambystomatidae > Ambystoma > Ambystoma mexicanum. The sequence goes on from NC_090926.1 coordinate 944,497,704, forward strand.
AGTCTTTGAGGGGAGTAATTGCTTTGGGGACGCATAACGTTGCTGAATCCCGATAAAAGGATCTGATGTCTGTGTTGTTGGGGGCCTTAGGCATTGACTTCAGTTTTTTCCAGCTCCCACAATCAGAGGGTGTCCAACATGTGGGAGGAATCGAACATTTGCGAGATGCCACGGAGGGCGTTACTCCTTTGTTATCCTGCATAGACCTACTATCAATAGCAGGCATTCCAGTACTTAGGGTAAAAAGCGATCGATGCATTCAAATGATTTCGTTTAGAAACAGCGTGCAACAATTAACACAAGCAGGTCTCTGCAAACTCGTCTGAAATGAGGACCAGTCGAAGTCACTGTGTTGCCACGATGCCGCTGCGAAGCAGCAAACCAGTACTTCGTCAGTACTTCGCTTCGGTGTGCGTGTGCTGGTGCGCATGCGTTCCAGATTAAGTAGGCTCATGCCTCATAAAAAGAGGCGGACCTTGCAAATTAAAAGTAAAATTGCCTGATAAAAGGCTTTCCGTTATCTAGACAACAAAGAAAGAAAGGATTGATGTTAATATAGGGTCCACAAATGATCCTCAGAAGTCTTGAGAGATTCTTGTAGCAGTGAAATACTGTGTAATTCAGCAAGTCCCCGTTAACAGTCCAACAGAGAGTGCGGCAAAGCGGTACTTCGTCAGTACTTCGCTTCGGTGTACTGCATTCCAGATTAAGTAGGCTCATGCCAAAAAGAGGCAGAGCTTGCAAATTAAAAGCAAAATTGCCTGATAAAAGGCTTTCCGTTATCGTGTAATTCAGGAAGTCCACATTCACAGTCCAACAGAGAGTGCGGCAAAGCGGTACTTCGTTGGTACTTTGCTTCAGTGCTTGCAGATATCCCCAGAAGTCAATGTCCCCAGGGAACAGTGAATCTGCCTACAGTGCCCAAATTGCATGGCAGGAGAGGTCACTGTACCTGGGCGTGGCATTGCCCAACGATATCGACTGTACCTGCGCTGTGTGCTGGCCCATTGCCTGATATAAGTTAATCAATCCACAGAGCATACTAATCACTGCCTGCAGCCATACGATGGGCACATTGACCCTCTCTATGGTGCGGGAGCGCACATGCATTTTTTTACTTCAGGGGACATGTTAAAGTGTATCATTTAAAATCTTTACATGTGATCATCTCAACAACAGTCATAAAAACAGAACATTGAAATTGACTGTCAATGTGTTTATATTTTTGTTCTGTCAGGGCTTGTTTGGCCACTTATTAGAGGGGCCTTACTCTCTTATCAGCTGTTCCATGATGCGTGAGTGCACTCTGGTGAAGACACTGTTAAAGCGGCAGCCATTTTGCAGAAGCAAATGGCACTGTTAATGTTTGGGAGAGAGTTGTAAAGGTTTGTTCTAAAAAAAAATTTTAAAAAATCTTGCTTTGTTTCAATGCTGCCTGGTACATTGTTGTGCTTCTATTTGTGTGGTACATTACATTGTGATCGTTTTTGTTGGAATAACTTTGGTTATGATTTTCTATTGCTGCCACTGTTTATGTGTTAACGAATCCAGCAATGATGGGAGTGTGGATACGCACATACAAATTGAATACACTCTAAATCCGTCATGGTCTCTATTATAACAAACATGGCAAATCAATAGGTGTAAGCCTGAGGTACTATTTGGGGACGTTTTGACCATCTTAGTACAGCATTGTTATTTAGTATCCAGATGAAGAGCTGCCGATGCATACCTTCTGCATGTCTCTATGCCGCAAGGTACGAATGCGGCTATACTATTATAAGCTGTTCACAGGCTAGGACAGTACCTTCCTTTGCAAGTACTTATTCTTATGTTTTGCAGTGATGTTGAAAATGTTGTGGTCTATGGACTACCACCAGATCTGTGATTCTCGCAGCATTTGATTTTTGGGTTCTGGATACTTTGTACGGTTCTCGAGGTATGCTCCACATGACTTTTCACAATATTTAGAGTCTTTCCGTTACTTTTCTGTACTATATCTTGTGACCTGTTTAATTTCCTACATTTTTTATTCTTTGTTTTTTGTTGATTTTCGACAGATCTCAGAATGTTTCTATTAGTGGGTGTGGTTTCACATATTAGCAGAGGCTAGGTACGGTGGTATATATCTTTTAAGTTTCTAATACAAATAATGTTTTCCTTTTGTATCTTCTGGTGTCTCATGATTGCAAATGAGGTTACCTCTGCACTTTTTGTGTTCCATTATGCAGAGTTTTCCCTGAAGAAGGAGCCAAGTAGGTCTGAAATGCATTGGCAATTGGTGTCTGCCTGTTTATATTAATATATAATAGCTTTTTCCACCAATTGATTATTTAAGAATATTGTAGCAGTTTGTAAAGGAACAAAGCGTAACAGGTGTACTATACATTACACGGAAGATACACAGCAGTATTGTTAGTGTGCAGCCTTCACGAGGGTTCTCACACCAGATCTTTTCCTATTGTATTCTGAATACCTCGTGCAGAGGTGTTATTGTGGGCTTGCAACTTCGAGGGTTACTTCATTTTTCAACAGGAATTGTTTAGTCGATTTACAATGAAGACATACAGTGGAGTGGTGCCCTCCCTCCCCCGCTGTAAATAAAAAGCCAATAGGTGTGACATTCCAAATACAGAGTGTTCAGTTGTTTTAAACCACTACCGAAAGAACATTTTTATATTTGCAAAGCTAGACCTATTGAAAAATGATCTACTGTCAGTTGTGACATCAATTAATATTTTTGTTATTTTACCATAGGAGTACAGAGGCTGAACCAGCACCGATCTCGTCTAGATTAAATGCTATTCAGTGATTCCTTTATATTGCTACTTTTCTAGTACATTTCCCCATGTAACTACTAAAATTCTCCTTCAAACATACTATCATGTTTCAGGTGTAACAGTTGGCTTCATCGTCATACGGAATGTTGTGCAGATTAAAGCATTTAAATGATGTTGCTTTTCAAAAGTAAATGTGTGCATGCTTTTTTAAATATGATAACTTTCAGGACAAATGTTTCCAATACCTTGCTCTATTTTTACCATTACTGCCATGTACACACATTTTATGGGTTTGCTGTTCGTACTTGTGTTCAAAGGAAGTGTATGGGGTATCTATTGGTACTCTTGTTAAAAGGAGGTTTGACTGGCATTTCCATGCTGGATCGGCCTTGTGGGTGGGATAAAGACTGATATGAAAATAGTTATTCCTCCTTTGTGAAAAGTACAGTGAGCAAAAAGCGATGGCTGCGTACTCTCAAAGTGGGGGAAAACACAGACCAGGTTATCATGCCATGTTCAATCTGGTGAGGGGCGCCTGCTGGCTTTTCTTGTTCAATGACTGTGTGTCAGAAGTAAATGGACAACATTACTTGGGATGTTTAAAACATCAACACGGTCAGAGAACGTGCATTTTCTTGAATTCACAGGCTCAATAACACAAATCATATTTTGCTCGTATTCAAAGTGGGTCTGAGACCAAGGCGGCTGGTTAGAAACTGAGATCCGCGAGTACTGCAGCCATTAATCAAGGAACACCAGACTCTTTCAAAGTGAAAGACATGCCTGGTACTTGAATCAGACTGCACAGATTTGTAACAGCACTAGAAACGAATAGCCGTAGCAGCCATTTCCACCTACAATTAACTCTTTAAAGACATATTATCTGTGCAATATCAGACTTCCTCGCATATGAAAAACATTTCTGTAGTGTGCTGTGATGACTTCCATGGGCGCCCGGCTAAAGAGCAGGAACATGTTCAACAGTTTTTGATTTGTAAATGCTGTTAATCTTCTTGGGTAGGTTACGGCTGTGATGTTTTTTTGACAATGATTAGACACGGCCGAGGGAAAAGTCACACATAAGGCCTCATGCAGAGTTTGCAGGTTCCGGAAATAAGGTTGCCGGTAAGCTCACTGGCACCCTTGTTTCCGGACTGGCAAACTATGGGTTTGCCTGCCGGAGCCACAGTGCCCAACCGGTCTCACCCTGCCGGGCACTGCGGTCACGGTAGGAAAAGCCATCATGGAAGCACTGGCACCGTTAAAACGGTGCCAGTGATTCCGTGCCCCCACTCCCTCAGGGGCCGATTCATGGAACAAATGTGCGCCGAAAATCTTGGCGAAAGCAGGCGCACGCGTGAAAAGCAAAAAAAAGATTAATGGAAGGGCCTGCGCATGTTTACTGTGGGATGTGCGCCAAATCCGAACGTGGCGCGCATGGGCGCACACTTCACTGCAACATCCAGTGCACAACGTCGGCGCACACACCAAAAAGGGGGCGGAACACAGGGCAGAACACGTGGAATGGGGAACAACACGTGAAAAAGAAGGCGTAACTGGGGAAGTACTGCAGGGAAATAGACGGAACGCCACAAGCACGCAAACAACACATATTCATGGAATCGAATACGGGAAACCCACACACGCTAAAAGACGCGCACAGGCGTCAACACGTCCGCCACATGAAGGCAGGCGGACGCGTCCCCGCGCGCAGTATAAAAGTGCGCGCAAACAACTAACACATATATACAGCTACGATGAATGGCCATTTGTCGCAGCACTGATTGTGGGACACCGCATGAGGAGGAGAATAGCCAGGCCCCACATTCTTTTGCCCCGGACCAGCCTTTTTGGGATGCCTGATGACCAGGTCTATGGCAGGTATAGGTTTCCACCTCGTATCATCCTAGACCTGGTCAGGGAGTGGGAAAATGTCCTTACATCACACACCCTGTGTTCCCAAGCATTGAGCCCCTTGGAGAAGGAGCTCAATGTCCTGCATTTTTTGGCCACTGGGTCATTTCAGCAGACAACTGCTATAGTGGGGGCGGGGGGTCTCACAGGCCACGCAGTCACGCTGCCTTCACCATGTGTTGGAAATCATGACGGCGCGCCTCTCAGTCCGCAGGCACATATACATGCCCAGAACACCCGCAGAAAGGCAGGCCATGGTACAAGACTTTTACAGCTAGGCACACTTCCCCAAAGTGCTTGGTGCCATAGATTGCACCCATGTGGCCCTAGGTTCCATGTGGCCCTAGGTCTACCTAGGGCCACTGAGCACATCTATCGAAACCGCAAGCACTGGCATTCCATCAATGTGCAGGTTGCATGCGATGCCAAGGGAATCATCACCTCTGTCTATGCAAACTACCCTGGCTCTACCCATGACAGTTTCATATACAGAATTTCCGCCCTGAGCTGGGCCCTGGAAGCTGGGAAGCATGGCGACACATGGCTCCAAGGTGAGTACAAATGCCTGTGCACATGCATGCATGTCACACACAAATACACAAACCCAACTAATCACAACCATTATCACCTCTCCAGGGGACAGTGCCTACCCTCTGAGCAACCACATGATGACGCCAATCCGGAACCCCACCACACCACCCCAGGTAAGATACAACGCTGCCCATATTGCAACCAGGGGCATAGTGAAGTGCACATTCGGAGTGCTCAAGTCATGCTTCCGCTCCCTTGACCGCTCTGTTGGCCAGCTACTATATGCACCCCCAGTAGTGTGCAGGATCATTGTGGCAGCATGTGTCCTGCACAATGTTGTAACACGGTGGGACATACCGGTGGACATGGTGGCGCCCCCACATCCCCAACCACATGTACAGGCGCTGGCCATGGGAGGGGAAAGGGCACGTGGTGAGGCAGCCCGGACCCTGTTTGTGGCCACATTTTTCACCTAAACTCCCACCCCTGAGGAGTGCACACAGGCCTGCATATACCAGGTGACAATCGATGATGACAAAGAGACAGTCAACTGTCACAACCTTACCACCCTGAGAATGTTGCCATGGAAGTGCTACATTGTGTGCATCCCTAGCTACTTAAACATAACCAATCCTGTGTGACAAAAAGGAACACATGCAAGGTGTGTATCACACCACCCCTGCAAAACAGGCCATGACAATCACTGGTATGTCACCCAAACCCTCCCAAACCATATCACCCTTGTCTGCCACACCATGACATGGCATGCAACAGCAAAAGCCCAACACATGACCAATTACATACAAAGTGATATGTGATAAATGGAAAGTGGCCGAGACAATGACGCCTGACATGGAATCAGATGAAATGACTGACCAACAACCTCCCACACATGCCAAGTCATACACAAATGCTTGCCACCAGTGGTAGCATCACCAAAAGACTGAATGCCTGTTCACATGCACATTGGGCAAGCCAAATGCGCTACTCCCTAACCCGTGTGCCGTGTGTGTCTCCTGCAACACACTGCTCAGCACACAGTACAGTTAGCAGCCATTGAGTTGGGGACACACCTTGAGCATCACATAAAAAGGACAAACGAAAAAAAATACCCAATTGACACATGTACACAATCTCCAAATGTTAATTGATCATGTGCTGCAGGGACACGTGCCAGAGAAGGCAATCTGTGTGCACCTGTGGGCATGGAAGGGTGGATGTGCGTGTGGTGGAGCATTGTGTAACTGTGTGTCAGTAGGGACATGCACTCAATATGTGCATGTGAAATCAAGTGACCCTCAGTGTCCTGTACACATCACATGCGAACATTGCCCATGTGTACACCCCAGCATGTCAAACCACAACAATCCCCTGATACCTGAAAAGTAAACACAACACAGGAACAGCCATTGACCAGCAGAACACATCATGTACATAGTACCCCACAATGACAATGTCAGAGAGTGCCCAAACACTGTAGCCCAAGCTCACTATCCAACAACAAAAGGCCCTCCTTCATTTACGCATCACCATGACCTTCTGAACAACTGTGTCTGGGTTAAGTAGCCTTCTTCGTTATAGTCTACCTGGCTACAGGATCCCCCTACCCCTTGGTCTCCATGTTCCACCTTGCGTGTAAATAGGGTTCATCCCCCTCAGAGGCGACCTTGACTGGTAAAAATACCAAATTGCAGAGAACTCCAAGGATCCAAATACCCACACCAGGGAAAAAGCCTGTAGCCACCAAAAAACACTGGAAGAGTCTCCAGTAGTTGACTTGAAGTTGCAGAAAATGTCCAAGCACATGTCCAAGCAGAATGATAGAACAACCAAGGTAGCACAGTTCAACAATGGTTCAACAGGATGGGTACCATTTTCAGTACACAATATACAATGAGGATGCAACATTGATGGGTAGTGTCACAGCTCCGGTCTCCAGGCGCAGGAGTGGCACAAACCAACCACCCCCTCCGTGGTCTGGGCGCCTGCAAGGTAAAACTTACACAGGCCTCCGAGACCCCGGTGGGGAAAGAGGGTCAGGGATCCGTTGTTTAGACAGGCATTAGTATTCAGGATAACCAGACAGAGGGGCAGGAGAAGGGAGTTGGATTGGCAAGGGAAAGTAGGCAAAATACAAAATTGACAATAACACATACTCAATCAGAAAAACCATGTTCTTCATTCACATTGTACAAAATAAGTGAAAAATGCAAGCCAAAGAGAGACTTATCTCTGGGGTGAGTGCTGGCCTCCTGCCTGCGCACTCTCAGCTCTCAGGAGCAGTTCAATGCTGCAAAGAGAGCGTGAGTTACTAATCTTTTTCAACACACACACAACACCATTCTTGCCTCAAACTAAGTGACTTCTCCACAAACAAACACTCTTGTCTGCTGCTTTGTTCGTATACGTTAGCTTGCCCTGTGATGGTTCATACACTGTCAATGCGGTAAGGCAGGCTCACGTGGCCGCGCGGTCAATGGAAGACCAATGTGTCAAGAATCACACATGATAGAATGGTCCCTGGGTGAACTGCAAGACGCCTATGGCGGGGTGTGACTTCAGTACAAGTCGTGTTCTGGCAGCAGCGGATTTCAATAGGTAGTGCACGTGGCAATTTGCACATGCAAATTATATGCACTGCACTCGAGTCTGTGCCTCACTGGGTGCCCCTGTGTGCTGTATTAGTTTCTGGCTAGGAACGCTACTAACTAATAACTAATAACTCAGCTTCCATGGAGCACGGTGGACTCGAGGATATGGGCAATGGCCCCTGTTTGTGCCCCTGACAACTTGTAAAGCTACTTGCCATTTGTTCCTCAACGCGTCCCAATGCCCTTCTTCCCCAATGCCCCGACAAGCTTCTCAGCACTGGCGCTACTTAGCATGAATGTGCAAGGGGCCTGGTGGAAGGTTGGCTGGGGTGTGGCTCCTTGTGCTGCTCACCTTGCTTGGAGCTCCTGGAAAAATGCCTGCTTCTGTCAGACGTTAGAGCACAAGCCCTGTGCTTCTGCTTGCGCACACATGAGCACGTGTGCACCACCCAATGTGGCCAGGTTTCAGTAGTTCTTGGCCCCGTGTCTGCTGGAAAAGGTAGTCTGGAGGCTTATTTTCCTGCAGAAATGGAATAAAAGATATTAATAAAGCTGGACAGTTCCCTGTGTGTGTGTCTTCATGCTGGTTGTCACTGGGCCATGTTTGAGACCTACATCCAAACTCCTCCCACCATCAGTGTGACTTTTAGAGCCAAAGGGTGCAGGCTACTGTCTACAGCAAGTGCATCAAGCACATATACAGGCATGAAAAGAACATACATCACAATCAACATCAATAAATGGACTTATCAATCATGTACTCACCAAAATTCATTGCAGACATGCCGTGGAGAAAACCCACGTAATCCCCACTAGGGGTGTTAACACAAGTAGTACAGCAGCAGACAAGCCACAGATATGACAAAAGTCCAATGCCCTTGTGTAAATGGTGTAACACCGAACCATCCTTGCAAGCCCATGGATAGGGGAAGCAGGAGTGGCATATGCGAGTCAGGACCCCAAGCTGCAAACACATACACGAGACAAGCTTGAAGGGCCCAGCTGGAACAGACAGTGGATGCTTTCAAAAGCTACAAAACACCACACTGTCACATGAATGCACAATAGACAAGCACTTTTAAACTATATTAACTAATTTAACTAACTATAAAAAAAGCTATATTAACTAATTAAACTTACTATAAAAAACTATATTAACTAATTAAACTAACTATATGAATCAAAAATGACCACATACGACCGGGGAGTGGGAAGGCACCCAGAAGGGGGGAGGTATAGGGTGCACCTCAACACCCACATGTGCTGATGTTGAGACAAAAAAAAACTCCATGGGTTCAACGCCTGCACAACCCGACCTGTGTGGGAGATAAATCGTCAACCTCATCACCCTCTGGCTGAAAAAGTTAACCTGGCAGAGTACCCTGACCATGCCTATGTGCAGCTTGCCCCTCGTCCGCAGCAAGTCTGTGGGACGGGTGAGCCTGGTTCTGTGCGGCGATGACACGTACGTCAGCATGCAGAGCCTCGCATGATACGTGTGGTTCCTCTTGCAAGGTAACACGTGTAACACAGAGTTCTTCCTGCATGGCGTGGCTGGACAACTGGTTCACCTCCCGGCAAGCTCGTAGCTCAGCCGAGATGGTATTTTCAAGCTGCTCCAACCTCTCCTCTGACCGCTGTCTCTGGGACATCAAGAGCACACTCAGAGTAGATCTGAGGGATTAATAGTCAACCCTCATGGCGTACGTGTGTGCCTCTGCGTGAACAGCAATTGCTTGACGCAAAGACACCATTTCAGCCCGGCGTGCCCTGTTTGAGGCCACCATGCCCAGCCTGAGCGAGCGGGCCACCCGCTGCTGGAGTTCCAATTGCCTAGCAGGGGGGAGCACGGATTGGGCCACACGTTCCATGCTCTCAGCAATGTTATCAATTGCTGCCCCCTGGTGTTCTGAATTGGCAACCATGGCTTGCTCCCACTCAGTATACACCAGTGGCGCATGGCCACCACGTTGCTGGGCTTGACACCTGCGGGGCCTAAGGAGCCGCCGTCCGTGTTGGGTTGGCACCACCTACGGCTGCAGGACTACATTCCTCCGTTGGCGTGATGCCTCAGGCACATCAGTAACTGGTGTGGAGCGTTACCCTGTGTCCTGATCCACCATAGGCAGAGGTCCCACCACCATCTGGCCCCTCAGTGCAGGTGTCACGGACCGAGGAGTGTCCACATCAAAATCACTCATGGTTGACGAATGGACCCGGCGCACCTCCAAATCGACATTGTCGTCAGAGTGATCATCTGGGCTAGACTCATTGTCAGCCCTAGACACGATGGTCTGGAACACAAGTGGGTTCTCATGGTCTACCACCCCACGACCCCCACTTGTGCTGGGTTGCTGGTGTGATAGCAACCCTTTGCCTGGCATGACAACACCATCCTCTGGCTCCATTGCGTCATCATCTGAAAAGTGGAAGAAAAAAAAAACATGAGTACACATGTCAGAAGCACATAACCCACATACACATAGACATCACATTGACAGCCAACACATGAAGCAGACATGTCACACACAAATGAAAACCTGGCATACATCCAGTAGTCTTGATATGCAAACAAATCCCAAAAGCAAAAATGGATGTGTCTAAATAGCAAAGCCTACAGAAGTACAAAATGTACTATATGAACTCCATCAGACACCACCTTTATCAGACACATTCCACAGGCAGAAAAGACAGATGGCAACAAAGACATGGAACACACCATAAGCATGTCTGAACTGCAAATTGACCACTTCTGCAAGTGAATCCAAACACACAATGACACATGTAATATGCATGTAGACAAGCATCACTAAAACATCATCAGCAATATAGCTCCATCCATCTGCAACTCAGCCTGTACCGGGTGGCATGGGCCATGTAGATATAGCGCATGTCCCAAGCAAAGCAAGGGCCTTCAACCAGGCATGAGGGACCATAACGCCCAGTACGGTCTGAGCTGCCATCTGCTGCTGCCTGCCTGCCTGCTGGCCACGTGCCCTGCTGTTTGGTGCCTGCACGCCAGCCATCTGCAGGGGTCCAGTTGCTGTGACCACCCCTGGTGGAACAGAAGACTCCCGACTGAAGTTCCATCGCTCCACAGCCCAGCACCAGGACCCAGTTGGCCACCCACACCTGCCTCGGGGGCTGCCATGTCAGGGGGGAACACCATTGGAGACCACTGTTAACCCCCAGCTAGAGAGGCAGAGGGCTACCAGCTTCAGTGCTGCAGAAGTTGGTATCCTGGTGGAGCAAATCATGGTGCATTATGATGCCCTCTTTTGAAGTTCACACAACGAAAATGAAGGACGGAAGAGGATCTGGAAGGACATTGTGGCTGCCATCAACGTGGAGGGGGTGGCAGCCCGCGACATGCAACACGTCCGGAAGCGCGGGGAGGACTTCAGGTCCAGGACCCTCACCAAGGCCAGGCGCCTCTTGAAGGCAGCGCAAGCAGAGGGGTGCCGGGTCCGCCTTACCAACATCCAGATGAGGGTCCTGGAACACATACACCCAGCGCTCCACCTGCAGGTCTTTCAGAGGCAGACCCGTCCAGAGTCGAGCGGTAAGTGTCCATGCGTACTGATTGGACACAGTGCATGTTGAGGTATGCCAGGAGTGTGCAAGTTGGACATATGTCTTAAAAGGCCCATGTATTGATGTGTATGTACAGGGACATGAGCCTGCCGCATGTGAGTCCAGTCATGTGTGAGTCACATCAATGGTGTATGTGTTCAAATGCATGATTATAATATCAAAGGAGGAAACCTGGTAGGCTACTGTATATATCTGTTGACAGTATCTATTCTGTCCATATCCGGGTTGATCAATAACATATTAAGGTAGAAGACAGAGCTAGAAGTACAGGTGCTAATCTCAAAACATATAGAAAGAGAGGGGGATCAAACACATCTAAAAAACTATAACTTTAATTTTAATAGTGGGTCAAATTGTTAAAAAACATGATTAAATTCAGTGGTCCACAGTACAACACTTATACAGTAATATACAAAAACCATAGGAGTAACATAAGTGGCAGTCAATGCTGAATTGTACCAAGATCAGAACAAAACTTGGTACCTCTAGAACAACCTATTGTGTACCATATTCCATTCGGATTTTTATCTCATATTCTCACTTCTCTGTTTTAAATCCAGAGGGTTATCTCAACATGTTTCTGTTCACCAATACAATTAACAAACATTCATCAGGAAAATACACAATCTAACACGAAAAAACGAATTCCTATGAAGTCACAGACTTGATCTGAATCAGTCTCATAGCACCTGTAGGGTTAAAAACATAAAAACAAGGAGTCAGCTAATTAATAGCTAGAATACTTTGAAAAGTTCTTAATAGGTGAACTATAGTACCAAAAAGAAAAAAGGTTTTACCTTATATGGTGCTTGTGGGGGCTCTCAACTTAATGGATAGGTTGGAATAGGAGGATGAATCAGTCCTATAAAGGGTGTAATGCAAATAAGTGCAAATAAGTGCTTAGAACACATAGCTAAATCAGTGCACCTAGCAAAACAAATGATTCAGGGAATCCCTTCTAAACAATTAGTGGAAATTTTCCACTGGTGGAAAAGAGGTAAAATCAGGGCTCACCTGCCGTGGTGGATAGTAGGCAAGAGCCAGTGTCTCACGGTGGCGCAGGGCAGCTCACCGGCACGGGACCAGTATATCTTCTCACTGAGCCAGCAAATGCTCGGAGAGTTCCGAAACACAACGATGGGATCTGTAACCAGGACACACGAGATCAAAGGAGCTTAAAAGTCTGAGTCGAGTATCAAAACACGTCTTAGTATTCTCTATAAGAACGTGAATTGGTAGGGTGAGCATGAAAAAGCTACTACAGAATAGGGGTGTCAATAATGAAAAATGTAATCACAGATAACACCGTGGTGTGCAGCGCCATGCCAGATGGAGACACGATTGCATACAAATCTGATAACACAGTACAGGACCGGGACTAGTACCAAACATGGGCGTGAGTTGAAGCCAGAAGATGACAAAGCTTACTGTAGGGATAGGAAGGTACAAAAAGTGGAAAAGGTACAATAGTGGAAAAAGGGATAACGACACTATGCAGAAAACTAGTGCCATTGAAGTAATGGTAACAATTGTCATATGCCAGGAGTAGATGACATATGTATGGCCAGTGAAAAAAGGGTAAAAGCAGTGGGAAACACCAGACTGGCAACAGAGACCTAAGCATAAAGGTACATAGATATGACCAGACCATGCAAGGGAAGGAGGAGGAAACCGATAAGTAAAGTCATTCAAAGAGAGGGTGCCTAACAGAAGGGATGTGGCAATATCATTATGACTGTATTTTATGCCATTCAACTGACTCGTTCAAGCCTGTGACATCGCTATGCAGTAAAAAGATCATCTTTTGTTCACTTTTAAAAAACTTTTTTTCAAGGGCTTGAGAGTTGTTCCCTTTCAAAGATATCAAGATGGTCCATGTAAAGTCCTCGTGGTCGTGTTTGGCTAGATCAAAATGCTTCACTAGAGGTGCATCTCCGTTTTGTTTCTTAAGCAGCTTCGGTGCTCCATTATTCGTGTCTTGACTTTACGAATTGTCTTGCCTACATACAATGAACCACACTTACATGTAATTAAGTAGACAACAAACTCGGTGTTACAATTAGTACATTTTTTTTGGGTCCATGGTTTAGACAGACCAATGTCGACTTCTTTACTCTTAGATGTGAGTTTGCACACCCCGCAAGACCCACAAGGGTAGTGTCCAGTTAATTCAGGCAGTCCCCAAAGGGTGGTGAGTTTGGGGGTTGGTGAGGTAGTGCATTTCAGTTTACTGTTGGTCACTCTGTTCCCTACAGTGGTGCTTTTTTTATAAGCAAAGATTGGCATAGGGAGCAGTTGTTTGGCTGTATTGAAGATTCTCCAGTGTTTTTTAATGATATTAGTAATTTTGAGGCTCTGATCTGTGAACGTGGTAACACATACAATACGCTGTCCTTAGGTTTGGCTATTTTTGGTTCTAAAAGAACCTCACGGTTATTATTGAAGGCCCTTTTGGCTGATTTTTTTACCAATTTCTTGGGATAGCCTCTTTGTCTTAGTTTTTTACTAAGGGAGTCAGCTTCTTTCTCGTATGTGTCTTTATCTGAGCTATTCCTTTTTAGTCGCAGGAATTGGCCGAATGTCAAATTGTCCCACAAGTGTTTTATATGATGACTGGAGTAATCTAGTAAAGAATTGTTATCAGTGGGTTTATGATAAGGTTTGATTTTTAACACACCATTCTGAGGGTAAAGGGTCAAGTCAAGAAAGTTGGTAGATTCATTACTAGCTGTCATCGTGAATTGTAAATGGGGGTTCAGAGTGTTTAGCCAGGTAAAGAAGTCTACCGCAATCGTGAGTGTACCATCCCATACTACCAAAATGTCATCTATATACTGGCTCCACTTTCTGATGTGCTTAGCAAACGGATTTACAGTGTTATAGATGTGTGTTTTTTCAAAGGTTTCTACGTAGAGGTTCGCAACACCGGGGGCCATTGTAGCACCCATGGCGGTCCCCTCGATCTGCTGGAAAAATGTTCCATTGAATTCAAAGTAGTTCCGTTTTAAAGCTAGCTCCAGACACCAAACAATGAAAGAAGTTGGAACTGGATCCTAATCTTCACGTATAAGGAGTATTTCTTCGATAGTGTCTAGTGAAGCTTGTTTGGGTATGTTCTATAAAGAGAGATAATGTCAAATCTAAGTAATAAGGAAGTCGACATTTCTGTGTATGTACTGTGGCATGGTTGTGGTGTGACACATGGATGCTGGTACCACCTTCATGTATGTGCACAATGTGCATGTGTGTGTGTGTGTATTTGACATGTGTGCCACTGTGATACACCATGGATGCAGGTGACACCAACAAGTAGGAGGCTGATTGGCAGAAGTGACTCGATGCTGATGATTTCACAGCGGCAGGTGGTGGAGATGTACAGCTGCATGTATGTCTGGTGGCGTGTGTGCATGAGTTCGGTACTCCCCTAGTTGCATGTGATATCAGGCTAACCTTCGGATGCTCATGCTGTTGTATGTGTATGGATGGTGCTGCCTGCTGCAACATTCCTGTTAATTTGCGCATGTGTGTGGGTTCAAATGATATGTGTGTTGGGGAGTGTGATGCCATGTGTGAAGTTTGAGACTGCCACTCATATACAACTGTCATGTGTGTATCAGACCATTGTACAGTGCCCTGATGCCTGTGTTCTGTCTCTCCCTGTCTGCTGCGTCAACTGATGAAGAGGGCTGAGACGGTGCTGTGGAGAACAGTGGCAGGGATCCCACCGCCAGCTGGAGATGCAAGGCCCAGCTCCCTCACCCTGTTGTCATCTCGTCGGTGAGTGAGGAGTCTGGAGCCGCGACCGCAGCCGCAACTGCCGAGGGTAGGTCCAAGAGGCGGAGGTCGGAGGTGGACTCCTCGGCAGCAGAACGGGCAGCTAAGACCCCACAGGGGCCTATGGAGGAAGATGGCACGGAGTCATCCAGGTTGGTGAGGGGTTTGGTTAAGGAGGAGGCCGTGGAAGGCCCACGCATGGGGTCTGGAGGGGGGATTCCACAGGTGCTAGTGGTACAGTCCAGGGGCAGGGACAGGAGGCAGCACAGGAGGCCGCAGAGGTACCTGTGTTTAATCCTGTCCCCGATCCTGTCACTGCATCATCTTGCACCAGCAGGGATGCCTACGTCCAGACCCGTTTTCAGGCAGGGGATGTGCTCACGACAACTGGCCTTCCTCTGCCTGCGGATGTGGCTATCCGGGTCCGGGTTGAGCCTGTCCTGACTGGTGTGGCATTGCGTCAACGGGCCATGCGAGGTGACCTGCAGTCTTTTCATGAGGAGACTGCACGTCATCTCGAATGGCTCGTTGACCGCGTCGGCCTTCATCCAGACCCATTTTCAGGGACAGGATGCGCACACAACTGGCCTTCCTCTCCCTGCGGATGTGGCAATCCGGGACTGTGTTGAGCCTGTCCTTGCTGGGATGGCATTGTGTCAACGTGGCATTCCGGATGACGTGCTGGGTTCTCGTGAGGACACTGCACGTTATTTCAGATGCCTCATTGACCGCGTCGACCTACTAGGATGGGTCACCAGTGCTGGACCTTCTACCGACCCCCTCCTCAACTGAACCCCATACGCACCAATCGTCCTCCATGTCATCTTCCTGCCCAAGTATCACCTGGGCACCCTGTGGAGCTGCCCTTGACCAAGCGGCCAGGCTGGTGGAGAACACATCCCTGCCACAGTCGGGAGTCAGAGGTCCAGCAGGGGTGGCCACCACAATAACTGGACTGCAGCAGGACGTGCAGGTATCAACAGGCAGGGCACATGCACGGCAGCAGCAGGCTCAAGGTGGGAGCGATGATGGCTCGGGGCCATCAACAGCAGAGGGGCAGGCATCTGCCGGAGGGCAGGAGGACCCTGGATTGGGAGTGTCTTCTGTGTGGCAGTGGTTGGGCCGGCAAATAGGTGCAGTGCCGCGGCGGGCGGAAGAGGCACGGCTCACTATGGTAAGGGCTATGGTTAGGGCGGAGAACTCCATGTGCAGGGCGTTGAGGCGGGCTGAGTGCCTCGAGGCAACTCGCAGGGAGTTGGAGGAGGCCATGGCTGCATCCCTGCAAGACCTCGGGGCCAGGGAAGAGGCTGCCTCCGGGACGTTGAAGAGGAGTTTGATGTTTCCCTGGCCCGGAACATCAACAAGTGAGCCGTTGGACTTGCCCGCCACCTTGATAAATAGTTCTGTAGGTGTAAGTTTCCTTTCCATTTCTTTTTCCTTTGGGGCGCATGGACTATGCCCTGCCTTTTTGTATATAATTATTTATTAGGTAGGATTTAGGCTATGTTTCCTTTGGATTGTTGGGCTCATGGACCCTTGGATGTTCATTTGTAAATAGTTTTGGACCTGGATTTCATTTTCTTGGACCCATGGTGGAATACTTTTCTTTTTTTTAAACTCTGATTTTTTTTTTCATGGACGTACCCATTGGAGCCATTTTACTTTGGATTTTATTGGTTACAGCATTCTTTTTTTTTTCATTTTTGGACTTCCAGACTTGGAATATTGTTTTTTAATATTGTGTGATTTTGGTTTCTTCATTTGGTTTATTCTTCAATACACTTTTTTCTATACTTTACTTGTGTGGTCATCGCTCATTTGTGCCTGTCACAATGTGGTTTTTCACAGTCATGTGTCGCCATTGTGTGGGTCGAAGGGACATGTATTCATGGGCATGCTGGTTATTTATTTTCTATCATGACATTGGGGATTCAATGAGGAGTGGATGGAATGCTTGGTTGGGTATTTGGACTGGGGTGGCGTGCAGTGGTATTTGGGTGGCCATAATGGCCATGGGTCAGGAGTGTGATTACATGTCGGGTGGGGGGACATGAGTCGGGGCTGCTGGCGGGTGCCTGTCAATGGTGGATGGGGGACATGAGTCGGGGCCATGAGTCGGGGCCTGCTGGAAGGTGCCCGTCAATGGTGGGTGGGGGACATGAGTCAGGGCCTGCTGGCAGATGCCTGTCAATGGTGGGTGGGGGACATGAGTTGGGGCCAGTTGGCAGGTGCCTGTCAATGGTGGGTGGGGACGTAATTCGGGGCTTGCTGGCAGGTGCCCGTCAATGGTGGGTGGGTGGGGTACATAACGCGGGGCTCACAGGTGTATGGTGCCATGTGGGCTGCCTACAGGGCATGGTCAGGGGTGTGGGTTGTCCCTTGTGGTGTGGGCAGCCTGCAGGGCTTGGGGAGTGGGGAAAGGGCACACCAAGGAGGGCCCACAATGCCAAATCATGTGTAAAACTCCCTGCACACCCCCCAAATACATGTACCCCGCTCGCATCAGGCCAATCGTGTGTAAAACTCCCTGCGTACCCCCACAATATGCACAGGCAGCCCATCCACCCTCCCCATGCCCCACAGGCAGCCCATTCACCCTCCCCATGCTCTGCAGGCAGCCCATCCACCCTGGGCATACCCCACAGGCAGCCCACACCACAGGGGGGACTTTTTCCATGCAATTTACCTGGCGCAAGTGGGGTATGTGTATTTCGAGGGGTGCGCGGGGAGTTTTACACGCGATTGGCCTGGTGCGAGTGCGTTACGTGTATTCTGAGGGGTGCACTGGGAGTTTTACACGCGATTGGACTGGCACAAGCGGGGTATGTGTATTCTGAGGGGTGCGTGGGGAGTTTTACACGCGATTGGCCAGGCGCAAGCGGGGTACTTGTATCCCGAGGGGTGCGTGGGAAGTTTTACATGCGATTGGCCTGGCGTGAGCGGAGTACGTGTATTCTGAGGGGTGCGCGGGGAGTTTTACAGCTGATTGGCCTGGCGCGAGCGGTGTACGTGTATTCCGAGGGGTGCGCAGGGAGTTTTACAAGCGATTGGCTGGCGGGGGCGGGGTACGTGTATTCCGAGGGTTGCATGGGGAGATTTACATGCGATTGGCCAGGAGCGAGCGGGGTACGTGTATTCGGAGGGGTGCGCAGGGAGTTTTACATGCGATTTGCCTAGCGCGAGCGGGGTACGTGTATTCTGAGGGGTGCGCTGGGAGTTTTTCATGCGATTGGCCTGGCATGAGCGGGTTACGTGTATTCCGAGGGGTGCGCAGGGAGTTTTAAACGCGTTTGGCCTGGCGCGAGCGGGGTACGTGTATTCCGAGGGGAGCGCGGGGAGTTTTACACGCGATTGGCCTGGAATGAGCAGGGTATGTGTATTCCGAGGGGTGCGCGGGGAGTTTTACAAGCGTTTTTGTGGTTGGGGGCTGTATGCTGGTCCACTGTCCTTTGCGCCATGTACTGGATTTGTGCAATGTTTTTGGCGCACGGGCAGGGTTGGGGGCGTAACTGGTGCTACTGTAAGGTCGCTGCGCCACTCTACGCCACGGCTGCTTATGGATATATGAATGCATGATTAGCTGTGCGCCGAAATGGGTTTTGGCACATGCAGCTGGCGCAGACTGCCGCATGAGCCACTTTTGCACTGAATTCTATGAATTACCCCCATAGAGTCCTGTGGGACTCTACGGGAATGGGGATTAACAAAATTACCAGCGCCTGATTTCCCAGATGCAGGACTTGTGGCACCGGGAAGTCAGGCACCCGTCATTTTTTACCAGTATCATCGGCAGGGTTACCGTGTGACCCCATAGTGCACAGAATTCTCAGTAAATGATCCCTTCCTGCTGCTAAAACATAATAAAAATCCATCTGACATCACATGCTTTCTCTTTATTCCTCCAGGTCCTTGACTGCACCTAAAAGTCTCCATCTGCTTTGTATCACCCCATTCCCTCAAAAAAAACAAAAAAAAACACTAGAGATGGGAGCGATGCTGCTTGCAATACTCAAACCCCTAGTATTTCCTTGGCTTTGACTAAGTCGAACTTTCAGTTTTTTTTTATTATCCTCAGGACAGTCCGTTTGGGCATTTCAAAAGTCTGGTGGGGAGATTGTTAGGGAAGTGGATAGTAGCTAGGATATTTTTGTGATGAGTTAAGCACTTATGGGGTTAAACTGATAACAGGGCCTAGATAGATTTAGGGAATCATGTTAGAATTTATTTGGGGGGGTGTGCATTGGGGTCGCATCTTTTGTGGATGAAGGAGCAGTTTTTAAGGTATAGGAAATGGACAAGTCACAAGGTATAACATTTGTATTTACTAGGCTCAGGAGAAGGCCAAATGACTGAGAACTCAAGGTGCCTTTACAAGCTATATACGACCAAAGCAAGGAGAATCATTTGTTGATTTAGTGGGCAGAGGACAAGGCCAAACCCACTTGCATTTTCTAGGTATTGGAGAAGGCCAAAACATCACATTCATGTTGTAGGGAGAGGAGAAGGTAAATATCGTGAGAACCCACTTACATTGTGTAGATGTAGGACAAGGCCAAAACCTGGAGAACCCCCATTCATTTAATAGGTGATGGAGAAGGCCAAAGGACTGAGAAACCCATGTACATTTTCTTGGTGAATGGAAAGGTCAATTTACTGAGAAACCCATGTGTATTTACTAGGCATAGGAAACAGCCAAAGCACTGAAAACACAGCAAGCATCTAATTAGCAGAAAAAGATCAAAGCACCGAGAATCACATCTGCTCTTAACAGGCATAGTAGAAGACCAAAAAAAGTGACTTCACTTTCCACATTTTCTAGACATAGGAGAAAGCCAAGACATTCTGAACTCCACGTCCACTTACCACTCTAGAGAAGACCTAAGCACTTCTAAGACCCTGTGTGCTAACTTGGAAGTGCGAAAGACCTAAGAACTGAGCATCCCAGTTGCACTAAGTAGGAATAATAAAAGACCACAATACTGGGAACCCCACAGGCATTTTGTAGGCAAAGGGGAAGACTAGATCACTGATAACCCCATGCACGCTTACTAGGTCGAGAAGGTCAACGCACTTTGATCCTACATTTAATAAGCTGAGAATGCTAAATAATGGAGATCTCTGCATTCACTTATTGAGCATAGGAGATGGTCAAAGCACTAAGAACCTCACGTGACTTATCTAGCACAGGAAAAGGCCAGCACCATGAGAACCCCATGTGTATTCACTAGGACAAGAGGTTCAATGCACTTAGAACCCCACTAGCACTTACTCAGTATAGGGGAAGGTCAAGCCACTGAAATCCACACCTGTATGTTAAAGGCATGGGAGAAAAGCAAAACACTGAGAACCCATGTTTTGTAGGCAGAGGAGGAGAGGAAGGTTCTTGGGACCCTGCATTCATGCTGTAACTTAATAAGAAAGTAAAAGCTCTAAGAACCTACCATGCTTTTCTTGAAGCAGTGTGATGAATATAATTAACACGTCTGAATCTATTGCACTAACCACATGTGGTAGCGAATGAGGAAAGTGTTAGGAGAGGGATGTATTTTTGGAGTGTTTCTTCAACTTCTACACTGCAGCTGCTTTCATTGGAGATGACCCGATCATATGTAGGGGTCAGCCCAGACTAGGCCAAACAATTTTGGCGCCAGATCTATATCTCTACAAAGAACAGGGGTATGTGTCAAAAAATGATCTGGTGCATCCAGATGAAATAGCATATTGCATGCTGCACCTTTTCCGATGATTCAGGGGCCGGATGATGGAGTTCAGGAAGGTGAGGAGGACTTTGATCACTCACCAACCAGGGCCCAAGAGGAAGAAGATGTGAGATAACTCATCAACTAGGTGAACAAACCACCGATGATGAACACGTGCAGATTCCAGATAATTATGCACTGCTCAATTCATTCAAAACAGCTGATATAAAAGAATATGACAAAGATCATGTTTCATCCCCTGATTCAAGCCCAAGACTCAGACACCCACCTCTGATTTGACGATAAGACAGACAGTGAGGGAAACTAAGAGACTGAAAATGGCCATAAATCCATCACCATATGTAGTTGTTTATTGCAAGCACTGTACACAGGAAGCAATATTCTCCCAGTGTCAGTGTGACGGTCTACCTTCTTTTGCAAAGAAATGGCATGGGATATGCATGCTATCGGACTTCAACTTTGTAGCCAGTCACTGCACCACTCCTCAGTCACCAGCAATCATTCAGCCATTACAAAGTACACTCAGAAGACCCCAAGAAGGAAATGTATCGTCGTTTTCAACCCACCCATGAAAAAGCAGCAAGCTCATCTTGCCACAGGTCATGTATTACAGACAATTGTCTAGCAAGGAAAGTGTGAGAAAACATGAGCTGGCATGATATGCTTGCTTGTCAAACGGAAAGATAGACAGGACAGCTCCCCACCACTCAGCTGAAGCCATTGGGCCCACCTAGAACCACTTTAACAGACCCATCGCTTGAAACACCACTCAACAGATTCCTCAGATCATGAAGATTTGTGTGTGAACCAGCTATATCTACATGTACTGAGTCACACAAGGAAAGGTTTTTAGAGACTTTGACTCAGTAGTGGATGAATATATTCAAAAGTAAATGTTTAGTTTTTCATTCATTCTCAATGTAGTTTGCACTACCAACCAGTTGAGCCAGCCTCATTCCCTAGTTCCATATTAACAAACTGAAGGCTCTGCCTCAATTTATTTGTCTCTGACAACCAGCATTGCCACAAAGCATCTCCTTTATAGTGTTGCATTCTTGACTGCTCATTCTGTCTTGTAAAAAATACATTGGACGCAATAGTGGGTCTACCTCAATCTGTTTGACTCTACCAAATAGTGACACCTTTCTCTGAGTCACAGTGATGTGATCTAAAACTGGAGGCTCTACCTCAATTTATTTGGCTCTACCAATAATCACACCTTATCTGTGAGACCTCGCACCACACTCATAAACTGGAGGTTCCCTCCCAGTTTATTTGTCACTACCAGCCAGTATGGTCACACAACATACCATTACACATTATTGCATTATTGGCTTCTTAAGTCCAGTTAACACCAACCTTTCCATTCAGTGGTGGATTTGACTCAATGCAGTTGACACTAGCAATTAACAGAGCCAGACATGACTTGTTTTAATCTGATCTTCATGTGAGCCATGTCCCCCTTTGTATTACCCTCGTGTACAGGCTATATGTGCTGCACTCCTCATTACCCTGTCTCACTTGTTCTGTCTAAATGGCTCAATGCCAGGGATTATATCTATATCAATAGAAGGTCGTGGTGGTAAATGACCCAATTGTTGATGGTGTTATTGAATCAGGCTGTGCTGCCTCAGACATAGAGTGTTGAGGAGAAGGTTGGCTGGCTCACACTCGGGGGGGGGGGGGGCGGTGGAACTCACTTGCTATAGTGTAACTGCTGATGAGCTGGATACTCTATTGAAACCATTGTCTCCAATACTGGGGAATGCTGCACTAGCAGTCCCCTAGCACTAGCATGCTGTGGCATTTACTGTTTGCACTTTCAACACATATATGTGCCATTACCTAAAGAGCTTGAATATCGAGGAGGTGGTCAAAGCACTCTTGCGTGGGTGACTCGAACAAACAGTCTCCTGAAGGAGCTTACATATTACACTACCCCCCCTCAACAATCTCACCAGATGGGAGTTGATGCCATAGGTGTGAATGTTTTGTGACCTAACTTCACCCACTTAAGGAAAGCTGAGCCCTCATTTTCCTGTAGGAAACGTTGTGAGCTAAAGAACTTGTGCAGCATATGCTGTGCATAGTGTTGTGCACTATATGGATTGCTGACATGAGTACTATCATTTAGCATAAGGGACAACACAGGGGGAGACTTTGGGCACTAATAATTACTATCAATTAGTATAGGGGTGGGTTAAGTGGGCTACATTTGTTAGGCCACAGAGTCTGTACTATGTTGTGCAGCCGACGCACAAACTACATGGGGACTGGTCCTTGCCAATTTCAGAAATAATGCAAAATTGAGAGCTGACCCCCATCATTTGCAAGGCAGAACATGTGATGTATCTGCAAAAAAGGGCATTCAGAATAAATGTTCATTGTTCTGAGTGGCAGAGAGGAAGGTAGAATAGGCAACATCACTGGGAGGTGTTATGCCAAATACTGCCCAAAGGATATTTAGAGAGTGCTGAAAAGTTACACAAGAGGGAGGCAGGAAAGATGCTCGAAAGTGTTTGAATGTTCTGGCACGTGATATGACATATGACATCTGACATCACAAAAGAGGTTGGTAAAATGTTACAGAGAGTGTATGAAAACATAGGTTGTGAGGCGGTTTTCTATGAAAGGTTTGAAAGAATGAGAAATGCAGGAGGGGGTTCCTCTTCTTCCTGGGCTTTTCCGGCTGGGCTGGTTATTCCTGAGCTTTTGTTTTAAGGTTCTGCGAGGTGCTGCTGCTGGCATGCTGAAAGGAGGGCGTGTTTGCGAAGGCTGAGACCAGTGTAGCTGCAGAGGAAAGGCCAAAGTTCAAATCTCGGGCAGTGTCCTGGCATAAACGGGCCGATTTTTCTGAAAAGGTGCACATCTCAGTGTGAGTATAAGTAGGTCAATCAATCAAGCAATTAGGATCCCTTTTGCAGGGTTTTCTGATTGGGAAAGTGTCAGACTGGACATGCAAGGCAGAAATGCTGTAATCCTTTTGCTACCAAAGGGTTAACAAAGTAGCCAAGATCCAACAAGTATTAACTGGGAGATGCTTATTTTGCGCAGGAAGGGTCACAATGTCATAATCTCATAATCATAATGTTTCCACTAATACAACGTGAGGGTAGGGGACTAGCTGAGAGCTGAAACTGTTTCATAGTGTAGTGTATTCCAGTTAGGATGCCCAGGTTTGAGAGAAACTACTTACTTTTTAATTACTGTTCTGTCCAGATGAAAAATGCTGGTGGCTGTAACATGTGTGTTCCAGTTTTTTTTTTCTCATATGTCCAATGCAAACACTTACCACAGATATTATGTTTACCAAATATGAACTGTTTTGAGTGTCTATGGCAAGTGAATTTACAGCCAGATCGCATCTCTGCAGTAGAGAGACGGGCAAAAAAAGAGGGACAGCAAGTGAATTTACAGCCTAAAGATTTCCTTTTTATATGCTCGCATTTGTTTTTGAGAAATTATTCTTTTGGCTTGTTTGCAGTTTTTCCTCCATTCTTGTTCTAGTTTCCAGTTTATTTTTTCCATTGTGTTGGGGTAGTGCCTCAACCATTTCCCCACTGCTTTCTTTCGTGATGGTGTGAGGTTTTTTTCTGGGGCAATGCTGTTAATTGTTTCCATCATCCACTTCTGGATTATGTCCTCTTTTTCGTCTAGGTTATATACTTCGAAGGTTGTGATCGATGATTTTGAAGATTCTAGTTGTTCTTCCAAGTTGCTTTTTTGACAGTATTCCCATTTCTTTTACAGATCGAGCAGTACTTTAGGGGCTGTTTGGATAGTTTTGATGGTAGTTGGATCACAAACGGTATAATGAGGTGGTCACTCCATAGTATTTGTATTGGTGGCGCAGCTGAGATCATGTTCTTTTGGCGATTATTGCATCAAGAGTGTGTCCTGACAAGTGTGTCACTCCTTTTACCATCTGTCGCAGTCTCATTGTCTCAAGCTACTCAGTTAATGAATTCTGCAAGTTTGCCTTTTCTTCTTTGAACCATATGTTGATGTTCCTGAAGGTAAGTCCCTGTTAGGCTAAAGCTAGAAATAATACAACCATCTAGGGAAAAGGGCCAAGAGATTGCTTGCAAGGATAACGAGGTTTAATTGTACAAAAAGTAAAAGTGTCAGCAGAGGACTCTGCTGTTCAAGAATGTTTTGCCCAAATTATTATCATCAGTAAATTATAAGAGTGCACTGTGTCACTAATGACATCATCCATAGAGTCTGCAACCGCACAGTTGTTTTAACAGTATACATGGTCCTGCTCCATAAGGGATGATAAGCTATGATTGGTTCTCATCTCCGCCGTCTGTCTCTCCCCACGTGGATCAGCTGGGTTCCTCTCTCCGGCTACTGAAGGTCAGTAGCTTCACATGTTGCTGTTCCAAGACTGCTCTTTTGAGCTAATGCTACTACAACATCATTATGGCATGCACCTGGAAGCTTATGAACTGGCAGCAGGGAAAGGGAAGAAATACAATCATGCTGACCCAAACATGCTGTGCTTTGTCTCTATCGCACTCCTCTCACCCAAGGCTTCCACCCTTGTTTTGATCTATAATGCATCTCTCCCTGTACCTCATACTACAATGGGTGTATTTATGGGAAGGGGTGAAATGGTCATGCATGTTCAGATCTTTTATGACCATTTGTGTTATTTCTGGTGGATTGGGGGTAAATCACAATCGTGGAATGCAGGGATTCTTGACTTGGTCAGTGGTGGGTGCTATCCTTTCCTGTTGGCTGGGTGGGGGTTAGAGGTCTGCTGTTGGCCTGGTTCTGATGAATGATCATGGCGAGGAGCCTGGTGCTATTGCATGGCCTTGCAGGGCACATTCCTCTATGCAATACTATAAAATTGATACAGTCAGGGAACAAGGGAAAACTTCGGTGGGGTTTAGCAGCGCAGGCTCATCTGTCCTCAGCGTTTAGGCCTGTTCACGAATAGGATGTCAATATCACCATCGTTGAGTAGATCATAGATTTCTGTAGCATATTTGGACATTGATCTTGCATTGATTAGGTTGCATGTATTCTTTTCTTAATAGTGTTCTGCTTTGTTCTTGCATTTGTCTGTGGGCTTGTTGGGAGGTTTCCTCATTAATCTGAAGCTGTCAGATGTGTTCTGCTAGGTCTGATTCATCATACATCATTGAGTTGATTGGCTAGGTGTTGTATTGGGTCCATGACTTCTTCTGGCTCTGAAAGGGGCCCCTAGGGGTCCCTCATGGTATGGAAACAAGGCAATAACCATACACGAAAAGATGCGCCAGACACGAGGTTCAAATTCCCAATGCTAGGGTTTATTGCAAGCAAAAATAGTCCCAATTGGCCAATTCTGGTCTCACGCCCCGTGTCGTGAGTTTCCTAGACCTCGAGGGAGGCAAGAAAGCGAATTACGTACATCAGTTACATATATACAAAATGCATATCATACAAATCAGCTATGTCATGTTTAACACCCTCCTTTATTAAATTTCTTTGAACTCGGGATGACGATGGACATTTTCCGACGGGTATGACAATTATGACACTTTCGATTTCTATTCTAGTAACAATGTGCAATTTAGAAAGTGCGGAGGCATATTTTAGTTTTTGAACAGAACACAGTGGTTCTGTTCTTGGAAGCAAGCTGCACACGGGGGAAGAGCCACATTCCATGCTTTGCTATCTATGAGGTACTATTCGTGTCCCGGGAGCCGACACGCTCTAAAGGATTTTGCGAAGGGGGGCCATAGGAAGAGCATAATTCAAGCCTTTAGCTGTTTTATTCTAACATATTCTACCATCGTACGAGACTGGCTGGCAGCTGTGAAGCGATTAAATGCCCTGCAGCTCTCCCTCAAGGCTACAGAGAGGGAGCGTGGGCATTCCTTTCTGGGCTACTCATGAGGAGTTTTCAACGAACTCCTCGGTCCCGCGACCTTGCCCTTTCATATTCAGACAACAATGTTAACAGTTGAGCAGAGTAAGCAGAATCCGCAAGAATTGCAAGCTGCAAAGCAGTTTTAGACAGAAAGCAATGAGCAATGGTTAACAAGCAAAATGGCGATTCTTGCTACGTTTAAAATGGCCGGTTGTTGGTCAAGCATAACAGTCTATATTTCTATAATTCGCTGCATAAGACGGTTGGCCTACGGCCATCAAGTTACGTCTGTCAT
The DNA here is from genome assembly GCF_040938575.1 of Ambystoma mexicanum. Taxonomy (NCBI): domain Eukaryota; kingdom Metazoa; phylum Chordata; class Amphibia; order Caudata; family Ambystomatidae; genus Ambystoma; species Ambystoma mexicanum. Next base: position 944,524,769 of record NC_090926.1, read on the forward strand.
TCAAATGAAGGGTATTCACTTTTCCAGATTGACAAACCCTCCTTTTTGCCGTATGCCAAACGTCTTATTCATTCATTGTATCCTCCTCCGATGAGGATAAGTCTGGGGTATCTATGTCTGAACCTTTCATGCTATTATGAGCATCATCTTCATCATTAATGTCTATAGCCATGAATTATTTTACTGTTTTTGTTTCATCAGTGTCTCTTTTATTTTGGCCATGCGTTTGTTTTACTCTCGACACCATGTGCATACATCCCTTAGTACATCCATCAGTTATTTCAGTGCAAATTATTGGTAAGCATTGTATGCAACAGCAACATGTTATGAATATACCAAGTACCATCATTAGTATCGAAATTAACTTCCATCCCCAAGACCGCAATAATCCCCAAAACCAGGATCCTATCCCCCAACCCCCTTCTTCAGTAGAGTGTGTGGAACTTAGGACATGTAATTTCCGGATTGCTTTAAATATCGTAGGGGAGTAATCATCTATATACACACAGCATGCAGTTTTTACGAGTTTGCAAACTCCCCCACGATTAACTAATATTATATCGAGAGCCATCCTGTTTTGGAGTGCCATTAGTCTTATTCCTTTTTCTTCTAATGTCATATTCAATAAAATATCCGTTGTTGAATCTATTGTATTTTTTAATATTCTAGACAGTTTTCTTATATTGTAGGAATGTTCTATTTGGGACTAGAATGGTATAAATGATTTGGCTATATCTATTGCTATCATTCCATCCTCGCTACTCCTTTGAGTTCTACCTTTTGTTCGTCTGGCTACTGTGGGATGTTTTTATCCACGCATCCAAGCCCTACCTCAAAACTGTGCAGTACTGACATGGAAAACATCATGATGGCCAGAGATTCCCAGAAAATGCCCAGGGAAGTGCATGAAGAATAGGCTGCCACCCATTTTGCCGATGTTATGGGCACAGAAGGGCACTGCCTAAAACCACCATTGGACTACCCACACAGTAGCCTGAAACCATTGGGAATGGCAATGCTGATTGCCAAAAGCAACCTAGAATTGTGGGGAATTCATTTTCTTAAATCCCAAAAATGGGTGCATTACCAGTACTCACCACTATCAGAAAGCCGGCGTTTTAAAACAACACCAGACTTTTTTTCTCTTTTTGTGTAAAACTGAATAAATGAACCCAAAGCAGGCCAAAGAAAGACTTACTGAGAGGTGGATCCAATCTAAAGTTATATTCTGAAGTGACTTGAAGGTTTATAACAAGACTGGCTGAGCTGTGGATTTCAGCAGTTTAAGTAAATTTGGACTGAAAGACACTAAAAATCTAAATGTTTAAAAGAAATGAGTGACCTACTTTTGAGTGTCACATAGGTTGCAATTGTTTAAATGTCATAGTTTTAAACTTACAATCAGAATTCTAGCTGCATATGTAAAAAATGGTTAGTTTTATTTGAATGCAGAAAACTGGGTAACTAAAAGTGACATTAGCTGGGGCCTGGCCTAAGGAACTGAATTCTGCCCACCAGCTACCCCCGACAGGACTTGAGACTTGCACAACTGCTGTGTTCCCAGGCCTAGCTGCCTTTTGCTGTTCCCACCAAAAGGGATATGACACTTCTCTGATTGAATTATCAAGGGACTGCTAGAGACTAAACATAGGACCCAGGCAGAGGGTTTATTGAAGTGGCCATAAATGGCTTCCTCTTGAACAATGGGCCTTCCAGGGCCCAGGCAAATGTTTTATTATGGGGGACGTAAAAGTGGCTTCCTCCTGGAAGGAAAGGGGAGGAGCACTGCATGTGAGAGCAAGCTGGCTTGGCAGAACTGGAAAAACCAGAAATTCAACCTTGTGCTGGGGGGAAACCACACCCCTTTGGAGCCAGAATATGGTTTTAGAAAAAGATGAATAACTCATAGTACGAACTTGTCATAATTATTTAAATGATAGCATAATTCTTGTGATTTTTCTGCCCACATTTTAAGAGGTTTTTAGAACCGGTGGCATGATCTGGGGGCAAACTAGCAGTTAAGAGGGTATTACTTAAAATGTATGCATGTTAAAAATCTGACACTTCATCAAGTAATGTCCATACTCCTTGCGCACATGTGTATAAATTTGGGGTAATGTCCGATATTACGAAACCAGTTAAAAAGTGCAAATGTTGCCATTTCTGAATGCAAGCTCCCAGGAAGAGCAGATTTGGACAGGGTATACCTCCTGTGATATGTGATGGGTGCATGTAATTTTAAACAAATGTGTACCTGTGCAAATATGTCTTTTGGGTCAAAATATAGATTGTGTGTAATTTGACAGGGGTGGGTTCTCTGTACCATAAACAGACCTCATCATGATGACACTTCATTTCATTCCCCCAATCAAGGGGAAGAGGAGGAAGTGGCCAATGACAAGTGGCCAATGACAAGTGGAGAGGGGTAGGGCCTAGGAAGCTAGCCTCTCCACCCATTTTCAAAACACATAAAAGCAGACAGTCAAGACAGATAGGGACATTCAATTCCATTTGCTGCGGAGCATGCTGCCGGACCATACCACATCCAGAGATCCAGACTTCAAATCCATCAATCTCCAGAGAAAGCTGTGCAGAAAGATCCAGAAGCAGTGGAGAGAGCAGAGCTGACCCAGACCACTGTTAGCAGAACCAGAGAGCTGACCCAGATCACTGTGAAGTGCCGAGACCAGACCAGAGTCCAGTCTAAAACCTGACCAGATCCGTGGCGAGGCCCATTCTATTTCTAAATATATTGTGAGTACCTAGCAGAACTGCGCAGAACCAATCTCTTAGTTAAAATAATCTAATCCAAGCTATTTTAATCTAAGTAGAACTGCCTCCTAACTGTCACCTGTCATTTGCAAAGCTGTCACCTGTCATTTCTAGTTGCTAGCCGTCACTTGTCACTTTGAACTTTAAAATTTCAAATCTGAAAAACGACCTTTACCATATCGCTCATATCTCCGTGACCGTTTGTCTTAGAGACTTGCAGTAACTTTCCTCTGAAAGCTGGGAATCTTGGCTTTTCAACGAGCATTCCTATTCCATACACTATTGCCGCAATCGCGAAAAAACGCACTCGCGAATTTTGCCGCGATTTGCAAATTTCTCCACGTGTGAAAACAGCAGTTTCCTTGCTTTCCTTGCTAAAAATTTGTTTGCCTCTTAAGAACCATCCCTGAATCATTGCTAAAGTGAGCCTGGACTAATATTAACTAGATACCACTCACCCTGTACCTCTAGAGGGATATAAAAGCATTTTAGCATATTTTTCACTTCATTGCCAGCACATATAAAAGCATTTTAGCACATTTTCCAATATAGTGCTATCACATATAAAAGCATTTTGGGCCTGTGTTTCAAAATTCTGTAGTCTAAGCTTGCTGGGGTGAACTGAATTACATTTGATTGCATTTCTGAGAACTGTGTGCTTTCCTTCCATTTCCTTGCATTGCATAAAGGGGGGGAGGGGATTGCCAGAGAAAAGTGATTACATTGTTTTGTTGAAATCATATTGAGTATTTTCTGTATTGCATTTCATTCAACATTACATCCATCTGAACTTATATAAAGCATTCTCTACCACCTTATTCTTCTGTTCCTATTTACCAGTGTGCTATCTTATCCATCCTATAACCACTCATCATTGATTATAAAGAAGTGTGCTAGTGCCGGACGATCCATTATTGATTACTGCTCAGATTAGGTGTGATATTCAATTATTAATTTATTATAAAGTGTGATATATATATATATTGTTTAAATTCTCAAATAAACCTTTTAAACTTGCAAAACAGAACTACTTCTCGGCTCAGTGGGGTCAGGGGGATTCCAAGAGAGGGGTGTTATATAGGGGTAGTCATCCAGAACGCATGAACTGGACATAAAGATATATCAATAAGGGTTTCCATTCAGTATCCCAGACTAGGCATTGACTTAGCTGTAGTGTTGAATTGAATCCTCTTACACTACTTCTGCTGTCTCCAAGAGGAACACTCCTGGAAACAGTAAACCTAGGTAGCATGTACCTCCCCAGTTCCTAGGTAACCATGGATATGCTTTTTTTCCACATATAAAGTAAACAGGGTCCCCTACGTACACGGGTTCTATTTCGTGCTTTAAAACCACTGTGTTCAGGCAGTTGCTAAACGTTCCTACTTTATAGGAACCCTTTTTTTGTAAACATAGGGGATCAGTTTCGGGGCTATGATCCACTGTATAGGCAGGGGGCACAGCATCTTTATTCCATTCATCGCTCACTCGAAATGTCATTACTGATGTTTCTTCTGCTGGCGGGGTTTGTCTATTCTGTCTATGTAATCTATCTAGTCTTGTTGTCTTTCGTGTATTCTTCCTCATGGAATCTGGTGAAAACATGCGAGCTTTGTGGAATATGGAACAACCCACAGGTCTCATGATCACTTCCTCAAATTCATTCATATTGGTCTCATCTAGCTGACCCGTATTACTCTTGTTCCATTTCCCAAAGAACATTGCACTCAATGATACTTCACATGAATAAACCAATGGTAACGGTTGTACATACCAGCCTATCCCTTTCCCACTGTGCTGTGGTAAATGGGCACAAACCCAGCAATCTTTTTTCTTTAAAACCGCATGGGTCATGTTCATGATGAGCAACAATGTATTGTTGCCGTATCCTTCTCTATGTCTTTCTTCCATTGGGGGCAAAGTACCAGTGATTACATGAACCAGGCTTTCAGTAGCTGCTATTGGCAAACCTGTTTCTAATGGGTGCGCGGACTCCAGGAACCATAGTGTAATAGCTGTTATTGTTGGTACTACCATACTTAAGAAACACAGGACCAATGTCCAAATCAGTACCTTATTCCCTTTTCCATGCTTTTTCCCTGAATTTACAGTCTCTAAATCTATCATCTTTTCAGCAGGGGTGCAGGAGGAGGCTGAAACCGGTCTTGATTTGTTCTTCATCGTCCTTTTCTTCTTGCGGGCAAAGTTCGTCGCAAATGTCTCTCGTTCTTGATGCCAGAAAAGTTCAACGAAAAATGTCACAGTTCAATTCTGCCAGCCCTTTCACAGCCTAGATCACCTATCCACTCCGAGCAAGATTAGTTGTTCTTCCTCCCACTGCTCAGACGATTTCTGAGCAGTTTTTTTATTGATAGAGTACTATGTGCATCCAGCTTGTCCCGCTCTGCCTTAGGACACATGCAATCTATCAGTCCTAGTACTTATGTGCGTCCAGCTTGTCCTGCTCTGGCTCCTGACACATGTACTTTTTATAAGCGCACCGAGGAGCCGTGAGTCTTGCATTGTCCGACTTGCACAACTCTCACACTTCTCTCCTCTACGCCCCTGGCTCCTACTCCGTCCGTGAGTGGAACCAAAGGCAAAAGAAAAGCACCAGAGATCTGTGGATCACTTTGCCTGTCGAGGCCGCAAATTATACCATTTCACTCCTGGTATTGTATGATCCGTGAATAGTGCCGTTGCACTTCCAGTATCAGGCTCAGTGTCAGCCTGTGGCAGAATGATGGGTAGCGATGAGCACCGTGGCAATGATTTAGTTTCTTTCTTTGGCTTTGATGCATTTGCAGAAACTGGTGGGCGCCAAAGGGGTACACGCGTTGTTTCTGCTCGTGTTTGCAATGCAGGGTTTGTGTCGCTCGGCAGTGATGTTGTTTCTGCTGAGCAACGTTGGGGCACTTTTCGCCCTCTCCCCTTACTGGCAGCCTCCTCAGGCTCTGTTTCGAGTTTCACTTCTCGCTTGGGCTTTGTTTCAACTTTCACTTTTCACTCAGGCTGATGCTGTGGCAATGGACTGGCAACAGTTTCTTTCGTTTCCGAGACCGTTTCCTTTCTCTGTTCGTCGGAAGTTGTCAGTAGTCCTGGGAATCTTTTGGCATGTGTCGCATGGATCCATGCCTTCCGTCCACTCGAATGGCCGTTTGCGTTGCCAAAAGTACTTGGTAGGGGCCGCGCCACCTGGGTGCTAATGCTGTCTTCCGCTCAAAGTTCTTTATTAAGACCCAACTTCCAGGCTCCAGCGAGTGCACCTGCTGATGAATCAAACACAACTTCTGCATTAAAAGGCCACAGTACGTGCTTAACATAGGATGCTCGACCTCACATAATCTTTTGGGCTGTGGTGCGCACCATACATTTGCCGGTCTCCCCAATATAATTTCATAGGGGGAGAGCCCAGTTTTAGCCTGCACAGACGTGGGCATGCACAATAGCGTTAGAGGTAATACATCCACCCAACTCAACTTGCTCCCAGCACAGATTTTAGCTATCTTTGACTTTAAGATACCGTTATGTCTCTCAACAAGCCCGGCAGAACTGGGATGCCTGGAACTGTGAAATCGTTTCTCTATCTGCAGACCTGCACAGATCTGTAGTACTACTGCACCCACAAAGTGTCGGCCGTTGTCTGACCACAGGACACGGGGCAACCCAAAACGGGAGAAATACTCCTTCAACATTACTTTTGCCGTTGACATGGCAGTACAGTCTTTTAAAGGATATGCCTCCACCCATTTGCTGAATGCACAAATCACCACTAACACATATTTGTAGTTCTGGCACCTTTCCATTTCTATGAAATCAAAATGGATCACCTCAAATGGCATAGAGGGTGGGCCAAAACTACCTACTGGAGTCATGGTTCCTTTCCCTACATTGTGTTGCAGGCATGTAATACAATTCTGCACTAGCCTTTCTGCATTCTTTTTTATGTGCTCATTTTTCCATACTGTGGATAAATGCTGTACCATCTTCTTCGCGCAAATGTGGGTAGGGCTATGTGCCATTGTAACCATTGCGGTTACGTAACAATTTGGCAACATCCAGTTCTTGGTCTCTTTGTCCACGCAACATCCCTCCAAATCTAACTCAGCAGAGCCCTCAGCCCACCCCTGAATCTCTTCGGTCGTGGCCTCAGCCTGCATTTCTTTGACTGTGGCAACTCCATTCTCTATCATACAAGATTCTTCCTCAGTCTGTACTGTCATCATTTTATTTCACAAATCTGTGGCTGTTTGCTTCGCAATCCTGTCTGCAAATGCGTTTCCCTTTCCCACTTTACATGTTACTTTTTTATGCGCCTCGCATTTCACTATAGCTAGGCGCTTTGGAAACGTGAGTGCAGACAACAATCGCACAATCAAAGGGCCATGCTGAATCCTGGCCCCATGTGATGTCAAGATACCCCTCTCAGCCCAAAGTCGGCCAAAGTTATGAACCACGCCAAAGGCGTCAGTATAAATATTCACGTTCAAATTCTCAGAGAGTTCACAGGCTCGGGTCAGTGCTATTATTTCTGCGGATTGTGCCAAATTGTAGGGGATCCTTCTGCTTTCTACAACACTCTCTAGGGTAGTAATTGCATATGCGGCCGTTGATGTGCCATCAGGTAATTTAAAACAAAAGCCATCACAAAATAACTCCCCATCTGGCTCTTTCTGTGGGATGTCGCTCAAGTCAATTCTTCCCTTTGTTTCTTCTTCAGTGACCATTAAACAATCATGGGGTGGTGATTCGTTGTCACCAATTTCTGCTATGGGCAGTGGCATTAATTCTACAGGATTCAATGTGCTACACCTCATAATTTGGATGTGGGGTGCAAACAAGATGAGCTCATATCTTGTCAGTCTAGCTGAGGTGAGGTGTTGCGTCTGTGTCCTATTTAATAGAACGTCTATAGCATGTGGCACCATCAGAATTAAAGTGTGCCCCAATACCATTCCTTCAGTTTGTTTCACTGACCCAGCAGCTGCTGCGACGGATAGAAAACATTGTGGTAGTGCGCGCGCTACAGGGTCAAGCGCGGAAGAATAATAGCCGCACAACCTATTTCTTCCACCTTGTTCCTGTATCAAAACTGCCAATGCACATCCTTCACTCTCACTCACAAATAGTCTAAAGAGTTAGGAGTGCCTACAACTGGCGCGGCACACAATGCAGCTTTCAATTGCTCAAACGCTTTCTGACATTCCTCATCCCACTGTAAAGGCATCACTGCATCCTTTTTAGTTAACTTTATCATATGCTTCACAATCAAGGCAAAATTACTGATCCACTGCCGACAATAAGAGGCCATGCCTATTACAGCTCTCACTCCTTTTTGAATTTTTGGAATAGGCTTACTAAAAATACTTTCTATGCGTTCTGGTTTTAATCTTCTCCCTTCTTTCGAAAGTAGGTAACCCAAATAAGACACCTCCTTCTGATTATACTGGAATTTCTTCAAACTTGCCTTGTGACCATGGGTCGCTAAGTGTGTCAATAGTAATATAGTACTTTCTTTGCAGATCTCTTTCGTGTCAGCAGCTAATAACAAGTCATCTATGTACTGCAAGAATACGCAACCTTCGGGTAATTCTAGCATGTCTAGCTGCTCTTTTAGCGCTCTGCTGTAAATGCTCGGGCTTTCTGTGTATCCTTGTGGAATGCATGTGAATGTGAATGATCGACCTCCTAGAGTGAACGCGAACAGATATCTACTGCTTTTATCCACTGGAATGCTAAAGAACGCTTTCTTCAGATCAACTACACTAAAGTATTCTGCAGTGGCCAGTATCATTGTCAGTATCATTGTGACATCTGGGACCAAAGGGAATTGTGGGTCTACAACTTTGTTTAATGCGCGCAGATCAATTATGAAATGATAGGGTACTTCATTGCCTCCTTTCTTGTAAACTGGAAGAATCAGGCTGTTACACGTGCTACCTGCAATTTCTTCAACCACCCCCAATCTCACCAGGTCAGTAATAATACTTTTTAATCCCTTCTCACCTTAAACAGAAATGTTATACTGGGGAATTCGTGGTAGTGTAACACCTTCTTTCAAAGTTATTTTTGCTGGCTCTATTTTCAAGCATCCTACATCGTTATCATGCATTGCCCACAGAAAGGTTGTTACTCTACTTAGCTATTCTGGTAAAGCTTTTGACATAAATTCCCTCACCGGTGCATCATGAGGCCACATCGTGAGGAACACCCCATCTGCCGTACAATGTATGACTGCCCCCAATTTCCTCAACAAATTTAATCATAGCAAGTTCTCTCCACAATTTTCTGTCAAAAGAAATGGTCACTGTTCCGTAAATGGTCCTATTGTAATTGGGACAGCTTTGGACATGGGGTTAATTACTGGTGTACCTGCGAACCCTACAGAAACATTCTTTTGCCCCGACAGTGGGATCTCCGGAACCAAGTGGTGGTCTATCGAACACTTCTGTGCCCCTGTATCTACAAGGAAATGGTGCTCCTTATTCCCGACTCTCATTTCTACGTAGGGTCCGCTCTGATTCACGGGAATAGACACTGGTTCCGATCCCTGCCGTGGGCTGTCCTATCGCGAGAATAACACATCGTCCGATGTGTAGTCACCGCTGCTGCTATAATACGTGTTTGGCTGTGTATCAAAATTATTCCCATTTCCCCCTCGGTGTCCTCCACTCTGATCATTTCTCTGTTGGCCCTGCCCGTCCTGATTTTGGTTCGAAACACTTTGGTTCAATGCCTGGTTCTGTTGCGCTTGGTTATGACCATAGGATTGGTTTTGAGTACCTCCATTGGTATATCCCTGCTGCTGCTGCATGCTATTTCTGCTTGGGCCGTTTGACCCCTGATGTCCTCTATGAGGCCTTCTCTGACCAAACCCACCTCTATTCTGTAGGTGCGGGCATTGCGCTCGCCAGTGTCCTTCCTCCTTACAGTACGCACATTGATTTACTCCCAATGACACCCCGTGCATATTGCTCAAATTTCCTCTGCCTTGTGCATTTCCCCTACCTCTGTTGTATCCAATGACCTGCTGCACTAACACCCTCGTTTTTAAATTTACTCTATCCTTCACCTATCTTTCTTTCGCCACATTTACCCTGTTCTCGTAATATTGGGCTATGTGTAATATCTCACTCACCGGTTTTGCTGCCCAGGAACTTTCCGACGTCATTAACATATCTTGAATTGGTCATATTAGTCCCCTCACATATTTATCAACAAATAGCCTTTTCCCCGACTCTGTGCTCACATCCTGCCCACTGAAATCTGTGAATACTCCTTCAAATCTATTGAAATAATCCGTTACTGGCTCATCCTTGCCCTGTACACATGTGGTTAATTTGTCCCACTGAATCCTTTTTTCTGTAATTATTTCCCTCAATCTCCGCATTATCCGTTCTGGTAGATCTGCCATGTGGGTTCCCGGATTTTCCCCTACTTTTCTGTTTTTGTCCTCCAATAGTAACTCCGCCCATGTGGCGCCAAAAGCCCCCACGTCATCGACTGTCCTCATCTGTTTCCATATATCTGCTGGCAAAATGACTGGGAAAATCAAATCTATATCGCTCATAGTAAGCACTGCTGATCTCAGGGTTGACTCTACTTCCTTGCAGAAACCTGCTGGATTCTTTCTTATATCAGGAATCGTCTGTTTTATAGTATTCACCTCTTGCCTGGAAAAGGGGACATGCACATACTGGGCGGTGAAATGGGCTGGTGTTACCTGCGCTCCTACTGTACCCGTCGCAGGGATCTCTACTTTTGGTACAAACGTGGGCGGAACCTCTCTCATTGGAAATGCCCCACTCACGATCCCTCCCCCTTCTCTTAGGTTCAATAGTATTCCTAAGTCCAGCGATAGGCCCGTTTCACCTGTACTTCAATCGAATGCTCTCTTGTATACCGCTAGTATCTCAGGTGGGCTGGCCTTATTATTTTTTATATCCTTCTCCATCAAATGTTCAGCCATCGATTGCAGTGCCTTTCTTTTCATTGGCATGGAATATTCGTCAAATATGTCATGTATGACCATTGTTGGGATACTAGGATTCGACACCCACTTTATCGATTCTCGTATACACACTTTCAGCTTTTCGCCCCTCTGTACAAATGACATTGAATGCCTCCGCTGTATATATGATTCTACCGTCCCTCTCCCATCTCTTCTAATATCCCAACCCCTGTATCCAGGTGCAGCAAACATTTCGGCATATTAATTATCCAACTCATTTTTAAGATCAAAAAGTCCATTCACATATTCCTTTACTTCTTCATCTTTTATTCTACAACATGCTAATTGGTTCAAATCTAACAATTGTTTTGGTGGTAATTTGTCAAGTAACTTTTTCCATTCTCCCACCAAAAATTTCCCCATGCATTCCAACACTACCTGTCTCTCGTTGCTTCTTCGGTACCCACACAATGAAGCCAATACTGCCGTCCCATCGTTTCCTTCTATGTACATTTCTGCCTCTTGCCGTAATTCCATCTTTCTTTCTTTGCTGATCGCGCTTCGAGTTACCCGTCCAAATCCTGTTCCTTCAGCCCCGCCTCTCGCCTCCCCGGTCTCAATTTCGAGTTTGGGAGGGGCGGATGGTGCTGAATCTGTCTCTGGAGCGGGAGGTGTGGATGGGACAAGTGACACAGGTGGCATCTGTGAAGGGCCTTCCTGGCTGCTGGGAAATTGCATGTCTGCGGTCTGCGCTTGTGGGAGGGCTCGAGCTGTGGGTGGGGCTTGGGTTAATGCTTGCATGAGGGGAAGTGCTTGGGCTACGGGAGGGGGTACGAGAGCTACTGGTTGGGCCTGCGCAGTCACTACTGGCGTGTTTGGTATCGATTCTGGATTTTGGGCCTCGACTCGTATTAGTTAACAAATGTTCTATTAATTTGTCTGCTATGTGTAGTTCCCGCTGCGGGTATACTCCTTCTATGTTCATTTGCTCACGTCTCCCTTCCCGTCTTAGACTTGCCGTCCACTCCTCTTCCTCCTTTTCTTCTGCTACCTCAAGCTTTGTTTTGTGCCTATGCGCATGCTTCTCTCTACTCCTAAGTCGGAGCATTGCTTCCCTGCTCCAATCTTTGACAGTATCAAAAGCTGCGGGTCGCGCTTTTTTACTAATCAGCACCCTTTCTAGGTTATCTATCCTCGCAATCTCAAAGCTACCATTAATCGGCCAATGATGGTGCTTTCTAGTTTGCCTATGCCAAATTTCACAAAATATTATCGCACCCACACCATATTTTGCATACATGTCATAAGCCGGCGTTCCCCCAGGCGGTGCACTTTGGCCATCTTCCAAGGACTGTCTACTGCAGCTGAAAAGACCCGCTAAAGTGGACAGTACTCCAGGCATGTTTCTTTAACCTTCCCCTTTGGTTAGCTAACCTTTACCTGGACGTTTGAATTTGCAAAATCAACACTCTACCAAAAATCAGGTTTTTATTTGAATCGCGGAAATGACTCACCTGATAAAACAAGTTGCCTGTCCTAACGCAACCTCTCCCAACGTCGTGTCTGCGCTTCTCTGGCTTCTGCCTCGTCTCGGGACCCTCACCTCCTTTGCCCTCTGGCCCGGTACGTCGATCAGGGATCAGATGTGTGCAGATCTGCTGAAGGAATCTCTCCTCACTTCTACAGGGCGCCCCGTACACCTCTTGATCCCGGCTCGATCATCCCGTCCTCGCCATTTTTCCGCCTTTACTCCGTTACAATGTATACGATGGGGCAAGTGGGGGAGGGTCCCTATTCGGGGACCATCTTGAAAGGGGCCCCTAGGGGTCCCTCGTGATATGGAAACAAGGCAATAACCATACACGAAAAGATGCGCCAGACACGAGGTTCAAATTCCCAATGCTAGGGCTTATTGCAAGCAAAAATAGTCCCAATTGGCCAATTCTGGTCTCACGCCCCGGGACGTGAGTTTCCTAGACCTCGAGGGACGCAAGAGAGCGAATTACGTACATCAGTAACATATATACAAAATGCATATCATACAAATCAGCTATGTCATGTTTAACACCCTCCTTTATTAAGTTTCTTTGAACTCGGGATGACGATGGACATTTCCGACGGGTATGACAATTATGACACTTTCGATGTCTATTCTAGTAACAATGTGCAATTTAGAAAGTTCGGAGGCATCTTTTAGTTGTTGAACACGGTGGTTCTGTTCTTGGAAGCAAGCTGCACACGGGGGAAGAGCCACATTCCATGCTTTGCTATCTATGAGGTACTATTCGTGTCCTGGGAGCCGACACGCTCTAAAGGGTTTTGCGAAGGGGGGCCGTAGGAAGAGCATAATTCAAGCCTTTAGCTGTTTTATTCTAACATATTCTACCATCATACGAGACCGGCTGGCAGTTGTGAAGCAATTAAATGCCCGGCAGCTCTCCCTCAAGACTACAGAGAGGGAGCGTAGGCATTCCTTTCTGGGCTACTCATGAGGAGTTTTCAACGAACGCCTCAGTCCCGCGCCCTTGCCCTTTCATATTCAGACAACAATGTTAACAGTTGAGCAGAGTAAGCAGAATCCGCAAGAATTGCAAGCTGCAAAGCAGTTTTAGACAGAGAGCAATGAGCAATGGTTAACAAGCAAAATGGTGATTCTTGCTACGTTTAAAATGGCCGCTTGTTGGTCAAGCATAACAGTCTATATTTCTATAATTCGGTGCATAACATGGTTGGCCTACGGCCATCAAGTTACGTCTGTCATTCAAATGAAGGGTATTCACTTTTCCAGATTGACAGCTCCTCTTCTGTGTCGAGTTGCCATTGCTGCAGGTCCCCTTTGGTTCTGGTGATGTATGGGGTGAAGGTGTTGTTTCCCATCTTTTGCCACCTGCATGTTTCTGCCTTTTTCCTGTGCGGTCTTGGTATCCTATCGGTGTGTCTTACATTTCCAGTAGTCATTTGCTGCTGTGTTGAGTGGTTTGTAGTGAGGTATGCTGTTAGGCATAATGATTTCTGTCTTGTTTTTGAGTGTGTTCCTTTTCTGTCCTGCTTATGGGTGTGTGCTCTTGCTGTGTTGGTATTTGATGGCGTCATGACCTGGTGAGGTTCCATTTAAATTTTCCTTTCTACATGTTTTTTCTCACTTTGTCCTTTTATATGGTGTGACATTTTCTTGGGGGTTTTTGCTCGGATTGATGTTTGTTTTGTTTTTTTGCTTTCGTTTTAGAGATCCTTTTTTGTGGCAGTTTCCTTGGTGGTTTCTGTTGTTTTTATTTATTGTCGGGAGGAGGGGAAGGGGAGGGAGGAGTCCAGCTTGCTCAGGGTCTGTTGGGCTGCAAAGCCATTTGGGGGAGAGCATCGAGCAGGACAGGGCTGGGAGGTGCTTCCTGAAAGCACAAAGTGGTGGGGTTAACCCTTGGGTGGTGTGCGAAGTATGTCCTCCTCAGACTATTAGTTGGCTGGAATTTTACTGCTACTTTTCAACTTTTCTGCTATATTCCCCTATAATCCCTATATTGGTGGCAAAGCAGTGATGGTGGATTATGTACCCTTACTAGTGGGAACTTAGTTCTGGAGTTCTTTGACTTGTAGTACAGATTCAATGCAATGGAGTCTGGAACCAAAACCCAGCAGTGGTGGGGGAGCTTCCAGAACATGAACACAGTGCTAAGAGAGTGACACCTATAGTTGGTGAAACAGCAGTTGGAGAAACACCCAGAAATGGAATAAAGCAGCCATGGGGTTGAACACTTTAGACTTGAACTACTAGAGCAGTGTGTGGACCCCTAAAACTGGGACACCATGCTGGGCAAGGAATACCTAGAGTTGGAGGAATCGGAAGTGGGAAGAAAACATCCAGAACTGGAACACGCTGTCATGATGCCTACCCCCGGAGCACCAGGCCAGGCCCAGCACCCCGGGAAGCAGGCATCATGCCCTCGGGTAAAAGCCCAGCGGCCCCTTATAGGGGCTCTTTGGACTCAGTCCTGGCGCCTTTGGCGCCAGGCTCATGTTGGACATCAGTCCTGGTGCCATAGGCGCCAGGCTCATAAAGGGAGGTGTTTTGTGCACTTACCTGATGCAGACCATGCTGCACGCTTCAGGCCTCCCTGAGACCTGAAAGGGACTATTTTTTCATAGGGACTATTTTTTCACTCGGGCGTGGCCAGGGAAGGATACATACCTAGTTGGGGAAGGATATATACCTGGGACTTCTTTGGAGGCTATTTAAGCCACGCCCAGACAGCAGCTCATGCTTCGCGTTGTTCTGCTTCCTGCAGCTTAATGCTCACCGTGTCTGCTCCTGCTCCTGGACTCCAGCCACGCCCGCCTCGAACCTGGAAGACCTGCAAGGAAGGAAGAGAAGAGAAAGGTGAAAACCAAGGACTATTTCAAACTTCTTATCTGCTTCCGGAATCTTCTCGCCAGCATCCCGGAAGAAAGACTTCCATTTAAAAGCATTGCGTTGCTCGCTGCAGCGCCACGCTTCACTCACCTGTCCTCGAGACATCTCCCGGCTCCATCGCGGCTGTCAGCATCGGACGCCACATCTCTGCACCTAGGGGAGAGAGGAAGAAACAAAAGCTGAGCAGAAGGAACACAGAAGGAAAGCCTGATTAACAGCCATAATACTTACCGGATTTTCTTCCACATTTCGGGTCGACGCCGCCCCGTTGGCAGGTACCGTACCCCGGCCCCTATGGGGAAAGGACAAGAGACATTTCTGGGGAATGATAAGGACATTTAGAGGGATCACCCTCATCACTACTCACCTCGGCAGTTTAACCCCTCGACGCATCGCCTTCATTCTGCATCTGAAATAAAGGACAGATCACAGGTTAGAAAGACAACATAAAGGGGGCCTCACTTGAACTTTGAACTTTCATACTTACGGCTCATCGCTCAGGAAAGTCAAGTGGATTTTGCCAGCGCCATTCTGAAAACCAGTGAAGTAACTGGACGAACACGCGCCCCTGCACCAGAAGCAGGATGGAGAGTTCATCCTTCCAAACCATAAGGTGAGCTTAAACCGGGGTTTGGAGGAAGTTAGAGAGGAACGAAGGGGGAAGGGGAAAAGGGGGCAGCTAGCACACTATTCTGCAGACTGTTAATCCCCTTTCTCATCTGCAAAAGGATATTCCTACAGGCCAGGCAAGCACGATTTGGAGGTCCTGTCCAATCGGTGTTCCGGGTCCTGCGCATCACGCTAGAAGAGGCCACAGCAATCCAGACTAGACCAGCGCCCCCGTGGGAACCAGGTGCGCGTTACAGAACGCGAAGCCTTCCTACAAATTCCCACCCAGGCGCTATGGAAACTTCCGAAACTGACCAGCTGGCCCAATTACTGGGGGAATTACGGGCCGAAGTACACGCCGCTCATCAAGAGACTAGTGCCCTCAGGAGGGAAGTGATTGTAATAAAGGATAGAGCTGATGACCTGGCTAGACAGCTTTTGCAAGGTCAAGCTGGACAAACTCCTTTACCCGGTTCTGGGGGGAACCCCGCTCCTGTGGTTTCCAGTAACCCGGTGCAGATTAATCTACCTGGAAACATGCCGCTGGCCCCACCTGAACGCTTTGCTGGGGACCCCAAACGATTCGCCGTATTCATGAATCAGTGTCGTTTGCACTTCCTATGCAGACCTGGGGCCTTCCCTAATGATCAGACCAAGGTAGCCTTTGTGTTGTCATATCTCAGCGGCTGTGCTGCCGATTGGTCAGTCCCACTGGTAACTCAAGATGACCCGATTCTTCGTGATTTTCAAGGATTTCAAACAAGCATGGAAAGGTTATTTGCTCAACACTCCCAGGGACAGGCTCTGGATGACGAACTTCTATCTCTGCGACAGGGCAATCAAGACCTTCTATCCTACATTGCAACCTTCAATAGACTAATTGTGGAAACTGGTTGGCCAGAGGATAAAAGAATCACGTTATTCTATCGAGGTCTACGCGTAGAACTTAAAGATGTCCTGGCACAAGTTGTAAATCCGTCCCAAGAATGCACTGAATATATAGACTTAGTGGTCCAATTGGATCACAGGCTGCAAAACAGAAAAGCAGATCGGTCCAAGTTTGAAACCCGGGTGATGGCCAAGACCCACGCTAACCCCAAGGGGGCTGATGCCTCGGAGCCTATGCAAATCGGAGGTGTTAAAGGACCCCTAACTCAAAAAGAACGGGAAAGAAGATGACAGATGCAATTATGCCTTTATTGTGGGTCCTCTGGACACTTTCTACGAGATTGCCCGGTTAAGCCGCCCAAGAAGGTGGTAGGAGCCGCTGATAAAATCCATGGAAACTCTGTATCGGGAAACGACCACGCCCGGCAAGCGTAGGAGTCCGCTTGCCGAGCTTGAAAACTAACTCTCAGACATCGCATTTCATTGTGCCAATGGTCCTCGTAGATCCGGAACAGCCTAAACGGTTGCATGCTCTAAAGGCATACATCGATAGCGGGGCTATAGGAAACTATGTGGATCGAGAATTGGTCTCTAGGATAAACCTCCCTCTGCGTCCTAAAACCAACAAAGATGTCATCACCACAGTAGATGGAACCGAAATTGCCTCTGGACCGGTAACACATTCCACAGCTGAGGTGACACTTGTAGGTCCGGATGGCCATCGAGAGGCAGTTGTGTTTGATGTAATCAAGGCTCCACAGTTTCAGCTTATTCTCGGAATCCCTTGGTTAGAGACACATAATCCTCAAATTGATTGGCGAGCGAAGAGAATAACCTTCCCGGATTGTGCACAAACCTGCTACCCAGAAAATCCAAAGATTAATCTAGCATCAGTAACCTCTGTCCCCGTGCAACTACCTCCAGAGTGCCAAGACTTTCAGGATGTCTTCCAAAAGGAACAGGCCAACACGTTACCTCCCCACAGATCGTACGATTGCCAAATCGATCTGGTGCCCGGTGCACAACCCCCTTGTAGCAGGATTTACGCCCTTACTGAACCACAGAATATGCATTTGAGACAATATTTAGATCAATACCTCGCCAATGGTTTCATTCGCCCGTCAAAGTCCCCGGCATCCTCAGCTTTGTTCTTCGTGCCTAAAAAAGAAGGCGACCTTAGAACTTGTATCGATTACCGCGCATTGAACCAGATAACTGTTAAAAATCGTTACCCTCTGCCTCTGATCCCTGAACTCCTTGACCAGGTGAAGGACGCTTACGTATACACCAAGTTAGATCTCCGGGGTGCTTATCATCTGGTACGAGTAAAAGAAGGCGACGAATGGAAAAAGGCCTTCCGTACAAAATATGGACTATTCGAATACCAGGTGATGCCTTTCGGGTTGTGCAACGCGCCTGCAGCCTCCAATTCTTCATGAACGATGTCCTTCGGGAACTCATCGATGTCTGTGTTGTCGTGTATATCGATGACATTCTTGTGTACTGCTCTTCGGAATCTGATCACAGAAAGCATGTCAGGGCCGTCCTAGAGAAACTGCGCCAGCACAAACTGTTTGCCAAGCTGTAAAAATGTGTTTTCCATACCATCGAGGTTGAGTTTCTCAGATTCATCCTGACACCTAAAGGGGTCCGAATGGATTCATGGAAAGTGGATGCCATCCTCAAATGGCCATCACCTAGTTCGGTGAAAGGTGTCCAAAGCATGCTTGGTTTTGCCAACTTTTATCGCAGGTTTATCCCGGAGTTTTCACGTGTGGTGCAACCCATCACTGCACTCTTGTGAAAAAATAAACGTTTTGAATGGACCGAGGAAGCCGAACAGGCCTTTCAGGAGTTGAAAGCTAAGTTCACGTCCGCACCTATTTTGAAGCACCCGCGTCTCAATCTCCCATATATAGTCGAAACTGACACGTCCAGCTTAGCCATGGGAGCTGTCCTGTCTCAGAGAGACCCTGAAACCAACCAACTGCACCCCGTAGCATTTTGGTCCAGAAAGTTCTCGCCGCCGGAGATAAATTATGCGATCACCGATAAGGAACTAATAGCCATTAAGTTCACCTTCAAGGCTTGGCGGCATTATCTCCTCGGCGCCCGGCATACCATCACCGTGATCACTGATCACTGAAATTTACAATATTTAAAAACTGCCAAGGCTCAATCGTCTCGACAGCTCCGATGGGCTTTGTTCTTTGCTGAGTTCGATTTTGTAATCACCTACCTCCCCGGCTATAAGAATGGTAAGGCGGACGCTCTATCCCGAATTGGAATGGAAGAAATAGACACAAACTCAGAACCTGTGCCGATAATTCCCGAACAAAGAATTTTGGGGATAACCACTTTACAAACCCTTGAAGACATTCAAGCACGAGTGAAACAATTCCTGGACTCTTCAGCCTTGCAGGATTGGATCAAAAGGGGGTCTAACTTTTCAGTCAAGGATGGCTTACCTTACTTCCAAGGACGCTTATTTTTGCCAGAAAAGGAATTGCAAGAACTGGTTATTTCCCGTCATCATGATACCCTGATGGAAGGACATCCTGCCATTGCCAAAACAGAGGAAAAGGTTAAACGACAATTCTGGTGGCCTTCCTGGCGAAAGGATATTAAATCTTTCGTGATGTCCTGTGGAGTTTGTGCCCAAAACAAAGGTCAAAAGACAAGACCTGCCGGTCTTCTTCAGCCCTTAGACATTCCACCAGCACCTTGGCACACCCTGTCACTAGATTTTATCACGGACCTGCCATCTTGTAATGGTTACAATACTATTCTGGTCGTGGTGGATTTATTTTCCAAAATGGCCCACTTTATTCCGTTGAAAGGATTACCTTCAGCCTTTGTTCTTGCCAAAGAATTCCTCGAAAATATCATCCGTTTGCATGGATTCCCGTCCATACTAGTCTCCGATCGGGGAAGCCAGTTTATTTCTCATTTTTGGAAAAAGTGTTGTCAACTGGCACAAATCGGCGTAAGACTCTCGACCAGCCACCACCCACAGACCGATGGTCAGACGGAGAGAACGAACCAGACCCTTGAACAATATCTACGATGTATGTTGCACCAATCGGAGGGTAATTGGAAGGACATTTTATGGGTGGCAGAATATGCATACAATAACTCGATACACTCTGGAACTGGTCAGAGCCCCTTTTATACCCTATATGGACATCACCCTCGTACTTCAGACTTGGACTCACCTCTGAGCCTTGAAATGCCCGCAGTGGACCATTTGCATTCTACGATTACTCAAGCCTTCAAGGATGCAACTGCACATTTGCAACATGCGAAAGGGAAATACAAAAAGAATGCGGATCTGCATCGAAGAGAGGCGCCTCCATACCAAATAGGGGATCAAGTATGGTTGGCTACAAACACCTATCACTCAAGGGGCCTCGAACTTTTAATCCAAGGTATTTAGGCCCTTACTCAATCAAAGCTATAATCAACCCAGTGGCAGTCAAGCTCGATCTACCAGCTAACATGCGGATTCACCCCGTTTTTCATGTGTCACTTTTGAAACCAGTGCACCCAGGAACCAGATTAACAAAGCCACCAGAACCGATTCAGATAGATGGGGAGCCTGAATTCGAGGTGAAGAACATTTTGGATTCTAAGATCTCAAAATCAAAACTTTTCTATCTAATTGATTGGAAAGGGTACGGGCCTCAGGAAAGGTCTTGGGAACCCAGTGATCACGTACATGCACCTCGGCTGGTAAAAAGGTTCCATTGGAATTTCCCAAACAAACCGAAACCTCCAGAAGGAACAACCTTGGGAGGGGCCTTGGGGGGGAGTGCTGTCATGATGCCTACCCCCGGAGCACCAGGCCAGGCCCAGCACCCCCGGAAGCAGGCATCATGCCCTCGGGTAAAAGCCCAGCGGCCCCTTATAGGGGCTCTTTGGACTCAGTCCTGGCGCCTTTGGCGCCAGGCTCATGTTGGACATCAGTCCTGGCGCCATAGGCGCCAGGCTCATAAAGGGAGGTGTTTTGTGCACTTACCTGATGCAGACCATGCTGCACGCTTCAGGCCTCCCTGAGACCTGAAAGGGACTATTTTTTCATAGGGACTATTTTTTCACTCGGGCGTGGCCAGGGAAGGATAGATACCTAGTTGGGGAATGATGCATACCTGGGACTTCTTTGGAGGCTATTTAAGCCACGCCCAGACAGCAGCTCATGCTTCGCGTTGTTCTGCTTCCTGCAGCTTAACGCTCACCGTGTCTGCTCCTGCTCCTGGACTCCAGCCACGCCCGACTCGAACCTGGAAGACCTGCAAGGAAGGAAGAGAAGAGAAAGGTGAAAACCAAGGACTATTTCAAACTTCTTACCTGCATCCGGAATCTTCTCGCCAGCATCCCTGAAGAAAGACTTCCATTTAAAAAGCATTGCATTGCTCGCTGCAGCGCCACGCTTCACTCACCTGTCCTCGAGACATCTCCCGGCTCCATTGCGGCTGTCAGCATCGGACGCCACATCTCTGCACCTAGGGGAGAGAGGAAGAAACAAAAGGTGAGCAGAAGGAACACAGAACGAAAGCCTGATTAACAGCCATAATACTTACCGGCTTTTCTTCCACATTTCGGGTCGGCGCCCCGGGGAAAGGACAAGAGACATTTCTGGGGAATGATAAGGACATTTAGAGGGATTGCCCTCATCACTACTCACCTCGGCAGTTTAACCCCTCGACGCATCGCCTTCATTCTGCACCTGAAATAAAGGACAGATCACAGGTTAGAAAGACAACATAAAGGGGGCCTCACTTGAACTTTGAACTTTCATACTTACGGCGCATCGCTCAGGAAAGTCAAGTGGATTTTGCCAGCGCCATTCTGAAAACCAGTGAAGTAACTGGACGAACACGCGCCCCTGCACCAGAAGCAGGATGGAGAGTTCATCCTTCCAAACCATAAGGTGAGCTTAAACCGGGGTTTGGAGGAAGTTAGAGAGGAACGAAGGGGGAAGGGGGAAAGGGGGGAGCTAGCACACTATTCTGCAGACTGTTAATCCCCTTTCTCATCTGCAGAAGGATATTCCTACGGGCCAGGCAAGCACGATTTGGAGGTCCTGTCCAATCGGTGTTCCGGTTCCTGCGCATCACGCTAGAAGAGGCCACAGCAATCCAGACTAGACCAGCGCCCCCGTGGGAACCAGGTGAGCGTTACACACAGCTGTCATAGAGAGTGTAAGGAAGGCATGGTATCAACAGTAAACACAGACACAATAGATGCAAGTTGCGAAGACCTTTATTTTGTATTTTGGTATGGTTGGGAGAATTCCTAACTGGCCCTAACTCTAGAATGGGAGTAGTCTCAAGTCAGTCTAGTCAAAATGAAAAGTCCTATACTAGCAAAATGACGTTCTCAAATGACAAATGTGTAAAGGGGATATAAAAAGGAAAAATAGTGTCTTAACAGAAATGTCAGAATGGCTAAGGTAACAACACCCTTGCACATGTTCCAAAGCACAGTATCATGAAAGTTTCTTAAAAGGATAGGTGGATGGCACAGTTCTATCAGTCTTGCACACTTTGGTTTACTGGTACAATTCAAGAGTTCAGGCTTGGGCATCAAGCTTTTGACAGTTAAAGACGTTCTTAAGGATTTGTTCACCTTGCCACTAATACATAGTTCTGCTCTTGAGTTTTACTATACCACAATCCAACACAGGCTTCCCTCTGCTTGTCGCGAGCAAGACTTTCTTTTTACACTTAACTTTAACTTTACCACAGTTCAGCACAGGCTTCCCTCTGCCGGGCTCGAGCATGTCTTTCACTTTCTGATGTTCCCTTCCTCACATTTTGTTTTATCTAACTTTTTACTGTTGAAGACTTTTGAAACTGCCAGGATTTTATGTAGACCTATGCATGACCACTTTGCATCTCCAATGCATATTGGTACTTGTACTTTCTTATTCCCTTTACATTGCGCTCTTAGAATCTTTCAAAGTTCACATACTTTGCCCTCTTGGCGTAGTCAGAGTTCACATACTCTGCTTTTCATTCAATCAACTTTTGTTCAAGATTGCGGTTACTTTCTTGCCTTCATTTCTCGCTTCATCACAACTTCAAAAATTTCACAGAGACTTTTGAATGTACGATTCCACCTCGTAGGACCACTCTGTTACTTTGTATACCTTTATCTATTCAGCAATTGTCCTTTCCATTATACGTTTTATCAGCACACATGCAACCTTCAACTCTTGTTACAATCACTTTTGCTTTTAACACAAGCCAGGCTTTTGTTGCCTTCAATAACTCACTGGTCGTGTTAATTGGCATTCTTTCTTCAACGCCTTTCATGTAGCAGTCAAGGTTGTTATCAATGCCTCCTCTGCTCCTCCCCAACTCCATTGTTCACCAGTTGGGTAGCAGGCCACCTTGAAGTACTTTGAAGGTATCTCCTTTCTGCTTACTCAGTTTCTGGCTTGGAACACTTACGGCTTTCCCAAAGTGTGGAAATTCCGCCTGGCCCTCTCTTGTTCTCTGCCACTGCCGATCAGCCTCTTGCCCTTCCAACTTCAATAGCCTGGTTCACATAAGCCATGGGAGAGCTGCTCCTTCTTGTACCCAGCCTCATTCACTGTCTGCCTGTTTGTGCCACCTTTTATCCTGACAGGGAGTGTTAACAAGTGGCAGGTGTGTGTAGCAAGGATTACGTGCGTGACTCTGCCTGGTCTCATTAAAGACACAGTGCCCTTGTGAGTCAGTAGAGGTAATCTTCCTGGCCTCAATCCTCATCTTCCTTGGCTCAGTAGTGTTGTCAGTCGGACGTGGGGAGGAATTATGGGAGCTGTAGTTTCCCATAAAGTAGATAGGGATAGGGGTTAGATGGGTTGTGGAAAAAGGTGGAATACTATGTATCACCATCAGGTGCTTCTCTCCCACTCCCCGAGTACCCCCTACCAAGGTGATCCTCCCTCACTTGCCCAGCACCAGGGTTGGGATGCAAAAGCGACAGCCTTTCCCTGGCTGCCTGAATAGGGGATCCTTGGGGACTAGTTTGTGAAACATCTTCTGGTTTTTCACAAGAGGCACTCAGAGCTGAAACAGTGCTAGAGGAGACAACACCTAGTAGTGGAGGGAAAACACAGTGATTGTCAAGTGAGAAACATCTACATTTCAGAAACAACAATAATTAATATGAACACACAGATCTGAGAGACCTGGCAAGTGGAAAAAATGCCTACATTTCAGACACAACATTAATTAATATGAGAACACAGATTTGAAAGACTGACAAATGGGAAACACATGCCCATATTTCAGGCAACAGTAAAAGGAGAACCACAACACTTGGGGTTCAGGGTTGAATGCAAAACATGTTTTAGCTGGCATGCATGGGTTGGCTTTGGTTTACAGGGTAATAAGATTGGTAGGTCATCAATGGAGCACAGTAATTGCTGTACTCCCCCAACCAGACCACACGTACCTTGCCAGTCGTTGATGGTTGACTGCTTGCTTGCTTCCCAGATGAACACAGGCAGGCAGTAGCTGCTTCCTATGGAGCTGACCTTTGCCTTTGGTCCTTAGCGAAGGGCTTCCTGGGCCTGGGGCTGGCCTGTGTGCTTTGTCTGAAATAGGTCTACCAGCCCCAATCACAGAGCTAGGGGGATGGAATCAGGAAGGGCTTCCGGGGAGCCAAATCAAATGGCGAGCGTGCACACTAGTGCAAAAATGGGGATAGATTGCATAGAAAGATGACAATTTCACACAAAGAAAAAGAAGGGAAAGACCCACACACTCACCTTGCAGCAAGCTCCTATTAAAGTGGCATGGCTGCAGGTGGCGACATTACAGAGATCTTCGCTGGAGGTGTTACAGGCTACCAGGCCCAATCACAGAGCTATGGGGCAGAACTCAGGAAGTGCTGCCTGGGAGCCGAGGCGAAGGGAGAATACATGGAAAGTTTTCAAAGAAAAAAAAGAAGGGAAACAGATCGCAGACTCACACACTCACCTTGCAGCAAGCTCCAGCTATATTGGCTTGTCTACTTGTGTCGATATAACAGAGGCCCTTGCTGGGGGTCTTACGGGCTATCCGGACCAATCGCACAGCTAGGGAGCAGGAATCAGGATGGGCTATCAGGGTGCCGAGGCAAAGGGAGAGTGCGCACACTGGTGTAAAAAGAGGGCTAGAATACGTGGAAAGATGGCAGACACACAAAGAAAAAGAAGGGACATGGGTCGCAGACCCACACACTCATCTTGCAGCAAGCTTCAGCTAAACTGGCTTGGCTGCAGGTGTCGGCATTACAGAGACCCTTGCTGGGGTTGTTACGTGCTACCGGGCCCAATCACACAGCTAGGGCACAGGAATCAGGAAGTGCTGGCAGGGAGCCAAGTCAAAGGGAGAGTGTGCACACTAGTGTAAAAAGTGGGCTAGAATACATGGAAAGATGGCAGACACACAAAGAAGAAGAAGAAGGGAAACGGGTCACAGACCCACACACTCACCTTGCAGCAAGCTCCAGCTAAATTGGTTTGGCTGCAGGTGTCAGTGTTGCAGAAACCCTAGCTGGAGGTGTTATGGGCTACCATGCCCAATCACAGAGCTAGGGGGTGGGAATCAGTAAGGGCTGCCGGGGAGCCGAGGCAAAGGGAGAGCATGTACACTAGTGCAAAAAGGGGGCTAAAATACGTGGAAAGATGCCTAAGTCACACAAAGAAAAAGAAGGGAAACGGGTTGAAGACCCACACACTCACCTCGCAGCAAGCTCCAGTTAAATTGTCTGGGCTGCAGGTTTAAGCATTACAGAGACACTCGCTGTAGGTGGTACTGGCTACCAGGCCCAATCACAGAACTAGGGGGTTGGATTTAGGAAGGGCTACCGGGGTACCGAGGCAAAGTGATTGTGTGCACACTAGTGAAAAAAGGGGGCTACAAGTGCATAGGCGTGTTGGTCGTGTTGTGATTCTGCTGGAAATGTTCTGCTGAACTGAACCCTGAGCCTCGGATTGTACCAGAGCTGAGTTTGCCGTGTGTGGGAGGAGCTAACAACGACCAATGACTCAAAAACCCAGCACCCGACGCAGAACGTCAAGGAGTGGGTAGGAGTGTTGGTCGTGTTGTGATTCTGCTGTAAATTTTCAGCTGAACTGAACCCTGAGCCATGGATTGTACCGGAGGTGAGTTCGCCATGTGTGGGAGGAGCTAACAACGACTCAAAACCCAGCACCCGTCACGGAGCGTTGCGGAGTGTGTACGAGTGTTGGTCGTGTTGCTCGGGGTGCGTGGGCTGCAAGGCTGAAGAATTTCCGGCCGTACTCTGGCAAAGAAAACTGGCTCCATTCCCAATGCGAGCCTAAGCCGAATTGGAACCGAAGCCGTATCAGTCCTGCCCCCGATGATTCAACCAGCTCTCACCCCCTGACTCGGCTCCAGAGACGCTGTTTGCCCGTGAGATCTGAGGAAGCCACGGTCTTCATGCCTCCCCATACAGTAAGTGTTCTGTGTCGGCCAAGGTTCCGCAGCACTAACACGGTAATCTCCACCACGTCTGGTGCTGATAATGTGTTTGCAGACTGCTTCTCTGATAGTCCATTGACTATGGTACAGGAGAAGCCACAAGCTACATGTTCTGAACCTGCTAAATCTTTTGAACAGATTGAACAATCTGATGTACATAAATATGCTAACTGTGATTTTTACAAACATAGTTCAAAGAACCCAAAATAATGTAGCTGTAACTTTTTTTTGCCAGACTATCCGGTCAATTGATGTCTTGAGTACGAGAATGCAGTCATTACCTGTCCTTGCTTAGCGCATTGTAGACCTGATTTCTACCACGGTTACATCAAAAAAGAGCTCTGCGAACATGTGTCGTGATGCAACCTATGCATATAACTGCAATGGTGATCTTGATAAAAGCCTCACAAAAGGCCCTTAAGTGCAAAGATACAATGACACATGAAACACAGGAAAGCAGTGAAAATCGCAAAAGCAGCGCAATCAGGGAAACCCATGAACCCAGGCCTTGGAACGAATGCCCAACAAATGAAAATAAGAACACAGCTGCCTCCGAGATTGCACAGTGCGAGGGGGGACTCCAAATAGCACGGAGACGTGATTCAGTTGCTGTTGACGATAAAGTCTTGCGCAACCTGATTTCACTAAATTCCAAAGAAGGGAGACATCCAATGTCAGGACCTGATATGAATGCAGTACAATTGAGAATGTGATACGTGGACAAGAGACTCACTTACCAGCACTATTGCAGCACCAACTGACAACGGCTGCCGAAACTGAGTCACATCCAAGTGAGACTCGTATGATTCCACCACTAAAACGAAGGAGAGTCGAATCGAGCAGTGAGCACCATGTGAATTATTCTCAAAAAATAAATTTTCCGAAAGCAACTGCACGATTGAAAGGAATCCATCGATTGAATGAAAATTACTCTTCTGCGTCTTCTGACAGCTCAGCTTCTGATTCATCTGTCGTGCATGAAAGTCACAAATCAAGGAGATGCACGGTGTATCACGGTGCAAAGCAGAACTGTGGAAGACTGAACGATAATCTCTCTAGAAATCTAGCGGAACAACGGACTAAAGATCTAAATCCGCTAATAATTGCTGTGCTGACGATATCCAGGGCACCTTTTACAAAGCTCTACGAGCAACTGAATGAAAACTTAAAAGATCAAAACACCTTCATTGCTCTACTAACTACAGAAATGTTGACTGTAGAACATGAATTAGTGATCAGTAAACAGGTCTGGACAATTGAAAGCACAAGGTGGGAAGAGCGAGTTCAAGAGTCATGATGGAACAAATAAAAAATAGCACAGATGATAAACGCCTGTTGGCTGAAGTCGCTTGGGAAGCCTTATTACTTCTGAAACAGAGAAAGACTGACAGCGAGCCAATGGTCATTATAACCATGGAAACAACTGGCATAAAGTCGTCTGACTTCTGTCCTGTGCTAGATGAGCGACGAATAAATCAAGACAATTGGATCGTCCATCCAATAGATTGTGCTGTAATCGATCCCAGAGACTGTCCCCACTTTGGCAGAGAAATTCCTGGAATTGACATTCAAGCACATAACGACGTGATTCTTTGCTACCATCAACCATGGAAAAACTCACCTCTCCGGGTGTTCTCGGAATACAGCCTAATACAACTTCCAATGATCTCCCAACTGTGGAAGCAACACGTTTGAAGGACAAAAGTGATCTAATTGAAAGCGCCTTATATTCTATTTTCAATGTAAGGAATAAATGTTATGTTATGTTATATCTTGTAAAGCGCACATTCGCCCACAGGCATCATGGCGCTGGGAGAGCAAGAACAGAGGCATAGCAAAATCAAAACAAATGTGTTTTAACCTTCTTTCTAAACTCCAAGTAATTAGGAGTTTTTTTGATGACAAGCGGAAGGCTATTCCATAAGACAGCTGCAGCGATGGAAAACGCTCATCCACCTACCCGGTCACGGTTGTTTTTAGGCAATAAGAGCTGTTCCATAGTGGTAGAGCAAAGACTGTGGGCGGGATGGTAACAGGTAAATTTGGCTCTGAGATATTCAGCTCCTTGACCATGAAGGGCCCGGTGACCAATACACAAGGCCTTAAACTCCACCCGTTGGGCCCCCGGGAGCCAGTGAAGAGACCGCAACACTGGGGAGTTGTGAGCACTATAAGGAGTATCAGTGGCTACCCGGGCAGCAAGATTCTGGAGCCGTTGCAGCCGTTTAATCAGGCTCTTGGGTTGGGCTAAATATAGGGAAATACAGTAGTCTATCCGTGATAGTACTAAAGTTGATACCACCGGGGGGCGCAGTGGAGCCGGGATCAGAGGCAGCACCTTCTTCAGAATTTTAAGTTGGAAATGACCAGCCTGGTATACAGCAGAGACTTGTTGGTTCATAGACAGAGAGGCCGATAACACACACCCAGTTTATTAACCATTTTAACCGTGGACGGCAGGGGTCCCAAAGAGGGAGTCCAGAAGGCGGACACCCAAAGAGTGGGATTGGGAGGATAGCCCACCACCATCACCTCAGTCTTATCATCGTTCAACTTGAGCCAATTGTGGTTTATCCAATCTCCAACAGCTGTCAGACACTCCCGCAGGCACAATGACACTTCAGACTGATCAAGGTCTAATCGAATCAGTAAATGAGTGTCGCCAGTGTAGGAGTAGCATCTGATGCCGAAGGAGTGGATGAGACACACAAGGGCCCAGGTGTAAATATTGAACAGAATCGGTGATAAGGAGGAGTCTTGGGGCACCCCACAACTGAGGTGACAAGGGGGGAATAGAAAGGGAGGCATCAAGAGGGTCTGTGTACGATCTGCAAGAAACGACTGAAACCATGCTAGCACCTGCCCTGATATACCAAATTGGGCAAGACGGGATAACAGGATGTAGTTGTCAACCGTATCAAAAGCCACTGAGAGATCCAGCAGAATCAGGGCTCCCACTCCACCAGTATCCACTAGCCTGGTCATGTCGTCCAAAACAGCAACCAGAACACTCTCCGTGCCTCGACCAGGATAAAACCCAGATTGAACCGGGTCTAGAAGATTAGTAGATTCAAGAAAAGTAGATAGCGGGGGGGCACCAGTGACACTAAAAGTTTAGCCAAGAGGGGGAGAAGAGAAATAGGACGAAAGTTAGATGGAATAGCAGGATCTACGGTTGGTCTCTTCAGGAGGGGGATTACCCTGGCTGACTTCAATTCCCGTGGGATAAAACCTGTCTGGAGGGAGTCGTTAATAGCTTTCTTAATCTCAGATAGTAGGGTATGGACAATCTCTTTCATGACCTGTGGGGAAATAGCATCCGAGGGGGAACTTGACTTAATTTTCTCGATAGCCGACAGTACAGTTTCCTCCAAAAAGACTGGAAAGATTGTCCAGGTGTTGACTGTGTTGGACTATAGATAACTAGAGGGAAATCAGGTATATCTAAAGGTTTCAGGGGAGCAAACCTGACACATAATAAGCAAAAACAATAAGCTCCCAGACCTATAATAGGTTTGGACAAGTAATTCACTGGATAGTCATGGGGCTATCGCACTTACAAACAGTTTGAACAACGACAAGTAGAGGATCACAGAAAATATAACCTGACCTCGAGAATTATTATTTTAAAATTAACAATTTTAATATAAAAGAGTGCCAAGGATGTGACAATATGCAAAGTAGACAATAAATATGTATCTCTCGATTAGAAACATAAGTATCATCAAGTGTACATATATGAATATAAACAACTTCAGGTTATTCAAAACCTTGAATTCTTAGGAAAAATGAAACCACACAATGTTCTTACAGAGACCCTAGTTGTAAGTGACTCTTGTGTTGATGCCTTGGTCACCAAGTACCTAAAGGGCACCTTTCAAAGGTTCTGATACTTATCGAGATACTTTACATTAGTAGCTATAGCTACCCTGCATGTTTCTTTCCTATCATCCTTAGGGCTAGTATTAGGAACTTCTTCAGGGGTGTTAGTGGGCCGGGGCATTGAACCGCCAAAAGCCGGTCTCTCTGTGGTATCTGGATAGAGCTTGACAAGTTCAAGCTGTTGCAGTGTGAAATCCTGAATCTTGTTCCCCAACAGACAATTCAAAAGAAGTAAATGACCACAGACTCTTGTCTTAAATAGAAGGTGAAATGTCCAAGCTAAACCGTCTCTTAATGTTGGTAAGCAATCCAATGGGGATGCATAGGTTCTCAGTGTAGCAGTCCCATTAGGCCTTGAAAGACAACTCCAGAAGTAGTGGTGCAATGGATTGTTCATGTTAAACTCATCACAAAGGGGGTACACGAAAGTATGGCTGCCTGCAGAGTTCTTACTCACTCCTGCGTGTCGGGTGCCATCTCAGTCTAGCTGTAGTAACGGTCTGTATGACGCTGAATGGGACCCCTTGACCGGTGAAGAAAAAGGGACAAATAAAAGAATCTCTAATAAGAATGTGGCTGTAAAAAAGACTAAAAACCAAAAAAAGAGGACGCACGACCCAAAGAAACAACTCACTGTCCTTTTTACGTAATATCAAAGCTTTCAAGACCATGGTGCAGTTAGGTAGCACTCAAGGAAAGCTAAACAAAAAGACTGTGTCATCAGAGCAGGAAACATGCGCCGTTAGTGAAAATAAAAAAGATGAGAGCGACAATACATCTCCTGCAGGATGTACATCAATTGACTTAATGAACGGGACAACTTATGAACTAGAAGATGATGACTCTGATGAGGGGAGCACTCATTGTGACTCTGTGATTGTGTGCGAAGATGAGATTCAAAACAATTCCACAAGCAAAATTCAAACTGTGGTAACTGCAAACCAACCTGATATGAGTGGAAGAAGATGCTTCATTGTAAAAGCTTGAGACCCGCAAAACTCAGACATAAAGGAGACTCCTACTGAGATTGTTAATGGTAGAAGCTTCCTTACCTTGGATGAGAGGAGATCTCACATTGAAGCTACAAAAGCAGCAAGAGCTAAACAAATGGTAAGGAATACTGGTACCGAGAGCCAAAAAAGAGAGAGTGCGGAACAACGACATGAAGTTACCACAGCTGTACCGCGAGCAAGTAAGGTGATATTTTATCTAACGGAACACAGTAGAATGGAAAACAATGTAAAATAAGACAAAGAACATGCTCCCAACAGGCGTGAAGTACAAAATAAAAAGAAAACTACAACTGCAGCAAACTTTCTGCTACAGTTAGAACGGCATTTGAGTGAGAAGGACAGACTCATATTAAACAGGAAAAATGTCCTTAGACTCGTGCAAGACATTCCGCATCTGAGGACTCTGATTTCAGAGGACATTAGAACTGTTGAATTTGTAGAGGAAAGTAAACATGATTGTGTAGTTTTACACATTGCTTCCCGTATCATACGAGATATGATAATGGATGCAACCTCTTTCATCAACTCTTCGGGTTTTGATATAACAGAAATCACCGAAGGAAAAGCTGCCTCCAATGCTCAAGAACACCTAGATACAATAATCACCACTTGCCGTGAAGTAAATAAGACCCCCACTACACTTGAAAGTCGACCTTCACAGAAATCACCTGCCAAAGAGAACATGCCTGCCCAGACTGTAAAGGATAACTCGAGTGATAGCGCTTCAAGTTGGTCACCAAACAATGATATGATAAAAATGACAGTGATTTACGGAAAACAAGTTGATGAAAGAGCCATACTGACAAAGAAAACTTCAGAAGAAGACGTTGAAGATCAAAAATGGTACTGGCTAGCGAAAACCTTAAATGGAGAGAATGATAGTTAATGTCATTTGACCCATGAGGAGGAAGGATTCCATATTGGCTCATGGAACACCAGAGGCCATGTTCACTTAGTCAACGAAGTAGCGGTGATCCTGTAAGGCACAGATAGTCTGTGCCTCCAAGAAACATGGCTCCAAAAAATCCCACTTGCAGCAGGGTATGAGATAGCAATCAACCATGCCGTAAAAGGTTTGAAAGGCCGTCCAATGCCCGGCCTTCTCACCTTGGTAAAAATAGAGAGTGGAGTCTGTATACTGCATGCTGATAACTACTCACCATATATTCAAGTTTTTACGATGCAGTTACCAACTCAACTGAAAAAAAATAGGTAAAAAGCTTAACTTGATTAACATTTATTGGCAACATGATGTCATGGGATAGAAAAGCTTCATTAAACAAGTATCAAGCATCATAACTGATATCCAAGAAAAAGATTCAGTTGCGAACATCTTAATTTGCGGAGACCTTAATATAGATTGTCTCCCCAGGAATGGTACTAATGATACAAAAAAAAAAAAAAAAAAAAAAAAAAAAAAAAAGAATTAAAAATAGCTACCAAGCTGCCAAAGCGTGGGTTAGCGAAATGAAAGTATGGAACCTAACGATACTAAATGGAAACACTCCAGGTGATGTTCCACCGCAACCGGCTTGGCAGTGACAACAGCAAGCCTCAACCATTGCCCTACATGTTTGCCTCTGAAAGAATCTCAATGCAAGTCAAAACCTTACAAGTCATACAGAAGTCGCATAGCGACCATGATATGCTCAAAAAAGACATAAACACAGAACAAGTATGTTATAAAGGAAAAGAGGCGATGCATTAGCTTGCGGTTGAACCTGGGCGGAATCCACTAAGACTAGATGGAGTTAAAACCAACGCCCTCTTAAAAACATTATGGAGCAAACAAGACAAAGAGCGGATAGAATACATTACTTTGCTGGATCATTATCAAAAAGTACACATACATAAGAACAAACCTGATTTAAAAAAATGTGCAAGTGTGGAACCCTGAATTAGCCACAAAGAAGAAAGAACTAAGTAAAGCAATTAGAATATGCAAAAA
Organism: Ambystoma mexicanum; assembly: GCF_040938575.1. Taxonomy (NCBI): domain Eukaryota; kingdom Metazoa; phylum Chordata; class Amphibia; order Caudata; family Ambystomatidae; genus Ambystoma; species Ambystoma mexicanum. The sequence continues at coordinate 944,557,719 of NC_090926.1, forward strand.
CGAACAGCCAGTAGAGTGCGAAAGCTCCATCAAGCGAGTAAAGCAGCGCTACAAGAACTGGCTAATTAACCATAAATCCATCATACTACAATGTGATGCAGAACACATGATGAATCTACTGCTAACAGAAATACAAGTGCTTTCTGGAGACATCTGAATGAATCGACAGCCCAGCAAGATGCTTCAATAAGTAACATGGTGTCCAAGAAAACTCGGGTCGATCATTACACTGCAATATTCGCAAACTCAGGAGGAACCATTGATACGCAAGTATCAGAGAGCGAGTGGTCAATTAAGATCGATAAAGAAGACATTGCGAGAAACATCAAGAGACTCAGTGGGGGTCATTACAAGATGGGCAGTAGCCATGGTGCTATTAGCACCATGGCTGCCTCCCATACAGTGACCCAGTCCGTTGTTATTCAATGGGGACTTACCCGTGTATTCCGACCCTGGTGGGACCGGTAAGTCCCCATTGAACAAACCATTCCCCATTCCCATTTGAGCCCATATAGGGCTCAATGGGAATGGGGAGTGCGCTAATAACAGGTTCAAGACTTGCGGGCCCGTTATTAGCACCCTGGTCCCTTAGCGGGACCTGTAAGGGATGTGTGGTTAGACCACACGTTCCTTACGGTCCCCGCCAAGGGACCTTGGAATAGGGCAGTAAGGGATTACCGGCACTGGTCACCTTACCGGTGCCAGTAATCCCTTACTGCCCAGGTCGTAATGACCCCCAGTATGTCTAAGGCACCTGGCCCAGATTTACTTACCAACTATCCTCTTAAACAACACCTGGAATACTGGACAGAATTCTGTAGTGCATTGTTTGAAGTGATTCTGCAGAACCGTAAGATTCCAACAACTTGGAGGAGCGTAATCTTGGTTCCTATATTTAAGAAAGGTCTATGAAATGACCCAAAGAACTATTGCTGATTGCGCTCCTCGATGTGGTAGGAAAGATATTTGCTACCCAACTACAAGCTCACTCACTAAAATGGATACAGGATTCTTCTAGATTTGACATACGTCAGTCGGGATTCATCAAAGGAGTAGGTTGTAGCTTAAACTTCACAGTAATAAACCTGTTGAAGATAGAAGCGATTCGCCAAAAGAAGAAAATCTATCTGGCTTTCATTGATTTATCAAATGCATTCGGCAGTGTAAACCGCAAATTGCCATGGTCAAAGTTAACCAAATGGAAATGCCCTGAGAAATGCTCTGTCCTATTAAAGAACTCCACTCTGCAACCGAGATTAAGATCCGACTTCACAATGTTCGAACCTTGAGTGCTTCGATTAAGACCAACCGAAGAGTAAAGCAGGGATGCTCACTTGCGGCAACCTTGTTCTGCCTATTTCTTTCAGACATTGGTGAAACATTGAGTTCTGTAAATTCCTTTCCTCCCCAAATCAATGAAAATGAAATCAACTGGCTACTCTATGCAGACGATATAGTCCTGCTGGACTTGACCCCTCTTGGTCTCAAACAAAAACTATCTGTGTTAGAAAGATATGTTGCTGAGAACAACTTGAGAGTCAATCCATCCAAGTCAGAAGTACGGATTTTACAAGATTTAACAAGGATGAAAAAAATGGAGAAAAAAAACAACAAGTCTATATGGCATTGAACAACAAACCCTTGAATTGTGTGAAAAAATTCAAGTCTCTTGGTATGTGGTTAAACAGTAACTTGAATGATAACCTGTGGGTAGACAACGTAAAACAAAAATGTAAACAGCTGGCGTGTCAAAGTGCCATAATCAATAGGAAATATGGGACATTTTCCATTAAACCGGTGATCACACATTACAATCAAAAAATAGTGGTTACGCTGATTTATGGAGCCAATTGTACGTTAGGAGCACCTTCTTCATTGTGGCTGCAATTGGAAAATATGTTTTGGAGGTGTGTATTAAATCTTCAAAAGGTCCTTCCAATTGCGTGTCTATGTTATGAGCTGGGTTTGGTGTCAATCAACTCAAGGGTCCTTTGGAACAGGTTGTCTACATACAGAAAGACCATTGTTGATAACCAAGCTCCACAGTTCGACATCCTTGCTGATTTAGCAAAGGGAAATGCAGACTCAATTTTGACCAAATGGACTCTGGCCTGTGAAAAACACCTACAAGAGCTAAACACTGATCGCGAAACTCTGAAGAACAACCCAAATCAAGTTAAAAAAAAGCTTTGAGATCTCGACTGGTGTACTACCGTAGATAACCAAAACAAATATAAATTGATGGAAGATTCCGCCAAAGAAAGTAAAAGTCGAAATAACTTACCACAATAACTGGAGAAATCACCAAATTTATCCCATCAATAACTCTTGATGATGTTCCGTATTAATTTGTTAGACACAAAGGTAAGCCAAACCTTATACAAGAGAACAGGGCTTGAATCAAACCTGTCGATTCTTTAAGAGCTGTCAAGAATCTCTAAAACACTTAACTTTATATTGTTCAGGATTGAGATTGTTCGAAACAATTCACCTAGGACCAACGTTAATGAAGAACCCCTCACTGAGCGGGGAAGACTGGTGGTTGATGTTTAGAAACGCGAAAGGCAAAGTAGCGTTTGTCTTGACAAACTATCTACAGCAAATGAACTCGTTATCAACAAATGAGACAAACTGAACCCTTGAAAATGAACAATCGCCTTTTATAGGACGTGAAATGAGAGATAAAGAGCTGATCTGAGACTCAACATGGTGCAGAAAGTAAGGGACATTTTTAAGATAATTGTAATGGCGACTGCTAACCTGTGACGGATGTGTTTTATATCTCTTCTTTTTTTAAAAATGTTGTTACAAACTAAATAAAATAAATAAATAAATAAATAAGGGCTACAAAAGAAAAACATAAAGGTATCACATAAATCGGAGAAAGACAACACCTGAAGTCACCTTCGTCACAAAGAATAGGCATCATGCTCAAAGCACTGAACTCCATCGGCCCTACTAAATTGTGGAAACCTAAACCTTGTGCACATCTCAATTCATGATTCATACCACAACTGAGATGGCCCCGCAAAGAAACGAGAAACTCTGAATCCCGCTGGAAAAGTCACCCCTCTGATACCAACAAGGATAGCCTCATTATAGCATCCCTCAATTATAAAGGGGCTATCTTCCAAGCAAAAAAGATACATATAAGAAACGTATTCTGCAAGCAGATTCTAATACTAAAGAGCTCTTCAAGATACTCAAAGAACTTGAATCTCCCACCACCCCTCGAGACACCTGTAGCAAAGACAGCACATTGTGTGATAAAATACAAAAGGTGCTCCTTAACAAAATTATACACTTCAATCAAAAATGAACCCCAAAAAAAGCAGCCTACAGCCTGACTTACAGCCTACTTCGCCCACTGGAACAACTTCTGTTAGGAAGAATTCTCTGTTTAGGCTGAATTTCCTAACCTAGTGAGTTCCCCAGCAGCTTTGCTGGATTTCTGGAGTTTGTTTTTTCCATCCTGCCAAGAGTGAGATTCTTTTTCTCCCACTCTTGGACATGTATGTGTGTAATTCCTTTGAATGACAATGTGTTCTATGGGCTATGGGGTCTTTTACTCCATAGGGTCTCATATGTTTTTCTATGTGTTTTACACCGCACCCTACGTGCCGTAACACTGGGGCGTCCTCGCGGACCTCCACCATAGACTCCATACCCGGGGACTGACTACTGTCTCCCCGGGCATGTAAAGTCACCATTGGCTTTACTAGACCTAAATTTACTAACAGAACTAGTACAAACCATGTTATTGTGGACGTACTAGTAGGGGTAATTCGATTACTCCTGGATCTGTTACTCGAGGGGGCACTGTCCCGTCCCCCCTCGTCGAGTTTTGGCTGGTGGCAGTGGAAACTACTTGTTATGTCCGACCCCGAACATAACCCTATGGGATTCGTCCCATTGTTGGAGATTAATACTTTTTCTCGTTAATCTCTAATGTACCACCGGTCTACTTATCTTAAATAAGTTTATCGGATGGTATTTTCTGCCAGAACTCATTTTTTAAAATGGCATCTGTGTTCATCTCTGTGACTCCTAAACCAAAGGTTGAGCCCTTTGTTCCACCTTTGGCGGGCCTCTGTTCAGAGACCCTCCAAAGTGGTGCCATTCTGTCTGGGTTACCACAGGGCTGTGGGAGGGGGTTTAGGCACCCTGGACCGAGTTGCCTTGCCAACTCCGGTCGCACTCTGGAGTGATTGGCCCAAGTGGTGAGCCTTCCCGCTCACCACTTAGCATGTGTTGATTGACAGCTAGGCTGAATGAATGGGGGTTTTCTGCATAAAAGCAGGGCTTTTGGGACTGGATCTTCAGAAGTCGCCACAGGACCTAAGAATCCGACGAGGGTAACGCTGAGCCGACCTGCACGACGACACCTCCGGTGGAGCCCTGCAGAACTGACTCACCACTTCCCGACGACAGAGGAGATCTCCCTGCCGGAGAGTCTCTTCCCCTGACTGGTGGGAACAACCAGTCCCCTTTGCTTTTTATTCGCCTCAGGACGCAGTGGTCGAATTGCCCGTGCAGAGCACCTCGGCAACCGGATAGCCACTACCCCTGTACCGCGACCAAAAGGTGGTGCCTTGTGACGGAGCACTCCGCGGCTGGTCTCTTCCCTGGTGGTGCACCGGACTTCACTTTTCTTCGACGACGAGATCATCTCTACTCTTGGCAAAAACCCGACGTGCATCCACCACCAGGAACAACTGCCCCCGCCGGAGCTGCCCTCCACAACAAGGTACCGTGTCCGCCTGGCTTCCCTTTCGATCGGTTCGAGTGATGTGTCTTAATCCTCTCCTTTCCGTTGGGTCGCCTCCAAGCTTTTCTCATTTATTGTTCTGAACTGGTTCAATCTGCCGATAACAATTTGCTACAAAGACTTGAAGGCCTCTCCACTAGAGACTTTTTGGGACATATCGCCTTGCCTCTCTCCGAGTGGGCCTGGCCTCTGAACTTGACGCTGCATTGTGATTCCTGCCTTCCTGCCTTGCATTTTTGCCCGTGAAGTATTGAACTGTGTTGATTTCGTAACCTGCCTATCTTTTTCTCTCCCGTCCTAACTAATATTAGAGTGCCATCTAGGTTGAGGTATACACCTCTGTCTGTAAATAAGTGGTGCCGGTAGAACCTAGACTTATCGAAATATTACTAGGGGGATTGATAGTTTCTTCTTCGTAGAGTAATTGGGCCTCATTCCGAGTATGGCGGTAAGGGATAGCGGCCACCGGTAACGAGACCTGTGATGGTAATCCCTTACCGCCATACTCCGAGTTCCCTTTGCGCCCTCGCCCTTAACGCCTGCTTTGAGCAGGTGTTAAAGTCGAGGGCGCAAAGGGGCCTCCAAGCCAATAACGGTGACCGTAATGAACGGTCACTGTTATTGGCATCTTCCCCATTCCCATTGAGCCCTATGGGGGCTCATTTGGGAATGGGGAAGAGCCTTGGTGAATGGGGAATTACCGCCCCGCCAACCTTGGAATGGGGCGGTAATTCCGCCATCCACCAAGGCACTGCCGGTCCGGGTACGGCGTCAACCAAGGCGTTAATAGCGCCATTGGTTAGCGCCGTACTCGGAATGAGGCCCATTGTGTTTGATTTGTTTGCTGTGAAAGTGCCATAGTGTTTTTGATAGATGTTTCGTTATAAATAAATACCTTAATATCTTTACACTAAGCCTGGTTGCGTGTTTGCTTGTCTTGCTGTGAAGAATTGCCCTATTTTGTATACTCCACATACTGCTCAACTCTTCTTGAGGGAAGTCTGACTGCTGAGCCACAGCTACCAAGTGAATCTGTGTGGTACAGATTGCTACCAAGTGGGTTCACCGCCAAACACGTGTAGTCCTAAATCTTTTGCAGTGGTCCCAGAGGGAACTGCACAGGTTTCCACCTAACACTGGTGTACAGCGGTGGGATTTGTATCGAGTATACAGTTCAGAGTGCTTTTTGACACTGTAGGATAACTAACCACAAAACTTTGCACAAAAAGCAACTTTCAAAAAACATGTCTACGATGGAAACTTACAGTCAAGAGTCCTTGTCAGGTGAAAATACTGAGAGTTTGCAAGCTCTCTGTAGGCAAGAGAATCTTTCTGTAAGAGGCAAGAAGTTAGAACTAATCGAGAGATTGCTGGAGAACCAAAGTCTGGGTACTGGTTCAGAGGAACCAATCGCTCCAGCAAATGTAGATAACAGTGATGGTGTTGATCTGAATTGTAATTCTGATGATAGCGATGAGGAGGCTGACGAGGACGGAGAGGCTAATGAAACTGTCTCCCCTGCTCCTCTACCTGCCTTACCAGCTGTGCCTACGGGGCCCATACCAGGTCCCACAAGTAACCCTGCTTATTTTGAACTTGAAAAAATGAAGCTCGAATTAGAATACAAACGGTTCTTGGCTCAATACGAACAAAACCAAGAGCTCGAGTTCAGACGGATGAATGCCCAGGCTGAGCAGAAGCAAGCTGAGTTAAGACTCAGAGAAATAGAACTTAATCACGAGTTAGAGATGAAAAAGTTGTCTATGGAAAATGCTTCTCTCTCCTCTGGTTCCTCTAGGAGCTCCAGTCCCAAAAGACCCCGGATGCCGAAGGAATTAGTGGGTATGTATGAACCGAGATTGGATGTGTTGGATTGGTTGAAACTGTTTGAATACAATCATGGGCTCCAGGACATCACCAGGAATGCTTTGCTCCCCTGGTTGTTCTCTAGGCTCCCTCCTGTTGCGACTGATGTGGTAATGGAGTTGGGGGAGGCGGATAAGACGGATTACGAAAGTGTGAAACTAGCTTTAATAGCTAGATTCGGGAAAACCCCTTCCCAGTATCTTAAGAGGTTTAGAACCCTCAAAAAGCATGATGGTACCCCTTGGGCTACCTGGGTGAGTGAAGGGTTGAAAAACTTAGAGGGATGGATTAAGGGTTACAAAGTGAACACTTATGAGGGTATGAGGAATCTTTTTATGTTGGAGTCTATTTATGATGCCTGTTCTCCTGAGCTCAGACAGCACTTGGCTGATTCGAAGGAATTGGATTCCCGGGAGCTAGCTAAGGCTGCTGACTTATGGGTTGCCAACCGGGCTACTCATAAGGATTCTGGGGCAACTCAGAAAAAGGATGAGGGAAAACAGCCTAAAAAAGACTCAAAAGAGAATTCTAATAACTCACATTCCAAAGAGGGCCCCAAACAAAACCAGAAGGGTAAGCCACAAGGAAAACCACAGCAGAATAGTGTGTCTTCTGGTGCCAAACCGGAAGGAGGTCAGAACAAGCCACCATTCCAGAAAGCATTCGGTAAATGCTTTGTTTGTGGCTCGACTGACCACGTGAAAGGAGATCCCAGATGTAAGGGTAAACCTTCAGGGGTCCAGCTTGTCTCCTTAGCCTTCGCTCCAGAGGAGGAAGTCCAAATGGCAAGTGGAAACTTTCTACTGCTAGCTGACGAACCCATTGGAGTCTCAGCCAGCGTTTCTTTAGTATCTCTGGGGTTGTGGGAACAACAGAATTTAGATGTCTATAATTCTATCCCCGATAATACTAAAGAGTATTATAAGGACAGTGTCCAGGTGAATGGTCAGGAGACTCCTGCCATTAGGGACACTGGGGCCAGCATAACTGTGGGGGATAAATCGTTTTTTCAGGCTGAGGATGTTGCTAAGGCACCCAAACGCCTCACCAAGTTAGCTGGAAGGCCTGTGCAGATGCTCCCCCAATTACCAGTTCTCATCCAGTGTAACGACATGACTGTGAAGATACCTGTCAGCATACAGAGTGAGGTACCAGGACGCGTACTGTTGGGTAACGATTTGAAAACTCTCGGAGTTGTATCGCATACCCCCAGACCTCCTAGTAAACAGTTACAGGAGCTAACCAGACCTGCAAGAGAGAGGACCATGCGCGGTACTCTCCAGGAGATGATGAAGAAAGAAATCACTCCTGCTCCACTGGAATTGTCGGCCGCTGTCGCCAAGAAATGAGAAGCAAAAGGGAAACCTAAGACTTCTATCCTGAAACCCGCAGCCAGCATTCCAGTGCAGCCAACACGGACTTCCCTGCGGTTGTCCAAAGTTACGCCCGTAACTCCACCTCCAGCCGAGGCTCAGAGGGAGGTACAACCCTTTGTGGTAGAATTAGACTCTGAGGAAGAGCTAATGGAAGGCCAGGAACTCATTGGAGATCTGGATCCTGTTGACCATCCTGAGCTGCAGTCTTTACTGGCAGAAGGTGGACCCAGCAGGGCAGGCTTCAGTAAGGAACAGAGAGAATGTCCAACTCTGGAAAGTCTTCGCCACCAGGCAGAAGCTCAGGCTGAAGGGCAAGAGCCTGGGAAATACAGGTTGCACTGGGAAGATGGCCTCTTCAACAGTGAACCGGCCGAGTCTGCTCCTGGAGACTACAAACGACTTGTAGTGCCCCAAGAGAACAGACCACAGTTCTTGCAGTTAGCCCACGAGATTTCTTTGGCTGGTCACTTGAGTTTCAAGAAGACTAAGGAAAGGCTCTCCCTCTACTTCTATTGGCCAAAGATGGGGGCCGAAGTAGAAAAACACTGCAGGAGCTGCCACACCTGCCAGACCTCTGGTAAGGTTGGCTCCAAGAATGTGGCCCCTTTAGTGCCTCTCCCAGTTGTGGGAGTCCCATTTGAGAGAGTAGGGATTGACATTGTTGGTCCCCTTGATCCTCCAACCTCCTCAGGCAACAGGTTTATTCTTGTTGTAGTAGACCATGCTACTTGGTATCCTGAGGCAATTCCTATGAGGACTGTTACAGCTCCAGCTGTGGCTAAGGCCCTCCTTGGTATTTTTACTAGGGTCGGGTTTCCTAAGGAAGTAATCTATGACAGGGGGTCAAACTTTATGTCCAACTACATGAAAGCCATGTGGAAAACCTGTGGAGTTACTTACAAGTTCTCAACAGCGTACCACCAACAAACCAATGGGTTGGTAGAACGGTTCAACCGAACCATGAAGAGCATGATAGGTGCTTTAGAGGAACCCCTTAAGCGTAAGTGGGACCTTCTACTGCCATGCCTTCTCTTTGCTTATAGAGAAGTCCCTCAGGAGGGTGTAGGTTACTCACCCTTCTAACTACTCTATGGTCATCCCGTCAGAGGTCCATTGGCCCTGATTAAGGAGGGGTTGGAGAGTGCTCCTTCCCCCAAGCCAGTCAGAGTGACTGACTACGTGATAGGTCTCCGGAGGAGAATGTCGCACATGATGACGGAAGCAAGTGATAACTTGAAAGCTGGACAAGCATTGGTCAAGCACTGGCACGATCAAAAGGCTAACATGGTTGAGTTCGCTCAAGACCAGCTCGTTCTCGTTATGATCCCAACAAAGCAGAGGGCCTTGCAAGATAAGTGGATGGGACCCTTCCGAGTTGTGGGTAAACTCGGGGAGGTCAACTATCTGGTGGACCTGGGCAATCCCAAGGAGGCTCCGACCGTCTTCCACACCAACCGACTTAAAGCGTATGTCTCCCGACCTGATGTAGGAGCGTTGCTTATAGCATCATCCGAGGAAGAAGAAGAGAGTGATGCTCTTCCGGATCTCCTCAGAGGCTTACCTTTAGATGAAAAAATTGAAGGAGTAAATCTCTCCTCCAATCTGACACCCGAGCAACGAGAAGAGTGCAAATCTATGTTGAATCAGTTTGTCTCTCTGTTCTCGCTTTCACCAGATTTGACCCCTTCGGGCCAGCACGACATACTCACTGGTGACTGTCTGCCAGTCAAAAGCAGAGGATACCGCATGTCAGAAAACGTACGAACTCACATCAAAGGTGAGGTCAGCAAGATGCTCGATCTCGGGGTAATAGAGCCCTCTACTAGTCCATGGTCTAGCCCAGTTGTGTTAGTACCAAAGGCCGGATCTAAAGAACTTAGATTCTGCGTGGATTATAGAGCTCTTAATGCAGTCACCAAGACTGATGCCCACCCTTTGCCAAGAACAGATGAGTTGGTGGATAAACTTGGCGCCGCCAAGTTCCTCAGCACATTTGACTTTACGTCAGGCTATTGGCAAATAGCCCTGACAGACCATGCCAAGGAAAAACTGCATTTTCTACCCCCGTTGGCTTACACCAGTTTAAGGTAATGCCTTTCGGACTGAAGAATGCAACTGCTACGTTTCAACGGATGGTAAACCAGGTTCTGAATGGGATGGAGGACTTCTGCATGGCATACTTGGATGACATCGCAGTGTTCAGCAATTCCTGGGAAGAACATGTAACCCACCTGAGAGATGTTTTGCAGGCTCTTGGACGAGCCAATCTGACCATAAAGGCGAGTAAATGCCAAATTGGATGAGTAAGGTAGTCTATCTTGGACATGAGGTAGGAGGTGGAGAAATAAGGCCTTTGCTCAGTAAAATTGAAGCTGTGCAAAATTGGACAACACCAACTACTCAAACCCAGGTGAGAACCTTCGTAGGCCTCACTGGGTATTACAGGAATTTCATAGAGAACTATGGGACCATAGCTTCTCCACTGAATGTCATCTCCTCGCCCAAATTTCCTAAAAAGGTTAAATGGAACGAGGAGTGCAATCAGGCTTTTGAAAACCTGAAAAAGGCTCTTTGCCAAGCCCCAGTACTCAGAGCTCCTGATTACCGCCAACACTTCATTGTGCAGGCAGATGCTTCAAATGTAGGGATAGGTGCCATACTCAGTCAACTGGAAGGGAAAGGTAGGGAGCACCCCGTTTGCTTCATCAGCCGCAAGCTGAAGGATCCTGAAAGAAGGTGGGCAACAATCGAAAGAGAGTGCTTTGCTATCGTGTGGGCTCTGAAGAAGTTTAGGCGTACTTGTATGGTTTCACTTTTGTCATTCAGACTGACCACCAACACTTGAGATGGTTAATGCAAATGAAATGGGAAAACCCAAAACTATTGAGATGGTCGATCTGCCTGCAAGGGTTTGATTTCACCATTGAGCCAGGTCAGGGTGTCACCACCAAAATGCTGATGGTCTCTCTAGGATGTATGTCATCGACTAGAGGTATGAGATTCATCCAGGAGTGGATTAAATCCTCCTGTCCCTTAGTCTGGGGGGGTGAGTGTTAGGGAGAATTCTCTGTTTACGCTGAATTTCCTAACCTAGTGAGTCGCCCAGCAGCTTTGCTGGATTTCTGGAGTTTGTTTTTTTCCATCCTACCAAGAGTGAGACTCTTTTTCTCCCACTCTTGGACATGTATGTGTGTAATTCCTTTGAATGCCAATGTGTTCTATGGGCTATGGGTCTCATATGTTTTTCTATGTGTGTTACACCGCACCCTACGTGCCGTAACACTGGGGCGTCCTCGCGGACCTCCACCATAGACTCCATACCCGGGGACTGACTACTGTCTCCCCGGGCATGTAAAGACACCATTGGCTTTACTAGACCTAAATTTACTAACAGAACTAGTACAAACCATCTTATTGTGGACGTACTAGTAGGGGTAATTCGATTACTCCTGGATCTGTTACTCAAGGGGGCACTGTCCCGTCCCCCCTCGTCGAGTTTTGGCTGGTGGCAGTGGAAACTACTTGTTATGTCCGACCCCGAACATAACCCTATGGGATTCGTCCCATTGTTGGAGATTAATACTTTTTCTCGTTAATCTCTAACGTACCACCGGCCTACTTATCTTAAATAAGTTTATCGGATGGTATTTTCTGCCAGAACTCGGTTTTTAAAATGGCGTCTGTGTTCGTCTCTGTGACTCCTAAACCAAAGGTTGAGCCCTTTGTTCCACTTTTGGCGGGCCTCTGTACAGAGACCCTCCAAAGTGGTGCAATTCTGTCTGGGTTACCACAGGGGTGTGGGAGGGGGTTTAGGCACCCTGGACCGAGTTGCCTTGCCAACTCCGGTCGCACTCTGGAGTGATTGGCCCAAGTGGTGAGCCTTCCCGCTCACCACTTAGAATGTGTTGATTGACAACTAGGCTGAATGAATGGCGGTTTTCTGCATAAAAGCATGGCTTCTGGGACTGGATCTTCAGAAGTTGCCACAGGACCTAAGAATCCAACGAGGGTAACACTGAGCCGACCTGCACGACGACACCTCCAGTGGAGCCCTGCAGAACCGACTCACCACTTCCCGACGACAGAGGAGATCTCCCTGCCGGAGAGTCTCTTCCCCTGACTGGTGGGAACAACCAGTCCCCTTTGCTTTTTATTTGCCTCAGGACGCAGTGGTCGAATTGCCCATGCAGAGCACCTCGGCAACCGGATAGCCACTACCCCTGTACCGCGACCAAAAGGTTGTGCCTTGTGACGGAGCACTCCGCAGCTGGTCTCTTCCCTGGTGGTGCACCGGACTTCACTTTTCTTCGACGACGAGATCATATCTACTTTTGGCAAAGACCCGACGTGCATCCACCACCAGGAACAACTGCCCCCGCCGGAGCTGCCCTCCACAACAAGGTACCGTGTCCGCCTGGCTTCCCTTTCGATCGGTTCGAGTGAGGTGTCTTAATCCTCTCCTTTCCGTTGGGTCGCCTCCAAGCTTTTCTCATTTATTGTTCTGAACTGGTTCAATCTGCCGATAACAATTTGCTACAAAGACTTGAAGGCCTCTCCACTAGAGACTTTTTGGGACATATCGCCTTGCCTCTCTCCGAGTGGGCCTGGCCTCTGAACTTTACGCTCTATTGTGATTCCTGCCTTCCTGCCTTGCATTTTTGCCCGTGAAGTATTGAACTGTGTTGATTTCGTAACCTGCCTATCTTTTTCTCTCCCGTCCTAACTAATATTAGAGTGCCATCTAGGTTGAGGTATACACCTCTGTCTGTAAATAAGTGGTGCCGGTAGAACCTAGACTTGTCGAAATATTACTAGGGGGATTGATTGTTTCTTCTTCGTAGAGTGATAGTGTTTGATTTGTTTGCCGTGAAAGTGCCATAGTGTTTTTGATCGATGTTTCGTTATAAATAAATACCTTAATATCTTTACACTAAGCCTTGTCGCGTGTTTACTTGTCTTGCTGTGAAGAATTGCCCTATTTTGTATACTCCACATACTGCTCAACTCTTCTTGAGGGAAGTCTGACTGCTCATCCACAGCTACCAAGTGAATCTGTGTGGTACAGACTGCTACCAAGTGGGTTCACCGCCAAACACCTGTAGTCCTAAATCTTTTGCAGTGGTCCCAGAGGGAACTGCACAGGTTTCCGCCTAACAACTTCCCTCACTGGGCATACTCCCCAACCATTCTACTGTTCTCCTCTATCTATCTTAGAGGTAGAAAACATCATCAGCAAACTGAAACATTAAAATTGCCAGGGAGGCATATGTCCAGCCCTCATCATCAAGGAGGTGGCCCATGAACTTGCCCCTTTCATCACTGCTCTCATAAATATTTTGTACAAGAGGGCGGAGCGACCTCTGACGGGCCCATGGGATCAGAGCTCACCCTCGAGTACTTTAAGACGAGATAGTTGCACCTTGAGGTGGATGGGCTGCAGGATTCTCTTACTCCAACACCAATCAATAAGGACAACTCAAATGGTTTGGCAAAGGAAAGTCTGTTTAATGACAAGTACAAAAACGGGGGAAACATTAGGAAATCATCAGTGATGCGATCGCCCGTCTCGCTTCAACTTCCACAATCTTCATTCAAAAATTTTTATAGGCAATATTCATCATCATTGACGTGTAACACTTGAAAGTTTGTCATGCAAGTCTATTGTTTGGAAAAGGTAACTTAAGTATAGGTATTATAGGATTGGACAACTCTTATCGGGTGGGCGTCTATGCCCATCGCTCTACAACACTTGTGCTAGAAGTCACTGGAAGTACGACATCTCATTGGTTCTACTAGCTATAGGACCCTAGATTATTTGGTCCATTGTGATTGGGTCGGTTACACCCCTAGGCATAAATCTCCACTTTAATTAGCAGCTTGTAGAATGGTTACCCAGATGTGGCATGCCCCAAGATTCACCCTGCCTCCCTTCCATCAATCAGTACTTTAGGGCTATGTGTCAATTTGTTGGCTGAGGAAGTCCTCGAAACTGTAGCTTCTTATCAGGGAAAGTTATGGCATCCTCTAGTTTTGGGTGACATCAGACGTTGGTACCTCTTCGCGCTTGGCTGGTCACGTATCAGTACACCATGAATCTGCTTATTTTTTCCCCTCCATTTGCGTATTTGATTCTCCCTTCGGCCTCGCCACCTGCCTGGGTCTCCTTATCTCGACCTTCACGGGCAGGCTGCTTTACTCTTAAGTTTAGATTCTTCGGAGTTGCCGCTTTCCTCCCTTCCTTGGGTTGACCTCGAATTCCTAGTCAAGAGCTGCTTCTTGCTAAGTTTCGATTCCTCTCTTTCGTCTGGCTTTGTGCTGGTATATGAATCCTGGCCTGTTCGGCCCCTACCATCCTGGGCTTAATTCTGCTTCCATGTAAAGTGGACTGCACTTATAAAATGTGCTTCATTGAGGTAGATATATATATATGTATATAGTTGGCACTTGCCTCTCTATTCTTCTATTAAGCATAGCAAGCCGTACTGTTTCATTAGCTTCTTGCATTCCAAGCCTATTTACAGGTGTTAGATAGTTGCATATTTTCATCTTACTTCATGGTTACGTTTCTCTATATGTCAACATTGTTTCTTCTTCCAAGTCCATTACATCATTATTCTTTACATTTCGTCCTTGTGTGTCATCTTTCTTTATGTTCATTCTGTACGTCTGTCCGGGCTCTTTTGTCGTCACCATTTGCCTTCATTAAGGCCCTTTGGGTCTCTTCTGGGACAGTCTGAAAGTAGTCATCATGTCGTGTCAGCTGTTGGTATGGTTGTCTCAATGGGTACCATGCTGCCCATGGTTGTCTAGTTATTGGCACTTCAACAGGTATTTCTCTTCTGATGGCACTGGGCAGAGCCCCAGTGTGGCTCTCTGTTGGTTTATTTGCTCCTCATACGTCACATATCTGGGCAAGTATGTTCCTGGTTTTTCAAAATGGGTGGCTGAAGTTCAGGCCATATCTGGGACATCCTCTACACTCCCGCCTCTGTTTGGTTCATCAACCACTTCTGCTTCCTCCTTTGTATTCACCTTACTTGGTTCTTCTGTATCTTGTTCATTGTCTTCTGGGTTTGTACATGATGGTGCAAACGAGTGTGTCTTTGGAGTCCATATTTTTATTTCTCCTTTCAAACTTCCTGCTGTTTTTACATGTTTGTCTTTGTTCCAAGTCATTAGCTGGCACTGTCCATTTGGGCTACAATAGATCAATTTTCCTTCATACTTTCTTTGTTTTCCGGGATACACAAACTGTGTTCCTTCTGGCTCAAATTCGCTGGCCTTCACAAAGTCTCTTATTTGCTCATCAGTCAGGTCGCTGGGCTTCCATCCTGATTTGAAATCGATCATGATCTTCACCCCAATGGGTTTCTTGGCAGTTTTTTGGCATTGTGAGATAATTATCTTGATAACCCAAATCCTAATTGTATCATCAGTAGCAGGGCTCCCAGGAACTTGAATATGTCTACCATCCATTGTGGGACCCATGAGAAAAGTGTTCCAAATCAGCTGTCATCATCAACTTCGTCAGTTTCATTGATCATCTGGTTCTGTAGCTTCGTTAGCATCTCTATAGCTTCTGTTAAGGTCCATTTTCTTCGTCATGAGAAGGTAAAAATGTGCAATAAGATTCTCTGATTTTTGCACAAACTCCTCCATCCATCGCTGTGATCATGTCAAGCACATATCTGTTCTGTAGAGTCATCAGTCGGATTGCTCTTAACTCTTCCTTTATTGCGTTGAATCCCTTTATTGTCGAGTTGATAGTTTTCAATAGTTCCCATCTGGTGATTTCTTACCACTTCGTATTTGCTCCGACCTGAAATCTGGGCATGATGATCATTGTGAACACAGATGAGGTGAGTCTGAAGAGCCTGTGCTCATACTGGATTGTATGGAATGCTTCTTCTGATTTGGCAGAAAAGTAATTCTCACTTTTCTTTCGGGATACCAGTTCCACAGATCTCCTTTTCCTCAGGTGAGCATCTGCTTTCAGGAAATTGTCAATATTCATGTCAATTTTCGGGATCACTAGTGCAGGAACGTGGTCATTCACTATTGTGCATATGACTCCCCAGTTTTTCGGCAGTCTTATGAATGCTTGGGGTCCACATGCCCAGTAATGATCCTTAATTACTGCGGTTCCATGTGTCATTCCTGGAGTCTCAAAATTTTGTCCACAGTTCTGATTCTCTCCCATCTTTCTTGTGCCATTGTTCCTGAAGCACAATTGTGGGCTGTCCACCGGCACTATCTGCAAGGTACTCCTCTGTCTTCGACCCATGTTAGTAATCTTGGGAGTTTCGGCCATAGAGGTTTGCACAACCTCTGTGAGTTCTCTATTGCTTGCTTTTAGGCTCCATAGACCATCCATGCTCGGCAGATCATCACTCCTTCTTTCCATCCGTCTGGTGAAAGCACTGTTCCCCAAATCTGCATTTGGCCTCTGTTCTTCCAATTTTTTGCCTCTTCTGGAGTCGGACATCTAGCTTTGGGTTCACTTCCCATCTGATTGCTGCTCCTTTAACTCCTTGCTTCTCGTACCTGATCACATGATTGCTAGTATGGGCTCTGTTTCTTGTCTTAATGTCCTGTTTATAATCATCTTCATCGGGGTAATTTGTCTCGGTTGCCCATATCAAAGAGGCTACCCTCCCCATAAACTGTCCTCTGGTGTTGCATATTGCAACGTGTGAAAGACAGTGTGCTGTGCGGACATCAATTTCTACAGCCACAAAGATCTTGGATTTCCCCATGCTGTACAGTAGAAGTGCGCAAACAAAGTATTCTCCTTCTGAATTCCTTCTTCCGACTTCTTTCATGTGTTGGTACCAAATGTTGTTTCCTAGATGTGCTGTGCTGTCCAGGTAGTCATTCAGTTCACTGTTATCGTCATGCTGGCTCCTCTTGATCCTTAGTGTTTTCCTGTAGTTTGTTATAATTACATCTCTAAACGCGTGGCTTTTCCTTGCTGGAGGACTCTTGGGCATTCTGGTCGATGAGGCAGGTTCCTTTATCTTAATCGATGTGATAGGTGGAGGTTTTGCAGTTCTCTCCTTCTTTTCTTGCATTCTTTTCCTGCCCTCTATCTGTGCCTTTATTAGCCACCAGCCTGTCACCACCCCAGTGTATGGCTGCATCGTGGGCCTGGTACTTGTTCCTTGCATTGGAACTTGTGTGATTGTCAGTACAGTCTCTGCGGTTTTATTTTTCAGTTCCTTATGCCGTTTCTTCGCTCTAGCTATAAACAAGAATAAATGATCTATTAACATTTGTGTCTTTGCAGTGAATTCTCCTACAGCCGCTTCTGTCTTTTTAAAGGCTTGTGTTAAGTCTTCGTTCATTGGCTTTACTCTTGATTCTTCTCGGTTTCTCTCATTGTTTTCTAGGGCTGATTGTTCGATAGGCAGTCTCATGCTCTCGATTGCCTTAGCTTGAGGTCCTGTGGCACATGCCCTGGTTCGTGTGCATTCAGTGTGTGGGTGCGTGTAGTTGTCAGTGCTATGTTTTAATTCATTCCGTGCCTACCCTGTCTCCAGCTCTTCTTTTCAATTGTTACCTCAAGTGTGTATGTATCACTGCTAATTACATTCATTTTCAGTTCATTTACCTTACCATTGGATTTTCTTGGGACTGGAATAACTATATATGGTCTGGGTGCTTTTGTGGGACTCATGCGTACATCATCACGTGGGTGCACTGAAATTGGAACGCTTCGTGCACCAAAAAAAAAAGGCAGCTCTGATTGTTAATGACAGCAAAATAATGATAAAAACAATGCATAAATACATGATGGTACGGTACGTAAGGCGGCAGCATTTCCTTTCAGAGAAGCAAGGGTGCCCCTCTGCTTGTGGGAGGACCATGTAGTGTTCGGGGCCCCCAGCGCGCTCATAACAAAATGTCAATGTTTATTCTTTTCCCCCAAATCACTTGTTCTCGAACAGTTTGTATCATAAAGTGCCTGGTGCTTCGCAAGTGTCCCCTCTCTTGCGGGTGACGATTGTCTCTTGATACAAGATGCAGTATCCTTGCTAGACTATGGAAAAATAGATCAGACTAACACTTCAATATGTCACTTTTACTGTGTATATTAAAAGTAGGTGAGTTCCCAGTCCACCCCCCAAATCTGCTTCAGTCCTGAGCACATGCTGGACACTTTTCAATGTGAAGAAATAGGAAAATGGCAAACAAAACAAATAAAGGTGAAGTTCTTGTCTCTGCTCCCTCGATCTGTCCCTCGGAGGAAGGTTTCACTGGAATCTCCCAGGAAGTCGATGGACATTGGTATTTTTAATCAGAGCTATAATGGCATGCATGAGCATGTTTAGTTGAGTACTCTTCACTGGATCTCCAAGAAATGTAAGTACGTCAACATTGGTTGGTATTCCCACTAGCTCTGGAAAGTTCTCAATGAGGTGAAAGAAGACATGGTATGCATATCTGCTGTCTTCTGGTGATAACGACATTCGTCCTGTCTTGCTGGGTTCGGGATTATAGGCTCTTCCCTTGACGTGAACCGTGCGTGCACTTTCCTGACGCGTGGATTGCGACCAGACAACCTAGCATGGTCCACAGCTGGCTCAAGAGTTCAGTGTTTGCTGGATCATTAATAAACGTGAGAGTGTCTGTGGTTCTTCCGACAATAGCTGGGAACTCCTCTATGATGCGAAAGAAAAGAGTATTGACGAGTTCATCTATAATTGCCTGTGGTGGAAGCATTTGTGTCCTTATCACTGTATTCAGGCAGTTCAATGAAGGCTTCCGCGATGACGGTAAGTAGTTGCCAGATTATCTTCTTGTTTGCAGGATCTTGGATAAAGTCTGTGATACTGGTAACCTTCCCTACCAGCGACGGATATGATACCAATACTAACTGGAAGTAGGTGAGTACGCCCTCTGTGATGTTTCTGCTGGGGACACCATAAATGCTGTCAAACAAAGTCTTCATATTTGATAAGGTACATATTGTAGGGCACCTGGCGGGGTCCTGATTTACCCAGGTGGGTATACGTATAATAGACAAAAAATCAGGATGACGAGATCCGACAGAAAACAGAACACTTCTGTGTGTGTGTATTTATTTTGCATCAACACAGGAAGTTTCAGGTGACTAGACAATTTATTTTACAGTTCTTTCGATAAGCACGAAAGGTAAGTGAAATATAAACGGACAAGGTTGGTGATGGATAGTAGTAACACATATAAGTGTCGGCCTCAGAACTGTTGAGGTCAAAACTTCAATCAGATGCATGTTTCCCACAGATGGAGGGGGTATAACAACCCTAGAAAGCAGGGAAAAGTGCGCCTCAGACTTGCATGGGTCCAAGGCATAGCTTACACATGGTGCACACAACAATATTTACATATAACATACACAAGGGGGGTGGAGATGTGTCACAAGAATCGACACAGTGTGTGTTTCGTCCAAAAAAGGGGGGCTTGGGTAGCGCCTGTCTTTGTGCTGGCCTTCGTCAGGAGAGGCACCTGTGGCGGTGATGTCCGTTGTATCTGTGGATTTAAACAGACTAGTGAGGATCTCGGGTATAGATTGACTAAGTACTAAAAAGTATTCAATACAGGCAAAGTAGTGCCAAGGTGATACACCATGTGGTGTATCTGGAGAACAGCATACCTACTGCTGTGGTGGCAGGAGGTTGCTGTTTGGGTAATCCTTAGAAGATGCAGGATTGCCGGTGCATTAATGGCACTTAGTGAGTCGGCTGTCGATTTGTACGGGCCGATGTCTCTCAGAGTCCCGTGCGACTGGTATAGGCCAGGACTGGTCCCATATCTGAGAGGGGACAGAAAAACGGGTAATGAATCCCGAACTGAGTGTGATGGACAGAATACTGTTGGTGATGGTGGTCCAAAAGTGCTTGTGAGTGCTGGAAGAAGCACGCCTATTGATTGATGTGGGGGCCGTGTCCTCGAGGTATTGCGTGCACTATCAGTGCTGTTGTATCCAGGATGGAACTCGGTAAGTGATGGGTGGCCGAGAGCAGCAGGTGGCTCAAGAATTTCTAGGGTGACAATGGTGCTCATGAGGGAGTATACCTCATGAGGTAGGCATGATGTCCAATGGAGTGGAATGCAATGCAACCATCCCCTCTTTAGAGTAAGCTTCAACTTGGCTATCCTTTCTTTTAACAAGCCGTTGAGCCTCTCACAGATACCATTACCTTCCAGATGATATGCCGACGAGAACTTGTGCTTTATACCAAGCAACAAGCTAATCTGTTCAAAGACTGAATTTACAAAATGAGCCCCATTATCTGACCTCATAACTTCACACACCCCCCACCTACGGAACACGTCCCTCACTAAGAATTTGGCCGCACAGGTAGAGTCTGGGTGTGTAAATGGACCTGCTTCTATCCATCTAGAGAATGGACACACCACTACAATTAAGTATCTGTACCCGTTGCACACTTGAATCATGTCTACATAGTCAATATATAGGAGGTGAAAAGGCCCATTTGGCCGGGGGATGACTCCTCTCACTACTTTTAATGTCTGCCAGCAGGGAATTGCTGGCAGATTATGCAGTTCACCATAAAGAATGCATCATGCTCAGCTAAATTTGGTATGAACCAGTCTTCCGCGAGAGTTGCTGCTAAATTTTCCTTTGACATATGTATGGGGTAATGCAATTGCTCCAATGCTATTTTTAGTAGGGCTACATGCATTACTAGTTTACCAGTGCTGTCTTGCTGCCACAATCCGTCAGAGAGGTTTAAGGAACACCCTCGACACTTCCACAGGTTCTTCTCGTCCTGCGGTGGCTCCCCTTGAAGCGCCATTAGTTGTGTCTGCCCCATAACGCTATAAGCTTCAGGTGTGGTTCGTGCCACCTTCATTCTCTCATGTGTACATGCCACTTCCACTTCCATTTCCATGATCGTCTCACTTTTGGATGCCATTCGCTTGGCTTCCGTGTCTGCTGCATGGTTCCCACGTGACACGAAATCTGTCCCTTTGGTGTAGGCGATGCATTGCATGACCACTATGCCCACTGGGAGCTGTAGTGCCTTAATCAGCCTGTACAATAAGGATGCATGCTGCACTGGTGTACCGTCCACTCTGAGGTAGCCCCTCCTTTAACAGAGTGCTAGTCCTGCGTGCACTGTTGACGTCACATAGGCGCAGTCACTGTACACTGTTACTTCCTGGTCTGCGTGATTCTCTATGGCGAGTATCAATGCCAATAGTTCTGCAGCCTGCGCTGAATAATGAGATGGTATTCGTGCAATGACGAGTACTTGGAATTCTCTGTTTGCTATATGTTTCATTATGGCAACGCCTGTATATCTTTGTCTGTCTTCTTGGTAGATTCTCAAAGAGCCATCGATGAAAATGGTCTCTCCTCCCACCTGGACATTTTCTCTCTCCCTGGGGATTTCATCATAGAATTCTTCATAGTTTACACAGTCATGTATCGGAACTCCGTCGGTGACTGGCTCTGCTATGAATGTAGCTGGGTTCGCTGTTTTACATCAAACTATTTTGATCGATGCATTAGATATGATCACTTCATATGCAGAGGCTCTCTGAGAGGTCAACGTCCCTTTAGGTTTCTCTAAAATAGCAAACAGTGAATGTTCGATGTATAACGTCATGGAACATCCCATCACAATAGTGGTTGCCTTTTTTATGGCAAACGCTGCGGCAGCTAAACTTTGTTCGCATGGGAAGGGTCCAGGATCCCACTGTAATATGCCAGGGGCTTGTAACCCAACAAAGTTTTTTGAGCGAGCACTGCCGTCATACGTTGCAATTTGTGTGCAAAAACAGGTAGAATTCCTCTGCATAATTAGGAATTCTGAGAACTGGAACTGTAAAAATCGCTCTCTTGAGTTCAGCAAACCCTTTTTCCATTGCCTCAGACCATTCAATTTTTTCCTTTGTCATCTGGGCTTTCTTTAAAGCCTGAAGCAAAGGCCTGGTGAATGAGCTGTAATCAAAGACCCATGCTCTAACATAGTTACATAGGCCTAGAAATCTCTGCATTTTGTTTTATCGTGTGTGGCTTAGCCGTGTTCAATATGACTTCAGCCCTTTCTGGGGTCACCTTCTTGCCTTCATGTGAGATCAGCTGGCCTATGTATAGCACTTCCTGTTGACAATATTGTAACTTTTCCTTGTCAACCTTATACCCTTTCTCAGCCAGTATAGTCAATAGCCGAATAGAATCGCGTCTGCATTGTTCTTCCGTGGAGCTGCAGATCAAGATGTTGTCCACTTTCTAATGCAATATTGCTTAGGTCCATCTGTAGGACCCTATTGAAAATGGACAGACTCACAGTACCCCTGTGGCAACCTTGTGCTTTTCTGACGCATTTGTCTGAAAGTGAATGACGTCAGATCTTGAGAGTCACAGTGCAACGGGATTGAGAAAAAGGCATTTTTCAAGTCATTGGGAGTCATTACGACCCAGGCGTTAAGGGGTTAACAGCGCCGTAAAAGGTTGCAGTGCCGTTAACCCCTTAACGCCTTACTACGAAGTCCCTTTGCGGCTCCCGACCTTAACAGCTGGTCTGGACCAGCCGTTAAGGTAGGGACCCGCAAAGGGACCTTGAAGGTAATTACGGTACCGCAA
The DNA here is from genome assembly GCF_040938575.1 of Ambystoma mexicanum. Classification (NCBI taxonomy): domain Eukaryota; kingdom Metazoa; phylum Chordata; class Amphibia; order Caudata; family Ambystomatidae; genus Ambystoma; species Ambystoma mexicanum. The sequence goes on from NC_090926.1 coordinate 944,580,328, forward strand.
TTTGTGGTACCGTAAATACCGCCTTCCCATTTCCCATTGAGCCCTATGGGGCAAAAATGGAAATGGGGAAAGGGCAATGGTAAATGGGCTATTACTGCCCCGCCAACCTTGGAATGGGGTGGTAATTCCCCATTTCACCATGGCGGAATCGGTAAGTTTCCGGCGTTAACCATGGCGCTAATAGCGCCATTGGTTAACGCTGGGGTTGTAATGAGGGCCAATCACCGTAAAATATTTTGCCTCAATGTGTATGTTGCATAGGATTGTAGATGGATTAGGGACTAGAGGTAACACGGCTTCAACAATATCGTTTAATGCTCGTAAATCTTGGATTAAACACCAAGACCCTCCCTTTGATTTCTTGATGGGATAAATCACCGTATTACAGGGTGACTTTGATTTCACTAAGATGCCCTGGTCCATCATGGCAGAAATTGTCTTCGCGATCCCTTCATCCGCTTCTCTGGACATGGGATATTGTCACGCCCTTGGTAAAATTTCTCCTGGTTTCAGTTTAATTTTCACTTCTCCCACCCCCTTCAGGAGGCCTACATCATAAGGTCTTGTAGTCCATACTGAGACAGGCACTTGGGCCATATCATCATCAAAGTATTCCGGACATATCAGTGCCAACATCATACTCTGGGGCACTTCTCTTTTGATAATTTTTACCCAAAATATGAGACTCACTTCTACCCTCTTCTCTTCTGTGTCTAGTTGTTCTTCAAACAGATCGTCATTGGTGACGTCAGTCACTCGATACCCTTCTTCAATGGCTATAATTGTGCCCCATTGTCTGCCTTCATCATCGTAGCCTTCGACCAATGCTACTTTCCCTCATACTGCTGCGGCATGTATCATCAAGGGAAATACTTGTCCCTCCTCTTCATGCATAGGTATTCTTGGTCTGAATAAAAATTCAGCGGGGGTTCTCATGGTCCTATCTGCAAGGACAGGCCATCCTGCCATGAGCACACACATGCCGTGTGCGAAAACCTCTGGCTCTAGCGGTATAGCTTTCATGGTTATATGCACTGAGTATGCCCTGATCATTTTGCACACGTTTGAATAGTGCATTCCTGGAGTAGAGCATACTATGCCCTCCTCTGTTAACGAGATTGTCATGTTCAACCTTGTCATTAAGTTTCGACCCAAAATGTTTACTGGGGTCTGATGTGAATATAGTAAAGGTACATTCATCTCGCACTCTCCTACGGAGACTGGGAGTGCGTCTGTAAAGGGAACTCGACTATGAGCTCCTGTAAAAACTCTGAGTGTCTGTGGCCTCGCCGGACAAGGAAAACTTGCCTTCACGTATGCACGAGCGTGTTTCACCTGTGTCAACTAAGAAGGAATATTCGTTACCCCCTATGACGACATCCACCCTTGGTTCCCTATCAGGGTCTGGAGGCACAACATCAGGGTTCCCAGTGAGCTGTCCTAGTTCAGATATAAGTTCGGGCCACTGTACACTTGCGGATTCCCTTCACTCCCTGGGCTGCCTCCCCTTCTGGAGTTTGTGCCCTGAGACGATTGCAGTGGTGCCTGTTGAAATTGCCCTTGAGGTAAATTCCCCATGTTCTGGGGTTGAATCCTTTGTTGCACACCCTGCTGCATGCCTGGTGCTTGCTGCTGCACTGTCTGGTTTTGCGCATTGCACTGTTGTGAGATCACAGGTGGATTCGCCGTGCCTGCTCCAATTCCTTGGCTATTCTGCCACACGTCGTGACTTCTGCATATACGTGTCAAATGTCCCATCATTCCACACAGCCAACATACTGGCGGTGGTCAGATTATTTGTCTGTTTGACATATCTGGGTTGCCCATTTGCACGTTTTGAAAACCACCTTGATTACTTTGCATCCTCTTCCTCTCAATCCTCTTCCCCTTGGGTACTGTCCTACGTTACCCTGGTTGTTCTGCTGTGTGTTAGCCACCTGTTGTAAGTTCTGTTCAGCTGGGCTAGTGAGCATGGCTCCTTCGAGAGCATACTTTGATCATTTCTTTTGCACCATCTTCATTTCCTCACCCTTTTGTGATGCCTCCTTTTTCTGATTATTTTATTGCAACAATCTACATTAATGTGCGATTGTTAAATGTATTTCAGCCCAAGGTTTAGCCTCATCCCCTACCTATTTCTTGAGCGGTTTCTGCACTGATTCTGGCAAACCTTGGCATAATATGTGATAAAACACAGGTATAGATGTCGTCCAAGAGTCATGGGTTTTGAGCACCCACGCGTCTTGGAAATTCTGGATATAAATCAACAAATCTTCTGACTCCTTCATTTTTTGAGTCATTATAGCTCCCATATCAGAAGTGTCTGGGTACAGCACTCATAGCGCTTTCCATACTGCTGTTCTGTAATTATTAAATGGTGCTCCGTCATGAGCAGTGTTAATTATGGTTACCACAGGATACCCTGCCCGTGTCCACACATAGTCTGCTCTCTCACCAAGTATGGCGATCAGGAGACCTTTAATGTCCCCTATTTCGAGCGTGACACCCCCGGTCATTTTTCCTAACTCGTGTATCCACTTCCCGGCTCCCGATGTCAGCATTGGAAGCTTGTTTTTCATGGTTTCTCAATCCATGTGTGGCCATGGAATATATTGTGGTCTTGCTACCCCCTTTTCTAGTAGCAGAAATTGGAATGCGCAGCCTTCCTTCTCTCTCTCATAGCTCTCCTGTCTACCGCTGGGATAATATTCCCGCATCACCGTCTGCCTGGCAATGTCCTCAACCTGTCTACATAGGCGGGTGCTGACACCCCCTCTGACCATGGGGTGTTCCATCATAATGTCGGTCTGACTGTGTGGCAGACTCTGATGTCCTCGGTGCAGATTCACTAGCAACTGACTCTCCGGAGTCGGACATTGATTGTTCCCAATTCACGCAACTCCTTGTGTCATCATCATTTTTACTGAATTCTAGTCTGTCGAGGGACAGTCTCCTGCCCCCACTACTTCGGGTGATATCCTCAGTGTCATACAGCTGAGTGCTCTGCAGGTGCTCGTCTTCCCTTTCCCCTTGGGATATTTGTTCTAACTTCATTTCATCATATATCTTATTGATCGTTTCCCCGAAGCTTCTGGTGTCAAATTAATCTTCAATATTTGCCCTGGTCGTCCCCGGTACTGAGTCATACGCAACAGGATTGGGGTTTTTAATTTCCCTCTCCAGATATTCGAGATCGCGTGCCATCTGTCTAGGCTTACGTTCTATGACATCATCACATTCTTTGCCCTTCCTCGCCTCTTCTGACCTTATCTTCTTCTCATCTCCTTTCATTTCTATGACCATTTTCCCTTCAAACTTCCTCATCCCTTTGTCTCCTTATCTTGACTCTTTGCTCTTCTTCTAAACCTTGCTGTTTCTGTCTGTCCAAGGCATAGACTGCTCTCTGTTTGCGTTCGAGCTGTTTCTCTTGCTCTTCGCGATATAGCTGTTCACGCCTCAGTCTATCCTTCTGCTTTATCCTCTCATCCCTTGACTCCTTGTCTTTCTCCTTTCTCTGCGCCTCATCTAATCTCTCTATAGATCTCACATCATCACTTCCTTTTGCATTGAGTTTCAACAATATCTGTCCTCACATCCATTCATCTTTTGAGAATGCTATCTCATTAGTTCTGCTTTCACCTTCTTTTCATTTCTTTCCCTCTCTCTCCTTATCGAGAGATGCACTAATCTGTGCCTGATCCTTCCTCTCATCATCGCGTCTCTCCTTGTCCCTCAGGACTACGGAGGTAAGAATCTTGTCCTGATCCTTCCCTTGGTTTTCGTCGCTACTGTAAGTTGGTGACTCATATGCGGGGTTGCTGTATCCTGTAGCTGCTTTAAGCTCCCTTAATGGGTAGAGTCCCTCAGGCTTACTTCCCTCGGTTTCTGTTTCAGGTGGGGCAAGTGGCGCGGTAGGCATCGCACCCCCCTCCGTGCATACGTTTAATATCCAGTCTGCAGGTAGCTCTTCCTCCTTCAACTGTTCGAACATTTTCCAAAGTTCTAGAACAGCGAGGCATTTCTCTAGTTTTCTTCCTGTATATGTGGGATGCAAGTAAGTTGTCATGTGCTGTAAGACGGCTTTAGATAAAGACCCATTTTGTGGCCATGGCATAAACATCTTGTGGGTGGTGCCCTTAACCCACTCTGTGCTATATTTCTTAAGCTTGGGTGCATGTTTCGGCAGTTACTTACATATGTGTGCTAATGGTGTAATTTCTTCCATGCTTAAATCTGTTCTACCTTCCACTTTTCAAAGCTTCCATGCAATTTTAACACTGTTGCATGTTTTCAGTACCAATGTATGACAGAATTGCCATCTTGTGACACACACACATGTGCCTGCCTTTACATGTAAAAAAATACATTGGTTTTGCCCATATTTCTAGTTATTCCACTCTAAAAAATGTCCACATATATGCCAGTTTTGCCATGTCAGAACACAGTCATGCTGGCGGTGTCAATATATAGAAGTATTGTCATGTAAAACACAAACATATGTTGAGCTTGCCAATCCTGCTAGCAATGTCAAAATATGCCAATATTGCCATTTAAGAATACACATATGTTGTCTTTGCCCGTAATGCTAGTAATACCACTGTGAGAAAACATGTCTATGCTGACTTACTTGATACATTCTCGTATTACCATGTGAAAGCACAATCATGTTATCTTTGCTATAACACTCAAATATAATTGTAAGAAGAGTAAATTCATGCTGGCATGTCAACATATGCCCGTTTTGTCATTTAAGAAAACACATATGTTGGCTTTTAACATAAGATGAGTACCTACACTGTAAAACAGCCTGTCAAAGCAGAGCGCATATATGTAAAATGTTAAATGTTAAATGTTAAAGGTATTTGTACCGCTTACCGTCACCAACAGAGTTGGTCCCAGGTGCTCTGGCGGATCTGCAAATGAGAAGGTGGGATGGCTTAGTAGGTGAAGCGGGAGTAGGATAGTGAGAGGAGTGGTGTTCTGTTGGCAGCTTCAGCTCAGTATACACCGGGTGCTGAGCTTCGGTGCGAGTATTTGATCAATATCAGCCCTCGTGTGCTGTTGGTGTTGCTTATGAGTTGTTGCGGTGTTGTGAAGTGTGTGCGGGTTGTTGTGGGAGAGATGGTTGTGTGAGATTTTTGAGTGAGATAACTCTGCAGAAATGCTGAGTTTTTTGGTAGTCGGTTGTATGAAGTTTAACAGAAGTTCAGAAATCTGTCAGAGTGTGGCACTCGCCAATGCTCCCAATCTCATCAGGGTGGGCAAAGGGGCTACGCCTGGCAGGGTTTGTTTTGTGTGGGGAGCTCCCTGTGCTGTTCTAATGCGCTTTGTACGTGTTCTGATTGCTCCTCTCCATTCTATTCTAGCCACTCTGTAGGTGTTCTAATGCTGATGGATTAATTAATGTGGGTTGGGTGTCTATTCTCCTCCTTAGGTGCTGGGACTGGTGTAGTGGACTCCTCTCAAACTTTCTATCTAAATGCGTCTGCCGGTTTGGATATGGTACATCCGGGGGGAGTGGATGAGTCATTTAGTGCTTTCGTCTGGGTCTGAGTATGTGATCAGTCTCTGGAGGCCTCCTATTTTGGCTATTTCCCATGATATTTTATGGTCTGTCGTGTGGTCGGTACTTTGGGTTCAGTGTTTGTCCATTTTGAGAGTGGCCGAGGTTGGTGTTATTTTCGCAGTTTTTTTAATGGGGTGGGCATTCTATGCGTCACTGTTGTGGTTACGCTGTGAAGAGCCATGATTTGAGGAGTTTCCTGAATGCTAGGTGGTTTGTTGTGTTCTGTATATTCTTAGGTAGGTCATTGCAGGTTTTCGGTGCCTGGTGAGAGAAAGAGGATCCTCCAAGTGTTCTTCTGTTATAGGGTTTTGGTTCCAGGCAGATGCACCGTAAAAAGAGAAGACCAAACTGACAAACCCACTGACCCAGACATGGCATGCCTTGCCTCTTCTGTGCTTCACCCCCTTCACCCCTTTGCTCCCCATTTGCTCTTCTTTGACACTCTCTGCAGCAGGTTCATAAACACACACACAAACACATGCTCAGCGCAAACATATGAGCACACACATGCATGCATATTCATACAGCCACGCATTCAACCAGCACTTAAATGTGCAAACATCCATTGACACTCACACATCCACGCAATTTTCATGGAAACATATTTTAACATATCTTTTGTTAAAACATGGTTCAGCCTTCTTCCATAGGCACGTGCAAGAACCAGGCAGTGAAGGTAATTGCAATCCCTCCATGTAACTCCCCCCCTAATCCAGCCACCAGCACTGCCCATAGACCAGTGGTCGAAGTGAATGAAAAGAAGTAGTGGAACTATGTCCCCTACTGGTCTGCACCGCCCCCTGCAAACCACATCGCCACACCCCATCCCATGCACAATACAAACCCCAAAACATACGTGCCTGCTGTTTAAGGGTACATCCAGGGCAGTGCACTGAAAGTGCAAGTTTCAGCTGCTTCCTACATTTTTATTTTAAAACGAAACCGTTCCGGAACGGTTTCTTATTAAAATAAAAGTATAGGAATGATAAAACTTAATTAAAAGAAGTATAGGAACACCGCTTCCGTCCGCTCCCACCCACTTCGACCACTGCCATAGACAGAAATGAGAAGAGCAGCCTTTCTATTGGCTGTGATGCATGGTGTCATCTTCTGCACTTGTGACAGCGGAGACAATAGGGCATCGTGATATCCTAAAATTGAGCAGTTTGCATGCCAGCACGAGAGACAGAGGGTCCATACTCCACTTTGCTTCATGTCCAAATCAACTTGTCAACAATGGGCTATTTAAAATGTGCCATCTGCATGACAGTCATTCACTCACACAGAGAGAGAGAGAGAGAGAAAGAAAGAAAGAGAGAGAGAGAGAGAGAGAAAGAGAGAGAGAGAGAGAGAGAGAGAGAGAGAGAGAGAGAGAGAGAGAGAGAGAGAGAGAGAGAAAGAGAGAGAGAGAATGCTTCCAAAAAATGGCACCCCAGGAAAGTGCTTTGGACTATAACATACAGAAACAATGAAGAAGGATGTTCTTGATTGATGATTATGCTAAGCATATTTTATATGGATGGAGTGTATTTTTAAAGCACATGTCCAGCCAGAAAGTAACTGACTGTAGTGCAATAGAACGCAGTCAGGGGGTTAGAAGGAGGGTGCCGGTGTCCCAGAGGATGCAAGAATGAGTAGGCAGAGCAGAGGAGACATGGGACTCAGCAAAGGGAAAAGTCGGGTAGAGAGGTTCTTTGAGGAATAATGGCTTCAGGTTCTCCTTGATGAACTTGTTCCCGAGACAGTTTGCATAGTATTTTGTCACTTTCGCCATGTACACCGTAACAAACGACTTGGTTATGCACTAATTAACTGCTATTAATTTCAAGCTCTGAATTTCTGCTGAAACTATTACAGACGTAAACCTTTTCAATTCACATTCCATATTTTAAATTTACAGTAGATATTTCAGCCAAAAATATCAAAAAATCGAATCTCTAAATCCATTGGGATTGTGCCTTTCTCGCCTCTGCGAGCGGCACCGTATCATATGACGTATTTTTCCTTTAGCGTATCTGCTTACAATAGATGGTTATCACTCCCCTCATGACCTAGTGTTGTGTCAGTAGAACACAAATATACAAACTTGTAACAGAGCTGAGCCACTTTGCATTTTTAACCATCGAATCATGGTCACTGCAGGTACTTTTTGGAGGGCAATATTGCTCTTATTCACATTTCGGTGATACGAAAATATTGACCCTCTGCCCCTGTATCGAATTTAAGGTGGCAAAACACCATGTGCTGTATTCCCACGGACTTATTCCTGGCTCGGCTCTAATTGTGTGCATATCCAGAGCCTTGCCACACACCTAGATTGACCCTTCTAAAAGAATAACTTCATTCACCGAAATATTAATCAACAATTAAGCCCGATTCTCTAAATAGAATCCCGAGTTTCAGGCACCTCCAGTGGTCGAAGTGTATGAAAAGAAGTAGTGGAAGTATGTTCCCTGCTAGTCTGCACCCACTCCCCACAAACCCCGTCACCACACCCCCTCCCATGCACAATACAAACCCCCAAACACATGCACCTTTTGTTTAAGGGAACGTGCAGTGCAGTGCACTGAAAGTGCAAGTTTCAACTTCTTCCTAAACTTGTATTTTAAAACGAAACCATTCCGGAATGGTTTCTTTTTAAAATAAAAGTATAGGAGCTGTAAAAGGTCATTTAAAAAAGTAGAGGAGCACCGCTCCCAACCGCTCCCGCTCACTTCGACCACTGCACCTCTCCTGTTTGCTTATGTTATATTATCTGCTTCCTTCTTTGTCTGTCTTTCTTCATTTCCATCTTTCTTTTCCAAAATTGATTTAGCGTTTCTCCTGATTTCTTTTTGCAATGATGTGTAACATCAAGCCAATGCTAGTGCATGTTTTTTGCACACTTGCTTGTGAAATTGGTGTGCATTATCTATGCTTCCTTCATAAACATTATGCCATGAATATAATGCAACTCTTTAATGACTTGGGGAATAACACTGCAGGATAGTGTTTCAAAACTTCCATTGTGCATTTATGCAAATATTAAGAATGTTGTGCATTTTATTGTACGTTTCAAATTCACAAATAGGATGCTCTTTAGCAAGAAACGTATGAGGGTATGTGCAAAGCATGACAGTGTCAAGTTTTACCCTGTAGTGCATTTTTCGTTTGTGCTATTAGGTGGCACAGCTATCTATATGCCAAAACTATTCCATTAGAGTACAGGTAGGGAGGCAAGGTATATGAGGAGGGGCACCACGCTTATGGCAGTTGTTTGGATATTTAAACAACTATTGACTACCCATTGACATGTTAATCGGTATGGTCATTCACGCCCACTTCTTGGCACTCTGCACCCAAAACACCTCCTCATGGAAACTCTTTGAAGTCCCTTTAATTGAGCCTCACCATAAAATGTTGCACTCCAAGTGCCAGCCAGTGTTTTTTTTAAAGCAGTTTGAGAGTTAAGGACTTAATTGGAGTTTTAAATGCAATACTGGTGCAATAGAACTGTCTCAACCAGGTATTTCTTCAGCCACTCAATGTATAAGCACACTGTGTGTACTACACTGAAGTTCTGTTAAACACAAGCATTGACAAACCCAACAGCTTTGGCCTCTGTAAAAGTATTAGGGATTTGCCAGAAACTGCTATTGGATGTCCAGTAGCTTTCACCCTTTTGCTCCTGCTACTATCAATGGCCAGTTAATACCACCACCGCAGTGCCAGGCCAAAAGCCCAAAATGTTGGTATTACCAATGCTTATTTATTAAATGTGGCAGCAGCAGTATAAGGCGCTGCTATCGCACTTGCATTTCTATCACCCAAATAGGTGTTGAGTGTTCATGGAGGGTCCCCTTTATAATGAGGGATTCATGTTGCACACACCATGAAGACCTTGGATGGCAGCAAACTGGAGTAGTGTTACAAATCCATATGAATACAATGGAGTTAATTATATCTTACTTTTAGTGTTACAATCATTTAGAATGTATGCATATTAAATCTTCATGCACGTAGAAAGATACAAAATTAAAACTGCAAATGCAACACGAACACAAATCCACACAACGGGGTGTTTTTCTCCGTGGTTAGCTCTTACGCATGCATTCTAAGTAGTAGGGACATTATTGCGGGCAAAGAGCATGAGTTACTTAGTAAGAAGGTTTTATGAACAGGGGAAGATTTGAAAACCTTGCAAGGGAACCAATGTTATCTTGCCCTTTGAATTAAAATCTTTAGAGGGTGGTTAGTCATATGTTTGGTGGTAATAAACATGAGGCCCGAGGCCAGGGTCCGGCGATTAAGTGTTTCTCAAGGTCATCAGAGGCTGTATGTGGCCGCATAAATTAGAAGGTCTTTTTTAAGTGCCAGTAGTCTGTGTAATGGAGATCACAATATGTAGTTCATATAAAATCCTGTTTATGCAGACCTTCCTCTATTTGCTAAAATATGTCAGAAGGACCATGTGCAATCATACACAAAGTTAAAGAAAGGCCTTAGGTCAGTTATTAGTAGCAATGAATTATGTTTTCAATACCAATGTTTAACCATGTACTGACATCATGACCTACTACAATGAATCCCAAGAAGAGGTGTGTTTTGAATTTGATCAGAAGATGATAACAAAGATAAACCTGGCCAATGAAAATTGAAGAATTTGGAACATTGGGAAAAGGTGGGATTTCTTTGAAAAGATCTTGACCAATCATATTTGGGGGGTGGATGATAATGAAGTATCTGGGAGTGTTAACAATTGTTGCAAAAGTTACATAAACTGCCAACTGATGTTGTATTGTTGAGACTTACTAACCATTCCCTGGAGCTTTTGTATGATAAACTTGCTTTATGTACAACGGTGTAATCGCTTTTTAGGTGGTGGTCCTGTTTTGGGTTAAGGTGATGAAAGGCCCATCCCTGCATAGGGAAAGACATGAGTTTGCATTTTTGTTTACATTTAACAGACACAGGCCCCTTTACAAAATTAACAAATGACTAAAGCACATTCTTTGCACTTTTTTGTGCTAGTTTTTGAGAATCGTCCCTTGTATTCATAAACAGGATGCACTTTAAAATGTGCTCAAAACAAAGACATCTCCGAAGTGCCTCATTGGAATATGTGCAGAAATGTGCTCATCACTTTACAGGCTGTTGTATGACAATGTCATGCATTTTTGTATGTAAATGAAACAGCAGCGGTCTGAACAGCTACTGTCCCACTAGTATATCTATCGCTCAAACAGGGATCGAAATGTGCCTCTGTTCTTGTTTATATAATACTTTGGCAGTCTATTTAAAAATCTGTCACAGTGACTTGTACGCTCAGGACGCACTGAGGTGCTGTGAGCGTGGCATATGTTTGTGTCAGTGGCATGTTCCTAACAATGTAGGCAAGGGAGCTGGACAGCACCACTTTTGCAATGCTATTCAGCCCCACTGAAATGTGCATGTCACATTCAGAAATGAGGTAATCTGCACGTTTTGGAAACAAGTGCACATTAAAAAGGCACATCCTTTACTTTTATATAATTGCCATCTTAGAATTGTATTTGTTTATTTCTTTATTTGTATAGCGCGCCTGGCCCAAGGGCATCTGAGCGCATATATTAGGTTACATAAACAACATCCATATACAGTTACAAAGCAGGATATACAGTGTCAAGTATTTACAGTTAAAATGTACAGGTTAAATTAACAATACATCTTTACAAGGATACTCAGAAGGCAAATGCAGTGAGTAGAACTGGAACTGTGCATTACTGAGATCGATGTCGTGTATTGTGTGAGTCTTGAGCAGAGAACCACAATTTGTCTTTGCTCTTGAAGGCATGGCAGGAGGTTTCTAATCTAAGTGTGGGGGCAGCGAGTTCCATAGTTTGGAGGCAAGGACCGGGAAGCTAGCACCCCCAGATTTCTGTCTTTTAAATCTCGGTATGGAAAGATAGTGCGCCTGTGCTGTTCTTTGAGGTCCCATAGACGTATGTGGAGTGAACCTGCTGGCCAAGTATTAAGGGGTCTTGTCGGCCAGGCATTTATGTGTGATGGCAAGAGATTTGAGAGAAACTATTTGTGCTACGGAGAGCCAGCGCAGCTTGCGTCGGGTGTCCAATATGTGTTGGTTTCTAGGGATGTTCAAGGCAGCCCTGATGGCATTATTTTGAGTGACCTGAAGTTTTCGCAGGTTGCCCTGGCTAGTCCCTAGATACAGGGCATTGCAGTAGTCTAACTTGGCCACAACTAACGTTCTGGCAAGGATAATGCAGTTTGGTGTGGTGAAGAATGGTCAGCAGGCTGTGATGAGCTTACAAGTGTAGGCAGATGCTGAAGTTTGTCTCTAGAGGGTTAAGGAGGAATCAAGGTAGATGCCTAGAGTTTTGGTGACATTGGTAACCTTGATAGTTTTACCAGCAATAATAAAGGATTTAAACGTGTGGTTGAGTTTACTAAGTCAGTTGTGGGAGCCTAAGATGAGCTATGTCTTATCATCATCATTAAGACAGTGCTCATGTTGAGCCATCCAAGCCTGGATGACCTGATAAACATTGTTTAGGGCTTTCGTGTCCATAGTATGATCAACCATGATAGGAATGAGTATTTGGGTGTCATCCGCATAGTACGTGTAGGTGACACCCAGATAGTCGAGAATATCAAATAGGGGTTTTGTGAATCAAAGGATCCTTGGGGGACCCCACACAATACCAGAGATGATTCAGCAGAGGCAGCAGGGGAGAAAACCCTCATGGATCTATTAGCCAAGAATGATCTGATCCAGGTAGTGGCATTGTCTGAGAAGTGGGCAGACATTTTGAGATGTTGATATAGGATTTGGTGATTCACCAGATTGAACGCGGCTGATAGGTCCAGATGTAACAAGAGGGCGATCTTCCCATTGTCTTTCACATCCTCGATTTGCGTTTTTTTGCGTTTTAAGGTCAATAAGGGCAGTTTCAGTTCCGTGCTTGGGACAGAAGCCAGATTGTCTGAGGCCAAGGAGATTGCTACATTCCAGGTAATCCTGACTCTGTAAGTATGCTGCACGGTCAAGAATTTTCAAGAGGAAAGGCACGGTTGTGATAGGCCTGTAATAAGAAGTTGTATTAGGATCTAAGGTCATTTTTTTCAGGAGGGGAATGACCCATGCATCCTTAAGGTTGTCGGGTATGGTGCCTGTGCTGAATGATGTGTTTATTAGCGCCGTAATGAATGGAGCTAGTTCGTGGGCGGACTCCTTTATGATAGGAGCTGGACATGTGTCGCCCTGGCAGTTGGAGGGTTTGAGTTTGCAAATTATATTTTCTACCTCTAATATCGTTAGAGGTGAGAAGCTGAATGGTTTATGAGTGTGTAGGGTATGATTGGTATTGAGAGGGGTGGGGGTGAGCTGGGAGTTAGACTAGAGACAATTTTTTTTAGCATTGATTTTAGTCTGTAGTGTTGAGATTTTTTCAAGGAGCGCTTTTTGTATGCTCAAGCACCATGTGCTGTCTTTACTACAAGTGTCAGGAGGAGTTGAGGGAGTTTCAAGTTCTTTAAGGATCTTGAAAAGCTCTTTGGTGTTAGATCCAGCTTCCACAGTATGCTTATTGTAGGTGTCTTTTTCAGCTCGGATGATTGCCTCTTTATAGTTGAGAGAGGCTATGATGACTCTGTCCTTACAAGCCGCGTAAGGGTGACTTTTCCATAGGGCTTCACTGATTATTTTTTCTTTGCATAATAACCTTAGCTGTGGTGTGAACCATGAGTTGAGGTGTGCATGTGGTTTGACTTTCCTAAGTTTTACAGGTGCAATAGCATCCATTGCTTTGAGAATGGTCTCATTATAGGTATCTACTAGGGCTGAGGGGTCCAAGCAGGATAGTGAAGCCTTATTCAAGGTGGGTATGATGAGGCAGAGGAGATTGTCTTTGGTTATGTCTCTTTTGTTTCGAGTACGAATTGGAGGTGCAATGTCTGGTTTGGAACGTTGGTAGTTTGCTAGGATATTAAAGCTAATGGTGTGGTGATCAGACCAAGCACAGGGTGGGTGAACAACTGCATTGATGGTACAGTTTATTTCGACCAGCCAGTCAAGGATTCTTCCCTTGTCATGGGTGGATTTGAGTATATGATGGGTAAATCCTGCGTCAGTGAGTGGGATAGAAATGTCTGTAGCTATAGAGTCGTTAGGATCTTGGAAACCCAAGTTGAAGTCACCTAATAATATGACTTGTAAGTTGGTCTTAGTTTTGTCAGCCAATATAGATGTAGTATCATCTGTACCTGGTGGTCTGTAGATCAAGTGCAGTGTGGCGGTTTGGTTGTGTGAGATCGGAAGTTTTACCGACAGGAGTTCTGCTGAGGGGATCTGATGGGCAGGTATGATAGGTGTCGGTTTGCCAGCAAAATGTTCCAGTCAGAGAGCTGGGGAATTCAGATAAGGATTAGTGGATGGCACAGTGGGTAGAATGATGCTGTGCTTTGTACCAGAATTGTGCCATCCCTCCCTTCTCCCGTGTGCTACTGGTAACTACTGGCAAATGGATCTGGCCAGTAAAGCCATACATCATAACCCTTAATTAATACATGTGAAATCCTATCAAATCAAGACATTATGAGATAACTATTAAGTGGAACCCATATTTGATCAAATAGTCACCGTCTTCTGCCAGCAACAATATTTTCTGCTCATTAGAAAATATCTTTAAAAGCGAAGCATGTAGACTATATATGCAACCCTGAGCAATTAAGAGACAAGCTAAGAACAGAGCTTTAAAACAGAAATAAGTTCCTCTGGCATTTGATATAGAGTGCATGCTATTCATTTTGGTTGTTTTGTAAGGTGCCAAAAATGAACATTTGCTTTGTAGCTCCCCAAGTGATAGGGGGTTTAGGGAAGTGGATGTGGGTAAGTGGTATAGCCTTATAACATTTAGTAACAGGTACGCTTCAAAGAGGTGCTCATTGATGGAAGTGCAATATAAGTTGTATTGCAGCAAACAAGCATTGGCCACGCAGACAGTTTTGGTTTTTGTGTAGGTATTGGACAGGCATTTTCTAGTCACTGCCATAGTCAGTACACCTGGCCATAAGATGGCAACAGATGACAAATGGAACTAACACTTGAGCATATTTTGGCAGAGCCTCACAAACGCCTATCTGCAGCCTTTGCCAATGTTTGTTTCTAAGAGGAATTCTGTTAAGACTGTTAAAGACAGTTTTGTAAATGGAATTGTGAGCTAACTTATAGTTCAATTTAAGGTACTGGGCCTCATGACAGTATCCTGGCGGTAAATCTGCAAGGATACTGGCCAACTGTATTACCATTTCCTATCCTCGGTCTGTCAGAATTATGCTGGACTCCAAGTGCCAGGGTGATGGTGTAAATCCCCATACATGGAGTCCCATGGACTGCATATGGGGATTTGCCTGTATTACCGGCAATGGTAATACAAGTGGCGGTAATACAGGCTGTTTTTGCTAGGAGTTAGTGGGAATTACTCCAGCTTATAGCTGTAGGAAATTCCTCCACCCACTGGAAAACTTGTACTTTGACAGTGCATAAACATGCCGGTATAAGGTGACACTGGCACGTTATTTCCGCACCAGCAAAGTTATAATGAGGCCCAATCTTTCACCAGGCTGCACAGAATTCACAGAGTTAGACTCAAAAATATCCCTGGGGGATGTTCTTTCAGCGTGGTGCAGTCGATTGTGGTTGGGAATGGCTACAGGGTCTAGCATGGCCATTGGGGGTCAATAGGTGGGTAACTATCATTACAACACTCAGAAGTTGCGTGTCCTTTTTCACATCTCATCCCCTCCCTCTCTTGACTTCCCATGACAATAAATTCAATATCAACTAACTATTAGCTTAAACTACTACAAAAATATGTGCATAAGTTTGGGTGTGGTAGAAAGTCCATCACAAGTTGAGGGCAGTGTTTACAAGTATATGTATGTCTTCACTGTGTAATGTGTGGTTGAAAGACGTTCCATCAGGGATTGCGAAAGGAGGGGAATATCCGAAAAGGTCAAAAAAAACCTGCTCTATTGTCATGTCAATATTAGAAGACACAGTTTAAAAAACATAATGCCATAGCAAAAACGTAGAAATTAAACAAATCTTAGCACATAGGCAGATGTAAATATCTCTTGAGAATTAGATGAAAACCATCAGATGTGCCAGTGCCATGGCAATTTCTTTCCATGAACTACAGTCTACATCAAATCTATTCATATAATTACTAGCAAATTAGTGAATCAGCCACATTTTAGTGGTTGACCATTGAAAAACCGGATGATCATTTTGAAAATGGACTCCTAAATTCGACCATTCAGAGAGCCAGAAGGGAATTACTAGTGACAGGCGTAGGATAAATAAAGTGGAGTACAGTTACAGTAGTTGTAGGAAGAAGGGTAGGCTGACGTCAGAGGATGGCTGGCTCCCAGTCAGAAAGTGACATTTAAGGCCTCGTACACAGAAGTGTTTTATAATGGTGCAATCCCATAGCAATACTTTCTGTGGATCAGGCCCTTAGTGTTGGTTTTGAATACAGTGCTGTGTGACTCGTTCAGTGGGTGAACATGAAAAGAGATTTCGGGAGGTGGATGACACACCAGTCAGCGTCCATCTCTTGAAGCGAATGGAAAAAACATGTGCCCTTAGGTGAAATGAACACCTGGGAGTAGGAACCGGATGAGGCAGACAGCCCTGAGGGATGCTTTAAGGAGAGGCATGCTCACCTAATTTATCTGAGAAGCAGCATCAAAGTTTTGGGGTGGCACCGAATGACAGACCAGTCAGAATACATCTCTTCAAGCTAGTGGACAGGATACATGTCATTTTTTGGGCAACTGGAGAAGGATCAGGAGGAGTCAGGAAGCGTGTAGGATTGTTTGATTGCTTGCATTGGCTTGCAGTGAGAATCAGGGATTTGGCGAGGCATCTGCCACACCAGTCAGTGTTTGTCTCTTGAGGTGAGTGGATGAGACACCTGCCAACTAGTGATACCTTCTGAAGAATAGCAAGAGGAGCTGGGAATCCATGAGAGTAACTAGTGGCAAAAGCAGGCTGGCCCAATTTTGCTTGGAGCACACCAGTGAATGTCTGTCATTTGAAACGAGTGAATAAGATATATACCATTTGGTATTTATCTGTGACCTGCTGAATCAGTATCCTGATGTGCACTGCTTTCTCTGGCTGTGGCACAGAGCAGGGTCAGAGTTCACAGATTCCAACTGTAAGCAGTAGCAACAGAAAAGTCTCTACCACGCACTGGCTGCAACACAAGACATGCCCCCCCTTTACTGAAACTGCAATGATCATAAATTATCATTGATGGTGGCAGGATATGCTCTAAGAAAATGCTATGACTGAGTTTAGGCATAGTACATAGTACTACGTATGGTCATGGCTGCCACATTTCAGTTGTACATGTGTCAGCTCTTGTGAGTCAGCTCTGCTATGGAAGGTGATGTGTCTTCTGGTCATCTTGGTGTAGTCCGCAAAATTCCAGGACATGAACCTGGAGGGTTGTCTTCTATAATATCTTTGTGAGGGCAGGTAACACAATCTGCCCGAGACAGCCGTATAGCAGGCAGCTCTCCTGGGCCCAGACATCAATGGAGTGCACACATTCAAAAGGAGTAGTCTCATACTAGGGTGCTCTCACTATCCTTCTCTTTCTTTCCTGTCCCCTCTGCTTCCTCTGGAGCAAAGCACTTTGGGTGTCAAATCAGAAGGACAGTCCACTTTGTTCAAAAGCATGCATTGGACTTCTGAAGCAGGGTCGCTTTAGTTCAATCACATGAGGAATTTTTCCTTTAAAAGAAGGGGTCTTCCACCCATCCTTTAAGGCTGCATATTCACTCTGAAGATCTCACTGGACTTTGTGTGTGAATGTTTCCTTTCCAAAGCCTTCAGCCTGAGATGAAGAAGGAATCATACAAGAGAGAAGGAAAATCTGTTCCCTACCCACTCCCAGGGCACACCCGGAGTGACTTCTGCTGTGGATCAGGACCTACCACTCTGCATCAGAATCTCCTGGGCTGGCTAAGTAGACACTGAATGGAACCATTATATACTTTAGTTCCCATGAGTGGGTGTTACAGCAGACAGAGAAACTGACCAGCCAAAGCCCCCTTTTCTACAGCACTGAACCGTTGGCTCCGTGTTCACTGCACCTGGAACAAGAGGGAAGACACCAGTGCTAGTTGCTGCGCTCCTCCACCATTTCGAACTTGCTTGTACTTTTAACCCGCTCAACACTAGCTAAAGCTAGCCACCTGTTAGGCCTGAAGTGGCTGCTCAATGCTGGTTCCCTGGAGAGTCACATGCCGACTCTAACCAGGGTTACAACCATGACTCAATCCAGCTGGCTTTTGAACTTCCGCCTCACTGATTGCATATCAATGCACCCAAGATCAGCACTTCGATGATCACCACTCGCTGGCACAAACTGCTAGAGTGTCACACATTGACCCCTCCTGGTGGCTAAAGCCTGACTTGGCCTGTCCAACTGCAAATGGTTTCTGGGACTGCCCAACCTGCATTCTTGAGAGCCACCCTTCTACCGCACAGAGAAATCACCTTCGCCCCTACTCAATGCCCCTTTACTGATTGGTGCACAAAATGACCTTGATCCACACACATCTATGCCTGGCACTGGGTCTTCATAAGCCCACCAAGAACTGACTCCCGGTACTGTTGACTCTGAACTTCACCCTCTGTCAACTTGGATCCTTGAGACTGGTTGGGTCACAATAACTCCTGTTTTCCCTTTTCTGGCTAATGATTTACCTATCACCCCTGGAACTATGCTCAGAGTTCTACTTTATCCAGTCTGTTGCATCGTCTTTGTTTTTCCTTTGACATGGTGTTTTGCACAGTATTTTCTCTTTGTTCCATGTGCAGATGATGTGTTTGATTATAGTACATATGTATGCCTAGAACCTTGATTAGACATTCCATTTCTTTGGACTGTGATACTGTGTTGATTGGGTTACTATTGGTTCACCTTCACACCCCTCTTAAGAGCATAGCCTTCACTCGGCCCATGTTTGCATAAAGGAAAAAGTTGTATATCTCTTAACTATTCTTGTTTTACCTTTATAATTGTGTTGTATTTTGGTTTGTAGATATGTGAGGACTGAGTGGGCCCTGTTACCCCTACTCATCCCTGTACTTCTGCACGTCAGAATCCAATTAGTCACACTAGTGGCAGTGGTGGACTTTGAAACTGACTGTACCTACAGCACAGGCAGACAAAATACAAGTGTGCAGTTAATTTTAGATTTTACTGTCAAGGTATTTTTATAACCTTGACAGCAAGCATCTTGCTTGAACTCTGCCGAGAGAGGGATCTCCTTCATGGGAATAAGGTGAAGAAAGCCGAACTAGTAAAATGCCACAAAGCTTTGGGGGTTCTCAGGGGACCAGAGATGAGCTGGATCCCCTATCCCTGTTGCCCATGCACCTGGGGGCATGAAAGTCACTGAAGAGAGCAAAAGTGATAGCATTTCCAAGCAGTCCTCCTACCAGGTGGGCATGGTAATATCCCGAGGGTCCGAGCCTTCTGCTAATGGCACTCATCAGATAGGTCCCAGATTTCACCCAAACCATGAGAGACCCTCGTGGCACTCAATGTTGAGCAGCTCTACCTCCAAAAGAGAGGAAGATGTCTCTGCAAGGACAAACAACAGGACTATGTGATGTTGCATTAGCTGGAGCTTAAGGGCCAGAAGAAGGCCACTGACCTGGAGACTTCCAGCCCTTTAAGATGAATGGCAATACCCTGGAGATGGATGGGGATGCAGATTTTAATCAAACATCAATAATTCAGACGACACAAATAGCTTGGCAAAAATTTTGTCTGTTTTAATGCAAGTAACTAAAACAGGGAGTACAATGAACATCTTCAATCACTCGATACTCAACCCTCAAACATTTCATTAAAAAGCTGGGTTCTTAAACCCTAAATTGGTCATAGCTGATGTGCTGACCTGCGTCATTACCAACGTCACCATGTGTTGCAAACTTCAAAAACCTATCTGGAAGTGGGATTGGCTCTAAGTGAATAACTAAACATAGGTGTTGTATCTGTATAGAGTAACAAAGAGAAATAATTGGCTATTTAACATCAGGTGGGGCAACTAAGCCCTCCTTTCAAAATGGCCACTATGAACGTCACTAAATATATGACATCCCATTGGCTACACAAACTATAGGACCACAAATACATGGTCCTCTACAATTGATTGGCTTCTAACCTCCGTCAATAACTTTCCACCTATGTGAGCAGCATACAGACTGAACAACCAGGAGCGGGAGAGCTTGCCTTGATACCAGCTTGCAACCAATTAAAAGTATACTCCTTCATCACCTCAATGTTTCATGTCAATTAGTGTTTGAAGTTGGCCTTGAGTCTGTACTGTTCTCTGAGATTTTTTAAGGAGTATGGGTACTGTCTGGCTTCCGTGCGTAGGTGTGATCTCCTCATGCGTACAATTTTCTTCCATCACGTGACTGGTTCACGTGATGAGCCTTTGTCTTGTATTTGATTTTATTTCCTCAATATTCCTCTGACATCTTCTTGAACAGGAGCTTCAGTTCTTTCACATTAATTGTATCTAATGTCAGCCAACTCTAGCTCTGATAAGACCTTGGCTCTTTGGCTCATCCAACTCCTGAGCTGAAATATATTCTGTTTAATTCAATTCCTTTTGTAACTGCGACACTGAATTAAGGCCTTCCTCGTTGCTCAAGACTGCTATATATGTAGTGGAACATTCATTCTTTATTGAATCCATATGTATATATGAGGCATATATGTGTATGTTGGCGTTTGCCGCAATCTATTTAATATAATCATTTGGCTAGCTTCATAATTGCTTTGCTGCTTGAGTTTCATTTCATCCGTACACGTTTAAACCAACTAAGTATCTTCATCATGCTGATGGTATAAATCTCTTTATCTTGATCTCAAGATGTCACTTATCCTTGGTACTTCTTTATTCTTCATAAATCGTCTGCCTCTCTGGTCTTGTTATCTTCTATATATGGAGTCGATTCAGTTTCATATGACGTCACCATTCATCCTGATCATTCAGTTTCTTTGTTTCATCAGGAATCGCATTCAAATGCCATCATATTGTCTTGGATGCAGGTATGGTTTCCTTAATGGATACTTCACTTCCCAGGTATAGGCATGTATTCTTATGGGTACTGCACAGAGTCGTTGCTCTTCTTCTTGCCTTCTGATTGCCATAGTATATGTCACATACATTGGTTTATAGTTTTCAGTTAATGTAGGCAGGGTAGGTGGAGTAGGGTTGTTGGCTCCTCCTCTACACTCCCCCCTCTGGGCGATTAATCAACCACTCTCACATCATCTTCTATCCTTCGACATCCTGGTCTAAAGAAGTGCCTCTTAGGGACCCATATCTTTATGACTCCCTGCAGGCATCCAGCTGACTTCACATGCTCATCTGTGTTCCATGTCATGAGCGTGCATTGTCCACTTGGACTGCAGTAGATCCATCTTCCCACATATTTCTTGTGGTCCTATGGATACAGGAACTTCGTTCCCTCGGGTACATGGATGCTAGACTTCACAAAGTCTCTGATTTCTTCATCAGTCAAGTCTTTAGGCTTCCATCCTGGTTCAACATTGATCGTGATCTTCATCCCTATGGTTTTCGTTGCTGTCTTCTTGCACTGCAAGATTATTAGTTTAATCACACAGAATCCAAGCATCACTAATAATAGTAAGGCTCCAAGAAATTTGAACATATCTGCCATTTATTGTGGAATCCATGAGAAAAGAATTCCAAACCAGCTGTCATCAGCCATATCCTCTACTTCTTCTATCATCTGACCATGGAGTTATGTCAGCATTTTTATGGCCTCTGTCAAAGTTCCATTCTCGTCATTGTGAGAAGGTGTAAATGTGCAACATAAGTCTTACAGCTCTCAGTTCTTCTCTGATTGCATTGAATACTTTTATAGTTGTGTTAATTGATTGCAGCAATTCCCATCTGGTGATTTGTAACCACTTGGTATTTGCTCCGACCTGGATTCTTGGCATAAAGATCATCGTGAACACTCATGAGGTCTGGCTGAACAGCCTGTGTTCATACGGGATGGCATCAAATCTTCTATCGATTTAGCAGAGAAGTAGTTTTCTCTCTTTGTTCAACTTATCAGCTCCACAGATCTACTTTTTCTTAGATGAGCATCTGCTTTTGGAAAACGGTCAATGTTCAGGTCACCTTTAGGAATCACCAATGCAGGAATATTGACATTCACTATTGTGCAAATTCCTCCCCAGTCTTTAGGCTTTTGATCCAGAAGCCCAATAATGATCCATGATTACTCCTGTTCCATGCATCATTTGCATTTGTCCTCTGTTCTTCCATCTGCAAGCTTCTTCTGCAGATTTTCCTTTGGCATCAAGTTGTTTCTTCACTTCCCATCTAATGTCAGCACCTTTCACTCCAGGTGTCTCATATCTGATCACGTGATTTCTCGTATGGGCTCTGTTTCTTGTCTTTATATCTTGTATGTAGTCATCTTCATCGGGATCTGTCTTGATCCTCTTGTTTTGCCTAAGTGCTATGTGTGACAGGCAATGAGCTGTCTGGACATCAATTTCAATTGCTATGAAGGTCTCTGACGTCCCCATGCTGTATGTCAGGAGTGCACATAGAAGCAGTCTTCAGCTGACGTCCTTCTTCCACCTTCTTTGATGTGTTGGTACCATATGTTGTTTCCCAAGTTTGCTGTGCTGTCTAGATAATCATTCAGTTCATAATTGTCTTGTTGGGTGTTTCTTTTAATTCTCAAAGTCTTTCTGTAGTTTTCTATAACCACATCTCTGAATACATTGGTATGACTTCTTCTGGCTGGTTGATTGGCAGGAACATCCATCCGGGCTATCTGCATAGAAGGAAGTTCAGCAAGTCTTTCTTTATCTCTCTGTCTTTTTCTTGAAATGGCTATATAGATTTTGTTATCATCTCTGCACGTGATTGTCTTGTGGGACTTGTGCTTGGGCTTCTTGTCACTGGACCAGGTGTTCCTGCATGCATTATCTGTGGGGGCCCAACCTTTGTCAATCCCTTATTTTGCTTGTTTCGCTGACCATGTCTCCTGCGTTCAAAAGGAGCGTTTGAAACAAGTGCTGTGTGTGATGTATTACTAATAACATCCATTTCAATCTCAGGTATCTGTCCATTTTTTCTAGGGATGGGAATGATTATGAATGGCCTGGGTTGCTTTGTAGTTGTCACGTTTACCTTTTCCTTCTGCTCAGACACATATATAGGAACTTTTGCATCATGTGCTCCTATATAGAAAGCAGTTCTAACTCTCAGTGAAAGCAATATTATTATGAATGCAATATATGTGTAAACAATGCAGTAGTAGGCAAGCTTGCAGCATCTGCTTCTAAGGCGCTGTGAACATCTGGGGCAAAATTGCTGCTCTGATTGCCCATCTGGATCATTTGCTAAGCAAGCAAAAATACTTCTTTAATGACCGTGCATTTTTAGATTGCTTCTGGAACTTGTTATCTTCTGCAGCATTGGTCCTCGATCAACTAGCTGCTTTCTGGAACCAATTTCTCCACCAGTTGCGATGCAAATGTTCCTTTACCATGAAAAAAGATGATTTCTGCGAGCTGCTATGAATTCTGCTTCATTAACCAGTTCCCAATCGATACCTCGAATTTGCTTCAGTCCAGATGACATTGTAGCTTCCCTGTCAGCATGAACAAAGTTTCAGGTTTTATCACTTCTTCGATCAGTCCCTCGGAGGAAAGTTTCTATACAGCACTGTGGTTTCTTTCAGAATAGATTGCCACCTGGATTACAATGCCTTCCAGGATCACATTCAAATTTGTAGTGTTTCTTGGGTCCCTAAGAATTTACACCACATCTGTGTGTCTTGCAACGAGATGCGGGTAGTCTTCAATTAAACGAAAGAACACCACACTGACCAGTCTATGTGCTGTGTAGGGTGATAATGGCATTTGTGTTTTCCTCACTGAACTCAGGTAACTTCAAAAATTCTTCAGTGATGAATATGAGCAATCTTCTAACAATATTTTTGTTGTCAGTATTACCAAGAAAATCTGGAATTCGGCAGGTTCTCCCCACCAGTGATGGCTACAAATGTAATACCAACTCAAAATACGTAAGTATATGCCTAAAACGGTCATCACTGGGTAACACCATGAGTAACTCCGAACAAGAGCTCTGTGTGGAAAGAATCAGGCTAATGTATCCTTTTTCAATTGTTATGTCCACGATCAAAGTTTGGCTATCCTTATTTTTATGAAGGCTTAAGTCTTGCCTCAGTCCAAAATTAATAACCTTTTTCACTTTTCTTATCAAGGCTTTAAGCATGCCTCAGTCCAAAGTTAAGAACCTACTGTGGCTTTCACTAATGTAAATCTTCTTTTACTCTTCAACTAGGATGCACAGTGTGTTTGAATGTGTCCTTTTAACCTTTTATTTATAGCTGAAAAGTGTATGTCCAAGTTAAGCCACAGTCCACCAAAGGTTCTTCAAGCTTTCCATTTGTCAGGTTATGCGTCCTTCTTCCTCGTCATGGATCTCGTCTGCACTTGCTTTGGTTCTTCCCTGATGTTTGTAGCTTCTTCACAGTGAGATGTAAGCAGAGGTGTCTCTCCGGTGTAGATCTTTGTGTCACCCAGGAAAATCCAAGCTTGCCTACCCTGCACTTTGACAGCAGATGGCGTGATGTCCTCGACAATGAAAGGACCGTGAAAGCGGTGCTTGTCCCACTTTTTCCTTGTGTGATTATGAATCAGGATCTTGTTACCTGGGTAAATTCTTGGACGTAGAAATTCAGGAGTTTGGATTGTTGAAGCATCTCCTCCTGTGTTCTGTACTGCTATACAGCCTCGTCTCTGCAACTGTCCTGAACTTACAGAAAAACTAGATGTTAAACAGTTCAAATAGTTTTTCATTTCAAGTCCTAACACTTCTGATGTTGGCTGAGCATCACCTCTAACTCAGGATGGAGGCATTAATGGTGTTCTCATTCTCCTGCGAGTCATCATCTTGTGCGGTGTAATATGATGGTCAGAACCTGGTTGGTTCCTCAATGCATACAATGCCAGTGGTAGGCAGTACAACCACCCTTTTTTCAAAGTAAGCTTCAATTTAGCTAGTCTTTCTTTTAACAGGCCATTGAGCTTTTCACAGATACCATTTTCTTGAGGATGATAAGCCAAAGAAAATGTATGTTTTATTCAAAGCAGCAAGTTGATCTGCTCGAAAACTGTGTTAACAAAGTGAGGTCCATTATCCGATCTGATTACTTCACATACTCGCCATCTAGCAAACCCTTGGCTGCACAGGTAGAGTCTGGGTGCGTACATGGACTTGTCTCTATCCATCTGGAAAAAGGACATACTACAACTAGAAGGTATCTGTAGCCTTTAAAAATGTGTATCATGTCGACATAGTCGATATGCAAGTGCTGAAAA
Source organism: Ambystoma mexicanum (assembly GCF_040938575.1). Taxonomy (NCBI): domain Eukaryota; kingdom Metazoa; phylum Chordata; class Amphibia; order Caudata; family Ambystomatidae; genus Ambystoma; species Ambystoma mexicanum. The sequence continues at coordinate 944,605,369 of NC_090926.1, forward strand.
GGGCCATTGGGTCTTTAGATGACCCCCCTCACTATGCCTAGTGTATGCCCAGCCGTGAACTGCTGGCAAATAATATAATTTACCATAAAAATTGCACATGTTCCATTAGGTTTGGTACAAACCAATCCTCAGAAATGGTTACAGCAAGATTCTCCCTAGTTGTATGTGCTGGGTAGTAAAGTTGTTTTAGCGCTATGTTTAATAAAACTATAGGCATTACTGGTTTACCAGTGCTGTCTTGTTGCCACAATGCTTCAGGGGGGTTTAAAGTACACCCTCTTTGCATCCTCAAGTTCTTTTCTTCTTGTGGGGTCTCCCCCTGGGACTCTGCTATTTGTGTTTTAGGCATGTGATTGTATCCCTCATCTACACTTGTCAGTACAGTCAATCTTTCACTCACATCAATAGTTTAAACATTCATAATTCCTGTATCTGCATTTGCTATGCGCTTGGCTTCAGCATCTACTCCTTTCGTGTGAGCTGCGCATTTAACGACTGCTATGCCCACTGGGAGTTGGAGTGCCTTAATGAGCCTGTCCAATAAGGCTGCGTGCTGCACTGGTGTGCCGTCTGCTCGGAGGTGGCGCCTCCTTTTCCAGTACTCTAATCCAGCATGCAACGTCGATGTCATATAGGCGAAGTCGCTATACACTGTTACTTCCTGGTCTGCGTGATTTTCGACTGTATCAACACCAATAATTCTGCAGCTTGTGCTGAATAATGAGATGGCAATCGAGTACTCACAAGCTCTCGAAATTCTCCATTTGTCAAATGTTTCACTACTGCAGCACCTGTATATCTTTGCCCATCATTTTGATTGATTTTTGACTAAGCGTCAATGAAAACAATCTCTTCCCTTGCATTCTCCTTTATTCTAGGGAGCTCATCACAGAATTCTTCATAGTTTGCGCAATAATGTATAGGCTCTCCTTCTGTGATTGGATCAGCTATAAACATAGATGGATTCGCTATTTTACATCAGACTATTTAATTGCTGGAGTCGATATGATTACATCATAGGCAGAAGCCCTTTGAGTAGTCAACATGCCTTTTGGTTTCTCTAAAATTGCAACTAATGCATGTTCAAGAAATAATGTCATGGACCATTCCATCACTATGTTTGTAGCTTTCTCTACGAACGCGGCGGCGGATAAACTTTGTTCGCATGGAAAGTGACCTCTCATATTTCAATTTCATTACTGGGTCCAAAATTCCACTGTAATATGCAAGGGGTTTGTACCCCAATGTAGTTCTCTGTGTAAGTACCGTTGTCATAAAAGTACCATCTGTATGCGAGAATAAAAATAATTCTGCTGCATAATTGGGAATCCCAAAAACGGGAACTGTGTAAATGTCTTTTTTCAGTTCGTCAAACCCTTCTTCTATTGCCTCAGTCCACACAATTTTCTCTTGTGTTGCCTGTGCTTTCTTTAAGGCCTGTAAGAGCGGCTTAGTGTATGAGTTTTAGTCAAAGACTCATGCTCTGACATAATTACATAGTCCTAGAAAACTCTGCATCTGTTTTGTAGTGTATGGCTTAGCTATTTTTAGAATGGCCTCAGCTCTTTCAGGAGTAGCTTTATTTCCTTCATGTGAAATCAATTGGCCTATGTACAACACTTCTTCTTCACAATATTGTAACTTTTCCTTGTCAACCTTATATCCTTTGCCAGCAAGTATAAAAATTAGCTGAATAGAATTGCGTCTGCACTCTTCCTCATTGGTGCTGCAAACTAAAATGCCATCTACGTATTGCAGCACAAAGCTTTCTAAAGCAATATTGTTCAAGTCCATCTGGAGGACTCTGTTAAAAATTGATGGGGACTCACTACCCCTGGGGCAGCCTGGTGCTTTTTAATCGCACTTGTCTAAAAGAGAACAATGTCAAATCTTGTGAGTCTTTGTGCAATGGGATTGAGAAAAATGAATTTTTTAAGTCAATCACTGTGAAATATCATGCATCAACAGGTATATTATATAGAATCATGGACGGGTTAGGGACTAGAGGGAACACGGCCTCTAAAATCTTGTTTATTGGGTGTTAATCTTGAATTAGTCTCCAAGACCCCCACTTTGATTTTTTAATAGGATAAACTGATGTATTACATGGTGACTCTGACATCACTAAGATACCTTGGTCCATCATGGGGGAAATCGTCTTGACAATTCCTTCATATGCCTCTCGAGACATGAAATATTGCCGTGCTCGAGGTAAAATAGCTCCTGGTTTCAATGTAATCTTTACTTCCCCATCTCCTTTCAGTAAGCCTACCTCATAGGGGCCAGTGGTCCATAATGAAATTGGCACTTTTGGCATATCATCGACAAAATATTCAGGGCACTTCTTTGCTAGCATCATTCTCTGCGGGACCTCTCTCTTAATTGCTTTGAGTCAATAAATGATGCACATTTCAAATATCACAAAATCGTCAGATCTGTCATCTCCGAACAAAACTTCATCAGTGACGTCAGACACTCTGCAGCCTTCCTCAATGGCAATTAATGTGCACCATCGTCTACCTTTGTCATCAGTCACATCAAGCAAGGCCATATTTCCTCAGACTATAGCTGCGTCTAAGGATAAGGGGAACATTTGCCCCTCTTCTTCATCCATATGTATCTGTGGTCTAAACAGAATCTCATATGGTATTCTCATTCAGGTTCTGACTATTAGACCTGGCAGCCATGTTAACAGAATGCGTACCCCATAATGGAACACTTCGGGTTCCAATGGAATTGCTCTAGGCTCTATGTGTCCTGCGTATGCCCTGATAATTTCGCACACGTTTAAATAATGTACTCCCTGTGTTGAGCATACTATACCATCGTCTGTAAACAAAATGGTCATATTCAGTTTTGTCATAAAATGTTGTCCTGATATGTTGACAGGTGTTTGCCTTCATGTCACATTCTCTTATAGAGACTGGTAATTCTTCTGTAAAAGGAATACAACTTGTTGCTCCTGTAAAGCCCTAAGTTTTCATCACATTGCCAGACATTAAATATTTGCCTTCACGTATACATGAGCGTATTGCACCCGTGTCCACTACGAAGGAGTAAGCTTTGCCGCCTATAATTACGTCTCTCCTTGGCTCCTCACGAGGATTCAGTGTAATAGATAGGACCGAACACATCAGGTCTCCCAGTCAGCTGTCCTATTGCAGGAACAGCCTCACTCCAACACTCGTGAATGGATTTCCTTCATCAGCAGTGACACCTCCTATTCTACGCGTCATAGATTGCTCTGTGTTTGTGTTTTGCTGAAGTTGCATAGGAGATTGCTGTGATTGTCCTTGCTGTTGATTACCTGTCACTTGCTGTGGTTGCAAGCCTTGCACAGCTCCATTTCCACTCTGCTGCGAATATGCAGGTGGATTTGGCAATCCTTGATTTAAAAACTGATCAGATAGGTCCCAGATGTGTAGAAGCCAGATGTGCCATCCCTTGGCTTCTACACATGCAAGCTATGCGCCCTGTCATTCCACACGTCCAACACACAAGTGATAGTCTTCCCATCTGCCCATTTTGCATGTTTTGAAAAAGTTTTTGGCTATTCTGAAAACTTCCCTGATTATTCTGCCAATACCCTTGATTACCTTGCCAACCTCTACCTCAATATCCCCTTCCTCTTGGAGCATATTTGTCTGATCAAACTGTCTTTTGTTATTTACTGGCAGCGGTAGGTACTGCTTGCTGTGGGTTTGATCCACCCACATTAGTTAACATTGCCCCTTCGATGGCATACTTGAATAACTTTTTCTGCACTAACTTTGCTTCTTCACCTTTTCGTGCATCGGCCTTTTTGCGATTCTTATCCTGCAGGAGTCTGCAATAATGTGCAATGGTCAACTGAACTTCCGACCATGGTTTTGCTTCTATCCCCACTAATGTCTTGAGCTGCTTCTGCATTTGCTCTGTCAGCCGTTGGCATAATATATGATAAAATAAAGGCACAGATTTCCCCAAAGCCTCACGTGTTTCAATCACCCATGCGTCTTGAAAATTTTGAATATAAAGCATAAAGCAACTGACCCTCTCCTTCTTTAATTTTTCTTGTCGTTATAGCTCCCTTTTCGGATGTGTCCAGATATAGCACTCGAAGCACTTTCCAAATTGCTGCTCTACAGATATTAAATGGTGCTCCATCATGCACAGTGTTGACTGAGCGTTCTTTGAGCATTACGGGACCGGAGGAAGTTACTCCCTCCGCCGAGGGCCTTTATCGCCCGCATCGTGTCGGTTGGATTCGTGCACCCTCTTGAGTTTTTAAAATAAAAGTGGCGTGTGATGGAATAAGCCGGAGAATCAATGAAGGAATGTGAAAAGGGCTTTTTGAAAAGGCTGCTGAGTCATACAAATACATCAGTTTTTAAGATCCACTTACAAGACAAGGCATGATCGGAGTTGAGGTGGAAGGAATTAAAGATTGGTTGAATTTATTGATACTGTCCTCCACCGGTGTTGTTCAGACGCCCACAAACAGAGATATTTATCTACCAACAGTTCTCCTGCATAATCCACACAGATTTAGCTGCCGATAGGCAAGATGTTGTGTTGCAATTTCAAGTGACGTACATTTTATTCCTCCTGAAGAAAGTTCTAAAACTAATGTGAAGGAACTGAAACATGTTGAGGCAAAAGACCAGGATTGTTTAAGAACTTGGTTTTTTGAGAGACAAAGACATCTGTAAGAGAACAGAGTTTACCCTTATTTGTTGGATTGAAGAAACTCAGGGGTAACCTGATCTGTTCCATTGACTGGTACTCAGAAAAATTGTGACCACTGGTGGTCTCCCCCCTTTTTTCTGTCACGAGTATTTTGCTTTTTTATTGTATGTGATTTTATCATGTTTTATTGAAGATTGAATAAAATGTATGTGTTTTGTGAGTACTTTTCAGACTTAAGGATTATTATTGGTCAGTATTTAGTTGACCGTGTCTCTTTATATATTCACATTTACCAGCTGCACAGTTCACTTTACTTTATTACAGTATGGCATTCACTCTCATTAGCTTTCCCCTTGGCATCCCTCTGTTGAGATCACATAGCCATTTTAACACAGTTCATGATTTCCTCATCTCATCAGAAAGCAGGGTTCCCTTCCACTTGCTTTCTCTTGACAACGGGTCAGGAACATTGGTTTGTACAAGGGGTTTGAAGTGACCCATGTAGGACCACTCTGACACCTCACGCTGGACTCTCCCAGAACCTCTTGGTACTTGAAGTTTCAAAAAAAGGGGGACAGCCAGAGTACTTTGCATGAGCGCTCCCACAGCGCCGGACCACTCTGCAGCTATCCCTTCACTGGGTTTTCTTGCAAGTTCTGAAACACATAAGTTCTTTGTTCATATTTTGCCAATTACAACCTTCGACTCAACACAGTCCGGCTTACTATCAACTCTCCCTGACTCACCGGCTGTGCTCAACTCCTTGGCGGTTCTGGTCTCTGCAGTCAAGGATGGTGCCACGGTAGCAGGCACGTCTCCCGGTCATGGTTATCAGTGCGGGAGGGCCTCCTGTACCGTTGACATCTGTTGCACCACTTGTCTGATGTAATTCCAGGTCTTATGATTCCTTTCAGGGAAACTTTGTGGGTCTGGGTTGAAAAGGGCAAGGGCACTTCCCTCATTGTCATCCTTTCAGATCTCGCCATCTTTCTTCTCTGTTTGAACTGCTGCCCTGGAATAGATGCTTCCTCATGTGGTTGGCCTTGCTCAAAGTGTGCTCTCGTGCTCTGCCTTTTTTCAATGTGGGGAAGGGAAAGAGCCGTCAGGTGTGTGTAGTTGTTGACTCTGCCTGACCCTTCTGTTGGGACATGTCAGGTAAATGGTGGCGCTGGTGTTAGTCCATTGTCTTTCACAGTGTAAGAAAGTGTTTGTGTCGGAAAAGCGGGGTAGAGCTTCTAAATATGCTACTGGGTAATATATGGAAAGGTTGTCATAAGGAAGGGGATACCGCGTCTCACCCTTTCGGTGTCCCACTTCCACTCCACGAAGACCCCTCATCGAAGTGATCCTCCCCCACTGGTCCTGCCCCAGGAACTGGATCCAACAGCGATGGTCGTGTCCTCGCCACCTGGTTGACAGGTTTCCGCGGACTAGCGGGTGAAACACCTGTAATGCTAGTGTGTAATATGCTTACCACAATAACATGGCGTCGATGTGCATCCATTTTGAACACTCATCAATTTGTAATTTGCATTTTCTTGGAATGGGAGACAATAAACATTTAATTGTTTGCATATGGGCTACATGCATAGTCCGACTATTTGTCACTGGCTGGTGGATGAGCATTTTGTTAAATTCCATGTAAACCTGATGTGCAGATTGTGCACTACATTGATGACATACTAATTCAAGGAAAAGATGAGCAGAGTGTGCACATGCATTTGAACCTTATTCTGGAAGGTTTGCGCAAAGAAAGGTGGAGATAAACAAGGATAAGACGCAAGGTCCAGCGGAGACCGTCATTTTTCTAGGAATTCAATGGCATAATGGACATCGTGAAATGGTGCCTAAAACTGAACAGAACATTCTTGAATGTACCACTCCGAAAATAAAAAACAAGCACATCAATGTATTGGCTTATTCGGATTTTGGAGGCAGCATATCCCACATTTGGGAAAAATTTTGGGACCCCTTTACAAAGTTACATGTAAACAATGTGAGTTTTTATGGGGTGAGGAACAAGACATGTTATTTCAATTGAATAAAAATACTATTCAAAAAGTGCTTGCTTTATGGCCATTGTGGGATGGTGAAGTTGAATTGAACATCTCTACTCAAGATTCCTATGTAAATTGGAGTCTATGGCAAAAGCAGGACAGAAAACGAGCACCTTTGGGGTTTTGGAGTAGGAAATTACCTGATGCAGGTGATAGACACACCCCTTTTGAGAGGCAATTATTATCCTGCTATTGGGCTTTAATAGACACTGAACAGATGACTGTGGGTCATGACGTAATTATATGATCTGAAATACCTATAATGCAGTTGCTCCTTAGTTCTCCAACGATGCACAGCTTTGGGCATGCTCAAGAAGCTAGTGTTATTAAATGGAAATGGTATATACATGACCGTGCCAAACCTGGTAAGATGGGTGTGTCAAAGTTACATGAACAAGTGGCAGACATGCCGCTAATTGATCTCGAACCATCAATTCAGGTGGACAAATTTGTCCTGTGAATATTCAACCATTACTTGCAATGCCTTCCTTTGCATCTCTAATGTATATTGATCAAATGTTTCATGCACTTCCATTGTAGGAATGCTAGCATCTGTAATCCATCTAAGTGCCTCTCGTGTGCATATTTTTGTGTCTTGGTAGCAGAGGAGGGTTTGGTGCGGATGGTACAACTGGAAGGGGGAGTGGTAGCTGCGGCTGTAATGGAGGCTGAATGACGGAGGTGGGCTGGGGCGAAAGTTGTGCAATGGGCACTGGTACGATTATGTCAGTCTTACTTTTGGGACATTCTTGTCTCTTTTCATTTAAAATTGTATTTATTAATTTGTCCAATGCATGCAATTCTTGTTGGGGCTACATTTTATCTATTCCCATTTGGAGACTTCTATCTGCCTTTCTAATTTGCTCATTCCATTCTTTTTCTTCCTGATCTAGTGCTCTATCTTCTTTTGACTTGTGCTTATCGCGCATGTTTCTCCCTGCTCTTCATACGGAGCATAGCTTCCTTCCTCCAGTCTCTAATGACGTCAAATGTTGCAGGACGTGCTTTCTTGCGCAATAATACTGATTCCAAATAATCTACACGCGGCATCTCATAACTCCCATTTTTAGGCCACTGCAAGTCTTCTTCGTGTCTGGTTTGCCTATGCCAAATTTCACAAAACATTATTGCCCCTGTTCCATACTTCACATACATCTCATACACTGGCGACCCTATAGGTGGCACAGCCTGGCCAGTTTCCAAAGATTGTCTACCACAGTGGAAAAAAAAACACGTAACAGGAAGACAACTTCCCAGGCATGTTTTAATCTTTTTCGTACCTTACCCTGGGTATTTCATCTTGGAAGAGCAACTCTCAACCAATATCAGAGCTTTTAGAATCGGGGCACGACTCACCTGATCAACCAAGTCGTCTCGAAGAGACGCAATTTGTCCATATACTGACGCAACCAAGAATCGTCGTGTCTGCGTATCTGGCTCACTCTGCCTCGTTTTGGGACACTCGCCTTCTCGCTCTCTGGCCGGACACATCGATCAGGGACCGGTTGTGTACAGATCTGCAAAGGAGTCTCTCATCACTTTCACAGGGGTGCCCCGAACACCTCTCGATCCCGGCTCGACGGTCTCGATTCGTTTTTTCAGCCTTCTTCAAATTGGGGCGCATGGCCGTAGGCTGTAGGTCATACTCCCAAGTCGCTAGGCCCTGGCCACAACCACCGCAGCATATCACAGCTATAGATACACCCGCAGTATTGCATATCGATCAGGTGGTTGTGGGGAGGGCCTAGAGTTCATACGTAGAGAAATTATACATCTCTATGGGTGCGATATGCTGTGGTAGTTGTGGCCAGTACGTAGATTCTTGGGTAGAAGGCCATGCACTCAAGACCAAAGTTATAAGCACTGCATTTATAAGGATACATGGGTTTTATATAGTGCAGTGGTTGTGGGCAGGATGTAGAGTTTTGGGTGCATGGTCGAGGCCGTAGGCCGTAGGCCATTCTTCCAAGACTCTAGGCCCTGGCCACAACCACCACAGCAAATCACAGGAATGGATACACCTGTAGTATCGCTTATCGATCAGATGGTTGTGGGGAGCGTGCACCCAAGAACCAAGAACAAAGTTATAAGCACTGGAGTTATAAGCCACTGCATACCCATGCATTCAAATATCTGTGGCCTTACACCCAAGACTCTAGCCTCTGGCCACAACCACTGCAGCATATCACAGCTACAGGTATACCCATAGTATCAAACATCAATCAGTTGGTTGTGGGGAGGGCCTGCAGTCTTGGGTGCATGGCCAAAGGCCATGCACCCAAGACCAAAGTTATAAGTACTGGAGTTATAAGCCACTATGGGTTTTATATACAGCACTCCCATACATTCAAATATATATGGCCTTACACCGAAGACTCTAGCCTCTGGCCACAACTACTGCAGCATATTACAGCAATAGGCACACCCGTAGTTCCAAACATGATTCAGGTGGTTGTAGGGAGGGCGATGCACCTGAAACCAAATTAATATGTAGTGAAGTTGGAAGCCACAATGCGTGCGATATGCTGTGGTGGTTCTGGCCAGGACCGAGAGTCTTGGGTACATGGCCGCAAGACTGAAGTCATAAGCAGTGAGGATATAAGTCAGTATGGGTGTGCTGTGGTGCGGTGGTTGTGTGCACGACCTAGAGTCTTAGGTGCATGGCTGCAGACGATGCACCCAAGAGTAAACTTATAAGTAGTGAAATTATAAGCACCATGTTTTTGATATGCTGCAATGGTTGTGGGTAGGACCTATAGTGTTGGTTGCTTGGCCGCAGGGTGTAGGTGGTAGGTTATACATCCAAGACGCTAGGCCCTGCCTACAGCCACTGCACCATATTACTGCCATAGATTAGACGTATAGATTTGAATATGTATGACATGTGTGTAATTATGCTTACTGTTTACTTTGTTAAGGTTCTATATATTTCTTACATGATTTTAGTACTTGGCGGAAATATCCTTTTTTAACTTCTGTGATAAAAGAAAAGAGCATGTTAGTGTTTGTATTTTATAAAGACTTATTACATTGTATGATAGATATTTTAGCTTTTTTTACCCTCATATTTAGTTTACAAACCAGTGTACTGTGCATTTTGCTCAGTTTCTGTGTTTGTTTTTCAAATCCTTGGGTCTGGGGGAAAAAATCCTTGTTGGATTAAAAAAAACCTTTCTTTGCTATGCTACAAACTATTTCTTTGTTTGCTTTGCGTGTTTACTTGTTGTTTCTGAATAATGTTGGCTTGTTTCAGATTTTTTGAAACAGTTAGATACCTGTTGGCGTATTCTAACTGTGTATTTTTTGTTACGGATCTATGGTATTCATTTATCTGTGTGGTTGTTATACACTCTTGGGCAGTTAGAAACCTGTTGGCATATTCTAACTGTTTATAGTCTTTTACTTGAATTTTTGTTAATGTTGAAGTGCACATTAGTTATTAAATTTTGGCTTTAAGAAGAATAAATACGCATTTGTAGGATTAGCTGGTAATCTCTGCTTTGGAGTAATGGTGCTATCATTACATTCAAACCATCCACATTTCATTTTAAGTTATGCAGTGTAACGACCTGCATTGGTTGTAGCTCCTGCGTGGTAGATTATACCTATTGTTGGAAAGGTTTTCTTACTAAGTGACACTTCACCGTGTGTGAATCCAGTCAGATTGCAGTTGTTTTTGGTACCATCTGCATTGTAACATAGAAGCATTAGTATTATGTAGTTAGTATGTGTTTCTATCAGTAAGGGTGAGCGATTATCTGAATTGCACATAGTACATAATCTGCCATGGTTTGCATTCTGTATAGGTTGTTGAAATGGAATGGATTCACAATTAGGTATGGATACATACACAAATGGCTCATTTGGGATTTGATCCTGCATCACATTGTTACAGAGAGTGCATGTATGTTTCCACATGTATGAAATCTGGAAGATTTCATTCATAGGTATGTTTTTGTTTTCCAGTACTTGTAGTAAGTACATTAGACATTCTTGTGGATCTTCTTGTGAGTTTATAGTGAATCTCACCATTCCAGCACAGTAGTCCAATTCTTGTCTTATTCCGTGAACACTGTACGTGTTGTCAGGATTGTTTGTTGCATTTCTATGAAGGACTAACATTTGCAAACACAATTGGTCTGTACTGTGTAGGTAAATAGAGTTGCTGTTCCTTCTTTGAAGAAGTACCTGATTTACTTTCCCTAATAGGTTCTTCTTTGCTTGTGGTAATTGATGAAGTTTTAGCTTCTTTTGTTTTCTTTGAAGGATTTGTCATCAGATTCTGTTGCATTTCTATTTGAATTAGACTTCTTTTACCACGTTTTACTTTTTCTGGAACAGGATATGATTTCATATGGGGGGTGTACAGTGAACGCAGTCTATTGTATTCTAAAATGGAAGGAATATCAGCGTTCAATTTACTTGCATCAAAGTTGATTAGAAATAGGCCATCAAGTGTACGTAAGCGTGATAGTGCTACGAAGCTCATGCCTTCTTTAAATACTGTGTTTCCTATATCTATCAATGCTTTGTCTAGGGTAAGACCTTGAGATTTATGAATGGTGACTGCATATGCAAGAGTAAGAGAAAATTGTTCTCTACGAACATACATGTCTTTGAAGAGAAGGAATCGAGCAGTTGAGCGTCCTATCCATTTCACTTCTGATGGTTTGTCAAAGCGAATATTGACAAACTGAATGTTGTTGTCACGTGGGTATGTTTGAAAGCCAACAACTGCACCCAGTGTCCTTTTAACTAGCCCTTGCTCCACGTCAAGGTTACGTTTAAGCATTACTCTACAATTTAAGGATAATTTTAATATTTTGTCCAAACCAGCTGTGTTGGAGATTGAATTGTCTAAGGTATTTAGTCTTGTTGTGGCTTGCTCATACATGGGTTGTGTCATACCATGTACGTCTAGTTTGTCTGTGGCGCAAATTTCTTTTTTTAACATTGTTTCATTGAATTTGAAACAGCTTGCAAGAGTTGGCATTAAGGCCATACAATTGACATTTTTGTGCGCTAATTGTCCCATAACATCAGTAGCACATGCGCTATCGCCATAAAGTGCATGAATGTGCCAGTTTTTCAATATTGCTTGTGCTTCTTGAGATAGTACACCAACTCTAATACTTTTTAAAATGTTGGCGTAAGTGAGATCTGCACATTGATGCATGTTTTCTGTTAATTCTCTGTATTGGAAATGTTGCCAAAGGTTGACATTTCCTATGCTGCCAACAGTTTCACGGCAGAGTTTGGGTCCTAAGGTTTTAAAAATAGGTTCACATTTCACTGGTGTCATTTGTAGAAGATCTCCGAAAACGATAATGTGTTTCCCAGCAAAGAGTTCTTCGTAGTTTGTTTTAAGTACTTTTTGCAGTCTGAGGTGAATCAAAGCCAACATTAGGTTGGAGATCATGCTCACTTCATTTATCAGTAGCATTTTCATTTGTTTTAATACTCTGTGTAGTTCCATTGCAGCTTCTGCAGAAAGTTTTCAATAGTCTAATTTGTTTTGGTGTTCTACTGGAAGGAGTAGTAATCGGTGTAAAGTGACACCGCCTATGTTGTAAGCAGCTAAACCTGTGGGGGCAGTTACAACAGCTGACAGTTTGTTGTTTTTCAATTGTTGAAGGAAATTGCTGATGATTTAAATGAAGAATGTTTTTCCTGACCCAGCTTCACCACTGACGTAAAGCAGTATAGGTTTGTAATTTTGGCAGGTACATTCTTTATTTTCGTGTTGTACACCATGTGCAATTTGTTTTGTTACTTCTTCGAAAATGGTGCGCTGATCTTTGTTAAGTTTTGCTTGAAGTACAGTTAAGTCTTCTATATCTTCTTCATAGTGACACTTCTGTCATAGCTAATTCTGCCTCATTTACTATTAGTGGCTGTCCTAGTGGTTCTTTGCTTCTTGGCTTCCTGTTACAGAAGGTTGACTACTGTCGGAAGTGTCCTTATCTAGTTGGGCCTGAAGTTCTTCTTCGTGTTTCTGTTCATTTGCAACATTGTTTTGTACTGTGTAAAGTTCACATCGGTGATAGCGCTTTCATTTACTTTGAAAGCATCTTCATAGCAGTCATAGTTATCTAGTATGTCTTCCAATTTTCTCCATGGTTTAAAAAGTTGTCGCAGAGACAGGTATAATAGTTATTTCTGTTGAGGAGTTTTTAATGACAATTTGACATGATTAAGCTTCGTTTGGTAAGTTTCACTAAGCTCCCTTCACAATCTGTCACTCTATATCTACCTTTGCTTTCATCGGGTTTTACATTATTTTTGTATGCAAAGTTTTGAGCTATCTGGTATAGGCACATGGTTTCCAAAGTGGTACTCTTGTTCGGATCGTATGTGTCCAGTAAATTTTTTTTTTAAATGTCTTGGCGGTTGGGATCATTTCTGGCAATTGTTTCTATGTCCTCATATGATTTCAGAACTCTTTTTCTAGATTTAGCAGGACCAAGATTTAGCCATACTATGTTGTCTGATTTTCCATACAAAGCGGTACCGGTTAAATGATCTGCCGATTCCTAGGCACCATATTCTCTATGAGAGCACATTTTTATGCCTAGGCTGTACAATTTGTGAGATAGTGCTTTGTCTGATAATAGGTCAATCCAGAGGTCTTGAAGCTCTGTTTATTCTGCTTTTGTTGAGTAGGCTGTAACATATTGTGCAACTGCTGTGGAAATGTCTGCAATGTACTGCACATCTATGTTTGTATTCCATAAGAGGGCAATGATTGCATTGTAATCCTTGACATATTTTGATTCTCCTGTTCTTTTTATGTAATACGTGTTCTTAGGTGATTTACCTTTAACAACTACGTCAAACTGAAGACATTAAGTTATTGACTTCACCTGTTTCTGTAACTGGTCTAGGGAAACCAAAGTGCCATTTGGTGTAGTATTTCCCTTTGCTTTTGTATTTGCAATGACAATATTTGCCACATTGTGTCTTTGAAATTGTAAAATCTGTCCATGCAGGTCACTATGTGTCCGTTGTGAAGGGATTTCACAAGTGACATATTTTTGGATGAACTGCAAAACAGTGGCATCACTGTTCTGACCAAATTTAGGTGCACCTTTGTTTCATAAAAGCACGTGAATATGTTGTGCTCCTCTTGCTTGGTATTCTTTTCTCCAAAAGAAGTGTTGCACTTCTCCCATGGGAGGAACAGTTTTATTACAAATAAAGTGTTGCATAGCAATGAAACGATGATGGAAATATCTTGACACATTAACTGGATCTAGAGAGCACAGTTCTCCAGGTGTTAGTATACCTATGTTGGTTTTGTTGTTGTTTGATATGCGTAGGAACTCATGTAAATCTTCCCATGCATACTCTGTACAACTTAGTGTAACAAACCAAGTCGGTGGTCCAAGGTTTCTGATCATACAATGTATGTCTCCGTGCCGTCGGAATCAGTATTCCTTCGTACCACGCATGTTTGCAAACAGATTTGTTATACTTGATTGTAAAACCTGATCTTTTTCTTGCACTGTTTGTATTAATTGCATAGCTGACATATTTTGAAAGTGGGTTTCAGATTTCAAAATGTGTGCAACTCCGTAACATAGCGTTGCTAGTTCACTTTCAAAGAGTAGGTGGAATATGTATTCCACATTTTGTCTAAATCTGGGATCTTGAGAATACATTCGTAATGAGCGGTATTCTGATGCTGTAATCTGAGTGGGTCTATCATCGTATCTTCCACCTTTGCCAGTAGGAAATAGCAGTGGAAAAGCATGTGCTTCAATAGTTTTTCCCATATGCTGAATGGTGACCCTTTGGTTTGTCGCATTTGGTAAGTTTCTAGTACATCATCTATGCTCTCATTAGAACGCAATGGATGAATTGTGTAATGGTCCAAAGTAGTGGATACTGCAGCAGGATCCAGAAGTTCAAATTGACAAGTTTCTGATGACTCTTGAATTATTTCAGTTGGTTCCCGTAAGATTTCTGTATTTCTTTGTAGTATTCATTATTGACTTTCAGATTTTGGAAGGCTTGTCTAACTTTTTGTAAGTCCACCAGTTGTTGCCAATTTTTTTTGTCTTTTGTTGGTACACCATTTACTAAGACAATTAAAAAATGCTCTATTGGACGTTGCACTCCTAGAGTGTGTACATTTTCTGCCAGATCTAATGGCAAATAAACTACTTTGCCACCAATTCAGAGGGAGGTAATTTTGCTGTTTTTGGTTGAAGGTGTATTATTGCTTGAAAGGGGTGAACTGTTTGATATATGATGCTCTCATACAAATTGAGTTGTTGCAGGGGTTTTGGTAGTGGGAATAATTCCACATTATTTGTGATAGCACATGAAGGAGTTTGGTTGTTGTCCAGTTTTGTAGTGCAGTAACTGCAACATATCAGGGGTTCACTTATTTGGTATTTGTTTTCTGCTAAAACGTAGAGAGCTAATTCAAACCATTTGGAATCTTCATTGTCTTCTATTTTGTATGTTACGTCCATAGTTTTTGTGTTGCTTTTGTAAAACGGTCCGCGGCAACACACACACACATGGTTTGGTACTTCAGCCGATGCACTTTTAAATTTTAGTATTTATTTTTTGTATGTGTGTAATAGAAGGTTGCTATGTGCAGAATGGTTGCTAGTCTGTTCTAAAACTATTGCATTTTGTAAGTGGCTTTCACTTCCAAAATATTTTCTCTGGATACGGTTGGTTTCTTCTTGTAGGTATTTGGGTGTACCATGTAGAAGAGTGTTATTTAAATTGGCTAATTCTAAAACTGGACTTTTAGCATAGTACAGTTCATACAGTAGATTTCTTACATTTGAATGATGTATTGATATCCTTTTGATATCATGGAAGGTGCTTTGGCAAATAGGACCTGAAATGCAGGCTAATGAATGTCCTTGTAGTCCTGTGTATTAGCGCACTGGACAGATATCCATGTTTTGTAGCACTTTCATTTTGATTTTGTCTTTACCTTTCACGTACTGATTGAGGAACTGACGTAAAGATTTGAAAGATTTGTTACGAATGTCATACATTGACGTGCACGGCCATTTGTATACTGCACGGTCTGTTTTAGTCGAATGGAGAGGTAATTTTGAGTTTTCAGGGGATACTTTCGTAAGCAGTGTTTCTTTTTCCATGATGGTATTATTGATTTTTTCATACCCTCGTCCACTGCTATGGATGGCAATTGTGTTTGTTTGATTTTGTTTGTATGCTTCTTCATTGAAATATGATTATATGGTTGTTGTGTGACTCCATTCACCTCCACAAATAGTTAAGAAGTTATTTTTGTTGACATTCCATTTATTGATATGTTTCTTTTGTGGTTTAGTACTTAGTTTTATTAGTGGTTTCATCCTATTTAACGCTAAAATAAATAACTTCTTTTTGATAAGGATTGCACTGTCTACGAGAGTTTGTAGGATTAATTTTCTACAGTAGGTTTTAAGGGTTGAGGATGATTTCGGTCCTCTTCTTATTAGATTCTGAAGGACTCTGTGGCGAAACATTTTTGCTAATATACTTTTTTAATATGGGTTCTTGTTACTATATCAGGATTAATAGGAGCATTGTTAGGAGTACTGGTAGCCTATTTTTTGTAAAGCATTTTCTGTTTCGTGCCACATTTTGATAGAGGACCAAAGTTTCGGTAGTTGAATCTTCTTTTGTTTTGCTAAACAACTGTATTAGCTGTTTTGTTCCAACGTTCTCTACAAACTCTGGTAGAGATGGATGCTTACTTTGGACAATTTTATTTTCATTTTCTCTATTTCTGTGTTCCTTTCTACGGACTTGCTTTTTGGTAGGCATTCTTTGGGGTCTGTTGACAAAAAAGAAGGCATGGTTTGGTCGGTTGTGCAATGTATGTGTGCTGTGTGCATGCATGCATAAGTTTGATGGTGTAGCTGTTTGTGGTGGTGTGTGAATGTGTATTGGGCAGTTACAATGAGTTGGGAAGGCTATTTTTCTGTTTGTATATTACTACACTGTGCTTCCGATGAGAGTTGAAAGTGAGCTAGTGGTGAGGAGAAGCATTAATAGTAAACGTAATAGTATAAAATTGAAACCGTTATTTGTTTTCTAGTACTAACATTCTAAGGCTTATGTATGTTATTTGTGTTCCAAAAACACAGGGATTTGTGAGCCATTCTGTCTGTTATTCTTTCTTTAATAAATGGGGATGTGTGGGTAGAATGGTTCCGAAATCAATGTTTGTTTTGGTGCGCAAATTACATAAATAACCCACACAGTCTCTTTGAGGAACAGTAAGAATATAAAGGTAGTATGTACTTACTTTTTTTGTGGAATAACCAGGTTTATTCAGATATGTTGTTTGCAGTGTAGATGCTGTTGATTTTCAGGAGAGTAGTCTTCACTGCAATTGTAAAAGGAAGAAGTTAGTAATTTTGCGTGTTTAAAGCAGTGATGTTATTGTAGACCTTCATTTTGCATCTTTCGTCGGAGTACTCTCCTTTGATATCTCAACACAGTGCATGTGTGCCTTTCATTTCACTATTTTATTTGTTTGTTTATTTATTTAGTATAGCGTGCAAAACCCAGAGGTAACAGGGCGCAACAGAGGTCAGGAAGATAGGATTACATAAAAACTTGGTTACAGAATAAGATAGGCATGAGAAAAAGAGCATTACATTTACAGTTACATTGTGTGGGATGTGCATATATACATATAATTGAGCGAAAGCTTACAAATTTACATAATTAGTGCTGTGCATGGGGGCAGTTCGGTTGCATTTACATATTTACATATTTAAGGCTGTGCATGGTAGTCAGGTTATAGCACTGGCATGATCAGATTAGATGGCAGGGTTATGTGCAGCCTTTATATGTTATTTGCAGTATGTTAGTTGAACCTGCTTCGCAAATGAGTACAATTTTCAGTTTATGAAAATGCCTTGTTTTTTTAAGCTGTGTTGTCCATAGCAGAGAGGTTTGTAAGTGATAGGTCATTGTAGTAGATGGGAAAAATTTCACTACTTTCATATTATAAATATGAATCCGAAAAATCGGGAGACCCTCAGAGGGAGATGTCAGCACAGCAATCAGGAATGTTTTTTTTCTCATACCATCACATTGAAAATAGCATTAATGTAGGCAGTACACAGTAAAAAATTGTGACATTTTCTAATGGAAAATTGGGAGGGTTGTTATGTATGTATAGGTTATGCGGGAGACAGTAAGAAGTAGTGCGGCTTCTCAATGAAAAATCAGAAGTCTTGCACTTAAAGGGGGAGCGTTGGTATGTATTGGCTATGCAGATTTACTGGCATTAATTTGTTTAAATGAAATCGTAAGGGTTGCACATGCTCTCTGATTAAAATATGCATACCTGTACTTTGTACTCATGCATGTTCACATGCATGGAGCTGTAAGTAGAAATCTGCGACACTTGCACAGTAATTGTTGAAGTAGGTGCTTTAAAATGATATGCAACTTGCATTCAGAGTGATCAATAGTACATTTGAAATGCGAAAATTAAATGACGGAGTTAGATGTAGAGATGTTGAATGTGATTGGTGGATGGTTGTGTGACTGCTTAGCTGTGTCCAATGAGAGAATGGATTTGCGAGTGATGTGGAAAGGATAGATGGACTGGCTAAGAGTTACGTGGCGCATGTAGACAGCGCTTGTCCACGGGTAGGACGTGCCACATACGGGGTTCTACAGCAAATCCAGCATGGAAAAGGGAACTGTAGACATCAGCCAATCACATGTTAACATTGGTTATTTTTTGTCGAAAGACGGTGCATGTACTGAAGATAGCATAGGTGGAGTCATTCAGGGTTTTGGTGCTCAGAGATATTTTTGTCCCTGGTTTACAGCACTATTCCGAAAGTAGGTATGTGGCACACAATTTCGATGTCAGAGGACTGGAGGTGGTGTGGAGCGCTGAGACTGATTGCAATGTTGCGGAAATTCTCCAAATTTGCAGAGATATGCGTAGGATGACCGGTCCCCATCTGGTACTTTGGCACTACGGTGCTTGCCATTTGGGCTACGTGAGTTCACATACTGTGATTGGAACAGTTAGTGCAAGCAGTCATTAAAATCTTTCGAACTGCGAAAGTAATTTATTCTGGCTTACTCCCTAGAGGAAAATGGGACAACAGTTCTGTTTTCTGTCCTGATCAAAGTATTGGGAGGTGTAACATCAATTGCGGCATGCGTGCTTTCATATTACGAGCTGGTATGTTTTTCTTCAGCCATGAGAACATTGTTTGCTGTAATGCGGCTTATTTTGAAGCAGATGGTGTTTCATTATCTTGTTTGGGAAATGCCATGTTCTTTTGGAATGTAAGGCTTGCTTTGGAAAAGGTTCTGTAATGATTGTAGGAGTAAAGTAAGAAGAAAAAAAATTTAAAAAAACAAAATAACAGGTGTCTGTAAGACATCTGCCCAAAAAAACAAAAAAAGGCTCTTTTCCGAGCCCACCTTAAAGAGGAAAAGGGGAATAATATTTAAATGTACAGTCGTCACGCTCAGATCCTCTACGTGCCCGCGGACATGGTGGTAGTCTACAGGCAGCACGTATTACCAACAGGGTTTCTGGGGTGGAGTCACATGCAAATGAGAATGTGCGAAGCTAGGGATTGGTCAGTAAAGGTCGGTGGGTGTGTTCTGAACAGAGAAATTTAGTGAGAACGCCTTTTCTCTGACAGGAGACCAGACAGCCATGGCTCTGTGTGCTCGAATACAGATTGTCTGGATTTTGGGAGACTCATGGATACATTGGTTAAAAGTGCATTCAGAAAGTTGCGGTATACCTGCAGATCTTGGATCATCTCATGTGGAAGTGCACTGGCATGTAGTGCGTGGAATGTAGTGGCTGGACTTGGCACCTCTGTGCTACTTTACAGACAGAGCATCATCCTGATATAATCATCATTCATTGTGGAGGAAACAGTTTAGGCCATGTCTCTGGAATTTCTTTGCAATTTGCAATGAAGGAAGGACTTGGGAAGGTCATGGACATGTTTCCAAATTGCCAAATAGTTTTTTCCCGTAGTGCACAAAGACAAATGTGGCTGCGTTCTTCTGCATTTTGTCCACAAATGGAGAAAGCGAGGCGCAATGTCAATAAGGCTGTTTATGCCTTTCTAAGAGATATTGGCATGTCCTCATTCCACAATGAAAACATTTTGTTTTGCAGCACTTTCATTTTTTCGCAGAGATGGAGTCCAATCACATTTTTCTTCGCAATGTGCAAAATGAATTGCTATCTTTTTTGGTTTCATAGTCACCTATTTGGCAATCCGTTTCTTCCAATCCACAGTTTTTAAAACACACAAAACACCACCAAAAGGCTTTTTTCAGAGCCACTAATTACTCCCAGCGAAAAGTGCATCGGTTTTGTTCCACTTGCACCCTCAATTTTTGTGTGTCCTCGACTGTCCGCTGACTTTTTGAAAAATGTGCGGGGGCCTACACCGGTCACTTGATAGTTCTATTGTTAAAATGAGAAAGGCGGCTCTGAAAAGAGCCTTTTTTGCAATTTTCGTTGTTTTCCAGTTTATTGCTTTTCAGCACACAACACACTAGGAGAGGAGGGTAAAGTAGGGTAAGGAAGGGACACCAACCACGTGGATATGAAAGGGCAGGTGGAGAGAGAAAGATGTAGGGGGAGCATTACTTACGTAGGGAGCAGTTCTTCTGGTGCTCCATGACCGTACTCTCAAAAGCACTTCGAAGACTCTCCCCCTGCAGAGTACTGCGTTGCAGTACATACACAATATTGTGACCCTCCCAAGGTAAGGGTCAACAGCATCGCAAATGGCCTGTGAGGCAGCAGGAGGGATGTAATCCCCCACAGGAGTGTGTCTTGTGGTGAGAAGATCGGACACGGAGGATGCGGTGGAGGAACTCAATCTACTATGTTCTTCACATGGTACCACCTTGCGAATGTCCGCACTGTGGAACGAAGTTAGGTGTCGTACCAAAGCTGTACGCACCAGGTCTCCCGCGACTCAGCACCAAGTTGCACTGCTTACACAAGACCTGGTTCGCACATGCTTTTGGTACGTTACCACAAACAGTAAACAACCGCCACACCCACGACTCCTGGCGAGTGCTTGTAGTGCAGAGTTGTCCACCTCATTCTCTTCTTCCTCTTCTTCCTCGCTGTCTACATCCTCACCCGTATTTCCCGCTGCAGGCCCTTGGGGAGGTGGTGGCAGTGGAGGGTTTGGGGGTGGTGCTGAGCCTAATGAAGCAACAGCAGCCATGGATGCCATAAGGATTGGTCGGCTAATGTTCGCTACAGCAGTAAAGGCAGCACAACTCAATCTGTAATAGCCAGAAGCACAATGAAGATGAGCTCCAGGATGTGGCCATTTATAGGGGTGGAGTGGTGCGGCTCGTGACCATATTGATCACTCAAAAGCGTTGCAAAAATTCTAAACAGTACATTGAAAGGTGGGCCATTGTATGGGACATGTGAAATGGTGATTTTATACTGTAAAATAATTTTCCATGTTTATATAAGTTCTTTTGAAATGTTGCAGAAGCACACAAACTGCATAAATTAGTACACACGCTCAGCGTTGGTGCGGTCACATGATGATGTCGTGAACACATCCGCGAAGGAAATGGGTGTCCACTGGACACCAAATGCAGAGTAACGGACGTGTGCAAGCACGCGGAATTCTACGGAAGTGTTCGTGTCCTGAAACTAATTAAAAGTGTGACACAAGTGAGACAGACAGTTAGGGACAGGCGCGATGTTCACAGTACTTATGGTTGTGATGCGCATGTGCGTAGATGTTCTGCTGACTGCACGGCCAGGTGCAGTGTCCTTAGGACACCTCCATTTTGTGTGACTGCGGACATGCTGGCCACCGCCCTTGTTCTACGGACAGTTCCATCTTGGCTGCGGACGGTACGGATAGGTATACTGTCTTTAGGACACTCCCATTTAGTTAATTCACAGACATCCCGGACACCTGGTGTGTTCCAAGAACATGTTTTATCTTGGTTGTGACCAGTACGGAGAGGTCTAATGTCCTTGGGACGCCGCCATTCTGTTAATTTACGGACAACTTGGACACCTGGTGCGTTATAAGATCAGTTCCATATAGGTTGCGATTGGTACGTGAAGGTGTATTGCCCCTAGAACATCCATTCCATGTTGATTACTGCCAGCCAGAACAATGACATTTGTGATGTCATCTTTGATGTCCTGGGTGTTAGTGTTAGCAGTGCACAGTGGTGCGTGAAGTTATGGTTGCTTGGCCTATGATAACTGGCGAATCTCAGGGTTTTTTTGGTTTTACTGTGAACCATAAAGTCACGTTTATAATGTTTTTTGTGTGAATTTCACAGGTTTTTAGTAGTGCAGCTTAACCATAACGTCCCCTTAACAAAGTTTTTTATTTAGTGAATATATATATACAATACATATCTGTGTGTATGTGTTGGTATGTATTGGTGTTCTATTTGTTCATTATATAGTAATTTAGTATTAATAAAAGGTCTATGACGTGCCATTTTTTATAACCTAATATGATTTACGCATGTTTCTTCTGCTAATCTGAGCCCAATTACTTATTATTGCGAAGAGGGGTTGGGGAGACGTAAGTGTTTGTGTTTTTCCCCTAGGGCCAAATAGACATAATACAACACCATCAGGTTTCTCACAGCAGGCAGAAAAACATGCGCTGGGGGATCCGCTGCAATGTTCAAGGTGTAATTGGTGAACAGTATCCGATACAGTGGACCCAAGATCTCTGAGTTGGGAGCTAGCTGGTGGTCCCTCAATGCCACCCGAGGTTTCTTCTTGGCTTGACTCACAGCATTCCTTTGGCAGGTCATCTCGGAATGACAAAGACAACTGACATGCTATATGTCAATTTTTACTGCCCCTAGCTGGGGGTCAAAGATAAAAGAATTTGCCCAGTCCTGTTATACCTGGCAAGCATCCAGCAAAGCTGGCAGGGTCATCAAGGCCCCTATAATTCTCTTGTGTGTGATTCCCTAAAGATGTCATTTCTGACAGGGATTACAGCTTCAAATTGTCATATTTGAAGGCAATATGAGATGAATGTGTAGTAAAAACACAGCACCAAGATGCCTTTGGTGAAAGTGCGCCTAATAAGTTTGCATAACATAACATAACATACACTTCAAGTTCTCCAAGGCCTTTCACCCACAACCCAACAGGTTTGTTCAGCTGTTCAATAAGACCCTGAAGGGCATGTTAGGAAGCTTCAAAGAGATTGTCAGGAGAAAGTGGGATATTCCCATGCCATGCTTCCTTTTCTCCTACAGAGAGGTGCCACAGAACGGTGTTGGCTTCAGCTCCTTTAAGCTTCTGTTTGGACGTCTCATTAGTGTCTGTTACTTCTGGTGCGGGAAGGATGGGAGGGCAAACATGAATTCGTTCCCATGACATATTGGTAGTGCTAGTTCTTCAATCCAAGATGGCTAAATACAGGGTACAGAGCACCTGGATGCAAGCCAGGAGCTCATGAATCACTGCCATACCCAGAAAGCCACCATGACGGAGTACATGCCAGGCCAGATGGTGTGGATCATAGAAAACCTCAAGCCTAGTGACAAGTGGACTGGACCCTACTTAGTGTTGGATAAAATATGTGAGGTTCATTGACACTAAGACCCAGAGACAGACACATTGGGTCTTCCATGTTAACTGGTTTAAACCACATTATAGCCGGGAGGACTTAATGATGGCTACGGTCATGAATGATGAGACCGAGCAGGAGACGTAATTACTTAGGTTACCAAGTAGGTGCGGTAAGAAGCAGCCTCTCCAGACCAGGAAATCAATAATATGGACCTCACCACCTCCTAGACACACATGAGGGCATTCCTCTGCCTCGCAGTTAATTATCAGCACTTTATTAAACGGTATGGGATCCTTGCCCTTCCCTTAAATGACATCAGGTCAAAATAATTGACAAAGAAGGTCACTTGGACCCCTGCCTGTTAGTCATCCTTCCAGAACCTGAAGAGTTCATCATCAAAACAGATGTTTGGGAAAGTGGCACTGGTGCAGTACTAGCGGAACTGAATAATGAAGGGGTAGAACAAGCTTGTGCATACCTAGGTAGGTGCTTCACCAAGCGAGAGCGCAACAGGGCTACAATTGAGAATGAGGAATTTGCCATAGTTTGGGATGTATGCAAGTTGAAACCCTACATATTTGGGACTACTCCACTGTCCAAACAGACCAGAGACCTCTGAGGCGGCTTATGGACATGCAAGGAGAGAGCCCCAAGTTAATGTGTAGTGGGATTGGACGTGGACCTCCAACAAAAACGTGAGTCACACCACTCCAATCCAGACTGCTTCAGTTTGTACTTTTGCTAGGAGGATGAGCCAGATGCTTAGAAGTGTGAGTCTCAACTGTTTAGGCTAGGGGGCTGTGAGGAATTGACATCTGGTAAGGGTGCAACGCGCGCAGCTGTTTTGATTGTAAAATGTGCTAATGGGTAATCTGCTGACCATATCCCCATTTTGCAAGCTCCATACCAAAAGCAGGTATGTATTTGCGTCTTGCTCCGTCAGTTTCCTGATCCACAGTGCCTACTCTAACCGTGGCAAAGAGTAGGGTCAGACGTTGCAGACCCCAATTGGCAGTGGCAGTGACAACAAGTCTCTATTGCACAGGGGCCACACTTAAGGTATGCGCCCCTGTACCAAAACTATGCTGATCATAAATAACACATGATGTGGCAGAATAATGTCTGAAATAAAGCTATGCCTGAGTTTAGGCATAGCACATGGTACTACCTATGATCATGACTACCACAATTGACATTGAACATGTGTCAGCTCCTGTAAATTAGCACTGCTGTGCAAGGTAAAATGTGTTCTGGTCAGGTGGGTGAACATAGAGGGCCAAGCCTCCTCTAGATCTCTTTCTGAGGGCAGGTAACACCATCCTCCCAAGAAATCTCACAGCAGGCAGCTGTCCTGGACCTGGGCATCAAAGTACCACACCCATTCAAAAGGAGTAGCATCACATTAACGTGTTGCATCTCTAACTGTGTTTGTTCTCGGTGAGAAGGGAAGTTTGTGGGGTTATGATAAGCAGGAGGGCTCTGTTCAATGGAAGTAAACATTCACCAACTGATTCTCACTGTCCCTCTCTCTCTTTCCTGTGCACTCCACTTTCTCTAGAGAAAAGCAAATATTCTGTGAGATCACATGGGTAAGGTTCACTCTGTTTAAGATCAGGGATTGGACCACTAAGGCAGTATAGCTTTGGTCCAATCACCCATGGACTTGTTCCTTTTAAAAAAAAGGGGTCTGTAACCACTTCTTCAGATTCTCTCAAATCCTCCTGGATTCTTTAAGGCTGAAGATTTGCTCTGAATATCTGACTGCAATTCCTTTTTGAACGTTGTATTTTCCAAAGCCCTTAGTGTGAGGTGAAGAAAGAATCATCCAAGACAAAATGAAGATATTTTCATTTCACCCTCCCAGGCCACATCAGGAGTGATCTCTGGTGTGATCAGGGCCTCCCACTCAGAACTGGAATTTCCTGAGCTGGGAGAATAGATCAGGAACTGAACCATCCTATCCTATCCTACCGCATCTGTCCCCGAGTGAGCCTCATAGCAATGGGAGGGATAGACCAGCCTAAGCTCCTTGTTGTACCACACCAAACTCGTTGTTCCTTATTTACCTTGCCTGGAAAAAGAGAGAAGATGCTGGTGCTGGTTGCTGAGCTCTTCCACCATTTTGGACATGCATTGCATTTTGAACCACATCAACACTGCATCATGTTGTAGCTAAAGTTCGTCATCTGCTAGGCCCAAAGTTACTGCACAATGCCGGGACCTGAACCAAATCAATGGAGAGTCCAATGGCAGCCATGGCTTGACCCAGCTAGCTCTTGAACAGTTGCCTCATCGATTGCACATCGACGCACCCAAGATCACCACTTAGATGAGCGCCGAACTGCTGGAACCTAACTCATTGACCCCTCACAGCAGCTAAAGCCCCTCTCGGTCTGGCCAACTGCAAAGCATTCCTGGGAGTGACCCAATCTGCATCCTTTAGAGCCAGCCTTCTACCAAACAGAGTACCCACCATCACCCCTACTCGACGCCCGTGTGCTGCTTGGGCCCACATGATTAAACATGCCCAAACTGAGCTTGATCTGCTTGCATCTACATTGAACACCGGGTGTGTCTTTGTCAGACCAACACAAACCAAATCCAGGACTCTGAACTGCCCCCTCTGTCCACTTGGACGCTAGAGTCTGGTTGGGTCATGATTGCTCCTGTTTACATCCAATATATCTTTTTGTTGGCTTGGGACTGACCTACCACACCTGGAATTAGGCTCAGAATGCTACTTCCTGCAGTCTGTGACATCTTCACTGTTCTTCCTTTGGGATGAGTTTTTGTACAGTATTTTCTCTTTGGTCTATGTGCAGATGGTGCGTTTGTTTAAAGTATACACCATTTAATAGAACCTTGATTGGACATTCCCTTTATTTTGGACTGTGATACAGTGTTGTTTGGGTCACTAATGGTTCACCTTCACACCCTTGTTATTCTTCCCTTGGCCCACATTACCACAAATGGTGAAGGCGGTATATTTCTTAACTGTCCCTTTGTTATGTTTATAATAGTGTTGTTTTTTTGGTTTGTAAGCGTTTCAGGGCTAAGTGGGCCATTTTACCCCTACTCATCTTTGAATTCCTGCATAACAGAATCCAGCTCGTCACAGGTGAGGTGTGCATATTGCATTTAGTGAAAGTAAGGACAATAAACAGAACACTGAGCTCTAAATATAGCCACACCCACTGTGTCAGACACCAATGATGAGTAGAGACAAATATTATGCTACATCAGGGCTCAGACCGGAACTAGCATTTCTGATGCAAATCAGCAAGCTTGTGAAAGACGAGGAAACTGACACCGCAGACACAGTGTGTGTACACTTAATAGAGGCTCACCTGGATACAGCCTCTTTTATTTATATCATATCATTACTTGGCATCCACAACCACACCCCCCAGCAACATCATGCCCAACCTGCATGCTAGCCTACTACAAAAGCCAATAATGTATCATTATTTCAGAGAGAATTCAAAAGCAGCTTAATCTGGAAACTTAGACATTCTGCAATAAAATTGAGTGATACGGAAAGGCAAAGACCAACATGGGTACCACGTTAATTCACAGCCATGTGCAGCAGCAGCATGTACAGACATGGAAAGGAGTCAAAATATCTGATGGACATCTTTCTACATATCATCGGACAAGGACCATACCTCCACGATTCAACACATCTTACTCTTAAATGATTTCAGCTGGTTCAGTTCAGTTCAGAGTCAGTTCAGAGTCCAACAAGAGGTGCGCAAAGTATCGAAGTGCATACAAAGAAGACAGTAGGATAGCGTGACGTTCTAGCTACCAATTCCTAAATTCCATCTGGTGGTAGGTAACAGTGGTGTGCCGCCTAACTAAAAGTAGACATAGACAGGATACGGAATGGAATTATTTACCACAATAAAAGTATGCACCTTGAAAAGCAATACATGATAAGGAAACTGGGAATCGTCTGCTGTTGGAAAAGCAACGTCAAGCACACTGCATAGAAGTTGCAAAGTGAAACATGACAATCAGTAATAAAACCAATGTTTAAAAAACACACATATTAGGTCAGTCTACTTATGGTAATAATACCATTTGAATGACCTGTAGTTCTCATCTAATGAGTGTTGATGGTAATAAAAGATAATCAAGATTATCGATTTAATAAAAAAAAAAATTATTTGGTAACCCAAAGTGTCAATTTGAACCTGCCAAGTGTTCACACTTATTGTTTCTCTTATGAAACTATTGAAGACCAAGATGGCTTGCACAGGCATGCGGGGAGCGCCTCAACTAAGGTACCCACTCAGTGTGGAAGCAAGAACGTGTAATTCCTTGTGGTTCTCCACACCCTGTACCACTGCAATGCATAGCAGTGATCTTCTATTCAATCAGGACATTGTTATAAAGGTTTGAAGTTTGCAATTCTATATCTTGCCCTACTGAATTGTGGGAAACCATGGGTTCTGATGACTTATGAGAAAAGACAATTACCAAATGGAAGTTCCTGGCCATCAAATATTCTCTGCCACTGCAGTATTGTACATGTCCAATGAGGTTATGGCTACAGTGGGACAGGTGCTACAGCAGTCCATGGCCCAAAACTGAAGTTTACAATGGATGATCCAGTGCTCAAAGCAATGATGGCATAGACATCATAGCACACTGTGTGAAGAGTCCTTAATCTTAATCTAACAGCCAAGAGCTGCCCAGGAGTAAATGGAGGGGGCAGCAGAGGTATGCAGATTGGCACCAATATTGTGCTTGCAAGAGCTTCAGGGCAGAAGCCACAGGTGAGATAATAAGGTGGAAGCACAAAAGCTAAGGCCTTGCAAATGTGCTGCAATAGGCAATGGATAAAATATCCATGCATTTTAGGAACTGGCCAGGCAATGCATATCTATGTGTATGTTCTTTAACTCATGATCCCCTGCTTTATCAGCAATTATGCGCTTATGAAAGGAATCATTTCTGTGGGCCAGATCACCAGCTTCCATTTCAATCGGGCTTACAAAGCCAAACACATACTCTACCAATTGCAATTGAACCACAAATTGCAACTGAAGGCCTTCATGGCCATCCATTTGTACTCTATTTTCCACAATTTGCACAGGCTGCATGAGCAACACAGTGTCATCACTGATTATGGCCAAACCCATACAAGAGCTTGAGCTGGGGCATTTTGACATTGTGTCACTTGCACTCCCTGCCTAATGTCTCCTTTGAGATTCAGCCTTTGGAGGAGGTCATCAAGTTGGTTAGCTGTCATAAAAAATCCCTTAGTGTGGTAACCCCTATGGTGTACCTGCGTAAGCGCAACATGAAAAACAAGAAGAGTGCCTTTACTTTGACAGTGTATGCAGATGGAGTCACACTTTGTGTTTCATGGGGAATTGGATTTAAAAGCAACATTGAATACCCATTAGCTTCACTGTGGACCAATAGTGCAATGTAAACGTTGCTGCTATGTATCACCATTTCACATGGGAAGAGGACTTGCAGCATGCATCACAGAGAGGAGACATGGTGCAAATGTGCACAAATGGTTAGCTGTAGCACGTGCAATGGTAGTTGGGGAAATAGCATAAGCAGCAGGATGAACTCCAAGCAGCCAAAATGTTGCCTAGTACAATGGGGATAGTAATCTTACTGTTAGCATCAACGGGCGGCTCATCCCTGAACCTCGCTCACAAATGTTGAACAGTGTGAGTGCAACCTATGGGGAGGAACGTCTGTGCGACACCATCATCAGTTACTCAGGGTTATTAAATGCAGACATAATTCCCAGTCTAGGGCCGGGCACCACCCTATCTGAAACTCTTACTAACTAAATATTCACTCTCTACTCATCTGACACCAATTCCTTGTGTGTAAAGCAGTTCACTAAACAAAGGGCAGGTGGTTGATCGCTTTCCTCAGCTGGCTGCCTTCTACAGCCTCCTCCTTCCTCTTTGTCTTGAGCAGAACCTCCTTAAATTCCTGAAGAGTCTCAAGACCTTCCTCTTCACACCTTCCTTCCCTCCCTCTCTCCCATGCTAATCACACAGTAGCTTGATTGGTGTGCAGTGCCTTATGCATCCTCTGGGCTCTGACCTCCCACATCGTATCACCCCATCTGCTGTCTATCCTCAGCACTTGCACCAGCTCACCCTCCACCCTTGGAGGCTGGCTTACCTTTCCTTGCACTTCATTTGCTGCTCACCTATGAGCATCACAGCACCTATCCCATTCCCTCTTCCTTCTGCACTTGTACGGTCTGAATACTCACAAGACATAGTAGGTTTGTCTTCTCCACCCAATAGTTTTTTCTTGTATTTATTTTTATGTGTTGTAATTTTAATTGTCTGTCATCCCTTGCCCCTCCCTGTTGCCTTGTGGGTGCTTTGAATCAGTATTTTCGTCCTGTATAAACGCCTAACAAGCAAACAATAAATACATAAAATAAAATAGACAATGGAATTTTCTTATTAGCCTAAACAATTTGAGATGATGTGCATGCCTACTGAAGCAGAACACTCATGGAACTGATGTGAACACCGAAGTCAGTACATTGTGATAACAAAATGGGCACGATACTGCTTTGGCAATCTTGGCAATCCCAGACAGCTGTCTGACCTTACAGCAGTACTCTTTGGCAACACCTATCTTGAAACATATTGCTTTCCTAGGGCACACACTTCCTTATCTCTCTTGGTAACCAGGTAGCTTTATAAAAAAAACACTGCTGAGGCAACAATGTATTGATCGTATGTATTTCCTCCATTTAGATTCACAACTGTAGTTCCAATTAGGCTGGCATTTCCCAATGTGGGTAGTATATCTGCAACCTACCTCAATATTCTGGCAATTACTCAACAACATGTCTGTTCTCACCAGACTGTCCTTTGCACTGGCTCCACTCGTCTAATCATCAAGAGATAATACATGGACTGCTCAACCTTGCATCATTAACTACTATCTGAGCAGTTCCTGGCCCTCCCTCCGGGACCTTAGCTGTCCGAACACTTGCTGGCGGGAAGCAAGAATAAAATCGAATTAAATGAACAAAACAGAAGCTCCAAGATACGCCCTAATGTTCTTACTAACAGAAGCTACAGCTTCTTACGGGGTTTGGTCCAAGATGATGGAACTCTTGCTAACACAGCTGCCAGACCTTGTGTCCCTAAACATCACCATCTATCTAACTCAGTATAACACTACATAACACCTCAACTCCTCAAAAAACATATTCTAAATTCTCCTAAATGCAAACAAAACAGCACATGATTCACTAACACTGGCAACATGTGATAAATATATATGTTGCTGCTCCTCCTTCCACCATATGATGTTCTATGATATGTGATGAAGATAACTACAAATAGCAAGTGTGCAGAAATGCCAAATGAAATGGTGAAAATGCTGGCAATAAATAACTTGCTATCTATGCTAATATAATATACACAGTCTGAACGTCCTTCCACTGTTGGAATGTTCCACTTGCATCACAACATTCCACCTTGTATTCATTAACTAATCTTGCTTCCCTTTCCCTGTCAAAAATATTCTTAGGCACCCACACTTTACAAACCTAATGAAGGCTCTCTCCTCTCTCAACATACTCCAAGTGAGTGAGCGTTGAAAAATAACCGCCATCTCCAGCACAATCAACCCGATGTTCTGTATACATTTCAAGATCAGGTGGGGGATATGAAAGTGTCCCCGGAGGACTAATCAGATTCTCTACCCTTACCATACGATGCTTTATCTCGCCATTCCATTTATCTACCTTTGTGTTCACATGTTTTGAGAGGGGAGTAGTCGCACCTGTTTTAAGGGTTAGGGACATCATAGTTGTTCCTTTGGGCAGTTTGTTCCCTGACCACATTGCATTTCCCCGCTCCTTAATGTGCCAGATGCCCGTCTCACTGTTATAAATGTGCCTAACCCAGTCACATCTGTACCCGCTACCCACCAGCGGGCCCAATGATCAATGATCCCCATGCCGCCATAAATGCTCAAATGATTTTTCAAAAGACTAACTGAGAACGTTTTCCGCTTTCCACTTTCACTTTTGTGTCTTTCACACTCTTTCCCAATCACTTTCAGCTTTAAAACCTTTTTACATTCTGTTGCCTGCTTTTCACTCGGTGCCGCTTTATATTCTGTGCCTTTCTCCCACTCCGCTACAGTCACACACGCACACTCCCAAGTTTCTTTCTTACTGCTTTCACAAAACACACTGTGAAGCATCGTGTTGACCAGCGCTCCCTTCAGGATACACAGGGTTGAAGTCAGGGTGTCACCACCTGCCCCTCAGATACCATTGATAATTAGTAAATGCCTGACTCTGCCTGACTCTATGAGTGGGACAGTTTAAGTTATTTCTATAGTCAGTTTCTCTTACTTTCCCCATTTTGTCTCTATGGGTAATCTTTACTGCTCTTTACTGCTCCTCATCTCAGTATTGGTTGGAAATGGGGAGGGCGTGGTGGAAGGATTTTGGAGGATAGATCTATTTCTCACTCTTCTATCAGGGAATTGACAATGGACATATGGAAATAATGTAGCCTGGTTTTCCCTCAAGAGGGTATTCTCTGTGATTTGAATTGGTAGAGGATTAATGGATAGTAACATCAGACTCCTGGCTTTGTTTTAATTATTTCTTCTTCCTTTCCCACCTTGGGCAATTGACTCTTTCCTACCTCCCCCTTGGGTCATTTATGATGTGATTGTAATTAGGTAAAATTAAAACTGGATTAGGGGGTAGGGAATCAGCGTATCCCATGAAGGTGTACGGGTCTTCCTCCAGCTATTTTGTCGTCCTGGGAGAATTTCGCATCTCGCCTGGATTATTCCCACAAAGGCAACCCGGATTCCCCTACCCAGGTGATCCTCCCTCCCTCGTCCACCCCCAGGGTTGGGATCAAAGAGCAATGCCCCTCCTCTTGCCACCTGAATAGACGGTTCTTGGGATGTAAATGGGAAAATACCCCTAGCGTTCTCACAAAACCTTATAGCCCTTCTCGGCAAGTACAGTTAGGAGTGTTACCAAATCTTCCCTACATTGTTCTTCTGTTGGCCTGCCGACCAACAGCTCATCTACATACTGAATGACTGTGCTTTTTACCTGTATGTTTCCTAAATACATTTGTAATACTCTGTTAAAAATACTCAGGGACTCACAGTACACCTGAGGTAATCTTGTGTGTTGAAATCTCTTCCGTTGGTAGGTAAATGCTGTGAGATATTGACAGTCAGGGTGCAACGGGATGGAAAAAAATGCATTTTTAGGATCAATTGCTGTGAGTGCATCACTTCTTTGGGAAGCTTTTAAAGGATGGTACCAGAATTGGGCACTACTGTTAATTTGGCTTCTGCAACATTGTTCAATGGGTGCAAGTCCTGCACCGTCCTCCAACTTGAACCCTTCTCTTTTTTCACAGGGTAAAAAGCTGTGCTACATGGGGATTCTGATCGTTGTATTATGACTTGTTGACATAATGCTACACTAGTGGAATATATCCCTTCATCTGCTTCCCTTGACATGAGGTACTGTCTCACTCAGGGTAAAACAGATCCTGGTTTCAATTGTATTCTAACTGCACCATTCTCTTCAATAATCCTACATTGTGGGAGTTACTAGTCAGAGGACTGGGTACTTTCTCCATATTCGCCTGGAAGTGTGATGGCAATGCCTTAGCAATGAGCATAGCACAAGGTACTTCTCTGTGTTTTATCATTATCTGTCAGGGAATGCACATTTCAAACACAATTTCTCCTGCATCATCGGTATCTACAAACAGTTGTTAGCCAGACACCCCTCTCAGTGGCTGGGTTGGATCAATGCAAAAAACTCTGTGCCATTCCACCCCTTACTCGTCTTTGCAAGACAGACTCACTTTGTCCTTTTTATTGTTATTACAGCTTCTAAATCTAATGTAATACTGGTGTCTTATCCTGGGGAACAGCTGGCCTGAACAAATACACAGTGGGTACATGCAGTGTCTTATCCTTAATCCCATGTACCCATCCTAGCAGGACCTTTACCCTGTGGAGAAAAAAATCCGGATGTAAGGACACTCCTTGTAATGCACTGTCACTGCAAAGTGCTGTGCTACTTCTTCTGCCATTGCGTGATATATGTCTGCTGTTGAGCACACTATACCTTCTCGGGTGAATAAAATGGTCATGTTCAGTTTACTCAGGAGATCCCTGCCCAGAATGGTAACTGGGGTATCTTCAAATACAATAAGGGTGCTGACAATTCCTGTATACCAACAGTGATGGGTAAATCTTCAGTAAAGATAACTGATATAATTGCCCCCAGCGAATCCCTGTACATTGCGACACATCTTCAGATGTTGTCCCTTCTTCCCTAGGGGGAAACGTTTTTCATGGGGATAGGGCAGTTTGTCCACAGTACAATAGTCTCCCTGAGGGTGGTGCAGTGGGGGCCGATCACATGGGAGAGGGATCTCCTTATGGGATGAGGAACAACAGCCCTCATAGAACAAGGTATACTGCATATGGGCCCATCTCTCCTACTTCAACAGAAGCAGGCCCCTAGATACACCTAATCAGCCCACGTGTACTTTTGTGAAGTTAATTCAGCTAACACAATGTATAACAGAAAGCCTCAGGAAAATCAGACTCTCCAGACCTATATTTTTAACACATGTACTGGGAAGAAGAAGATGATAAGGAGTACCAAGATCATTCCGCAAGACTCTGGTTAATATTCTAGTCCTCTGCGGTATCTCATTGGAGCAACGAGATACAAGACAGCTGAGGAAAACCAAAGCTGGGAAAGATGTCCGACCGACGAGTGCTCTCAGGGAAGCCGACCTGGCTACTATGAAGCGGAGAGCAGAGACGCCACCTACTGAGAAGGGAGCAAGAGCGAGCATAGCCCAAGACCTGGGTACTAAAAGACTTGGTTCCCAAATAGATCCCCGGGAGTCTCACAGTGTCCACAGCAATACCAAACAGAGAGGAGACTGTGAGAAGATCACGGAACACTGCTGACAGGCAAATTACATTAAAATAAAGCTGAATGCTACCGGAGCCCCGAGAAGGAGTTCCGTTGCCCATGAGTTGTGAACCAAAAGCAAAGGTGCACAGGCTGGTGGGAAAGGACAGGAGGTCCGGGCAAACCACAGAGAGAATAGAGTGAGAGGGTTAGGAAGCCTGGAAGTCAGAGAGTATCACATGCTGAAACCCTGAGGGAAATACAGAAAGAAAGAGGGACAGTAGTTAACAGTGGGACAATGGCAAGAGAAATCTTAGCTTGGAATTAGAGTGAAACAGCTATCCAAAAGGAGAATTGTGAGTCTGGGACTCACACCCACACATAAAATAGAGCATATGAGGTTTGCAGACCCTGATATGAAGAGACTTAAATACAAAAGAAACACAGCCTTGGCAGGAGAGTGAACCAGGCTGTCAAAACACTGTTTTGTGAATCTGGGACTCACACCCACATTTTACCCAAAGAATACGAGGAGCAGGAACCACAACAGGAAGACTGGGAGACGAGAGACGAAAAAAATACAAGCGTGGCAGGAGAGTGAATAAAGCTATCCATATTTAAAACTGAAGATAGGAGGGTCAAAAAGAAATAGAAAGAATGTCTAAGAGACATCAGGCTTGATAGGAGAGCAAACCAGTGTGTCAAAGGACCCAACAGAGAGTTGAGGGCTCGCACTCACATCTTGACCAAAAGGAGAGGAGGATTAGGGACCCCCGACAGAGAAAGGGGCATACTGAAGGGAACCCATGGCAAGAGAACAATCACACCTAGGTATAACCAGCATAGCAGGTCTGGGACCCTACAGGCAGAGAAAATTAGAGACGTGATATTCCCTTGGACAATATGAGAGAGAAAGAGAGAGACAGAGAGAGAAGGAGAGAGAGAGAGTGTGAGTGAGAGAGATAGAGAGAGAAAGAGAAAGAGAGAGAGAGAGAGAGAGAGAGAGAGATTGATAGAAGGAAACACTAAGTAGGACCATACTTGCCAGGAGAGTACACCAAGTGGGTTTCAGCCAATACCACGAGTCTGGGGTCTTATTTTGTTTAATACAATCAGTAACATTAAGAGCTTTACCTTTGATGAAGGACTTTCATCAACACCTTTTTGAGAAGGAGGTATCTTTGCACTTTAGAGTCTTGCTTTTACTGTTGGGGTCAGAAGTAGGGTTTTTGGACACAATGTTGACTGAGGTTTTATGTTGACTTCCTGACAGTTTCACTAGTTCCCTTGAGGCAGGAACACCCATCTTTGTACATAGGGACTGGGAGGCATTTTCCAACCCTCATTTTTACAATAATACAAGTGCATGGCAACTAGATCCCATGTGGCCGAACCTTCCTTCTGCACCCTTACAGTGTTGATTATTTTATCTGACAAGGGAAACTTTGCATCCCTAATACAGGAGTTTGTTTCTCCTGTGTAAACCATAGTTTTGAATGTTCAATCTCCTATCTTCACTCATACTTCAGGTTCCTCTTCCGGGATGGCAGTGACTGACAGAACTGAGCATGTCAGAGTTCTTTTTGGGCTGTCATGTTGGGGGTAAGCATTTTTGCCTGTAAGTGGAAAGGGATTTCCCCCTAAAACGATGTCTCCAGTGTAAGGCATCACTGTTCCTTGGGGCAGAGTATTTGTTTCCCATGGAGGTGTAGGGGTCTGTGTGGAAGGCTGCTGCACGTTTATTTGTGTGACATTTGGCGCTGTGTTCTGAAACGTGTGTGGCTGAAGTGGCCTTTGGGCATGCATGCAGCCTAGGGCACATGGCATAACTAGGGGCTGCATTTTAAACAATGGATGATAGGTGAGCGCAAATGCTGGTCTGCTGAAATACTTGTGGTGGTCATATGAAAAATAAGCAGTAGACCTGGAGAGACAGAAAGGTGGAGGCGCAACCTTTAGGGGCTGGACCATCCAGTCCAACAACGGTGCCAAGACTCCTAATGTTGCCTACAGCAGAGCCACGTAGGTGAATGTGTAGAGAGTACAAAAGACTGTGGTGGTGGTGTGAACTGTCATGGGTGGACTTAGTGGTCCATCAACAGCATCAAGACTGCTAATAGGAATTGGTCAGGGAGAGAAACAGGGCACAGAAGCAACGTGATAGAAGACGCTGAAATAAAGAGAGTGGCTCTACAACTTCTGGCGAAGCATTGGAGTGTTCCCAGGAAGAAGGTAATGGGAAAAAGTACGAATCTGGGAGGGGGCTGGAAAGACTCAAGACTGTAAATCATGAAGAAATAGTTGAATTAGTGCATCACTTTGTAGCACAATTCTCTGGGCCGTTCCACAAGAGTGTGGTGCTCGAGAGTTGAGAGGGACTCAGGGAACATCTTTGTCATCCAAGCGGAGACAGAATAAACAGAATAAAGAAAGTAAAATGTGTTGTGACTTCCTTGAAGGAACTACATGTTTTGATGATAATTATAAGGAACATTGCGGAACCAGTTTGGACATTGGAGTTATTCGCCTAGCGCCACAAGGTTCCTGTAGAACATCTTGGAACTTTAATGGAACTGTTACTTTGAGAAGACCTGGTGTCTTTTAAACACTTTGTATACAGGAGAAGGGAGTAATTCTCCTGGATCACAATCATAACGCAAACTTTGCAATTTTTTATTATAGTGACAGGGATACTGTAGCAGCTTTTTGACTTGGATGGTATCTTGTGATTTGAACTTTCACAGACTTCCTGATGAGCACCCGAGTTTCATTAGTTTAGGTATGGAGGCAACCCCAATCAGAGTTATGGACAGATAGGTGTATCTTGTTTTGTAAAATAAAAGTATATACCAATCATATATCAATCATCATTACACCATTTGGTCAGTCTCTTCATCTCTTGGCACCACAAATGGTGTCAGGGTGGGATCCTGCCTAACTGACAAAAATGATGTGGACCCTTAGATTTACCAAGTTGACAACTAGAGCCTCCACCCCTACAACATCTAAGTAGTATCCAGGACATAGTGGTTGAGATAGGTCAATGCCAATTGATACGCACAGGCTTAATCTTGTCCCCACCAAAAGCCACGAACATCAGGCTTGTGTCAAATTCTGGCTTGGTCAGTCTCTTCATTCCTGGTTGCCACACCTTTCTCTTGAGACAAGGACACTCTTTCCTCCTCATGGCCCTTTCACTCTAGGGCGGAAGGATCCTGGATCCTTTCTTTACAGGACCATCCCTTTAACTGCAGTGTTGTGTTTTTTCATTCGAATAGAAGATACCCCACATCAATTCAAGATCTCCTCTACTACTTATGAGGTCATCTTTCGCCTTGGTGGGAGAGCCTCACTTCTCTTGTTAATAAAAATGACCCATATAATATCACAATGTTGCCTTCCCTCCTTTTCAAGGGGCTTGCTCTTCTCTTCACTTCCTCATACACACAAAACAACCCTGCTGACCCCCACTTGCTTTTCTCGCAACAGTACACTAACTTTCTATGTGTTCTTCCAAGTTCCTCTGATGCGGTGTCCCTCATTCAAATGCCTATAGAGCCGGGGTGCAGCACCCCGTTCCAGAGATCAGGCATGCCTTCAGAGAACCACGGTTCCTGCCTACCTCCTCTTGATGTGCACACGGACTGGTCGCTGCAGATGGGCGCACCAACCCAGGATAGGCTGTAGGGGAGCTCACAACCTCTCAGGGGATCTGGAAATCACATTGGGGTCACCAACTTTTGTACAGTAGAACCAAAAAACTATTGATAAAAAAAATGATGGGGTCCTTAAGGGATGCACGCTTTGCAAGAAAGACAAGTGTTATTACATGCACATATGTCCGGAGCGTCAATCAGCCCCGTAAAACTGTAAAGTGAAAGATCGATCGACACACCCATGGCTGCCCATTTTGTCAAAATGGCCCTGGTCTTCTTTTTTCGCCATTTCCTGTTGGAAAGGCCTTTTTTGAGATATACTCTGTGCACCAAACCAGGTTTGGTCCCTTTGTTCTTTTTGTCTTTGGTGGAGTTCTCTTCTGAAGCCCGCCTCCAGCTCCAGCATGTCTGGAAGGACAGGAAGCGAGTGAGGTTCCTGAAACCTCCTGTGCTTAGTCTCCTTGGTTACAGGAATGCACCCAAAGGTGATTGGCTGTCTGGCTGTGTGAGTGACAGGACAAAGGAACCAAAGAAGAAACCAAAGAAGAAGCTTTCTGTAACCTCCTGGACCATTGGTTTGCCCGGTAAAGCCCCACTGTATTGCTGAAGCTCCACGTTCTAATTGACTAGAGAAGCCCTGCAATGACAATTTTTCCCCTTGGGTTGGTGGGACCAATCAGTCCCAAGACCAACTCAACTGGAAGCCCTCTATCTGCTGGATGTAATTCATTGCTGCAGCAAGAACTGTGTGCCAGGGGACAGGAACACCAACATTGAGTGCATCGCCTTTAAGCGGGACCCAGCTCTAGGAAGTTCCTCCGAACTCCCTCGAAGTTGGACTAATCAAGCCTGAGCCACCTCAACAGAGTGATGGACCACAGAAGCAAGGGCAGTCCACAAGGTGTCCAAGAACCATGGTGGCGCTATTTGTGAGTCCCTGAAACTGTGAAGTGCCACTGATGTGAACGGTGCCCATTGCTGCCGCCAACCTTTTTGAATCGTAGTGCAGGAGTCCCCAGAAGTCCTCTCTCTTGTCGCCACAACTGAGGACCAGGGGTAGCAGGATCTGCAGGAATTACAACAGGAACAGAAGTCAGCTGAAAACTTTTCTTCAGACTCAAGGTACTATGAACTAAGGGGTACTTGCCAATTGTTTTGTGTAGCTTGCCTGCTCTCAGTTGTGCTTGCATTGGCTGCTTTTTTGCAGAGTTGCTTGTAGCTTTGCCCCTCATAAACCTCCCATCTTGTGGCCCAGCAGTGTTTTTTTTTTACAAAAAAACTCTCTTTAAGAGTGTGCAAGACTTTTGTGCTAATCTTCAAGAAATGCCTCAGCTCCCCTAGACTTTACTCAAATGACATTGGCTGTCCTGGCTCCCTGAAGACTCTTCTTACCCTCTGACTTTGTGTTTAACTGTCCCTCCAAAAAGTCATACATACCTTACTTTTATAGCTGGCAAAGGGTTAACCTACATTGCATTGGGTGATTCTAAATGTTCTTACCTGTTTGAAAAACTCAATAACAATTCTTTTGTTCCCTAACCTTTTCCTTTTTGCCACAACTTCATTATTATCATTTAAATGTGAATAGTGAGAACTATTGAAGTCACCGCAGGATGTAGGAATATCTGTGTGCCATCCTAAAAGGGTATCTACTTATTTTATTGAACTGAAGGGGTGTGTTGTTTTGAAGTATATTCTAAGTGTTTCATATTGCTCACTTTTACAGGACGCTTATTTTAAAACTGACTGTTAAATTAATAAATAATTATTTTATCAAGGAACCTTTAGTATAAGTGTTATTTGAATGCATGTCACTGTGAAACTCTATGTTGCAACCCTACAGCTCACATTTACCCCTCTTGAGATAAACCTGGATGCTCATTCACACTACCAACTTGTGTAGTACAGGCCTATACCAAAGGTTGGGTTACCCATTGCCAAAAGGACAAGGCTAGTGTAGTCTCCCACACAGTTACTACATACAATCTTGACTAACATTAACCTTTAATATAAGATCAACTCATGCGCCAGGCAAGGCCCTATAATAAAAATGTATGTGGATAATCTTGGAAACATTCCTGAGTTTCAGATGTAATTCAAGTATGTCTAAGGAGTCACAATCCTGTACCCCCTAAAGATTTAAATGCAACATACACCAATGTCACCAGCCCCCCCTTGGGTAACCCGTCTTTCCTTGCAATGCTGTAATAGCATAGGTTGCGTACCCTTGCAAATGGGGGGCATCGATGGCCCAGGATTCCTGGAGGCTTACCATCCCATGTCCCCGAATGATATACTGCAAGTCATCGTCGACTAGGTATTTATTCACCCCAATAACATTTCAGGAAAGGACACACACCCAGGTCTTTGATGGTTATGTTGTCCAGGAGGATGCTGGAGGTCCACACACACAGACTCCAGCTCCCTTAGGGACCCTGCTGGGGCCTGTCCCTGGCCAGGGGACCAAACCCAACAGTCCATAGTAGTGGTCCCTCGGTTATTCCGATCAACCTACACTGAAGTGTTTCACTTGTGGGAGCTGGAATAATCGCTTTCCGCCCCGGGGACCCTGTGGCCAGGGGGCCAGCAATGGACAAGCAGGGCCACAGTCAGCTGCCCAAGTACTACAGCCAATTCACCCGCCCTCATAGTCTTGATACCATGGTGGCGGGTCATTTTAATTGTGATGCCAGATCACTCGGGGGTAATGACCCGCTGCTCCATTGTCAGGGTCTCTTGGACCATATTGTGGTCTTTCATCTGGATTTCGACAAGGTCCTTGATTTGCAGACATGCCAATCTTGCCCACGTCACTATATCTCTGTGATCGATTTAAAGGCAACCCATTTTTACCATTGGCCAATGAGTGACCTTATTAATCAGGCTATCCCCCTGTTAATATGTTGCATTTAGTGGCTTAGGGACATTTACAGATAAAAACAAATAGGCAATGGATTGCTTTCATTGACTCACTTGGCTTAGGGTTATCTTTATTTCATGGCCATGGCCATACAGTTGTGGAGGTGGGACTGGGTGAGCTCTCGTATTTACCTGAATGTGCCCTATATTTGTGCCACAGTTACTCTTATGTATCATCCCCTGTTCCCCTCTCCCAACCCCAAGAACCCTGTCTGCCATTGAAGCCTTTACTTCTGTCCACTCCTGAGGTGGCTGTGAGGGTGACACCAGCCTCTCCACTAGAGGTCCCTTTTGAGTTTACTCAATTCTAGTTTAAATTCTTCATTTTCCTTTTGCAACAATGCTACAAGCAATAGTACATGCTTGCAGTCCCCACAGGTGTGCAGCCCTTATCAGTAACTGTATTACCATCTACCTCAATGGTCTGGGATGGGGCGCCAAAAAGCGTGGGTAGGGTAATTGCATTAGGATCTTTCTCCCAATCTCTAAACATCTCAAACCTATTACTAATATGCAGTTTGCGGGGATCAATGGTGCTTTGGGGTACAGCTATGTCTGGTGCGCCTCCATCCCCGCTTCCCAATGCACCCCCTCCACCAAATTCCTGTATAATGTGGGATATTTTTACCCATGCCGATGCACCCCACTCAACCCCTTTGCCAATGGGGAAAGAAACAGACAAAAATGGATGCGCTAACCCCTGTGCGCGCACATATCTTCAAAACTGTGCATGGTTCACAATCACAAAAGGCTGCACACCCCTGCCACACATAGTCAAAGTTGGTGTAAAAACAGAACTCACTGCAGGAGAATGCCGGTGGGTGCTGTTACATGTAACATAATGCTAGGCCACAGAAGTGGGATAAAAACCGAAAATGCCTTTCAAAACGCAGCTTCCCCAACCAATTGCAACCTTCAAAATGCTGTTTTGGCAATAACTTCAGTCATTTTCCAAGTTAACCATTGAAATTAAAAGTGTACTGAAATCACAGATTCTCCAGGTGGCTCAGAGAAAACCTGACCTCACTGACTGACCGCAGCAAAGAAATGTATTTCATGAAAAAGGCAACCCAGCAACATGTATTTCAAGTTCCACAGGGGAAATGTGGCTAAAAGTGGCAACATATAATAATTTCAGCTGTGCAGAAAAAACTCCAAGCAAAGGCTGAATATTTACTTCCAGATTGCAAAAAAATTCCAGCACTCAAGGGCAGAAATGATGCTGAGTAGACGTGTATGCTGCAAAGGAAACTCTGATGTAAAAGACTCAGTTTAAATGTGCTTTTTCTTTGAAGAAGTGCACAATTTACCTGTTTGAAAGCATATTTTGTGAAGGGCTTAATTCCTTTATATATTTTAAATGAAAGATTGGACAGTGCCCACCTGGGAAAGATGACACTTCATGTTGACACTATGCAGCTACCAGGAATGCTTAAGTGATGCTGGAGGGTCTTGTGTATTTAGAACAAAGACCTCATTAGCCATTTGTCTTTGGCTAAGCCAAGGACAAAGGACAGCTGAGGATTGATCCCTTCTGGGGAGGTGCAGGAATCTTCTCCCTACACCCCACCCTGATCAAAGGGATTTGACAGCTGGTGTTTGTTGAAAGGAGAGAAAAAAAACTGCTCAAATCAATTTGTTTTTTAAAACGAATATTTGTGATTAAGTTTTGAAAACCTTTAACTTTGCAACATGCAGGAGGACACATCTAAAAATTGGTAGTTACAGATCTAATGTTATGTTCTTTCTGTGGAGATGTTAGTGAACACTGTACTACATAAGGACCAAAGTTACACCAAAACCCTAATTGTGGCAAACTATTGATGCTACAAATATGAAATTGTATACCCATGTACTAGGGGTAATCGCCCAGATATGTATTGAATTAGAAATTGTTAGGCCAAACCGTTTTGATTAAAATGGACATAATTCCACAGAACGACAAAGACAGCTCTCACAGAGATGGGAATTGGACGTACGGATAACACACAAAATGTATAATGTATGTGTCTGATTTTATTGGGGGCATAATTATAGAAATGTGCATTGGTGCAAAAGTTAAATTGTGGTTCAAATCAATGTGGCAGCTCCTAAATCACATCATAAAGATGACATCTCTTTTCTGACTTTCAACCAGAACAAGGCAAGTGCCTTTGACCACTCAAAGCCGTGGAGGTGTGGTTTGAAATTCTGCCCCTACAATAAACTTTGTGATGTCACTTGGCATGATAAATATAGGAACTTCACCACACATAAAGAGACTGATTCTTGACCCCATCCTGATTTCCACACAGCGTTTTGTTCCTGACTTCTTCATCCTGTCCTGAAATGTTCATCTTGTCCTGAATCCAGACTTCTTTGCGAAAACCAAGGCCCAGCAATTGCTGAACTCTTTTCAGCTAGGCCCTTATTCAACCATCCTAAACTTCAGGAAAGAATAATTTGGATACAATCTGGCTTGCTGCCATCACGCTTGCCTGCTGAAACTCGCCATCACGCTAATCTACTGTGTCCTGTGACCAGAAGGGCCAATCGAATCCAAATCCAGTTGAGGTGCCAGTCCAATTGACCAGAATCGCCCAGCTGACCATGCTGCGAGAGGTGCCCTGCTGCCGTTAGACCCGACCTATGATGACCAGAACCCTGAAAGTCCAATCTTAATTACAGTGGACTGTAAGTATAAACAGGAATCTGAGTAACCCATAGTATATTTGAATGGTCCTATCCCAATCTCAACCTATCCCATCTTTAACTTCAGAACCCTAATATTGTCAGAACCATTCTTGCGCAGATTTTTCTCATTTGTTTCACAAAACCATAAACCCATTCGTGATTTCGATTAAATAAAGTAATTCCATACAAAACGGAAACCAGAGTATCGTACACAAAGTGTTATAATCGGCATTGCGTAAATGTGGAGATTCACGGGTGGCATTCTCTTTTTCTTAGGCATTAATGTAGTTTAAATAAACTCAATCTGTCATTTTTAAAACCGAATTTCTGCTTTTCTCTGTTCTACTTTTTTCAAAAACACCTCTCACAAAAAATGTCATAACTTCTTCAATTTGATAGCTAGAAACGTAATTTTCAACTCTCACTTGAACCTAAGACCCTTAGCTACATCCCCAACTAAAAACCACATTGCGTAACAGTATTTTTGAAGCATTTTTATTAGAAATCGCATAGTGTGCAAAGTGTGTTATGTTGCTCATATTGTAGTACATGTTGGTTAGACTCCGTTCAGTGTTGCTCTTATGGGAATTTTAATCAATTTAAAGATTTCTGCACAGTTTTCATTGTTCACAAAGCCATTTCCAACTGTCAGTTTTTAAGTGTCCAAGTTCCAAAAATGTTTTCTCTTTTGTTTGGGGAGGGAAGATAATATTCCAACACTGTATTCTATTGTTCATTCCTGAATACCTGCTACTTACTTACATCTGTGTAGAATGGCTCATTTGTTAATTGAGAACTTTGCAGGGGGAAATATTAACCTAAGCGCTATCTTTTCACAAACCAAAACTGTTCTTTTCACTGTGTTTTATCTTCTCTGTTGCTGAAAAGTGACTTCAATTGCATTACTTATTTTCTGATTGTATTGTCACCACATTGGTGATTGCTGTCATATATATATATATATATATATATATATATATATATATATATATATATATATATATATGTATATATATAGTAAAACATATGTGCAATTTGAATTTTAAATAAATAAATAAATAATG
This sequence comes from Ambystoma mexicanum, assembly GCF_040938575.1. Classification (NCBI taxonomy): domain Eukaryota; kingdom Metazoa; phylum Chordata; class Amphibia; order Caudata; family Ambystomatidae; genus Ambystoma; species Ambystoma mexicanum. The sequence goes on from NC_090926.1 coordinate 944,649,934, forward strand.
TTACTTACTGATTCCTGGTCCACTGTGACCTGGGGGGTATTTTGAGATGGGTGTGATATGAGTGGTATATCACTCAGAATATTGAACCAATAGACATAATAAATAAGTATTTCATTTGTGCATTACATGCTAGGCGAGATAAGGTCTCCAATAGAATGGTGATTGACCTCAACTGGTACACTAAAAGATGTCCCATACTGCTGGTTGGGGCGGTTAGGAACATTGTAGCCAGGCAACATTTCCCCCACTGCAGTGAGACTCATTTTGGGATTTTACAAGTTGTCCTTAGCTATCTTTCTCATCTCCTCTATGCTGAGCTTGCATTGGGAGGGTTTTTTCTGCCTTGTTCGATTAAGTACACCAACTTCCTTGGTAGACAGGGTAGATACTTCATCACTTATGACCACACAACAATTTGAATCAACTTTCGCTCCTTTGCAGCCCCCTCCTGCCTCCCTTCCGAGAATGAGTGGTCACCTTATTAGGTGGTTTAAGCTCCCTGGAATCATTGTCGTGCAGGAGCCCCGCTATTTCGTTGATCATGACATTGGCCTCATCAATTCAATCAATAAACGTTGACGTTATTTTCCCAGCAGTAAGGTTAGATGGCAGGCTCGCAGCCTTTCCTTTAGACATGATGAAGATTATGGCCTCACACTATATTTAGCAAAGTGCCTAATGCTAATAGTGCCTCTTGCTTAGTGCAAAACCCGCAAAACAGCAAGAATTGCAGTCGCAACACACAAGCCCAATTTAAGCAAATGGGCCTACCGACCACAAAACCTAATGTAATAAAAGTGCTCAGAGCTAGTACAGACACCACAATGCCAATAAAGCCCTATACATAGGGCTGTATCCTGGCTCCGGCCCTTTTTTTAACTTGTATTTATTTGATCGATCTACATGAAGCGGTACATATCAAAGAAGCATGCAAAGTTAAATGGTTCCATGTCATTCCATCGCATGTCTTTTTTTTTTTCGTGCCATTTTTTGCCACTGATTTTTTGCTGCAAAAACTCATCACAATTTTTTTTCTTTTTGAGGGCGGTTACCTCCCAAACCCCCTTCCCACTGATTTGAAATCTAGTCATTAAACACCCAGAAACGTTATATCCCTCTACCCACCCCCCATATTTTTCGATCAGTTGTTTTGCGGCAAAAAATGCAGCGGAAAAAAAAGGGCGATGAATGGACATCGTACCAGTTAAATATGGTGATCTAAAACTAGGGTGGTTAGGTTATGCCGGTTACCCTTTACTTTTGGATTACACCCCTTATGCTCTGCAATCACAACTGGACGCACTGGGCCAGTATACCCTGGAGAATGGCCCAAGTGTTAGCATTGATAAGTCAAAAACTATGGTCTTTTCTCCTGTTGGTAAATTTGTAAGGAATTTTACGTGTAGGCTAAATAAGTGTCAACTTAAGCAGGTGTTGGTTTACAAATATGTCGGTCTGTTGGCTGATGGAAAACTGAATTGGGGAAAACATTGGGACTATGTAAAAAGTAAGGCGATGCAGCAGGCCCATGACCTAAGTACGTGTTTGGGCAAACGGGGAGGCTATTCTTTTAAAACCATCATTGTGTTGTATAAGTCTAAAATAATGACAAGTATGTTATATGGGTCTGAAGTGTGGGCTGTTAATTACTGGAAGTGATGGAAGAAAACAGTTTGTAATGTCTATTTAGAATTGCTCAGTCCATGACTTTAGGCTTCCTTCACCTGGAATTCGTTCTGATGGGGCTGTGTACATTTGTGACACATAAAAGGATAATGTATTGTACAACCTTGTTGGAGCTAGAAGGGCATTTGTTCACTGGTCAACTATTTAATTAATTAACTATTTTTACATGTATAGCAGCGCACGATACCCTCAGGCATCTAGGCGGTAGTTACAGTGCAAGTGCAGTATCACGGTCAATGATGTGTAGGACCAAGCATAATAGTGAGAACTTAAAGGTGATCATTTTATGATTTGAGGTAATGCCTCACCTCATGGTGCCAGGGGCTACATCTGGTGTGCAAATGGACAAAGAAGACAACATTTAAATGCAAAGAGGAAACATTCAAATGCATGCATATTCAAGTAAAGCCTCACCTCATAATTATATAATTGGTTATTTATAACACACTTAATACCCAGTGATTTCTAAGCGCGGACCCGAGGATCGAACCTGTGTTGCTCTGGGTTGTCTTGTTTCCAAAGCCAGTACGTTGCCGCTGAGCTAGCCTCTCGAGATGCTGCAGGAGCTTCAACTGACGCATAAATATGCATAGTGGGAGAGCTGGTGTACACAGGAGGGAGAGGTAAGTATAAGCAGACCTATACAAAATAACAGGACATAGTAAACCCCCATTTGCTGGGGATGTATCATTGCACAATTGGCGAGCAAGTTCAAAGCAGGCAAACTAGAGGGCTGACTGGCATGGTTGAGGCAGTGACAATGTGAGTGTGCAGAGTCATGATGTGAGGATGGGCATGGTTAGACATTTTACTGAAGCTCTGCTGGGCATGATGACACAGCTCCATGTGAAGACACTAGTGGCCAAGCAGAAGGCTCCGAAGTGGGGGCCAAGTGAGGAGCCTCGAGCGTGGAGAACAAAGCTGTAAGCTCCGTAATGGCGGCGGCCATTATAGAATTGAAAATGCCTTTTACGCGTCACAGTTCCTCGCAGAAATTGGGTGTTATGGAGTGACTTTATCATTGTCCTTGGTGAAGAAGTGAACACAGGAGATTGGAGGCTCACACAGCCCATCAGGACAGGGCCAGACATGATTCGATGAAGGCCTTAGTGAGAGGCCTTTGTGCTGGGCCAGCTCTGCATGCCGGTATGAGGACACGGCCCCATTAGTAGACACGAGCAACCAATCAGAAGGCCCAGGAGTGGGGGCCTAGTGAGCAGCCTCAAGGGTGGAGAACGAAGCACTGTGATGGCGGTGGCCATTATGGAATTGCAAATGCTGGTTACAGCTTCGAAGTTCCTAGCAGAACCATAGTGTTGTGGAGGGAGTTTCTCATTGTCCTTTGTGAGGAAGTGAGCACAAAAGAAGATAGGAGGGAAACACAGCCCATCTGGACAGGGCTAGACAGGATTCGTAGAGCGGCCTCTGTGCTGGTCTGGCTCATTAAGGTCCTTTTTAATGCTATATGAAAGGGAAGGTTTTGGTTGCTTAGGGTCGTTGTTCTTTATTTACATAATTCGGCAGTCTGTCATTTTTTTCTGGTTTAGGATTAAATGTAACATTGCTCATTCTTAGGAAATTGTAGGGGTACAACTATCGATCCCACGAACTGATCGATTATGCCGAATATGCAGAGAAACCTATATGGAAACGATATGTTGTTAAAATGTTCACGTGTTTTACCATATGCATACAAACCATTGGAATATGTATGGGAAAAGAGCAATTATGTATTGGTCAGAAGTTTTATGTGATCGTTTTATGGAGGGCATGATTTAAACTCTAATTTATGGTGAAATTGTATAATGTGATTACGTCGATTTTAGATGCATTAATGATGTTTAAAGTGTCATTTTATTGTGTATTTAGGTCATATACAAAGTCAATTTGTGCCTGTAAGTATATTATGCTAAACTAATAAATGAGTACATTCGTTTTTAGCGTGGTCAAATTGTACTTTTACCTCACAAGTACCTTTCCTCCGCACTAAACATTTTGTACATTAGGACCAGAGTGTTGCAAGGTCTGCATGTTTTATCATTGAAAAACACTTCCTGTAGGAGAGGGTACACATGTTGGTAGGAGACACAGGGCCATCGCAGTTCCCCATTGAAGAATATCTCTTAGTTGCATGTGTACCAGAGTGCAATGTACGGTACTGTAATATTCGTTTCAGTTTTTGATTTCCTTTCTAGTCTCGGGCAATCTGGCAATTACTATCCTTGGGCATTTAAAAAGGACATTTCAGCAAAAAAGTGGCAACCAAAGTCGTTTTAGTTTCTCTCTTTGGGTGGCATAGCTGTCTCGCTCTTGGCGCTGAATACGTTTTCCGCGGCTGACCCTAGGTTGTGTGCTGAAGTTATCCAACACGTTTTCCTTTTAAAGTGATTAACTCTATTGCTTTCTTTGTGGCTTTGTTCTATTTTTCCCTTTGAGTGATGAGAGTAGAAAGAGCTGTGTCTTTTGAAGTTGCTTTAAGAAACTGCGAATTGGTTGAATGAGGCACAATTAAAAATCATTCTTAAAGACAACATTTTTCTTGGAAACCAGTAGAGAACCGCGACTCCATCCTCGGTGGAATGGTCTTGTTGTGATTCTCCGCTGGTGCTCGCCCTCTTTGGAGTAAGGCATGGATTTGAATACGTTACAAAGTAAACAAAACCTGGGGTAAGAATACGCAAAGGTCGAAACTCACTGGCCCTCTATTCCCGTCCGTCATCTTATTGTTGGCTACTACGTTGGGAGACACACAATACAAAAAAAATCAACAGAACTGTCTGGCTTTAATTCAAATCAGGCAATGTAACCATCACATTGATATGTCAGGGAGTGGTGAAATGGCCATTCGGGAATTACAGCATTAGAGTGAAATGTTTGCAAGTGTGTTTAACCCAAAGTGAAGATATATATATATTACATGGCCACGGTAGTGGCCATGTAGTTATGGTTAAGTTGCTGTTTCCATAGGAAGAGCACTTTTTGGGCGGCTTATAACTTCGCTCTCCCTGGACGGATCCTCACCAACCTTTGCAAAAAAAGTAGTTGGGTCACTCTGAATTTTTTTGCAAAGTTTGGTGAGGATTCGTCCAGGGATGTCAAAGTTATAGGGGGGGTCCCAAAACTTTTTTTTTCCCATAGACATAATGGGAAAAAACTTTGCTCACGCCTACAGCCCAAACCGCTGGACAGATTTACACCAAATTAGCGGCAGGAGCGGCGGCTTGGTCCTGAAAGCATGCTTTGCTTTATTTGGTGTAAATCCGTCCAGTAGTTTTTAAAAAAATGACAAAAATGTAAGTGAAAAAAATTAGTGATATCTGTGTTCGCTTCGCGGACACACTTCCCTGTTCGCTCTGCGGACAGGACGGTGATTGGGTCAGCAGCTTGCGTGATGTCCGCGGACATCTGACGTGCTCTCTCATTGGATGCGTGGAAGTGTGCAGTGCGTCTGGCTCCAGGGACGCCCGCCATCTTTGTTCCTCGCATGAGAGGCTTTGTATCCCACCTGCACAGTAAGTCCCCAACCCCCGCTCATGCCCGTGTCTGTCTCCTGTTCCTCCCACCCCCGCTCATGTCCGTGTGTCTTTCTCCCTTAAGCCCACCCCCTGCTCATGCCCCGCTCGTGCCCCGCTCGTCTCTCCCAACCGGCCACCCCCCGTCTTGCCCCGTGTGTCTCTCCCCACCCGCCGCCCGCTCATGTCCGTGTGTCTCTCCCCACCCGCCGCCTGCTCATGTCCGTATGTCTCTCCCCAGCCGCCGCCCACCCCCCGCTCATGTCCGTGTGTCTCTCCCCACCCGCCGCCCACCCCCGCTCATGTCCGTATGTCTCTCACCACCTGCCGCCCACCCCCCGCTCATGTCCGTGTGTCTCCCGCCCACCCCCCGCTCATGCCCCGTGTGTCTCTCCCCCTCCCGCCCACCCCCGCTCATGCCCCGTGTGTCTCTCTCCCTCCCACCCCCCGCTCACTCCCCACCCATGCCCCGTGTGTCTCTCCCCCTCCCGCCCACCCCCCGCTCATGCCCCGCGTGTCTCTCCCCTTCCCCCACCTCCCGCTCATGCCTCGTGTGTCTGTCTCCCTACCCCCCACCCCCGCTCTTGCCCCGTGTGTCTGTCTCCCTCCCCCCCACCCCTGCTCTTGCCCCGTGTGTCGGTCCCCCTCCCCCCCACCCCCGCTCTTGCCCCGTGTGTCCTTCCCCCTCCCCCCACCCCCGCTCTTGCCCAATGTGTCTTTCGTCCTCCCGCCCACCCCCGCTCTTGCCCCGTGCGTCTTTCCTCCTCCCGCCCACCCCCGCTCTTGCCCCGCATGTCTTTCCCCCTCCTGCCCATCCCCCGTTCATGCCCCGCGTGTCTTTCCCCCTCCCACCCACCCCCGCTCATGCCCCGTGTCTCTTTCCCCCTACCCCCCACCCCCGCTCATGCCCCGTGTCTCTTTCCCCCTACCCCCCACCCCCGCTCTTGCCCCGTGTCTCTTTCCCCCTTCCCGCCCACCCCCGCTCTTGCCCCGTGTGTCTTTCTCCCTCCCGCCCACCCCCCGTGTGTCTCTCTCCCTCCCCCCACCCCCGCTCATGCCCGTGTCTGTCTCCTGTTCTCTCCACACCCCGCTCATGCCCCATGTCTGTGTCCTGTTCCCCCCGCCCCCCGCTCATGCCCTGTGTCTATCTCCTGTTGCCCCCCACCCCTCCCGCTCATGCCCCGTGTCTGTCTCCTGTTCCCCCCACACGCTCATGCCCCGTGTCTCTCTCTTGTTGCCCCCCACCCCCCCGATTATGCCCCGTGTTTGTCTCCTGTTCTCCCCACCCCCTGCTCATGCCCCGTGTCTTTTTCCTGTTCCTCCCACCCCCCGCTCATGCCCCGTGTCTGTCTCCTGTTGCTCCCCACCCCCCGCTCATGCCCCGTGTCTGTCTCCTGTTGCCCCTCACCCCCCGCTCATGCCCCGTGTCTGTCTCCTGTTGCCCCCAACCACCCACTCATGCCCCGTGTCTGTCTTCTGTTGCCCTCCACCCCCCGCTCCTGCCCCGTGTCTGTCTCTGTTGTTCCCACCACCCCCCACCCATGCCCCGTGTCTGTCTCCTGTTCCCCCACCCCCTGCTCATGCCCCGTGTCTCTCTCCTGTTGCCCCCCACCCCCCCCTCATGCCCCATGTCTGTCTCCTGTACCCCCACCGTCCGCTCATGCCCTGTGTCTGTCTCCTGTTGCCCCCCCGCTCATGCCCCGTGTCTGTCTCCGGTTCCCCCCACCCGCTCATGCCCCGTGTCTGTCTCCTGTTGCCCCCCACCCCCCTCTCATGCCCCGTGTCTGTCTCCTGTTCTCCCCACCCCCCGCTCATGCTCCGTGTCTGTCTCCTGTTCCCCCCCACCCCCTACTCATGCCCCGTGTCTGTCTCCTGTTGCCCTCACCCCCCACTCATGCCCCGTGTCTGTCTCCTGTTGCCCCCCACCCCCCGCTCCTGCCCTGTGTCTCTCTCCTGTTGCCCCCCACCCCCCACTCATGCCCCGTGTCTGTCTCCTGTTGCCCCCCACCCCCTCGCGCATGCCCCGTGTCTGTCTCCTGTTCGCCCCACCCCCCGCTCATGCCCTGTGTCTGTCTCTTCTTGCCCCCCACCCCCCGCTCATGCCCTGTGTCTGTCTCCTGTTCTCCCCACCCCCCGCTCATGCCCCGTGTCTGTCTCCTGTTCCTCCCACCCCCGCTCATGCACTGTGTCTGTCTCTTCTTGCCCCCCACCCCCCGCTCATGCCCTGTGTCTGTCTCCTGTTCTCCCCACCCCCCGCTCATGCCCCGTGTCTGTCTCCTGTTGCCCCCCACCCCCCACTCATGCCCCATGTCTGTCTCTTTTGTTCCCCAAACCCCCAGCTCATGCCCCGTGTCTCTCTCCTGTTGCCCCCCACCCCCTGCTCATGCCCCGTGTCTGTCTCCTGTACCCCCCCGCTCATGCTCGTGTCTGTCTCCTGTAACCCCCCACCCCCCCGCTCATGCCCCATGTCTGTCTCCTGTTGCCCCCCCTGCTCATGCCCCGTGTCTGTCTCCTGTACCTCCCCACCCCCGCTCATGTCCTGTTTCTGTCTCCTGTACCCCCCCACCCCCCGCTCATGCCCCATGTCTGTTTCCTGTTGCCCCCCCTGCTCATGCCCCGTGTCTGTCTCCTGTTCCCCCCACCCGCTCATGTCCCGTGTCTCTCTCCTGTTGCCCCCCACCCCCCGCTCATGCCCCGTGTCTGTCTCCTGTGCCCCCCCCACCCCCCCGCTCATGCCCTGTGTCTCTCTTCTGTTGCCCCCCACCCCCTGCTCATGCCCCGTGTCTGTCTCCTATACCCCCTCCCACCCCCCGCTCATGCCCCATGTCTCTCTCCTGTTGCCCCCCACTACCCCGCTCATGCCCCGTGTCTGTCTTCTGTACCCCCCACCCCCCGCTCATGCCCCGTGTCTCACTCCTGTTCCCCCCACACCCCGCTCATGCCCCATGTCTGTCTCCACTTGCTCCCACCCATGCCCCGTGTCTGTCTCCTGTACCCCCCCACTCCGCGCTCATGCCCGTGTCTCTCTTCTGTTGCCCCCACACCCCCGCTCATGCCCCGTGTCTGTCTCCTGTTGCCCCCCACCCCCTCGCGCATGCCCCGTGTCTGTCTCCTGTTCTCCCCACCCCCCGCTCATGCCCCGTGTCTGTCTCCTGTTCCTCCCACCCCCGCTCATGCCCTGTGTCTGTCTCTTCTTGCCCCCCACCCCCCGCTCATGCCCTGTGTCTGTCTCCTGTTCTCCCCACCCCCCGCTCATGCCCCGTGTCTGTCTCCTGTTCCTCCCCACCCCCAGCTCATGCCCCGTGTCTGTCTCCTGTTGCCCCCACCCCCCGCTCATGCCCCGTGTCTGTCTCCTGTTGCCCCCCACCCTCCGCTCATGCCCCGTGTCTGTCTCCTGTTGCCCCCCACCCCCCGCTCATGCCCTGTGTCTGTCTCCTGTTGCCCCCCACCCCCTGCTCATGCCCCGTGTCTGTCTCTGTTGTTCCCCCCACCCCGCTCATGCCCTGTGTCTGTCTACTGTTCCCGCCACCCCCCGCTCATGCCCCGTGTCTCTCTCCTGTTGCCCCCCACCCCCCGCTCATGCCCCGTGTCTGTCTCCTGTACCCCCCACCCCCGCTCTTGCCCCGTGTGTCTTTCCCCCTCCTGCCCACCCCCACTCTTGCCCCGTGTGTCTTTCCCCCTCCCGCCCACCCCCGCTCTTGGCCCGTGTGTCTTTCCCCCACCCGCCCACCCCCGCTCTTGGCCCATGTCTCTTTCCCCCTCCCGCCCACCCCTGCTCTTGCCCCGTGTCTCTTTCCCCCTCCCGCCTACCCCTGCTCTTGCCCCTTGTCTCCTGTTCTCCCCACCCCCCGCTCACCCCCGCTCTTGCCCTGTGTGTTTTTCCCCCTCCCGCCCACCCCCACTCTTGCCCCGTTTGTCTTTCCCCCTCCCGCCCACCCCCGCTCTTGCCCCATGTCTCTCCCCCCGCCCACCCCCGCTCTTGCCCCGTGTGTCTTTCCCCCTCCCGCCCACCCCTGCTCTTGGCCCGTGTCTCTTTCCCCCTCCCGCCCACCCCTGCTCTTGCCCCGTGTGTCTTTCCCCCTCCCGCCCACCCCCGCTCTTGCCCCGTGTGTCTTTCCCCCTCCCGCCCACCCCCGCTCTTGCCCTGTGTGTCTTTCCCCTTCCCGCCCACCCCCGCTCTTGCCCCGTGTGTCTTTCCCCCTCCCGCCCACCCCCACTCTTGCCCCGTTTGTCTTTCCCCCTCCCGCCCACCCCCGCTCTTGCCCCATGTCTCTCCCCCCCGCCCACCCCCGCTCTTGCCCCGTGTGCCTTTCCCCCTCCCGCCCACCCCTGCTCTTGGCCCGTGTCTCTTTCCCCCTCCCGCCCACCCCCGCTCTTGCCCCGTGTCTCTTTCCCCCTCCTGCCCACCCCCGCTCTTGCCCCGTGTCTCTTTCCCCCTCCCGCCCACCCCCGCTCTTGCCCCGTGTCTCTTTCCCCCTCCCGCCCACCCCCGCTCTTGCCCCATGTCTCTTTCCACCTCCCGCCCACCCCCGCTCTTGCCCCGTGTCTCATTCCCCCTCCCGCCCACCCCCGCTCTTGCCCCGTGTCTTTCCCCCTCCCTCCCACCCCCGCTCTTGCCCCCTCCCGCCCACCCCTGCTCTTGCCCCATGTCTTCCCCCCTCCCGCCCACCCCCGCTCTTGCCCCGTGTCATCCCCCATCCCGCCCACCCCCGCTCTTGCCCCTTGTGTCTCTCCCCCTCCCGCCCACCCCCGCTCTTGCCCCGTGTGACTTTCCCCCTCCCACCCACCCGGGCTCTTGCCCCTTGTCTCTTTCCCCCTCCCGCCCACCCCCGCTCTTGCCCCGTGTGTCTCTCCCCTTCCCTCACCCCCCGCTCATGCCCCATGACTGTCTTCTGTTCCCCCGCTCATGCCCTGTGTCTGTCTCCTGTTCTCTCCGCACGCCACTCATGCCCCATGTCTGTGTCCTGTTCCCCCCACCCCCCGCTCATGCCCAGTGTCTATCTCCTGTTGCCCCCCACCGTCCCGCTCATGCCCCGTGTCTGTCTCCTGATCCCCCCACCCGCTCATGCCCTGTGTCTGTCTCCTGTTCTCTCCACACCCCACTCATGCCCCATGTCTGTGTCATGTTACCCCCACCCCCCGCTCATGCCCAGTGTCTATCTCCTGTTGTCCCCCACCCTCCCGCTCATGCCCCGTGTCTGTCTCCTGATCCCCCCACCCGCTCATGCCCCGTGTCTGTCTCCTGTTCCCCCCACCCGCTCATGCCCCGTGTCTGTCTCCTGTTCCCCCCACACGCTCATGCCCTGTGTCTCTCTCTTGTTGCCCCCCACCCCCTGCTCATGCCCGTGTCTGTCTCCTGTTCCCCCCACCCCTCGCTCATGCCCCGTGTTTGTCTCCTGTTCTCCCCACCCCCTGCTCATGCCCCGTGTCTTTTTCCTGTTCCTCCCACCCCCCGCTCATGCCTGTGTCTGTCTCCTGTTCCCCCCACCCCTTGCTCATTCCCCGTGTCTGTCTCCTGTCGCCCCTCACCCCCGCTCATGCCCTGTGTCTCTCCTGTTGACCCCACCCCCCGCTCATGCCCCGTGTCTGTCTCCTGTTGCCCCCCATCCCCCGCTCATGCCCCGTGTCTGTCTCCTATTGCCCCCCACCCCCCGCTCATGCCCCGTGTCTGTCTCCTGTTGCCCCTCACCCCCCGCTCATGCCCCGTGTCTGTCTCCTGTTGCCACCCACCACCCGCTCATGCCCCGTGTCTGTCTCCTGTTGCCCTCCACCCCCCGCTCCTGCCCCGTGTCTGTCTCTGTTGTTACCCCCCACCCCCCGCTCATGCCCCGTGTCTGTCTCCTGTTCCCCCCACCCCCCGCTCATGCCCCGTGTCTCTCTCCTGGTTCCCCCCACCCCCCGCTCATGCCCCGTGTCTGTCTCCGGTTCCCTCCACCCACTCATGTCCCGTGTCTCTCTCCTGTTGCCCCCCACCCCCTGCTCATGCCCCGTGTCTGTCTCCTGTTGCCCCCCACCCCCTCTCATGCCCCGTGTCTGTCTCCTGTTCTCCCCACCCCCCGTTCATGCTCCGTGTCTGTCTCCTGTTCCCCCCCACCCCCTGCTCATGCCCCGTGTCTGTCTCCTGTTGCCCTCACCCCCCGCTCATGCCCCGTGTCTGTCTCCTGTTGCCCCCCGCTCCTGCCCTGTGTCTCTCTCCTTTTGCCCCCCACCCCCCGCTCATGCCCCGTGTCTGTCTCTTTTGTTACCCCCACACCCCGCTCATGCCCTGTGTCTGTCTCCTGTTCCCCCCACCCCCCGCTCATGCCCCGTGTCTCTCTCCTGTTGCCCCCCACCCCCTGCTCATGCCCCGTGTCTGTCTCCTGTACCCCCCCTCCCCCCGCTCATGCTCGTGTCTGTCTCCTGTACCCCCCACCCCCCGCTCATGCCCCATGTCTGTCTCCTGTTGCCCTCCACCCCCGCTCATGCCCCGTGTCTGTCTCCTGTTGCCCCCCACCCTCCGCTCTTGCCCCGTGTCTCTTTCCCCCTCCCACCCACCCCCGCTCTTGCCCCATGTCTCTTTCCCCCTGCCGCCCACCCCCGCTCTTGCTTCGTGTCTCTTTCCCCCTCCCGCCCACCCCCGCTCTTGCCCTGTGTTTCTTTACCCCTCGGCCCACCCCCGCTCTTGCCCCATGTCTCTTCCCCCTCCCGCCCACCCCCGCTCTTGCCCCGTGTCTCTTTCCCCCTCCCGCCCACCCCCGCTCTTGCCCCTTGTCTCTTTTCCCCTCCCGCCCACCCCCGCTCTTGCCCCGTGTCTTTTTGCCCCTCCCGCCCACCCCCGCTCTTGCCCCGTGTCTCTTTCCCCCTCCCGCCCACCCCCACTCTTGCCCCGTGTCTCTTTCCCCCTCCCGCCCACCCCCGCTCTTGACCCGTGTCTTTCCCCCTCCCTCCCACCCCTGCTCTTGCCCCGTGTCTTTCCCCCTCCCTCCCACCCCCGCTCTTGCCCCGTGTCTTCCCCCTCCCGCCCACCCCTGCTCTTGCCCCGTGTCTTCCCCCCTCCCGCCCACCCCCACTCTTGCCCCGTGTCTTTCCCCCTCCCGCCCACCCCGCTCTTGCCCCGTGTCTTTCCCCCTCCCTCCCACCCCTGCTCTTGCCCCGTGTGTCTTTCCCCCTCCCGCCCACCCCTGCTCTTGCCCCGTGTCTTTCCCCCTCCCTCCCACCCCCGCTCTTGCCCCGTGTCTTCCCCCTCCCGCCCACCCCCGCTCTTGCCCCGTGTCTTCCCCCCTCCCAGCCACCCCCGCTCTTGCCCCGTGTCTTCCCCCCTCCCGCCCACCCCCACTCTTGCCCTGTGTCTTTCCCCCTCCCGCCCACCCCCGCTATTGCCCTGTGTCTTTCCCCCTCCCTCCCACCCCCGCTCTTGCCCCGTGTGTCTTTCCCCCTCCCGCCCACCCCAGCTCTTGCCTTGTGTGTCTTTCAGCCTCCCGCCCACCCCCGCTCTTGCCCCGTGTGTATTTCCCCCTCCCGCCCACCCCCACTCTTGCCCCGTTTGTCTTTCCCCCTCCCGCCCACCCCCGCTCTTGCCCCGTGTCTCTCCCCCTACCCACCCTCGCTCTTGCCCCGTGTCTCTTTCCCCCTCCCGCCCACCCCCGCTTTTGCCCACTCCCGCCCACCCCCGCTCTTGCCCCATGTGTCTTTCCCCCTCTCGCCCACCCCCGCTCTTGCCCCGTGTGTCTTTCCCCCTCCCGCCCATCCCCCACCCTCCGCTCTTGCCCCGTGTGTCTTTCCCTCTCCCGCCCATCCCCGCTCTTGCCCCGTGTGTCTTTCCCCCTCCCGCCCACCCCCACTCTTGCCCCGTTTGTCTTTCCCCCTCCCGCCCACCCCCGCTCTTGCCCCATGTCCCTCCCCCCCGCCCATCCCCGCTTTTGCCCCGTGTGTCTTTCCCCCTCCCGCCCACCCCCGATTCTGGCCAGTGTCTCTTTCCACCTCCCGCCCACCCCTGCTCTTGCCCCGTGTCTCTTTCCCCCTACCGCCCACCCCCGCTCTTGCCCCGTGTCTCTTTCCCCCTATCGCCCACCCCCGCTCTTGCCCCGTGTGTCTTTCCCCCTCCCGCCCACCCCCGCTCTTGCCCCGTGTCTCTTTCCCCCTCCCGCCCACCCCCGCTCTTGCCCCGTGTCTCTTTCCCCCTCCCGCCCACCCCCGCTCTTGCCCCGTGTCTCTTTCCCCCTCCCGCCCACCTCCGCTCTTTCCCCGTGTCTTTCCCCCTCCCTCCCACCCCCGCTCTTGCCCCCTCCCGCCCACCCCCGCTCTTGCCCCGTGTCTTCCCCCCTCCTGCGAACCCCCGCTCTTTCCCCTTGTGTCTCTCCCCCTCCCGCCCACCCCCGCTCTAGCCCCGTGTGTCTTTCCCCCTCCTGCCCACTCCTGCTCTTGACCCGTGTGTCTTTCCCCCTCCTGCCCACCCCCGCTCTTTCCCCGTGTGTCTCTCCCCTTCCCCCACCCCCCGCTCATGCCCCATGTCTGTCTTCTGTTCCCCCCGCTCATGCCCCGCGTCTGTCTCCTGTTCTCTCCACACCCCGCTCATGCCCCATGTCTGTGTCCTGTTCCCCCCACCCCCCGCTCAGGCCCCGTGTCTATCTCCTGTTGCCCCCCACCCCCGCTCATGCCCCGTGTCTGTCTCCTGTTGCCCCCCACCCCCACTCTTGCCCCGTGTCTCTTTCCCCCTCCCGCCCACCCCCGCTCTTGCCCCGTGTCTCTTTCCCCCTCCCTCCCACCCCCGCTCTTGCCCCGTGTCTCTTTCCCCCTCCCGCCCACAACCGCTCTTGCCCCGTGTCTCTTGCACCCTCCCGCCCACCCCAGCTCTAGCCTTGTGTGTCTTTCAGCCTCCCGCCCACCCCCGCTCTTGCCCGTGTGTCTTTCCCCCTCCCGCCCACCCCCACTCTTGCCCCGTTTGTCTTTCCCCCTCCCGCCCACCCCCGCTCTTGCCCCGTGTCTCTCACCCTACCCACCCTCGCTCTTGCCCTGTGTGTCTTTCCCCCTCCTGCTCACCCCCTCTCTTTGCCCGTGTCTCTTTCCCCCTCCCGCCCATCCCTGCTCTTGCCCCGTGTCTCTTTCCCCCTCCCGCCCACCCCCGCTCTTGCCCCGTGTCTCTTTCCCCCTCCCACCCACCCCCGCTCTTGCCCCGTGTCTCTTTCCCCCTCCCGCCCACCCCCGCTCTTGCCCCGTGTCTCTTTCCCCCTCCCGCCCACCTCCGCTCTTTCCCCGTGTCTTTCCCCCTCCCTCCCACCCCCGCTCTTGCCCCCTCCCGCCCACCCCCGCTCTTGCCCCGTGTCTTCCCCCCTCCTGCGAACCCCCGCTCTTTCCCCTTGTGTCTCTGCCCCTCCCGCCCACCCCCGCTCTAGCCCCGTGTGTCTTTCCCCCTCCTGCCCACTCCTGCTCTTGACCCATGTGTCTTTCCCCCTCCTGCCCACCCCCGCTCTTGCCCCGTGTGTCTCTCCCCTTCCCCCACCCCCCGCTCATGCCCCATGTCTGTCTTCTGTTCCCCCCGCTCATGCCCCGCGTCTGTCTCCTGTTCTCTCCACACCCCGCTCATGCCCCATGTCTGTGTCCTGTTCCCCCCACCCCCCGCTCAGGCCCCGTGTCTATCTCCTGTTGCCCCCCACCCCCGCTCATGCCCCGTGTCTGTCTCCTGTTGCCCCCCACCCCCACTCTTGCCCCGTGTCTCTTTCCCCCTCCCGCCCACCCCCGCTCTTGCCCCGTGTCTCTTTCCCCCTCCCGCCCACCCCCGCTCTTGCCCCGTGTCTCTTTCCCCCTCCCGCCCACCCCCGCTCTTGCCCCGTGTCTCTTGCCCCCTCCCGCCCACCCCAGCTCTTGCCTTGTGTGTCTTTCAGCCTCCCGCCCACCCCCGCTCTTGCCCGTGTGTCTTTCCCCCTCCCGCCCACCCCCACTCTTGCCCCGTTTGTCTTTCCCCCTCCCGCCCACCCCCGCTCTTGCCCCGTGTCTCTCACCCTACCCACCCTCGCTCTTGCCCCGTGTGTCTTTCCCCCTCCTGCTCACCCCCTCTCTTTGCCCGTGTCTCTTTCCCCCTCCCGCCCATCCCTGCTCTTGCCCCGTGTCTCTTTCCCCCTCCCGCCCACCCCCGCTCTTGCCCCGTGTCTCTTTCCCCCTCCCGCCCACCCCCGCTCTTGCCCCGTGTCTCTTTCCCCCTCCCGCCCACCCACGCTTTTGCCCACTCCCGCCCACCCCCGCTCTTGCCCCATGTGTCTTTCCCCCTCTCGCCCACCCCCGCTCTTGCCCCGTGTGTCTTTCCCCCTCCCGCCCATCGCCCATCCCCGCTCTTGCCCCGTGTGTCTTTCCCTCTCCCGCCCATCCCCGCTCTTGCCCCGTGTGTCTTTCTCCCTCCTGCCCACCCCCACTCTTGCCCCGTTTGTCTTTCCCCCTCCCGCCCACCCCCGCTCTTGCCCCATGTCCCTCCCCCCGCCCATCCCCGATTTTGCCCCGTGTGTCTTTCCCCCTCCCGCCCACCCCCGATTCTGGCCCGTGTCTCTTTCCACCTCCCGCCCACCCCTGCTCTTGCCCCGTGTCTCTTTCCCCCTACCGCCCACCCCCGCTCTTGCCCCGTGTCTCTTTCCCCCTATCGCCCACCCCCGCTCTTGCCCCGTGTCTCTTTCCCCCTCCCGCCCACCCCCGCTCTTGCCCCGTGTCTCTTTCCCCCTCCTGCCCACCCCCGCTCTTGCCCCGTGTCTCTTTCCCCCTCCCGCCCACCCCCGCTCTTGCCCCGTGTCTCTTTCCCCCTCCCGCCCACCTCCGCTCTTTCCCCGTGTCTTTCCCCCTCCCTCCCACCCCCGCTCTTGCCCCGTGTCTCTTTCCCCCTCCTGCCCACCCCCGCTCTTGCCCCGTGTCTCTTTCCCCCTCCCGCCCACCCCCGCTCTTGCCCCGTGTCTCTTTCCCCCTCCCGCCCACCTCCGCTCTTTCCCCGTGTCTTTCCCCCTCCCTCCCACCCCCGCTCTTGCCCCCTCCCGCCCACCCCCGCTCTTGCCCCGTGTCTTCCCCCCTCCTGCGAACCCCCGCTCTTTCCCCTTGTGTCTCTCCCCCTCCCGCCCACCCCCGCTCTAGCCCCGTGTGTCTTTCCCCCTCCTGCCCGCTCCTGCTCTTGACCCGTGTGTCTTTCCCCCTCCTGCCCACCCCCGCTCTTGCCCCGTGTGTCTCTCCCCTTCCCCCACCCCCCGCTCATGCCCCATGTCTGTCTTCTGTTCCCCCCGCTCATGCCCCGCGTCTGTCTCCTGTTCTCTCCACACCCCGCTCATTCCCCATGTCTGTGTCCTGTTCCCCCCACCCCCCGCTCAGGCCCCGTGTCTATCTCCTGTTGCCCCCCACCCCCGCTCATGCCCCGTGTCTGTCTCCTGTTGCCCCCCACCCCCGCTCTTGCCCCGTGTCTCTTTCCCCCTCCCGCCCACCCCCGCTCTTGCCCCGTGTCTGTTTCCCCCTCCCGCCCACCCCCGCTCTTGCCCCGTGTCTCTTTCCCCCTCCCGCCCACCCCCGCTCTTGCCCCGTGTCTCTTTCCCCCTCCCGCCCACCCCCGCTCTTGCCCCGTGTCTCTTTCCCCCTCCCGCCCACCCCCGCTCTTGCCCCGTGTCTCTTCCCCCTCCCGCCCACCCCCGCTCTTGCCCCGTGTCTCTTTCCCCCTCCCGCCCACCCCCACTCTTGCCCCTTGTCTCTTTCCCCCTCCCGCCAACCCCCGCTCTTGCCCCGTGTCTCTTTGCCCCTCCCGCCCACCCCCGCTCTTGCCCAGTGTCTCTTTCCCCCTCCCACCCACCCCCGCTCTTGCCCCGTGTCTCTTTCCCCCTCCCGCCCACCCCCGCTCTTGCCCCGTGTCTCTTTCCCCCTCCCGCCCACCCCCGCTCTTGCCCCGTGTCTCTTTCCCCCTCCCGCCCACCCCCGCTCTTGCCCCGTGTCTCTTTCCCCCTCCCGCCCACCCCCGCTTTTGCCCACTCCCGCCCACCCCCGCTTTTGCCCACTCCCGCCCACCCCCGCTCTTGCCCCATGTGTCTTTCCCCCTCTCGCCCACCCCCGCTCTTGCCCCGTGTGTCTTTCCCCCTCCCGCCCATCGCCCATCCCCGCTCTTGCCCCGTGTGTCTTTCCCTCTCCCGCCCATCCCCGCTCTTGCCCCGTGTGTCTTTCCCCCTCCCGCCCACCCCCACTCTTGCCCCGTTTGTCTCTCCCCCCCGCCCATCCCCGATTTTGCCCCGTGTGTCTTTCCCCCTCCCGCCCACCCCCGATTCTGGCCCGTGTTTCTTTCCACCTCCCGCCCACCCCTGCTCTTGCCCCGTGTCTCTTTCCCCCTACCGCCCACCCCCGCTCTTGCCCCGTGTCTCTTTCCCCCTATCGCCCACCCCCGCTCTTGCCCCGTGTCTCTTTCCCCCTCCCGCCCACCCCCGCTCTTGCCCCGTGTCTCTTTCCCCCTCCCGCCCACCCCCGCTCTTGCCCCGTGTCTCTTTCCCCCTCCCGCCCACCCCCGCTCTTGCCCCGTGTCTCTTTCCCCCTCCCGCCCACCTCCGCTCTTTCCCCGTGTCTTTCCCCCTCCCTCCCACCCCCGCTCTTGCCCCCTCCCGCCCACCCCCGCTCTTGCCCCGTGTCTTCCCCCCTCCTGCGAACCCCCGCTCTTTCCCCTTGTGTCTCTCTCCCTCCCGCCCACCCCCGCTCTAGCCCCGTGTGTCTTTCCCCCTCCTGCCCACTCCTGCTCTTGACCCGTGTGTCTTTCCCCCTCCTGCCCACCCCCGCTCTTGCCCTGTGTGTCTCTCCCCTTCCCCCACCCCCCGCTCATGCCCCATGTCTGTCTTCTGTTCCCCCCGCTCATGCCCCGCGTCTGTCTCCTGTTCTCTCCACACCCCGCTCATGCCCCATGTCTGTGTCCTGTTCCCCCCACCCCCCGCTCAGGCCCCGTGTCTATCTCCTGTTGCCCCCCACCCCCGCTCATGCCCCGTGTCTGTCTCCTGTTGCCCCCCACCCCCGCTCTTGCCCCGTGTCTCTTTCCCCCTCCCGCCCACCCTCGCTCTTGCCCCGTGTCTCTTTCCCCCTCCCGCCCACCCCCGCTCTTGCCCCGTGTCTCTTTCCCCCTCCCGCCCACCCCCGCTCTTGCCCTGTGTCTCTTTCCCCCTCCCGCCCAACCCCGCGTCTCTTTCCCCCTCCAGCCCACCCCCACTCTTGCCCCGTGTCTCTTTCCCCCTCCCGCCCACCCCCGCTCTTGCCCCGTGTCTCTTTCCCCCTCCCGCCCACCCCCGCTCTTGCCCCGTGTCTCTTCCCCCTCCCGCCCACCCCCGCTCTTGCCCCGTGTCTCTTTCCCCCTCCCGCCCACCCCCACTCTTGCCCCTTGTCTCTTTCCCCCTCCCGCCCACCCCCGCTCTTGCCCCGTGTCTCTTTGCCCCTCCCGCCCACCCCCGCTCTTGCCCAGTGTCTCTTTCCCCCTCCCACCCACCCCCGCTCTTGCTCCGTGTCTCTTTCCCCCTCCCGCCCACCCCCACTCTTGCCCCGTGTCTCTTTCCCCCTCCCGCCCATCCCCGCTCTTGCCCTGTGTCTTTCCCCCTCCCTCCCACCCCCGCTCTTGCCCCGTGTCTTTCCCCCTCCCTCCCACCCCCGCTCTCGCCCCGTGTCTTTCACCCTCCTGCCCACCCCCGCTCTTGCCCCGTGTCTTCCCCCCTCCCGCCCACCCCCGCTCTTGCGACGTGTCTTTCCCCCTCCCGCCCACCCCCGCTCTTGCCCCGTGTCTTTCCCACTCCCTCCCACCCCCGCTCTTGCCCCGTGTGTCTTTACCCCCTCCCGCCCACCCCCGCTCTTGCCCCGTGTGCCTTTCCTCCTCCCGCCCACCCCTGCTCTTGCCCCGTGTGTCTTTCCCCCTCCCGCCCACCCCCACTCTTGCCCCGTTTGTCTTTCCCCCTCCCGTCCATCCCCGCTCTTGCCCCGTGTCTCTCCCCCCCGCCCACCCCCGCTCTTGCCCCGTGTGTCTTTCCCCCTCCCGCCCACCCCCGCTCTTGGCCCGTGTCGTTTTCCCCCTCCCGCCCACCACTGCTCTTGCCCCGTGTCTCTTTCCCCCTCCCGCCCACCCCCGCTCTTGCCCCGTGTCTCTTTCCCCCTCCCTCCCACCCCCGCTCTTGCCCCCTCCCGCCCATCCCCGCTCTTGCCCCGTGTGTCTTTCCCCCTCCTGCCCACCCCCGCTCTTGCCCCGTGTGTCTTTCCCCCTCCCGCCCACCCCCGCTCTTGCCCCGTGTGTCTTTCCACCTCCCGCCCACCCCCGCTCTTGCCCCGTTTGTCTTTCCCCCTCCTGCCCACCCCCGCTCTTGCCCCATGTCTCTCCCCCCCGGCCACCCCCGCTCTTGCCCCGTGTGTCTTTCCCCCTCCCGCCCACCCCCGCTCTTGGCCCGTGTCTCTTTCCCCCTTACTCCCACCCCTGCTCTTGCCCCGTGTCTCTTTCCCCCTCCCGCCCACCCCCGCTCTTGCCCCGTGTCTCTTTCCCCCTCCCGCCCACCCCCGCGCTTGCCCCGTGTCTCTTTCCCCCTCACGCCCACCCCCGCTCTTGCCCCATGTCTCTTCCCCCTCCCGCCCACCCCCGCTCTTGCCCCGTGTCTCTTCCCCCCTCCCGCCCACCCCCGCTCTTGCCCCGTGTCTCTTTCCACCTCCCGCCCACTCCCGCTCTTGCCCCGTGTCTCTTTCCCCCTCCCGCCCACCCCCGCTCTTGCCCCGTGTCTTTCCCCCTCCCTCCCACCCCCTCTCTTGCCCCCTCCTGCCCACCCCCGCTCTTGCCCCGCGTCTTCCCCCCTCCTGCCCACCCCCGCTCTTGCCCCGTGTCTTCCCCCCTCCCACCCACCCCCGCTCTTGCCCCTTGTTTCTCTCCCCCTCCCACCCACCCCCGCTCTTGCCCCGTGTGTCTTTCCCCCTCCCGCCCACCCCCGCTCTTGCCCCATGTGTCTTTCCCCCTCCCGCCCACCCCCGCTCTTGCCCCGTGTGTCTCTCCCCTTCCCCCACCCCCCACTCATGCCCCATGTCTGTCTTCTGTTCCCCCCGCTCATGCCCCGTGTCTGTCTCCTGTTCTCTCCACACCCCGCTCATGCCCCATGTCTGTGTCCAGTTCCTCCCACCCCCGCTCATGCCCCGTGTCTATCTCCTGTTGCCCCCCACCCTCCCGATCATGCCCCGTGTCTGTCTCCTGTTCCCCCCACCCGCTC
This sequence comes from Ambystoma mexicanum, assembly GCF_040938575.1. Lineage (NCBI taxonomy): Eukaryota > Metazoa > Chordata > Amphibia > Caudata > Ambystomatidae > Ambystoma > Ambystoma mexicanum. Next base: position 944,670,320 of record NC_090926.1, read on the forward strand.
ATGCCCCGTGTCTGTCTCCTGTTCCCCCACCCGCTCATGCCCCGTGTCTGTCTCCTGTATCCCCCACACACTCATGCCCGTGTCTCTCTCTTGTTGCCCCCCATCCCCCCTGCTCATGCCCCGTGTTTGTCTCCTGTTCTCCCCACCCCCTGCTCATGCCCCGTGTCTTTTTCCTGTTCCTCCCACCCCCCGCTCATGCCCTTGTCTGTCTCCTGTTCCCCCCACCCCTCGCTCATGCCCCATGTCTGTCTCCTGTTCCCCCCACCCCCCGCTCATTCCCTGTGTCTGTCTCCTGTTGCCCCTCACCCCCGCTCATGCCCCGTGTCTCTCCTGATGCCCCCACCCCCCGCTCATGCCCCGTGTCTGTCTCCTGTTGCCCTCCACCCCCCGCTCATGCCCCGTGTCTGTCTCTGTTGTTCCCCCCACCCCCCGCTCATGCCCCGTGTCTGTCTCCTGTTCCACCCACCCCCCGCTCATGCCCCGTGTATTTCTCCTGTTGCCCCCCACCCCCTGCTCATGCCCCATGTCTGTCTCCTGTACCCCCCACCGCCCGCTCATGCCCCGTGTCTGTCTCCTGTTGCCCCCCCGCTCATGCCCCGTGTCTGTCTCCGGTTCCCCCCACCCACTCATGTCCCGTGTCTCTCTCCTGTTGCCCCCACCCCTCGCTCATGCCCCGTGTCTGTCTCCTGTTGCCCCCCAACCCCCTCTCATGCCCCGTGTCTGTCTCCTGTTCTCCCCACCCCCCGCTCATGCTCCGTGTCTGTCTCCTGTTCCCCCCCACCCCCTGCCCCATGTCTGTCTCCTGTTGCCCTCACCCCCCGCTCATGCCCCGTGTCTGTCTCCTGTTGCCCCCCGCTCTTGCCCTGTGTCTCTCTCCTGTTGCCCCCCACCCCCTGCTCATGCCCCGTGTCTGTCTCTTTTGTTCCCCCCACCCCCCGCTCATGCCCTGTGTCTTTCTCCTGATCCCCCCACCCCCTGCTCATGCCCCGTGTCTCTCTCCTGTTGCTCCCCACCCCCTGCTCATGCCCCGTGTCTGTCTCCTGTACCCCCCACCCCCTGCTCATGCTCTTGTCTGCCTCCTGTACCCCCCACACCCCGCTCATGCCCCATGTCTGTCTCCTGTTGCCCCCCACCCCCGCTCATGCCCCGTTTCTGTCTCCTGTTGCCCCCCACCCCCCGCTCATGCTCCGTGTCTCTTTCCCCCTCCCGCCCACCCCCGCTCTTGCCCCGTGTCTCTTTCCCCCTCCCGCCCACCCCCGCTCTTGCCCCGTGTGTCTTTCCCCCTCCCGCCCACCCCCGCTCTTGCCCCGTGTCTCTTTCCCCCTCCCGCCCACCCCCGCTCTTGCCCCGTGTCTCTTTCCCCCTCCCGCCCACCCCCGCTCTTGCCCCGTGTGTCTTTCCCCCTCCCGCCCACCCCCGCTCTTGCCCCATGTCTCTTTCCCCCTCCCGCCCACCCCCGCTCTTGCCCCGTGTCTCTTTCCCCCTCCCGCCCACCCCGCTCTTGCCCCGTGTCTCTTTCCCCCTCCCGCCCACCCCTGCTCTTGCCCCATGTCTCTTTCCCCCTCCGGCCCACCCCCGCTCTTGCACCGTGTCTCTTTCCCCCTCCGGCCCACCCCTGTTCTTGCCCCGTGTCTCTTTCCCCCTCCCGCCCACCCCCACTCTTGCCCCGTGTCTTCCCCCCTCCCGCCCATCCCCGCTCTTACCCCGTGTCTACACCCCTCCCACCCACCCCCGCTCTTGCCCCTTGTGTCTTCCCCCCTCCCACCCACCCACCGCTCATGCCCCGTGTGTCTCTCTCCCTCCCGCCCACCCCCCGCACATGCCCCGTGTGTCTCTCTCCCTCCCGCCCACCGCTCATGCCCCGTGTGTCTCTCTCCCTACCACCCACCCCGCCCACCCCCTGTGTGTCTCTCTCCTTCCCTCCACCCCCGCTCATGCCCTGTGTGTCTCTCCCCTTCCCCCATCCCCCGCTCATACCCCATGTCTGTCTTCTGTTCCCCCCCTCATGCCCCGTGTCTGTCTCCTGTTCTCTCCACACCCCGCTCATGCCCCGTGTCTATCTCCTGTTGCCCCCCATCCTCCCGCTCATGCCCCGTGTCTGTCTCCTGTTCCCCCCACCCGCTCATGCCCCGTGTCTGTCTCCTGTTCCCCCCACACGCTCATGCCCCGTGTCTCTCTCTTGTTGCCCCCCACCCCCCTGCTCATGCCCCGTGTTTGTCTCCTGTTCTCCCCACCCCCTGCTCATGCCCCGTGTCTTTTTCCTGTTCCTCCCACCCCCCGCTCATGCCCCGTGTCTGTCTCCTGTTGCTCCCCACCGCCCCGCTCATGCCCCGTGTCTGTCTCCTGTTGCCCCCCACCCCCCACTCATGCCTCGTGTCTGTCTCCTGTTGCCCCCCGCTCATGCCCCGTGTCTGTCTCCTGTTGCCCCTCACCCCACGATCATGCCCCGTGTCTGTCTCCTGTTGCCCCCCCGCTCATGCCCCGTGTCTGTCTCCGGTTCCCCCCACCTGCTCATGTCCCGTGTCTCTCTCCTGTTGCCCCCCACCCCCCGCTCATGCCCCGTGTCTGTCTCCTGTTGCCCCCCACCCCCTCTCATGCCCCGTGTCTGTATCCTGTTCTCCCCACCTCTCGCACAAGCTCCGTGTCTGTCTCCTGTTCCCCCCACCCCTTGCTCATGCCCCGTGTCTGTCTCCTGTTGCCCTCACCCCCGCTCATGCCCTGTGCCTGTCTCCTGTTGCCCCCCGCTCCTGCCCTGTGTCTCTCTCCTGTTGCCCCCCACCCCCATGCTCATGGCCCGTGTCTGTCTCTTTTGTTCCCCCCACCCCCCGCTCATGCCCTGTGTCTGCCTCCTGTACCCCCCCACCCCCGCTCATGCTCGTGTCTGTCTCCTGTACCCCCCTACCCTCCCGCTCATGCCCCATGTCTGTCTCCTGTTGCCCCCCCTGCTCAGGCCCCTTGTCTGTCTCCTGTTCCCCCTACCCACTCATGTCCCATGTCTCTCTCCTGTTGCCCCCCACCCCCCGCTCATGCCCCGTGTCTGTCTCCTGTACCACCCCACCCCCCCGCTCATGCCCTGTGTCTCTCTCCTGTTGCCCCCCACCCCCTGCTCATGCCCCGTGTCTGTCTCCTGTACCCCCCCACCCCCCGCTCATGCCCCATGTCTCTCTCCTGTTGCCCCCCACTACCCTGCTCATGCCCCGTATCTGTCTTCTGTACCCCCCACCCCCCGCTCATGCCCCGTGTCTGTCTCCTGTTCCCCCCACCCCCCGCTCATGCCCCATGTCTGTCTCCTCTTGCTCCCACCCATGCCCCGTGTCTGTCTCCTGTACCCCCCACTCCGCGCTCATGCCCGTGTCTCTCTCCTGTTGCCCCCCACACCCCCGCTCATGCCCCGTGTCTGTCTCCTGTTGCCCCCCACCCCCTCGCTCATGCCCCGTGTCTGTCTCCTGTTCTCCCCACCCCCCGCTCATGCCCCGTGTCTGTCTCCTGTTCCTCCCATCCCCGCTCATGCCCTGTGTCTGTCTCCTATTGCCCCCCACCCCCCGCTCATGCCCCATGTATGTCTCCTGTTCTCCCCACACCCCGCTCATGCTCCATTTCTGTCTCCTGTTCCCCCCCACCCCCTGCTCATGCCCCGTGTCTGTCTCCTGTTGCCCCCCACCCCCCGCTCATGCCCCGTGTCTGTCTCCTGTTGCCCCCCACCCCCCGCTCATGCCCCGTGTCTGTCTCCTGTTGCCCCCCACTCCCCGCTCATGCCCTGTGTCTGTCTCCTCTTGCCCCCACCCCCTGCTCATGCCCCGTGTCTGTCTCTGTTGTTCCCCCACCCCCGCTCATGCCCCGTGTCTGTCTCCTGTTCCCCCCACCCCCCGCTCATGCCCCGTGTCTCTCTCCTGTTGCCCCCCACCCCCCGCTCATGCCGCGTGTCTGTCTCCTGTACCCCCCACCCCCGCTCATGTCCCGTGTCTGTCTCCTGTACCTCCTCACCCCCGCTCATGCCCCGTGTCTGTCTCCTGTTGCCCCCCCACTCATGCCCCGTGTCTGTCTCCTGTTCCCCCCACCCACTCATGTCCCGTGTCTCTCTCCTGTTGCCCCCCACCCCCCGCTCATGCCCTGTGTCTGTCTCCTGTACCCCCCCACCCCACGCTCATGCCCCGTGTCTCTTTCCTGTTGCCCCCGACTCCCCCGCTCATGCCCCGTGTCTGTCTTCTGTTCCCCCACCCCCCGCTCATGCCCCGTGTCTGTCTTCTGTTCCCCCCACCCCCCGCTCATGCCCCGTGTCTGTCTCCTGTTGCCCCACCCATGCCCCGTGTCTGTCTCCTGCATTCCCCCACTCCACGCTCATGCCCCGTGTCTCTCTCCTGTTGCCCCCCACACCCCCTGCTCATGCCCCGTGTCTGTCTTCTGTTGCCTCCCACCCCCCTCTCATTCCCCGTGTCTCTCCTGTTCTCCCCACCCCCGCTCATGCCCTGTATCTGTCTCCTGTTCCCCCCATCCCCCGCTCATGCCCCGTGTCTGTCCCCTGTTCTCCCCACCCCCCGCTCATGCCCCGTGTCTCTCTCCTGTTGGCCCCACCCCCTGCTCATGCCCCGTGTCTGTCTCCTGTTGCCCCCCACCCCCCGCTCATGCCCCATGTCTCCCTCGTGTTCCCCCCACCCCCCGCTCATGCCCCGTGTTTCCCTCGTGTTACCCCCCGCCCCCCGCTCATGCTCCGTGTCTCCCTCATGTTCCCCCCACCCCCCGCTCATGCCCCTTGTCTCTCTCCTTTCCTCCCCACCCCCTGCTCATACCCCATGTCTCCCTCATGTTCCTCCCTACCCGCTGCTCATGCCCCGTGTCTCTCTCGTGTTCCCCCCACCACCACTCATGCCCTGTGTTTCCTTGCTTTTCCCCCCACCCCCTGCTCATGCCCCCTTTGTACCCTGTTCCCTCTCACCCCCCGCTCATGCCCATGTGTCTCCCCTGTGCCCCCCCAACCGCGCTCATGCGCCGTTGTGTTCTTTATACAGCCCGCCTTCCCTTTCCACATGGTGGCCATCTTGGTAAAAGATTTTCCTTCCTACACCGAGACGCCGCAGGCGTCCCGGCGTAGGAAGGAAAATCTTTTTGTTTTTTTTACCACCCGGCATTCCCACTTTGAGGACATAAGATGTTAGTGGTCTTCATCTTTTGAAAAGGATGTTATTGTCACGTTGTACTAATAAAAACCTTTAAAATTTAGTAAAAAAAAAATGTTACAGGGACGTTATGGTTAAGTTGCACTAATAAAAACCTATGAAATTCAATGAAAAAACTTTGTTAAAGGGTCGTTATGGTTAAGTTGCGCTACTAAAAACCTATGAAATTCGGTGAAAAAACTTTGTTCGGTAGCGCCCGCCCTCTTGGATTCGAGGACGTCCGCGGACAGTGCGGTGAAACTTTGTTCTAAATGTGTATTTTGTAGAGTGTGTTGGTGTGTAGGAGTGTTTGGGGAGGGTGGGAGTGTATGAGATAGGATGAAACTTGTGTTTTTTATGTGTTAGACGTTCTTTTTGTGTTCGATTTGTTTGCGGACATCACGGGTGTTCTGAAATGTTCTAAATAAACTGACTAGGGGGTGTTCTAAGGACTCAATATGTGTCCGTTTTGTTCGCAAGCAAAGTGAAACTGTTCTAAGAACACTCGCGGTGTCCGGGGAGTGTTCATAGGGGGTGTCCTGAGGACGGTGTCCGTATTGTTCTCTGTCAAGTTGAATGTGTTCTAAGAACACCCGAAGTGTCCTGAAATGTTCGCAAATAAACAAAATGGGGGTGTTCTGAAGACGTTTTTGAGAACAATCCCGGTGTCCTGAAATGTTCGTAGGGGGTGTCCTGAGGACGCTTTCCGTATTGTTCTCTGTTAAGTTGAATGTGTTCTAAGAACACCCGTGGTGTCCTGAAATGTTCGCAAATAAACAAAATGGGGGTGTTCTGAAGACGCTTCTAAGAACACTCGCGGTGTCCGGGGAGTGTTCGTAGGGGGTGTCCTGAGGACGCTGTCCGTATTGTTCTCTGGCAAGTTGAATGTGTCCTAAGAACACTCGCGGTGTCCTGAAATGTTCGCAAATAAACAAAATGGGAGTGTTCTGAAGACGCTTCTAAGAACACTCGCGGTGTCCGGGGAGTGTTCGTAGGGGGTGTCCTCAGGACGCTGTCAGTATTGTTCTCTGTCAAGTTGAATGTGTCCTAAGAACACTCGCGGTGTCCTGAAATGTTCGCAAATAAACAAGATGGTGGTGTTCTGAAGACGCTTCTAAGAACGCTCGCGGTGTCCGTGGAGTGTTCGTAAGGGGTGTCCTGAGGACGCTGTCCATATAGTTCTCTGTCAAGTTGAATGTGTCCTAAGAACACTCGCAGTGTCCTGAAATGTTTGCAAATAAACAGGATGGTGGTGTTCTGAAGACGCTGCTAAGAACACTCGCGGTGTACGGGGAGTGTTCGTAGGGGGTGTCATGAGGACGTTGTCCGTATTGTTCTCTGTCAAGTTGAATGTGTTCTAAGAACACCCGCGGTGTCCTGAAATGTTCGCAAATAAACAAAATGGGGGTGTTCTGAAGACGTTTTTGAGAACACTCCTGGTGTCCTGGAATGTTCGTAGGGGGTGTCCTTAGGACGCTGTCCGTATTGTTCGTTGTTAAGTTGAAAGTGTTCTAAGAACTATTGCGTTGTTCTGAAATGTTCGTAGGGGGTGTCCTGAAAACGGTGTCCGTATTGTTCGCTGGCAAGTTCAAAGTGTTCTAAGAACACTCACATTGTTCGCGGACATTAAAAGTTTCCCATAGATCATAGTTGAAATGTTTGACTCTATGGATGTGATATGCTGCGGTGGTTGTTGCCAGGGCATAGAGTCTTGGGTGCATGGCCATTTGGCCATGCACCCAAGACTCTATGCCCTGGCAACAACCACCGCAGCATATCACATTCATATTTGCTTATAACTTTGGGTGAAAAACAAATGTATAAGGAACAAAGGTATTAGATACTATGGATGTGATATGCTGTTATGGTTGTCCTTATTATTGTATACTTACTGTTTGGTCTAGTAATGGGAGTCCATGTTTTTCTTCTTCATTTCTGTGATAAAAGAAAGTAGCATGTTAGTATTAGTATTTTGTAATGACTTATTACATTGTATAAGCAATATACTTTTATTTTTTTTCGACCCTCATATTTAGTAAAGTACAAATCAGAGTACTGTGCAATTTGCTCAGTTTCTGTATTTGTTGCTAAAATCATTGGGTCTGTGGGAGAAAAATAAATCCATGTTGGATTAAAAAAAAAAAACCTTTTTCTGTTATGCTACAGTTTATTTGTTTGTTTGTTTTCAGTGTTCACTTGTTGTTTCTGGCTAATGCTTTATACTTTGCTTTGTTGTATTTTTTTTGGAGCAGTAACAGATTCTTCATTTGTTTTGATATTATAAAATTTTGGAGCAGTTAGATACCAATTGGCGTATTCTAACTGTCTATTTTTTTAATATGTTTTAGTGGTTTTGATTTATCTCTTTGGATATTGTTACATTTTGGGACAGTTAGATACCAATTGGCGTATTCTAACTGTGTATTTTTTGGCCTAATTTAGTGGTATTCATTTATCTGATTAGTTGTTGTAGAATCTTTGCGCTGTTAAATAGCTTTTGGAGTATTCTAACAGTTTATATTATTTTAACACAAATTTATAATTTTGGGACAGTTAGATACCAATTGGCGTATTCTAACTGTGTATTTTTTGGTCTAATTTAGTGGTATTCATTTATCTGATTAGTTGTTGTAGAATCTTTGAGCAGTTAGATAGCTTTTGGAGTATTCTAACAGTTTAACACAAATTTACTTAAAGGTTTAAATACAGTTTTTTTTAACAAATTTTGGTTTCAAGAACATCAAATAAGCGTTTGTAAGATTTGCTGGTAATCTCTGCTTTAGAGTAATGGTACTATCATTACATTCAAACCATCCACATTTCTTTTTTATATATGCAGTGTAGTGCCCTGAATTGGTTGTGGCTCCTGCGTGGTAGATTATACCTATTGTTGTGAAGGTTTTCTTGCCAAGTGATATTTGACCATGTGTGAATCCAGTCAGCTTGCAGTTGTTTTTGGTACCATCTGCATTGTAAGGTAGAAGCATTAGTATTACGTATTTACTATGCGTTTGTATTACTAACGTGGAGCGATTATCTGAATTGCAGGTAGAGCATAATCTACCATGGTTTGCATTTTGTACAAGTTGCTGAAATGGAATGGATTCACAATTTGGTATTGATATATATATGAAGCGTTCATTGGGGATTTCCTCTTGTGTCACATTGTTGCAGAGAGTGCATGTATGTTTCCACATGTATGAAATCTGAAAGATTTCATTTATAGGTATGTTTTTGTTTTCCAGTACTTGTAGTAAGTACATTAGAAATTCTTGTGGATCTTCCTGTGAGTTTATAGTGAATTTCACCATTCCAGCACAGTAGTCCAATTGTCGTCTTATTCCAAAAACACTATACGTGTTGTCAGGATTGTTTGCTGCATTTCTGTGAAGTACTAACATTTGCAAACACAATGGGTCTGTACTGTGTAAGTAAATGTTGTCAACAATTGGTGGTAATTGAATAGAATATTCATTGCTACATTTGCATAGCAACTTACACCAACTATATTTGAGAATTTAAATGGTCCAGGTAGTTCTGTATCTAGCTGCTTTTTTTGGAGTTTTTCTACTTTCTTTAAAGAAGTACCTGGTTTACTTTCTCTAATTGATTCTTTTTTGTTTGTGGTACTTGATGAAGTATTAGTTTCTTTTACTCTCTTTGGAGGATTTGCAGTGACGTCCTGTTGCATTTCTCTTTGATTTAGTTTTCTTTTACAACATTTTAGTTTTTGTGGAACAGAATATGTGTTTAGATGGGGAGTGTATAGTGAGCGAAGTCTATTATATTCTAAAATGCAAGGAATATCAGCGTTTACTTTACTTGCATCAAAGTTGATTAGAAATAAACCGTCAAGTGTACGTAAGCGTGATATTGCTACGTAGCTCATGCCTTCTTTAAAGACTGTGTTACCAATATCTATCATTGCTTTGTCTAGGGTAAGACCTTGTGATTTATGAATCGTGACTGCGTATGCAAGAGTTAGAGAAAATTGTTCTCTGCGTACATAAATATCTTTGAAGAGAAGGAATCTAGCTGTTGAGCGTCCTATCCGTTTTACTTCTGAAAGTTTGTCAAAGAGTATATTGACAAACTGAATTTTGTTGTCACGTGGGTATGTTTGAAAGCCAACAACTGTACCCAGTGCTCCATTAACTAGTCCTTGGTCCACGTCAAGGTTACGTTTAAGCAATACTCTGCAATTTAAGGATAATTTTAACATCTTTTCTAAGCCTGCTGTGTTTGAGATTGATTTTTCTAAATTATTTTGTTGTGGCTTGGTCACACATGGGTAGTGTCATACCATGTACATCTAGTTTGTCTGTGGCGCTAATTTCCATTATTGGTTGCATTTCTTTACTTAACATTATTTCATTGAATTTGAGACAGCTTGCAAGAGTTGGCATTAAGGCCATACAATTGACATTTTTGTGGGCTAATTGTTTCATAACATCTGTACCACATGCATTAATGCCATAAAGTGCATTAATGTGCCGGGTTTTCAATGTTGCTTCTGCTTGTTTAGAAAGTATACCAACTCTCAAACTTTTTAAAATGTTGGCATAAGTTAGATCTGCAGATTGGCGCATGTTTTCTGTTAATTCTCTGTATTGGAAATGTTGCCAAAGGTTAACATTTCCAATGCTGCCAACAGCTTTACGGCAGAGTTTGGGCCCTAATGTTTTAAAAATAGGTTCACCTTTTACTGGTGTTAATTGAAGCAGATCTCCAAAAACAATAATGTGTTTTCCTGCAAAGAGCTCTTTATAGTCGGTTTTGAGTACTTCTTGTAATCTGAGGTGAATCAAAGCTAACATCAGGTTGGAGACCATGCTCACTTCATCTATTAGTAGCATTTTCATTTGTTTCAATACTCTGCGTAATTCCATTGCAGCTTCTGCAGAAAGTTTGTAATAGTCTAATTTGTTCTGGTGTTCTACTGGTAATAGTAGTAATCGGTGTAATGTAACACCACCTATGTTGTAGGCAGCTAAACCTGGGGGGGCAGTGACAACAGCTGACAGTTTGTTGTTTGTCAATTGTTGAAGGAACTTACTAATGATTTTGATAAGGAATGTTTTGCCAGAACCAGCTTCACCACTGACGTACAGTAGTATAGGTTTATAATTATGGCAGGAACATTCTTTATTTTTATGTTTTACACCATGTGCAATTTGTTTTGTTACTTCTTGAAAAATGCTACTTTGCTCATTGTTTAGTTTTGATTGTAGTATAGTAAAGTCTTCCTTATCTTCATACTGACACATGGTGTTTTCTACTTCTATCATAGCTAATTCTGCCTCATTTGTTATTAGTGGTTCTCCCAGTGGTTCTTGGCTTCCTGTTACAGAAGGTTGACTACTGTCAGGAGTATCCTTATCTAGTTGGGCTTGGAGTTCTTCATGTTGCTGTTCATTGTGCAACATTGTTTTGTACTGTGTAAAGTTTACATCAGTTATAGTGCTTTCATTTGCTTTGAAAGCATCCTCATATGAGTCATAGTTATCTAGTAATTGTTCTTCTTTTCTCCATGGTTTGAAGAGTTGTAGCAGGGACATGTAATATACTGCAGTCTGAGTCATTGCCCTGCAGCTGCACAGTGGACTGCAGTCTGAGTCATTGCCCTGCAGCTGCACAGTGGATCGTTTCTCTCTGTGTATTACAAGATTGGTTTCCTTGTAAGCACAAGTGGATTTTCTCCATGCCTTTGTGCATAATGTCATTTACAACCCACTGCTGAGTGGGCATGAACGCAGGACGTTCTGTTTTTTACCACTGACCACACCAATGAGACTTGCCCTGATGAAGGAAATAATTTCCAAAATGCATTGGCTTTTTCAGTCTAATACATGTGGATTGTGGCAACTGCTTCCTCACTAAGGATTATTAGTGATAGCTTTTTGTTTGAACTACTATGGATAAATCATTTTTGATATGAATCAGAAAGACTCATCTTCCTTTCTCTAAGAAGTATGGTATATTATGGATACTTGAACATATTGTCGTGAATCAGATATAAATACGTGCCCATCTTGGGCCCCATATGAGAGTGGTTGTGTGGCCCAGTATTATTACTTGGTCTCCAGCGTGTGTTGCAATTATAAGTCCGGGTGTCTCCAGACTTGTCACAGCCAGCTCCTTTTCAATTGGATGTATATTCTTTTTTGAAACATTTGATTTTTACTTGAATATTCTGAACATTTTTGAATACATGGTGGTGCCCACTCTCTTCTCTGTTTAGCAAAAGGTTGCCATGTGTAGAATTGTTGCTTAATTGGTTTAAAGCTATTTCATTCTGTAAATGGCTTTCACTTCCAAAATATGTTTTCTGGATATAGTGAATTTCTTCAAGTAGGTCTTTTGCTGTACCATGTAGAAGGATGTTATTTAACTTTGCTAGTGCTAAAGCAGGACTTTTAGCATAGTACAGTTTATAGACTAGATTTCTTATAGTTGAATGATGTGTTGATATCCTTTTGATATCATGGAAAGTGGTTTTACAAGTAGGTCCTGTAATGCAGGCCAATGAATGTCCTTGTAGTCCTGTGTACTTGCGCACTGGACAGGTATCTATATTTTGCAGTAATTTAATTTTGATTTTGTCTTTGCTTTTTACATATTTATTGAGGAATTGGCGTAAAGATTTGAAACATTGTTTGGGAATGTTACACATTGACGTGCATGGCCATTTGTACACTAGACGTTCTGATTCAGTTGAATGGAGGGGTAATTCTAAGTTTTCAGGGCATATCTTTGTAAGAAGTACTTCTTGTTCCATTATGGTATTATTCACTTTTTCATAACCTCGACCACTGCTATGTATGGCAATTGTATTAGTTTGCTTTTGTTTGTACGCTTCTTCATTAAAATATGGTTCTGTGCTTGTAGTGTGATTCCATTCACCTCCGCTGATACTTAAGAAGTTCTTTCTGTTGATATTTCGCTTATTGAGAAGTCTTTTTTGTAATTTAGTTATTAGTTTTGTTAGTGGTTTCATTTTGTTTCACAGTAAAATAAATACATTTCTTTTGAGAAGTATTGCCAGAAGTACTGTCCATCAATGCTTTTAAGGTTAATTTCCTACGATAGTTTTTAAGCTTTGAACCTGATTTCTCTCCTGTTTTTATAAGATTGTGAAGGACTTTGTGACGGTATATTTTGGCTAAAATATTTTTCTTGGTATGCTTACTTTGCACTATATTAAAATTTGAAGAAGTAGTTTTATCTGTACTGAGCTGATTTTCTGTTAATTGTTTTTTGGTTTGTTTTACATTTTGATAGAGGAAGCGAAGTTGTTGTACTTGAAACTTCTTGTGTTTCACTAAATGATTGTATTAGCTGTTTTGTTCAACTTTTTTTTACAAATTCTGCTAGAGATGGATGCTTATGTTGGACACCTTTATTTTCATTTGCTCTACTTTTGCGTTGCTTTCTACGGACTTGACTTTTGGTTGGCATTCTTTAGGGTCTGTTGAAAAAAATAAAGAAGATATGGGTTGGGGTGTTCTGGAATGTATGTGTGCTGTGTGCATGAGTGTTTGAGTAAGATGATAAAGATATATGTAATGGTGTGTGATTGTGCATTGGGAACTAAAACTAGTAGGGATAGGTATTCTTGAATTTATGTGTTACTAAACTGGGGTTCAGATGACAAAAAAAAGTAAACTAGTGGTGTGGAAAAGTACAAATAGTAAATCTAATGTATACAATTAAAACAGTTGTTTGTTCTATAATATGAAAATTGTAGTGGCTCAGTTGGGTAATTTGTGTGTCCAAAAATAGAAATTTGTGGGCCATTCTGGCTGTAAATCGCTGTTTAAGACATCGAAATTTTTGGACAAAATGGTACAAAATCTCTATTTTTAGAAACCGAAATAGCTTGTATTAATGTTATAGTATATTTGATTAATAATACAAATATTATGGTGATATTTTACTTACTTTTTTTTAAATTAACAGGTAACTTCTTAGTTTTTCTTTCTTCTTCGAATTCGGCTGCTTCTTTTCAGGAAACTGGTCTTCACTGCAATTGTAAAAGCTTCAAATTAGTAACTTTGTTTGTATATACCACTGTTTTTAATTTAGATATTGATTTTTTTAATTGAAATCCTCAGTGCCTTCTGTAAAACCATTAAACTAATTTATTTACATAAGATACATTGCATCAGTTCAGGACATATGATATGTTCTTAATGAACAAATTGTATTGAATGACTAACTGTAGCAAAAAAAAATATCTTTACTATGTCTTGTGAAATTTATAATATATTAATGAATACCACTATTTCTGTAAGTAAACTGTTCTAGGTAATAGCGCCTCAATGTCATGTCTAATTTAAAGTAATTAAGTAAATAAATAAATAAAAACAAAAAATATGAAATTGTATAAGTATTTTTATAAAGGTTTAAACATAGATTGTGTTTGCATGCAATTTTGTTTGAATATACGTAGTCTATATATTTCATTTAAAAAATGTTAGTTTAACATGTTTTGAGTGTGTGTGTATAAAGAAAGTAAAAAGTATAATGGTTTATAAATGATAGTTGATTTTAGGAAATTGAAAAAAGTACAGTAAATTCATTTTACAGATTTTACAAGGTAAAAAAGTCTGTTTGAAAATGTGTTCATCTACTATACAGAAAATATGCATACCTGAAGTTTGTGTTCATGCATATGGATATGCATGGAGCTGCAAGTAGAAATCTTGAAGACTTGTACAGTATTTCTGGTAGATGCTGCTTGCCAATGATAGCAAATGTACTCAGAGAGATTCAGAGTACATTTGCAGTGCTGATCTATGATGATGCAGTTAGATGTAGAGGTCTTGAATGTGATTGGTGCATGGTCATGTGATTCTTGAGGTACATCCAATGAGGGAATGGCAGAGAGAGTGTAGTGGAAATGGTAGAAGGGCTGTTCATGTTACGATATGTCCGCGGACATGGCGGTAGTTTGCGGACATCGGGAGTTACATCCGGGGATTTTTGGGTTCAGAAGTCATGCAAATGAGAATAAGCACTGAAAGGGATTGGTCAGGAAAGTTTGGTGGGTGTGTTGTGCCAGGAGAGATTTTCTCAGATACTCTTTTTGCTGAGAGAACAAAAGAGAGCTATGGCTGTGTGTTTCAGAAAACAGATTGTTTGGATTTTAGGAGATTCGTGGATACATTGGTTGAAGGTGCATGCAGAAAGCTGTGGAGTAGCTGTAGATCTTGGATTCCTACATGTGGAAGTACACTGGCATGGAGTACGTGGAATGAAGTGGTTGGACTTGCTACCTCTCTGTGCTACTTTGGAGATAGAACAACATCCAGACATAATTGTAATTCATTGTGGAGGGAACAGTTTAGGACATGTGACTGGAATTTTTTTGCAATTTGCTATGAAAGAAGGACTTAGGAAGGTTATGGACATGTTTCCTAATTCTCAAGTGATATTTTCACGGATTGCGCAGAGACAAATGTGGCTTCGTTCTTCTTCATTTGGTCCACAAATGGAAAAAGCAAGGCACAATGTTAATAAGGCTGTTTCTGCCTTTCTAAGAGATTTTGGCATGTCTTCTTTTCACAATGAAAATATTATGTTTTTTAGTACATACATTTTTCGCAGAGATGGAGTCCATCTTACTTATGCTGGCAATCAGATTTTTCTGAGAAATGTACAAAATGCATTGCAACCTTTTTGGGAATTACAACAACGATTTTGAAGTAGATGTTAAGCATTTACAATTTTTGACTTACAAACACCACAAAAAGGTTCTTTTCAGAGCCACCACTTCTTTCCAGGGAAAATTACAATGTTTGTGATGGAGTAGCAACCCAATTTTTTTAATGTTCGCGAACTGTCCACGGACTTCTAAAAAATACAAAGAGCCCTGCTTCATTTATTTTCACTTCTATTTTTTAACTGGGAAAGGCGGCTCTGAAAAGAGCCTTATTTTTTTTTGATTTTTGTAATTTTGTATTTTTTTTGGTTTTTCAGACACGACACACTAGGAGAGGAGGGTAAAGGGGGGACACCAACCACAGGGATAAGAAAGGGCGAGCTGAGAGAGGAAGATGTAGAGTGGGTTTTATTTGGGTAGTGAGCAGGTCTTCTCGTGCTCTGATACGATAGTCTCAAAAGCACTCCGAAGTCGCTCCCCACTGCAGAGTACTGTGTCACAGTACATACATACAACTGTGACCCTCGAAAGGTAAGGGTCATCAGCATTCTGTATGGCCTGTGAGGCAGCTTGAGAAAGACGCTGTCCCACAGAGGTGGTCCTTGTGGTGACAGGATCAGAAACAGAGGATGAAGTAGAGGAAATCAACCTGCTACGTTCTTCGCAAGGTACAGCCCTGCGAATAGCCCCAGAGTGAAATGACCTCAGGTGTCGCTTCATAGTAGTGGTCCCAAAGCTGTACTTACCGTGCTTCCCGGGACTGAATATCATTTTGCACTCATTGCAGGTAACACGGTTCGCACGAGCCTTAGGACCATTCCCATGAATGGTAAATAACCGCCACACCCAAGACTCACGCCTAGTGCGGGTAGTAGGGATTTCCTCTACCTCATTCTCATCATCCTCTTCTTCCTCCTCCGCATCCTCACTCCTGTTCCCCTCTTCAGGCCCTTGGGGAGGTGGTGGTGGTGGAGGGGGTGGGGGTGGTGCTGAAGCAGGTGCCGCACCAAGTGGCAGTTCAGCAGCCAAGGATGCCATCTCAATGATGGTGTAGTCTGCAGGTGGCAGCAAAAATCACTGTGTTCTGAAGAATAGCCAGAAACACAATGGGAATAAGCTCTTGGGTGTGGTCTTTTATAGGGGTGCTTGTGCGCGGTCTGCGGACATGCGCACTGTCCGCGGACAGATCGAACACAAAAAAAGGATCGGAAAGTTTCAAAAGGTATATAGAAACTCAAGATTGCTATGTGGGACTTGTGCCATGGTGAGATTTTATTGGAAAATATTATGGATTAACTGAAAATGTACTTTTAAATTGTTCGGGGACACGAACAGTGTCCGCATTTCAGGACACACGATGAGCGTGGGCGCGGTCATATGATCCGTTTGCGAACTAGTCCGCGAAGGAAGCGCCTGTCCGCAGGACACCAAGTGCACAGAGATTGGTTAGCGAATGCGCATTGATGTCCTACGGACACTGTTCGGGTTCTGAAGTAATTAAAAGTGCGTCACACGTGAAACGAACATTTCAGGACACCGCGTGTGTTCTTGGAACAGTTTAAACTTGGTAGCGAACAGTAAGGACAGATATAGTGTTCTTCAGGACACGTGTAATTTAGTTTATGTACGAACATTTCAGGACACCAATTGTGTTCTTAGAACAGTTTCAATTGGGTAGCGAACACTACGAACAGGTATAGTGTTCTTCAGGACACCTCCATTTTCGCTTACGTACGAACATTTCAGGACACCAATAGCGTTCTTAGAACAGTTTGAACTTGCTAGCGAACAGTACCGGACAGGTATAGTGTACTTTAGGACACTTTCATTTTTTTTGTTTACGAACAATTGAGGACACCGCGTTTGTTCTTAGTACAGTTTCATGTTGCTAGCGAACACTACGAACAGTTGTACTGTTGTTCAGGACACATCATTTTCGTTTATTTACGAACATTTCAGGACAATAATTGTGTTCTTAGGACAGTTTTAAGTTGATAGCGAACATTATGGACAGATATAGTGTTCTTTAGAACACTTTAATTTTTGTTTCTTTACGAACATTTCAGGACACCATGTGTGTTCTTAGAACAGTTTCAACTTGCTAGCGAACAGTACGAACAGGTGTGGTGTTCTTCAGGACACCTCAATTTTCGTTTATGTACGAACATTTCAGAACACTCGCACTGTCCGTGGACACTTTTATTGTTTTAAAAAAAATACGGAAACTATTCACAATACAATATAAAAATTAAACTTTATTTAACATATATTAATAATTTATGACAGAGAAGGTGAGGCAGAAACAGAAACAAAAACATGAGAATTTGGGGTTTCAACATGATTGCTATTAGGTGAAGAAGGGATGAAAATCTCATCAAAACGTTTTGGATTATGGAGAGGGTTTGGGGATAATTGACTGGGATATGGTGAGGAGGGACAAGTACATGTGGGGCAATGGTACGAGGTTTTTGGTTTGAAATGATTTTCTACAAAAGTTTTTAAATTATTAAAATTAGCCAACAATACATCCATTTTTTCTTCTATATTGTGAAGACTGTTATCCATAACAGGGTTTTCTGAAGTTTTTTCTATTCTGGTATGCTCTGTACAAAAAAATAATATATATGTTAAATGTATATAAAAAAAATAATAAATAAATGGTTTATATTATAAAGTGTTTACCATTAGTTTCACTATCTTGTGACATTTCTTCATGTGGGAAATTGTCCTCTAGCCATTCCAGAGTACTAGACATTTCTGTGAGAAAAAAAAAAAAGATAATATATTTTTTAATCTAATACAGAAAGTTTATAAATATATGAGTAAAATGAAGTACACTTACTATTTCTGGTAAGGTAAGTCCTATGTATTCAGTGGGTCTGGTCTTGTTCTCAGTTCTGTTGTGTCTGTGAGGTAATTATGTTGGAAGCCAATGTATCTTCTTGTGGTATATTCCATTTCAGAACATATTGTATTTAAATGAATGGTTAGTGTGTTACATATATCGGTTACATTTCCTATGTATTACTATATATAATGTGTTTGTGTGCTGCTTTTTGAATTTGTTAAATGTTCCTATATTATGATATAACAATCAAACACACCCCACCACCCCCCCCACAGTTTTTAGGTAGTGGTACTGTTCTCCGAACATGTCCGCGACCATTAAATAAGTTCGCGGACATCAAGTTCATAAGAAGAGATCTAGTCAGTTCCATATGACATGTATATAAAGTCGAAGTCATTATTGTTAAGTTGTGCTACTAAAAAACTATGAAATTCAGTGAAAAAACTTTGTTAAAGGGACGTTATGGTTAAGTTGCGCTACTAATAACCTATGAAATTCAGTGAAAAAAACTTTGTTAAAGAGACGTTATGGTTAAGTTGCGCTACTAAAAACCTATGAAATTCAGTGAAAAAACTTTGTTAAAGGGACGTTATGGTTCCAAGTAAAACTGAAAAACCCTTGAAATTCGCAAGTTATGGTAAGCTAAGCAACCATAACTTGCACCACCACCGTGCACTGCTAAGACTAACACCCAGGTGTTCAAAGATGACATCACAAATGTCATTGATGACATCACTGATGACATCACATGTGTATGTACTTCTCATGAAATATGTGTAGAAGGGATTCTTATTATGTTGCGAAAAAAGTGTCAAGAATCATTGCAAGAAATATACCCTAATAAGTGCATTGAATGATGCATTGATATAAATAGCATCCTATTATGGGGTTCTATCTAGTATACTAAGCTACTCATACAGAAACATAACCTTGTGTGCAGCGTACAAGATGAAGGTATGATATTCGTAATGTTAATATGTTGAATAATGAAATGATAATTGTTTTCTTAATAGATTTTTGTGTACTGTGAAATATGTAATAAGTAGCTAATAAAACCCATGTATTACATAATTGCATTACTATAGACAAAACACAAAGACACAAGAATACATACTAATATGGGTATATACAGGGAAAGTGAAGTTAGCAAAAAAGCACAAGTAGTAGCAGAAACAATTCATAACTTAACTGATTAGTTTCATGCAAATAAATGATTGCTCTGTTTCAAAGCTGCTATTTACCCTATGTATATGTATCACTTGATGTGATTGAACCCTAAGGAAAGTATTGTGAATACAATGTATACAAATATGACCATATACAGGGAAAGTACAGCCATAAAAAAAAACAGAAGTATCAGAAAGTGCTCATAAGTCCAGTGATTATCTTTATTCACAAAAAGGATTGCTGTCTTTCAAGCTTGTGTTTTCCCATATGTATATGTTTCATATGATGTGACTGTACTCTAAGGGAATTACTGTAAGAACCTACTAGAAGGATATGTCTACAAATAAAATAAAATTCTTAGTTTCTGACTGTTACTGAAGAAAACCATGTGGCCTAGATATGTCAGCAAAAGAAGAAATAGTGAGCCAGACATGTCATGTCATCAGTGATGTCATCAATGACATTTGTGATGTCATCTTTGATGTCCTGGGTGTTAGTCTTAGCAGTGCACGATGGTGGCGCGAGTTATGGTTGCTTAGCTTACCATAACTGGCGAATTTCAAGGGTTTTTCGGTTTTACTTGGAACCATAACGTCCCTTTAACAAAGTTTTTCCATGAATATATATATATTACACGGCCACGGTAGTAGTCGTGTAGTTATGGTTAGGTTGCTGTTTCCATAGGAAGAGCACTTTTTGGGCGGCTTATAAATCCGCTCCCCCTGGACGCATCCTCACCAAACTTTGCAAAAAAAGTATATGGGCCACTCAGAATTTTTTTGCAGAGTTCCGTGATGTTTGGTCGAGGGGGGGAAAACTTATAGGGAGGGGTTCCAAAACATCTTTTTTTCCCATAGACTGAATGGGGGAAAAACTTTGCGCACGGCTACAGGTCAAACCGCTGGACAGATTTTCAAGAAATTTGTAGCAGGTATAGGGGCTTGGTCCAGAAAGCGTGCTTTTGTAAATTTGGTGATAATCCGTGCAGTATTTTTCTTTAAAACGACCAAAAAGTGTGTCTCAAAAAATTAGTGATATCTATGTCCGCTCCCCGGACACACTTCCCTGTTCGCTCCGTAGACAAGATAACGATTGGCTAATGGGCTTGCGTCATGACCGCGGACACGCAACGTCTCTGCCAATTGGCTGCTGCGAGATGTGTTCTGCATCAGATTGATTGGCTGCACCCGACATCTTGGATCCGCCGATAGCGGAGCAACAACCAGCGTACACATGCTATATTTATAAAACTCTTTTTCTGTGTCACAGAGCATTGGGACAGGGTCAGACAGTAACACATGGGTGATCAATGCATTTGTTCTGGGGGTCGGTCTTCACAATGTATTTTCTATGGCCACCTTGCACGCACAGAAAATGAGGGGTGTAATAACGGTAGCATTTCAGTCCATGCAGTGCACAGGAGACTTGTTAATGTTGTAAGGAGACGCGTAGTGGTAGCGAACATTGAAATTGACAACATGCCATAATTGCAATACTTTTTCCTATGGGTATTATTATATTCAGTAGTAGGCCGCCATGGGTGTGACATGCTACAGTAGTTGTGGCCAGGGCCTAGAGTCTTGGATGCATGGCTGTCGGCCGAAGGCCTTACTTATGCCCCACCACAACCACTGCAGCATGTCACACCCATGTATACACCCGTAGTAATGCGTATCGATTGCCTGGTTGTGGGGAGTGTGTTCAGTCTTGAGTGCATGGCCGAAAGCCATGCACCCAACAACAAAGCTATAACCTCTTCACTTACAAGCCCACATGGGTTTTATCTAGTGCAGTGGTTTTGGCAAAGATGTGTACTTTTGGGTGCATGGTTGCAGGCTGTATGCCATACACCCAAGCATGCACCCAAAAAGGAAACTGGTAAGCACTGCAGTTATAAGCCACTTCACAACCATATATTGAAATGTATGGACATACACCTAAGATTTTAGGCCCTGCCTACAATCAGAGCTACAGTATTCAACATCAGTCCGGTGGCTATGGGGAGGGTCTGCAGCCATGAGTGCATGGCCGCAGGCTATGCACCAAACAGAGCAGTTGTATGTAGTGTACTTACAAGGCACAATGGGTGTGATATGGTGTGGTAGTGCATCACTCAGGCGGCTGTGGGGAGGGGCTGCAATCATGGGTATATGGCTGAAGGCCATTCCCCCCAAATACACATTTGTATGTAGTGTACTTATATGCCGCAATGAATGTCATATGGTGTGGTAGTAGTGGCCAGGATGCTGAGTATTTGAACTGCAGTTGTGTTAGTGACTTCAATTCAGCACTCCAACTAAGTCAATGCCTTGTCTGGGATGCCCAAGGGAAGCCCTTATTTATATATTTCTATGACAAGTTCATAAACCTGGAGGATAAACCCTTATATAACGACCCTCTCTTTGAATCCCCCTGACCTCACTGAGCCAAGAAGTAGGTTTGTTTTGCAAATTAAAAGATTTATTGAAAAATTAAACAAGATATATGTCACGCTTTTATAAATAAATTAATATTTGATAGCGCACCTATGAAAATGACAGTGATCAACAATGGATAATATTACAATAGCACACTTTTTTAATTACTTAGGAGTTGGTATAGGAAGGATAAGGTAGCAGAGAATAATTTTATGGTTTCAAGGAAAAGTAATGATGGAAAGAATGCAGTACAGAAATAAACTGATATGGTTTCAACAAGAGATAAGATGATCACTTTTTCTTTTGACAATTCACTCCACCCCTATGCAATATAAGGAGATAGAAGGAGAGCAGTTTTCAGGAATACAATCAAATGCAATACAAATTCCAGTTCCCCCCTAGCAAGCTTAGAACAACCGGTATGCTTTAAAACAGTCAAAAGTACTTTTAAATGTGATTTGCAATGAAGTGAAAAATATGCTAAAAATGATTTTAATTCCCTATAGGAGATTCAGGGTAGCTGATAGCTACTTAAGATTGGTTCAGGTCAACACTATCTGTGATTCATGAATGATTATCAGGTTGAAAACGGAGTTCAGCAGTTGCAAGCAAAAGGACAGCTATTTTTGACAGGTGGAGAAATTGAGTCAAATTGCAATTCGCGGCACTTTTTCCGAGTGCGTCGATCGCGATTACGAAAAAACTATAAGGCATAGAAAGTTGGTTTTGGGCTTGTTTGAAAGCTTAGGTTCTTAGCTTTAAAATGAAAGTTAAATCTCGCTTTGAATCGTGACATGCGGTTCAAAAGATACGGATGATTTAGTGGAGGTAGATTCTCAGAAATAAAGTAAGATTCAAATGACAAATGACACTTTTACAGGTTTGAAATCACAGAATGGACACACGATTTCTATGCAGTTCTAAATAGGTTGAGATGGATGGGATGACATTATTTTAGACTAGGAGATTGGTTCTGCACAGTTCTGGCTGGATACTCAGACTATAAATTTGAAATAGGCCGTCAAGATCTGGTCAACAGGTTTAGACTGGACTTCTAGCGGGTGGTTCTGAAGTCACAGCTATCTGGGTCAGCTCTGGTCTGCTGGTCTGGATCTCTGGTTCTGGCAAAAGTTCTTGGCACTGCACAGCGGTCTGGTCTGGTCTGGTCTGCGGTTCTGGATACAGCTCTGCTTTCTGGGTCTGGTTCTGGCAAAAGTTCTTGGCAAAGAAGCAGAAACAGCACAGCCCGGCTGTTTTATTCTGATGTGCCCCTTGGAAGTCTGGGGTAAAATCAGTTTGCAAGATTGTAAGGCCAGCAGAGAATAATTCAGCTTTCAGTAGGCCCTCTGCTTCAAGTTCTGAAATCTGGAGTCGTTGTCAAAGTGCTTCGCAAGAAATCAGTTTGAAGTGGGAAGTGAATGTGTCTACCTGTGTCTCAGTGGCTCTTTTATGTCTTTTGAAAATGGGTGGGAAGGCTAACTTGCTATGCCCAACCCTCTGAGGATCCTGATAGGCTAGAGGATTCTCTGTCCTCTGACTGGAAAACTGAGTTGTGAGTCATCCTGTGCTACCATTTTACAATCAATTGAAGAAACGCCCCTTTGGTTTCACTTAGAAAATTAATTTTTCATAACAAACAGGTTTCCCAGATACACACGTGGTTCATAATACATATACACATCACAGATGAATTAAGACAGGTCTCTGTTCAAGCCCCATGTTCCTGTGAGCTTGGGTTCAGAAACAACAACATTTTGCGCTTTTAGTGGGTTTTGCCATGGTCGATTCGGCATCAAATTTTACACAGACCTGCACCCCGTCCCTGAGCACATTACAATAAGTTTTCAATTCTCTAGTGTAAGCACAGTGTCTGTAATATTAATAAATTGTGGGGTTCGGTCTCAGAACATCGTGCAGAGTCCTACCACCTCTTAAAATGTGCACAGAAAAATCACAGAAAAAATGATATTATTTATATACTTTTGACAATTTTGTACTATGAATTATACATCTTTTTAAAATGATGCTCTGGCCCAGATGGGCGTGTTTAGGTCCCAAAGCACATGGGGGAATTCCTTGTTCGTCCCCGCCTCCAAGCTCAGCTGGCTCACAGGGGCAGTGCCCCTCCCAGTTCCTTCCAAGAGGAAGCCATTTACGACCCCCTGATTTAGCAATTGCTTTGAGCCAAGGGAAGCTCATTGTTCTGTTTCCCTGCAGTCCCAGGTACCCCTCCCCTGATTCAATCAGAAAGGTGTGATCTCTTTTTGGTGGGGGCAGCAGAAGGTTTCCCATGGACAGAGGTTTCTTGAACTTTTAATTAAATCAGACTGCCTTCTGGTATAGGGCCTAGGAACAGTAGGTGTGAAGAATTCTCATTGACCTGCAATGCTTTGAAGTCCCAGCTAACTCAGGTTCCTTTTAAGCTCCTGAAATACAGGTCTCCTGTCAGGGTTTAGATCGCTAGTGCCGGTCAGTGTCAAACATCGGTACTGCACCCATTTCTTGGCAGCTGTCTTGAATTAATGCATTTCAAAAAGGGGATTTTACTTGATGGCATATGATCCTTGCTAACATTGTATTGATGTGGATTTTGCAGTAGAGTAATGTAGAATACCCAACCAGACATTGGATTTTTTGTTTGGTGGTTTTGTGCCGATGATTTTAGCAATTTTTGACATCAATTAAAACGGATTTTGAACAGCACCATATTCCTTTGCACTGGTTGTGCTCTGTGTGCAGCCAAAGGATAGGGTCTGGCAATGGTCACCTGTATCAACATTGACAGAGGCAAAAATGGATGGCAACCTATTTTTCATGTTTTCCCTGTGCATTTTCTGGTGATTTCTGGCCATCATGATGTTTTCAATGCCAGTAATGCACAGTTCTGTTGTAGGGCTTGGATGCGTGGGTAAAAACATCCCACAGTTGTAAGCAACTTTGCATTATATATACTGTACACCCATAAATTGATAATTCTATGGCCTCAAACTCATGTCTGTAGCCTGTGTCTACAACCTACTGCAACATATCACAGCTATTAGTACACTTGTACTATGCAACATCATTAAGATGGTTGTGGGGAGGGCGAAGCATTTTGGGCGCATGGCCAAAGGTCATGCTCCCGAAACCAACTTTGTATATAGTGAAATGAGAAGGCACAATGGTTTCGATATGCTGTGGTGTTTCTGGCCAGGACCCACAGTCTTGACTGCATGCCCAAAGGCCATGCACCCAAGACTGAAATCATAAGCAGTGGAGTTATAAGTGAATATGGGAGTGTTCTAATGCACTAGTTGTGTTCACGCCGTAATGTCTTGGCTGCATGGCTGCAGACGATGGTCCCAACAGTAAATGTATGAGTAGCTAATTTACAAGGACCATGGTTTCGATATGCAGCAATGGTTGTGGCTAGGAAGTATACTCTTTGTACTTTGGTCATAAGGCGTAGGTCGTAGATTAGACACTGAAGATGCAAGGGCCAGCCTCCAGCCACTGCAGCATATTACTACCATAGATTAGACGTGTAGATTCTCATGTGTAGAAAATGACTCCTTACTCTGTTCAGAATCCACATATATTTCTTAAATGCTTTTCGTACTTGGCGGAAGTATCCCTTTTTTAATTTGTGTGGTAAAAAAAAGTTATGTTAGTCTTTGCATTTTATGAAAACTTACTACATTGCATAATAGACAGTTTACCTTGTCGGATTAAAAAAAAAAACTTCTTTTGCAATGGTACTAACTACTTCCTTGTTTCCTTTGAATGTTTCCTTCATCTTTCTGATGAATGTTATGTTTGTTACCTTCCTGCTGATTTTTAACAACAGTTACATACCTGTAGGCGTATTGTACCTGTGCATTTGTTCCTACAGATCTGTGATATTAATTTATGTGTGTCGTTGTTATATACTGTTTCCTTCATCTTTCTGATTAATGTTATGTTTGTTGCCTTCCTTCTGACTTTTAACAACAGTTAGTTTAGTTTAGTTTATTATTTGTATAGCGCCGCCTGGCCCTGGGGCATCCAGGCGCTTGAATTGATTACAACATAACAATATAATACAGCATGGTCCGTAGGTGGACAATACAGAATGTTTAGAGCATTATCAAACCGTTACAGGTAACGTACAAGGTATTGCAAACAAGGCAGAATTTACACGGGTTGCAGGCAGTAGGTGCAATAATAGGGTAGAGATGGGCGTTCTAGGCTTCTTTGGTCAGTAACCAGGTTTTGGCACTGTGTCTGAATCTGTGAAAGGACAGTTCAGATCTAAGATCGAGTGGTAGTGAGTTCCAGAGTTTAGTGGCAAGCACAGGGAAGCTAGAGCCTCCTGCTTTTTGGAGTTTGTATCTGGGGATAATTAAGCAGTGTGTTTGAGCTGATCTGGTTGGACGAGATGGGGTGTGGTGAGTGAAGTTGTCTGATAGTTATCTGGGCAATTGGTTAGATAGGCATTTGTGAGTGAGAGGGTTTTATATTCAATTCTCTGCGGTATAGATAGCCATTGGCAGGAGCGTCTGACGTCGGAGATGTGCTCATGTTTGGGTATGTTCAGGGCTGCTCGAAGGGCATTGTTTTGGATAACTTTCAGCTTATTAATGTTTTTCTTGCTGGTGCCCAGGTATAGAGCATTACAATAATCAACTTTGGAAAGGACTAGCGCTCTAGCTAAGGTGGTGCAGTTGGAGGGTGAGAGGTAAGGTCTGCTGGCATTGATGCGCTTACAAGTGTAAGTAGTAGCGGATGAGATGGTGTTGATCTGTCTTGTCAGTGTGAGGGAGGAGTCGAGGTAAATCCCTAGGGTTTTGACGCTGTTGGAGACGGAGATGTTATTGCCGTCGATAGTGAATGACTGGTAGAGTTTGTCAAGTTTGTTGAGTCTGGGTTGGGAGCCTAGGAGAAGAAGCTCAGTCTTGTCATGGTTGAGGCACAGGCCGTGCTTGGCCATCCATTCTTGGATAATGGGGTAAATGTTGTTGAGTGCTGTGTTGTCTGTGGAGTAATCGCCTGTTAATGGGATCAGTATTTTAGTGTCATCTGCATAATTTGTGTAGATGACACGCAAGCAGTCCAGTATGTCGAAGAGGGGTTTTGTAAACACATTGTATAGTGTAGGGGAGACACAGGAGCCCTGAGGGATGCCACATGTGACTGGGACTGGTTTGGCAGAGGCTGTAGGTGCAAAGACCCTCATGGATCTGTTGTTCAGGAAGGACTGGATCCACTTGTTGGCATTGTCCAAAATTTGGCTGCAGAGGATAGATGTTTGCAGAGGATGTCGTGGTTGACCAGGTCGAAGGCGGCAGATAAGTCGAGGAGGAGAAGGAGTGCAAGTTTGCCATTGTCTTTGATGTTGTCCATTTGTGTCTTGACGTCAATCAGTGCAGTCTATAATTGGTAGGGACACTTGGGTTTAGGGTGGGCTTCTTGAGTAAGGGAAGAACCCAAGAGTACTTAAGGTTGTTAGGCACTATGTTGGATGTGAAAGATGGGTTAATGGGGGATGTGATAAAAGGAGCAAGATGTTTGGCTGCGTCTTTGATGACTGGGGCCGGGTAGATGTCGTTTTGACATTTGGAGGGTTTCAGCAAGTTGATTATTTCTTCAACCTCTTTGGTAGTTATGGTGGAAAATTCAAATAGGTTATTGTCATCACTTTGTGGGGTGTGGGTGGAGGGGATGGTGTTATCAGCAAAGGTGAGAATTTCTTTCTTAGACTCGATTTTTGGCTTGTAACATGGCAATTTTGCCTAGGAGAGCTTCTTGTATGTTCCTACAGCAAGATATGTCTTTTTTACATGTATCCGGAGTGGGGGAGGGGGATTCGAGGTCTCTCAGGATGTTGAAGAGCTCTTTGGTATTGGATTTGGCGTTGCAGATTCTTTCATTATACATGTTTTTTTTAGTCTGGATGATTGGTGACTTATAGAGGCCTGTGCGTAGGATGTCTTATTATTGGTGGATGGCGACCGTTTCCATGCTAATTCAGCTTGTCTTTTGGTTTTGCTGAGCGTTTTTAGTTTAGGGGTGAACCAAGAATTGAGAAGTGCGCATGGTTTGGCTTTCCGTAGCTTAAGTGGTGCTCAGTGTTTATGGCCTTAAGGATAGTTGTATTGTAGAGCTCTACTACTTCAGTGGGGTTGTGTAACCCTCACCTGGTATCCACTGGGATGTCACTCAGCCTGTTCTGACCTCTTACGACCTCAAACCCTTCCCTGGAGTCTACTCGACTGGAGACTGGGCCTGAAACACAGGATTGGTAGAGTTTAACACCCTATTGTCTCTGTGTGCTTGAACCCCTATTTCCCCGGGGTCCAACCCTTCCCTTTGATCCACAGCTCACCTTGTTTTCTTGGAAAGTGTGCTCTCCGTCATGCTTTCAGTGCAGGGGCACGTTGATTGATGCAGGCTCATTGCTGCCTAGTTACTTCACTGGCAAGAGTCCGACAGGTAAGTATAATGAGTCTTTTGAACAGTTCTCTAACTTCGTTCCTTTCCTTCCTTTGATGATGGCCGGCGTCCGGGGATGGCGAGGTGCTGCTGAGATGTGTAGTGCTGAAGGTGAGTGAGAGCGCGATGCGCGATGTGACCCTTTCGTATTTGTATTGAACTGAGTTCTTTTTCTGTGTCTTTTAGGTGCTGTGATGTTTTCAGCGTGGATGCCAGTTATGAAGAAGAAATGTGGTGAGTAAGCGTGGTATGCAGCGCCTTCTACGCTAATCTGGGGTGTCTTTTCCCTCTTGCAGATGGATGAGAAGTTCCGGAGACAGAGTTCCCCCAGAGCGGCTGGGATTCAAGTAAGCGTTTGAAGGTCGTACAGTCTTTAAAAATAAGCGAAGATTTGCTGAATGCTTACTAATGCCTTTTTTCTGTTCTTTTCCTTTTTCCTTAGGAAGCGGCGTGCCGGGATGGAAATGACACCGCCGAAGATGCCCGCAGAACAGAAGAAGCGATGAATGATGGGCAGAAGCGCTGCAAGGGAAGGCTGTTCCTAACAGTGTTCTTGTTCTTGCAGGGGCTGAGCGCAAAGGAAAGATGCAGACCTACTGGAGACCGATCCGAACACGGTGAGTGTCACGCTGAAGGTGCAGAAAACACAAAGCATGTTTCTCAGCCTGGGCGTGGCTTAAATAGTCTCTGGGTATCCCAGGTGTCTCTGGGCTGAACCACACCCAAAAGACTAGACTGCACATGCAGTTCTGGGAACCGAAATATGTGGGGGCATCCAACTTGTCCCCATCAAAGCACTACAAGTCCAATCCCCAATGTTATCCTATGGGAGTGAGTGAGTCTGGTGCCACAAGCACCAAGTCTGACTCCAAGTGGGTCTTTGGAGGGATGGAGAGGCCCTTGTGGGCCATGTAGGTGATTGTGGCCTGGCTCCAGCCTGACATCTTGGAGGGCTGGATACATGAGGGGCAGGAAACATGACAGGTTGGTAGTGGTGGGTGAAAAGTCGATGATAGGTTGGAGTAGAGGGAGGAGTTTCTCTACTGTGATGTTTTGTTATTTCTTGTGAATGTGGGTGGAGCATTAGGTGGAGGCATAGGTGTTTGAGTGCCTTTGTTGATGGTGAAAGTTATTAGGTGGTGGTCGGTCCAGGCGCATGGTGTTATTGGTATTGGATGGTGGTATTGCAATTAAGATCAGCTATCCAATCAAGGATGCGACCTTTGTTGTGTGTGGGTTGCGAGATGTGGTGTGTGTGTCCTAATTCTGAGATGGTGTTGGCGATGGTATTTGCTTTGTCATCTTTCTCGTCGTTGAGACCTAAATTAAAGTCGCCTAGGATGAGTAGACGTGAGTTGGGTTTGGTGTTGTTAGAGAGTAAGAGAGCTATGAAGTCATTGAAGGATAGTATGGGACCTGGCGGTCTGTAAATGAGGTGGGTGGTGATTGTGCTTGTGTGGGTTGTGGATTGTTTGATGGTGAGTAATTCTGCGGATGGGAGGGATTGGTTTTGTATGTGCCTTATGTTGAGGGAGCTTTTTGCGATAATGGCTACTCCGCTGCCTTTGGCTGTTTGTCTGTCTACGCGGTAGATAGTATAGTCATTGGGTATAGCTAGCGCTAGTGCAGGGCCAGAGGCTGGTACAGATACCTGTAGGCTTATTCTAACTGTGCATTTGTTCCTACAAATCTGTGATATCCATTTATTTGTTTCATTGTTATATCGTCTTGGGCAGTTAGATACCTATTGGTGTATTCTAACTGTTTGTAGTCTTTCACATAATTTTTTGGCAATCTTGAAGTACACATTATTTATTAAATTTTGGCTTTAAGAAGATTAAATATGCATTTGTAAGATTAGCTGGCAATCTTTGCTTTCGAGTAATGCTGCCATCATTACATTAGAACCATCCACATTTCTTTTTAATGTATGCAGTGTAGTGACCTGCATTGGTTGTAGATTATACCTATTGTTGTAAAGGTTTTCTTTCCAAGTGACTGTGTGTGAATCCAGTCAGTTTGCAGTTGTTTTTGATACCATCTGCATTATAACGTAGAAGCATAAGTATTATGTAGGCACTATGTGATTGTCTCAGTAAGGTGGAGCGATTGTCTGAATTGCAAATAGTACATAATCTGCCATGGTTTGCATTATGTACAAGTTGCTGAAATGGAATGCTTTCACAATTTGGTATGGAAACATACAAAAATCACTCATTTGGGATTTCTTCCTGTATCATATTGCTACAGAGAGTGCATGTATGTTTCCACATGTACGAAATCTGGAAGATTTCATTTACTTGTATGCTTTTGTTTTCCAATACTAATAGTAAGTACATTAGAAATTCTTGTGGATCTTCTTGTGAGTTCAAAGTGAATCTCACCATTCCAGCACAGTCGTCCAATTCTTGCCATATTCCATGAACACTGTATGTGTTGTCAGGATTGCTTGTTGCATTTCTATGAAGCACTATTATTTGCAAATACAATTGCTCTGTACTGTGCAAGTAAATATTGTTAAAAATTGGTGGCAATTGAAATAGAATATTCATTGCTACATTTGCATAGTAACTTACCCCACTTTCATTTGCAAATTTGAATCGACCAGCTGGTTCTGTATCTGAGTGCATTTTTCAGAATTTCTGTTCCTTCTTTGCCGACCGCCCTGGTTTACATTCCCTAATAGGTTCTTCTTTGTTTGTGGTAATTGCTGAACTTTAGCTTCTTTTCTTTTCTTTGAGGCATTTGCTGTTGGATTCTGTTGCATTTCTGTTTCATTTAGTTTTCTCTTACCACTTTTAACATTATCTGGAACAGGATATTGTTTCAGATGAGGGGTGTACAGTGAACACAGTCTATTGTATTCTAGAATGCAAGGAATATCAGCTTTCACTTTACTTGCATCAAAGTTCATTTGCAATAGACGGTCAAGTGTACGTAAGCGTGATAATGCTACATAGCTCATGCCTTCTTTAAAGACTGTGTTTCCTATATCTATCAATGCTTTGTCTAGGGTAAGACCTTTTGATTTATGAATGGTAACTGCATATGCAAGAGTTAGAGAAAATTGCTCTCTACATACATACATGTCTTTGAAGAGAAGGAATCGAGCAATTGAGCGCCCTATCCTTTTCACTTCTGAAACTTTATCTAAGCGAATATTGACAAACTGAATGTTTCTGTCAGGTGGGTTTGATTGAAAGCCAACAACTGTACCTAGTGCTCCATTAACTAGCCCTAGCTTGACGTCAAGGTTACGTTTAAGCATTACTGTACATTTTAAGGATGATTTTAATATTTTTTCCAACCCAGCTGGGTTGGACATTGATTGTTCTAAACTATTTAGGGCCTCATTAGGACCCTGGCGGATTTCGCGGTGCTAAATGCACCGCGAAGCACGGCGGAAAGCCGTCGATAGCGCCATGGGGGTTGGCGGATTTACCGCCCCATTCCGACCTTGGCGGGGCGGTAAATCCCCAATCCCCATTCTGCCCTTCCCCATTCCCATTCTTGCCCCATAGGGTATAATGGGAGTGGGGAAGGAGTTAATTACGCCACCGTAAAATACGGTGGCGTAATTAACAACGAGGTCCCGTAGCGCCATGGTTTTCTCCGCCTGGTAAAACCAGGCGGAAAACGGCGCCATGGCGCTACGGGAACTCGTAGTACGGCGGACGGGTCCGCCGCGATTAGCGCTGGCGGAAACCCACTCCGCCTGGGTCCTAATGAGGCCCTTAGTCTTGTTGTGGCTAGCTCACACATAGGTACTGTCATACCATGTACGTCTAGTTTGTATGTTCCGCTAATTTCCATTATTGGTTGCATTTCTTTATTTAACATTGTTTCATTGAATTTGAAACAGCTTGCAAGAGTTGGCATTAAGGCCATACAATTGACATTTTTGTGCCCAATTTGTTTCATAACATCAGTTGC
Organism: Ambystoma mexicanum; assembly: GCF_040938575.1. Lineage (NCBI taxonomy): Eukaryota > Metazoa > Chordata > Amphibia > Caudata > Ambystomatidae > Ambystoma > Ambystoma mexicanum. The sequence goes on from NC_090926.1 coordinate 944,701,952, forward strand.
ACATGTATTATCGCCATAAAGTGCATGAATGTGCCGGTTTTTCAATACAACTTGTCCTTCTTGCGATAGTACACCAACTCTAATGCTTTTTAAGATGTTGGCCAAAGTGAGATCTGCAGATTGCTTCATGTTCTCAGTTAATTCTCTGTATTGGAAATGTTGCCAAAAGTTGACATTACCTATGCTACCAACAATTCTCCGGCAGAGTTTGTGGCCTAAGGTTTTAAAAATAGGTTCACCTTTCACTGGTGTCAATTGTAGAAGATCTCTGAAAACTATAATGTATTTCCCTGCAAAGACTTCTTCGTTGTTACTTTTAAGTACTTTTTGCAATCTGAGGTGAACCAAAGCCAACATTAGGTTGGAGACCATGCTCACTGCATTTATTAGTAGCATTTTCATGTGTTTTAATACTCTGCGTAATTCCATTGCAGCTTCTTCAGAAAGTTTGTAATAGTCTAATTTTGATGCTCTACTGGAAGCAGTAGGAATCGGAGTAAAGTGACTCCGCCTATGTTGTAGGCAGCTAAACCTGTGTGGGCCGTTACAACAGCTGACAGTTTGTTGTTTGTCAATTGTTGAAGGATCTTGCTGATGATTTTGATTAAGTATGTTTTCCCTGATCCAGCGTCACCACTCACGTACAGCAGTATAGGTTTGTAATTTTGGCAGGTACATTCTTTATTTTCGTGTTGTACACCATGTACAATTCGTTTTGTTACGTCTTCAAAAATGGTGCGCTCATCTTTGTTACGTTTTCCTTGTTGTACATTTAAGTCTTCTGTATCTTCTTGATACTGATGCATGGTGTTTTCTACTTCTGCCATAGCTACTTCAGCCTCATTTGCTATTAGTGTTTGTCCTAGTGGTTCTTGACTTCCTGTTACAGAAGGTTGACTACTGTCGGAAGAGTCCTTATCTAGTTGGGCCTGAAGTTCTTCTTCCTGTTGCTGCTCATTGTGTAACATTGTTTTGTACTGTGTAAAGTTCACATTGGTGATAGCGCTTTCATTTGCTTTGAAAGCATCTTCATAGCAGTCAAAGTTTTCTAGTTTGTCTTCCTCTTTTCTCCACGGTTTGAAAAGTTGTAAAAGAGACATGTAATATAGTTCTTTCTGTTGAGGAGTTTTTAATTACAATTTTACATGATTAATTAAGCTTTATTTGGTAAGTTTCACTAAGCTCCCTTCTCAATCGGTAACTCTATATCTACGTTTGCTTTCATTGGGGTTTATATTATTTTTGTATGCAAAGTTTTGAGCTATGTGGTATAGACACATGCTTTCCAAAGTGCTACTCCTGTTCAGATAGTGTGTGTCCAGTAAATTCTTTTTTCAAATGGCTTGGCAGTCATTTCTGGCAATTGTTTCGTTGTCCTGATATGATTTCAGCACTCTTTTTCTAGATTTTGCAGGACCAAGACTTAGCCATACTATGTTGTCTGATTTACCATACAAAGCAGTTAAACAATCTGCTGCTTCATAGGCGTCACATTCTCTATGAGAGAGTATTTTTATGCCCAGGCTATACAATTTCTGTGATAATGTTTTGTCTGATGCTAGGTCATCCCAGAAGTCTTGATGCTCTGTTTTTTTCTGCTTTTGTTAAGTAGGCTGTAACATATCGTGCAACAGCAGTTGAATTGTCTGCAATGTACTGCACATCTATGTTTGCATTCCATTAGAGGGCAATGATTGCATTGTAATCATTGATATATTTTGATTCTTCCCTTCTTTTTATGTAATACGTGTTCTTAGGTGATTTATCTTTAACACTATGTCGAACTGAAGACATGAAGTTGTTTACTTCACTTGTTTCTGTAACTGGTCTAGGGAAACCAAAGCGGCATTTGGTATAGTATTTACCTTTCTTTTTGTATTTGCGGTGACAATATTTGCCACATTTGTGTCTTTGAAATTGTAAAATCTGCCCATGCAGTTCACTATGTGACTGTTGTGAAGGGATTTCACAAGTGACATATTTTTGGATAAACTGAAAAACAGAGCTATCACTGTCGTGACCAAATTTCGGTGCACCTTTGATCCATAACAGCATGTGAATATGTGTTGGTCCTCCCGCTTGATAATCTTTTCTCCAAAAGAAGTGTTGCACTTCTCCAAGTTTTATTGCAAATAAAGTGTAGCATGGCAATGAAACAATGATGGAAATATCTTGACACATTAACTGGATCTAGAGAGCAAAGTTCTCCAGGTGTTAATATATCTATGTTGTTTTTGCTGCTGTTTGCTATGCATAGGAACTCATGTAAATCTTCCCATGCCTATTCTGCACAACTAAGCCTAACAAACCAAGTCGGTGGTCCAAGGTTTCTGATCATACAACGCACGTCGCCGTGCCGTCGGAACCAGTATTCCTTTGTACCACGCATGTTTGCAAACAAATTTGTTATACTTGCTTGTAAAACCTCATCTTTTTCTTGTACTTTTTGTATTAACTGCATAGCTGACATATTTTGAAAGTGGGTTCCAGGTTTCAAAATGTGTGCAACTCCGTAACATAGTGTTGCTAATTCACTTTCATAGAGTAGGTGTCTAAATTTGAGATCTTGCAAATACATTCGCAAAGAGCGGTATTCTGATGCTCCAATTTGAGTGGGTCTATCATCGTATCTTCCACCTTTGCCAGTAGGAAATATCAGTGTAAAAGCACGTGCTTCTATACTTTTTTCCCATATACTCATTGGCAACCCTTTGGTGTGTCGCATTTGGTAAGTTTCTAGTGCATCATCTATGCTTTCATTGGAGTGCAATGGATGCATTGTGTAATGGTCCAAAAGAGTGGATACTGTAGCAGGATCCAGAAGTTTGAATTGTCCAATTTGTGATGGCTCTTCAATTATTTCAGTTGTTTCCCTTAAGCTTTCATCAATATTTATTTCCTTGTAGTACTCGTTATTGTCTTTTAGATAATGCAATGCTTGTCTAACTGTATGTAAGTCCACCAGTTGTTGCCAAATGTTCTTGTCCTTTGTTGGTACACCGTTTACCAAGACTATTAAAGAATGCTCTTTTGAACGTTGCACCCCTAGAGTGTGTACATTTTCCGTTAGATCTAATGGAAAATAAACTACTTTGCCACAAATGCCTTTTACCAATTCAGAGGAAGGTAATTTTGCTGTTTTTGGATGAAGGCGTATAATTGCTTGAAATGGGTGAACTGTTCGAATTATTATGCTTTCATACACATTTAATTGTTGCAGGATTTTTGGTAGTGGGAACAATTCCAAATTATTTGTAATGGCATGTGAAGGAGTGTGGTTGTTGTCTAATTTTGTAGCACAGTAACTGCAACATATTAGGCGTTCAGTTAGTTCATATTTGTTTTCTGCTAAAAGGTAGAGAGCTAATTCAAACCATTTAGAGTCTTCATTGTCTTCTATTTTGTATGCTATGTCTACATTGTTTGTGTTCCTTTTGTGAAAGGTTCTGTGGCAACACACACACACATGGTTTGGTACTTCAGCCGATGACCTTTTAAATTTTACTATTTGTTTTCTGTATGTGTGTAATAGAAGGTTGCTATGTACAGAATTGTTGCTATTATGTTCTAAAACTATAGCATTTTGTAAGTGACTTTCACTTCCAAAATACTTTCTCTGAATACAGTCAATTTCTTCTTGTAAGTATGTGGGTGTACCATGCAGAAGAGTGTTATTTAAATTGCCTAATTCTGATGCTGGAATTTTTGCATAGTATATTTTTATATACTAGATTTCTTACACTTGATATCATGGAAGGTGCTTTTGCAAATAGAGCCAGAAATCCAGGCTAATGAATGTCCTTGTAGTCCTGTGTATTTGCGCACTAGACAAATATCCATATTTTGCAGCACTTTCATTTTACTTTTGTCTTTACTTTTTACATACTGATTGAGGAACTGACGTAAAGATTTGAAAGCTTTGTTTGGCATGGCACACATTGATGTGCATGGCCATTTCTATACTGGACGGTGTAGTTCTGCTGAATCGAGAGGTACAGAGGATACTTTTGTAAACAGTGTTTCTTGTTCCATGATGGTAGTATTGATTTTCTCATACCCTTGTCCACTGCCATGGATAGCAATTGTGTTTGTTTGATTTTGTTTGTATGCTTCTTCATCAAAATATGGTTCTGTGGTTGTTGTGTGACTCCATTTACCACCACAAACATTAAAAAAAATATTTTTGTTCACATTCCGTTTATTGCTGAGTTTATTGTGTAGTTTGGTACTTAGTTTTGTTAGTGCTTTCATCCTATTTAACACTAATATAAACAACTTCCTTTTCAGAAGGATTGCACTGTCCACGAGAGCTTGTAGGATTAACTTTCTACATTAGGTTTTAAGGGGTGAGCATGATTTTGGTCCTCTTCTTAGTAGATTCTGAAGGACTCTGTGATGAAACATTTTTGATAAAATACTTTTTTTACTATGGGTTCTTGTTACACTATCAGGATTAGTAGGAGTATTGGTAGCTGTACTGGTAGCCGATTTTTTGCCAACATTTTTCTGTTTTGTGACACATTTTGATGGAGGACGTAAAGTTTCGGTAGTTGAAGCTTCTTTTGTTTTGCTAACTGTCTGCATTAGCTGGTTTTTTCCAACATTCTCTACAAACTGTACAACAGATGGATGCTTAGATTGGGCACTTTTATTTTTATTTGCTCTACTTCTGCGTTCCTTTCTACGGAGTTGTTTTTTGGTAGGCATTCTTTGGTGTCTGTTGAAAAAAAGAAGGCATACTTTGGTCTGTTGTATAATGTATGTTTGCTGTGTGAATGCGTGTATGAGTCTGATGGGGAAGCTCTTTGTTATGGTGTGTGAATGTGCATTGGACTCTTGTAATGATTTGGTAAGGCTATTTTACTGTTTGTATACTAGTACAATGTGCTTCAGATGAGACTACAAAGTGGGCTAGTGGTGACGAGAAGCATTATTAATAATCAAGAAGGCCATAAACTTGCAACAGCAACTACTTTTTGAAATCTAACCTTCTAAGGATTACGTAGGTTATTTGCGTTCCAAACACACAGGGATTTGTGAGCCAGTCTGCTCGTTATTCTTTGTTCAATAAATGGATATTTGTAGGTAGAATGGTTCAAAAATCAATGTTTGCTTTGGTGCCTAAATTAAACAAATAACCCATGCAGCCTCTTTGAGGAGTACTTACAATATAAAGGTAGTACTGTACTTACTTTTTTAGTAAAATGACCAGGTTTCTTTGGATATGTCGTCTGCAGTGTAGATGCTGTTGATTCTCAGGAGAGTAGTCTTCACTGCGATTCAAAAAAACAAAATGAATTACTTTGTGTGTTTACAGCAGTGCTGATACTGCACACATTAATTGTGCATCATTCATCAGAGCATTCTCCTTTCATATTTGAACCCAATGCATGTGCGCATTTCACTTCACTCTGTGCAGGCTTTGCATGGTATTTGCAATATGTTACTTGCAATATGTTACTTGCAAGTCCTTCAAAATTGCTAACATTTTTAAGCTTATGAAAATGCCTTGTTTTTTACAAGGTGTACTATCAATAGGAGAGAGGTTTGTAAGCGATAGGGCATAACAGTAGATGGGAAAAAAAAGTCTGCTTGCAATTTAAAAGCACGATGCCGAAAAATCGGGAGACCCTCAGAGGGAGATGTCGCCACAGCAATCGGGAGCGCTTACTTTTGTCATACGATTACATTGTAAGTAGCATTGCTGTAGGTCGTACACAGTATACAACTCCGACATTTTCTAATACAAAATCGAGTTTGGCCCTAAATAGGCATCCTTGCAACGTTTGTATAGGTTATGCGGAAGATAGTAAGAAGTTGTGCGGTTTGTCAATGATAAATCGGATATCTTGCACTTAAAAGGGGGAGCGTTGGTATGTATTACCTATGCACATTTAGCAGCATTAATTTGTTTTAGTTTAAATCATGTGGTATGTTTTTACCCATGCATCCAAGCCCTACCATAAAACTGTGCAGTACTGGCATGGAAAACATCATGATGGCCAGAACTCCCCAGAGAGTGCACAGGGAAAACATGAAGAATAGGCTGCCACCCATTTTTGCCTATGTTGTGAGCACAGGAGGGCACTGCCTAAAACCACCATTGGGCTACACACACAGTAGCCTGAAACCATTGGGAATGGCAATGCTGATTGCCAAAAAGCAACTCAGAACTGTGTGGAATTCATTTTCTTAATCCCAAAAATGGATGCAATACCGGTACTCACCACTATCAGAAAGCCGGCGTTTTAAAACCACCAGACATTTGTGTAAAACTGAACAGAGGAACCCAAACCAGGCCAAGGAAAGACTTGCTAGGAGGTGGATACAATGTAAAACTATATTCTGAAATGACTTGAAGGAAGTAATGATTTAATGTATATGTAAAAATTGTAAGTTTGATTTAAACTGGGAACTAAAGTGACATTTAGCTGAATTCTGCCTGACAACTACCCCCAACAGGAGAAACCTGCTCAGCCACTCTTCCCAGGCCTAGCTGCATCCTGCTTCCCCACCAAAAGGAGTTGACACCTCTCTGATTAGATTAGGGGAGGGGCACCGCAGGAGGTGGGAGAAGTGCCTCTGGGAGCCACCCGAGCTGGAGGCGGGGGCAGAAAGAAGCTTCCCCCATGTGCTTTGGAACCTAAACCACACCCGTCTGGGCCAGAGCATAATTTTTAAAAAAGATGGATAATTCATAGTACGGACTTGTCAGAATTATATAAGTAATATCATTATTCTTGTGATTTTTCTGTGCACGTTTTAAGAGGTGTTAGGACCCTGTGGTGTATGCTGGGGGGTTGCTAGCAGAAAATAGGGTCTCACTCCAAATGTCTGCATGTTAAAAATCTGACACTTCATCAATTAATGTCCATACTCCTTGCACACATGTGTGTAATTTTGGGTAAATGTCCGATATTGGTAAACCAGTCAAAAAGCGCAAAATGTTGTCATTTTTTAATGCAAGCCCCCAGGAAGATCAGAGGCGGACAAGCATGGACCATAAGGAATATATAATGTGTACATGTAATTTCAACATATTGTGTATCTGGGAAATATGTATTTGAATCAAATATAGCTTTGTGGGCAAATTGACCAGGGGAGGTTCCTCTGACCCATAAACAGACCTCACCATGATGACAATCCATTTCCTTCCCCCAATCATGGGAGAGGGGAGAATTGGGCCAATGACAAGTAGAGAGGTGCAGGCTCAGTTATGCCACGCACACAGCCACTTCCAAAACACATAAAAATAGACTGCTGGGACAGGTAGAGACATTCAATTCCATACTTCCTACTGCCTATACTTTTTCCACAATCACGATTTACACACTTGCGAAATTTACCGCGATTTGCGATTTTGGCTCAATTTCTCCACTTGTCAAAATAGCAGCTCCATTCTTTCCTTTGTTAAAAATCCGTTTGCAACCTGGTAATAACTCATAGAGCATTGCTAAAGTGAGCCTGAACTAATACCAACAAGCATCTCTCACTCACCCTGAATCTCTAGAGGGAATTAAAATCAGTTAGCACATTTTCCCATCCATTGCCACCACATTTAAAAGCATTGTGGGCCTGTGTTTCAAACTTCTGCCTGTTTCCTCTAAGCTTGCTGGGGGGGAGAACTGAATTCCGTATTGTATTTGATTGTATTCCCGAAGACTGTGTGTGTTACTTCCATCTCCTTGCATTGCATATAGGGGGGGGGTGAATTGCCACCCGGGGAAAAGTGATTACATTGTCTTTTGTTGAAGCCATATCAAGTTATTTTCTGTACTGCATTTTATTCCACCTTGCATTTCCTTGAAACCATAAAGCATTTGCAGCTACCTCATCCTCTATACTACTCCTAAGTAATCAAGTGTACCACTGTAACATTACCCATTGTGGATCCACATCATCTGTCTCAGTGTACTATCAGATATTCATTTATTATAAACGTGTGATATATATATATTGTTTAATTTTTCAAATAAACCTTTTAATTTGCGAAACAAACCTACTTCTTGGCTCAGTGGGGTCAGGGGGATTCTAAGAGAGGGGTGTTATATAAGGCTTGTCATCCAGAGAACATGAACTGGACCTAAAAATATATCAAAAAGGGTTTCCCTCAGCATCCCAGACTAGGCATTGACTTAGCTGTAGTGTTGAAGTGAAGCCGCTTAACAAAGTGGGGGCTCGTAGCCGGAGATTCTGGGTTAGATCTATCACTTGTGCAGATTAATACAGTGTGTTAACTGACAGGAGACATACATCCGGTCGGATCACCACGCTGTGTTACGCTGTAAAGCACTCCTCAAAGGAACGCTCTAAGGAAACGGTCTGTTTTGCAAAAATAAAATACAAACTTCTGTAAGTCAGGAAGGAACTCAAATTCCAGAATGACGACACTGGTAGGCATCAAAATAGCCAGAGAGCACTTCTTACATAAGCTATTTGTGAGAGGTGAGTGGACTCATCAGGTCCAAACGGTCTGGTTGCAGGCAATCGCGCAACAGGTCACTGAAACAGGGTCAGATATATGGACAGATCAGGGTCTCCTACATGTGGCCCTGAGTGAACTATATATGGCCCCTAAAGCCAAAGATGAACATAATAAGATTGCCAGGATAGCGGCATATTTGTACCTATATATGGGAGCCATACAGAATAAATGTGCTGAAGGCCAAGATCTGGCAAATAGGCAACAGATGGCGTTAGAGAAGGCCCAAGCTGATCTGGACTCTTCTGAGCAGAGGCTGCTCAGGAGCCAGGAGTCCGAAAAGGACAGCAGACAGTACATCACTAAAATAAAGGAGGATATGGATGTGCTGCAACAGGAAAAGGCGGACCAGGATACCATATTTCTGGCCTTGCAGAAGGAGTACCAAGAAGGTTTGGACTCCCTACTGCAGAGCCAGAAAAAGCTGGAGCAAAAGTTAGACTTCAATAGGGCATGTGCTGAGCAGGTAGTCAACCTGCAAAGCCACCTAGATAAGGTTGTGCGAGATGTCCCTGCTGCATTTTATTTAGGCAGTGACATTCTCAATCGCATTGCCATTAATTTGGACCTAATAAACTCAAAATCCTGGTCCTGATTAGCGGGTAATCCCATGGACTTTGATGACCCAGAGAAAGCATTTAGGTCAGCTCAACTGTTGCCATATGCATTTGACATTCAGAATGGAGAGGAAGTCACCATCCCAAAACGGATCCGACAATTCTCACTGGAGGTAAAAATTAAAAGAGGATATAACCTGAAAAATCCTGACACCTATGTCCATCTCAATGCTCATTTCCAACACCACTAGTCAACATAGAACACAACACCATTCCAATAGAGGTGGATAACAGCGACCTAAAGAGTATCACCCTGAGCGCTGGCACCATTATTGGAATGGCGTTTGATGACCAACACTTTTCCATAGACTTAGGTAACAAACTGTTAGGACCGATCCCCAAGGACTATTTTGACAGTGACAGCGACAATGACACAACACCAAACAGGATCTTCACCCGGCATGGGGGGAATTTCCTGGTGTACTCTTCCTGCCCTTATGGTAAGGAAGATGTGACCTGTGACTTCAGGAGGGATGAGGTGATCTTTCAAGTCCACAAAGACTGCCTATTAGTCCAAATCAGCACTTTGACCAGGGACTTCTCCACCCAGTTGGAGGAGGCCGCTGAGATAGCCAAAACGGAAGTCTTTCCAAGCTTCAGGCAGATGGTTGAAGTGAGAGTCAACCTAGCTGATGCCTGTGAGACTCTGGAGCAAAAGCAAAAATTGAAACAAGTTTTCTTAGATTTTCAAGATCTCTTTGCGGTGGACTCAGATGACTGTGGTCGCACCAACATCCACACAACAACTATTCCCATGGACCCTGACAATAATCCAGTGTTTATGAAGCAATATCACGTGCCTCTCACCTCAATGGAGTAATTAAGAACCTTGAGTCCTGTGGGATAATTCATCCAGTCCACAGCACCTTCAATAATCCGGTGCTGGGGATTTTGAAACCAAACGGCCAGTGGAGACTCTGTGCTGACCTAAGGGATCTCAACAAACGGGTCCATACTTCCCGATGGCCTCTTCCCTTCATTGACCAAGGACTGGCCCAGATCCAAGGGTCATAGGTATTTACTTCAATTGACCTGACCAATGGGTACTGGACTGTACCTGTCAGTAGGGAAGACCAATACAAGCTGGCATTCACCTTTGGGGGGCAGCAGTACACTTGGACAGTGAGTCCCTTCTGATACACCGATTCCGGCAATGAATTTAACATCTTTCTGCATAAGGCCATGCCTGACTTGGGTGAAAGGGGTAACCTGGCCTTTGTAGACAATGTTCTAGTCAAAAGCTCAACTGTGGAGGAACACATAGCGGAGATCCGTTCTGTTCTGACACAGTAGAATCCGGCCGGAGCAAAACTCTCTTTCCAAAAGGCACAGTGGTGCAGAACCTGTGTCAATTTCTTGTGGCATGAGATAACTCCTGAGGGTCTCTGTCCCCAGGAAAAGAAAGTAGAAGCCCTCCAGAAAAAAAAGACCCCACAACTCTGTGGGAACTATGGAGCCTCCTTGGACTAACTAATTACAGCAGAAAGTTCATTGAGGATTATGCAGAGATCAAAAGACATCTGCTCCATCTTTTGAAGGGGGGGTCAAGTGGGAGTGGGGTCCAGAACAAGCTGAGGCAGTAAGACAACTCAAAAGAAGCCTCTCACAAGTGCCTTGCCTAGCTTACCCTGTCAAAAACAAGGAGTTCTTCTTGGAGACAGGGTTCTCAAATACATGCTTGACTGCAGTATTATATCAAAAGCATGACAAGGTCAATAAAGTAATCTCCTATGCGAGTAAGACTTTATCCTCTGTGGAGGGAAAAGTCAACAATTGTGAGAAGGCACTCCTGGCAACGTTGTGGGCATTGAAGAATTACCGCCCGTTTATCCACGGGGAACACATCATAGTGGAGACTCCACACCAACCTTTGCAATATCTTCAAAGTGACAGAATCCGGGCCAGAAATGTGAGTAATTCCCGAATTACTTCCTGGATTCTGTCAATGCAAGGCTTTCCTTTGGAGGTCAGATATGGCCAAAACAAGAAGAGTGCCCTTGCGCAAGGTCTGGCTGACTTGCATGATTGTGCCAGAGAAAACTGTCTCGAGGACAAAAGTCTTAAAATCAAGGACAACATGGATGTCTTCCTTAATTCCCCACACAAAGTCTATGAAGAAGACCAGTGTGAAGGACTGCCCACTGTCTATGTGGATGGGTGCTTGTACCATGTTGATAACAAACAAAGGGGAAAAGGAACTTGTGGCCGGAGTAGCGAATGCATGGGTGAATGATGCCCCAGAACCCTCCGCTGGGTACAAAACCAGTCCCCGAAGTAGTCAAGTGGCAGAGCTGATGGCTGTGCATCAAGCCATCCTCACTGCTGTCTAACACATACTCCACGAACTGGTCATAATCACTGATTAAGATTATGTATGGAACGGGTTCGTGGAGCACCTGGTTAACTGGAAAACCAGAGGCATGCTATGTGCTAATAATAAACCATTGAAACATGGGAAATGAATACAATATATTGATGATCTTGTCACCTCGAATGGGATGACCATCTACTGGAAAAAGATCAAGGGTCATTCTAAAGTAGAGGGACCAGACAAAACTGGAAATGACCTAGCTGATCAGCTGGCCAAAACCGGAGCCATCCTAGGGGATCTACTTGAGATCGAGTACCTGTTGGGTGAAATTTACGTCACTCCTATCACTAGGCCCCAGACACATGCTCACCATGAACTCTCAACTGCACAATGGAGTAAGGAGACCCCAGATGCTGATTTGATTATGGCTCTGAAAGGTGATCCAATAATTGGTAAGTTTTATCAACACATTGAGGACCCTGAGAACTTTCGCCTGATGGATACCGATTACATTGGGAAAGAGGACCTCAGAGTGTTCATGAAATGTCTAATAATGTTCCGAATCCAAGACGGTTTGTTGGTAAGGAGATCCATTGCTGGCCCTGACCAGTGGGTGGTCACTACCTCATTCTGAAGCCTGATACTAAGTCACACCAATGATGCGGCCACAGCCAATCCTCGGGGGTCTCATATGACATTAGAAATCTTGAGAGAGGTTGCATACTGGCCACACATGGGGCAGGACCTCGACCAATACTTGAATGGGTGTCTTGTGTGTGCACAATTTCAACAAAAATCACTCCCACACCGTGCTCCCCTCCAAAAGAGGGAGATGACACTGCCTTGGTCAGATTTGCAAGTTGATTTTATCAGACCCGTGATTCGCTCCTCTAGGGGGAACAAGTCCATGTTGACCGTAACATGCTTGTTCACTAAATGGGTGGAATGTCTCCCGACCCCCAAATTGCAAGGCAGAAACAGCAGCTGCCCTGATGATCAATCACATCTTCTCGCGTTTTGGACTACCCCAAAGGATTGAGTCAGACCGAGGTAGTCACTTCACTAGTGAAATGATGACAAAGATGTGGTAGATACTTCGGGTCAAAAGGAAACTAAACATTGCCTACTGGCACCCTCTTGTGGTGGAGTTGAGAGATACAACAAAACCATTGTGAACTTATTAAAAAATTTGTGGCAGATTCTGGGTTAAGTTGGGAAATTCAATTACCCCTTGTCCTGATGGCCATCAGATATACCCCTTCTTCTGCAACAAAAATGTCCCCATTTGAGCTGATGACTGACGAAGGATGGTGCTACCCCAGCATCTGCTCTACAGAACCCAAGAGGAGACCTTGATAAATGCCTCCACAACTCATTAGTATGATGAGAATCTGCGAAAACCCCTTCAACGTGCTTTTGCCTACACTCAGCGGAATCTAGAAAGATCTGCAGACTTTATGAAGACCCACTAAGATCTTAAGACAACTAGAAAAGAATATCAAGTAGGAGACCGGGTCTACTTGTACAATTTCCAAAGGAACCAAGCCAAAGAGCACAAATCCCTCCCAGGATGGCAGGGTCCTTTTGAAATTGTGGACAGAATCTCACCAGTCGCCAACAGAATCCGCATCCCCAAAGGCAGTTTGGCAGAAGGGGAAGACAAATGGGTCCACATAAATCAGCTGAAGAGTTGCCATCCCAGGCATAGTTTGCGGCAAATAGAGGAGCCAACTGGAAACCCACAGGAGGAAATTCCGGCAACCTAGAAGAATCCACCTGGTAAAACCATTAGTGAATAAAGGTGAGGAATATTGTAAATTGTATTCAATGCATGCATCTGCCCCACTACACCCTCGGGAAGTAGTAGTGGGGACATTTCCATAACCATGCTCTGTTCTGTCTCCTGGCATTGGAACTAAGAAATTCTAATTACCAAGGAGGACCACTCGGGGACCGGGAGGAAAGACCTAAGAAGCCCAGAGTATTGCTCCATACTCCCATCCAGCACTGACAGGAGAAGCAGCTTAATTTCTCCACCTGGACCAAAGAAAAAAAGAACATCCCAATCTCTCGACTTCCCCTTGACGGGCAGTCAAACTCAAGTCGGGAGGAGGGGCTCTGTGGGATGTATTGACCCACTTTTGCTCTGCTATGCTGCATCGCTCTGTTATGATGGGGCCAGAAACAGCAAAATGGCCGCAAAACCTTTGTGTGCACCAAAACCCATGAAAACCGTACTTTCCAATGCACAAAAAGATGGCTGCCCATTCTGCCATGCAGGTTGTCCATGGTAGAACAGAGCTCTCACTACTGAAATATGTCACTGGGCTCCACAACAATTGAAAGAGGAGTGCAGAAGAAAAAAGCAGTGCTTTGCTGAATGAAACTGCAAATCTTGCTTGAAATAACTTGTTCTTCGTTGCTGAAACTTCGGAATGCTGGTACAGAACACCTTTGAAATATTAAAAAATTCTCGCTGGGTGCTACAATTCACTTAGTTTAAGGAACCATTATTAACTTACAATGTCCTGAAAGGCTAAGGGCATAAAGAGATTGTCACAGCAAAAGTGGCCTGTATGTGGATCTGTCAGAAATCTCTTTGCGGCAGAGGGCTGCTGGGATGACAGCTGTCAGGGGCCTGCCTGATTAAACTTTAACATGTATGAACTGAAAATCAAATGTTTGAAATCTAAGAGGCCTGTTACTGATAATAACCCATACTGTAATAGTTTTGATCCCATGGTTTAAACTCTTGAATGAGAATTCTAGATGTTATTTGATAACAAGTTTGTTTTGTGCTAAGGAAAAGGCCACATAATGTAACAATTAATTTAATTCTGGCTGAAGCTGCACAACTTGAATAACAGGTTTTTCTCACAGAAGGAAGGTCTTTCCCCCCAGCAGGAAATCACAGAGAAGAGTTAATTACAGGGTAGGAAAGAACCTGGTCTACAGAGGCAAAAGGAACAATGACAAGCTGCAGATCAGGAAATCTGAAGTGTGAAGACAGTCGTAAATGGCCTCTGCAAGGAACAAACTTGGGGGATGACTCTTGGGCTTCCAGGGAGAGATCAAGTTGTGGAGCCAAACAACAATTTGTTGCTTTACATGGACAAATAACATATTTTAAAAAGACTGTTAACATACTATTTAAAATTGTGAAAAATATAAAAATAACAGAGTTGTCAATGTAATGTCTGTCTGCACGGGTGAAGAGGCGCCAGAACTGTGTGACATGTTCTGGACAGCAATGACAGCAATGACAAGAAATGTGATGTTACAAAAAATGTATTTCTTCTAGAATTGTGAAACTGTATTTACTTATTCCCATGTTAAACACGCACACTTGTAGAAATGTGCTAACACATTGGACATTGTGTTCATAGTGAAAAGGGCAAAATTATGTGAAAAGCGGAGACAAGATCCCACAGCTACAGGGTTTTGAGGAGTAGCTGCTATGTAAAATATGTCATCTATATAGGTGATTTTTATAGAGGTTGCACATGTGGAAATATGTATTTTGCCAAAAGTAGATTTTGTGTTCCAGGGGACAGGGGTGGATTCTCAGTCTCATAGAATTGCACCATAAAGATGACACTCTGTTTCTCTCATCCTTTCAAGGCATAGAGTAGACGCTGACCCAATCACCTTTCAAAGGGGCAAGCTTAGACTAAACCAGCCCACACCCCCCCTTTATGATGTCATGTCATATGATAAATAGAGACAGCTCACCACACATAAAGTCATACAGATTCATTCACTATCCTGATCCTGGCAGAGCACCCTGCTGCTGAACTCTACATATTCCTTGCTCCAGACTCCAGAAACTTGACATAGAAAAAAAAGGCCTATTGCATAGCTGAAACATTCTCAGCTAGGCCTCAAATTCCCGAACAGAACCCCACAAGCCTAAGGGGAAGCAACATAATACAGCCAGGCTGTGCTGTTACTGCTTGTCTACTGAAAAGAAATAACCTCAGATCCAATAAGGGCAAATCCGATCCAGTCCTGTGCCGTGCTGTGACCAGAGCGCCTTGCTGATCCGATCCAGTCCTGTGCCGTGCGGTGACCAGGACGCCTTGCTGAAACTGCCCAGTCCGATGTACCCAGAATTGACGGTTCCATTTAAAAACATATCCAGTGAGAATAAATAGGAAGAATTTTGTCACTAGTATATGTACCTTGCATAGTCTTATCTCTATCTCCGACCCATCCTATCTTGTATTCAGAACCTGTATTGTTAGGAGTATATTTGCATTGTCTGAAATCTCTCTCCAAACCATTCTATATTTCCTCTAGAACTACTATTGTTAAAACTATCTTTGCGCTGATCCTTTTCTCTTCTGAAGAAAGCGAGTTTCCGTAGCAGGAAGTCACCCATATCAAGTGACTGTGTTCCTGTGTGGTATTCGTTTTGTTCATAGTCATGCTCTAGTGTAAGCAACCCATTTGTCATTTTAAAAGAGCGCTCCTGTTTTCCATTCTTGTGCATATCTCGAAAAACGACCTCCACTAAAACATCTATAACTTCCTCAGTTTTTGTGTTAGAAACACAATTTCAACTTCTGCTTGTAGCTAACATCCACAGCTTTCCATCACACCCAAGACTACGCGATTTTCCCGTTATCACAAATATCTCACAGTGAAAAGTTTGCCAAGACTTTTCATTTTACATGTGTAAATCAGCTTTTAATTGCCTCCGACTTGAATTTTAAGATTTCAAATGTTTTCTTGGGATTAAATCATTGCTTGTGTTTGTGTAATTATCCAAAGTGGCTCTGAAAAGAAGTTATAACAATTTCGGCAATTTTGACCATATTTGGTGTTTTTGCCCAGTCCATTCTAAAGATAACTTTAAAAGCCATTTTGACAGCTTGACAGTCAATTCCGTTTTCTATTGTGTTTCAAAGGGGGAAAGTGGGATTGATATTCTGTTTGAATTCTGCCATTCCTGTATACCTGCTCTCTCCTCCCATCTCTTTTCATTGTCTATTGGTTGTTGAGGGCGGTACAGGGGGAACCTCTAACCACAGTGCTATTTGATCTGAACCTACACAAAAATATTATTTTCTGTGCTGAATTGTTTTGCTCATTACTCATTCCTGGTGTATTAAAGATAGTATTATGTGTTACATCACCCCATTGGTGATTGTTGTGTACCTATTAAGACATATTGTGATTCATTTTTAAATACTTAAATAACTATTTACCTTTGCAAACCAGTCTAATTCCTGGTTCAGTGTGACCGGGGGTGGGGGGTTCCAGGAGAAGGGTGTGATATGAGTGGTATATCGTTCAGAATAAAGAAACTTTAGACAAAAATAAATAAGGATTTCAGTTGTGCACTACATGCTAGGTATTTACTTGGGTGTGTGCCGGATTGAAATCACTTACAAGTGCAAATTCCTATGTTTTTTTGTATTCGATAAAGTGCATAGTGCACAAATACTCCATATCAAAAAAGGTGCATAGTGCAATTTCCTATGTTGTTTTATACTTATTAAAGTGCATAGTGCTGCCTGAACACTGCTAGACACAATTGTTTAAGGCATGGAATATATCAATGAATATAAAATTATCCATCTCATTGAGTAGTCTAAATTGGGTCTTACTGAACATCACATCTACTTAGTACATGTATTGGAAAGTGCATATGTGTGATGACTTCTTTTTGGTTCAAGGGACAAAACATTAGATATGTGGTGTGCCTAAGAATCATATTGTCTGTGACTTGAGGCCCTATGACATGTCGAGTGTTGGTGGAAACGACATGTATATATATATTTAACTTTATGAAGTGCACTAAATGCCCATCCCACTGAAAGTATTTTCGATGGGAGATATTAACATCATATATATTACATGGCCTGTGGTAGTGGGCGTGTAGTTATGGTTAAGATGCTTAACTCAAAGCAAGAGCACTTTTTGGGCAGCTTATAACTTTGCACCCCTGGTATCTGGGTTTGGTCCGCGGACAGGCATCCGATTGGCTTAGATGACATTGCAGTAAAAACATATAAAAGAACACAAAATTACACTTGTCAAAGTTATCAAACAAAGTTATCAAACAATCTCTGGGGAGGTGAGGGGTGATGTGGATGGGATGGGATATGGCCATAAGAAGCAAGAAAATTATGTTTTTAACCGTAAATGTCAGCGAACAGTCCTGTGAACTTTTCGGGAACAGTTCTTCGATGGCTTATAACTTTAGCACCACTCAATGAAACTGCATGACATTTTGGAATTCTATTGTAGACCTGGCACTGAAAGGCTATGCAAGGTTTGGTGGGATTGTGTGAAGTTGGGGAGTCCCAAGATAATGTAAATGCTTATAAATATGTTGACATTTAATGAATCTGCACAAAAGTTTGCAAGACGATTTTATATGTATCTCGATATATATGTTCTTGCAAAGTCTGGTGGGATTCTATCAAGAGGGGGCTAAATTAGAGAGGGTCTCAACATTTTTAGATGGCTTATAACTTGGTTGCCGTTTGACAAATGTGGACAAATGTTTTCAGAAATATTAAATACCCAACCTTTAATGTTTGTGTAAAGTCTGAATGGATTTTGTCAAGTTTGGGGATAAGTCATATGACGATTGTATGTACATACATTTTCACACTTTTGAGGAAAAAAACCTGGGTGGATTTCAATCAAACTCGTGTAAGGTGCATTGGCAAGGACCTGAAAGCATGGTTTAGCAAACGTGCTTGTGTTTTATTTTTTGACAAGTGTCATTATGTAGGTACAAAAAATGGTGATATACCTTTGGTGACTGAGGTATAGCCTGTTGCCATGGGCAGTGGGCAGATTTTCCGGGTCATGGTATTAGGTCATGACCGGGACAATCTGGCTGCTGGCCTTGACCGCGAGGGATGAACAATTGTGTTAAAGTGGCCATGTCCACCTGAGACCGCTTTGTGATAAAGTTATTTGAAAGTAGGATAGGTTTGAAAGGGATAAAAATGTTCTCCTGGTAATATGGTCATAGGGTTCTGACTTTGCTTTCTGCAGGCTGCCATGGAAAGGGAAGAGGGTCTCTGTACTGAGCCCCACCTTCTCTTTCCATGGTGGCCATCTTAGAAAAGAAAACATCTATTTTTTAGCACCCTGGGTTCCTGCTTTGGGAACCCGGGGTGCTAATGGCCTTTATCCACCATTGCAGGGGCTGCAATGGAGGATAATGGTCCAGAGGCCTTGTAATGTATTTATTTATTTATAACGCGCCAAAGCCTGCAGACCTCAGGGCACACATAGGCATACTTCGCTTAGGCCGATAACTTGGGCTGCCGGGATGTTATCCCCCATTCCAGTCCCTGGAACGGGGGATGAACGCCACATTATTCTGATTAACATAACACAAAATGCTAATTGAAATCTTTAAAAAATGTATTGAGTCTATGTTTGGTCACATGGCACTGTCCGGAAGGTCCACAGTGAGGTCAGATGTTCACGGATGTCGATGGAAGCAAAAAAAGTGGAAAAAGTCTTAAAAATGGTTGTTTGGAACGATTTCCATTTCATGTGTAATTTTCCCTCCTGTTGTGTGCCCCCCATCCCCAACAATTTGCTTTGTTTAAACACCATACTCTGACTTTACCAGCGGAGCCCAGCCTTCTGCTGCACTCCTCGGGGGTTTTCGCTCACTTTTCATGGGGAAACTGATATGCCCTTAGTCCTTGTCCATGTTGCAACTTGTAACAAATGTACAATGTACCTTACAGTACAGTGCACTTGGGCCTAGCCATTTCCAAAGGCCCTAGATACTCTTGAAGGATTTTTTAGGAGAAGTGCAGATGTGCCTTGGACAACTTGCAGGTGCAGGGGTGCTGTTAATATCTTGCATCCCACCCCAGTCACCCCAATTGCCCAGATCAATTGTTGTGTACACCTCCCATTAGCACTACTACATCTGTGCCGGCACTACTACATCTGTGCCATGGCTGGGAGGCGACGAAAGGTGATGGGCGCCTCAGCTGGGTGTACTCCACGTGGCGGGCATGGACAGGGACATGGCCCGGGTGACCAGGGAGTAGGGGGACTCCAGGGTGTCCTGGGTGGCTGCAAAGGGGGAAGAGGCAGGGGTGCGCCACTTCGGCATGATATTGTGCTATGTGTTGGTGCAGTCATGCCACCACCCCCTGCGGCTCCGGGAGATGCAGTTCTTGCATCTGGTACGGGCGCTCATGTGACCCGGCAGTCCATTCCATTGATTGCCACGTGCCCAAGGGGAGTGATAGCTGCAGGTGCAGCTGTGGACACCACCACCCAGGCTCAGGGTTTGCCAGCGAAGGCTGCGTTGGCACCTGAAGAGTCCGTGGAAGATTTGCAGGAGGTCAGGAGGCACACCGTAGGTGCACACAGGGCTGCCCTTGACCGAGTCATGTGTCCCAGGGGCAGTAATGTCATCTGGTGCCCCGACAAGCCGGATGTTGGCAAGTGCATGGGCAGATGCAGCCGACACCACCCGGTTGTGAGTCTACCATCCAGGACAGTCCCGGTCAATGACCCTGGCACAGCAGATGTTGCTGCGCAGGGTCCATTCCAGGGCACCCAGCAGCCACTGGCGCAAGTCAGGGCTTCCGTCCTTGTTCCACCTGCCACTCCCTCGGTTCAACCCACCAGCTCCACAGCCCATACTGATCAGGGCGGCATTTGCCAGCCAGGGTCCGGACCAATGTCCAAGAGGAGGAATGTTGCACCTGGAGTAGAGGCTGGGACCCCAGACACAGCTCCGGCCTCTGGCATGTTGAGGAAGAAGCCTTTCTGCGTGCAGGAACTGGACTTCCTTGTGAACTACATGCAGGACCACAACCGTGATATGCTAGTCGGGCCGAATTGTCAAACTACAACTTCCAATCGTGTGTCCCACTGGAAGCAAGTTGCGGATCATGTGAGTGCATTCAGCCATGAGGTACGCACAGCTCAAGAGTGCAAAAAGCATTGGAATTACCTCAAACGCAGTACTAAGGCAAAGCATGCCTCTAATTACAACATG
This sequence comes from Ambystoma mexicanum, assembly GCF_040938575.1. NCBI lineage: Eukaryota > Metazoa > Chordata > Amphibia > Caudata > Ambystomatidae > Ambystoma > Ambystoma mexicanum. The sequence continues at coordinate 944,722,363 of NC_090926.1, forward strand.
ACTCTGGTGACTGGCAGTGGGCCACCACCTGAGGAGGAAGACCTCACTTCGCACGAGTCAGTCGCTGTGGAGTTCATACCAGCAGGAATGGTCGAAGGAGTGGGAGAGATGCTGGACATTGATGCCCCGTCCAGTAAGTGTTGGGTGTTTGTCAAGGCCATGTGTGGTTTGCTTGTGTGATATGTTGTGCTTGACTGCCACTACATGTCATGTGTACATGGTTCCCACGTGCAAGTCAAGCAATGATTCACTGATGCTTGCCTGCTGTGCAGGATGCTGGACATTTAGAGCAGACGGGGACTGTCCTTATGGCCACACTTGCACCCTACTCACATGCTACTCACCCGCTGCACCTCCGTTCCATGTTCCAGCTCACTGGCCCTTCTGCATGTAGCCTGGGGTGTCTTTCCTCTCAGCACTGGGAATATGTCATTGCATGACTGACGTGCATGTGTCTTCTGCCTGCATGCGGGTACTCAACGTAGGCATGCTCCCTTGCTCCTCAACCCCCCCTGAACCACAGTTTCACCATGGCACTGGTGTGCATCATGTTGGCGTACTGCAATGGCCTGTTCAAGGCTCCTGTGTACAAGCAAACTTCCACCAGCCAAACTGCCAGACACATGCAGTGGTGTACATCCTCTGTCCTTGATGCAGGGTGTCTCACTTCGACTGTGAAGATGGCAGATGCTCCGCAGGGACATGAGTGCCCATTCATGTTCCATGTGAATTCCATGCATGCCCCTATGTGTCCTTGACAGGATGATCATTGTAGTACATGTCCAGGATGACCTACATTTCATGGCATTTTATCATCCATTCCATGCCCACTCTGGCTCAGTCCAGCATCACACACAGGTTTAGGGTGACACAGTCTGTGTGGGGCACAGGCCTCCCCCTGAGTCAGGCCCACTGACTCTGTTCAACTGGTGTAGTGGCTTCTTCACACATGGATGTACTACTGAGTGTTCATCATGTGTCCTGCTTACTGTCCCATCATCATCTGCTGTGTTGTCAGTTGACTCAGATGATGCAATTGACGCTACTCAGCACTGTCTGCCAATACACAGATCTCTGGTCACCCTTTCGCTGCCATGCAATGCCTCCCAGCATTTTCACTTAGGGAGTGTGGGGGATATGCTTGTAGCCATGCAACCCATTGCATGCACATTGCACGTGATTCCTGAACTTGCCCTTGCACTGCGTTCACGTTTATTGATAGACATCATAATGTACTTGTTCATGTAGATAGTGGGTAACGTACACATGTACTGCACTGCATCAACCTACTTCTGAGCCGTGTTACACCCTTCTACATGCCTACTCACTGATGCAATGTCAAAGTGACCTGGCATGTATGGACATTTTTTCATCCTTTCTCTGTCATGTATGCGACGGGCACAGGTGCATCCTATGGCACATGTATTCAGTATTGGAACTCCATAGTGGTTGTTTAGATGTGTTGATTGGACAATGTGCAGCCTATACCAATTGGCATAGGGCACTGATTGGATGTAGCCTGCCAATCGGGTATTAATGACTGTGGAGCATCCTTCACGTGTGTGTGTGTGCACTTCCATATACATCAAAGCAAGCAGCGTTATAGCTGCTTGCTTTGGTGCTTTGGTGTATTGGATGCTGATCATGTTCACAATACAGGTGTATGGGGAAATGGGTGTTTTTGAACACTTTCACATGTACATATGCAAGCAGCTTCAACGTTATGTGGTGCAACATTGCGAGTACTCACTTATGTGTTTGTGAAAGTGTCCATTTACACATGTGTCTTCCGCAGCTTTATTGTTCACTGACTAATATGTAGTTGATAGACGTTTATGCTGGTGAGATTTCTGCATTGCGCACATTATGTGGAACTGGCATGATCCCAAAGGTTCACTGTTGTCTATGCCCAGGCCCACCTAGCTACTATGGTGGGTCCTGGCTGTGGAGATTTCCACAAAGAATGATGTAATCGGGCACATTCATAGCCCAATGTGCTCAATCAGGCCCTGAGGGGTGTTGTGGAGGCCTCATGTCCTGCAGCTCGGACGGTACTGGGCCTTATGGTCCCTCATGCCTGGTTGCAGGCCCTTGCTTTGCTTGGGACATTTACTATATCTACATGGCCCATGCCACCCGGTACGGGCCGACCTGCAGATGGATGTTGCTATATTGATGATGATGCTTTAGTGATGCATGTCTACATGCATGGTACCTGTGTCATTGTGTGTTTGGAATCACTAGCAGCAGTGGTCAATTTGCAGTTCAGAAATGCTTATGGTGTGTTGCATCTCTTAGTTGCTGTTAGGCAGAAACCTGTGCAGTTCCCTTAGGGACCACTGCAAAAGATTTAAGACTACAGGTGTTGGCAGTAAACCCACTTGGTAGCAGTCTGCACCACCCAGATTTACCTGGTAGCTGTGGCTGAGCAGTCAGACTTCCCTCAAGAAGAGTTAGGCAGTATGCACATTATACACAATAGGCACTCAGATACAATAATACAAGCAAACACTGACCAGAGCTTTGGTAGCAAAGTATATAATTATTTATTTAAAAACACACAGTTGAAACACTCCAGCAATCTTATTGTAAATTATTCTAAACACAGTTACTATTGTAATATATACACCCCTTTTTCCTTATCAGATAAGTCACAGTAAAACACCACTTATTTTCATACAGAGGTGAGAGATTACCTAGATTGCACTCCAATAAATTTGTGAGAAAGGGAGGGAAAAAGACAGAATATGGAAAGGTACACCACTCTAAGATTCAGGAACACTGTTAGCAAGGCAGAAGAGCAAAAGTCACTGGTGAGCCAAAGTCCAAAGGCTGGGCCCACTCTTAGAGAGAGCAGAGCACAAATGCGCCCAAGATAACACAGTTACACTAGGCTTAGAAAGTCTTGCAGAGGGTTCAAAAAGAGTTTGGAGAGGCTTTAGAAAAGTTTAGCCAGGGTGTCCCAGACTAACCGAGGTTCGAAAGCCGGGGGCTAAATCTACCCCGTACAGTCGGTAGCAAGGGAAGCCAGGTGGGACACGATACCTCAAGTGGGAAGGATCCTCCAGCGGTGGCAGTTGTTCCTGGTAGTGGGTGCAAGTTACGTCATCGTCCAGGGGAAGAGAACATCTCGACGTGGAGGAAAGATGAAGGTCGTTGCACTACCAGGGAAGAAACCAGCCGCAGAGTTTTCCGGTTAAAGGTGGTACCTTTGTTTCGCGGTCGTGGTAAAACGTGGTATCCCGGTTGCCGGGTTGCTTGGCACGGGCAAGGTGGCCACGAGGTACGTCGGAAAGCGAAAAGATGGTGAAACTGGTTATCCCCACCAGTCAAAGGAAGAAGACTCTCCGGCGGGAGATCTCCTCTATCGTTGGGAAAAGTGGTGAGGCAGTCCAGCAGGGCTCCACCGGTGGTGGTGTCGTGGCAGGTTGGCTCAGCTTCTCCCTCGTCGGATTCTTAGGTCCTGTGGCGACTTCTGAAGTTCCAGTCCCCAAAGCCCTGCTTTTATGCAGCAAACCCCCATTCACTCAGCCTAGCTGTCACTCAAACATGCTAAGTGGTGAGCCGGCCGGCTCACCACTTGGGCCAATCAGGATGGAGTGGGACTTGAGTTGCCTAGGCAACTCAGTCCAGGATTCCTAAATTTCCCTCCACCCCTCCTAAGTACCCCAGACAGAGTGGCACCACTTTGGAGGGCTTCTGTGGAGAAGCCCGCCAAAAAGTGGAACAAAGGGCTCGACTTGGGTTGGAGTCACAGAAGAGAACACAAACGCCATTTTAGAATCAAGTTTTGGCAAAAAATACCAACCAGAGAATTAAGATTAATTAAATAAACTGGCGGTATGTTCGAGGCTACCGTAAATAATTAAATAAAGCTAGTAGCCTAAAACAATGGGAAATCCCATAGGAAAATATTCGCGGTAGAATATAAAAAGTAGTATCCACTGCCACCAGCCTAAACTCGATCAGGGGGAACAGAGACGTGCCCCCTCGACTAACAGACCCCAGGGCAATTGAATTGCCCCAGCCAGTACGTCCACAATATGATGGTTTGTACTGGTTCTGTTCAGAATTTAAGACTAGTAAAGTCAATGGTGACTTTACATGCCCTGGGAGACAGTAGTCAGTCCCAGGGTATGGAGTCTATACTGGGGGGTCACTATGACACCCCTGTGTCACTGCACTGAGGGTGCTGTGTAACACACATCACAAAAACACATGAAGACCTATGGAGTAAAAGACCCCATAGCCCATTAAACACATCTAGATTCAAAGAAACACACTCAAATCATGCCCAAGAGTGAGGGTAAAAGAGTCTCAATCTTGGCAGGAGAAAACAATAAACCCCAAAAATCCAGCAAAGCTGCTGGGGGACTCACTAGGTTAGGAAATTCATCCTAAACAGAGAATTCTCCCTAACACTCGCCCCCCCCCCCAGACTAAGGGACAGGAGGATTTAATCCACTCCTGGATGAACCTCATGCCTCTAGTCGATAACATACATCCTAGAGAGTCCATCAGCATTTTGATGGTGACACCTTGACCTATGTTCTATGGCCCAAGCAAAGGTTTTCCTTTGTAAGCTATATGACCTACAAACCCTTTGAGGAACATCAGTCTTTTTAAAGTTATAGGGGACCTGGTTGACCAGTCCCTCAGAAGTGGTTACAACTTCTGAACCTGTGTTAGGCTTTTTCAAGGGGTCCTTATAAAGGATTCCCTTAGATCTAGAGGGGCCTCCAAGGTTCCTCACCACCTCTCTTGTGGGAGCAGGTTGGGTCTTAGGCCTCTTGTTTGGAGGGGTTGGGGTTAGGCAATGTACCTGCTTCCCCTTCCTCTTAGATCTAACCTTACCTACTTTAGGAGTTTCCCCCCTAATACTAGGATTTGAGTTGGAGTCTTCAGTAGAAGGTGCAACAGTCTGAAGATATTTGGCCTTAGACTTTTCTTTCCTGGTTTTCCACCAGCATTGAGAATTACCAGTTCTCTGAGGCCTAGGTAGGGGCCCAGTAGGTCTATCCACCTCTTCCTCAGAAGCAGGGGGAGTCACAGACTCTGAAACTGGGGGAACAATGATGGAGCTTGGTTGGGGCTACCATTTCCCTACTGTATTAGCCTGAAATATGCCTGGGTTAGGGGTCAACTTACTAACACCAGGGCTTGTAGTGGGGGTCTCAGTAGAGGTTCCCACAGGTTTAGAGGGGTCCCTTAAGGTGGCCTCTCTAGCCAATTTGGTTAGGTTCTGGTTCTCCATACTGGGAGGCCTGGGGGTATGTGACACTACTCCTAGAGTTCTCAGGTCATTCCCCAACAGGACCTTCCCAGGCACCTCAGTCTGAACACTGACAGGGATCCTCACTGTCATGTTGTTACACTGAATGAGGGCTGGTAGAATAGGAACCATTTGGACAGGGCCTCCAGACTTCTTAGTGGGGCCTTTGGGTGCTTTTGCCACATCCTCAGGTTGAAAGAAGCTTTCATCCACAACTGTTCTGCTGGCACCAGTGTCTCTCCTGGCAGGAGTATCCTGGCCATTGACAAGAACACTGTCCACATAATACACCTTAGAGTTAACAGGTAGGGAATTATACACAACCCTATTCTGGGGACTAACCAGACCCATAGGCTCTAAGTTTACAGTTGCTTGAAGACCCAAGGGTTCTTCAGCAAAGAGTTCAAAGTGGGCACTAGCCATCTGTACTTCATCCTCAGGAGTGAAGACTAAGGCGGCTGTGCTGATCCCTGCAGGTTTACCCTTGCATCTGGGATCCCCTTTGATATGGTCACTAGCCTTAAAGATATAGCATTGTCCAAATGCTCTCTGAAAGGGTGTCTTGTTCTGACCGGCTTCTGGTTGTTGACCATAAGGTACACTAGCCTTATTCGGTTTACCCTGGGGCTTACCCTGGTTATTTTGTTGTTTGTGGCCCTCTTTGGTATGGGAGGTATTAGAATTCTCTGGATTCACTTTAGGTGGCTGCTTTCCCTCATCCTTTTTCTGAGCGACCCCTGAATCCTTGTGAGTGGCCCTGTTGGCAACCCACAAGTCAGCAGCCTTAGCTAGCTTTCTGGAATCTAATTCCTTTGAATCAGCCAAGTGCTGTCTGAGCTCAGGAGAGCAGGCATCATCAATTGACTCCAACATAAAAAGATTTTTCATACCTTCATAAGTGTTCACCTTGTAACCCTTAATCCATCCCTCTAAGTTTTTCAAACATTCACTCACCCAGGTAGCCCAAGGGGTACCATAATTCTTTTTGAGGGTCCTAAACCTCTTAAGATACTGGGAAGGGGTCTTCCCAAATCTAGCTATCAGAGCTAGTTTCACACATTCATACTCTTTCCTATCCTCCTCCCCCAACTCCATTACCACATCAGTTGCAACAGGGGCAAGCCTAGAGAACAACCAGGTGAGTAAGTCATTTCCTGTGATGTTCTGGAGCCCATGATTATATTCAAACAGAGAAAACCAATCGAACACATCCAACTTAGGCTCATACATACCAACCAATTCTTTAGGCATCCGGGGTCTTTTAGGACTGGAACTTGTAGAGGAGCTAGAGAGAGAAGCATTTTCAACAGATAATTTCTTCATTTCTAGCTCATGCTTGAGCTCCATTTCCCTTAGCCTTAGTTCTTGATTCAGTTCCTGATGTCTCTGTTCAGCCTGAGTATTCAGTCTCTTGCACTCTAGTTCAAGTTTCATTTTCTCTAATTCAAGATATTGAGGACTAAGTCTGGGACTTGGCAAAGGCCCAGTAGGTACAGCAGGTAGATCAGACAGAGGCCTAGGGGGACAGTCACAGCAGCCTCACCCTCCTCTTCTGACTCTTCCTTAAGATTATCAACATTTTGATCAACATCAATCTCTATACTGTTATCTACATTTTCTGGCATGGTAGGTTCCTCTGAACCATCATCCAGACTTTGGTTAGCTAACAACCTTTCTATCAATTCCATTTTCTTGCCTTTAGTCAGGAGATTCTTATGCTTACATAGAACTCTTAAACAATCAGCAGTTTTTATAGCAAGGGACTCTTGACTATAATTTTCCATAGTTGACATGTTAGAAAGATTACTTTTTCAGTGCTAAGCTTTGTGGTTAGTTGTACTAAGGTATCCTAAAGCACTCTAAAGTGTATACTCAATACAAATCCCACCGCTGCCACCAGTGTTAGGCAGAAACCTGTGCAGTTCCCTTAGGGACCACTGCAAAAGATTTAAGACTGCAGGTGTTGGCAGTAAACCCACTTGGTAGCAGTCTGCACCACCCAGATTTACCTGGTAGCTGTGGCTGAGCAGTCAGACTTCCCTCAAGAAGAGTTAGGCAGTATGCAAAGTATACAAAATAGGCACTCAGATAAAATAATACAAGCAAACACTGACCAGAGCTTTGGTATCAAAGTATATAATTATTTATTTAAAAACACACAGTTGAAACACTCCAGCACTCTTATTGTAAAATATTCTAAACACAGTTACTATTGTAATATATACACCCCTTTTTCCTTATCAGATAAGTCACAGTAAAACACCACTTATTTTCATACAGAGGTGAGCGCTTAACTAGATTGCACTCTAATAAGTTTGTGAGAAAGGGAGGGAACAAGACAGAATATGGAAAGGTATACCACTCTAAGATTCAGGAACACTGTTAGCAAGGCAGAAGAGCAAAAGTCACTGGTGAGCCAAAGTCCAAAGGCTGGGCCCACTCTTAGAGAGAGCAGAGCACAAATGCGCCCACGATCACACAGTTACACTAGGCTTAGAAAGTCTTGCAGAGGGTTCAAAAAGAGTTTAGAGAGGCTTTAGGAAAGTTTAGCCAGGGTGTCCCAGACTAACCCAGGTTCGAAAGCAGGGGGCTAAATCTACCCCGTACAGTCGGTAGCAAGGGAAGCCAGGCGGGACACAGTACCTTAAGTGGGAAGTATCCTCCAGCCGTGACAGTTGTTCCTGGTAGTGGGTGCAAGTTGCGTCATCGTCCAGGGAAGAGAAGATCTCTACTTGGAGGAAAGATGAAGGTCGTTGCACTACCAGGGAAGAAACCAGCCGCAGAGTTTTCCGGTTAAAGGTGGTACCTTTGTTTCGCGGTCGTGGTAAAACGTGGTATCCCGGTTGCCGGGGTGCTTGGCACGGGCAAGGCGGCCATGAGGTACGTCGGGAAAGCGAAAAGACAGTGAAACTGGTTATCCCCACCAGTCAAAGGAAGAAGACTCGCCGGCGGGAGATCTCCTCTGTCGTTGGGAAAAGTGGTGAGGCAGTCCAGCAGGGCTCCACCAGTGGTGGTGTCGTGGCAGGTTGGCTCAGCTTCTCCCTCGTCAGATTCTTAGGTCCTGTGGCGACTTCTGAAGTTCCATTCCCCAAAGCCCTGCTTTTATGCAGCAAACCCCCATTCACTCAGCCTAGCTGTCACTCAAACATGCTAAGTGGTGAGCCGGCCGGCTCACCACTTGGGCCAATCAGGATGGAGTGGGACTTGAGTTGCCTAGGCAACTCAGTCCAGGATTCCTAAATTTCCCTCCACCCCTCCTAAGTACCCCAGACAGAGTGGCACCACTTTGGAGGGCTTCTGTGGAGAAGCCCGCCAAAAAGTGGAACAAAGGGCTCGACTTGGGTTGGAGTCACAGAAGAGAACACAAACGCCATTTTAGAATCAAGTTTTGGCAAAAAATACCAACCAGAGAATTAAGATTAATTAAATAAACTGGCGGTATGTTCGAGGCTACCGTAAATAATTAAATAAAGCTAGTAGCCTAAAACAATGGGAAATCCCATAGGAAAATATTCGCGGTAGAATATAAAAAGTAGTATCCACTGCCACCAGCCTAAACTCGATCAGGGGGAACAGAGACGTGCCCCCTCGACTAACAGACCCCAGGGCAATTGAATTGCCCCAGCCAGTACGTCCACAATATGATGGTTTGTACTGGTTCTGTTCAGAATTTAAGACTAGTAAAGTCAATGGTGACTTTACATGCCCTGGGAGACAGTAGTCAGTCCCAGGGTATGGAGTCTATACTGGGGGGTCACTATGACACCCCTGTGTCACTGCACTGTGGGTGCTGTGTAACACACATCACAAAAACACATGAAGCCCTATGGAGTAAAAGACCCCATAGCCCATTAAACACATCTAGATTCAAAGAAACACACTCAAATCATGCCCAAGAGTGAGGGTAAAAGAGTCTCACTCTTGGCAGGAGAAAAAAATAAACCCCAAAAATCCAGCAAAGCTGCTGGGGGATTCACTAGGTTAGGAAATTCAGCCTAAACAGAGAATTCTCCCTAGCAGTTGCCATCTGTGTTTTCTGCCTATGACATGTTCCTGACAGAGGTGGTGTCTGATGGAGTTCACATACCTCATTTGTACTTGTGTAGGCTTTGCTATTTAAACACATCCATTTCTGCTTTTGGGATGTGTTTGCATATCAAGGCCACTGGATGCATTGCAGGTTCTCATTTGTGTGTGACATGTCTGCTTCATGTGTTGGCTGTCAATGTGATGTCTATGTGTGTGTGTGTTATGCGCTTCTGACATGTGTACTTATGTTAATCTTTTATCCACTTTTCAGATGATGATGCAATGGAGCCAGAGGATGGTGTTGTCATGCCAGGCACAGGGATGCTATCGCACCAGCAACCCAGCACAAGTGGGGGTCATGGGGTGGTAGGCCACGAAAACCCACTTGTGTTCCAGACCATCTTGTCTAGGGCTGGCAAGGAGTCTACCTCGGATGATCACTCTGAGGACAATGTCGCGTTGGATGTGCATCGGGTTCATTCGTCAGGGGTGAGTGATTCTGATGTGGACGCTCCTCTGTCCGCAATGCCTGCACTGAGGGGCCAGACGGTGGTGGGACCTCTGCGTGTGGTGGAACGGGACGCAGGGTCACCCTCCACTCCATTTGCTGATGTGCCTGGGGCGTCACGTCAATGGAGGAATGTAGTCCTGCAGGCGTGGGCGGTGCAAACCCAACAAGGACGTCGCCTCCTTGGGTCCCGCAGGTGTCAAACCCAGCAATGTGGTGGCCATGCGCCACTGGGGTAGACTGGGTGAGAGCAAGCCATGGTTGCCAATTTAGAACACCAGGGGGCACCAATTGATAACATTGCTGAGAGCATGGAACGTGCGGCCCAATCCGTGCTAGCCCCTGCTAGGCAGGTGGAACTCCAGCAGCGGGTGGCACAGTCCACAGCCCGCTCACTCAGGCTGGGCATGGCAGCCTCAGACAGGGCACGCCAGGCTGAAATGGTGTATTTGCGTCAAGCAATTGCTGCTCACGCAGAGGCACACATGAAGGCCATGAGGGTTGACTATGAATCCCTCAAATCTACTCTAGCTGTGCTCATGATGTCCCAGAGGAGGCGGTCAGATGAGAGGTTGGAGCAGATAGAGAATACCATCTCGGATTAGCTGCGTGCTTGCCGGGAGGTGTACCAGTTGTCCAGCCAGGCCATGCAGGAAGAACTCTGTGTTACACATGTTACCTTGCAAGAGGAAGCACGCGTATCACGCAAGGTTATACATGCTGACCTACGTGTCATTGCTGCACAGAACCAGGCTCTGACGAGGGGCAAGCTGCACCTAGGCGTGGTCAGGGTACTGTGCCACATCAACCTTTTCAGCCAGAGCGTGATGAGGACGACGAGTTATCTCCCACATTTATTGTCTTAACATCATCACATGAGGGTGTTGAGGTGCACCCTGTACCTCCCCCCTGCTGGGTGCCTTCCCCCATGTCGTATATGTGGCCATATTTGTTTTGTATTGTTAGTTTAGTTAGTTAATATGGTTTTTGATAGTTAGTTTAATTAGGTAATATAGGTTTTTGATAGTTAGTTTAATTAGGTAATATAGGTTTTTTATAGTTAGTTTAATTAGTTAATATAGTTTAAACTTGCTTGTCTATTGTGCATTCATGTGACGGCGTGGTGCTTTGTGGCTTTTGAAAGCATCCACTGTCTGTTCCAGCTGGGTCCTTCAAGCTTGTCTCGTGTATGTGTTTGCAGCTTGGGGTCCTGACTCACATAGGCCACTCCTGCTTCCCTTATCCATGGGCTTGAAAGAATGGTTCGGTGTAACAAAAATGTACACAATGGCTTTGGACTTTCGTCATATCTGTGGCCTGTCTGCTGCTGTACTATTTGTGTTAACACCCCTAGTGGGTATTGAGAGGCTTTTATCCACGGCATGTCTGTAATCCATTTGGGTGAGTACATGATTGATGTGTCCATTAATTGATGTGGATTGTGATGTATGTTATTTTCTTGCCTGTATATGTGCTTGATGCACTTCATGCTGTAGACAGTAGCCTGCCCCCTCTGCCTGTCAAAGTCACATTGATGGTGGGAGGAGTCCTGATGTAGTGGCCCAGTGACAAACAGCATGAAGACACACACACAGGGAACTTTCCAGCATTTTTAATATCGTTTATGCCCTTTCTGCAGGAAAATGAGCCTCCAGACTACCTTTGCCAGCAGACACAGGGCCAATTACTACTGAAACCTGGCCACGTTCAGTGGTGCAGACGTTCTCATGTGTGCGCAAGCAGAAGCACAGGGCTTGTCCTCAGACACCCGACAGGGCTTTTTGTGCATAGAGGCTTTTTACCTGGGTTGGGGGTTTGGCTCATTGGAGTTCTCTGCGATTTGGTATTTATACCAGTCAAGGAGGCCTCTGAGGGGGCTGGACCCTATTCACATGCAAGGTGGTACATGAAGACCAAGGGGTAGGGGGATCCTGTAGCCAGGTAGACTAAAAGGGAGAAGGCTACATACCCCAGACACAGTTGTTCAGAAGGTCATGGTGATGTGTAAATGAGGGAGGGCCTTTTGTTGTTGGACAGTAAGCATGGGCTACAGTGTTTGGGCACTATCTGACAATGTCATTGTGGGGTACTATGCACATGATGTGTTCTGCTGGTCAATGGCTGTTCCTGTGTTGTATTTACTTTTCAGTTGTCAGGGGATTGTTGCGGTTTGACATGCTGGGGTGTACACATGAGCAATGTTTGCATGTGATGTCTACAGGACACTGAGGGTCACTTGATTTCACATGCATATATTGAGTGCATGTCCCTACTGACACACACAGTTACACAATGCTCCACCACACTTACAACCACCCTTCCATGCCCATAGGTGCACACAGAATCCCTTCTCGGGCACGCTGTGTCCCTGCAGCGCATGATCAATTGCCATTTGGGAATCGTGTACATGCACCAATGGGTTGTTTATTTTGTTTGTCCTTTTGATGTGATGCGCAAGGTGTATCCCCAACACAATGGTTGCTCACTGTGCTGTGTGCTGAGCAGTGTGCTACAGTAGACACACACAGCTGATGGGTTAGGGAGTAGCCATTTTGCCCTGACCAATGTGCATGTGAACTGGCATTCAGTCTTTTGTTCATGCTAACACTGGTGGGAAGCATTTGTGTATGACTTGGTATGTGTGGGAGGTTGTTGGTCAGTCATTTCATTGGATTCCATGTCAGGCGTCATTGTGTCAGGCCACTTCCCATTTATCACATGTCACTTCTTATATAATTGGTCATGTGTTGGGCTTTTGCTGTTGCATGCCATGTCATGGTTTGGCAGACAAGGGCGATGTGGGTTGGGAGGGTTGCGGTGACATACCAGTGATTGTCATGGCCTGTTTTGCAGGGGCTGGTGTGATACACACCTTGCATGTGTTCCTTTTGGTCACACAGGATTGGTTATGTTTACGTAGCTAGAGATGCACACTGTTAATGACTCCAATCAAGCATTCCCACTAAGTCAGTGCCTTGTCTGGGATTGCTCAACGAAAGCCCTTATTTATATATTTTTATGACAAGTTATAATCTGGATGATGAACCCTTGTATCACGCCCCTCTCTGAGAATCCCTCTGACCCCACTGAGCCAAGAAGTAGGTTTGTTTTGCAAATTGAAAAGGTTTATTTGAAAAATTAAACAATAGATATATATCACACTTTTATAATAAATTAATATTTGATATCACACTTAGACATATGACAGTGATCAACAATGGATGATGTTATACTAGCACACTGGTTTAATTACTTAGGAATAGTATAGAGGATAAGGTAGCTGAGAATGCTCCATATGGTACAAGGAAATGCAAGGTGGAAAAGAAGCAACACAGGAATAAACTTGATATGATTTTAGCAAAACATAATATAATCACTTTACCCCTTTTGGCAATTCACCCTCCCTCTATGCAATGTAAGGAGGTGGAAGTAACGCACACAGTCTTCACAGTACAATACAAATTCAGTTCCCCCCTAGCAAGCTTAGAGAAACAGGGATGATTTTAAACACAGGCAAAGTACTTTAAAGGTGGTATGCAAAGAAGGGAAAATATGCTTAAAATGCTTTTAATTTCCTCTAGAGGTTCAGGGTGGGTGATAGCTACTTTAAATTAGTTCAGGATCACTTTAGCAATGTTCTATGGATGATTGTCAGGTTGCAAACGAATTTCAGCAAAGGAAAGCAAGAAGCTGCTATTTGACAAGTGAAGAAATTTGAGCCAAATCGCAAATCGCTGCAATGTAGTCACGTGTGCAGAGCACAATTACGAAGCAACTATAAGGATTAGCAAGTCCATTTAGAGCTTGTTGGAATGCCTAGAATCTCAGCTTTAAAATAAATGACAAATGTTTTTACACGTGGCTGGAATGAAGCAAAATGTCAAATCGCGGCAATTTAGTCACGTGCGTCGAGCGCAATTACAAAGGAACTATAAGGAGTAGCAAGTCGAGTTAGAGCTTGTTGGGAAGCTTAGAATCTCAGCTTTAAAATACATGTTAAATCTTGATTCTATCACAAACGGTTCAAGAGATACGGACAATTTTGTGAAGGTAGATTCTCAAAATAAAAGTAAAGCTCAGAATGTACGATGACAGTTTTGCAGCTTTGAATCAACAGGAGGGACACGATTTCTATGATGCAGTTCTCAATAGGTTAAAATAGTTTGAATTAGATTATTTTAAACTAAGAGATTGGTTTTTCAGCGTTCTGGGTGAGTACTCACACTATATTTTGGACAGGAATGCGACTTCGTCACAGATCGGTCAATAGGTTTAGCTGCGGTTCTCTCTGCTCGGTGGGTCAATCAGGCACCGGTTCTGCTCACAGTGGTCTGGGTCTGGTCTGCGGTTCTGCTACCGGCACTTCTTTCTGGGTCTGCCACCGGTTCTGGCAAAAGTTCTTGGCAAAGATTTCAACAGCTCACCCGGCTGTAGAATAGTTTGGTTGGATTGCTGGATTCTGAAGGCCTGTTCAAAAAGGATTTAGCTGGTGGTCCATGCCTCTCTGCTTTAAGTTCTGGAGTTAAGTTCTGGTCTCTGGAGATTGATGGATTTGAAGTCTGGAGTCTCCCGGCAAAGCGTCCTGCAAGAAAGTGGAAAGTGAATGTCCCTACCTGGGTTCCAGGGTCTCTTTTTATGTCTTTTGAAAATGGGTGTGGATGCTAACTTTCTTTGCCCAACCCACTCACAATTTGATAGGTCAAGGATTTCTCTTTGACCTGATTTGAGAAGGGAACAGTGAGTCAGAGTGATGAGGAAGGTTTATGGTCAGAGGATCCTCCCCTTGTCAAATTGCACACAAATCTATTTCTGATCCAAATACCCATTTATCTATGTACCATTTTTCTAATATTATATGTCCAGTTAACATATTTTCTGTAGCACCAAACCATCCGATCTTTGTCTTTGTAAGATGTCGTGTCCACTTTTGACAGAATTCTGCCCTTTTCATCCAGATAACGAACTCGAAACCATTCCAGATTTTACACAAATGTGCACTAAGGGATATGGGTTTCAGATGATAAAGTGTCAGATTTTTAACATGTATACATTTGGAGTAACAACCTTTTTTTCCGCTACTACTCCCCAGAACATACCACAGAGTCCTGACACCTCTTAAAATGTGCACAGAAAAATCACAAGAATGATGATATTATTTATATAATTTTTACAAGTCCGCACTATGAATTATCCATCTTTTTAAAATTATGCTCTGGCCCCAAAGGGGAGTGGTTTTCCAAAGCACATGGTGGAATTTCTGGTTTGTCCACTTCCCCCAAGCTCAGCTTGCTCACATAGGCACTTCTCCTCCCACTTCTCCCAAGAGGAAGCTATTTTACGACCCCCCCAATACAACATTTGCCTGAGCCCAAGACAGTGCTTTGTTCAGTTTCCTGCAGTCCCCAGGTGCCACTCCCCTAATTCAATCAGAGAGGTGTCATCTTCTTTTGGCAGGGGCAGCAGAATGCAACCAGGCCTGGAACACAGCTGCTGATCAAGTTTCAACTCCTGTCCGGGGTAGTTGTCAGGCAGAATTCAATCTCTTTAAGCCAGGCTTCAGCTAAATGTCACTTTGGTTCCCAGTTTTCTACATTCAAACCAAACTTGCAATTTTTACACATGCAGCTAGAACACTGATTCTGACATTTAAACAATTTCAACCTATGTGACACTCAAAAGTAGGTCACTCATTTATTCTAAACATTTCGATTTTAGTGGCTTTAAACCCAAATTCACTTAAGCTGCTGACATCCCCATCTATTTTCAATACATACATTAGACAATTACTTCCTCTCCTTCATTTCAGAATATAATTTTACATTGTATCCACCTTTTGGCAAGTCTTTCTTTGGCCTGGTTTGGGTTCATTTGTTCAGTTTTACATAAGTGTCTGGTGGTTTTAAAACGCCGGCTTTCTGGTAGTGGTGAGCACCAGTATTGCATCCATTTTTGACATTAACAACAGATTTTGAACATCACCATATTCCTTCGCACTGATTTCGCTCATGGCGCTTCTGGCCCCTCACGTTCACACTGGTGGGTGGCAGGTCAGGCAACCATTTTGTTGTGCGCAAAGAATGCGCGGTTCTCCAGGATTCTGGCACAAATCTGGGCTTTTCTGCCCTCTTGGATTTCCTAAGCCCACAGCACCAAGTGTTGCAGCATAATAGTCCAAACGTGGGTCAGGACACCCAACAAGCCCCCCCGCCCGACTACACTTTGATTTCGAGTCGAGGGGGAGTCGGGTGCAAAGGATGTTTTGATCCACGCGCTGGTATGTCCGTATCATCTTCTTCCAATTCCGCAGATGCCACAGTTCAGCATCTTTTCCTCCATCAGCTTGGATTGATCGGTTCTCCTCGCCTGTCCTGATGGGAATATTGGGCGGTACCCCGGGCCCCTCAGTTCTTTGCTCCCTGTCCCCGGGCTGTTCTCCTTGGTCAGTCTCCATGGTTTCATCTCTCCTAGGATGATAAAGCAAAGCGGCAATACACATTCCTAGACATTTTTCCATCACTATTAATGGTGTGGCGAACATATACATTTTATAAATCCGGATACATTTTACAGTCTTATTTTTAAAAACAAGATATAACAGGAAACATTTTCATACCAGAATCATGATATTTTAGAGACTATATGAGGGATATTTTAGGGTTGGAACTGAATTACTCTGGAGCGGCCCCCTCTGAGATTCCAGAGGATTCCTCCAGTTGCTGCAGAGTGTGCCTGGGATGGTAACACTTTAGCTGAGTTATATGTACCCACTTGTCTTCCCCTTCCGCCAGACTACCTTTGGGATGCAGATCTTAGAAGCTACTGGGGAGATCTTGTCTATAATTTGAAATGGTCCTTTCCATGTAGGCAAACAGTTTCGCTGTTTGGCCTGGTTTATTTGGAAATTGTATAGATAGACCCGGTCTCCCACATTATATACTTTCCTGGAAGTTTTCAAATTGTAATGGGTCTTCATGCTATCAGCTGATCTTTCTAGATTCCGCTGAGCATAGGCAAAAGCATGTTGAAGGTGTTTCCTTAAATTCTCCACATACTCATGAGTTGTGGAGGCATTTATCAATGTCTGCTCTTGGGTCCTGTAGAGCAAATGCTGTGGAAGCACCATCTTGCGTCCAGTCATCAGCTCAAACGGTGACATTTTAGTTGCAGATGAAGGGGTAGATCTGATGGCCATTAGGACCAGAACTAATCGGATATCCCAACTTGGCCCAGAATCTGCCACAAACTTTTTTAATATGCTCACAATGGTTCGGTTATAGCGTTCTACTGCCCCAGAAGAAGCTGGCCGGTAAGCAATATGTAGCTTCCTTTTGACCCCCAGTATCTCCCACATCTTTGTCATCACTTCACTAGTGAAGTGGCTACCTCTGTCTGACTCAATCCTTTGAGGTAGACCAAAACGGGAAAAGATGTGGTTAATCATCATGGCAGCTGCTGTTTCTGCCTTGCAGTTTGGGGCCGGGAGACATTCCACCCTCTTGGTGAACAAGCATGTGACCATCAACAAGTACTTGTTTCCTCTAGACGAGCGAATCACAGGGCCTATGAAGTCTATTTGCAAATCCGACCATGGCAGTGTCATCCCCCTCTTTTAAGAGAGGCGCACGGTGTGTGAGGGATGATGGCTGAAATTGTGCACACAACAGACACCCCTTCAAGTATTGGTCGAGGTCCTGCCCCATCTGTGGCCAGTATGCAACCTCTCTTAAGATCTCAAGTGTTGTATGAAACCCCCTATGACCGGCGGTGGTCACATCATGGGCGTGACTTAACATCAGGCTACAGAATGAGGTAGGGACCACCCACTGATCATGGCCAGCTTGAGATTTCCTTACCAACAAACCGTCTTGGATTCGGAACATCTTTGGACATTTCATCAACACTCTAAGGTCCTCTTTCCCAATGTAATCGTATCCGTCAGGGGAAAGTTCTCAGGGTCCTCAATGTGTTGGTAAAACTTACCAATTATTGGATCCCCTTTTTGAGCCGTAATCAAATCGGCATCTGGGGTCTCCTTACTCCATTGTGCAGTTGAAAGATCATTGTGAGCATTTGTCTGGGACCTAGTGATAGCAATGACCTGGATTTCCCCCAACAGGGGCTCTATTTCTATTAGTTCCCCTTGGATGGCCCCTGTTTTGGCCAGCTGATCAGCTAAGTCATTTCCAATTTTGTCTGGTCCCTCTACTTTGGAATGACCCTTGATCTTCTTCCAGTAGATGGTCATCCCATTCGATGTGACCAGATCATCAATATTTTGGATTAACTTCCCATGTTTCAGGGGTTTGTTATTAGCACATAACATGCCTCTGGTTTTCCAATTAACCAGGTGCTCCACAAACCATTCCGTACATAATCCAAATCCGTTAATATGACCAGTTCGTGGAGTTGATGTTGGACAGCAGTGAGGATGGCTTGATGCACAGCCATCAACTCTGCTACCTGGCTACTTCGAGGACCAATTTTGTACCCAGCGGAGAGTTCTGGGTACTCATTCACCCACGCATTCGCTACGCCGGCCACCAGTTCTTTTTCCCCGTTGTTTTCAACATGGTAAGAGCATCCATCCACATAGACAGTGGACATTCCCTCACACTTGTCTTCTTCATAGACTTTGTGTGGGGAATTAAGGTATGTCTCCATGTTGTCCTTGATTTTTAGACTTTCGTCCTCGAGACAGTTTTCTCTGGCACAATCATGCAAGTCAGCCAGACCTTACACGAGGGGACTCTTCTTGTTTTGGCCATATCTGACCTCCACAGGAAAGCCTTGCATTGACAGAATCCAGGAAGTAATTCGGGAATTACTCACATTTCTGGCCCGGATTCTGTCACTTTGGAGATATTGCAGATGCTGGTGTGGAGTCTCCACTATGATGTGTGCCCCCTGGAAGAACGGGTGGTAATTCTTCAATGCCCACACCGTTGCCAGGAGTGCCTTCTCACAATCGTTGAATTTTTCCTCCACAGAATATAAAGTTTTGCTTGCATAGGAGATTACTTTATTGACCTTGTCATGCTTTTGGTATAATACTGCCGTCAAGCACGTATTAGAGAACCCTGTCTCCAGGAAGAACTCCTTGTTTCTGACAGGGTAAGCTAGGCAAGGTGCTTGTGAGAGGCTTCTTTTGAGTTGTCTTACTGCCTCGGATTGTTCTGGACCCCATTCCCACTTGACCCCCCCTTCAGGAGATGAATCAGGGGTCTGGTGATCTCTGCGTAGCCCCCAATGAACTTTCAGCTCTAATTAGTCAGTCCAAGGAGGCTCCTTAGTTCCCTCAGAGTTGTGGGGTCTTTCAGTTTCTGAAGTGCTTCCACTTTCTTTTCCTGGGGACAGAGACCCTGAGGAGTAATCTCATGCCCCAAGAAATTAACACAGGTTCTACACCACTGTGCTTTCTGAAAGGAAAGTTTTGCTCCGGCGGCCCTCAACTGTGTCAGAACATAACGGATGTCCGCTATGTGTTCTTCCGCAGATGAACTTTTGATAAGGACATCATTTACATAAGCCAGGTTACTCCTCGCACCCAGGTCGGGCATGGCCTTATGTAGGAAAATGTTGAATTCATTGCCGGAGTTGAGGTTTCCGAAGGGAGTCCGGGTCCATGTGTACTGCTGGCCCCCAAAGGTAAAAGCCAGTTTGTATTGGTCCTCCCTACTGACAGGCAAGGTCCAGTATCCATTGGTCAGGTCTATTGCAGTGAATACCTGTGACCCCTGAATCTGGGCCAGCCCATGGTCAATGTAGGGCAGAGGCCATCGGGAAGTATGGACCCGTTTGTTGAGCTCCCTAAGGTCGGCGCAGAGTCTCCACTGGCCGTTTGGCTTCAATATTCCCAGCACCAGATTATTGAAGGTGCTGTGTACTGGACGGATTATTCCCCGGGACTCAAGGTTCTTAATTATTTCAGTAAGGGACTCCATTGATGCGAGAGGCAAGCGATATTGCTTCACAAACACTGAAGTCATGCCAGGGTCCGTGGGAATTGTTGTTGTGTGGATGTCGGTGCGCCACAGTCATGTGAGTCTACCGCAAAGAGATCTTGGAAATCCAAGAAAACTTGTTTCAACCTATGCTTCTGTTCCAGAGTCACGCAGGCATCAGCTAGGTTGACTCTCTCTTCCACCATCTGCCTGAAGCCTGGAAAGACTTCTGGTTTTGCTATCTCAGCGCCTCCTCCAGCTGGGTGGAGAATTCCCTGGTCAGAGTGCTGATTTGGACTGGAGGCTTCAGGTGGGAAAGGCAGCCCTCATGGACCTGGAAAATCACCTCATCCCTTCTAAAGTCACAAGTCACATCTTCCTTACCATAAGGGCAAGAAGTGTACACCAGGAAGTTCCCCCCATGCCGGGTAAAGATCCTCTCTGGTGTTGTATTGTCATCACTGTCACTGTCAAAACAATCCTTGGGGATTGGTACTAACAGTTCATTTCCTAAATCAATGGAGAAATGTCAGTCATCAACCGCCATTCCAATAATGGTGCCTGCGGCTAGAGTAATACTCTTTAAGTCGCTGTTATCCACCTCTATTGGAATGGTGTCATGTTCTATGTTGACTAATGGTGTTGAGTTTACCCCTAACCCTTGCTGTTGGAGGAAAGCATTTAGATGAATATAAGCATCAGGGTTTTTCAATTTTTGTCCTCTTTTAACTTTCACTTCCAGGGAGAATTTTCGGGTCCTTTCTGGGATGGTGACTTCCTCTTTAATCTGAATTTCAACTGCATAAGGTAGCAATTGAGCTGACCTGAATGCTTTTTCCGGATCATCAAAGCCCATGGGATTATCCGCTAATCGGGACCAAGCTTTGAAGTTTATTAGGTCCAAACTAATGGCAAAGCGATTGAGAATGTCACTGCCTAAGTAAAAGGTGGCAGTGACGTCTCGCACGACCCAACAATTATGGGCTATGCTCTTGTTGCCAATGGAGATTTTGAGCATACACCTGCTTGGCAGGAGATGTTTGGAATTGGGTGTTTCCAGATCCATTTCCCATTTGTCTATCAGTTTGAATGTGGGAATGGCTGGATCTTTTGGGAGTTGGCGGAACATGGCTTCGCTGATGAGGCTCCTACCGTTGTTCACACACACTCGTGCGAGAACAGAGTCCTTCCCATCATTTAACTGAACAGGGATGAACAACTGCTCTCCAATTTGCTGAATAGCAGCCAGGCTCTGAGCTGATTTCACATCTTTCTGGACTGTAGGAGTGGGAGTGTCTGATTGTGGATTGGTAAAGAATTTCAGAGTGTTTCCTTCCAGTGTGGAATACCACCTTAAACTGGAAGGAAGGTTGATTTTCAGAAATAGAGAGGACCACTCATCACCAGTCTGTTGTCCTCCTGCTATTACTGTCACATCTGGAATTTGGTTGTTCTGGAAGTGAAATTCTACTTGGTCAGATTTCTGTTCAACCATGTGGCATGTGCTGTTTAAACTAACATGGTTGACACTTTAATTTTATTGGTCGGCTAGTCTGGGTCCAGAGGACCTTGTTTTCGCAATCTATTAGGGGTGACAACCTTCTCAGGAGGTCATTCCCTAGTAAACAAGGGGTGCCCTCTGGAGTCACTACTATGACTGGGTGTTTCACCTTGTGTCGCCCAATTTTGATGTCCAAATCTGCAGTCCCCTCGATGGGAATTTCCTTCCCGTCAAAGTTCTGGAGTTGTCCAGGAAGAGAGGTGAGGGGAATTTGGTACTTCTCCCCCCTACCTGAATTCGGTTCATCAAAGGCCCTTCTGGACAGAAGGGTAGCTTGCGATCCAGTGTCCACCAGCGCCAAAATTGTACCCTGCCCCTGTACTTGTACCGGGGCATAGTATATTCCCTCCTTCTCCTCAAGGGGGCACAGATAATGCACATTTTTGGACAACTGGTGGGCTAATTTTCTGGTTTTGGACATTGGGAGAGAAGAGATTTGGGCAGAATTCTGTGGAGAGTCGTGGGAATCTGCAAGAAAAAGTTGGCAACTTGAAATGGTTTCGGGTTCCCCTGGTTCCGGTTCTGGGCCACCCCCCCCCCTTTTTGGAGGCAGTCATCAGGATGGGTTTGACCCATGGGATTTTGGTATTGTTGGTTCTGGTATAGAATGATGGGCGCGGACAGCTCAATCCCCACATCTACCCAGTCTGGGTTGGAACCCCTTGGGACCCATTTTTCCTTGGGAGGAGTTCCCCCATCTCTGAAGGAGAAGATTCTTTTCCCAGGATCCTCTGAGGATCCCTCTCCCTCAAATTGGAAGACCTGTACCTTCTCCACAAAATGGGGCTGTTTGGGTCCTTTGTTTCTCCTACCTCCTCTTTGCTCCTTGGGTGGCAGACTTTCAGCGGTAGGAGATTTTGTTTCCGGTTTGTGGGTTTCCAGGGGCTGTTTACAAGTGGGGAAGGAAGCTTCCTCCAAGGCTTTACACCCCCTTCCCCTTGTGCCTCCTCCCTGGGAACCGGTGGGTTATTGGGGTGCTGCCCCTGTCATTGTTCTGGAGCACCAGGCCCAGAGTTTGGGGCATTCTGCACTGGCATGCCCATCTGAGGGTTCTGTTGAGCCCTCAGTATGTGACCCAGATCCCGGGCCATGTTTTGGACCTGGCGCTCAAGTTGGGAAACCCGCTCAGACTGATACGGGGTTCTGTTTTCTCCCCTGGGCTGATCCCGGGAAGGGTAGCTATCCCTTCTCTGGAAATACCCTGGGTTGGGAAGATTTGGGTACCCCTCCACCCTTGGCCTACCCTCTCCCGGATTAGGTGGTCTGGGCTCAGGGAAGTGGGGAAAGAAGGATGGATGATTTTGGGGTTGGAAATTGGGTAGATACCTGGGAAAAAAGTTCTGCCCAGTGTTTGGGGAATTTCTGCCCTCCTGTGGGAAGTTAGGAGGGAAGTTCCCTGGGTTGGGCGCTTGGTTGGATCCCCCCCCTTGGGCCTGAGGAGTCCACACATAACCCAGGATTGGACTGTTTCCCTTATAGCAGGGACTTACATAGTTAGGGGAGCGGGGGCCCCATTTGTGGTACTACCTCCTTGACTCCCTGTCTGTGACTGGCCCAAGGGCCTTCTGGGCTGTGAATTATTTGGTGCAGGCAGGTTTTTAGGTCCCCCCATCTCCAAATCTAAAACGGGGCAACCTTTACCTCTGCCACCTTGGCAGCAGCAGGGGTGCTGTTGGTTTTGGGGTTTTACGGTTGATTCTTATTTTCCACCGGTTTCTCATAGATGCGGGTGGCTTGCTCAATGACCCAGTCTAAAGATCTTTTCTCATGAAAATCTCTCACGAGCTGGGTCATTATGTATTTGGGGAGAGCATGGAAAAATGTGTTGATGAATTCTCTGCTGTCCGTGCACACCCTTCTGGTGGTCTGCGCAAAGGCACGCTTCAATTCTTGCACAAATTCTTGTGGGGCCTGATCCTCCCCACATTGCAAATTGTAGGCTGCCTTGTGAGCCTCTTGAGGATTTCTATGAACAGAAAAATGTTTCAAGATGGCCGCCCTATAGGTGGACCATCTTGAATGATTTGTGTCCTCCAGCCCCACAAAGAAACTTGAGTATTCTGGGGAGAATGTCCATTTGACGTACTGGATGCAGCTACTGCTGTCCTTCAAATGGAAAGTCTCCATCATTTGCTCAAAGAGCTCCAAGTGTTCCCAAACAGAATACTTGGAGTTCTTGTGATAAGGGGTGATGACACTCCTTATTGCCTTGATCTACTTTAAGGGGTCCTTAAGCAAGCCCCTTTTTGCCTTATTGGCCGTTTTGTTTCGGGTAACCCCGGTCCACCCATCCTCTGACTCAGAGGCACTGCTCCCAGAGGTGCCCGTCTGATCTTCCAGGCTCTCCCGGATTCTGCGAGCCTGGGAATGGCTGGCAGAATGTGGGGACCTGGTCTCCTCTGTCCTGGGCCGCTCAGAGGAGTCTTCAGATCCCTCCTTGCTGCCAGGATTTGATGGGTACCCCCCCACTGACCTAATTGGGCAGAGGATTTTAGGATGGCCTTAGTGGGTCTACTTTCCTGGGGTTCCCCACTAAATTGCACTGTGCTTGGGTGCCCATACCCGGATGCCCGCCGTTCCATTCCTGGGAGGTACTGGCCTATGAACCCCATACTTTTGGCCGGATAGTAATCTGCCCTCCCTGTAGCCCTGTGCTCATGTGCGCCAGGGGACATGGGGGTGGCAGAGTCCAAGGACTGGGAGAGATGAAGGCCTCTGGTGCTAGGGCTCCTGAGGTTATGCTCAGGTGTTTCCCCTTTCCCAGCGAACTTCATCTCTATCAGCCCCTGCTCCCTGTTGCAATGCAAGAGCCTGTGCTTTCAGTTCCTCAGTTAAGGCCTTACTAGACTCTATCAATCTTTCCTGCATGGCTACCTGTTGCTGGAGCCTATCATTGTGCTGACAGAGAGCCTCATTCTCTCTCTGTGCCTCCTGATTG
The DNA here is from genome assembly GCF_040938575.1 of Ambystoma mexicanum. Taxonomy (NCBI): domain Eukaryota; kingdom Metazoa; phylum Chordata; class Amphibia; order Caudata; family Ambystomatidae; genus Ambystoma; species Ambystoma mexicanum. Next base: position 944,746,612 of record NC_090926.1, read on the forward strand.
GTCCTGGAATACTGGGCCAGTCTTTGCTGCAGGAGGGTTACCTCCTGAGTCCCATCCCTACTGGCCTGCTCCTTTCTTGCCAGAGCATCTTATACCCTCCTGGTGTGCTCTAACAAGTTCTGATGCTCTTTTTGGAGGTCACCCAGCCCCTGGAGGGCCAGCTGATTTCCTTCATTTTTTTCTTTTAATTGGCAGACTTCCTGGCCTAAGGTGTCCCTTTCCTGACTATGAGCCTGCATCTGTGTCGCCAGGTCATCCCTCTGCCTTTGAAAGGCACCAGCTTTCTGGCGTTCTTGATCAAACTCTGCCTGGGTATCCAGGTCTTTCAAAATCAATCTATTGCTTTCCTCTTTCTCTCTGTCTAGTCAGATTTGCAGGGTGGCTACCTGCTCTGTGCATGCCCTGTTAAAGTCTAGTTGTTGCTCCAGCTTTTTCTGGCTCTGCAGTAGGGAGTCCAAACCTTCTTGGTACTCCTTCTGCAAGGTCAGAAATCTGGTATCCTGGTCAGCCTTTTCCTGTGGCAGGATATCCATATCCTCCTTTATTTTACTAATATACTGCCTAGTGTCATTTTATGACTCCTGGCTCCTCTGCAGCCTCTGCTCAGAAGAGACCAGGTCAGATTGGGCCTTCTCTAATGCCATCAGTTGCCTTTTTGCCAGATCTTGGCATTCAGCACAATTTTCCTGTATGGCTCCCATATGTAAATATAAATATGCCGCTACCCTGGCAATCTTGTTGTGCTCATCCTTGGCCTTAGGGGCCATATATAGTTCACTCAGGGCCACATGTAAGGGACCCTGATCTCTTTATATATCTGACCCTGTTTCAGTGATCTGGGGTGCGATTGCCTGCAACCAGACCACCTGGTCCTGATGAGCCCACTCACCTCTCACAAATAGCTTATGTAAGAGGTGTTCTCTGGCTATTTTGATAACTACCAAGGTTGTCATTCTGGAACTTGATTTCATTCCTGATTTACAGAAGTTTGTATTTTATTTTGTAAAACAGACCGTTTCCTTAGAGCGTTCCTTTGAGGGGTGTCTTTACAGTGTAACACGGCGGGGTGATCCAACAGAATTTATATATTCTGTCAGTTAGCACACTGTATTAATCTGCACAAGTGATAGATCTAATCCAGAATCCCCGGCTACGAGCCCCCACTCAGTTAATGACTCCAATCAAGCATTCCCACTAACTCCGTACCTTGTCTGGGATTGCTCAAGGGAAGCCCTTATTTATATATTTTTATAACAAGTTATAATCTGGATGATGAACCCTTGAATCCGCCCCTCTCTGAGAATCGCCCTGACCCTACTGAGCCAAGAAGTAGGTTTGTTTTGCAAATTGAAAAGGTTTATTTGAAAAATTAAACAATAGATATATATCACACTTGTATAATAAATTCATATTTGATATCACACTTAGACATATGACAGTGATCAACAATGGATGATGTTATAGTAGCACACTGGTTTAATTACTTAGGAGTAGTATAGAGGATAAGGTAGCTGAGAATGCTCTATATGGTACCAGGAAATGCAAGGTGGAAAAGAAGCAACACAGGAATAAACTTGATATGATTTCAACAAAACATAATATAATCACTTTACCCCTTTTGGCAATTCACCCCCCCTCTATGCAATGTAAGGAGGTGGAAGTAAAGCACACAGTCTTCACAGTACAATACAAATTCAGTTCCCCCCTAGCAAGCTTAGAGAAACAGGGATGATTTTAAACACAGGCAAAGTACTTTAAAGGTGGTATGCAAAGAAGGGAAAATATGCTTAAAATGCTTTTAATTTTCTCTAGAGGTTCAGGGTGGGTGATAGCTACTTTAAATTAGTTCAGGATCACTTTAGCAATGCTCTATGAATGATTGTCAGGTTGCAAACGAATGTCATCAAAGGAAAGCAAGAAGCTGCTATTTGACAAGTGAAAGAATTTGAGCCAAATCGCAAATCGCGGCAATTTAGTTGCGTGCGTCGAGAGCAGTTACGAAGGAACTATAAGGAGTAGCAAGTCGGTTTAGAGCTTGTTGGAAAGCTTAAAATCACGCTTCTATCACAAATGGACGATTTTGTGAAGGTAGATTCTCAAAATAAAAGTAAAGCTCAGAATGACAGATGACAGTTTTGCAGCTTTAAATTAACAGGAGGGACACGATTTCTATGATGCAGTCCTCAGTAGGTTAAAATAGTTTGAATGAGATTATTTTAAACTAAGAGATTGGTTTTGCACAGTTCTGGCTGAGTACTCACACTATATTTTGGGCAGGAATGCGACTTCGTCACGGATCGGTCAATAGGTTTAGCTGCGGTTCTCTCTGCTCGGCGGGTCAATCAGGCACCGGTTCTGCTCACAGCGGTCTGGGTCTGGTCTGCGGTTCTGCTACCGGCACTTCTTTCTGGGTCTGCTACCGGTTCTGGCAAAAGTTCTTGGCAAAGAATTCAACAGCTCGCCCGGCTGTAGAATAGTTTGGTTGGATTGCTGGATTCTGAAGGCCTGCTGAAAAAGGATTTAGCTGGTGGTCCAGGCCTCTCTGCTTTAAGTTCTGGAGTTAAGTTCTGGTCTCTGGAGATTGATGGATTTGAAGTCTGGAGTCTCCCGGCAAAGCGTCCCGCAAGAAAGTGGAAAGTGAATGTCCCTACCTGGGTTCCAAGGGGTCTTTTTATGTCTTTTGAAAATGGGTGTGGATGCTAACTTTCTTTGCCCAACCCACTCACGATTTGATAGGTCAAGGATTTCTCTTTGACCTGATTTGAGAAGTGAACATTGAGTCAGAGTGATGAGGTAGGTTTATGGTCAGAGGATCCTCCCCTTGTCAAATTGCACACAAATCTATTTCTGATCCAAATACCCATTTATCTATGTACCATTTTTCTAATATTGTATGTCCAGTTAACATATTTTCTGTAGCACCAAACCATCCGATCCCTGTCTTTGTAAGATGTGTCTACTTTTGACAGAATTCTGCCCTTTTCAACCAGATAACGAACTCTAAACCTTTCCAGATTTTTACACAAATGTGCACAAGAGATATGGGTTTCAGATGGTAAAGTGTCAGATTTTTAACATGCATACATTTGGAGTAACAACCTTATTTTCCGCTTCTACTCCCCAGAACATACCACAGAGTCCTGACACCTCTTAAAATGTGCACAGAAAAATCACAAGAATGATGATATTATTTATATAATTTTTACAAGTCCGCACTATGAATTATCCATCTTTTTAAAATTATGCTCTGGCCCCACAGGGGTGTGGTTTTTCAAAGAACATGGTGGAATTTCTGGTTTGTCCACTTCCCCCAAGCTCAGCGTGTTCACAGAGGCACTTCTCCTCCCACTTCTCCCAAGAGGAAGCTATTTTATGACCCCCCCAATATAACATTTGCCTGAGCCCAAGACAGTGCTTTGTTCAGTTTCCTGCAGTCCCCAGGTGCCACTCCCCTAATTCAATCAGAGAGGCGTCATCTCCTTTTGGCAGGGACAGCAGAATGCAACCAGGCCTGGAAACACAGCTGCTGATCAAGTTTCAACTCCTGTCGGGGGTAGTTGTCAGGCAGAATTCAATCTCTTTAAGCCAGGCTTCAGCTAAATGTCACTTTGGTTCCCAGTTTTCTACATTCAAACCAAACTTGCAATTTTTACACATGCAGGTAGAACACTGATTCTAAGTTCAAAACTATGACATTTAAACAATTTCAAACTATGTGACACTCAAAAGTAGGTCTCTCATTTATTCTAAACATTTCGATTTTAGTGGCTTTAAACCCAAATTCACTTAAGATGCTGACATCCCCAGCTATTTTCCATACATACATTAGACAATTACTTCCTTGCCGTCATTTCAGAATATAGTTTTACATTGTATCCACCTCCTAGCAAGTCTTTCTTTGGCCTGGCTTGGGTTCATTTGTTCAGTTTTACACAAGTGTCTGGTGGTTTTAAAACACCAGCTTTCTGGTAGTGGTGAACACCAGTATTGCATCCGTTTTTGACATTAATAACAACAGATTTTGAACAGCACCATATTCCTTAGCACTGATTTCGCTCATGGCGCTTCTGGCCCCTCACGCTCACACTGATGGGTGGCAGGTCAGGCGACTATTTTGTTATGCTCAAAGACTGCGCGGTTCTCCAGGATTCTGGCAAAAATGTGGGCTTTTCCGCCCTCTTGGATTTCCTAAGCCCACAGTACCAAGTTTTGCAGCATAATAGTCCAAACGTGGGTCAGGACACCCAACAACACAATGTAGCACTTCCGTGGCAAAATTCTCAGGGTGGTAAGGTTGTGACAGTTGGCTGTCTCCTTGTCATCATCAATTGTCACCTAGTATATGCCAGGCCTGTGTGCACTCTGCAGGGGTGTGAGTTTAATTGAAAAATATGTCCACAAGCTGGGTCTGGGATGCCTCGCCACATGCCCTTTCCCCTCCACTCGGCAGCGCCTGTGCCTTTGGTTGGGGATGTGGGGGCACCACCATGTCCACCGGTACATCCTGCCGTGTGGCAACATTGTGCAGGACACATGCTGCCACAATGATCCTGCACACTACTGGGGGTGCATATAGTAGCTGTCCGCCAGAGCGGTCAAGGGAACGGAAGCATGATTTGAGCACTCCGAATGTGCGCTCCACTTTGGCCCTGGTTGTAATTTGGGCAGCGTTCTATTTTACATGGGGTGGTGTGGTGGGGTTCCGGATTGGTGTCATCATGTGGTTGCTCAGAGGGTAGGCACTGTCCCCTGGGGGGTGATAATGGTTGTGATTAGTTGGGTTTGTGTATTTGTATGTGTGTGACATGCATGCATGTGCACAGGCATTTGTACTCACCTAGGAGCCATTTGTCGCCAAGCTTCCCAGCTTCCATGGCCCAGCTCAGGGCGGACATTCTGTATATGAAACTGTCATGGGTTGAGCCAGGATAGTTTGCATAGACAGGTGATGATTCCCTTTGCATCGCATGCAACCTGCACGTTGATGGAATGCCAGTGCTTGCGGTTTTGATAGATATGCTCAGTGGCCCTAGGTGGACGTAGGGCCACATGGGTGCAATCTATGGCACTGAGCACTTTGAGGAATTGTGCTACCCTGTAGAAGTCCTTTACCACACCCTGCCTTTCTGCGGGTGTTCTGGGCATGTATATGTGCCTGCGGACTGAGGGGCGCGCATTCATGATTGCCAACACCTGGTGAAGGCAGCGTGACTGCGTGGCCTGTGAGACCCCCCCACTATGGCAGTTGTCTGCTGAAATGACCCAGTGGCCAAAAAATGCAGGACATTGCTTGGGAGCACAGGGTGGGTTTTGTAAGGTCATCTTCCCACTCCCTGACCAGATCTAGGATGATACGAGGTGGAAACCTATACCTGCCATAGACCTGGTCGTCAGGCATCCTAAAAAGGCTAGTCCAGGGCAATAAAATGCAGGCCTGGCTATTATCCTCCTCCTGCCTTGTCCCACGATCAGTGCTGTGACAAATGGGGCATTCATCGCAGCTCTATATACGTGTTTGTTGTTGCATGCACTTTTATACTGCGCAGGGGGACACTTCTGCCTGCCTTCATGGGGCGGACATGTTGACGCATGTGAGCGTCTTTTGGCGTGTGCGGGTTTCCCGTATTCGATTCCATGAATACGTGTTGTTCGCGTGCGTGTGAGCGCTCTGTGTATTTCCCTGCAGTACTTCCCCAATTACGCCTTCTTTTTCATGCGTTGTTCCCCATTCCGCGTGTTATGCCCTGTGTCCCGCCCCCTTTTTGGTGTGTGCGCCGACGTTGTGCTCATTTGCTGTGTGCGTCATGCGTGGCATTCGGGATGTTGCTGTGACGAGTGTGCCTGTGCGTGCCACACTCAGATTTGGCGCACATCCCGCAGTAAACACGCGCAGGCCCTTCCATGAATCACATGCATGGGCGTGCGCGTGCACTTGCTTTTTCACGCTTGCGCCAAGATTTTCGGCGCACATTTGTTCTTTGATTCGGCCCCTAAATTGCCTCCTTCCAGTGAATGTTTTCTAAATGATTGTGTAATAAATGAATACATGTTTTACCAATAAACCTTAAGTATAAGTTTCTACTTGAACCACTGTGATTGTAAGACCTCTGTGTAACCTCTTGTACTGCTCACATTCCCTCTTGGGATAAGCCTGGCTGACCAGCTCGCTACCACAAACTGTGTACTACAGACTTATCCCAAAGGTTAGTATTGTTTACACCTGTAGTGTTAATTGTATGTGGTGGTCCTAGAGGGTACTGCATGCAATTCTGTCTAACACAGGTCTTTGCAGGAATGTAAGAAGTTAACAGTTTAAATGTAATTTTGTAGGTTTTAATTTAAGACGTCGTAGCCTTCAATGCCATGTTGGGAACAGAAATGGCAGAGAATTGGACAGTTTAAGGAAAGTGTACATGATGCCACTGTGAGATTCAATCCTTACATGCCTTTTGATATTCTATACCCATGTATAAAGTTATAGAATTTTAGGTCGAATATGTATCACTGAAAATTGCAAAAAACTATTAGACGGGTTAAACAAAGTCCTACAGACATGAGGGTGGGACTGCCTTGCTCTGCATAAAATATGTAATCTGCCTATGTAATTTGTGAAGCTGCCACAACTGTAAAAAATTGTCATTTATGTCAAAACTAGATTTTAGCTAAAGTAACTGTGGGATGATCCTAGGCTTTGTAAAGCCACATCATATAGCTGATGTAATGTCCCTAAAAATCCAAACAGCTGACAGCAAGGCGGTAGCAATCACCCCTGGCCAATCCAGTGGTTAAGAAGCATGCCCAGTGTTAAATATTTCAATCAGGCGATACACCCTGGTCTCAGCCTAGTATGAAGCGCACAGCTGAAATGCTTATTTTATTATGTCTATAGGTTCAATATTTACTCATATCACGCCCCTTCTTAAATACCCCAGGTCACAATGGACCAGCAATCACGCTGGTTGGCAAAGGTAATATTTATTTATTTATTTAACATTCAAATTAAACATATGCTTTTTAATTGGGAACAGCAATCAGCAATGTGGTGGTAATAACAGATAAGAATGTGAACACTGTATTTAAATCAACCTTTTAGCAACACAGATGGAAAACACCAGAGAAATCAACACTTTTGGCTTGTTTGCACTTCAGTTAGGATATCCCCCTGCAATATTCATCAACCCACAAATTAACAATTCTAAATAGCAATAAGAAAGCAGCAGCTAATCAGGAATAAGGAATGGAAAGTATAATTCAAATCTAACCTTCCTGTCGGAATTGAAACAATATTATGCCTCCTATCTCAACAATTATATGTGTATTGGCCTACGCCAAGTTGTCTAAACATCATATGCGAACAAACTCCACGGCAAGGTCTTGACCTTAGAGAAAAGTAATGTAAGTCGCCATCTTGGATTTAGCCGCCATTTTAGGTTCTCTTGTTATATGAAAGTCACCCTGAACATCAAAATGGAGGCCGAATGACATTCTGAGTTAGATTCTGGCCGTTGTGACCTCCGTACACATGAATAATTAATATGTCTGCAGGCCACTTGTCGGGGTCGCGAACTGAGACCTTGTCCTACTGTTGATCTATGTGTAAATGTACAACTATATCAGAAAAACTAATCAAAATACATATATTAAAGGATTGACCTGGCAAGGAACCCATAGGCCCGGCTCGTAGAATGGTTAACCCGCGAGAGGGTTGGCCAAGGGCTGGACAAATAGTATAAAAGACCCAAGTATTCCAATGTACGGTCTCTCTCACTAACGCATTGAACTCTTGTTGAAGTTCGTTATGTTACTCTGAGAGCCGAATAGCTATCCGTTTGTCAATTGACTTTGGTAACTGTTGTAGCTTTTAAATAAAGCACTTGTATGTTCTTTGTAACCTGTGCTGGTGTGTTTCTTTCTGGGCTTCCCGGCCTCATATTATTTTTCTGTTTCCACAGTTGGCGCCCGAATAGGGACCCTCAAGATTGATGCTGGATCATTGAAGTTTGACGCAGACTATCGAACCGGGATCAGACGGTGTGATACTGCGGGCCCGACTGAACGAGACGCGATACCCCGGCAGCGCTGCACGATCCGATCCTTGGAGAATAGTCATGTGGTCTGACACGGCATCTTGACGAGGGTCCATTTTTGAGGCGGGCAGATTTGTCGAAACCACCAAACACAAGGTCAAATTTGTTAGGTAAGTTCTTTGGTAACCGTACGGTCCTCCTTAAGTTTAGTCAGGTGCAGTCGTGACCCGGCTCTTAATTTAACCCCGACAATTTGAATTTGGCATATTGTATCTGCAGACACAATTATTGACCAGGTAACAACAATTTTTTGTGAAATGCCTGGGAAATTGTCTAGCTGCTTTAGGGCTCTGTTCCGCAGCGATCGACAATGTTTGGAATTTAGCCGCCCGGCACCACAGGAGGGGTCACTGGCATGTACTATGTACTGTAAGTATGGCATTGGAAGTATAGTATTTAATGATATTTGGCACAGACAAACCAGACATGCCTCCGAATTTCAGTGGCCAATCAATGGTAGTTTCGAGATCCCCCGTATTGAATATCTAGAATCCGTCTTGCTAAAAAAGAAGGCCAGACCTGCAGCATTTGATGTTTTGCAGAATTGGAAAAAAGAAGCGTTGCAGCAGCTCAAAAGTAGGAATAAACATGCACGCCATCATAAAACAAATGCCGAAAAGGCGTTGTTATATGATAAGGACAAACATTCAGAGTCAGTTAAAAATATGGATAGGGCCTTCTCACTAGGTATCCAGAAAATGTATCCCTCTAAAGATTTCCATGTTTCTGAAGAATTTATTGAAAAATTGTTAAACGAACGCAGGCCTGGTGCCTCTGCACCACCTCCGTATGATCCTCTCCCGGGTGCTCTGCCCATTCCTGCTGTTATTCCTGCTGTTATTCCTGTTCCCCCTGTACAACCTACTGTTCCTATTCCTTTAGTTGTTGTTCCTCCACCTATCCCGCCACCCCTTCCTCTTGCGCCGATAGTCGCACCCTCATTGAATTTGCCCACACCTCTGCTCCCGAGTGGTTCTGTATTGACTGAAGTTGATCGGGGTGCGGGGTCAAAGATTGTCACTCGAAATACTGTTTCTGCAGGCAAGAAACGGGAATTATTTGCATGGGCTAAGCACTATATGGAGAAAGGTGATCAAGTTAAAGTTTTTTCCACATTATCAAGTATGGGCAATTTTCCAGAGAAAAATGTTTTTATCGAAGGTTTGGGGACTCATTTATGTGTAATGTGGGGTAAATTACATAATACGGATCCCCCACAAGGGGTGAGGGATCTAAATACTTTAGCACTTTCGAGGGACACAGAGGAGAAAGTACATGGTCACGTTGAGAGATTATTTGAGTATAGGAGGGACTTTGAAAGATTACAGGATGAGGATGGTGAAGACGACAGTATGTATGTACAGAAACGGTTCCTTCCGTGTCGTAGATCGGCATCTGAGGAAGTACGAATTTGTACCAAAGATGTGATTCGATGGATCTCGGATTCATTGATACCGCCGGATGAAGTATATGACACGTATAGTCAGTATACAGTAGAAATGCAGACGAAGGTGATTCAGGTAATGGTACAGTACCTGCAAGATGAATGTGTAAGGAAGAAGGTTAGTTGTCCTATAGAGTTATTGGGTATTTGTAAGAGGGCCTTTTCGCCCGACACTTCTTCAGCTGCCTTAGAGCTCGACCTGGCTTTGTTGCTTAGTAAGCGGTTGGAGTTACCTATATCTCAGCTGCCTATGAGAGAGGTTCCTCCGACCTTTGTCCCAAAGGTTCAGATTCCCGCTAACGCTGGTGCGCCCTCTGTGGACATTCCAGCACATTATGTATCGCAATTTGTTCACGTCCCGTTTTCACGACAGGAAGTGAACACTATTAGACAATCAATTCCCGATATTAGGAAAAACCCGACAGGATTCTACAAAGAGATAGAGTCCGTTTTGCAGTCCTCTGTGTTCACCTTAAGTGACATTGACTTGCTATTCCCTGTACTCCTGCCCGTAGATTTATGGAAGCAGGTTCGAACAATAGACGATGTGCCAGGGTTAGGAGATACGTGGGCTAACATGACTAGGTTTGATGGGGAAAGACCAGCTGTTGAGAAACCACCTCAGGTAATACTTACTTTGCCTGATAGAATTGTCGCAAAATTGAAAACCATAATTCCTGAGAAAAGAATTATTTGGGACAAGCTTACGCCTGTGTTCAAGGAAAAACTGAAGGTGCCACCGAGTTCTTTAATAGATTCGAACAGGTATTCTCTGACTTCAGTGGACAGGACTTGGGCACAGAGTCTGGGAAAAGGTTGTTTGTGGACAGATTTGTACGTGGGTTGTTGCCCGACATCCAGTCACAGATTATGTCCTCTGAGAGCGCTTGGCAGGCGAAATCCCAATCCGAAGTTTTGCACATGGCTCAGTATTATGAGAACCGTGTTAATAATGACAAAGAGAAAATAGAGAAGAAAAACGGAGATTTGAAGACTAAAGTATTGTTACAACAAATTGTTAGAAATCCCAGAGGAGGTACTTCACAGACCAGAGGTCAGTATGTCCCGAAAGGAAACACTCCTTTGGGACCTGTGAATGTTAATCAATGTGCCTATTGCCGCCAGGAAGGTCATTGGCGAGCACTGTGCCCCGTCCTTCGACAAAGGTCAAACAATGCATTTGAGAGTATGGGTAGACGACCTAGTGGTCGCCCTGGAGCGGGGGGCCCTGATAGAGGTCAGTTTTCGCAAGATCCTCAGCAACCTTTTTCACAGGAAAATCAGATATCGAATGTGGACACGAGAAACATATTTGATCACCCTTCTGCTGCCTACCTTTCTGAAGAGCTTCCTTCCGATGACATTTTATTTCATTAGGACTGCCCAAAGCAGGGTTTGGAACCTTCACCTATTCCCGTTAATCAGAAAGGTCCCTACGTTTAATTATTAGTGGGGAATAGGAAACATCCGTTTTTGATAGACACTGGAGCACAGAAGTGCTCCATTGATCATTCCCGGGTTCCAAACATTCCACTGTCAGGGCAAACAAATTTTTCTGTAGGGTTTTCTGGTATACCAATTGTTTGTCCGGTTTCTTTCGCCGGTGTCTGTTTCTTTGGGTCCCTTTACAGACCATTGTCCCTTCCTTCTGACTTCGAACTGTGGAGAGAATTTGCTGGGGTTAAATCTGTTGAAGAAATTGAATGCAGTAATTCATTGTTCCTCTGATGGAGTACGACTGACAGTTTCACCACAGCAACTTCCCACTTCTCAGTTTCTCACTCGACCATTGCCTCCTGAGTTTAGCGTTGTTCCGGAATGTTTGTGGGTGGTTGACGACAATGATGTTGGGGTGCTACAGATTGAACCCGTTAGAATAGTTTTGAAACATGGAGTTAAACTACCACGCATTCCGCAATATAAAATATCAGTTGAAGGCGAGCGTGCTTTGAAGGGCATTTTCTCCGATTTTGTGCATCAAGGAGTGATTGAAGAGATTGCAGGTAGTTTATGTAACAGCCCGATTTTGCCTGTATACAAGAAAGGCGACAATGCAATCCCATACCGTTTTATAATTGATCTAGGTGCTATTAACAAAGTTGTCGCCCCACAATTTCCAATTGTGCCTGATGTAACAACGATACTAACAATGATCCCTGCTACAGCTACGCACTTTAGTGTTGTGGATTTAAAGAATGCTTTCTTTAGCATTCCTATACACAAGGAGAGTAGATATTTGTTGGCGTTCACCTTGGGAGGACGTTCATTTACATTTACTCGGGCACCTCAAGGGTATACTGAAAGTCCAAGCATTTATAGTAGAGCTTTGAAAGAGCAGCTTGACACCCTTGAATTGCCACCTACTTGTACACTACTTCAGTATGTCGATGAATTGCTTTTGGCTGCAGATTCTGAAAGTGCTTGTAAAGAAGGCACTGTATTGTTACTTATTCATCTGGCCGAAAACGGTCATAAAGCTTTGCTCAAGAAATTTCAATATTGTTGTCAGGAGGTCGCCTATTTAGGCTACCTCCTGTCAAAGAAGGGGAGAAGATTGACACCTGAAAGAATAAACACCTGAAAGAATAAAACTCATTTCTGGCATGTCTGTTCCAAATACACAGAAGGAAGTCAGAGCCTTAATAGGTATGGCTTCTTACTGTAGGTTGTGGATCCCAAACTTTTCACTAATGATAAAACCGATGTTGGCTTTGACGAAGAAGGGCATTTCTTTGCCGCTGCCATGGAAATCGGAACATCAACGATCATTTGAGCTTCTCAAAACCGCGTTATGCTCTGCACCGGTTCTGGGTACTCCAAATTATGACAAGGCCTTTGTGTTGTTTGTGCATGAATGTGATGGATGTGCTTTGGCTGTGTTAACACAGGAACACGGAGGGAAGAATAGGCCGTGCGGCTACTACTCTTCCGCCCTTGACCCTGTCGCATGCACTTTGCCAAGATGTTTGGGAGCTGTTGCTGCTGCTGCCGCGTCTGTAACACAGAGTGAGGGAATGGTCCTAGGCCATGATTTAATTTTGATGGTACCTCATTCTGTAGATGTTCTATTGAATAAAACCCAAATGCAACACCTCACCTCTGCACGACTGACGAGGTATGAATTAATTCTGTTTGCCCCTCACATTCAAATTAAGAGGTGTTGTGTTCTTAATCCAGCTGAACTTCTACCTTTCCCGCAAAATACTGTTTGCGGTGACGAAGAATTACATGACTGCCTGTATACTACTGAACAGGAAACAAAGGGCAGGATAGACCTTATAGATACTCCTTTGGGTAATGCAGAAGGGGAGCTGTTTTGTGATGGCTCCTGCTTCAAACTCCCCAATGGTACATCTACAGCTGCTTACGCAGTTACTACGTTGAGTACGGTTCTTGAAACTAAGAGAATTCCACATAACCCTGCGCAGGCCGCAGAGATTATAGAGTTGACCCAAGCTTGTGAACTCTCCGAAGGGCATGTAGTAAACATATATACTGATAGCCAGTATGCCTTTGGGGTGGCTCACAACTTCGGGAGGCTCTGGTCGGAACGAGGGTTCCTAACCTCAAATGGGACCAAGATTCAGCATGGTCCCCTGATAGTACAATTGCTCTCAGCACTCTCACTCCCTAGTCAGTTAGCGATCATGAAATGTGCAGCACATCGTAAGGTCCTAGATGATGTGGGAAAAGGGAATGCTTTTGCTGACCAGATAGCCAGGCAAACGGCTACAGACCTTAGCGCAGACATGTATGCTCTAAGGGAAACAAAAGATGCCTATGTAATGGATGAGGGTATCGGGTCTGTGCGAGATATCCAAACTAATGCCACAATAGAAGAGTCTAAAAAGTGGGCCGTAGGAATGGGGAAACTAGATGACGATGGGTGTTGGGTGGATAGATCTGAAGGGAAATGGTTGCTTCCTGATTCATATGTGCTGGCAATGGTTACGATGGCACACGGTCCTACGCATGTGTGTGCTCAGTAGATCACGAAAATTTTAGAACAAGTCTGGGTGAATGATACAATTTCGAAGATTGCACAGCGACATGTTCAGAATTGTATGATTTGCTTACAGCACAATGTGGGGAAGGGGACAGCAACTCCAAGGGGTAGTTTTGGGCCCCCTTCTGTCCCCTTCGAGATCATTCACTTTGATTTTATTGAGATGGAACAGTGTAACAATCTAAAATATGTTCTAGTGATTATTTGTACTTTTAGTAAACAGGTCGATTCTTTCCCCGTTAAGGATGCTACTGCCATGACCAATGCAAAGACTATGGTAAAAGAATTCTTTCCACGATTTGGGATTCCAAGGGTAATTTGGTCGGACAATGGTCCCCATTTTGTTGCAGCAGTAATTTTGCAGATATGCACAGCGTTACACATTGAAAAACGATTTCACTCAGCTAGGCATCCTCAAAGTGCTGGGTTGGTAGAGAGACATAACGGCATCCTAAAGAATAAGCTTGCAAAAACATGTGCCGGCACCAAACTGAAATGGCCAGATGCCTTACCTATTGTATTGTTAGCCATGCGTACCACACCTCAAACTAAGACTAGGCTCTCCCCATTTGAGGTAGTGATGGGGAGACCTGTTAACATTTGGGGCCTTCCGAAGCCTAAAACCTTGAGGGAGGTCGAGAATGTATTGCTTGTAGACTACTGTAACCAGTTGACTAAAAATCTGTATCTCATTTATCATCAGGTCCAATCAGCTTCACCTGTACGGTTTACGGGCCCAGGACACGATATTCAGCCTGGAATTGGGTCCTAGTGAAGGCCTACGAAAGGTCTTCCTGTCTTGCGCCTCGCTGGAGGGGACCCTACCAGGTACTGTTGGTCACCCAAACAGCAGTGCGGGTGGCTGGAAAGAAGCATTGGATCCACGCGACGCATGTCAAGAAACTTCCTCACCCGACGCTACATGTTACAGAAGAAGCAGAATGCCTCGCTGATGTTACAATCTTTGATCCTGGAGTAGCAAACAGCGCTGTGAGTGCGTCGGAGAATTTCTCTGAGCCTGTGGAGCTTGGGGAACAGTCCATTTCATCTCCACACTCTTTGAAAAAGTCAATTCCGGAAAACACTGTTTCAAGTTCTGTGACTTCTGTCGCCTCCGATACGTCGCTTCCCTCAGGAAGTGACGTCACCTTGTTTCCGGATCAAACAGTTCTGGGTACCACCAGGTACGACCTTCGAAGAAGAAAATAGAACTACGGCACGGGTCTTTTCTGTGCATCTGGAAAGAAGTGATTGAAAGTTTTCTCTTGTAAAAGAAAGTTCCTTTTGAACAAAAGTAAAAAAGGGATTCTGCTGGCTAGGGTTGGGAAGGACTAAGAAGTCGCGCGACCGTAGTGTCGCCAGCAACGAACATTGGGGTCGTCGATTGAGAAACTACGATGCCTGCCACCTCCACTGCTGTTCCTCGCATTGGACTTTGTAAATAAGGGGGTGACCAACTCGGACAATGAACAATGTGCCTGGGCCCCGAAAACGTATTGCTGTGTTGTGTTAATAGTAATAGGAATTTGTATAATTACTGCTGTGGGACTTTGGTACTTTGAAGAAATGTACCCTCTAAAACCTCTACTGCCAATTGAGATTGTACCTACTGCTTTGACTCCCTCTGTACACCTTCAAACTTTGTCACCTAGAGACTCCCAGCATAGACGAAAATATCATAATAACATCTTAATGATAATAATGAATTCAACTCATGCCATTCTTAATAAGAGTAATTGCTGGATTTGCACCCATTTACCGCAACATGGGAACAAGGGGCTAGGATGGTATATTCACCCTTTACCGTTAACGACTGCTTGCTATGCCTCTCTTAGAGCTCTATTCTTTGGCCGTTGGAATGATAGCATCTCAGGGAATTTTGATGGGACTAATTTAAATGATTTTGAGAAACGTGAATTGACTCCCCTGGGATGCTCGCTTTTTGCAAATAGAAGTAGACCTAATGTTGCTTCTATTAGGCCATCTGATAAACATCTCTACCTTTTCAAACTCTAATTTCCTTTAAAATGGCTCCGATAGGCAATAAGGGCGCTGTGCCCCCTTCCTACTCTATTAATCATAGCCCCGATGCAGTCCCCTTTTGTGTACAAAGAAACGGCACTCGGTCAATGGGAGATTTTGAAGGTGGCGTGAACATTGTAAATTTGACCGTGGAGAACAGGCCTCTGTATGTAGGGGGGCCTGTCTATTTCGTTTGTGGTAGTTCAGCATTTGCCTGGTTGCCCAAGGATTGGCAGGGAACCTGTTATTTAGGAATCCTGTTACCTGGGGTATTTATAGCTAGTACATTGGAACTTTCTAAGGCTCGCCCACGGCGGGACGAGAACGGCGATACCCCTGGGCAAGTATTAGGAGATATAACAAAATCAGTTGTGCCATTTTGGGGACAGATAGCAAACTCTGAAAACATTAGGGGGCTAGCAAGAGTACTGGAGAGAACCATCAACCTGACCACGGATATTCTCTACAATATGACACTAGAACAAAAAGCAATAAGATTGGTAGCACTCCAAAATCGGATGGCATTAGATGTCATCCTAGCAGAACGTGGTGGAGTATGCAAATTAGTGGGGTCCACTTGCTGTGTTTTCGTACCAGATTCCTCACCGACAATTTTCAAAGCAATACAGAACTTGCACATCCTTAGTTCTGAAGTGCATGTTCCTGTGGGGGATTGGAATATTAGGGCCTGGTTCTGGGATTCTCTACGATCCTGGGGTTGGAAGGTGCTTTCTGTTATCCTGGTTATTTTGGGAATCCTGCTATTCCTTTGTTGTTGTTTCCAATGTCTACCTAGTATATGTGCAACACTCCATGTTAAATGTTGTAGAGCACACTGGCACATTCCTGCAGTGAGTACTCTGTTCCACCCCACCTGAAATGTGTGTGTGGCAGGGTGGTGCATCCATTTTCTGGTTGTTACAAACATGCAATTTTGAGATCTTGGTGCGCACTGGAGTCAGCGCGGCCATTTTGTGTTGTTTCTTGCACCAATGCAGTAAAGTGATATAGCATAGCACAGCTGAGTGGGTCAAAATATCCCACACCAGCTAAGCCTGCCCCAACATATAATCTCATGATGTCACCATGCCTTATAAATAATGTTGACTGACAAATCTCTAGGAACTCTCTTCTGAATTTTCCAGTGCCTGCGTATCCAGATATTCCACCTTGACTCTGAAAGATTCCAGACCCCACTGCCAGAAAAGGGATAGTTGGCCCAGGCCTTCCTATCCAGGCAGAACTACCCTAAAGCACTAAAACCGCATAACAAAATCCCACTAACTTCAGGGAGAAAGGGGAAAGGTGGCTGAGCCCGCTTTGGGATATCAGATATCCGCTCTTCCTCTCTCCACTGTATTCTTTCAAACTTCACCCCTTGTTTTCTCCCCATGCTCAAATATTGTATTCTCATTCCACTAACTTAAAGTATGTATCATTTCCTTATTCGCCTCAAATGGCCTTCCTGATCCCTTTTCAAAGCCCTGGTGGTGGCATGCTGTATCACCCTGTGTGCTGGCTATTAATCATCTGTACTTTGGTCCCAGGAGGATGGCTCAACAACAACCTGCTCACCTTGGAAACCAGAAGACACGGCCCAGGTCCACGCTCAGAAACCGCTGGGTATTAAGCACATTATAAATATGCAACATATTCCTGTAACAGCGCCTTGATGCCCCCAGGCTGTGTGAGCACTTTAAAAATCCAAATAAAATATGATTTCATGGGAGAAACTTGGCTCTTATCCCTCAATCAAATGTTCAATGGTTCTCGAGTTTACTCCATCTAAACTGTTGCAGCTTTTACTGAGGCAGATAAATAAAGCTCCAGAAAGTACAATTATTTAGCATCTTTAAAATAAATGTATTTGGTAATTATCATTTAATCATAGCCAATGGTCATATCCAGATGATTCAATGAGGGCAATTCATTACTTGTACTAATATATCATTATTGTGAACTTCATTCACAGATAATATAGAGTCCGATTTGATTTTATTAGGCACTTTTATTAGGCACTTTTCGAGCAAAGGACTTTTGCTCCAGGGAAATGGCAATCATTGGGCTTACATTTAAATGTAAATATTTAAATGTAACATGGTACTTACTATACATTATTGTGTCAAATATTTATTGAGAATGGGAGTGACCAACTCATTCTCCTAACAGGGCTTTTGAACAGCACCAGTCTTATGCAAGACAACTTTGTAAAAGGGGCAGTTTATCAAAATACAGAGTGACAATTTCCATGAAATGGGAAGTCAAAGAAACATGTAATGGATAAGTAACAAGATGAACTGGGCTTGTAGGTACAGCTGGTCAGTTTGGCGACTCTTTACGTATTGCTGAAAGTATGGTTGATTGCATCCAGAAATGAAATTAAACTGGGGACAGGTACACCCCTTATGTTCCAACAATATACAATATCCTGTCGCAGGTCTCTGGATTGACGGTAAGCCACAAAAAAAACCTGTCAAAATTTTTTTTGTAATGGGGGTATGCCAAGGCATACAAAGTAATTCAGGACAGTGCGCCTTTGATAATAATTGTGTTTGTTATAATCATACGATAACTGATGATAACATTTGCCCTTTGTAGTGATTATTATAATCATACGATAACTGATCATAACATTTGCCCTTTGTAGTGATTACACGTGTTTCGGACTAATGAGGCCTTTATCAAATCAGGGCTAGTATAGGCATACTATCATAGAGTAATAAAACAATAATAAAAATGAGATATTATTTCATATCAAGGTATAACAGAATCAAAAACGTCAAATTCAGGCGAAATTTCAACAATTTTGCCATTATTAATTATTTACAAAAGATAACAATCACATCATATTTACCATAGAAGAAGGATGTAAGAAGAAGATCGGGGAAAGACATGCAAAAACAAGAGAAGATTGATCCATTAGTTCCATTTAATCTCAAAAAGTTATTTTTGGTGTTACATATTTAACCAAAACCTTATGACTAATAACTGTGTTGGCTTACCCACGCCTGGGGTTAGTAGCTCCTCTTTTCTTGATGTTGTGTAGGGTCAGATCCCATTAAATGTATCTAATATCAGAAAGGAATTATGATTTATACATTACCATATGGGTATCGTCCCATGCTAAATCCCTAAGTATTATCTGAAATGAAGTCATTGTTACTGTGCAATGCTTAATTAGGGTGAGATACCCAATGCAAATAACTGGGGATGTAAAAATCCCAAACAACGCCATCTGACACCTGTAAGTAAGCGTTTACACAAACACAAAGGCTCGGTACAGTATTTCGGGTGACCAAACATTCTTATTCCTTTACTATATGGCGTTTTTAGTTATGACATGTCCAAGTTAGCTGGAAAAGCACCCATTTAGCTCGACCAAAAAATGTTTTGTTTGTGTTAAGCAAATTAAACAAAGGCATCGTTCACATAGAGAAAGAGTTATGAAACACATTAGTGCCAGATTACAACAACAATTACGATTTTGTGATGCAAAAACACAGCAAAAATTACTATTGACTAGAAACTATCCAGCATACAAGTCATATGGTTGTGTTTACCGAATGAAACTGCATCATTTGCATTGAAAACACATTAATGCCAGGTTACAACAACAATTACGAAATTGTGGTGCAAAAGCACAGCAAAAATTACTAGTAAATAGAGGCTATACAGCATACAAGTCATATAGTGGTGTTCACCGAATGAAACTGCATTGTTTGCAGTGAAAAGAAAAAGGAAATTCTAAGGCGCATTAGCGCGATGTTTACAAAACAGGATTGTTTTTGATGCTACATTAACACGGCAAGTTTTAGACTAAAATAGAAAATAAATCAAATTGCAGATGAGCTCTTAGGCTCCACCCGCATATGCATGCATACTTCAAACGAGGCCCCAAACAATGCTGCCCGTGGGCCAAGTAATCTGCTTACCTTCACTAAAACGACCTTGAATCACACGCGTCGGCTTCGTACTGGGAAGCCCGGCGCCATCTTGAGAGTGTTTAAATAGTTCCCATGGGAACCTGAAGTGCCTGCCTGGTCTCTGTTGCTTAGCAACCCCTACATTTGGGTCAATTTGGAATTACCACCATTTACCACAAATATAAGTGCGTGTAAGAAAAAGAATGAAAATTAAACGCATGTCTCTGCTCAAATAACAATAGGAGGCACAATTCATTGTGCCTATAGATTACAAATCATTAACCTGTGAAAAGTCCCAAATAATGTGTTCCAAAACATTTTAAATGTGCTGCACTTATTCGAGCGCAAATATCGATATAAATCATATTCTGGATTCACATATGGGTGTCAGATCTAGGATGTGAGGATAAATACATCCCATTCAGTTGCACTGATAAGCAGTTAATATCAAGAGAAAAATATATATATAAATGAATGTAAATCCATAAACGTTGGGGAGTGTCAATGGGAATTAGATGTAGAATGCAAGCAGAAATGACATTGATTCTCCTTTAAATCATTAAGTCAATAAATTGCTATTATGCGACATGAATACATATGACAAAATCTCTTGATTACTATAGAAATGATACCATCTCAGTGTCCAAGTTCAACCCAAGCATGGTTGTGTTGAAAAAGACAAATTATTCTGGCTTCGGCTTCTCTTAGGGTTTGTACTCTGTCTCCACCCCTCTTATTCATTATAACATGTCGTAGGCCTATAAATTGGATCCTGGCCTTATCGTCCAATTGATGGTTCTTCTGCCAATGTACTGCTAAGGGTAGATTTGGGTCCTGACTACCAATTTTAGCCAAATGTTCACGGATCCTGGTCCGGAGCTCTCTTTTGGTGCTGCCTATGTACAGTTTACTGCAGGTGCATCTTATAGCATACACCACATACTTGGTTCTGCAGTTGATTGCCTGTGTAATTGTGAAAGCTTTTCCATTGCGGCCCTCAAGTTTTTTTGTTTTATCAGCCGCAAATTTACACATTGTGCAAAAGCCACACTTTCTAAAACCTGGCTCAATTGGATTGAGTCAAGTAGTTACTCTCTTATTGGTTACATCTGGTAACAGGGATGGGCTAATGATTGTCTTGATAGTATTAGCTTTTTTGAAAATGATCGTTGGTCTATCATCAACAAATTTACTTAAATGTTCATCCAATTTCAATAAGTGCCAATGTTTCTGTAAAGTGTGTCTGATGAGTTGGTGATCCTGGTTGAATTTGGTTATAAACATACGTTTCATCTGTTTAGCTTCACTATGTTGTTTAGGAATTAGTGTTTCTAATTGTAGTAAGTTTTTAGTTTTAGCGAAAGCTTGTTGCAATGGTTTATTGGGGTATCCTCTTTGTTTAAATCGAGTTCTCAAAAAAGTACATTCTTGATGGAATTTTATATCATCTTTACAATTTCTCCTTGCTCTTATATATTCTCCATATGGTATATTATGTATGGTAGCTCGTTGATGACAGCTTTGTGCATGTAGCACTGAATTAACTTCTGTTGGCTTCCTGAATGTCCATGTCTCTAAATTATCATCTCGGACATGAATAGTAAGGTCCAAAAAATTGATTGATTGGGAATGATGTTCTTCCGTGAATTCAATCTCAAAGGGATTATGATTCAATCTCTCGACAAAATGCTGGAATTCTGTAACTGACCCATCCCAGACCAGAAATATGTCGTCTATATACCTGGTCCAATGGATTACTTGATTTGTGAATGCCGGATCTTGGTACACAGTATGCTCCTCTAACATCCCCATAAAGATATTAGCTAGTGATGGGGCATACTTGGTGCCCATCGCTACTCCCTTAAGTTGTTGGAATATACAATTGTTGAAAATGAAGGTTTGAGTCCAAAGTTGATTGCAGCATTTCTTTTAGCATCTCAATTTGACAGTAATACGATGCGGAATCATCTTTAAAGGTGTGATCAATTGCTGCCAAGGCCCATTTGTGTTGTATAGACGTATACAATGCTTTGACATCTAAGGTAGCCAGTATGAAGGAATCATGCCAAACAAATGATTGTAGCGTTTGTATCAGACTGGAAGAATCCCGTAGGTAAGATTTAACTTGAGTAGCACGTGGTTTGAGGATCGCATCTAGATATTCAGATACGTTTTCTGAAACCCAGCAAATACCACTTAGAATTGGTCGTCCTTCTGGTATAGTTTGATAGTCCTTATGTATTTTAGGCAACAAATACATTGTTGGTGTTACTGGATTAGGTATGAGAAAATAGGAACGTTCCTCATCTGTGATGAGGCCCTTTCTATGCCAATGGATGATAGATTCCTCAATATGCTTCAGTATCGACTGCCGATCTGTTGGTTGTAATTGTCTGTAAAATCCAGGCGTTATTAGATGATTTTCTGCCATCCGCAAATAGTCATTTCTATCCATGATCACGATATTGCCGCCTTTATCGGCCTCTTTGATGACTATCGATGTATCCTCTGATAATGATTTAAGGGCTTGACTTTCTCCTCTCATAAGATTGTCTTCTGCATGTCTTGTTCTATCTGACTGATTTGAGCGTTGTGAAATATCATACAGGTCTTGGGTAACCACTTTATAGAAGGTATCTATAACACTATCTGATGACAACTGTGGGTTAAATTTAGACTTCGTTTTCAACTCCTTGGTACTTAAGAGATCTGGTTTGATGCTTAATTCATGAAGGAGGTTATGCATTTCAAAATCTTCATCCTCAATTAACGATCTTAACAAAAAAGTGTCCTCTATGTCCTATTTTCTCATACCCTCATTAAAAAAAATGTAATGGATAAGCTCACAAATAACAGAGAACCTATCAAAAACCAAAATGCTGCAAGCAAAAGAGGAACTACTGGGCACTTGATGGCAACTCCAGGCTAGGAAAGGAAACTAAGGGCATAATCAGATACTAAACATCCAATTAAAATAATGTTTCCCATAATCAAATAAAAATTCCCCGAAAAACAGTGAATCGGTAGAGACAGGATGTGTCCTACTTAATTTTCCCAAGCGCCATTGCACCAACCAGGTGTCTTGATATCAGACTGCAGGGTGCAAAGTTTCCATAGTCTTCAATGGAACAAAAACACCAGATTCATTTGATCCTTATGTTGGTGGGTAGGAACATCGGCCATGATTTCTCCTCTCTGGGCATGAAGATGCCCAAGTCCCATGGCAGTAATTGGTAACATCATGAGAAGAAATCAGGGTGACTGTGTGTTGAGCACAGTATGATGTGTGGTGGGTACAGGTGGCTCGGTCGTGGTTGCTTCTGACCTGTCTCAGATCTGGACTGAACCTGTGTTCCCGGATTGCAGAACTGACAATCAGGAAGTCGGGTGTCAAGTGTCAGTTGGCCAATCTCTGCATCTCCCTAATAAGCATTCCTAAAATTGTTACCATGCCTCATGTAGCCCTACCACTTCAACACAATTAGTCAACCCTACAAAGCAGTGATGCTTTAGTGATTGCCGGCCGAAATTCCGTATGGGCATGACTAGTGAGGCTAGATATTTAAAAGTGTAGTATCAAGAAGACACATGCAATACCTTGCAAACGTTATAAGACATCCATTTGATTCTAAGCAAATGCTCTGAAGTCTATGGGCCTCATTAGGACCCTGGCGGAGAGGGTATTACGCCAGCGTAGTGCATGGCGTACCTCTCCGCCATACTACGAGTTCCCGTAGCGCCATGGAGGTTTTCTCCGCCTGGTTTTACCAGCCGGAGAAAACCATGGCGCTACGGGACCTCGTTGTTAATTACGCCACCGTATTTTACGGTGGCGTAATTAACTCCTTCCCCACTCCCATTATACCCTATGGGGCAAGAATGGGAATGGGGAAGGGCAGAATGGGGATTGGGGATTTACCGCTCCGCCGAGGTCGGAATGGGGCGGTAAATCCGCCAACCCCCATGGCGCTATCGGCGGCTTTCCGCCATGCTTCGCGGTGCATTTAGCACCGCGAAATCCGCCTGGGTCGTAATGAGGCCCTATTTAATTTATGGGTGAATTTCCCAGACATCATGAAATATACATGTTATTTCTTGATGGCTGTGTGACACTACACTGAAAGTATTGAAGCCGTACCCTACATCAACGTGAATGGCATTCAACCTGAAACATCAGGGGAAGAAGGTCTTCAGCCCAAGCATTAAAGAGGCTCCACAGCAAACACTGAGCCATGAAAAAAAGAGAGGGAGATGCCAGTGGTCAGATGAGCGAATCTCTTTAGTCCTAGTAATAAAGAGGGAGTTTGAACTCAAATTATGACTAACCTAACCATCACCTGAGATGCCTTGGCCCTGACCCCGCAGCTCACCACTGTACATTCTACCGTTTCTTATTACTTGACCCACCTGTAACCAGGGTTCATTTGTTGATGATAATCTGTATGCCTGTCTATGTCCGTAAACTTTAAGTTTCTCGAGCGCTCAGGGTTTGGCGTGAGATACAAATAATAAACAAATACAAATACAAAAATGACAGAAAGAACCAAGTGGGTGCTGAGTGTACAGCAGCAATTTTGGGGCAGTGGTTACAGAGGCTGTTTGGTTATGAAGCAGAATACAAAATCGTGATCTGGAATACTGAAGCAAGTAGACATTTAATACGGATTTGCTCGATCAGCTGGAATCTATGCCTTCATAACCATTCAAATGAAAGAGGAAGCCAGTCGGTTTGCAAAATTGGGAGTCATTTTAAACAACTCAAATTGAGAAGGCCAAGTGCCTATGAATGAGCATTTACATAGACTGTAATCACAGACCCGTGCTATACTCAACCCACACATCGTGCTGCATTCCACTCAATTGATTGTTTAGTGCTTGAATTCCCCAGCACTTCTTATTGTTCTTGTTATTTACGCTTGGTCTGGATGGATGTGTTTGTTTTTTTTTCTGGCACATTCCCCTTTCACCGCAGGATTGTAGTTGCTTTCATTATTCTGATGTCCCTACCACAAAGTCAGTGCAGGTATTGACAGTGGTTCTAATTTTAGTATATTATTTATAGAGCGCACCAGACCCTGGGGCATCAGGGCGCAAACACACAAGAATATGCTCAACTTAGTTACCCTGGGCAACCATATTTCTTTCCCAGTGATTGTTATGAACTGATAAATATACAGGCTTTGACTTTTAATTGGCTCGCGATTGATTGTACAGTTGACAGATTATGAATTTAATGTTGAAATGACGAATGAGGGCATATTTTTAAAAAAAAATGCAAACATGTATTGACAAATTCCATTTTGAGGTGCAGATGACACGATCAAATATCCTGATGAAAATCAAGAAGAAGAACCATCGCTAGGCTCCTCCCTCTTTGCATCTTCAATGAGCAGCGCTGAGCGTCCCGCTGTCATGAAAGAGGGTATCCACAGCTGTCACCTGCAGTCGCAGAGCCATCGAGGTGGTACACCAACATCCCTAGGAGAGCTCAGCTGTGAAAACATTCCCTGCTGTCATATGTTCTGGCAAAGAAGGGCTTGCATTGAAGGCAGTAGTAGCTTTCCTCAGAACCTGTGTTTATATTTACGTTGAACACTACTAGGTCGAGACCTTCTCAACAAAATGCCTGGAGGCAAACCAAATGATCATTTGTTGTACTCCGCCAATTGCTTTATAGTTGCTATAGCAAGCATTTTCCATTTCGCGTTTTAGCATCTGAGGCTGGATCCTAAAAGCGTACCCAAGTATTCGTTATTTACTGCTGCAAATATTTTCTAAAAACGAACCCCATTCCAGATATGCTATGGTTGTCACAAGGTGTTATTTTTAGAACGTATAAAGGTTGCCTGCACCACCGTCTTGACATATGGCTCAAAGCCAGTGCCTCCTCTGTGCCTCCTATCATCTTCCTTTTTCTAACATGCTCTGCATTATTGTTTTGTTTCTTTCATCGTCTAATTTCCCTTTTCATTGCTTCTCGTTCTCCATCCTTTATTTGAGATGGGCAGCATGGAAGCAAAAGAGAGAGAAAATGGAATGGCTTCGTGCCTTAAAACACTTGTGTATAGGCTTTATCGTATAACATGATGGCTGGAACAGGATGTGGGAGTGGGGCGAGATCTGCGCGTCACTTCCTACCTGTGATTCGGTAAAGTAATGGTATGCATTTCAGGGTGAACCTACATAGTGCCCTTCGGCCATTTTTGATGGCATTGCTGCCCGTTGGTGTGGCAGTTGAAGTATTTGTATGTTTAAAGAAGGGTTAGTCAGACTTGTATAGTGGGTTTCCCATTATGTTAAAAATGTTGTTTCTGTGCGTCTCGCAGCACCACACAAACTCTATCTGTTTATACGTTCGATAGAAAGCAGTCATCCCTTGCGACATCCTTCAGGCCCCCTTATGGGGGCAAGCCCCACTCTTTGAAGACCACTGCTAAAGCGAAATAACTTCTGCAAAAATAGATCAGTGAACAAATAGAGTAGTGGCCTCCAAATTTTATGTGGCGCAGTGAAAAATATGTCCAACTCCAATTCACCACCAACCAATGAATAGCAGAGTTGATGGAGAGGATCTGATTGATCCTCGTGACAGAATGTTACTGTGGTTGCAGCTAACCTCTCTACATATGCTCATACTGCTTAAAGGGTCTAATCAGCCCATGGTGTTTCATCCTCAACAATTGCACATCCTAATGCATTGGTTGTAGCTGCAAGTCCCCTCTGGCCTTTCTGGAAACGTTGCATTTAATGAAACAGGGTGTCATTCCTTTAATTAGACATGTAAGGGTACTAAAAGGGCTTTGTACATTGGAATCATACCAGGATGTACCACATATCTAACAGTGGTTTCTCCATCGCTTGACTTATGGAATTTGTAGTCATTTTTAGACACATCTGGTCAGTGCTATGGCTCCAGAATGACTGCAACATACCAAACAGTTTACAACTGAAGTAAGGCCAGCAACCGCAAACACCACTGGGATCGCTGATGCACCTTTGTCATATGGATGACATGCAGCTTATTTGAACAGGTGTGGAACAGTCACTCGTAAGTATGTACTGTGACCGCAACAACGTTGAGTGTTGCATTAACTTAACCATGAAATATTTATCTGCTAACACGCAGACGTTGCTAAACATTCTGCAAAGAATGGTGACATCAAAACCGAGATATACAAAATATCCCACAGACTGGAATAAAGACCTTCACCCGACATGCTTATTAAAGCACACAGTAAACCAGTGATCCACAGCCAAACAGCGCTTTAACGCTTTATGTGCTGGGGTCAAGGGATGAAACATTCCCCTCTTCCAATGTTTCATAATTGGGGTAGAAAGACTTTTCTAGGCTATATAAAAACACTTAACACGCCTCCACAAATATATATATATAATAAATTTTTAGAACATTAATGAGCACAACTCCTATACAGGATGGTGTGTTTTTCGACCAGAAGCAGTGCGCTGATGCCATCTGAGTCAACATTCCACCTCGCACCACCCACATGTGCCTTCCTAGCACCCACATCGTTTATTTTCATACCTCTAATTCCCGCGCAGTTGGAAATGTAGACGACACAATTCGTTCATGCAATTTTTTCCACAATTCCATGTCATTTTGTTCTATCATGGTTAAAAGCCGTTCCCTTTGTCACAGGCGACTGACTTGTTTGAGCTCACTTGAACTATTCTTAGTTTTATGTTTTGTCCAAGATACTCATTGAAATCATTTTTCATTTATATTGTCATACCCATTCGTTGCTGATGGTCTATCATGTTCACATTTCTCTTTAAGAAATCCTTTCCTGTATATCTTCAAACTTTGGGCCTGTTTCACAGAAAAAAGTTTGTAACAATCCCATAGGAAAACTCTCTGTATAACCTCTGCTCGAAAGGAAGAACCTCTGAATAAATGTGACTTCAATTTCTTCTTATGAACAACATGAAACATCATTGATGATCACTGGAGGTTCCATATTGAAATATATCACTGCATCAGTGCACGGCTGGAAATCGTGAGCATTCCGCTATGTTGAGAGCCGCTTCCGATCTGGCTTCTTTCTACAAGCTTCTGAGTTCTATGTCATGAGCAAACTCCTTCCCCAAACCGAGCCAGATCACCGTCCATCCCAACGAGCACCATTTACAGCCAATGTGTCTCTCTCTCTCCCCCCTCTTTTTACTGTTGTTACATATTCCTTACTAACTGTAATGCTACCTATTTCCTGCCACCCCAATGGTATGCCATAGTGAGGAGTGTCCCGGTATAATAACTTTATAAAGTTATACAGGTTTCTAAGCTTGGACGCGGGATTTGAACCGGTGTTGCTCCAAGACCAGCGAGTTTACTTACCCTGAGCTATATGTAACCAGTTAAGTAAGGTGTAACTGAAGCCCCAACCAATGTACAGCAGGTTGCTTCCCAAAGCTAGGTTCTCACTCAATAAGTACACCGCATAAAGTAAAATACATACGCGTTCATAATCCCCTCTTACTTCTTACTGAGCTTCAAGGGAGAACGGGCGGAGGAGGAGGGGTTGAAATCTTTGCACACTGCCCTCAAATCTCTACAAATGTCTTCGCAAGCCATAAACATCATGGACAATTTGAGACATCTTTAGGGAGTTAATTGATTTGAGGAACATAAAGTTAAGGTATCTGCATTTTTCAGGTACAGTGTAATGATAGAATGATAGGCAAGTGTGTGAAAAGCCACGCTGCAGGCAAATGTGTGCAAACTTTACACCAAAGGTTGGAATGCGGACAGTGAATGCACAAAACACGTTTACTGAGGCACAAACGAGAAAAGCAGGTGCCTCATTAGCGAACATTCCTGACAGCGCAACGGCATTTTGGGCACACATAAACAGCATCTACTCATATGCAGTTTCATTATTACCAGTGAAAAAGACCCTCCACTGCATTTGCACTGGTGCTAAAGGCAATGCTCACACATCAATGCTGTTTGAACATGCACAACATATATTTCACTTATGAGAATTATCAGCAATGATGCCCCTGAAGCCTCTTCCTTTAACTTTCATGAGATATGACTCAAAACAGTCAGTTGATCTTTATATGTACCTTATATTACACGTCCTGCAGTAGGGGCGGTGTAGTTATGGTTAAATTGCTCATCTCATAGGAAGACCACTTTTTGGCCAGCTTATAACTTTGCTCCATCTGGACAAATTCACATGAAACTTTGCACAAAACGTATATGACAAGAAAACACTGGGAGGTAGAGGGAAAACTTGGAGTCACAGGCAAACCCTCGCGTAAAGGGTGGAACCCTTGAAATATACAAACTAGCCCGTGAATCACAAAATACTGCTCTCTTAGAATGAATAGGGGATACTAACCCATGTACTCGTATGTCAATACATTAGTCAATAATGCAACATACCAGAGTTAGAAGATCTAAAAGCATTACATATTTTAATTTGAAATTTCATACACATATTTCATATAAATTGAATACACCAGTAAATTAGAGAATACTCTCATTGGATAAATCAATAGAGTACTAAATACAGAGAAAACAAGGACATAAACAGAAAAAATCACCCCACAATAATGATGCAACGTAATTCCACAAATGCAACCCATAAATGGGCGCCTGGGTGATCGAGTGGCTTATGCACAGTGATAGTACGTGATCAAAATTCACTTACTAACTATTCCACTAATCACCATTTGTACCATACACTCTCTTGCATAAAATATGCTTCATTCATCCACATACGCTCAAATCAGACAATATTAAAAACACACCCAACATGTTTCTTTCCTCCAACAAGTTATTCCGGGAAATTCATCAGGGGCAGACTAAAAAACAGAATCATTGCATATTAACAGTAATTAGTTTCTGTTAAACTTGAAAATTCTCTTCATAGTCCAGGTACTTTGACAAACTGCAACTCCAATCTTTGTATTCGGGGAGTTACACGTGGAAGACTTCACGGGTTGGTATCCCCTATAAGAGAGCGGTAAACAAACAATATAACAATTACTTGTTTGTGAATGTATAAAATACAGTTAACTTGGCACCTTAAATACATGATTATTATCGTACCAGGTCCATTAGAGTTCATCAATAGCTCAATTTACAGGTTTCAACGGAGACATACTGCTGCAAATATCCTCCTCCATTAACGTCAACAAATGCTGAATTAGTATTTCAAATCCCAGACACGATCAGTAGCTGAACACAAATATGTTCAAAATATCCAAAATCACATAAGTTTGAGTCCCTGTGACCAAGACCATGTCGAAGAACTGAGACGAGCTGTGAAATCATCAGCAGTTAACATTCTTTATGGTATTACCCTCCCTCTAAGGTCTGAGTCTTAAAAAATCATCATCCTTAGATGGAAGGATCAATTTCCCTTTAACTGTTAAGCAGGGAATGTATTGTAAAATATGCTAAAGTTAACTCACCAAAATATGAGGCAAGTTACCAACACCACATCGAGGTAGTCGTCGTTGAAAGTTGCGACGTTAGTAATGCATATCAGCCTCTCAGGATATTATATTGTGGTTCTACAGCGAATGACCTAAACACCGGTTGAGGATACTTCTCTACCCGTTCGGATCGCTTGGCGAAACACATGTACTTAGGTCGCCTATTGTAAACAATCATAAAAGGAAACCAATCTCTTACCCAGCAGATAGTGCCGAGAATGTCCTCCAAAGGGAGTTGCACTATTGAACCCAATGAAGGTGTTGGGTAGCCAGCTCTCACACGACCGATCTGATGCACGGTCTGTGTCGCAGATGCTCGAGGTTAAGCTTATGGCTATCCGATTGGAACAACCAGAAAGCGTGTGAACTGACGGGAGAAAGAATGAAAGACCTCACGTTAGAGTCTAATATCACCGTCTGTTCCAAACGTTAAAAGAGTGTATCGTATAACCATATTCTGGTGATCCTATATAGTCACCCTCTAGCACTAGCAACATCGTCTCATTGCTTCACGGACGCTTTCCCCAATCATAACTTAAATTTAGCAGACCCATGTCCAACCCCTTAAAGATTCGATCCAGAATCTATTGACCCAACTCTTTCAACAGATATGGATAGTGTTGGGGGATCATGGTAAGTCTCCTCGACACCCATCTAAACACATTTGAACATGTTTGTCACCAGCTAGTTAATTAACTACCTCTGTGTGTGTGTTCCGCCAAGTCCTGAAAATCAGCTAGTCAGGGCGGCCGATCAATAACCGCGTGTGTCGGCTCACACCATAGGCCGCCAACTGTACAATTCCTCTGGCGTCTGTTGTCCCGATCCGTGTTCGTATCTTTCAAGTATCTGGGAGGAATCGTGTTTAAATGCGTTTTAGGCGCCTAGTAACTAACCAATCACAAGGGGCCGAAATTACCACGTGACTCATGTCGTGTCACATGAGCGGAATGTATACCACGGGACCAGTCCTTCATGTAACCTCATCTCTATGGTTACCATTGCCCCCATGTTCCCATCGCAAACCGCCGGGTGCAGGCACCCGCGGATCCAGCACGGCGGGACGGGAAACCGCGGCCGAAAAAAGAAGAAGAAAGGAAGGGGGCCGCCACCATAGGTAAGTGAATTATCAAATCGTTGTGTACTGAGATCTCCCGTCCACATACTGACCATAATGCACCGGATCAGATTTAACTAAGTTTCTCAACTGGAATCAGTGTAAACTTAAACTACCCAGTCAAATTTTTCATTTAAACCGTTGTGCATACTTTTGGTCAGAAAAATGAATTCACGTTCTCTTTTTGACAGCGCTATTCTGTCCCGGTTAATATCATTACTAGGTTTCAACTTATAAATGATAGACCAGGAAAGATCTTGTACGTGGTGAATGCATTCTATCC
Organism: Ambystoma mexicanum; assembly: GCF_040938575.1. Taxonomy (NCBI): domain Eukaryota; kingdom Metazoa; phylum Chordata; class Amphibia; order Caudata; family Ambystomatidae; genus Ambystoma; species Ambystoma mexicanum. The sequence continues at coordinate 944,777,958 of NC_090926.1, forward strand.
AATGTTCTACCAGAGGAGCATTCTTAATTCGATTTTTAAGGCAGCTACGGTGTTCCCCTATCCGCAACTTCACCTTTCTCTCTGTTTTACCTATGTATAATTTGTTGCACGGGCACCAAATTACATAGATTACCCAACTCGTATTACAGTTGGTCAGCGTCTTCTGTAACCAGGGAGTTTTTAAACCTATATCAATGGAAACGCTTTTCTTAGTGAAAGTACAGCAAGTGCATGTACCACACGGAAAATGACCAGTCACTGCTTGTAGGCCCCAAAGTTGTGTAAGTGTGGGGGAAATGGTTGATTTCAATGATATATCGTTCCGAGTTATCTGTTCCTTAATATTACGGCTCTGTTTAAAGGCAATAATCGGTCTTACAATAGGGTCACTGCCCTTTTCCAATATATCCCAATGTTTGCAGATGACCCGTTTAATGGTGTTCGACATGTGGCTATACGTGTTTACAAATACCAGGCACTCGTTCTTCGCCTTTTCACATCTCTGCTCTTTATATTGGAGGAGTGAGTCTCGATTATTGTTCTCCGCCCTTTTGCGAGCAGAGTTGTCCGTCTTTTTCGGGTAACCTCGTTTTATTAAACGCTCCTGCATGTTGTTAGCTTCTCTTTTGTAGTCTCCTCTCTTCGAACTATTTCTCTTCAGTCTGAGGAATTGTCCCAGAGGAAGATTTTCCCGTACATGCTTAGGATGGAAACTGTCATAATGGAGGATCGAATTCTTATCAGTCGGTTTATTAAATGGTTTGACAAAAAGTGTCTTTGAGATGTTATCTGCCACAATAGTAATATCCAGAAAATCAATAGTCTGGTTACTATAAGACAAGGTAAATTTCAAGAAAACATTCTGCACATTAAGCCATTCCAAAAACTCATCCAGTTGTTGTTTGGTCCCTTTCCAAATGACAAAAATGTTGTCTATGTAACGACACCATAACCTAATGTTATGTCGAAAAGGATTGGTGTTTATCATGACAGTCCCAACTTCAAACAGTTCCATGTACAGATTGGCTACACTTGGGGCTAGTGTCGCACCCATGGCAGTGCCCTGAATCTGTTTAAAAAAAATTCCATTGAAATGGAAATAATTCTCGGTTAAGGCCATTTCGGCACACCAGAGGATGAACGATATAGGTGTCTTGATTGTAATATGATCCTTTCAAAGTTTCTCCTCTAGCATTTCAAGTGAGGCCTGTTGAGGTATGTTAGTATATAGTGCTGTTACATCTAAGCCCAGGAGTAGTTCAGTTGAAGGGTCGAACGATATTCCTTCTATTTCTACAATCACTTGTGTCGTGTCCTGGATATAGGACGCCATTTTCTTCACTAGTGGTTGTAGAAACCTATCTGCAAAACGAGATAGGGGTTCCAAAACTGAATTCACACCCGACACAATGGGTGTTCCTGGTGGTTGGGTTAAAGACTTATGAATCTTGGGGAGTGTATAGAATTGAGGGATTAAGGGTTTATCCTTAACCAGAAAATCTGCTTCTTTCCTTGTTATCCAACCTCTTTCTTCCGCCTTGATGATTTTATTTGGGATAACCTTTGCTAAACTCGACATCGGATCGTTTTCAAGCGGTTGATAACATGTAAGATCTAACAGCTGCCGATTACATTCCAATACATAGTCTGCCCGATTGAGGAGAACAATCGCTCCACCTTTGTCCGCCTTGCGGATAACTATTTCCTGATTATTTAGCAGATTCTTCATAGCTAAACTTTCAGCAGTACTCATATTGTGGAAAGTAGTCTTACTGTTCGTCTGTTCCATTTTCTCTAAATCATTGAGTACCCTATGTTCGAAAACTTTGGCCTCAGAACTGTGTGTGCCACTCGGAGCGCAAAAGTTAGATTTGTTTTGGAGGCCTGATTCAGAAGTTTCTGTCACATGAGCGTTATTCTGGAAGAATTGATATAAATGAATTTTTCTCAAAAATTGATGGAATTCTTGTTGAAATCGGAGTGGGTTATGTAAGTTGGTAGACACGAAACCCATACCCCTTTCGAGCAATCTCATTTCGATCTGTGTCGGAACATAGGAGGAGAGATTCACCACAATGCCTGCATACTCCTTGTCACTCTGGTTTCTAAGTCCCAGGCCTCCGGGCTTCTCTCTAAAAAAGGTTGACCGTTTCCTCTATTAGCAAGAGTGCCTCTTGCTTGACCTCGATTTGTATTGTTTCTACCTCTGAAATTATTCCCTCTGTTTTGTTTGCGGTAGTTTGTTCTTCCACGATTAGTGGGTGCCGAGTCATATGTGCTGCCGTCACTTGAACTAAACGAAGTGTTAGCAAATGAGACTTTCTTCTGACCTTGTGTGTTGTTAGCAGTCGAGGCTGATGCTTGGCGTTCTTGTTGGTAGTTTTCCTGTGTGTACAGGAACGCCTTTTCATGGCTAAAGTTCACCAGATCTTTATTCATTCTCCATACACGTTCCTTTAGAGAATATTCTTTGAATGATAATATATCGGTCATCAAGTTATCTAGTTGTTTCTTATAAAGCTCTAGTGAAACCGCCTTTTTGATCTCCTCTTCTAGAGTATTCAAATCGACCAAAATCTTCTCGGTCATTTCAGTGGCTGTATCAATTATCAGTATCAGCCAATCACGGCCACACTTGTTGGCAACATAGCTCCATTGCAACACAAAATTAGGGTTGTCAAGGAAGAGTCTGGGTTCGTTGCGTACAACCATGCCTTGGGGTAGAGTCCCCTTCCGTAAATATTCCAGCATAATCGAGCCATGCAATTCTGTCCTAATCAGACGTTTTCTGAGATTGCTGAGATCATCCCATCTCGTGATGTTAATCGTAGCGTCCGACGTGCCACACAGTAATGAGGCTTTCTCTAGCAAATCTGCAACATATTTATCGTCATAGCTCTTGCATCTCTCTAGAGCCATGTTGCGTGCAGTATATATAGTAAATCTTGTCCACTGAAATGGTAGCGTCAGCAACACAAGCAAGATGTGAAAAAAAATGTAATAATAAAATAACTGAGGAAGACACAATACCAGGAAACCTGTAGTTAGTGTTACTAAAACTCGATTACCACAGTCTCAATAAGGCATTTTCTCAGAAAATGGAGGGAAAAACCCAGCAGCCAATGAGTCAGGTGAAACCAAGAAGCAAAAAGCTCCTATATGAGGTGAAAAGCACCTCACGGCCTAGCGGCCGTACTAGAACCACAAGAAAACACTGGGAGGTAGAGGGGAAACTTGGAGTCACAGGCAAACCCTCGTGTAAAGGGTGGAACCCTTGAAATATACAAACTAGCCCGTGAATCACAAAATACCGCTCTCTTAGAATGAATAGCGGATACTAACCCATGTACTCGTATGTCAATACATTAGTCAATAATGCAACATACCAGAGTTAGAAAATCTAAAACCATTACATATTTTAATTTGAAATTTCATACACATATTTCATATAAATTGAATACACCAGTAAATTAGAGAATACTCTCATTGGATAAATCAATAGAGTACTAAATACAGAGAAAACAAGGACATAAACAGAAAAAATCACTCCACAATAATGATGCAACGTAATTCCACAAATGCAACCCATAAATGGGCGCCTGGGTGATCGAGTGGCTTATACACAGTGATAATACGTGGTCAAAATTCACTTACTAACTATTCCACTAATCACCATTCGTACCATACACTCTCATGCATAAAATATGCTTCATTCATCCACATACGCACAAATCAGACAATATTAAAAACACACCCAACATGTTTCTTTCCTCCAACAAGTTATTCCGGGAAATTCATTAGGGGCAGACTAAAAAACAGAATCATTGCATATTAACAGTAATTAGTTTCTGTTAAACTTGAAAATTCTCTTCAAAGTCCAGGTACTTTGACAAACTGCAACTCCAATCTTTGTATTCGGGGAGTTACACGTGGAAGACTTCACGGGATGGTATCCCCTATAAGAGAGCGGTAAACAAACAATATAACAATTACTCGTTTGTGAATGTATAAAATACAGTTAACTTGGCACTTTAAATACATGATTATTATCGTACCAGGTCCATTAGAGCTCATCAATAGCTCAATTTACAGGTTTCAACTGAGACATACTGCTGCAAATATCCTCCTCCATTAACATCAAAAAATGCTGTATTAGTATTTCAAATCCCAGACACGATCAGTAGCTGAACAGAAATATGTTCAAAATATCCAAAATCACATAAGTTTGAGTCCCTGTGACCAAGACCATGTCGAAGAACTGAGACGAGCTGTGAAATCATCAGCAGACATATCCCGTGCAAGAGAGAAATAAGCACAGGGCAAGTAGACATCAAAATTAAAAGGGCCTATCGACAGGGCCCTATTTCATTCAAGTTAACATTCTTTATGGTTTTACCCTCCCTCTAAGGTCTGAGTCTTAAAAAATCATCATCCTTAGATGGAAGGATCAATTTCCCTTTAACTGTTAAGCAGAGAATGTATTGTAAAATATGCTAAAGTTAACTCACCAAAATATGAGGCAAGTTACCCACACCACATCGAGGTAGTCGTCGTTGAAAGTTGCAACGTTAGTAATGCATATCAGCCTCTCAGGATATTATATTCTGGTTCTACAGCGAATGACATAAACACCGGTTGAGGATACTACTCTACCCGTTCGGATCGCTTGGCGAAACACATATACTTAGGTCGCCCATTGTAAACAATCATAAAAGGAAACCAATCTCTTACCCAGCAGATAGTGCCGAGAATGTCCTCCAAAAGGAGTTGCACTATTGAACCCAATGAAGGTGTTGGGTAGCCAGCTCTCACACGACCGATCTGATGCACGGTCTGTGTCTCAGATGCTCGAGGTTAAGCTTATGACTATCCGATTGGAACAACCAGAAAGCGTGTGAACTGACGGGAGAAAGAATGAAAGACCTCACGTTAGAGTCTAATATCACCGTCTGTTCCAAACGTTAAAAGAGTGTATCGTATAACCATATTCTGGTGATCCTATATAGTCACCCTCTAGCACTAGCAACATCGTCCCATTGCTTCACGGATGCTTTCCCCAATCATAACTTAAATTTAGCAGACCCATGTCCAACCCCTTAAAGATTCGATCCAGAATCTATTGACCCAACTCCTTCAACAGATATGGATAGTGTTGGGGGATAATGGTAAATCTCCTCGGCACCCATCTAAACACATTTGAACATGTTTGTCACCAGTTTGTTAATTAACTACCTCTGTGTGTGTGTTCCGCCAAGTCCTGAAAATCAGCTGGTCAGGGCGGTGTACCGCCTCTTCTGGCGTCTTAATGGCCGATCAATCACCACCTGTGTCAGCTCACACCATAGGCCGCCAACTGTACAATTCCTCTGGCGTCTGTTGTCCCGATCCGTGTTCGTATCTTTCAAGTATCTGGGAGGAACCGTGTTTAAATGCGTTTTAGGCGCCTAGTAACTAACCAATCACAAGGGGCCGACATTACCACGTGACTCATGTCGTGTCACATGACCGGAATGTATACCACGGGACAGTCATTCATGTAACCTCATCTCTATGGTTACCATTGCCCCAATGTTCCCATCGCAAACCGCCGTATATGGCCAGCATTGAATTGTCTAGGGAAGTTTGGTGAGGTTTCGTACAGGTGGGGCCAAAGTTATAGGGGGGCGGTCCCACCCAATTTTTTTTTTCCATAGCCTGAATGGACAAAACTTTGTGCACGCGAAGATCCCAAACTGTTGGATGGATTTTCATTAAATTTGCAGCAGGAGCGGTGGCTTGGTCCCGAAAGCGTGCTTTTGTAAATTTTGTGACAATCAATCCTGTACTTTTTTTTAAAAACAGGTAAAATGTACGGTTCAAAAAATTACTGATATCAGGCTCTGCGGATCCATTTCCCTCTTTGGTCCGCGGTCAAAGGTCTGATTGGCCTGGAGTTTGGCTTGCTTTCAGCGGAGATTGGGCCGTCCGGTGGTTGGCTGGAGGGAAGCTTGATGTTCGTCATAAGTTTGGGTAACAATGCCATGCTGTAACCAAGGACAGTGCAGCGCCGAAAGGAGATGGAAAACATGCGTTCCGGCATCTGGTGGTGGGAAGAGGGGATGGAAAGGGTGGGTGAGTGTATCTGTGTATACTGCGCCACTTTGCGGGTACCTCCTCAGGTGACTACCTTGTAAGGTGACTGCAGGCAGACTTAGTTACGGCACGATACGTCCTGAGGCGACCTCTTTCTGTGGTGAGTGGTGGCAGGCTCAATTGCAGATGGGGAGTGGATTGCACATGACATGAACATTTTCGCATAGGGTGTACTAGGTTGTGTTGTGTGTGGTAAGCCACTAACGCCTTGGATGTATGGCTGGAAGCCTTACACTAAAATGTATGTCCACTAGTTGTAAGTAGGTTTCACATTGTTGCCTTATGTGTGTGGTATGTCAGTATTGTACATATTGCTGTTTGAAGGAGTGTGGTAATTGTTAGCACATCCTACAGTTTTAGGTGCATGGCTGGCCATGATGAAGTCAACAGTCCTGCAGTGTGTCCACTGGGTGATGTGTTGGAATACTGTATGTATAGAAGTGCATAGGGTTACAGTAGATGTTTTATATGGTTGGGTTGTTGCCATTGCACAGATTACAGAGCACTGCAGTGTATAATGATGTATTGCCTCAATGTAATTAATACATTGCTGGGAGCAAGGGCAATGTGCTGAAGATTTTGTTCTTTGGTTGGCCGTAGTAGAAAACTATGTGAGTGGAAGTGGGTAGAGGTGCTGAAGGCTCTGTTATGTTTGTGGATTCTGATAACTGCCTATATGTGTGTATGCATGGCTGTATTATGGGGCAGGGGTTGGGTACGTTTGTGGGTTCTGGTACCTGGCCACATGTTTGCACGCATGGATGCATAAGGTTGAGGTGAGTGTGGCCAATGGCTATGCTCTTGGTGCATGGCCAAAGGCTGTAGGAGTGTTGGTGGCTGTATTATGTTTGTGGGATCTGGTACCTGGCAACATGTTCGCATGCATGGCTGCACAACATTGCGGTGGGATTTTATTTATGGGTGTGTTTTTGCTTTCCAATGCCTGCAGTTAGTACATTACCACTTCCTGTGGATTTACTTGTCTATTTAACATGCATTTACCATTCATGTACAGTAGTCCAACTCCTGCCTTATTCGTGAGCCCCTGTAATTGTTTCCAGGATTGCGTGCAGCATTTCTGTGCAGGGATATGAGCCGTTTTAATACATGTTTTAAACAATTAGTGCCATTTGAAATACATCATTGCTTGCCACCTTTGAATACTAATTTACACCACTTTTGTAGGAAAATTTGAATGGACCAGGCAGTTTTGTGTCTGTGTACTTTTTGCTCACTACACTTTGTAAAAAAAGATTTCTTACAGTACAATGGTGTGTTACTAACATTTGAAGATGGTGGAAGGTGCTTTTGCAAGCAGGTCCAGAAATGGAGGCTAACACATGTCCTCATTCTCCTGTGCATTTGCGCACTGCAAAGGAGGTCACAGTTTGTAGTATTTAACTTTTTCCGTTGTTGCTGACTTTTACATGGTGCTTGAGGAACTGCTGCAACGACTTCATTGAGTTGTATCGACCATTACAAATTGATGTGCAAGGCGATTTGTAGATGCACCACATTGGTTCGGTACCACAGACAGTGGCATCTAGGTTTGCTGGGGATATTTGTAAAAGCAGTGTTTATTCTTCCATTATGCTATTTTGTACCTTTTCATACCCTCATACAATGCTATGTATGGCAATTTGGTTTTGTTGCTCTTGTTTGTATGATTTCTCATTGACGTATGCCTTTTTGCTGGTGGTGTGCCTCCACTGACCTGTACTGGTGTTGTGAAGGTGTCTATGCTGATATTCTGTTTGCTTCTTTTTTTTAGTTTAAAGACTTTTATTGGATACAATTAGGAATACAAGGTAGCAAATGGGTAAAAGCATGACATCCTTCCAATCTGTGAATATTACATATAGAAATCCACCAAAATGTATAATGAATTTTGGATTGCTACTATTAAGCATACGTTAAACAAATATCTAGAGGCCGATTCATGGAATAATTAGCGCGGCGCAAGTGGGCAAAAACGTGCGAATCGCAGTGGAATAGCGAAAATCGCAGTGCAAGTGCGAAAATCGCACGAAAAGCAGCGCACATCGATTCATGGAAGGCCGTGCGCGAGAAAACCATCGGATGTGCGATAAAAAAGTGCGCGGCGCACGTTGGCGCACAGGCCATGTAACTGCGTGCGCCAGGTCACAGCGAAAATCGCACAGGCCACAGCGAAAATCGCACATAGCGCGGCGCACACAACAAAAGTAGGCGGAACACGGGCGTAACACTCGGAATGGGGAACAACTTGCCAAAATGTGGGCGTCACGGGGGAAGTACAGGGCACAAGTGCGCGGAACGCCCACACGCTCGCCTACAACACGTATTCATGGAATAGAATAGGGCAAAAAAGCGCACGCTCAAACCTGCGCACAGGCACAAACACGACCGCCACAAGAAAGCAGGCAGTAGCGTCTCTGCGGCTGTAAGAAATATGCGCCAAAAGGTGCGCCAACAAATAGCACCTATATACTGCCATGATGAATATCCTATACTGTGGCCCTCCAGGACAAATGACGTGCAAAGGGGTACCCACAAACACGGACACCCGCTGACAAAAAATACGTGTGCGTGTATACCGGGGTGCGCGGGAAGTCTCACACGCGGTTTGGCCGGGTACGTGGATTTCAGGGGTGCGCGGGAAGTTCCACACGCGAATGGCCCCGTGCAAGCAGGGTACGTGTATTTCAGGGGTGCGCGGGAAGTTCCACACGCGAATGGCCCCGTGCAAGCAGGGCATGTGTATTTCAGGGGTGCGCGGGAAGTTCCACACGCGATTTCATCAGCGTACGTGTATTTCAGGGGTGCGCGGGAAGTTCCACACGCGATTGGCCCAGTGCGAGCAGGGTACGTGTATTTCAGGGGTGCGCGGGAATTTCCACACGCGATTTCAGCAGGGTATGTGTATTTCAGGGGTGCGCGGGAAGTTCCACACGCGATTTCATCAGGGTACGTGTATTTCAGGGGTGCGCGGGAAGTTCCACACGCGATTGGCCCAGTGCGAGCAGGGTACGTGTATTTCAGGGGTGCGCGGGAATTTCCACACGCGATTTCAGCAGGGTATGTGTATTTCAGGGGTGCGCGGGAAGTTCCACACGCGATTTCATCAGGGTACGTGGATTGCAGGGGTGCGCGGGAAGTTCCACACGCGATTGGGCCAGTGCGAGCAGGGTACGTGTATTTCAGGGGTGCACGGGAAGTTCCACACGCGATTTCAGCAGGGTATGTGTATTTCAGGGGTTCTGGGGAGTACCACACGTGAATTGGCCGTGTGGGTCCTCCCAGGTGTACGCACCACAACCTCCACGGCCCCTGCAGGCAGCCCACACCACGGGGGACTACCCTGCAACCCTGCTCATGTCCCGCAGGCAGCCCATCCACCATGGGCATGCCCCCCAGCCAACTCACATGTCACCTTTCACTACTGATCAACAATGCATGTCTCCCACCACCCCCACCCCCCAGCCACCAGGGGCACCCAACACCAGGCCCCCACTCATGTCTCCCACCACCCCCACCCCCCAGCAGTGCAGGGGCAGCCTCCACCAGGCCCCCACTCATGTCTCCCACCACCCCCACCCCCCAGCAGTGCAGGGGCAGCCTCCACCAGGCCCCCACTCATGTCTCCCACCACCCCCACCCCCCAGCAGTGCAGGGGCAGACTCCACCAGGCCCCCACTCATGTCGAACCACCCCCCCACCCCCCAGCAGTGCAGGGGCAGCCTCCACCAGGCCCCCACTCATATCTCCCATCCACCCCCACCCCCCAGCCACCATGGGCATCCCCCACCAGGCCCCCACTCATGTCTCCCACCCACCCCCACCCCCCAGCCACCATGGGCAGCCCCCACCAGGCCCCCACTCATGTCTCCCACCACCCCCATCCCCCAGCAGTGCAGTGGCAGCCTCCACCAGGCCCCCACTCATGTCTCCCACCACCCCCACCCCCCAGCAGTGCAGGGGCAGCCTCCACCAGGCCCCCACTCATGTCTCCCACCACCCCCACCCCCCAGCAGTGCAGGGGCAGCCTCCACCAGGCACCCACTCATGTCTCCCACCACCCCCACCCCCCAGCCACCATGGGCAGCCCCCACCAGGCCCCCACTCATGTGTCCCACCCACCCCCACCCCCCAGCCACCATGGGCATCCCCCACCAGGCCCCCACTCATGTCTCCCACCCACCCCCACCCCCCAGCCACCATGGGCAGCCTCCACCAGGCCCCCACTCATGGCCCCTATCACCCCCACCCCCAGCCACCATGGGCAGCCCCCACCACGCCCCCACTCATGTCTCCCACCACCCCCAACCCACAGCAGTGCAGGGGCAGCCTCCACCAGGCCCCCACTCATGTCTCCCACCCCCCCACCCCCCAGCAGTGCAGGGGCACCCTCCACCAGGCCCCCACTCATGTCTACTACCTCCCCACCCCCCAGCAGTGCAGGGGCAGCCTCCACCAGGCCCCCACTCATGTCTCCCACCACCCCCACCCCCCTGCCACCATGGGCAGCCCCCACCAGGCCCCCACTCATGTCTCCCACCCACCCCCACCCCCCAGCCACCATGGGCAGCCCCCACCAGGCCCCCACTCATGTCTCCCACCACCCCCACCCCCCAGCAGTGCAGGGGCAGCCTCCACCAGGCCCCCACTCATGTCTCCCACCCCCGCCCCCCACCCCCCAGCAGTGCAGGGGCACCCTCCACCAGGTCCCCACTCATGTCTACCACCTCCCCACCCCCCAGCAGTGCAGGGGCAGCCTCCACCAGCCCCCACTCATGTCTCCCACCACCCCCACCCCCCTGCCACCATGGGCAGCCCCCACCAGGCCCCCACTCATGTCACCCACCACCCCCACCCCCCAGCAGTGCAGGGGCAGCCTCCACCAGGCCCCCACTCATGTCTCCCACCACCCCCACCCACCATGGGCATCACCCACCAGGCCCCCACTCATGTCTCCCACCACCCCCACCCCCCAGCCACCATGGGCAGCACCCACCAGGCCCCCACTCATGTCTCCCACCACCCCCACCCCCCAGCCACCATGGGCAGCCTCCACCAGGCCCCCACTCATGTCTCCCACCACCCCCACCCCCCAGCCACCATGGGCAGCCCCCACCAGGCCCCCACTCATGTCTCCCACCCCCCCACCCCCAGCAGTGCAGGGGCACCCTCCACCAGGCCCCCACTCATGTCTACCACCCCCCCCACCCCCAGCAGTGCAGGGGCAGCCTCCACCAGGCCCCCACTCATATCTCCCACCACCCCCACCCCCCTGCCACCATGGGCAGCCCCCACCAGGCCCCCACTCATGTCTCCCACCACCCCCACCCCCCAGCAGTGCAGGGGCAGCCTCCACCAGGCCCCCACTCATGTCTCCCACCACCCCCACCCCCCAGCAGTGCAGGGGCAGCCTCCACCAGGCCCCCACTCATGTCTCCCACCACCCCCACCCCGCAGCAGTGCAGGGGCAGCCTCCACCAGGCCCCCACTCATGTCTACCACCACCCCCACCCCCCAGCAGTGCAGGGGCAGCCTCCACCAGGCCCCCACTCATGTCTCCCACCACCCCCACCCCCCAGCCACCAGGGGCAGCCTCCACCAGGCCCCCACTCATGTCTCCCACCACCCCCACCCCCCTGCCACCATGGGCAGCACCCACCAGGCCCCCACTCATGTCTCCCACCACCCCCACCCCCCAGCAGTGCAGGGGCACCCTCCACCAGGCCCCCACTCATGTCTCCCACCACCCACACCCCCCAGGGGCAGCCTCCACCAGGCCCCCAATCATGTCTCCCACCACCCCCACCCCCCAGCAGTGCAGGGGCAGCCTCCACCAGGCTCCCACTCATGTCTACCACCACCCCCACCCCCCAGCAGTGCAGGGGCAGCCTCCACCAGGCCCCCACTCATGTCTACCACCTCCCCCCACCCCCCAGCAGTGCAGGGGCAGCCTCCACCAGGCCCCCACTCATGTCTACCACCACCCCCACCCCCCAGCAGTGCAGGGGCAGCCTCCACCAGGCCCCCACTCATGTCTCCCACCACCCCCACCCCCCAGCCACCAGGGGCAGCCTCCACCAGGCCCCCACTCATGTCTCCCACCACCCCCACCCCTCTGCCACCATGGGCAGCACCCACCAGGCCCCCACTCATGTCTCCCATCACCCCCACCCCCCAGCCACCATGGGCAGCCTCCACCATGCCCCCACTCATGTCTCCCACCACCCCCACCCCCCAGCAGTGCAGGGGCAGCCTCCACCAGGCCCCCACTCATGTCTCCCACCACCCCCACCCCCCAGCCACCATGGGCAGCCTCCACCAGGCCCCCACTCATGTCTCCCACCACCCCCACCCCCCAGCAGTGCAGGGGCAGCCTCCACCAGGCCCCCACTCATGTCTCCCACCACCCCCACCCCCCAGCAGTGCAGGGGCAGCCTCCACCAGGCCCCCACTCATGTCTCCCACCACCCCCACCCCCCAGCCACCAGGGGCAGCCTCCACCAGGCCCCCACTCATGTCTCCCACCACCCCCACCCCCCAGCAGTGCAGGGGCAGCCTCCACCAGGCCCCCACTCATGTCTCCCACCACCCCCACCCCCCAGCCACCAGGGGCAGCCTCCACCAGGCCCCCACTCATGTCTCCCACCACCCCCACCCCCCAGCCACCATGGGCAGCCTCCACCAGGCCCCCACTCATGTCTCCCACCACCCCCACCCCCCAGCAGTGCAGGGGCAGCCTCCACCAGGCCCCCACTCATGTCTCCCACCACCCCCACCCTCCTGCCACTATGGGCAGCACCCACCAGGCCCCCACTCATGTCTCCCACCACCCCCACCCCCCAGCAGTGCAGGGGACCCTCCACCAGGCCCCCACTCATGTCTACCACCCCCCCACCCCCCAGCAGTGCAGGGGCACCCTCCACCAGGCCCCCACTCATGTCTCCCACCACCCCCACCCCCCAGCCACCAGGGGCAGCCTCCACCAGGCCCCCACTCATGTCTCCCACCACACCCACCCCCCTGCCACCATGGGCAGCACCCACCAGGCCCCCACTCATGTCTCCCACCACCCCCACCCCCCAGCAGTGCAGGGGCACCCTCCACCAGACCCCACTCATGTCTCCCACCACCCCCACCCCCCAGCCACCAGGAGCAGCCTCCACCAGGCCCCCACTCATTTCTCCCACCACCCCCACCCCCCAGCAGTGCAGGGGCAGCCTCCACCAGGCCCCCACTCATGTCTACCACCACCCCCACCCCCCATCAGTGCATGGGCAGCCTCCACCAGGCCCCCACTCATGTCTACCACCCCCCCAGCCCCCAGCAGTGCAGGGGCAGCCTCCACCAGGCCCCCACTCATGTCTACCACCACCCCCACCCCCCAGCAGTGCAGAGGCAGCCTCCACCAGGCCCCCACTCATGTCTCCCACCACCCCCACCCCCCCAGCCACCAGGGGCAGCCTCCACCAGGCCCCCACTCATGTCTCCTACCACCCCCACCCCCCTGCCACCATGGGCAGCACCCACCAGGCCCCCACTCATGTCTCCCACCACCCCACCCCCCAGCCACCATGGGCAGCCTCCACCAGGCCCCCACTCATGTCTCCCACCACCCCCACCCCCCTGCCACCATGGGTTAGCACCCACCAGGCCCCCACTCATGTCTCCCACCACCCCCACCCCCCAGCAGTGCAGGGGCACCCTCCACCAGGCCCCCACTCATGTCTACCACCCCCCCACCCCCCAGCAGTGCAGGGGCAGCCTCCACCAGGCCCCCACTCATGTCTCCCACCACCCCACCCCCCTGCCACCATGGGCAGCACCCACCAGGCCCCCACTCATGTCTCCCACCACCCCTACCCCCCTGCCACCATGGGCAGCCCCCACCAGGCCCCCACTCATGTCTCCCACCACCCCCACCCCCCAGCAGTGCAGGGGCAGCCTCCACCAGGCCCCCACTCATGTCTCCCACCACCCCCACCCCCCAGCAGTGCAGGGGCACCCTCCACCAGGCCCCCACTCATGTCTCCCACCACCCACACCCCCCAGGGGCAGCCTCCACCAGGCCCCCACTCATGTCTCCCACCACCCCCACCCCCCAGCAGTGCAGGGGCACCCTCCACCAGGCCCCCACTCATGTCTCCCACCACCCACACCCCCCAGGGGCAGCCTCCACCAGGCCCCCACTCATGTCTCCCACCACCCCCACCCCCCAGCAGTGCAGGGGCAGCCTCCACCAGGCCCCCACTCATGTCTACCACCACCCCCACCCCCCAGCAGTGCAGGGGCAGCCTCCACCAGGCCCCCACTCATGTCTACCACCTCCCCCCACCCCCCAGCAGTGCAGGGGCAGCCTCCATCAGGCCCCCACTCATGTCTACCACCACCCCCACCCCCCAGCAGTGCAGGGGCAGCCTCCACCAGGCCCCCACTCATGTCTCCCACCACCCCCACCCCCCAGCCACCAGGGGCAGCCTCCACCAGGCCCCCACTCATGTCTCCCACCACCCCCACCCCTCTGCCACCATGGGCAGCACCCACCAGGCCCCCACTCATGTCTCCCATCACCCCCACCCCCCAGCCACCATGGGCAGCCTCCACCATGCCCCCACTCATGTCTCCCACCACCCCCACCCCCCAGCAGTGCAGGGGCAGCCTCCACCAGGCCCCCACTCATGTCTCCCACCACCCCCACCCCCCAGCCACCATGGGCAGCCTCCACCAGGCCCCCACTCATGTCTCCCACCACCCCCACCCCCCAGCAGTGCAGGGGCAGCCTCCACCAGGCCCCCACTCATGTCTCCCACCACCCCCACCCCCCAGCAGTGCAGGGGCAGCCTCCACCAGGCCCCCACTCATGTCTCCCACCACCCCCACCCCCCAGCCACCAGGGGCAGCCTCCACCAGGCCCCCACTCATGTCTCCCCCCACCCCCACCCCCCAGCAGTGCAGGGGCAGCCTCCACCAGGCCCCCACTCATGTCTCCCACCACCCCCACCCCCCAGCCACCAGGGGCAGCCTCCACCAGGCCCCCACTCATGTCTCCCACCACCCCCACCCCCCAGCCACCATGGGCAGCCTCCACCAGGCCCCCACTCATGTCTCCCACCACCCCCACCCCCCAGCAGTGCAGGGGCAGCCTCCACCAGGCCCCCACTCATGTCTCCCACCACCCCCACCCTCCTGCCACTATGGGCAGCACCCACCAGGCCCCCACTCATGTCTCCTACCACCCCCACCCCCCAGCAGTGCAGGGGCACCCTCCACCAGGCCCCCACTCATGTCTACCACCCCCCCACCCCCCAGCAGTGCAGGGGCACCCTCCACCAGGCCCCCACTCATGTCTCCCACCACCCCCACCCCCTAGCCACCAGGGGCAGCCTCCACCAGGCCCCCACTCATGTCTCCCACCACACCCACCCCCCTGCCACCATGGGCAGCACCCACCAGGCCCCCACTCATGTCTCCCACCACCCCCACCCCCCAGCAGTGCAGGGGCACCCTCCACCAGACCCCACTCATGTCTCCCACCACCCCCACCCCCCAGCCACCAGGAGCAGCCTCCACCAGGCCCCCACTCATTTCTCCCACCACCCCCACCCCCCAGCAGTGCAGGGGCAGCCTCCACCAGGCCCCCACTCATGTCTACCACCACCCCCACCCCCCATCAGTGCATGGGCAGCCTCCACCAGGCCCCCACTCATGTCTACCACCCCCCCAGCCCCCAGCAGTGCAGGGGCAGCCTCCACCAGGCCCCCACTCATGTCTACCACCACCCCCACCCCCCAGCAGTGCAGGGGCAGCCTCCACCAGGCCCCCACTCATGTCTCCCACCACCCCCACCCCCCCAGCCACCAGGGGCAGCCTCCACCAGGCCCCCACTCATGTCTCCTACCACCCCCACCCCCCTGCCACCATGGGCAGCACCCACCAGGCCCCCACTCATGTCTCCCACCACCCCACCCCCCAGCCACCATGGGCAGCCTCCACCAGGCCCCCACTCATGTCTCCCACCACCCCCACCCCCCTGCCACCATGGGTTAGCACCCACCAGGCCCCCACTCATGTCTCCCACCACCCCCACCCCCCAGCAGTGCAGGGGCACCCTCCACCAGGCCCCCACTCATGTCTACCACCCCCCCACCCCCCAGCAGTGCAGGGGCAGCCTCCACCAGGCCCCCACTCATGTCTCCAACCACCCCACCCCCCTGCCACCATGGGCAGCACCCACCAGGCCCCCACTCATGTCTCCCACCACCCCCACCCCCCTGCCACCATGGGCAGCCCCCACCAGGCCCCCACTCATGTCTCCCACCACCCCCACCCCCCAGCAGTGCAGGGGCAGCCTCCACCAGGCCCCCACTCATGTCTCCCACCACCCCCACCCCCCAGCAGTGCAGGGGCAGCCTCCACCAGGCCCCCACTCATGTCTCCCACCACCCCCACCCCCCAGCAGTGCAGGGGCAGCCTCCACAAGGCCCCCACTCATGTCTACCACCACCCCCACCCCCCAGCAGTGCAGGGGCAGCCTCCACCAGGCCCCCATTCATGTCTCCCACCACCCCCACCCCCCAGCCACCAGGGGCAGCCGCCACCAGGCCCCCACTCATGTCTCCCACCACCCCCATCCCCCTGCCACCATGGGCAGCACCCACCAGGCCCCCACTCATGTCTCCCACCACCCCCACCCCCCACCAGTGCAGGGGCACCCTCCACCAGGCCCCCACTCATGTCTCCCACCACCCCCACCCCCAGCCACCAGGGGCAGCCTCCACCAGGCCCCCACTCATGTCTCCCACCACCCCCACCCCCCAGCAGTGCAGGGGCAGCCTCCACCAGGCCCCCACTCATGTCTACCACCACCCCCACCCCCCAGCAGTGCAGGGGCAGCCTCCACCAGGCCCCCACTCATGTCTACCACCCCCCACCCCCCAGCAGTGCAGGGGCAGCCTCCACCAGGCCCCCACTCATGTCTACCACCACCCCCACCCCCCAGCAGTGCAGGGGCAGCCTCCACCAGGCCCCCACTCATGTCTCCCACCACCCCCACCCCCCAGCCACCAGGAGCAGCCTCCACCAGGCCCCCACTCATGTCTCCCATCACCCCCACCCCCCTGCCACCATGGGCAGCACCCACCAGGCCCCCACTCATGTCTCCCACCACCCCCACCCCCCAGCCACTATGGGCAGCCTCCACCAGGCCCCTACTCATGTGTCCCACCACCCCCACCCCCCAGCAGTGCAGGGGCAGCCTCCACCAGGCCCCCACTCATGTCTCCCACCACCCCCACCCCCCAGACACCAGGGGCAGCCTCCACCAGGCCCCCACTCATGTCTCCCACCACCCCCACCCCCCAGCCACCATGGGCAGCCTCCACCAGGCCCCCACTCATGTCTCCCACCACCCCCACCCCCCAGCCACCAGGGGCAGCCTCCACCAGGCCCCCACTCATGTCTCCCACCACCCCCACCCCCCTGCCACCATGGGCAGCACCCACCAGGCCCCCACTCATGTCTCCCACCACCCCCCAGCAGTGCAGGGGCACCCTCCACCAGGCCCCCAGTCATGTCTCCCACCACCCACACCCCCCAGCCACCAGGGGCAGCCTCCACCAGGCCCCCACTCATGTCTCCCACCACCCCCACCCCCCAGCAGTGCAGGGGCAGCATACACCAGGCCCCCACTCATGTCTACCACCACCCCCACCCCCCAGCAGTGCAGGGGCAGCCTCCACCAGGCCCCCACTCATGTCTACCACCCCCACCCCCCAGCAGTGCAGGGGCAGCCTCCACCAGGCCCCCACTCATGTCTACCACCACCCCCACCCCCCAGCAGTGCAGGGGCAGCCTCCACCAGGCCCCCACTCATGTCTCCCACCACCCCCAGCCCCCAGCCACCAGGGGCAGCCTCCACCAGGCCCCCACTCATGTCTCCACCACCCCCACCCCCCATCCACCATGGGCAGCCCCCACCAGGCCCCCACTCATGTCTACCAACACCCCCACCCCCCAGCAGTGCAGGGGCACCCTCCACCAGGTCCTCACAATCCCCAATCATGTGCGTAATGGTCAGCCTTCACAGCCAAAAAGCCCTACCAAGTAAACCATTCACCCACATGGAAATGGAAATTACAGGTTACACCCCCAATGTTCATGAAGCTAATGAATCCATGTCCGTCACACACAATGGTTGTAATTGAATGGGAAAACACCCAACATGACATGCATGAAACCAATGAGATGATACCACACAGTGAAGTATGAAAACACAATTGTATTGAAAAAAATTAAGAATGCTAAAGAAAGGAAACAAACTACAATGGGAAAGAGAAAAAATAAGCTGCATGTCCGTATTAAAAAAAAAAAACTGCAAATCAGAATCCAAAAAAATGTTGTCCAAAGTCAAATGTAAAAAAATCTCTATGCAATAAAGAACTATGTAAAAAACTAACATGGGTCCATGAGCCCAACTGAACAAAGGAAACCTACTAAAAAACCTAAATAAAAATCAACTATATACAAAAAGTGGAGCAGTGTCCGTCGACTCCAAATCATAATAAGAAAGAAAGGAAACCTAAAACTAAAGAACTATATACAAAGGCGGCGGGCAAGTCCAGCGGCTCACTCCGTGGTGTTCCGGGCCAGGGCATCATCGAACTCCTGTTCGATGTCCCGGAGGCGGTCCAGTTCCATGGCCCGAGGGTCCGCAGGGACGACGCCGTGTCCTCCTCCAACCCCCTGCGGATTGCCTCAAGGCACTCGGCCCGCCTCAGGGCCCTCCGCATGGAGTTCTCCGCGCTGACCATTGTGAGCCGCGCCTCTTCCGCCCGCCGCCGCTCCGCACCTATGGCGTGGCCCAACCGCTGCCACACGGAAGACACTCTCTGTCCTGGGTCCCCCTGCCCTCCGGCCGATGCCTGCCCCTCCGATGTCAAAAGCCCCGAGCCTTCATGTCTCCCACCATGTTGCTGCTGCTGCTCTGCCTCTGCCCGTGCACTGCCTCCTGCTGCCTGCACATCCTCCGCCGGCTGGGGTGCAGTTGTTGATGTGGCCACCCCTGCTGGACCTCCGACTCCCGACTGTGGCAGGGATGCCTCCTCCACCAGCCTGGCCGCACCGTCAGAGGCAGCTCCACAGGGCACCCAGGTGACTGATGGGTGGGAAGATGGCACAGAGGACGAATGGCGCGTAGGGGGTCCAGTTGAGGAGGGGGTCGGAGCAAGCCCCATCAGACGGAGGAATCCGGCCTGGGTGACCTGTCCCAGCAGGCTGACGTGGTCAACGAGCCATTCGAGATGACGTGCAGTCTCTCCATGAAAAGACTGCAGGTCACCTCGCATGGCCCGTTGACGCAACACCACACCAGCCAGGACAGGCTCAATCCGGACCTGGATGGCCACGTCCGCAGGCAGAGGAAGGCCAGTTGACGTCAGCTCATCCCCTGCCTGAAAACGGGTCTGGACGTAGGCATCCCTGCTGGTGCAAGATGATGCAGGGACAGGATCGGGGACAGGATTGCACACAGGAACCTCCGCGGCGGCCTGTGCTGCCTCCTGTCCCTGGTCCTGCACTGCACCACTAGCACCAGTGGGATCCCCACCTCCAGACCCCGTCTCTGGTGCTTGCACGGCCTCCTCCTCCACCAAACCCCCCACCAACCTGGATGACTCCGTGCCATCTTCCCCTGTTGGGCCCTGTGGGGTCCCAGCTGCCCCTTCTGCTGCCGAGGAGTCCAACTCCAACCTCCGCCTCTTGGACCTCCCCCCGGCAGCTGCGGCCTGGGACGCGGCACCGGACTCCTCACTCCCCGACGAGATGACAACACGGGAGGGGAGCCGGGCCTTGCGTCTCCGGCTGGCGGTCGGATCCTCGCCGCTGTGCTCCACAGCACCTTCTCCGCCCTCTTCATCAGTTGACGCTGCAGACAGGGAGAAACAAAACACAGGCATCAGGGCACTGTACAATGGACACATACACACATGACTGTTGCACATGAGTGGCATTGGCAAACCTCAGACATGTCATCACAATCCCCAACACACATGTCATTGCAACTCGCACACATGAGCCATACCACAGCCACATCGCAACTGCCACCACCATACATACACATACAACAGCATCAGCAGCCAAAGGGGAGCCAGACATCACATGCAACACAGGAAGTGCACCACACATGTACACACACCACCACACTTGCATGCATGTGTACTCCTCTGCCAAGTGTCGCACTGTTCAGACGGCCATCCATGTCACACCTGCCAATCAGGCTTCCACATACCACTGTCACATGCATCCATGTTGCATCACTGTTGCACCCTTGTCAAATACACACACATGCACATGTACATAGTGCTCATGCATGCAGCCGAAAACAACATACATGCGTGACTTCACGGACATGTCTACTTACATACACATTCATACAAACATGTGTGCCCGCAAAACTGCATTTGCCATGCAAGCCTACACACACAAGCACCATCCATGTCTCACACATTACAGCCCTCGCATGTGTCAGCCCCACGGCCCTGTACACCCCCACCCATACTCGACCCCATACTAACAGATGTGCAAACTGCACACTACCGAATAATCACCACACGCACTGCTCGCAATCAGGATGCATGTACACTCACCGCTCGACTCCAGACGGGTCTTGCTCTCTAGGACCTGGACGTGGAGCGCTGGGGATATGCGTTCCAGGACCCCCATCTGTTCTTCCGACAAGTGGCCCCAGGCCTTGTTCAGGGTCCTGGACCTGTAGTCCTCCCAGCGCTTCCTGACATGTTGTAAGTCCCGGACTGCCACCCCCTCCGCGTTGATGGCAGTCACGACGTCAGTCCAGATCCGAGTCCGTCCTTCCTTGTCGGCGCGGGAACTTCCGAAGAGGGCATCATACTGCCCCAGGACTTGCTCCACCAGGACACCAACTTCGGTGGCACTGAAGCTGGTGCCCCTCTGCCTCTCTGGCCGGGGGTTGTCAGTGGTCACAGATGGTGTTTACCCCGACATGACAACCCCAGAGGCAGAAGTGGGTGGGCAACTGGGTCCTGGGGCTGGGCTGTGGAGCGATGGAATTCCAGTCGGGAGTCTTTGGTTCCAGCAGGGGTGGTCACAGCAACAGCACCCCTGGCTGATGTGCAGGCAGCAAATGGCAGTGCACGTGGGCAGCAGGCAGTCAGGCAGCAGCAGATGGCAGGTGGGAGCGTGCTCGGGGCTCTGAGGGGCAGTAGTTCGGCCTTCTGGGCAGGAGCGTGGTCTTCCGTGTGCTTACGCGTGGCCAGCTTGGTACGGAGTGATTTGGCAGGTGAAAATCCTGCACGTCAGCGTGAAAATCGAGGAAAGGCCCTTAGCGCGTAAGCGCGTCAGCACGCATACGCGATTCTATTGGACCAAAGGCCCTCAGCGCGTAAGCGCGTCTGTGACGTGACCCGCACGGGTGTTTCCCACACAGCACGTGATGACAGAGCACACGTGGAAAGACTGCACGTCAGAGTGTCATCGCGTGTAATTGGACAGCACGTCAGAGTCTCATCGCGTGTAATTGGACAAAAGTGCGCGTACACGCGATTGGCCTATGTACGTGTATATCAGGGGTGCGCGGACACTTACACACGCAAGTACGTCAGCGCACCTGTATCCCGGGGTGCGCGGGAATTTCCACACGCTATTGGACTGGGTACTGGATTTCAGGGGTACGCGGGTCACACGCTCGCCTACAACACGCGCAACGCATTAATTTGCGCGTTAACAAAATAACAAGCTCAGACCCAGGATGAACATACCGTTCCTAGCAGCAGTGGGCGTGGCCTACCAAAGGAGGAGGAGGAGGATAGTCAGGGCCAGAATATTCACACCCAGAACCAGCCTTTTCGGGATGCATGATGACCAGGTGCATGGGAGGTACAGGTTTCCACCACACATCATACTGGACCTGGTGAGTGAGTGGGAGGATGACCTCACATCACCCACCCTGTGCTCCCAAGCACTCAGCCTCCTGGAGAAGGTCCTCAATGTACTGCACTTCTTAGCCACTGGATCATTTCAGCGGACAAGTGCCATTGTGGGTGGTGTATCACAGGCCACCCAGTCACGCTGCCTACACCAGGTCTTGAACATCATCACTGCACGCCCATCAGTCCGCAGGCACATATACCTGCCCAGAACACCTGCAGAAAGGCATGCTGCCGCCCTGGATTTTTACGCTGTGGCACGATTCCCCAAAGTGCTAGGTGCCATCGACTGCACCCATGTGGCTCTACGTCCCCCCAGGGCATCTGAGCACATCTATAGGAACCGCAAGCACTGGCATTCCATCAACGTGCAGGTAGTATGTAATGCCAAGGGAATCATCACCTCAGTATATGCAAACTATCCCGGGTCAACCCACGACAGCTTCATTTACCGAATGTCCACCCTAAGCCGGGACCTAGAAGCTGGGTGGCATGGCGATACATGGCTGCTTGGTGAGTATGAATGCCACTGCACATGCATGCATGTCAGATACTGAACAAGGTCACAACCCCACCAATGATACCAATCACCACCTCCACAGGGGACAGTGCCTACCCTCTCAGCCCACGCAGGATGACGCCAATTCGGACCCCCACCACGCCACCCCAGGTAAGATATAACACAGCCCACATCACAACCCGGGGCATAGTGGAGCGCACATTCGGACTGCTAAAGTCACGCTTTCGCTCCCTTGACCGTTCTGGCGGGTAGCTGTTGTACGCTCCCCCAGTAGTGTGCAGGATCATAGTGGCAGCATGTGTCCTGCACAACGTTGCAACACGCCGGGGCCTGGCCATGGACATGGTGGTGCCCCCACATCCCCAACCACATGCACAGCCGCTGCGCATGGGAGGGGAAAGGGCACAGGGGGAGGCAGCCCGTACACAGCTAGTGGCTAATTACTTCACATAGAAATCACACCCCTGTGGAGTGCACACTGCCCTGGCACATTCCATCTGACAATCAATGATGACTCAACCTGACACTGATCCTGAATGTCTGGAGAATGAACCGTGAAAACCATATCAGCGTGAAATTGTTCACCTGGAAGTGTCACAATGTGTGCATCCCTACCCACACAGACACCACCAATGCATTTTTGTGAAGTAACACATTCAAGCAGCTAAAATGAATACCCACTTGCAAAATGCAACAAGAGGAAAGTGCCATGTCAGCCAACCCATCCCCAGCACCGCCACACCACACACCGTGCCATGTCATGCTATTTGCAGGTAAACAAAGTAACCCCACAACATGACACTAGTGTCACAATGTAGAGTGTCCCTAATTGAAACTTGCAACACCTGAAATGCTCACAGTAATGCAGGACCAACAACAAACTTGATCAGGTACTACCATTAACATGACATCACAAATGTTATATATCAGTAGTCTCACCACCTGGAAATGCCTGCACTCCCACCACTACCAACCGTGCAGTGTTGGCGCCATGTAGAGTTGTAGGTGCACTGCTGCCAACATGGACCCCATCTCCAGACTAGAGGGCCTTGTGTAGACATGAGGAAGGGACCTGCAAATTGGGAGGTAGACACAGATGATGAGTTACACATCAATGCAACATGCAGTGTACAACACAACAGCAATATGCACTAGGAATGTATACACAGTATTGACTACAGACTGCCCACACAGCTCATGGGAGTCCAACGTCACTGTGTAATTCACTGTCACTTGGGCACACCCTTTGCAAGCCCATGGAAACGGGAAGCAGGAGGGGTGTGTGTGACTCAAACCCAAGCATCTGAACCAAATACATGACAAGCCTGCATGTGCCCAGCCACAATGCTGCGTATGCCCACAGGAACCACGGAAGCCAACAAATTGTCCCAAAAAAATTGGGAAAAAATAATTAAAAATAAAAATAAAAATAAAAATAAAAATAAAAATAAAAATAAAAATAAAAATAAAAAAAAATAAAAAATGGCCATTGATGGGCCCGGGGGGGGGTTGGGGAGGCCACCCAGGAGGTCCGAGGACAGGATGCACACCCGAACCCACACAGTGTGGGTCCTGGGAAAAAAAAACACCTCCATGGGCTCATGGCCCACACGGCTACCCTATTGTGGGAGTATCACTGCTGTCGCTATTATCACCCGGTGCAGCTGCATCCGGAGGTGGTTGCACTATGGGAGGCAGCCCACGCAAGGCCCTAGTCTGCTCCTCCATGGCTCCAAGCATGCGGGTGTGGTAGGTCTGGTTCTGGAGGATGAGTGTGCGGAGGTCCCCATGCAACAACTCACGGGATGCCCGGACCTCCGCCCTTGTTGCCTGCATCTCAGCTGAGAGCGTACGGGTGAGACGCTCCAGCTGCTGTTCTGTCCTTTGGTGTGTTGAAGCCTCAAGCTCAACAAGAGTCGTCCTGAGGTGAAGGAGCTCCTGCCTCAGGGCTTCCCTGTGGGCCTGGGACTCAATGGAGATGGCCTCCTGCAGAGTCGCCAGTGCCGCCCGCCTGTCCCTGTTGGACGCCAACATGTCCTCCCTGTGTGACTGGCAGATGGAGTCGGTTGCCTGCTCTAGTCGCTCCATCAGCCTTTCTGGGGGGACAATGGAAGTGGCCACCCTATCCATGGCCTGAGCCATCATCTCGGATGATGCTGCCTGTTGTGTTGCCATACCGTAAATGGATTGCTCCCATGCGGTATTGCCAGGTGGCGTACGGCCACCACGTCGGCGGGCACCACACCTGTCTGGGGCAAGGCGAACTGCGCCTTGATGTGCCGGCACTGCCTGAGGCTGCAGGACTGCATTCCCCCTCTGATCTGCTGGCCCAGGAACAGGATCAGATGTCGCGGAGTGTGACCCTGCATCCGTAACCACCAAAGGCGTAGCTGCCAACACTGACATCCCCATTGAGGGTTCTGACCCTGGTGCAGGTGGGTGGGACAGAACAGAATCCCTCCCTGGAACACTCACCTGCGACGGCACGTAGGTCTCATCCGAATCAACACCTGAGTACAGCTCGGGGGAGGTGCAGCCAGAGACACCCCTTGAGAGCACGACCTGCAGCACTTGTGGGTTCTCACCCACCACCACACCACGTCCCTCACTGGTGGTTGGTCCGCCCTCGGACCCCTCCTGGGTCTGCACCATCTCCACAACCCCAGCAGTATCAGGTGCGTCTTCCCCTGCAAAGACATAAAAACAAAGAAATGGAAACAGGCATTAGCACCATGGCACACAATGAGGGCTGAGAAGCAAGAGAACCAGTACTTGATTGACACATGTCCCACATGACTAAAACCCTCCCATGCATGCACCCTCACTGCATATGAAGGGCAGGCAAATGGCACACACTGATGACACCAAGATGGAAGATGAACACATTTTCTGCATGCTGCCTGGCAGTGGCATCACACATTGGCCTGTGATTGCCAGGTGAAACACACATGCCATCACACAGATGGCATGTACCATTGCTATTGAGTGAAGATGGAGAGGAGGGCAGCACCTATTCATTCAGTCCAGTTCCCGCATGTAATAGCTTTTCTAATTCTAACAGGTCAGATTTTTCACCTGGAGCTGCCAGTCTGAAATGAACCAATTGCACAGGGACATGTGTGAACAAATGATATCCAGTTAACAAAGTCACTCCACTTTACCATAGCCATGTCAGACATGTGACTAGTGGACTGCGACATGCCTAGTAAAGGTGATGGAATGCAAACAATCTGACTGAATGAACAGTGAAAAATAAGCAACAATGTTGTGGCAAGGTGACACTTCAAGGGCAACTGGCGTGCAGTTGGGCTAGATGTCTACTGTTGGCAGAAGGGATACTGCTATGGCCAAATGCAGCTGCGCAGGATGTATTGCATGAAGCACATGGCTGACCCATACGACTCAGGCGCACACACTCTCACCTGGCACACAAACAGAAGCCCTCACACACACACCATGCACATGGATGACACACACATGCATGTGCACTCACCGGACAATGCCTCGTAATCAGCCAGATCTCCCACGCCTTGGATCTGTTCCTCCGTGACGTAGGTCCCAGCGACTGACTCATGTGGAGTGAGTTGCATGTCTACTACTGGAGACCCACCTCCAGTCACTAGAGTTGCGGCATGACTTGAGGCCAGCTTACTCTTTGCCCTGCGCTTTAGGTCATTCCAGCGCTTATAGCAATCATTGGCTGTGCGCCTCACAATTCCAAGGGCACTTACGATGTCCGCAACGGTCTGCCAGTGTGCCTGGTGTTGTGCAGGTGTGGTCTTGGATCCTGCAACAATGACCATATCGTTGTCATGTGCGGACACATACTCGACAAGTGCATTCAGTTCGTCATCCGTGAAGCTGGGCTTCCTGGACGGGCCGGACTGTGTAGCCGTGTCTGGGGCATCAGCCTGTGCCGGACGAGCACTCTTCCTCTTCCGCTTGGAAGGTGGTGGTGATCCTGAGTGTCCTGCGCCGCTCTGGACACTAGGGGCAGGAGCCCTGGTGGACTCTGTATCAGGAGTGTGGGATTGCACACTCAGCATGGGAGTTGGTGCAGGCATTGGCTCTAGTGTGATGGTGTCAGGGGGAATGTCAGCAGCATGGACTAGGACCGACACTGTCCTGGCTGGGTGTGTGAGGGCTGGGGTGGATGGAGCCGCAGCTGCCCCTGCAGCCTCTCCGCCCTGCCTACTTGGTGCAGCAGATGACCTTGCTGCCCCAGATGCACGTGGCATGGTGACATCAACGTGCACCAGCGCACGTGTCATAGGCCTGCTGACCTGGAAGTCAGCCATGGAGTCAGCCAGGTCTGGTGCCACAATGGGCTGGTCCAACAAGGGCTGAGCATGGATGGTGTCAGCCACATCAGCCTCAACTGGATTATGGGTGCCCTTGACTGGTCCTCCACACATGGGGGGACAGGCTCACCCTGCAAGTAACGACCACGTCCCCTACCGGATCCACCACGGCCACCACTTGTGGCTCTTCCACCTTTGCCACCCTTATGGAATCCTCGCCTCCCAGCCATGGCACTGATGTAGATGTGCGTATGGGAGTGGCTATAAACTATTGTCCTGGGCAATTGGGGGTCAAAGGGGTTGGGTACCAGATGGTAATTGTACCCTAGTGCTCTTGCAAGGCTGATTGTAACCCCTGGGGAAAGATGACGGGTCACGCTACGCACAGGAGCCCCAAAAAAGGGAGATGACGTGCACGCAACCCCTCCTAGACCACGTGTGCAGAAAGAAAAACCTGCACTACGCTGTGGCACCCAGTAACACAAGAATGAACGTATGCGTGTCACACGCAGCCTAGAATGACCTCTGAAGGGGTAGGATACACACGGGGCAAGCACAGATGTTAGATACGTGCGTGACTCACCGTCTGCCAGGAAAAAGAGCGTGAAAAAGGAGCGCTTTTGGTTGGCAACACCCCCGCCAAAAGAAGATTTGTACGCTGTCTGAGGAGACAGGACAACAGTAGAAGGGAACAATGTTTGAGGGAACAGGCCCAGGTAAACCAGTAAAAGAGAAAAAAGAGAAAAAGCTGTCAGAGGTAACAGGGAATACGAACTTGAAACGCTGTGAAGTAAATCGCGTGTGAAACGACAAGAAGTACAGAATTCACCCACTCGCTCTCCACGAAAAGCACGTACAAGGAAATGGTGTTCTACACGTACCTTTTATACAGGCCCACACGTCCAGCGTCACTTACGCGGCGTGTACGCGCTAGGGCCATTTCCACCAATTACACGCTTTGTCACTTCTGCGTGTAGGGCCATTTCCACCAATTAAACGCGATGAGACTCTGACGTGCTGTCCAATTACACGCGATGAGACTCTGACGTGCTGTCCAATTACACGCGATGACACTCTGACGTGCAGTCTTTCCACGTGTGCTCTGTCATCACGTGCTGTGTGGGAAACACCCGTGCGGGTCACGTCACAGATGCGCTTACGCGCTGAGGGCCTTTGGTCCAATAGAATCGCGTATGCGTGCTGACGCGCTTACGCGCTAAGGGCCTTTCCTCGATTTTCACGCTGACGTGCAGGATTTTCACGTGCCAAATCACTCCGTACCAAGCTGGCCACGCGTAAGCACACGGAAGACCACGCTCCTGCCCAGAAGGCCGAACTACTGCCCCCCAGAGCCCCGAGCACGCTCCCACCTGCCATCTGCTGCGGCCTGACTGCCTGCTGCCCACGTGCACTGCCATTTGCTGCCTGCACATCAGCCAGGGGTGCTGTTGCTGTGACCACCCCTGCAGGAACCAAAGACTCCCGACTGGAATTCCATCGCTCCACAGCCCAGCCCCAGGACCCAGTTGCCCACCCAATCCTGCCTCTGGGGTTGTCATGTCGGGGCAAACACCATCTGTGACCACTGACAACCCCCGGCCAGAGAGGCAGAGGGGCACCAGCTTCAGTGCCACCGAAGTTGGTGTCCTGGTGGAGCAAGTCCTGGGGCAGTATGATGCCCTCTTCGGAAGTTCCCTCGCGACAAGGAAGGACGGACTCGGATCTGGACTGACGTCGTGACTGCCATCAACGCGGAGGGGGTGGCAGTCCGGGACTTACAACATGTCAGGAAGCGCTGGGAGGACTACAGGTCCAGGACCCTGAACAAGGCCCGGCGCCTCTTGAAGGCAGCGGATGCCAAGGGGCGCCGGGGCCACTTGTCGGAAGAACAGATGGGGGTCCTGGAACGCATATCCCCAGCGCTCCACGTCCAGGTCCTAGAGAAGCAGACCCGTCTGGAGTCGAGCGGTGAGTGTACATGCATCCTGATTGTGAGCAGTGCGTGTGGTGATTATTCGGTAGTGTGCAGGTTGCACATCTGTTAGTATGGGGTCGAGTATGGGTGGGGGTGTACAGGGCCGTGGGGCTGACACATGCGAGGGCTGTAATGTGTGAGACATGGATGGTGCTTGTGTGTGTAGGCTTGCATGGCAAATGCAGTTGTGCGGGCACACATGTTTGTATGAATGTGTATGTAAGTAGACATGTCCGTGATGTCACGCATGTATGTTGTTTTCGGCTGCATGCATGAGCACTGTGTACATGTGCATGTGTTTGTATTTGACAAGGGTGCAACAGTGATGCAACATGGATGCATGTGACAGTGGTATGTGGAAGCCTGATTGGCAGGTGTGACATGGATGGCCGTCTGAACAGTGCGACACTTGGCAGAGGAGTACACATGCATGCAAGTGTGGTGGTGTGTGTACATGTGTGGTGCACTTCCTGTGTTGCATGTGATGTCTGGCTCCCCTTTGGCTGCTGATGCTGTTGTATGTGTATGGATGGTGGTGGCAGTTGCGATGTGGCTGTGGTATGGCTCATGTGTGCGAGTTGCAATGACATGTGTGTTGGGGATTGTGATGACATGTCTGAGGTTTGCCAATGCCACTCATGTGCAACTGTCATGTGTGTATGTGTCCATTGTACAGTGCCCTGATGCCTGTGTTTTGTTACTCCCTGTCTGCAGCGTCAACTGATGAAGAGGGCGGAGAAGGTGCTGTGGAGCACAGCGGCGGGGATCCGACCGCCAGCCGGAGACGCAAGGCCCGGCTCCCCTCCCGTGTTGTCATCTCGTCGGGGAGTGAGGAGTCCGGTGCCGCGTCCCAGGCCGCAGCTGCCGAGGGGAGGTCCAAGAGGCGGAGGTTGGAGTTGGACTCCTCGGCAGCAGAAGGGGCAGCTGGGACCCCCCAGGGCCCAACAGGGGAAGATGGCACGGAGTCATCCAGGTTGGTGGGGGGTTTGGTGGAGGAGGAGGCCGTGCAAGCACCAGAGATGGGGTCTGGAGGTGGGGATCCCACTGGTGCTAGTGGTGCAGTGCAGGACCAGGGACAGGAGGCAGCACAGGCCGCCGCGGAGGTGCCTGTGTGCAATCCTGTCCCCGATCCTGTCCCTGCATCATCTTGCACCAGCAGGGATGCCTACGTCCAGACCCGTTTTCAGGCAGGGGATGAGCTGACGTCAACTGGCCTTCCTCTGCCTGTGGACGTGGCCATCC
Organism: Ambystoma mexicanum; assembly: GCF_040938575.1. NCBI lineage: Eukaryota > Metazoa > Chordata > Amphibia > Caudata > Ambystomatidae > Ambystoma > Ambystoma mexicanum. The sequence goes on from NC_090926.1 coordinate 944,808,081, forward strand.
AGGTCCGGGTTGAGCCTGTCCTGGCTGGTGTGGCGTTGCGTCAACGGGCCATGCGAGGTGACCTGCAGTCTTTTCATGGAGAGACTGCACGTCATCTCGAATGGCTCGTTGACCACGTCAGCCTGCTGGGACAGGTCACCCAGGCCGGATTCCTCCGTCTGATGGGGCTTGCTCCGACCCCCTCCTCAACTGGACCCCCTACGCGCCAGTCGTCCTCTGTGCCATCTTCCCACCCATCAGTCACCTGGGTGCCCTGTGGAGCTGCCTCTGACGGTGCGGCCAGGCTGGTGGAAGAGGTATCCCTGCCACAGTCGGGAGTCGGAGGTCCAGCAAGGTGGCCACATCAACAACTGCACCCCAGCCGGCGGAGGATGTGCAGGCAGCAGGAGGCAGTGCACGGGCAGAGGCAGAGCAGCAGCAGCAACATGGTGGGAGACATGAAGGCTCGGGGCTTTTGACATCGGAGGGGCAGGCATCGGCCGGAGGGCAGGGGGACCCAGGACAGAGAGTGTCTTCCGTGTGGCAGCGGTTGGGCCACGCCATAGGTGCGGAGCGGCGGCGGGCGGAAGAGGCGTGGCTCACAATGGTCAGGGCGGAGAACTCCATGCGGAGGGCCCTGAGGTGGGCCGAGTGCCTCGAGGCAATCCGCAGGGGGTTGGAGGAGGACACTGCGTCGTCCCTGCGGACCCTCGGGGCCATGGAACTGGACCGCCTCCGGGACATCGAACAGGAGTTCGATGATGCCCTGGCCCGGGACACCACGGAGTGAGCCGCTGGTCTTGCCCGCCGCCTTTGTATATAGTTCTTTAGTTTTAGGTTTCCTTTGTTTCTTATTATGATTTGGAGTCGACGGACACTGCTCCACTTTTTGTATATAGTTGATTTTTATTTAGGTTTCCTTTGTTCAGTTGGGCTCATGGACCCTTGTTAGTTTTTTACATAGTTCTTTATTGCATAGAGATTTTTTTACATTTGACTTTGGACAACATTTTTTTTGGATTCTGATTTGCAGTTTTTTTTTTTTAATACGGACATGCAGCTTATTTTTTCTCTTTCCCATTGTAGTTTGTTTCCTTTCTTTAGCATTCTTAATTTTTTTCAATTGTGGGATGTTTTTACCCATGCATCCGAGCCCTACCTCAAAAACTGTGCAGTACTGACATGGAAAGCATCATGATGGCCAGAGCTTCCCAGAAAATGCACAGGGAAATGCATGAAGAATAGGCTGCCACTTATTTTTGCCGATGTTATGGGCACAGAAGGACACTGCCTAAAACCACCAGTGGACTACCCACACAGTAGTCTGAAACCATTGGGAATGGCAATGCTGATTGCCAAAAGCAAACCCATAACTGTTGGGAATTCATTTTCTTAAATCCCAAAAAGGGGTGCAGTACCAGTACTCACCACTATCAGAAAGCCGGCGTTTTAAAACAACACCAGATTTTATTTTTTTGTAGAAAACTGAATAAATGAACCCAAAGCATGCCAAAGAAAGACTTACTGAGAGGTGGATCCAATGTAAAGTTATATTCTGAAGTGACTTGAAGGTTTATAACAAGACTGGCTGAGCTGTGGATTTCAGCAGTTTAAGTAAATTTGGACTGAAAGACACTAAAAATCTAAATGTTTAAAAGAAATGAGTGACCTACTTTGAGTGTCACATAGGTTGCAATTGTTTAAATGTCATAGTTTTAAACTTAGAATCAGCTTCTAGCTGCATATGTAAACCTTGTCTTGACTTAAACTGGGTAACAAAAAGTGACATTTTATCTGAAACCTGGCTTAAGGAACTGAATTCTGCCCACCAACTACCCCCATCAGGAGTGAAACTTGAGTCACAGCTGTGTTCCCAGGCCTATCTGCCTGTTGCTGGCCACACTAAGGATATGCCATCTCTCTGATAATTGAATTAAGGGGAGCCCCCACAGAATACAGGAGCTCTGAACAAAGCCCTGTCCTGACTCAGGCAAATGTTTTATTGGCGGGAGTCGTAAATGGAGCTTCCTCCTGGAAGGACAGGGGAGGAGCACTGCCTGTGAGAGCAAGCTGGCTTGGCAGAACTGGAAAAACCAGAAATTCAACCTTGTGCTGGGGGGAAACCACACCCCTTTGGGGCCAGAACATAACTCTAAAAAGATGAATAACTCATAGTACGGACATGTGAAAATGTTATAAATGATACCATAATTCTTGTGATTTTTCTGCCCACATTTTAAGACGTGTTAGGACCCGGTGGTATGTTCAGGGGGGTTTTAGTGGAAAAGAGGATATTACTCAAAATGTGTGCATGTGAAAAATCTGACACTTCATCAACTAATGTCCATACTCCTTGCGCACATGTGTGTAAATTTGGGTTAATGTCCGACATTGCAAAATCAGTTAAAAAGTGAAATATGTGCCATTTCTGAATGCAAGCCCCCAGGAAGAGCAGAGTTTGAACAGGGGATACCTCCTGTGATATGTGATGGGTGTATGTAATTTTAAACAAATGTGTACCTGTGCAAATATGTATTTGGTTCAAATCTAGATTTGTGTGCAAGTTGACAGGAGGAGTGGACTTTCTGCAGGCTGTAAAATGACATCACTCTGACACAACTTAGCTCCCCCAATCAGGGGAGAAATGAAAGCTTGGCCAATGACAAGTGGAGAGGGGTAGGGGCTAGTGATGCTGCACACACACCCATTTTAAAAACAGATAAAAGCAGACAGACAGGACAGATAGGGACCTTCAAATCCATTTGCAGCTGGAAGCTCTGCCGGGAAAATCCATACTTTACCTCCATCAACCTTCAGAGAGCCAACATAGAGATTTCAAATCTATCAAATTTCCAGAACCAGAGAGAGAGCAGAGCTGACCCAGACCACTGTTAGCAGAACCAGAGACCCAGACCAGACCAGACCAGAGTCCAGTCTAAAACCTGACCAGATCCGTGGCGAGGCCCATTCTAATTCAAGAATATAGTGTGAGTACCTAGTAGAACTGTGCAGAACCAATCTCTTAGTTAAAATAATATAATTCAATCCTATTTTAATCTAAGTAGAACTGTCTCCTAACTGTCACCTGTCATTTGTAAAGCTGTCACCTGTCATTTTCTAGTTGCAAGCTGCACTTGTCTTTTTGAACTTTAAAAGTTGCAAATCCGAAAAGCAACCTTCACAAAATCGCTCATATCTCCGCGACCGTTTGTCTTATAGACTTGCAGTCACTTCCATCTGGAAGCTGAGATCCTAGGCTTCCCTAGGACCCCAAAACAATATTGCTAGCATTTGTAGTTCCTCTGTAATCGCGCCCGGCGCATTCGCAAATTTTGCCGCGATTTGACATTTTGCTGCGATTTGCAAGTTTCTCCACGTGTAAAAATCTGCTGCTGCTTGCCTTCCGTCCTGCTAATCATCCCTGAATCATTGCTAGTGTGAGCCTGGACTAATATTAACTAGATACCACTCACCCTGAACCTCTAAAGGGAATTAAAAGCATTTTAGCGTATTTTTCACTTCATTGCCAGCCCATATAAAAGCATTTTGGGCCTGTGTTGTAAACTTCTGTAGTCTAAGCTGCTGGGGTGAACTGAATTACATTTGATTGCATTTCTGAGAACTGTGTGCTTTCATTCCATTTCCTTGCATTGCATAAAAGGGTGAGGGGATTGCCAGAGAAAAGTGATTACATTGTTTTGTTGAAATCATATTGAGTATTTTCTGTATTGCATTTCATTCAACATTACATCCATCTGAACTTATATAAAGCATTCTCTACCACCTTATTCTTCTGTTCCTATTCACAAGTGTGCTAGTGCCAGGCTATCCATTATTGATTACTGCTCAGATTCAGTGTGATATCCAATTTTTAATTTATAATAAAGTGTGATATATATATATATATATATATATTGTTTAAATTATCAAATAAACCTTTAAACTTGCAAAACAATACTACTTCTTGGCTCAGTGGGATTCCAAGAGAGGGGTGTTATATAGGGGTAGTCATCCAGAACGCATGAACTGGACATAAAGATATATCAATAAGGGTTTCCATTCAGTATCCCAGACTAGGCATTGACTTAGCTGTAGTGTTGAATTGAATCCTCTTACACAATACAATTGTGTTTTCATACTTCACTGTGTGGTATCATCTAATTGGTTTCATGCATGTCATGTTGGGTGTTTTCCCATTCAATTGCAACCATTGTGTGTGACGGACATGGGTTCATTAGCTTCATGAACATTGGGGGTGTAACATGTAATTTCCATTTCCATGTGGGTGAATGGTTTACTTGGTAGGGCTTTTTGGCTGTGGAGGCTGACCATTACGCACATGATTGGGGATTGTGAGGACCTGGTGGAGGGTGCCCCTGCACTGCTGGGGGGTGGGGGTGGTGGTAGACATGAGTGGGGGCCTGGTGGGGGCTGCCCATGGTGGCTGGGGGGTGGGGGTGGTGGGAGACATGAGTGGGGGCCTGGTAGAGGCTGCCCCTGGTGGCTGAGGGGTGGGGGTGGTGGGAGACATGAGTGGGGGCCTGGTGGAGGCTGCCCCTGCACTGCTGGGGGTTGGGGGTGGTGGTAGACATGAGTGGGGGCCTGGTGGAGGCTGCCCCTGCACTGCTGGGGGGTGGAGGGGTGGTAGACATGAGTGGGGGCCTGGTGGAGGCTGCCCCTGCACTGCTGGGGGGTGGGGTGGTGGTAGACATGAGTGGGGGCCTGGTGGAGGCTGCCCCTGCACTGCTGGGGGGTGGGGGTGGTGGGAGACATGAGTGGGGGCCTGGTGGAGGCTGCCCCTGGTGGCTGGGGGGTGGGGGTGGTGGTATGACATGAGTGGGGGCCTGGTGGAGGGTGCCCCTGCACTGCTGGGGGATGGGGGTGGTGGGAGACATGAGTGGGGGCCTGGTGGGTGCTGCCCATGGTGGCAGGGGGGTGGGGGTGGTGGGAGAAATGAGTGGGGGCCTGGTGGAGGCTGCCCCTGGTGGCTGGGGGGTGGGGGTGGTGGGAGACATGAGTGGGGGCCTGGTGGAGGCTGCCCCTGCACTGCTGGGGGGTGGGAGTGGTGGTAGACATGAGTGGGGCCTGGTGGAGGCTGCCCCTGCACTGCTGGGGGGTGGGGGTGGTGGTAGACATGAGTGGGGGCCTGGTGGAGGCTGCCCCTGCACTGCTGGGGGGTGGGGGTGGTGGGAGACATGAGTGGGGGCCTGGTGGAGGCTGCCCCTGCACTGCTGGGGGTTGGGGGTGGTGGGAGACATGAGTGGGGGCCTGGTGGAGGCTGCCCCTGGTGGCTGGGGGGTGGGGGTGGTGGGAGACATGAGTGGGGGCCTGGTGGGTGCTGCCCATGGTGGCAGGGGGGTGGGGGTGGTGGGAGACATGAGTGGGGGCCTGGTGGAGGCTGCCCCTGGTGGCTGGGGGGTGGGGGTGTTGGGAGACATGAGTGGGGGCCTGGTGGAGGCTGCCCCTGCACTGCTGGGGGTTGGGGGTGGTGGTAGACATGAGTGGGGGCCTGGTGGAGGCTGCCCCTGCACTGCTGGGGGGTGGGGGTGTTGGGAGACATGAGTGGGGGCCTGGTGGAGGGTGCCCCTGCACTACTGGGGGGTGGGGGTGGTGGGAGACATGAGTGGGGGCCTGGTGGGTGCTGCCCATGGTGGCAGGGGGGTGGGGGTGGTGGGAGACATGAGTGGGGGCCTGGTGGAGGCTGCCCCTGGTGGCTGGGGGGTGGGGGTGGTGTGAGACATGAGTGGGGGCCTGGTGGAGGCTGCCCCTGCACTGCTGGGGCGTGGGGGTGGTGGTAGACATGAGTGGGGGCCTGGTGGAGGCTGCCCCTGCAATGTTGGGGGGTGGGGGTGGTGGGAGACATGAGTGGGGGCCTGGTGGAGGCTGCCCCTGCACTGCTGGGGGGTGGGGGTGGTGGTAGACATGAGTGGGGGCCTGGTGGAGGCTGCCCCTGCACTGCTGGGGGGTGGGGGTGGTGGGAGACATGAGTGGGGGCCTGGTGGGGGCTGCCCATGGTGGCTGGGGGGTGGGGGTGGTGGGAGGCATGAGTGGGGGCCTGGTGGGTGCTGCCCATGGTGGCAGGGGGGTGGGGGTGGTGGGAGACATGAGTGGGGGCCTGGTGGAGGCTGCCCCTGCACTGCTGGGGGGTGGGGGTGGTGGGAGACATGAGTGGGGGCCTGGTGGAGGCTGCCCCTGCACTGCTGGGGGGTGGGGGTGGTGGTAGACATGAGTGGGGGCCTGGTGGAGGCTGCCCCTGCACTGCTGGGGGGTGGGGGTGGTGGGAGACATGAGTGGGGGCCTGGTGGGGGCTGCCCATGCTGGCTGGGGGGTGGGGGTGGTGGGAGACATGAGTGGGGGCCTGGTGGAGGCTGCCCATGGTGGCTGGGGGGTGGGGGTGGTGGGAGACATGGGTGGGGGCCTGGTGGGTGCTGCCCATGGTGGCTGGGGGGTGGGGGTGGTGGGAGACATGAGTGGGGGCCTGGTGGAGGGTGCCCCTGCACTGCTGGGGGGTGGGGGTGGTGGGAGACATGAGTGGGGGCCTCGTGGGTGCTGCCCATGGTGGCAGGGGGGTGGGGGTGGTGGGAGACATGAGTGGGGGCCTGGTGGAGGCTGCCCCCGGTGGCTGGGGGGTGGGGGTGGTGGGAGACATGAGTGGGGGCCTGGTGGAGGGTGCCCCTGCACTGCTGGGGGGTGGGGGTGGTGGGAGACATGAGTGGGGGCCTGGTGGGTGCTGCCCATGTGGCAGGGGGGTGGGGGTGGTGGGAGACATGAGTGGGGGCCTGGTGGAGGCTGCCCCTTGTGGCTGGGGGGTGGGGGTGGTGGGAGAAATGAGTGGGGGCCTGGTGGAGGCTGCCCCTGCACTGCTCGGGGGTGGGGGTGGTGGTAGACATGAGTGGGGGCCTGGTGGAGACTGCCCCTGCACTGCTGGGGGGTGGGGGGGGTGGTAGACATGAGTGGGGGCCAGGTGGAGGCTGCCCCTGCACTGCTGGGGGGTGGGGGTGGTGGTAGACATGAGTGGGGGCCTGGTGGAGGCTGCCCCTGCACTGCTGGGGGGTGGGGGTGGTGGGAGACATGAGTGGGGGCCTGGTGGAGGCTGCCCCTGGTGTCTGGGGGGTGGGGGTGGTGGGAGACATGAGTGGGGGCCTGGTGGGTGCTGCCCATGGTGGCAGGGGGGTGGGGGTGGTGGGAGACATGAGTGGGGGCCTGGTGGAGGCTGCCCCTGCACTGCTGGGGGTTGGGGGTGGTGGGAGACATGAGTGGGGGCCTGGTGGAGGCTGCCCCTGCACTGCTGGGGGTTAGGGGTGGTGGTAGACATGAGTGGGGGCCTGGTGGAGGCTGCCCCTGCACTGCTGGGGGGTGGGGGTGGTGGGAGACATGAGTGGGGGCCTGGTGGAGGCTGCCCCTGGTGGCTGGGGGGTGGGGGTGGTGGGAGACATGAGTGGGGGCCTGGTGGAGGGTGCCCCTGCACTGCTGGGGGGTGGGGGTGGTGGGAGACATGAGTGGGGGCCTGGTGGGTGCTGCCCATGGTGGCAGGGGGGTGGGGGTGGTGGGAGACATGAGTGGGGGCCTGGTGGAGGCTGCCCCTGGTGGCTGGGGGGTGGGGGTGGTGGGAGACATGAGTGGGGGCCTGGTGGAGGCTGCCGCTGCACTGCTGGGGCGTGGGGGTGGTGGTAGACATGAGTGGGGGCCTGGTGGAGGCTGCCCCTGCACTGTTGGGGCGTGGGGGTGGTGGGAGACATGAGTGGGGGCCTGGTGGAGGCTGCCCCTGCACTGCTGGGGGGTGGGGGCGGTGGTAGACATGAGTGGGGGCCTGGTGGAGGCTGCCCCTGCACTGCTGGGGGGTGGGGGTGGTGGGAGACATGAGTGGGGGCCTGGTGGAGGCTGCCCATGGTGGCTGGGGGATGGGGGTGGTGGGAGGCATGAGTGGGGGCCTGGTGGGTGCTGCCCATGGTGGCAGGGGGGTGGGGGTGGTGGGAGACATGAGTGGGGGCCTGGTGGAGGCTGCCCCTGCACTGCTGGGGGGTGGGGGTGGTGGGAGACATGAGTGGGGGCCTGGTGGAGGCTGCCCCTGCACTGCTGGGGGGTGGGGGTGGTGGTAGACATGAGTGGGGGCCTGGTGGAGGCTGCCCCTGCACTGCTGGAGGGTGGGGGTGGTGGGAGACATGAGTGGGGGCCTGGTGGGGGCTGCCCATGCTGGCTGGGGGGTGGGGGTGGTGGGAGACATGAGTGGGGGCCTGGTGGAGGCTGCCCATGGTGGCTGGGGGGTGGGGGTGGTGGGAGACATGGGTGGGGGCCTGGTGGTTGCTGCCCATGGTGGCTGGGGGTGGGGGTGGTGGGAGACATGAGTGGGGGCCTGGTGGAGGCTGCCCATGGTGGCTGGGGGGTGGGGGTGGTGGGAGACATGGGTGGGGGCCTGGTGGTTGCTGCCCATGGTGGCTGGGGGTGGGGGTGGTGGGAGACATGAGTGGGGGCCTGGTGGAGGGTGCCCCTGCACTGCTGGGGGGTGGGGGTGGTGGGAGACATGAGTGGGGGCCTCGTGGTTGCTGCCCATGGTGGCAGGGGGGTGGGGGTGGTGGTAGACATGAGTGGGGGCCTGGTGGAGGCTGCCCCTGCACTGCTGGGGGGTGGGGGTGGTGGGAGACATGAGTGGGGGCCTGGTGGAGGCTGCCCCTGGTGTCTGGGGGGTGGGGGTGGTGGGAGACATGAGTGGGGGCCTGGTGGGTGCTGCCCATGGTGGCAGGGGGGTGGGGGTGGTGGGAGACATGAGTGGGGGCCTGGTGGAGGCTGCCCCTGCACTGCTGGGGGTTGGGGGTGGTGGGAGACATGAGTGGGGGCCTGGTGGAGGCTGCCCCTGCACTGCTGGGGGTTGGGGGTGGTGGTAGACATGAGTGGGGGCCTGGTGGAGGCTGCCCCTGCACTGCTGGGGGGTGGGGGTGGTGGGAGACATGAGTGGGGGCCTGGTGGAGGCTGCCCCTGGTGGCTGGGGGGTGGGGGTGGTGGGAGACATGAGTGGGGGCCTGGTGGAGGGTGCCCCTGCACTGCTGGGGGGTGGGGGTGGTGGGAGACATGAGTGGGGGCCTGGTGGGTGCTGCCCATGGTGGCAGGGGGGTGGGGGTGGTGGGAGACATGAGTGGGGGCCTGGTGGAGGCTGCCCCTGGTGGCTGGGGGGTGGGGGTGGTGGGAGACATGAGTGGGGGCCTGGTGGAGGCTGCCGCTGCACTGCTGGGGCGTGGGGGTGGTGGTAGACATGAGTGGGGGCCTGGTGGAGGCTGCCCCTGCACTGTTGGGGCGTGGGGGTGGTGGGAGACATGAGTGGGGGCCTGGTGGAGGCTGCCCCTGCACTGCTGGGGGGTGGGGGCGGTGGTAGACATGAGTGGGGGCCTGGTGGAGGCTGCCCCTGCACTGCTGGGGGGTGGGGGTGGTGGGAGACATGAGTGGGGGCCTGGTGGAGGCTGCCCATGGTGGCTGGGGGATGGGGGTGGTGGGAGGCATGAGTGGGGGCCTGGTGGGTGCTGCCCATGGTGGCAGGGGGGTGGGGGTGGTGGGAGACATGAGTGGGGGCCTGGTGGAGGCTGCCCCTGCACTGCTGGGGGGTGGGGGTGGTGGGAGACATGAGTGGGGGCCTGGTGGAGGCTGCCCCTGCACTGCTGGGGGGTGGGGGTGGTGGTAGACATGAGTGGGGGCCTGGTGGAGGCTGCCCCTGCACTGCTGGAGGGTGGGGGTGGTGGGAGACATGAGTGGGGGCCTGGTGGGGGCTGCCCATGCTGGCTGGGGGGTGGGGGTGGTGGGAGACATGAGTGGGGGCCTGGTGGAGGCTGCCCATGGTGGCTGGGGGGTGGGGGTGGTGGGAGACATGGGTGGGGGCCTGGTGGTTGCTGCCCATGGTGGCTGGGGGTGGGGGTGGTGGGAGACATGAGTGGGGGCCTGGTGGAGGGTGCCCCTGCACTGCTGGGGGGTGGGGGTGGTGGGAGACATGAGTGGGGGCCTCGTGGTTGCTGCCCATGGTGGCAGGGGGGTGGGGGTGGTGGGAGACATGAGTGGGGGCCTGGTGGAGGCTGCCCCCGGTGGCTGGGGGGTGGGGGTGGTGGGAGACATGAGTGGGGGCCTGGTGGAGGGTGCCCCTGCACTGCTGGGGGGTGGGGGTGGTGGGAGACATGAGTGGGGGCCTGGTGGGTGCTGCCCATGGTGGCAGGGGGGTGGGGGTGGTGGGAGACATGAGTGGGGGCCTGGTGGAGGCTGCCCCTTGTGGCTGGGGGGTGGGGGTGGTGGGAGAAATGAGTGGGGGCCTGGTGGAGGCTGCCCCTGCACTGCTCGGGGGTGGGGGTGGTGGTAGACATGAGTGGGGGCCTGGTGGAGACTGCCCCTGCACTGCTGGGGGGTGGGGGGGTGGTAGACATGAGTGGGGGCCAGGTGGAGGCTGCCCCTGCACTGCTGGGGGGTGGGGGTGGTGGTAGACATGAGTGGGGGCCTGGTGGAGGCTGCCCCTGCACTGCTGGGGGGTGGGGGTGGTGGGAGACATGAGTGGGGGCCTGGTGGAGGCTGCCCATGGTGGCAGGGGGGTGGGGGTGGTGGGAGACATGAGTGGGGGCCTGGTGGAGGCTGCCCCTGGTGGCTGGGGGGTGGGGGTGGTGGGAGACATGAGTGGGGGCCTGGTGGAGGCTGCTCCTGCACTGCTGGGGGGTGGGGGTGGTGGGAGACATGAGTGGGGGCCTGGTGGAGGCTGCCCCTGCACTGCTGGGGGGTGGGGGTGGTGGTAGACATGAGTGGGGGCCTGGTGGAGGCTGCCCCTGCACTGCTGGGGGGTGGGGGTGGTGGGAGACATGAGTGGGGGCCTGGTGGAGGCTGCCCATGGTGGCTGGGGGGTGGGGGTGGTGGGAGACATGAGTGGGGGCCTGGTGGGTGCTGCCCATGGTGGCAGGGGGGTGGGGGTGGTGGGCGACATGAGTGGGGGCCTGGTGGAGGCTGCCCCTGCACTGCTGGGGGGTGGGGGTGGTGGGAGACATGAGTGGGGGCCTGGTGGAGGGTGCCCCACAATGCTGGGGGGTGGGGGTGCAGGGGTACATGAGTTGGACATGGGTGGGGGCCTGCTGGCAGGTGCCCCACGGTGCAGGGGGGTGGGGGTGGTGGGAAACATGAGTTGGACATGAGTGGGGGCCTGCTGGCAGGTGCCCCACAGTGCTGGGGGGTGGGGGTGGTGGGAGACATGCATTGTTAATCAGTAGTGCAAGGTGACATGTGGGTTGGCTGGGGGGCATGCCCATGGTGGAAGGGCTGCCTGCGAGACATGAGCAGGGGTGCAGGGTAGTCCCCCGTGGTGTGGGCTGCCTGCAGGGGCCGTGGAGGTTGTGGAGCGTACACCTGGGAGGACCCACACGGCCAATTCACGTGTAGTACTCCCCAGAACCCCTGTAATACACATTCCCTGCTGAAATCGCGTGTGCAACTTCCCGCGCACCCCTGAAATACACGTACCCTGCTCGCACTGGGACAATCGCGTGTGGAACTTCCCACGCACCCCTGAAATACACGTACCCTGCTCGCACTGGGCCAATCGCGTGTGGAACTTCCCGCGCACCCCTGCAATCCACGTACCCTGATGAAATCGCGTGTGGAACTTCCCGCGCACCCCTGAAATACACATACCCTGCTGAAATCGCGTGTGGAAATTCCCGCGCACCCCTGAAATACACGTACCCTGCTCGCACTGGGCCAATCGCGTGTGGAACTTCCCGCGCACCCCTGAAATACACGTACCCTGCTCGCACTGGGACAATTGCGTGTGGAACTTCCCGCGCACCCCTGAAATACACGTACCCTGCTGAAATCGCGTGTGGAACTTCCTGCGCACCCCTGAAATACACGTACCCTGCTCGCACTGGGCCAATCGCGTGTGGAACTTCCCGCGCACCCCTGCAATTCACATACCCTGATGAAATTGCGTGTGGAACTTCCCGCGCACCCCTGAAATACACATACCCTGCTGAAATCGCGTGTGGAAATTCCCGCGCACCCCTGAAATACACGTGCCCGGCTCGCACTGGGTCAATCGCGTGTGGAACTTCCCACGCACCCCTGAAATACACGTACCCTGCTCGCACTGGGACAATCGCGTGTGGAACTTCCCGCGCACCCCTGAAATACACGTACCCTGCTGAAATCGCGTGTGGAACTTCCCGCGACCCCTGAAATACACGTACCCTGCTGAAATTGCGTGTGGAACTTCCCGCGCACCCTTGCAATACACGTTCCCCGCTTGGCGTTTGCTGTTTGCCAGCCCGCTGAACTGGTCCAGGGTTAGCGCAGCCCTTTGCGATGATTTAGCGATTTTGATGGCTTTTCCTTGCGCGAGGGCGTTCTTGGGGGCGTTACTGGCGCTGCTGCAGGGTCGCTGCGATTCTCTGCGCCACGGCTGGTTTGGAAGCCTGAAATCCATGAATACGCTGTGCGCGGAAATCGGTTTTAGCGCACATGCCTGGCGCAGTCAATCGCACGCGGACACTCTGCGCCAGCCGTTTGCGACACTTTTCTGCGAAATTCTATGAATTACCCTGCTAGTATGATTGTTTATGGATTTGTTATTTAGCATGGAGCTACCCAAGATGAGGAGATCAAAACAGAAATCCATAGTAAAGTTAAAAATGCTTCTGATGGTATTCCACACAGGTTTCCAGAATTACTTACCATATTGGCAGTTTGTGAACACATGTTTAAAAGAACCTTGAGCTTTTAAGCAACTGCAACAATTATCATTAGGTGATAGACCACATTTGAAAAGAGATAAAGGTGTGATAAAGGCTCTATGATGAAAAAAGAATAAGGTTTGGATAAGACTTGCTGAGGTGGCGATTTTAGAAATATTTTGACATTGGGGAGGCCATAACAACCGAAGATCCAACTGTACGCAGTCTCTTCTCCAGTAATTGTGGAGACATTCAATCCTCAGAGTAGGTGTAGAATGTAATATGATATTATAGTAGATAGAAGCTGTTGTAGTAGGGTTGAGTATGTGAAACAGTCTTAACGCATCAGGATCATTAGAATTATACATTAGTGTTTCTAATTTTTCTACTATTGCCGCAATAATTGCCAGAAATTGCATCAGGGAAGAGCGAGGCATATGAAATTTAACAATAGATTTATCAAAAATAATGGAAACATCACACTCAAACAACTGGTTACAGAATCTGATGCCCTTAGAGAGCCATGGCTTCCAGAATATTTTTTGAAATCGGGAAAACCAACCCCTCCTTGGGATGTGGATCTTTTAACTTTACCTAACGAGATTCTATATTTCTTTTTCCCCCCATAAGAATTTTATGAGACATGAATCTATAGCTTTGAAGAAGGAGGGAGAAAGAGGAATGTTCAGCATGTAGAGGAGATAAAGTTTTATGGGGGAGATCATCATCTTAATCAATTCAAATCTACCCCACAAGGAGAGATATAAGGTGGGCCAAGCTACAAATTCTTTGACTCTGGCTACTATGCTATCTGAGTTGTGTTTATGAATAGTATTGATGGAAGCAGAAATATGGATACCTAAATATTTTAATCCTACGGGAAACCATTTCATACCTAGAGTGCTAGTGTGAGACGGGGTGCAATGTATGCTAAGTGCAAGAATCTCAGATTTGTCAGTGTTAAGTTTGTATCATGATCCATCTGAAAATGTTGGGCTCCCATCTCAGGGTATTTTAAAAATATAAGTACATCATTGGCATAAGCCACTGTTTTGATATGTAAAGTATCAAATGGAATTCTCAAAATAAAAATCATTTTGTCTTATGGCTTTGAGAAAGGGTTCTAATGCTAGGATAGGAGATAGTGGGTAGCCCTTACATGTTCCTCTAGACAAGGGAAAGAAGAGGATAATTGTCCATTTACAAAAATTGCAATTTTCGGATTGGAGTATAAAACCTTAATCATGAAAAGAAAAGGGCAACCAAAGCCATTCCACTTGACTGCTTGGAACATAAAGTCCCATTCAACTCTGTTGAAAGCTTTTTCAGCATCAATGGCTATCACAGGAAAGGGATCATTTGATTTCTTTAGAATATCCATGATGTCCAAAAAATGTCTCATATGGGATGATGATACTCTACCTTTTACATAACCTACTTGATCTTGCTTAAGAAGATTAGATAAGAAAGGGAGGATTCTACTGGATAGGATTGTTGCATAAATCTTACAGTCAGTATTGATAAGGGAAATTGGATGGTAGTTTTGGGGGAGTTTGGGGTCTTTATCAGGTTTAGGGAATACTGTTAGCATAGCTTCTGAAAAAGAGCCTTGGGCCATGTTATTTGACATAAAGTGAGTGAAAAGTTTGCTAATCTCAGGGACTAAAAGATTTGAAAAATGGGCAAAGAAATCGATAGGGAAGCCATCTGGTCCAGGTGCTTTACTTTTATTATGGTTTTTAATAGCTACATGTATTTCAGGGTCAGTAATTGGAACATTAAGTCAAGAGAGATCAATTTGAGGGTAGGAGTCACAAGGTGTGTTATATAGAAAATAATTAATAGTGGGATTATTGGGAGGGAATTCAGAAGTGTATAATTTGGAATAAAATTCCTTAAAGACATACACCACATCTTTAACAGACATTTTTCTGTTCCCCAAATGATCATTAATAACAACAATTTTGGATTTCTCCTTAAGATATGAATCCAAAGTTTTACTCGTTTTATTGGAAAATTAGTATATTTTGGCTTTATATTTAAGAAGATTGGAACAAGAGTATTGTGTGACAAGTTTATTATATTGAAATCTTAATTTCAAAATGTCCCTAAGGACTGCGGAGCAATTAGTGTGGGCAAATTGAATTTCTAACGGTTTAAGCCGTCTGAGAATGGATTTTGATTCAGCTTTAAGATTTTTCTTCTTATTGGCTACATAAGATGTAATATGACCTCTAAAGCAATCCCAATTATTGGGGATGGAAGTAATCTGATCTTTATTTTCAAGGAAATAGTTATTGTGTTGTTCTGTGATAAATTGTGAAAAAGATGCATCATTTAATAGACTATTGTTGAATCTCCATTTGCAAGAGTTATGAGACGTTATTGGAGTAGCAATTTCAATGTGCACCGGAGCATGATCAGATATTGTGATGGATTCTATCTGGGCATCAAGTAGAAGACTAACCATAGAATTAGGGATAACAATATAATCAAGCCATGAGAAAAAGTTATGGGGTGTAGAATAAAAGGTAAATTCAGAGTCAGTGGGATGTAGGATACGCAAATAGTAACTAAGGCCAGTTTCAGATATAAAGTTAATAAATTGTGAATGGGATGTAGTGTTAGTGTACCGCACATCTGATTTTCTGTCCATAAATGGGTCTATGACTTGATTACAATCACCACAAAGAATCAAATTGAGGGGGTTACAGAGAAGTAAATGATTTCTAAGTTGTTTCCAAAAGGAGGGATCTACGGAGGTAGGTCCATAAACATTAAGAATTGTATACATGTTATGGAATCTATTAATATATTAAGAATAACCATCTTCCCAACTGATCAGATTCCGTAGATATAACTTTACATTTGAGAGTTTTATTAATGAGTGTGATTACCCCATTTTTTTAGTTGGCTGCGCTTGAAAATATCTGGCCTACCCAATGTCATTTGAGTTTGCTGCTTGTGTTTGCTTCTAAGTAGTGGTGGTAGTTTACAGAGTAATGTTGTTAGGGGCATCATTCTCATTAAATTTAGTTGAAAGAATGTTCATTTTAAGAGCATTAACAGCAGACACCTCAAGCATACAACAGTTTCCAGGATTATTTTTGTGTGTTAAGGTTTAAGGCATGAGCGTGATTTCTCCCCTCTATTTATAAGGTTCTGAAGGACTCTGTGGTGGAACAAGTTTTGTAAACATACTTTTTTGGAATGCTTCCTTGTGGTCTCATTAGCATTTACACATACTCCATTAACAGTAGTGACAGTGCACTCTTTTCAGTAGCTTTCACTACATTTATTTTCATTTTTACATTTTGATAGTGTCATTATATTCTCCTTACTGGTAGGTGCTTTCGTTTTCCTTTGTGCCTGTATGAGCTGTTCTCTTTCAACTTTCTGTACAAAATCTGCTAGGGGTGCATGGCTTCTTTCTATGGTTCTAGGCGCAGCTGGGCTATTTCTGCGTTGTTTTCTACAGAGTTCCTTTTTGCTAGGAATTCTGTAGTAGCTGCTGGAGAAAAAAGAAACGTGTAGGTGAACATATTTTGTGATGTATATGTGTGCATCTGTGCATTAATGGATGAATATGAGGGTAGCAATATAGATAGAGGTGTGTGATTGTGTAATTGTGTGTTAGTGTACGGTGAGAATGCTATATTGCTATTTGGAAGTTATTATAATGCCAGCGACATGATAACACAAAGTGAGCAACTGTTGAGGTGCACTTAGTAAGCATGAAGAAAATACCAGTGGGTTGATGCAATTGTGTACCTTAATATACAAGAACACTGCGCTGTCTTAGTAAGCGGTGCACCTCCACAATGCCATTGCACTTACTTTGTTGGCTGGCGAGAGTAGGCTTCCTCTGGGTTGTATTTTGAAGTTGACACGCAACTGGCTTTTAGGACAGAGGTGGCTACTGCAATTGTTAAAGAAGACCGTAAGACAATTTGTTTGTTAATGGCATACTGACTGCATTTGGAGAATGCATTACATAAAAGGTTAGGGGGATGTGTTGGCAGGAAGACTAAGGGGGTAATTCATAGAAATCAGCACACAAGTGGTGCATGCAGCTGGCGCACAGTGTGCACGTGTGGCAGTCTGCACCAGCCACGTGCGCCAAAACCCATTTCAGCGCACAGCGTATTCATGGATTTCAACATCCATAACCAGCCGTGGTGCAGAGTGGTGCACCGACCCAGCAGCAGCACCAGTAACGACCCCCAATCCCACCCCATGCGCCAAAAACATTGCACAATTCTTCTACATGGCGCAAAGTCCAGGGGACCAGCATACAGCCCCCAAGCATGAAAACGCGTGGAAAACTCCCCGCACACACCTATGAATACAGGTACCCCACCCGCGCTATCGAAAATGTGTGTAAAAGTCCACGCGCACCCCTCGGAATACAGTACCACTCTTGCGCTATCGAAAATGCATGGAAAACTCCCCGGACAGCCCTAGGAATACACATACCTTGCTCGCGCCAGCCAAAACATGTGGAAAGTCTACGCCCACCCCTGGAATTCACGTACCGCATCCCACCAAGAGCACGTACAGAGCTATGGAAACCCACGTGGGACCTTCAACCCGTGGCGAGGGAAATGCTCGCGCGTCTTATGTCACAGACGAGTTTACACGCTAAGTGCCTTTCCTCGAATTACACGCTGATGTGCTGTTTTTTCACGTGCTCAGTCACTCCGTATCAAGCTGGCCACGCAACAACACACAGAAGATCACGCTCCGTCCCAGAAGGCTGAATTACTGCCCCCCAGAGCCCCGAGCAGCCTCCCATGATCCATCTGCTGCTGTCTGCCTGCCTGCTGCCACTGTGCCCTGCCATTTGGTGTCTGCACATCTGCCATCTTTAGGGGTCCAGTTGCAGTAATCACCGTTTCTGCTGGAACAGAAGACTCCCGACTGAAGTACCATCACTCCACAGCCCAGCCCCAGGACCCAGTTGCCCACCCACACCTGCTTCGGGGGTTGCCATGTCCGACCCAACACCTTCTGGCACCAGTGACAACCCGCAGCAAGAGAGGCAGAGGGCTAACAGCTTTAGTGAAAATGAAGTTGATATCCTGGTGGAGCAAGTTCTGGGGCATTATGATGCCCTCTTCTCACCATTGCGTGCCGACAAGGAAGGACGGAAGAGGATCTGGAAGGACATAGTGGGTGTCATCAACGCAGAGGGGGTGGCACACTGCGACATCAAACATGTCCAGAAGCGCTGGGAGGACTTCAAGTCCAGGACCCTCAAGAAGCTGGGGTCAGTTTACCAACCAGCAGATGAGGGTCCTGGAGCGCATTCGCCCAGTGCTTCACCACCAGATCCTCAGGATGCAGGCCCGTCACGAGTCAAGTGGTAAGTAGTCATGCACTTATGTTAAAAACAGGGCATGTTGCAGTGTGCTGGTAGTTAGCTACTTGGCTGCATGTGTGAAATGGGTCATGTTTGGATGTGTGTATGCAGGGACATGATGGTGCCACATCTGAATCCAGTCAGGCGTGACCCACATGGATAGTGCATGTGTAACAATGCATCATGCGGAGCAGCATGCGGAACGCACACATGTATGAATGCCTGTGTCTTTAATTTGACATGTTTGGGATGTGTGCTGTTGTCATGGACATGCATGATATACATGTCCGTGTGTTTGAGTAGTGTGTGCATCATGGATGCATGACACATATTGGTGACGATGTGTTGATTCACTGATACAGTCTAGTCATCCCTGTATCCACTGTGTCCGGGGGTATACCGGGCCAAATGCATGACCCTCCAGTGACGCGTGTGCATGTGACCAGCATGTCTGATGGTGCATGTGAGAACCAGTCCACCAGTGGATGCAACTACGGTGCCTTGGACATGGATGCCAATGTATGTTGCATGTGCCATGCCTGTTCCTGCATGTGTGTTGCCTGCACTGACCCATGTGTTGTGGAGGGACATGATGGAAGTACGTTTGACAGTGCCACTCATGTGCCCTTGCTTTGTGTCTAGGGGACTATAGTTCAGTACATGACTTGTGTTCAATATCTCCCTTTTACACAGCGGCGAGTGAAGAAGAGGGCGGAGACGGCGCTGTGGAGGAAAGTGGCAGGGATGCCTCCACCGGCCGGCAACGCAAGGCCCAGTCATCCTCCCAGGAAATACCATCATCGGGAGCGAGGGAACTGGTGCCGCGTCTGCCACTACGGCTGCAGCAGAAGGGGCGGATGAGCCCCCACAGGGGTCTGCAATGGAGGAAGACAGTGCGGAGTCATCCAGGTTGGTGGTGGGCATAGAGGAGGAGGAGGTTGCTACAGAGCCGCACATGGGGCCTGGTGGGGGTGGTACCACTGGTACAAGTTGTACAGTCCAGGGGCAGAAGACAGCACAGGTTGTCGCAGAGGTGCCTGTGCATGTCTCTGTCCCTGACACTGAGACTGCATCACCATGCACCAGCAGGGATGCCCTGTCCCAGGTCCGTCCACAGGTAGGGGGGAGGTCCATGTCATCTGGCACTCCTCTACCTGTGGACGAGGGGACCTGTGACCGGATGGAGTCCATCCTGATTGGTGTCGCGTTGCGCACACGTGACATTAGTGATGACGTGCGTGGTTCCCGGGGGGACGTGGCCCAGTTGGGAGGGTCCATGGTCAGGGATGCAGGGGGACATGAATCGGGCCTGCTGGCAGGTGCCCTTCAATGTTGGCAGGAGTAGATGCGGAGAATGCTGTCGAGGAAAGTAACGTATTGCATTTTTAGAAAGGCAGTACCCAACCCACTGCTGCCTTGTGTTTCAGCTTGAGGTGTCTTCGCATGGAGGTGGTGTCATAGTTGTACAAACCAGGTCTTCTGCGCCTGAGTAAGTGCATCTCACCTGGTTAGCACGACATTTCGGCATGTCTCCTATGCTGCTAAACCGTTTCCTCACCCAGCAGTCATGCTGGCTGCAGACATTGGGGATTTGTCAACTTCATCCTTGCTCTCCTCTTGATATCTTTCTCAGCAGCATGCCTGTTCCCTTGCCCAGGCCCTTTGGAAGGAGGTGGTGGTGAGGGTGTGGGTGCTGCTGGCATAGAGGCAGGAGCCATGATTGCCATTAGTTGCAAAGGTAATATGGCACAGCAGAATTGCTCAGAAAGAAATTCCAGCACAAAGCAATGTGGCCCACTACTCTGCTCTGCAAAGCCAAAAACAGAATGCGGAGCAGGTCTGGGGTGTGGTCTTTTGTAGGGCTGCTGTGGAGCCGTTGCAACCAGAAAAGAGGCCTAAATTACTCAAACAAATAGTAACATGTGCAATGACACACTGTGGGATGTTTGTAAGCGTGTACTTTCAGAAAAACACTCTGTACATTGCAGAACACAGTACTTTACCGATGTTGGAGAGCCTGCATCATGTCCCGGAAAATAAGGGCCCTTGCGCAGCGTGGATGCGGTCACATAGTGATGTTGCGAATGCTCTCAAATGGGACGGCTATCCGCAGGACGCGTATTGGGTGGAATACTTTGTGGGCTTGTGCATAGGTGTGCTACGAACAGAGTTGGCCTCCCCGGACTCATTAAAAGTGCAACACTTGTCCTGCGATCATTTTCACACAAGCGTGTTGTTTGTGGTCTACAGAAAGTGCAATGTTTGTGTGCACAGCTGTTTGTAAAATGTGGGTGGACGCCTCGACCTACTGAAAGTAGGTTACAACTTTTTCCCACGATTCTGGACACATACAGGCCAACATTCTGTGACCAAAAATGTTTAGGAATCGTAATATTCAAAAATATTACTTAGCATAATGATGAGATCCCATGAAATGACAGGATATGACATCACAGGAAATTATGTCACGAAAAGATTGAACTTACAACATTACAGAAAATGACTTCACTTGACATATGGCCTTGAAGAGATCGCAGGAAAGTACTGCCTGTCCTCTGACTCAACATAAGAAAGAAATGTACCAAATGTGTGAGCTGTGAGCGCTGTGACCAGCTTCATCCTCATTAAGACATATTTTCTTCTTCAAACATACAATGATGTGATAACAAATGTGTATACCTCAAGTTAAGTGACGGCCACACGGGCAAATGTAGATTGTAAAGTGAGCGCTGCAAAGCGCACATTTAAAGCCCCAGAACAAAAGTAACACAGAGAGAAATATATTGTAGTTTTATTAGAATTCTGACTTGCAACATGAGGTAGATTCTAAGGCCCTCCCTGCACCTCTTGACCACTTTCCACTGAAAGAGTGGAAAGGCCCTGATGCCATCCATAGTTTTGACACATGAATTGCCAACTACTTTTGTGAAAGTATGGCAGTGTGAAAAGGCAATGAGGTGATGACAGTTCTGTATACCCAAAGGGAAGTGACAGCCGCAAAGGCTCCAGCAAATGCAGCTTGTAAGACGAGCGCCGCAAAGCGCACATTTAAAACCCCACAACGAAAGTAATATAGAGAGAAATATATTGCTGTGTTATGAGACTGCTGGCTGAGAACATGGGACAGTCGCTGCCCCACCCCCTCGGGCTCAGAGCTCCTTTCAACAGAAAAAGTGGAAAGCCTCTGATGCTGTAGTTAGACAGAGCACTGTCTCAGAGCTCTGAACAAACAGTATGCATGGAAGAGCGCAGATAGGCAGCTCTGAGATGCACAGGATGTTTGTGGCCGGAGCTGCTACAGGAGTCTTCAACTTTTGGATCTCCAGATGTTTTGTACTACAAATACCAATATCCCTCTGCATTGACAGTGATAGCTAGGGCATATGGGAGCTGTAGTCCAAATTATCTGGAGCACCAAAGGCTGCAGACTTCTACGCTATAGTATTCTATATCAAACAATTTTAAGTAATTGGTTTAAAAGACATTGGGCCTCATTACAAGTGAGGTGGTAAGGGGTTAACGGCGCCGGTAAAGGTGCCGGCGCCGTTAATCCCGTACTGCCCCATTATAAGGTTCACTTGCGGGACCCGCTCTGGACGTCTCGTCAGACCAGACGTCCTTTGCGTGTCCCGCGAGGAGACCAGCATGCTAACAATGGCCCATTATTAGCATGCTCCCCATTCCCATTGAGCCCTACAGGGGCTCAAATGGGAATGGGGATGGTCCGGGTCCGTGGTCCCTGAATGGGGAAATACCAGGCCATTCCGACTTTGGAGGGCCCAGTATTTCCCTATTAAGGGAATGGCTGCCTCCAAACTCGTAATGAGGTCCACAATCTTTGTTACTGTTCCCTGGAGTTGGGAGCCATTGCATTAGAGAATTGTTTAAAAACAAATAGTAAAGTGTGCTTTTCTGATTTGTCATTGACATTTTACCTTTCTGGTTTATGTTTTTTTAATAGGGAAAAAAACACATGTGCACTGTTATGTCCACTTCATGTACAAACCCTTACCTGCTGAGCTACTGAAAAGGAGAAAGCATGGGAAAGGTTTCAGAGAAGGCTTCACAATAGTGAGAGTGATATTGAACAAACACCACAACACATCAAGGGCCCGATTCATGGAATATTTGCACAGTTCAAAGTCAGTGCACGTGGTTATTTTTGCACTGTAGGTTGTGGATCCCGAACTTTTCACTAGTGATAAAACCGATGTTGGCTTTGACGAAGAAGGCCATTTCTTTGCCGCTGCCATGGAAATCGGAACATCAACGATCATTTGAGCTTCTCAAAATCGCGTTATGCTCTGCACCGGTTCTGGGTACTCCAAATTATGACAAGTCCTTTGTGTTGTTTGTGCATGAATGTGATGGATGTGCTTTGGCTGTGTTAACACAGGAACACAGAGGGAAGAATAGGCTGTGCGGCTACTACTCTTCCGCCCTTGACCCTGTCGCATGCGCTTTGCCAAGATGTTTGCGAGCTGTTGCTGCTGCTGCTGCGTCTGTAAAACAGAGTGAGGGAATGGTCCTAGGCCATGATTTAATTTTGATGGTACCTCACCCTGTAGATGTTCTATTGAATAAAATCCAAACGCAACACCTCACCTCTGCACGACTGACGAGGTATGAATTAATTCTGTTTGCCCCTCACATTCAAATTAAGAGGTGTTGTGTTCTTAATCCGGCTGAACTTCTACCTTTCCCCGCAAAATACTGTTTGCGGTGACGAAGAATAACATGACTGCCAGTATACCACTGAACAGGAAACGAAGGGCAGGATAGACCTTATAGATACTCCTTTGGGTAATGCAGAAGGGGAGCTGTTTTGTGATGGCTCCTGCTTCAAACTCCCCGATGGTACATCTACAGCTGCCTATGCAATTACTACGTTGAGTACGGTTGTTGAAACTAAGAGAATTCTGCATAACTCTGCGCAGGCCGCAGAGATTATAGCATTGACCCGAGCTTGTGAACTCTCCGAAGGGCATGTAGTAAACATATATACTGATAGCCAGTACGCCTTTGGGGTGGCTCACAACTTCGGGAGGCTCTGGTCGGAAAGAGGGTTCCTAACCTCACATGGGACCAAGATTCAGCATGGTTCCCTGATAGTGCAATTGCTCTCGGCACTCTCACTCCCTAGTCAGTTAGCGATCATGAAATGTGCAGCACATCGTAAGGTCATAGATGATGTGGAAAAGGGAACGCTTTTGCTGACCAGATAGCCAGGCAAACGGCTACAGACCTTAGCGCAGACATGTATGCTCTAAGGGAAACAAAAGATGCCTATGTAATGGATGAGGGTATCGGGTCTGTGCGAGATATCCAAACTGATGCCACAATAGAAGAGTCTAAAAAGTGGGCCGAAGGAATGGGGAAACTAGATGACGATGGGTGTTGGGTGGATACATCTGAAGGGAAATGGTTTCTCCCTGATTCATATGTGCTGGCAATGGTTACGATGGCACACGGTCCTACGAATGTGTGTGCTCAGCAGATCACGAAAATGTTAGAACAAGTTTGGGTGAATGATAAAATTTCGAAGATTGCACAGCGACATGTTCAGAATTGTATGATTTGCTTACAGCACAATGTGGGGAAGGGGACAGTAACTCCAAGGGGTAGTTTTGGGCCCCCTTCTGTCCCCTTCGAGGTCATTCACTTTGATTTTATTGAGATGGAACGGTGTAACAATCTAAAATATGTTCTTGTGATTATTTGTGCTTTTAGTAAATGGGTTGAGGCTTTCCCCGTTAAGGATGCTACTGCCATGACCACTGCAAAGACTATGGTAAAGGAATTCTTTCCACGATTTGGGCTACCTAGGGTAATTTGGTCGGACAATGGTCCCCATTTTGTTGCAGCAGTAATTTTGCAGATATGCACAATGTTACACATTGAAAAGCGATTTCACTCGGCTAGACATCCTCAAAGTGCTGGCTTGGTAGAGAGACATAACGGTATCCTAAAGAATAAGCTTGCAAAAACATGTGCCGGCACCAAACTAAAATGGCCGGATACCTTACCTATTGTATTGTTAGCCATGCGTACTACACCTCAAACTAAGACTGGTCTCTCTCCATTTGAGGTAGTGATGGGGAGACCTGCTAACATTTGGGGCCTTCCGAAGCCCAAATCCCTGAAGGAGGTCGAAAATGTATTGCTTGTAGACTACTGTAACCAGTTAACTAAAAATCTGTATCTCATTTATCATCAGGTCCAATCAGCTTTACCTGTACGGTTTACGGGCCCAGGACACGATATTCAGCCTGGAAGTTGGGTCCTAGTGAAGGCCTACGAAAGGTCTTCCTGTCTCGCGCCTCGCTGGTGGGGACCCTATCAGGTACTGTTGGTCACCCAAACAGCAGTGCGGGTGGCTGGAAAGAAGAATTGGATCCACGCGACGCGTGTCAAGAAACTTCCTCACCCAACGCCACACGTTACAGAAGAAGTAGAACCCCTCGCTGGTGCTACAATCTCTGATCATGGAGTAGCAAACAGCGCTGTGAGTGCGTCGGAGAATTTCTCTGAGCCCGTGGAGCTTGGAGAACAGTCCATTTCGTCTCCGCACTCTTTGAAAAAGTCACTTCCGGAAAACACTGTTTCAAGTTCTGCGACTTCCGTCGCCTCCGATACGTCGCTTCCCTCAGGAAGAGACGTTACCTTGTTTCCAGATCAAACAGTACCAGGTACCACCAGGTACGACCTTCGACGAAGAAAATAGAATTACGGCACGGGTTTTGCCTGTGCATCTGGAAAGAAAAAGTTATTGAGAGTCTTTTCTCTTGCAAAAGGATTGTTTTTTTGAAAAAAGGGATTCTGCTGGCTAGTGTTGGGGAAGGACTAAGAAGTCGCGCGACCGTAGTGTCACCAGCAACGAACATTGGGGTTGTAGATTGAGAAACTACGATGCCTGCAACCTCCACCGCTGCTGATCGTATTGGACTTGTAAATAAGGGGGTGAACAACTCGGACAACGAACAATGTGCCTGGGCCCCGAAAACGTATTGCTGTGTTGTGTTATTAATAATTGGAATTTGTATAGTTACTGCTGTGGGACTTTGGTACTTTGAAGAAATTTACCCTCTAAAACCTTTACTGCCAATTGAAATTGTACCTACTGCTTTGACTCCCTCTGTACACCTTCATACTTTGTCACCTAGAGACTCCCAGCATAGACGAAAATACCATAATAACACCTTAATGATAATAATGAATTCAACGCATGCCATTTTTAATAAGAGTAATTGCTGGATTTGCACCAATTTACCGCAACATGGGAAAAAGGGGCTAGGATGGTATATTCACCCTTTACCTTTAACGACTGCTTGCTATGCCTCTCTTAGAGCACTATTCTTTGGCCGTTGGAATGATAGCATCTCAGGGAACTTTGATGGAACTAATTTAAATGATTTTGAGAAACGTGAATTGACTCCCCTGGGATGCTCGCTTTTTGCAAATAGAAGTAGACCTAATGTTGCTTCTATTAGGCCATCTGACAAACTATCTCTTCCTTTTTAAACTCTAATTTCCTTTAAAATGGCTCCGATAGGCAATAAGGATGCTGTGCCTCCTACCTACTCTATTATTCATAGCCCCAATTCAGTCCCCTTTTGTGTACAAAGAAACGGCACTCGGTCAATGGGAGATTTTGAAGGTTGTGTGAACATTGTAAATTTGACCGGGGAGAACAGGCCTCTGTATGTAGTGGGGCCATTCTATTTCGTTTGTGGTAGTTCAGCATTTCCCTGGTTGCCCAAGGATTGGCAGGGAACCTGTTATTTAGGAATCCTGTTACCTGGGGTATTCATAGCTAGTACTTTGGAGGTTTCTAAGGCTCGCCCATGGCGGGACGAGAACGGAGATACCCCTGGGCAAGTATTGGGAGATATAGCGAAATCAGTTGTGCCATTTTGGGGACAGATAGCAAACTCTGAAAACATTAGGGAGCTAGCAAGAGTACTGGAGAGAACCATCAACCGGACCACGGATATACTCTACAATATGACACTAGAACAAAAAGCAATTAGATTGGTAGCACTCCAAAATCAGATGGCATTAGATGTCATCCTGGCAGAACGTGGCAGAGTATGCAAACTAGTGGGGTCCACTTGCTGTGTTTTCGTACCAGATTCCTCACCGACAATTTTCAAAGCAATACAGAATTTGCACATCCTTAGTTCTGAAGTGCATGTTCCTGTGGGAGATTGGAATATTAGCGCCTGGTTCTGGGATTCTCTACGATCCTGGGGTTGGAAGGTGCTTTCTGTTATACTGGTTATTTTGGGAATCCTGCTATTCCTTTGTTGCTGTTTCCAATGTCTACCTAGTATATGTGCAATGCTAGGGGGATGTGTGAGCACAGTAGGGCTCAAAATGTATGCCCTAGATACAGCATCTAAAGGGTTTGTGTTACAAGAGGTTCTGAGGAACGACCTAATGGCTATAGATATTACGGATAATGATTCAGGATGCATGGACGACAATGCATGGAGTTATTTACAAAGATATTAGAAATGATATTAGCACTTGGCATAGGCCAAACGGAGGGTTTGTCGGAATTGAAACAATATTATGCCTCCTATCGCAACAATTGTATGTGTATTGGCCTACGCCAAGTTGTCTAAACATCATATGCGAACCAACTCCACGGCAAGGTCTTGACCTTAGAGAAAAGTAATGTAAGTCGCCATCTTGGATTTAGCCGCCATTTTAGGTTCTCTTGTTATATGGAAGTCACCCTGAACATCAAAATGGAGGCCGACTGACATTCTGAGTAAGATTCTGGCCGTTGTGACCTCCGTACACATGAATAATTAATATGCCTGCAGGCCACTTGTCGGGGTCGCGAACTGAGACCTTGTCCTACCGTTGACCTATATGTAAATGTACAACTATATCAGTGAAACTAATCAAAATACATATATTAAAGGATTGACCTGGCAAGGAACCCATAGGCCGGCTCGTAGAATGGTTAACCCGCGAGAGGGTTGGCCAAGGGCTGGACAAACAGTATAAAAGACCCAAGTATTCCAATGAACGGTCTCTCTCACTAACGCACTGAACTCTCGTTGAAGTTCGTTATGTTACTCTGAGAGCCGAATAGCTATCCGTTTGTCAATTGACTTTGAATAAAGCACTTGTATGTTCTTTGTGACCTATGTTGGTGCGTTTCCTTTTGGGCTTCCCGGCCTCATATTATTTTTCTGTTTCCACACTGCGTCCCAGGCCGCAGCTGCCGGGGGGAGGTCCAAGCGGTGGAGGTCGGAGTTGGACTCCTCGGCAGCAGAAGGGGCAACTGGGACCCCACAGGGCCCAACGGGGGAAGATGGCACGGAGTCATCCAGGTTGGTGGGGGGTTTGGTGGAGGAGGAGGCTGTGCAAGCAACAGAGACGGGGTCTGGAGGTGGGGATTCCACTGGTGCTAGTGGTGCAGTGCAGGACCAGGGACAGGAGGCAGCACAGGTCGCCGCTGAGGTGCCTGTGCGCAATCCTGTCCCTGATCCTGTCACTGCATAATCTTGCACCAGCAGGGATGCCTACGTCCAGACCCGTTTTCAGGCAGGGGATGAGCTCACGACAACTGGCCTTCCTCTGCCTGCGGGACGTGGCTATTCGGGTCCGGGTTAAGCCTGTCCTGACTGGTGTGGCGTTGCGTCAACGGGCGATGCAAGGTGACCTGCAGTCTTTTCATGAGGAGACTGCACGTCATCTCGAATGGCTCGTTGACTGCGTCGGCCTACTGGGACAGGTCACCCAGGCCGGATTGCTCCGTTTGATGGGGCTTGCTCAGGCCCCCTCTGCTAGGGAGAATCCTCTGTTTAGGCTGAATTTCCTAACCTAGTGAGTCCCCCAGCAGCTTTGCTGGATTTCTGGAGTTTGTTTTTTTCCACCCTGCCAAGAGTGAGACTCTTTTTCTCCCACTCTTGGACATGAATGTGTGTAATTCCTTTAAATGTCAATGTGTTCTATGGGCTATGGGGTCTTTTACTCCATAGGGTCTCATATGTTTTTCTATTTGTGTTACACCGCACCCTATGTGCCGTAGCACTGGGGCGTCCTAGCGGACCTCCATCATAGACTCTATACCCGGGGACTGACTACTGTCTCCCCGGGCATGTAAAGTCACCATTGCCTTTACTAAACCTAAATTTACTAACAGAACTAGTACAAACCATCCTATTGTGGAAGTACTGGTAGGGGTAATTCGATATCTCCTGGGTCTGTTATTCGAGGGGGCACTATCCCGTCCCCCTTCGTTGAGTTTTGGCTGGTGGCAGTGGAAACTACTTGTTATATCCGACCCCGAGTATAACCCTATGGGATTCGTCCCATTGTTGGAGATTGATACCTTTTTCCCGTTAATCTCTAACATACCACCGGTTTACTTATCTTAAATAAGTCTATCGGATGGTATTTTATGCCAGAACTCGGTTTTTAAAATGGCGCCTGTGTTCGTCTCTGTGACTCCTAAACCAAAGGTTGAGCCCTTTGTTCCACTTTTGGCGGGCTTCTGTACAGAGACCCTCCAAAGTGGTGCCATTCTGTCTGGGTTACCACAGGGGTGTGGGAGCCGGTTTAGGCACCCTGGACCGAGTTGCCTTGCCAGCTCCGGTTGCACTCTGGTGTGATTGGCCCAAGTGGTGAGCCTCCCCGCTCACCACTTAGCGTGTTTTGAGTGACAGCTAGGCTGAATGAATGGGGGTTTTCTGCATAAAAGCAGGGCTTTTGGGACTGGATCTTGAGAAGTCGCCACAGGACCTAAGAATCCGATGAGGGTAAAGCTGAGCTGACCTGCAACGACGACACCTCCGGTGGAGCCCTGCTGAACCGACTCACCACTTCCCGACGACAGAGGAGATCTCCCTGCCGGAGAGTCTCTTCCCCTGGCTGGTGGGAACAACCAATCCCCTTTGCTTTTTCTTTGCTCCAGGACGCAGTGGTCGAATTGCCCGTGCAGAGCACAGCAGCAACCGGATAGCCACTACCCATGTACAGCGACCAAAAGGTGATGCCTTGTGAATATTGTATACTCCACATACTGCCTAACTCTTCTTGAGAGAAGTTTGACTGCTCAGTCACAGCTACCAAGTGAATCTGTGTGGTACAAACTGCTACCAAGTGGGTTTACTGCAAACACCTGTAGCCCTAAATCTTTTGCAGTGGTCCGGGAGGGAACTGCACAAGTTTCCGCCTAACACCCTCCTCAACTGAACCCCCTATGCACCAGTCGTCCTCCGTGCCATCTTCCCACCCATTAGTCACCTGGGTGCCCTGTGGAGCTGCCTCTGACGGTGCGGCCAGGCTGGTGGAGAAAGCATCCCTGCCACAGTCGGGAGTCAGACATCCAGCAGGGGTGGCCACATCAACGACTGCACCCCAGCCAGCGGAGGATTTGCAGGCAGCAGGAGGCAGTGCACGGGCAGAGGCACAGCAGCAGCAGCAACGTGGTGGGAGCCAACATGGCTCGGGGCCTTCGACATCGGAGGGGCAGGCATCGGCCGGAGGGCAGGAGGACCCAGGATGGGAAATGTCTTCCGTGTGGCAGCGGTTGGGCCACGCCATAGATGCGGAGCAGCAGCGGGCGGAAGAGGCACGGCTCTCGATGGTCAGGGCGGAGAACTCCATGCGGAGGGCCCTGAGGCGGGCCGAGTGCCTCGAGGCAATCCGCAGGGAGTTGGGGTGAACATGTCGACGGCCCTGCAGACTCTCGGGGCCATGGAGGAGGACCTCCCCCTGGACATTGAGCAGGAGTTTGATGATGCCCTGGCCCGGAACATCCCGAAGTGAGCCGTCGGACTAGCCCGCTGCCCTTGTAAATAGTTCTGTAGTTAGTGTTAGGTTTCCTTTGGTTTTGCATTTTTTTTGGACCTTTTGGACAATGGGCCACATTTTTGTATATAGTTTTTTTTTAGGTAGTGTTATTAGATAGGTTTCATTTCTTCTGTTGGGATCATGGACCCTGGATTGTTTATCTGTACATAGTTGACTTTTGGATTTTCATTTTTTTTTATTATTTACCCATGGAGCAATGGTTTTCGATTTTAATTTAACATTGGATTTACTTTTGTGGACTGTGAATTTGGACACCTTTCCTTTGGATTATGATTTGTGGTTTTGCATTATTTCACGGACATGCTGTTTTATTTTATTTAAATTTCCATTATTGTTTGTTTATTTTTGATTCAATTTATGTTGCTTTTAATACATATTTGTTCTTCAAACTTCAATGTGTAGTATGATCTCATTGGTTTCATGCATCTCATGATATGGGTTTTGACATTCACTAACACCCATTGGGTGTATGTGAGGGACATGTGTTCATTTCCAAACTTGCAATTGGGGTTCTATCATGTTATTGCCATTTCTAAGTGGATGGATGCAATACTCGGGTGGGTGTTTGGCATTTGGAGGCTGACCATAAGGGCCAAGGATCTAGATTGTGATGACATGTTGGCTGGGGGACATGAGTGGGGGCCTGGTGGAGGGTGCCCCTGGATGCTGGGGGGTGGGGGTGGTGGGCGACGTGAGTGGGGCCTCCCCTGGATTCTGGGGGGTGATGGGAGACATGAGTTGGACATGAGTGGGGGCCTGGTGGAGGGTGCCCTGCACTGCTGGGGGGTGGGGGTGGTGGGAGACATGAGTGGGGGCCTGGCGGAGGGTGCCCCTGGATGCTGGGGGGTGGGGGTGGTGGGAGACATGAGTGGGGGCCTGGTGGAGGGTGCCCCTGGATGCTGGGGGGTGGGGGTGATAGGAGACATGAGTGGGGGCCTGGTGGAGGGTGCCCCTGCACTGCTGGGGGGTGGGGTGGTGGGAGACATGAGTGGGGGGCCTGGTGGAGGGTGCCCCTGGATGCTGGGGGTGGGGGTGATGGGTGACCTGAGTGGGGGCCTGGTGGAGGGTGCCCTGCACTGATGGGGGTGGGGGTGATGAGAGACATGAGTTGGACATGAGTGGGGGCCTGGTGGAGGGTGCCCCTAGATGCCGGGGGGTGGGGGTGCAGGGGGACATGTGTGGGGGCCTGGTGGAGGGTGCCCTGCACTGCTTGGGGGTGGGGGTGGTGGGAGACATGAGTGGGGGCCTGGTGGAGGGTGCCCTGCACTGCTGGGGGGTGGGGGTGGTGGGAGACATGAGTGGGAGCGTGGTGGAGGGTGCCCCTGGATGCTGGGGGGTGGGGGTGATGGGAGACATGAGTGGGGGTCTGGTGGAGGGTGCCCTGCACTTCTGGGGGGTGGGGGTGGTGGGAGACATGAGTGGGGGCCTGGTGGAGGGTGCCCCTGGATGCTGGGGGGTGGGGGTGGTGGGAGACATGAGTGGGGGCCTGGTGGAGGGTGCCCCTAGATGCTGGGGGGTGGGGGTGATGGGAGACATGAGTTGGACATGAGTGGGGGCCTGGTGGAGGGTGCCCCTGCACTGCTGGGGGGTGGGGGTGGTGGGAGACATGAGTGGGGGCCTGGTGGAGGGTGCCCCTGGATGCTGGGGTGTGGGGGTGATGGGAGACATGAGTGGGGGCCTGGCGGAGGGTGCACTGCTGGGGGGTGGGGGTGGTGGGAGACATGAGTGGGGGCCTGGTGCAGGGTGCCCCTGGATGCTGGGGGGTGGGGGTGATGGGAGACATGAGTGGGGGCCTGGTGGAGGGTGCCCTGCACTGCTGGGGGTGAGGGTGATGGGAGACATGAGTTGGACATGAGTGGGGGCCTGGTGGAGGGTGCCCCTGGATGCTGGGGGGTGGGGGTGCAGGGGGACATGTGTGGGGGCCTGGTGGTGAGTGCCCTGCACTGCTGGGGGGTGGGGGTGGTGGGAGACATGAGTGGGGGCCTGGTGGAGGGTGCCCTGCACTGCTGGGGGGTGGGGGTGGTGGGAGACATGAGTGGGGGCCTGGTGGAGGGTGCCCCTGGATGCTGGGGGGTGGGGGTGATGGGAGACATGAGTGGGGGCCTGGTGGAGGGTGCCCTGCACTGCTGGGGGGTGGGGGTGATGGGAGACATGAGTTGGCCATGAGTGGGGGCCTGGTGGAGGGTGCCCCTGGATGCTGGGGGGTGGGGGTGCAGGGGGACATGTGTGGGGGCCTGGTGGAGAGTGCCCTGCACTGCTGGGGGGTGGGGGTGGTGGGAGACATGAGTGGGGGCCTGGTGGAGGGTGCCCTGCACTGCTGGGTGGTGGGGGTGGTGTGAGACATGAGTGGGGGCCTGGTGGAGGGTGCCCCTGTATGCTGGGGGGTGGGGTGGTGGGAGACCTGAGTGGGGGCCTGGTGGAGGGTGCCCATGAATGCTGGGGGGTGGGGGTGATGGGAGATATGAGTTGGACATGAGTGGGGGCCTGGTGGAGGGTGCCCTGCACTGCTGGGGGTGGGGGTGGTGGGAGACATGAGTGGGGGCCTAGTGGAGGATGCCCCTGGATGCTGGGTGTGGGGGTGGTGGGAGACATGAGTGGGGGCCTGGTAGAGGGTTCCCCTGGATGCTGGGGGGTGGGGGTGATTGGAGACATGAGTGGGGGCCTGGTGGAGGGTGCCCCTGCACTGCTGGGGGTTTGGGGTGGTGGGAGACATGAGTGGGGGCCTGGTGGAGGGTGCCCCTGGATGCTGGGGTTGGGGGTGATGGGAGACATGAGTGGGGGCCTTTTGGAGGGTGCCCCTGTACTGCTGGAGGGTAGGGGTGGTGGGAGACATGAGTGGGGGCCTATTGGAGGGTGACCCTGGATGCTGTGGGGTGGGGGTGGTGGGAGACATGAGTGGGGGCCTGGTGGAGGGTGCCCCTGGATGCTGGGGGATGGGGGCGGTGGGAGACATGAGTGGGGGCCTGGTGGAGGGTGTCCCTGGATGCTGCGGGTGGGGGTGATGGGAGACATGAGTTGGACATGAGTGGGGGCCTGGTGGAGGGTGCCCTGCACTGCTGGGGGGTGGGGGTGGTGGGAGACATGAGTGGGGGCCTGGTGGAGGGTGCCCCTGGATGCTGGGGGGTGGGGGTGGTGGGAGACATTAGTGGGGACCTGGTGGAGGGTGCCCCTGGATGCTGGGGGGTGGGGGTGATGGGATACATGAGTGGGGGCCTGGTGGAAGGTGCCCCTGCACTGCTGGGGGGTGGGGGTGGTGGGAGACATGAGTGGGGGCCTGGTGGAGGGTGCCCCTGGATGCTGGGGGGTGGGGGTGATGGGAGACATGAGTGGGGGCCTGGTGGAGGGTGCCCCCGCACTGCTGGGGGGTGGGGGTGGTGGGAGACATGAGTGGGGGCCTGGTGGAGTGTGCCCCTGGATGCTGTGGGGTGGGGGTGGTGGGAGACATGAGTGGGGGCCTGGTGGAGGGTGCCCCTGGATGCTGGGAGGTGGATGTGATGGGAGACATGAGTTGGACATGAGTGGGGGCCTGGTGGAGGGTGCCCTGCACTGCTGGGGGGTGGGGGTGATGGGAGACATGAGTGGGGGCCTGGTGGCGGGTGCCCCTGACTGGTGGGGGGTGGGGGTGCAGGGAGACATGAGTGGGGGCCTGGTGGAGGGTGCCCCTAGATGCTGGGGGGTGGGGGTGATGGGAGACATGAGTTGGACATGAGTGGGGACCTGGTGGAGGGTGCCCCTGCACTGCTGGGGTGGTG
This sequence comes from Ambystoma mexicanum, assembly GCF_040938575.1. Taxonomy (NCBI): domain Eukaryota; kingdom Metazoa; phylum Chordata; class Amphibia; order Caudata; family Ambystomatidae; genus Ambystoma; species Ambystoma mexicanum. The sequence continues at coordinate 944,841,689 of NC_090926.1, forward strand.
GTGGTGGTGGGAGACATGAGTGGGGGGCTTGGTGAAGGGTGCCCCTGGATGCTGGGGGGTGGGGTGATGGGTGACCTGAGTGGGGGCCTGGTGGAGGGTTCCCTGCACTGCTGGGGGGTGGGGGTGATGAGAGACATGAGTTGGACATGACTGGGGGACTGGTGGAGGGTGCCCCTGGATGCTGGGGGGTGGGGTGCAGGGGGACATGTGTGGGGGCCTGGTGGAGGGTGCCCTGCACTGCTGGGGGGTGGGGGTGGTGGGAGACATGAGTGGGGGCCTGGTGGAGGGTGCCCTGCACTGCTGGGGGGTGGAGGTGGTGGGAGACATGAGTGGGGGCCTGGTGGAGGGTGCCTCTGGTTGCTGGGGGGTGGGGGTGATGGGAGACATGAGTGGGGGCCTGGTGGAGGGTGCCCTGCACTGCTGGGGGGTGGGGGTGGTGGGAGACATGAGTGGGGGCCTGGTGGAGGGTGCCCCTGGATGCTGGGGGGTGGGAGTGGTGGGAGACATGAGTGGGGGCCTGGTGGAGGGTGCCCCTAGATGCTGGGGGGTGGGGGTGATGGGAGACATGAGTTGGACATGAGTGGGGGCCTGGTGGAGGGTGCCCCTGCACTGCTGGGGGTTGGGGGTGATGGGAGACATGAGTGGGGTCCTGGTGGAGGGTGCCCCTGGATGCTGGGGGGCGGGGGTGATGGGAGACATGAGTGGGGGCCTGGTGGAGGGTGCCCTGCACTGCTGGGGGTGGGGGTGGTGGGAGACATGAGTGGGGGCCTGGTGGAGGGTGCCCCTGGATGCTAGGGGGTGGGGGTGATGGGAGACATGAGTTGGGGCCTGGTGGAGAGTGCCCCTGGATGCTGGGGGGTGGGGGTGATGGGAGACATGAGTGGGGGCCTGGTGGAGGGTGCCCCTGCACTGCTGGGGGGTGGGGGTGCAGGGAGACATGAGTGGGTGGCCTGGTGGAGGGTGCCCCTAGATTCTGGGGGGTGGGGGTGATGGGAGACATGAGTGTGGGCCTGGTGGAGGGTGCCCTGCACTGCTGGGGGCTAGGGGTGGTGGGAGACATGAGTGGAGGCCTGGTGGAGGGTGCCCCTGGATGCTGGGGGGTGGGGGTGGTGCGAGACATGAGTGGGGGCCTGGTGGAGGGTGCCCCTAGATGCTGGGGGGTGGGGTGATGGGAGACATGAGTTGGACATGAGTGGGGGCCTGGTGGAGGGTGCCCCTGCACTGCTGGGGGGTGGGGGTGATGGGAGACATGAGCGGGGGCCTGGTGGAGGGTGCCCTGCACTGCTGGGGGGTGGGGGTGATGGGATACATGAGTTGGACATGAGTGGGGGCCTGGTGGAGGGTGCCCCTGGATGCTGGGGGGTGGGGTGCAGGGGGACATGTGTGGGGGCCTGGTGGAGGGTGCCCTGCACTGCTGGGGGGTGGGGGTGGTGGGAGACATGAGTGGGGGCCTGGTGGAGGGTGCCCTGCACTGCTGGGGGGTGGGGGTGGTGGGAGACATGAGTGGGGGCCTGGTGGAGGGTGCCTCTGGTTGCTGGGGGGTGGGGGTGATGGGAGACATGAGTGGGGGCCTGGTGGAGGGTGCCCTGCACTGCTGGGGGGTGGGGGTGGTGGGAGACATGAGTGGGGGCCTGGTGGAGGGTGCCCCTGGATGCTGGGGGGTGGGAGTGGTGGGAAACATGAGTGGGGGCCTGGTGGAGGGTGCCCCTAGATGCTGGGGGTGGGGGTGATGGGAGACATGAGTTGGACATGAGTGGGGGCCTGGTGGAGGGTGCCCCTGCACTGCTGGGTGTTGGGGGTGATGGGAGACATGAGTGGGGTCCTGGTGGAGGGTGCCCCTGGATGCTGGAGGGTGGGGGTGATGGGAGACATGAGTGGGGGCCTGGTGGAGGGTGCCCTGCACTGCTGGGGGTGGGGGTGGTGGGAGACATGAGTGGGGGCCTGGTGGAGCGTGCCCCTGGATGCTAGGGGGTGGGGGTGATGGGAGACATGAGTTGGGGCCTGGTGGAGGGTGCCCCTGCACTGCTGGGGGGTGGGGGTGCAGGGAGACATGAGTGGGTGGCCTGGTGGAGGGTGCCCCTAGATTCTGGGGGGTGGGGGTGATGGGAGACATGAGTGGGGGCCTGGTGGAGGGTGCCCTGCACTGCTGGGGGCTAGGGGCGGTGGGAGACATGAGTGGAGGCCTGGTGGAGGGTGCCCCTGGATGCTGGGGGGTGGGGGTGGTGCGAGATATGAGTGGGGGCCTGGTGGAGGGTGCCCCTAGATGCTGGGGGGTGGGGTGATGGGAGACATGAGTTGGACATGAGTGGGGGCCTGGTGGAGGGTGCCCCTGCACTGCTGGGGGGTGGGGGTGATGGGAGACATGAGCGGGGGCCTGGTGGAGGGTGCCCTGCACTGCTGGGGGGTGGGGGTGATGGGATACATGAGTTGGACATGAGTGGGGGCCTGGTGGAGGGTGCCCCTGGATGCTGGTGGGTGGGGGTGCAGGGGGACATGTGTGGGGGCCTGGTGGAGGGTGCCCTGCACTGCTGGGGGATGGGGGTGGTGGGAGACATGAGTGGGGGCCTGGTGGAGGGTGCCCCTGGATGCTGGGGTGTGGGGGTGATGGGAGACATGAGCGGGGGCCTGGTGGAGGGTGCCCTGCACTGCTGGGGGGTGGGGGTGATGGGATACATGAGTTGGACATGTGTGGGGGCCTGGTGGAGGGTGCCCCTGGATGCTGGTGGGTGGGGGTGCAGGGGGACATGTGTGGGGGCCTGGTGGAGGGTGCCCTGCACTGCTGGGGGATGGGGGTGGTGGGAGACATGAGTGGGGGCCTTGTGGAGGGTGCCCTGCACTGCTGGGGGTGGGGGTGGTTGGAGACATGAGTGGGGGCCTGGTGGAGGGTGCCCCTGGATGCTGGGGGTTGGGGGTGCAGGGGGACATGCATTGGTGGGCAGTAGTTCAAGGTGTATGTATTTAAACAAAAGGAAGGAACATATAACAAACTACATCAAAACAGTATATATCCTCAGACAGCAATTTCTTGTAGCAACCACAAAGCAAATGTGGGCTGCATTATGTGTTCTCAATAATCATCAAAAGCAGTATTACCAAAAAATATCATTTTTAATATATTAATCTCTCTTCAGCACAAGTAATACACTCATTTGTTTAAAAAACATATACACATAACATAGTCATATACATCTTAAAATCATGCCACCTCACAGTGTAAAGAATTATATGCCAAAAATTTCATTAGCACAACACAACAATGGCAACTCAATTTTTCTCATTCTCCATTGTGTGAACCAGCCCTATGTAAGTTTCAGTCCTTTATGTTTCAAAATAACCGGACATTCATCAGGGGTAGAAGTAATCCTGTGCTCCAAGTCGATTCTTCCTATATATACACCAGGTTGCTATCTCCTCGGGTGTATAACGCTGTTCATATTCCTTTCCGACTTTCTAAACGGACTATCAGTGCCTATTTCGGCGATTTTGAATACTCCAAAAAACACTACAGTGGAAGTCTGCAAAGATAGAGCCTCTTCCTTCCAAAATTCCTCTTGCTCTTATCTATGTCTGCTAATATCCTGCAATCAGGCAAAGTACTGCATCTCAAGCCCGGGAGAATAGTGGATCAACACCCTGTAGTGTTTTTCGCAGTATTCAAAATCTGGTTTCGGAGGCTAAAATCCATGAATTTGCTGTGAGATGAAAAGGATTTTTTCGCACGCGGCTGGCGCAGTGTATCGCACGGGGACACTGTGCGCCAGCCGCGTGCGCCACTTTTGTGCGAATTTCTATGCATTACCCTCTAAAGGTATCCTGTTAAAAACCTATGAAATTCTGTGAAAAAAAACATTGTTAAAGGAACGTTACGGTTAAATTGTCCTACTAAAAACCTATAAAAATTCAGTGAAAAAATGTTGTAAAAGGAACATGGTTTAGTTGCCCTAATACAAAACTATCAAATTCAGTGCAAAAGCTTTTTTAAAGGGACATTATAGTTACTTTGCAGTAATACCAACCTATCCATATTATGCTTACTAGTAACACCGAAAACCCCCAGAAATTTGCCAGTTAGGGAAAGCTAAGCAACCATAACTCGCGCCACCACTGTACACTGCAAAGCCTACCACCTATGACATCACAAATGCCACTGATGACATCACTGATGACGTCGCTTATCTGGCTCCATCTTTTTTTTTATTCACTGAAATATCTAGGCCATGTGGTTTTCTTCACTGACAGTCAGGAACTAAAAATGCAAAAGGTACTATATTTGTAGACCTTACCCTATGCGTTCTTACACTACTTTCCTTTGGGTTCAGTGTCATCATATGATACATATACATAGGGGAAGAAGCAAACCTGAAACACAGCAACCATTTCTGTGCATGAAGTTAATCAGTTAGGGTATGAACACTTTCTAGTTATACCGCTGCATTTTTGCTGCCTTTACTTTCCCTGTATAAGCTCGTATTTGTATGCATTGTGGTCCCTTTATGTTTTGTGTGTAGTAGTACAATTATGCAGTAAGTAAGGCATTGGTAGGTACTTATTACATGTTTGACAGTATGCAAAACTCTGAAACGAAAGCATTCATCATTTTACTATCGAACATGGGAACATTTTGAATATTGCACCTCTATGGCGCATGCTGCAGACAATGCCTACGTTTCTACATGAGTTTGTTAATGAACTGGAAAGAACTCAGTAATACAATGGTGTTTGTAGCAATGCATCGCCTAATGTACTATTTGTCACATGATAGTTCTTCCAATGATCTCTGATATGTTTCTGCCAACATTATCATGACAATCCCCTGTGGAGGCTGTGCATGAAAACTAAATGCAAGTGTGATGTCTTCAGTGATGTCATCAATGACATTTGTGATGTCATGGGTGGTAGGTCTTGCAGTGTAAAGTGGTGGTGCTAGTTATGGTTGTTAAACTTACCATAACTGGCACATTTCTGGGGTTTTTCAGTTTTACTAGTAAGCATAATACAGATAGGTTGTTATTAGTGCAAAGTAACTATAATGTCCCTTTAAAAAAGCGTTTGCACTGAATTTGATAGCTTTTTATTAGGGCAACTGAACCAGGAGAGTACACAGTCTTATTATTTGCTCGGTAGTGACTGTGCAAGTAACCTACACAATAACTACTGTTACTGGAGAGGATTTACTGTTTACCTAACGCAAAATCCTTGAGCACCCTTAGCATCAAATCTTCAACACAAAACAAAGTTGTTATAGATCCAAAACATTAAGGTGTCGATTCACAGCAAAGTGCGCGATGATCCCACAAAGTCCCTGCACCGAATATAACTTTTTGTGTACCTACGAACAAAGTCTCCAATAAGTGTTCCGCATATTCATGGAATCTAAATTGCAAAGCAACTGAACCCGTGGAGCTGCATGAGGAACACCCACAACACGCACCCATGCAAACCAAAACCATAGCCACAGACCAACTTTTGTTCAAACCTCTGTGTCCACAAATGACCCACCATCCAACTCACTGCACGTGGTCCCCGTAAGTAATGGCTGCACCAGTATGATTCTGCGTGAGGTACCCCATAAGTAACAAATGCACCCCTGCGATTCAGAGCTGGGTTCCCCGTAAGTAATGACTGCACCCCTACAAATCTGACCAAGGTCCCCTGTAAGTAATGGCTGTACCCAAGCGAAACTGCGCAGGGTCTGCTGTAAGTAAAGGTTGCACCCCAGTGAAACCGTGTAAGTCCCACGTAACAGCTGCACCCTGCAAATCTGTGCAAGGTCCCCTGTAAGTTAAGGCTGCACCCCAGTTAAACTGTGTGAGCACCTACGTAAGTAATAGCTGCACCCCTGCAATTTTGCACATGTTCCCCCATAATTAACAGCTGCGAGTCTGCATGAGGTCCCCCGTAAGTAAAGGCTGCACCCCTGTGAATCTGTTCGAACTCCCCATAAGAAAAGGCTTCACCCCTGCAAACCATCCCCTCTACTTCCAAGGAACCCAAACTACTGGCATATACCTGTACTCCACAGCAGCACCCTCAAGCCCAGACACCAACCACCTGCCCCCCTCAACTCCAACACTAACCAAGGCAGCCCTGACACCATCCTGCTAGCACCCTCACCTCTACCACTATTCCCAGGCAGATCCTCAGGTCCTGACACCAAACACCAACCACCTTCACCTCTGACACTACCCCCAGGCAGCCCCTAAGGTCCTGACACCACCCACTAGCCCCCAACACCACCAACAGTATGCCCAGGAAACCTCTCATGTCCTGACACTACCCACCAGTCCCCCTCACCTCTGACACTACCCACAGGCAGCCCTCCATGTCCTAACACCACCCACCAGCCACCCTCACCTACAACACTACCCCACTCAGTTCGTCAGGTCCTGACACCACCTACCAGCCCCCCTGACCCTGACACTACCCCTAGGCAGTCCCTCAGGTCCTGACACCACCTACTAGAGATCATCACCTCCAACATTACCCCCAGGCAGCCCCTCAGGTCCTGACACCACCCACAGGCTTCCTTCACCTGTGACACTACCCACAGACAGCCCCTCAGGTGCTGACACCACCCACCAGCCCCCCCTCACTTCTGAAACCACCCTCAGGCAGTCCCTCAGGTGCTGACATCACAAACTGGCCACCATTACCTCTGACACTATCCGCAGGATGCCCTGACACCACCCACCAGCCCCCCTCACCTGTGCCTACTACGGAAGCCTGGCCCTGCCACATTACACCCCTAACAATCCAATGTTGACCAAAAACCTACTATAACTCCACTGACCTGCCTCCAACATGAAGCATACCGGCCACATATCCTCCCCTAGCCTGGGGGGCACGGCTGCAGAATCCATGTTCGTAGCTCATCACTGGACTCTCTGGTACATCACACTCAGTTGCACAGCAACAGGACAGCAGAATGTAGCATCAGATACACTGTGAACGCACCAGGTACATGTGACATATTAAAGCAATGTGACGTATCATTGTGCCCATGTGCCATTGCAATGGTTTTGACGAGCTGTAAGTGAATGTACTTGGAGGACACAAGTCCAAGACATCACTGATAGGACAGAATAACATGTAAAAATCAATGAATCAACAGAGTCAGGAAGGAAGGCATATCAGTAAAAGTCCCTGCAAGTAACGCAAGTAGAACAGGAATGTGTTCGGGTTATGTGAAGGCTGTCTGAGAGTGTGTGAGCCAAGGAGCTGGATGATTTGTGCAGCCAGACTTAACAAACCCATCATGTGTGTAAGTAGCATTTGAGTGGCAGATGTGCAGCACGGCATGAGGGCTCCTTATGGGTGATAACTTATGTGTGCAGGTGGGAGCTATGCATTTGGAGGGATACACCTACCGAATAACGACTGCTGAAGTGATGAGTGTATCTCACACATCCACAGTGAGGACCAAAACCTATGTGGCAGTCACAGAACAAATGCATTCCTAAACTATAGTAAACCAAATTCAGCACAAGAACAAAGAGAGAGCAACACATGTGTGATCAAGAAACTGAAATCTGTATTCAAAATATTTACACTACAATAAACAACTATGTCCAAGGATCAAAAATGAAAAAATGTCAACAAAAATAATCCACCCGAAGAACTATTTACACTGACAGCAGGCTGAAATGTCTCTCAATGCGTCCTCCAGGACATTGTCACATTCCTCATTTGGCCTGCAGACAGGCCTCCATTCTTGCCTGGATGGTTTGCAAGCCCACTACAAACCCCCTTGCCTCCTCCTCCACATCTCAGCATGCCTCCTTCAGGACGGCAGCCCACCTCAAAAGACACAACTCAACCACCTCTGTGCTGGCCTTTGCAATCCTTGTCTCCCTAGCCTGCTGCCTCTCTGGCATCAGCTGCCTTCGGAATTCCATTCTGACGCACATCACATCCCAGAGTCTCCTCCTTTCCTCTTGCCAGATGTCACACCTTTCTGGCCTCACTTGCCTCCACATCGATGAATTGACCTGCATGGATTGCCTCTATACACTCCTGATCTGCTGCTGCCTGGCTGAGTGTAGGCTGTGCAGGTACCCACAAGGAACAGATGTCACACGTCGCAGAGGGGTGTACAGTGCCATGACTTTTCTTAGGTGCCAGCTGTCCCACTGCTTCCTGTCCCTCTGTTTGTGCCTGGGCAGGCACAGTGACCACCTCTTCTGTAGTATGTGGGACTTCCACCAGAGGCCGGGACGTGCTCACCACCAGACCGGGTGGTGTGGGTGATATTGGCACAGAGGGGGCCTTGATAGCATCTGGCAAGGACGGCTAGCCGGAGGACTACCGGGGCACAGAGGAGTCAGTGGAGGAAGGGGCAAGTGAATGTGCCATCGCACAGAGACCGCCCAGTAGAAGTGCACATGCCAGCTGGCCCAGGTAGCAGCACATCGAATCATGATGATGTGGCAGCTCCTGACGAGGAGCTGTCACAGCATCACATTCACGTCGCAAATAGTGCCCGTATGCCTCGCCAGACCAGCCAGCAGGGCAGGTACCAATTCAGAGCTGGTACAGGGGTCAGGGGTTGCTTGGTCTGGGTGGAGGTCTCCAATATGGTGGTCAGTGCTGCAGAAGATGGACCAGGGCCAGGGGCAGGAGGTTGTGCAGCTCCCTCCATGGTGCACTGCACGTCCTGGTGTTCCTTGCCCAGGGCTGCAGCCTGAACACCTTTGTAGATGCCCCTAACAGACCCTGTGTTCTGGCCTTCACTTACTTCCTCCTCCACCACCACCTCCATATCCCTGGATAACTCCTGAGAGTCCACCTCCCTGGATGGTCTTCCAGCCTCACACCATGGCCCCACACCATGGCCCACAGACACTGAGGAGTTATGCACCATAACCACCTCCTCAGACATACCCCAGCAGCTCCGTCTGATGTCACTTGCATTCCCCCAGCCAACTCTCCCTCAGATGAGGTGATGGCAATGGTGGCTGGCCAGGGTGTGTGCTTGGGTCTGGTGGCCCGGTCCCTGCCCTTCTGCTCCAAAGTGATGCATCCACCTTGTTCACAAGCTGCAGGCACTGTGGAAAATGGGACAAAGACATTGACATCAGTTATCAATTTGTCAATGCGTGTGTGGCATACACAACAATAATATCACCAATCATGCAGCATGTTGTAACCAGAAAATGACACACACACACCACACACACACAAGGACATGTCCATGCAAATTGCATGTCTACTGCTGCATTTGTGTGTGTGAAAGATGAATAAAAGTCATGACACATGTCAACACAGCACATTATCGTGTGGCCACAAACACATCACCAAAAACATGCAATGCCACCATACCAATCACCAACCAACACAAGAACGACATGCAGCCAGGGGCATGGGAACTGCACCAGGGCACCTGCCCACACAAACACAGTCACCAACATGCATCTGTGACAGGCTGACCTACAAGCAAGCAACATGTACCAGCACACATATCTGTAAATCAATACCCCATGATGTGTGGCCCAGCAAACACATATTGCATGTACACTTGTACACTTGTGCCTCAAATGCAGTGGGATGACACATCACATTCCTGTCCTTGATATGTCATTGCACAACTTGACATTCACACATATCCATGCTATTGTCTCACTCTCAGCAGATGTGTCTGCATGGACGCACTTGCAGGTTTGCCATACATGGAGGTGTCCATCATGCACATCCTTCACATCACCACAACATAGCATGCCTGCATCCGTACAGTCCCTGCACTTGGTCCATGATGTCACACAGCATGTACCTGAGTCCAACATGCCACCAAGGACAAATTCAGCTAATACCCATGCATATGCCTGAATACAATGTCTGATGGCACATATGTCCAGAATTAACATGAGCCAGCATGCTGCTGCATCTCACTCCTACAAACAATCTGAATACAGAATATGGCATCTGCAAACATGTATGCCACACACACACCACAGAGAATTGCTCCACATGGGTACTCACCAGCAGCTTCTAGAGGACTTCTCCATGCACAGATCTGGGTGTGAAGGTCTGGATAAAACCTCTCAAGGACCTGCAGATCTATCTGGGAGAACCAGTGGCATCCCGCACGGTACACCTCTATGGTGAGCTCCTTGGCGTGGGCTGCCATCACCTTCCAATGGCTATGGGCCTTGAGGTTGTCCTATTGTTTCCAGACCATCTTCATCAGACGGATCGCCACACCCTTCTCATTGATAGCAGCTGTGATATCATTCCAGATTTGTTGGCATGTGTCATATTCAAGCTGAGTTGCTGGGTTGAAGAGCACATCATAGGCTACATGGACATGATCCACCAGGACACCAACTTTAGTTGTGGTACATTTAGCAGTCCTCTGCTTCACTGACGTGGGATGCTGCACTCTTTCAAGGATGTTGTTCAGACATGGTACCCCCTGAAGCAGGTATGGGTTTGCTGGGCCCTGGATAGGTGCTGTGGAGCTCTGGTGGTGTTGGCAGGGAGAGGTGAAAGTACCAAATACAGAAGTGGTGGACACAGGCCCAACAAAGGAGTATGAGCAATAGCAGGACTGGCACTCTGAGACAGTGCTGGTAGCAAGCAGGCCCTCGTACTCAAGCAGGCAGCACCAGAAAAGGAGTGAGGCAAAGAAGGGCCGGAGGAGGCAATAGCAACAGTTGGCATGCATGAGGAACTCCGGTATGTGTCTCTCATCCGCAGCAGCCAAAAACAGAATAAAGGCCCTTAATGCGTATGGTACACCCTACATGCTGGACGCAGCATACCTACATGGCGTGCCTTCGCAGCTCACAGTAATGACCGTGTAATATAATGTTTTCTGGTTGTGTGCATGAAGGTACGAGATGGATGAGTATCGTATACATGTATCAGATCACACAAGTGCAGGGAAGAGGGAACGGGAGAAGTGCCAGGGGGTCGGGGAGAAGACCAGTTAACTCACAAGTACAGCCAGCGGGTAGCTCATATGTGCAGAGAGAGGGGACTGTAAGGTTGCAGATACAGACTCTTAAGTGCTAGGGAGCATGGCGGCAATGCAAAGGCAACTGGACATGCAGGAGCCTCGGACCGAGTTCAGAGGGTGACCAGTTGACCAGTGCACAGAGCAGTCGGGTGCATCATTCTTGTGTTGCTTCTGGAAACTGAGGTGGTTCTGCTCAAGTTTGAGAGAGGTTGGAGACTGTTCCAGAGGCAGTCCCCAGCCGAGGAGATAGATCTGCCCCCAACTCTCTGCTTGGAGAAGCGCCTGACCCTCAGAGAGCTGGAGATGGAGCAGCAGAGAGCACGAGAAGGTAGATGTTTTGGGAGAGAAGTTGGAGGTAGAAAGGTCCCAGGCCCCAGAAAGCCAAGTGGATGATGCAGAGGTTCTTGAAATTGAATGCTGCATCCAAGGGGAGCCAGTGAAGAGATTTTAGAGCTGGAGAGATACGATCCACGGGCTTGAGGCCAAGGACAAGTCTCACAGTCCTGATCGGAATACGTTGTAAAGGTCTACGAGTAGAGGCAGGACGATTTAGAAAGAGACTGTTGCAATAGTCCAGCCCAGGGAGGACTAGAGTCTGGAGACAGTGAGCTTCTGGGGGAAAGTGAGAAAAGGAAGAATACCTCTGAGGAGGTGCAGTTGAAATTGTGACTTCTTACATACATCAGAGATGTGACGAGAGAAGGAGAGGGTGGAGTTGAAGATGACACCAAGGTTCTTAGCCTCACCGGAAGGAGCCAGAAGAGGATCCAGAGTGGGCGGCCAGAGAGAGAGAGAGGGAAGGCGTTAGCAGGTGTCCCAATGAGGAGGATCTCAGTCATACTGGCATTAAGGAAGAGATTGCTGGAAGCACAACGTTCCTGAATTGCGGACAGACAGTCGGGTATGAGAGAAGGAGCAGAAGAGACTGAGGGGAGGCTGAAGGAGAGCTGGGTTTCATCCGCATAACACAGAAAATTAGAATAGAAGATAGAGATGTGGTGCGCATGCGGTGCCAGGTAGAGGTTCTAGAGCCAGAGAGAAAGGTAAGACCCCTGGGGAACACCATATGTAGAGTGAGAGATAGAAGAGCTGAAAGACCCGAGTTGAACATAGGAGGGTCGATTTGAGAGAAGGTAAACCAGGCTAGGGCCTGACCGCCGATACCCAGGTTTCACAGAGACGATTGAGCAGAGGAGAAAGGATGAGATGGCAGAGTAGTCAGAGAGGAAGAAGAGGGTGCTGGAGAGGTCGTGGAGGAAGGAGAAAGCTGATAGGCCAGACAAACAGCAGATGCTGCCAGAGAGGTGGCAGAGGAAGGAAGCAACAGAGCAGCCAAAGAAGCAGTGGAGGGGGCCACAGGTGACAGAAGGAGGCAGCAGAGGAGCTAGAGAGGGATAGGTAGGAGTAGCAGGAGAAGGAAGGAAGTTGATAGGATGCTGTAAGTGTCTAACGAAGAGAAGGAGATTGGCCTGAGGGCCCTGGACCAAGGAGTGGAAGGGGGCCAGGAGAGCATCCCACCGAGTGCCACCATTAATGGGAGAGGATGAAAAAGGAGAGAGAAGAGAGACCATATGTGGGGTCTATTGGCCTGGAGAGGGAACGACAAAGAGCATGTTGTTGAGGGTTGTCTGGAGGAGCACTGGTATATGTATCAGAAATAGTGAGGTCTGGGTTGGAGACCAGGATGTCCCCTTGAGCTTCTTCCTACCAGACCTAGTGAGAGGGATAGTATAGTCAATAGAATAGCAGTTAGATAAGATAAGGGAGATGTAGAGCACTGTAGAGGGTGCAGGGCCAGAGTAAGGGGATGGGGGTAGCCCAAGCAGGAGGGGGAGGAAGGGGTCACACACTAGGGGAAAACACAATAGAGGGGGCTGCAAGTAAGTAAAGCACAGAACAAGAACACTGGAACCTTATGGGGACCTAGTGTGAGTGGAGAAAACAGTGCAAGCAACAAATGTACAACACAATGGTAGACAAGAATGTAGCACTTTTGCCATGTTCTGGATGCACATTCGCATTAACTTCCTGCATTCTCTGTGCATCTGGACTCTGTGTATATTCATTGTTCACCACTTGCCTCACTGACCGCTATGATGTCTTCTTACTGTGACCCTTCTCCCCCTCAGCCCATGTGACCTACGGTGACCTATTGGACTACTCCCTGTCCACACTACTCTTTGACCTATGCTAGTACCCACTACACTCCTTACCCGCTTCCATGACCTGCCCTGCTACAATACCACATCTAAAACACACCTATTGCCAGGTCTACACAACCTCAGTTGATCCGCTTTATGGCCTTGCCTCTGGTGACACTGTGCTTGGCATTTGTCTACATTGACTGGTGTATGACACTTGGTGCATTTGGGGTTGTACAGCTATGTGGAAGTGTACCCCTAACGGACTGTGCCTGTGTTCCCCAATTAGGTCAGTTGTTGTTGATTGTTCTTTTCAGTATGTTCTCTACACCTGGATGCATTGCATGACTTCTTTTGCCATTTATTGTTGAAATCCAGCACTGTGACTGACTGCATGGCGTGTGTGCACATTGTGGGCACATGCATGTGACACATCGTCCACTCCGCCCACCTTATGTTCATCTGTTGTCCCTGTAGATGTTGCCAGTGCACCCTGTGATCCCTGTACACTTACTCAGACTGTCTAATCCAGGGTTGGAGGGTGGGTCAACAGCTGTGGGTTGTCCTCATGTCCATTTACAGTGGTGTCCAGCAGGGGGGGGTTGGTGTTTTTTTACATGGCATGGTGGGTTGAGGATGTTGTTTCTGTGATGTGAAGCTGCTGATTGACCTTTCACTGGTAGCATTTGTTTTCCTGTCTGCTCTTCTCCCTCACCCACCTTTGTACTTCCGGAGCCCGCCACATGTGCTACTTTTTCATCCATGTGCCTTCCAGGCTCTCTGACCATGTTGCTTTGTTGTCAAGTATTTCTGCCTTTGTCTTCATCTCTTGCCCACCTTCTCTTTGCCCTCACCAACTGTAATGTCCATCATCTCTTTCCTTATCTCCCCACTAGCCAGTCTCCTTATTGAACCCTGATTTCCTATATCTCTCTCTCTCTCTCCACTCCACTGCTATACATTCAGCTCCCCCTTGCCCTCTGGCATCCTTCTCATCAGCTACCACAGTTGCACTTCCACTCCCGAGAACTTCACCTCCTCACTTGGCATCCTTTTCCTCCCCTGCATCCATGGGTGAACCAAAGGAACACGTGACACCTTACAGTGGGTGTGCAGAACTTGTATGACTGCAATCAATGCCCCCACTTGTGCCTGCATCCCGGGTCTGACTGACACCTGTTTCCATGGTGTATGTTGTGGTGTATTTGTAATCTGTTTCTTTCGCTGCCAGCAATTTCTCTGTTGGCGAGTTTTGCTGTTGGGATGTTGATAGTTGATAACACTTGGTTATCTGTACTTTCGGGCGATCTATGGCTATTTTCTAGTTCCATATGGGAAGGCTGTCCAGTATGTTTACATTGATGCACTGTGTGTTTTTGAAAGTTCAGAATGATGTTTCATGTGGGATGCTGTGGATGTGAAACAGGTGGGTACTTTGTGTAGGTAAATACAATGCACTCACGGTGTAACTTGTGATGTTGATGGTGGCAGGGAGTCTGACGCTGTGTGGGGTGTTATTCTTTGTCCTTGTACTGAGGTGGGCAGGTATAGCTTCATGGGAGTCGGGTGAAACATGGAGATTGTAGGTTAGTGGTTGTATGCTTGCTGATTTTGCATGGCTATCGGGGGAACAGGTTGCAAGGGGATTGTTATGAGGGAGGCTGTCACTGTACGGCATTTATTGGTGAGTTGTCATGAGGGTGGCCGGTCTGGCTGCATGGGTGTTGAGGCACATGGTGTTGGGAATCTAGCAATTGATTGCTTGCAATTTATTCATGCGTGTTGCCTGTTGTGTGGCTTCCCATTCTTTCAGCGCTTCATGTCGTATCCACCCATGCTCGCAGTCCACTCCCTGTACTTCTGCCCTTCTGGGGGTGGTTTCATGAGACAAATCCACACACAGCACAGCATTGCAAGCAATTTGGGGGATGCCATGTTCCCCACAGACATGCCATCTCACATACTAATATACAATTTCACCTCCATAAAGATTCTACCCAATCAATCTAATTAAATTTACACTGACATTTCACAAAGGAAATTGAAATATCTAGAGGATTTTGGCAGGGGTGTGTTTTAGCCTCAAGGCTCTTCAATTTATACATTGGCCAACAACGTTTGCACGTGACGGGAGATGGTGCTGGGTTTACATACGTTAGAAATGGTTAACAATTTAAATATTTAGGACTAAGCATTACTGCTAGGCCCTTGATGTTTCTTATTGACTCCATTGAGGGAGAAAGCTGGGCAACTAGGGGCTCAATTGAAACAATTTAACATTTTAACAGCAAGTGTGTAACATTTTCGCTGTTGCCGACTATCAAAATGTTTGAAAGCAAAGTCATCCAAGCCCTCATGTATTAATTGGAATGCCACCATCTCATCTTTGATTTGCCTCATGTGTGGATTGGAATGCCACCATCTCATCTTTGATTTGGACCTTTCATCACTTGAGGGTTTCACCCCATGTCGACTAGTCATTTTGCGCAGTGGATCCATTCGGCAAATATGATATTAATGTTGAAGCGCCTCTGATTATGTAAGAAACTGATGTTACCACCACAAATTCTTTATGTGAGATGTTGAAGAAGAAAATGACCTGGTATCTAGATGAATGTGAAAAAATAATCACAGAAAAAGGGTATACCATTTAGGAATGTGATCAACCATCTGGGAGTTCATGAGAAAATGTCAAGACATGCTGATTGGTGTGAAACCTGCAATTATTTTCAACACTATAAGAACTGGCCAATATTAAAAGAAACTCATCTTACCGTATGAAATTTTCATTACCCTACCCGAGGAAAGTATTAATGAGATTCAGGTTCAATCTAATAAAAACTATTGAAAATATTTGCAGATGGGAACGCTTAGATCCAATGAATGCCACCTGTCTTTTTTGTTTGACCTCATGTGAGACTTTAAAACATCTTGTTTTAGAGTGTGAAACATTGCATAATTTACGTGTTTGCTTATTTGGAGCATTTGTTGGAATTAAAGAGCATGTGTTTAGGCAATCCGTATAGGAGAATATTAATCAGGGTAAGACCCTTGCACTAACTTATATACTGTTATGATTTTGATATAGAACTAGCAAAAACGTACTCGTTCTCTGAACGGGTTCTGTGGCCAGACATGACAACTCTCTCACCAGTTGTTGAAAATCAATGATCCTGTAGGTTGCTGTTCAGATCCACTTATCACGTCATATTCCTTGCACTCTGAAGTAAACTGCACTGAGACTGGGCGTGTGTGGCTGGCTGATATACTCCGGAGCAGATGTTGGGGGGAGGTGAGAGTTGGTGTGCAGCTGGACACCGGAACCTACTGTGCTCTCTCCCCACCTATTGCCTCACCCCGTTGTGGTGCACTTCATTGCAGTGCATATGTCCCAAAAACTGTGCATTTTAGGATTGAGGTGCGGTCCTTCTATGACCACATTGATGTTTCGCCGATTTCAGGCAACCGTCTCATGTGTGATGGTGCTGAAATCCAGGGTAAGGGGTGGAGTGTCCAAATGTTATGTAGCCAATCATTTCCGGAGGGTCCTAACAGGTAACCATGCAGAATTGTATGCAGATTGGTGAAATGGTGTGGAATTGTATAACGAACAATGCTTCGCGAACCACAAACCCACAAACAAATCCATATTATTGCTGAAATCTGGGAAAAGGGGTGGAGTGTCTAAATATTATGTAGCCAGTCCTGTCCGGAGGGTCTTCACAGGTAACTATGCACATTTGGTGCAGATTGTTAAAATGGTGTGAAATTGCATAAGGAACAATACTTCACTAAGCCATAAACTAACAAACAAATTTAGAGTTTTGCTGAAATCTGGGGAAAGGGGTGCTGTGTGCAAATGTCATGTAGCCGGTAATGTAGTAATGTCCAGAGGGTCCTAATGGGTAACTATACACAAATCGGTGCAGATTGGTGAAACAGTGTAGGAATTGTATAAGGAACAATGCTTTGCTACAAACGCAGCCCCCACTCATTTTCACTTGTATAAATATAAAAGATAAGTGTTATACTTATGTAACATAGGACGTGTAATTTAGGACAACTGAAATGAAGGGTTTTAAGAAATAAGGGACATTTTAAAATTATGGAGCATGGGAAAGAATATTAAGAACACATGAAGTGCGTAGCTCTAGCATAAGCACTTTAAATATATGATGCTGTCCAATTAACCGGATTGATATATTGACATATTATATGTATATTCACTAACAAAAAATATTGTTAAAGGTATGTTATGGTTAAGTTGACTACTACAAACCTATCACCTTTAATGAAAAATCTATGCTAAAGGAAGGGTCTAATTTTAGTGGCCTACTAAAAACCTATCAACTTCAGTAAAAACACATTGGTGAAGGGACGTTATGCTTCAGTTGCTCTAAGAACAACCTAGCAACTTCAGTGCAGAAACCTCTGTTACAGAAACGATACAGCTACTTTGCAATAACAACAACCTATCTATAATATGCTTACAAGTAAAACCAAAAACCCCCAGAAATTCACCAGTTATCTAAACTAAACAACTAAACCTTGCGCCACCACTGTGCACTGCTAAGACTAAAACCCATGACATCAAAGATGACATAACAAATGTTATGGAAAGTAAAAAAGGGAAATAAAAAAGCTCCTTTCAGAGATGAACAATGGAATTGCCAATGAACGGATGCAGGGCGGGGCGCACCGTATACACTACACACAATCTGCGCAAAATCAAGGGAGGCATGGCACTGTGCAAAACACTGTAGTGGAATCGGCTGGACAGGGGTTTGCTGTAGAAAGAGGTTTCTTTACGTATTGCAGAGCATTTTGAAGAGTTTAACTATGCAACATTTACTACAAACATTATTCCACTACTTTCAAGAAGGGTAGCAAGGCAATTTGGATGGGGTGTGCAGAAATTGGGATGGCAGGAGTGGTAAGACAAACGTTATTGGTGGGGAAAACTGTTCGTGCTGTGAAACATCATATTCCTATGTGTGAAGTACACCATTGGCACATGTCGTAGAAAGGCAAAAATAGACGTCTTCGCAATGTACCACGCTTTCCCCATTTGTGGACCAAATGAAAAATAACAGCTTCAGTGTCTGTGCGTAATGCCATAGAAAGTTATGCAGGAGATCGCAAACAGACACATGACCTGGGCAAGTGCCTGTTTCATCGCTAACGGCACTGAAACTCGTGTAACATACTGTGCAATTTTCCCTCCACAATGAACAACAATAATGTTGTCATGATCGTGCGTCACCAAAGTGTCACACAGATGAACCAAAATCAGTCACTTCATTGTAGGTACTTCATAGCACTACACATCCACATGATAGAAACCAAAATGAGCAGCCACTGCAGTGTTTGCCATTCACTTTCAATCAATGTATTTTGAACTCCCCCAAAACCTGCATGCTGTGGCTCGTGAAACACACATCCATAACCGCACCCTCTGTATTTCTCTCGACAAATACACTGTGTACCACAGTCTGTGCGTACACACCACATCCAGAAACCTTATTGAAAAATCCTCTACAGGACCATTTCTATGGGCATCATCTGCCCATAGAAATCATATAATTGCCACTGGTCGACAAAGACATGCCATTTGCTTTGAAACGGTTTATATATAAAGAACCAATGTTCTCATTCTCACAGGAGAACATCCCAGCAGCACTCAAGAAGTCACACATGCTTGTGTTGATGAGACCCCTTCCAACCTCTGGCTGGGTTGGAAGGGGTCTCATCAACACAGGAATCATTGGCATAATCCCACACTATTCTCGTGGTATACATGAGAAAAGCACCTTGGCAGTGGGAAAAATGAGCTGCACTGCTTTCATCATCTTTTTTAGTTGGAAGTACACACGGGAACCCAAAAGGAAGGCTCCAAAGTGCACGACCACAACATGTACAGTTGCGGAAGCGGCCTAGCATCAACATTCTGCAAGCACTCTGCCGAAACAGCACACTTCGACACTGCACCACAAAGCCTCCACTCTCTCCAAATTGAAATTGGCACGAAAGCCTTTTTGGAGGGCATACAGGAACATATCTTCCACAAAGGCATCACCCACAATGAAAACTGTGTGTCTTGCCATGTTTGCCAGCCGCACTTCACAAAGTAATGAAAAGAATAATTGCTGCCCTTTCCTGTGATCCAAACCCTGAGCACCTGATTGGACAATCCCCACAATCCCATTTCCATTGGCCAGCAAGTTGCGGCACGTGCTATTTCCCAAGTACCATGAGGGCCACACCCCAGTAAAGCAGGAGGAGTCCTTCTTATTGCTGCCCTTTCCTGTGACGCACACCCTGAGAACCTGATTGGACAATGCCCACAGTCCCATTTCCATTGGGCAGCATGGTGAGAAGCGCAGAATGTGGCACGCATGCTTCCCCAAGTACCATGAGGGCCGCGCCCTAGTAAAGCAGGAGGACTCCTTGTTCTCTGTGCTCTATTTCTTGTCCATCACTACCTCATTGGGAACTGTTCAATAGTCACACACGCATCCACCAAAGGCATTCAAGACGTTAGCATCGTACACTGTCACTTCTGTACAACACTTCATATGTACTGTTGCACATTAAGCCTCCAAGTGGCATGTCATTGTAAAGCATGTCCAGTAAAAAGTTCAGTAAAATAATGGAAAATGTGCGCATCAACATTCATCCATGTGAGCACCCATCACCACAAACTGGAGGTATGAATATTGTTTCTGTGAAATGTGTACAACTCTGTTATAAGTACCTGTGTGCATGGTATGTGCCCCTGAGCATCCATTTCATTCATGGAAATATTTTTTTTCCCATCCACTGCCATAAAGTGACACGTCAATTGGATATGCTTGCAATGTTTCCATTTACTCATATCACCCATTGTTATATCACAACAGGAACTCTCTTCTTTCCTTCCTACAATAGTACAATTTCTTTTCCCCAATAACCCATGTATTACAGAAATGGTCAAAATGTGGCTTCCAAACCAGCACTGAATGTATATTAGCAACATAAAGCAAGGTCCGAAACCCTCACTGACTCGACAGCTCTGGTTCTCTGTGGGCTGCACTATTGCAACAGCCTAGAGTGAAATTTGTCTCCTTCTACTCTGCATCCTCTGGAACTCATCCAGGAGAGGACTGTACATGTTGTCCTTGGCCTCAGGCCTAGGGATGGTATCTGTCTGGGACTGACATGTCTGCACTGGCTCCCAGTAACTGTGAACAAAAAGGTGAAACTCCTCTTCATTATGCACAAGGACTTCTGGGCCCTGGGGCTCCAATATCTGCAACTGTCACTTCGTAAAAATGTGCATGCTCAAGCTCTTCCCTCATCTGCCTCCAACTCCCTCAAGGTCACTCGCTACTGTGACCAACCAATTGGTGGTAGAGCTCTTTCTTTGGCTGGGGCCTTCCTCTGCAATAGCCTCCCTGCCTCCCTGAAACTTGAGAACCATCACCAGTTCTGGAAGCATCTGAAAATGTATCTCTTTGCCTCTGCTTTTGCTCCTCCTCTCCCCTGCTGACTTACTGCCTGAAACTGATTCTGCACTGGTTACCTGGCCACCCTCTGATATCAGCCCAGGTCCACCTTCCCCTGCCAGTTGCACTCCTGCACTGCCTTTCTGGCAGACCCCTCACTTGGGGACTGTTTGCTGTATCCCTAACAGTTCCACCACCTCCAGATGTCTGCACATATCCTTACACTTGCCACTTCTTGTCATTTTTTCTTCTTCGCATGTACTGTACTTTTGCCTCCCCCCATGCACTTGTGCAATCTGAGTTCCAACTGACCTAGTAGGTTTGTTGTCTATGTCTCCCCTCTTTTTCCCTCTCCCTTGACTTGTTGCAACTTGCACAACTAGTGTATAGGCGCATAGTAGATGGCATATCATATAATTTGACATCAAATCATATTATACCCACATTGCATTCATAACAAAAGGATGCCTGCCACTTACCTTGGGCACTTTATAGGTTTTTTTTTTCTCCACAGTACCGCACTTACAACTATCCTTTCAAAAATGATTGCATAAAAGCACCACTGAATGCATGTTACCAACTTCAAAAGTACATGCACTGCATGCATACAAACAGGATGCCTGCCCCTTACTTTGCACACTTCCACCGTAGGCTTCTGCAGTTCTTTGCACAAAGCTACTTTCTGCCACAGATTTTGCTTACACACTACAACCACAAACCTTATTGAGCAATGCCTTAGTCTCCACAGTCCCATTTCCATGGTTCCCATCCTGCAAATAGCTGGATGTGGCATGTGAAATTCTGAAACTACTGCAGAATCCGCAGAGTTGTTATGCTAGGGGGTTCGGGGTGTGTGAAACAGGTAAGGGTTTTGGTCTTTAGTACTAGAACTGTGTCCGAAAAGAATTTTTTTGTGGGTTTTTTACGTGTTTATGGTATGTACGTGTTTGCATACAATTTTTTTTATCTCTTTCAATGCTTTTCTATTTGCTTCTCCTCCTGACATTTTTATTGACTGAAGGTGAACGCTTCTCTTACATTTCTACAGGATTCTCTGCAACTCTTCATGCATAGTGGCAAACAAAACAGCATTGCCAATGGAGGTAAAAAAATGCCATTTCCTTGAAACCACTGCAAAACATTTACTCGTTAATGCTGTCATAGCATGAAACACTTGTGTGTAGGCACGTTATAAATGCCATACCATATCATATCATAGCCGGTGCAGAACATCCCAGCACTGCACATACATCCACACATGCTTCTGTTTATGAAACACATCCCGACCTCAGCCTGTGGACAAATTACACCGGCATGGTCCCATGCTCCTCTTGGTGGTATGGCTGAGAAAATCCACTTGGCAGTGGGAAAAATCTGCATCACTGCTGTCATCAACTTCTAGAGGTGACGGAGCAAATGTGAGCACGACATGTATCCCAAATGTAGTCCTCCATAATGCACAACGACTACATCAACAGTACCGAAAAAGGCCACACATGTACAAAGGAGAACCATGGCACTGAAACTGCACTCATAGACAGTGCCCGAAAAAGCCTCCACTCCTTCCAACTAAAAGTTAGCAGCAAAGCATCTTTCGATGGTATATCTGTGCAGATCTTGTCTCTCCATCTCTATCAACCTCACTGGATTGACTTTTGGGGAATGATTTCACAGCCCCTTCCTGTCCACCACACCCTTGATACCTGATTGGGTTAATCCCACAGTTCCATTTCCATGCCCACAATTCTTAAAAGGGCAGGATGTGGCAAGTGTGCGTTTCCAGCTACAGTGAGTGCTGCGCCCCAGTAAAACAAAGTCAGTCCTTTTCCCTTTCCACTCCAACCATGCATGCAAGGCGCCAGGCCCTCACCACAGAGAACATACCATAATACACTGTATTTTTAAATGATCATGTCATGTGCACTGCACTCCCCATCTGTAATTGAGCCTGCCAGCTTTCACCCTGGGCACATATTTACATGCATGGCTGCATAACATTGTGCTGGGTGTGCTGAACGGTATGTAAGAGGCTGAGTACATTAGCCATAGTTTACATGTGTGCTGCTGAGCACGTCCTTTCATGCTGCAAAATCTTAAAGCACTCCCTAAAGCACAGGATTTATATGGGCTAGAAAATAGGAAATGTAAATGGTGACATGTGGCTCACTTCTGCTGCTCTTCCAAGTATACAATGTCCTTCACAACCATTGCGTAAAAGTCACCAACCTCACATGCATGAAGAGTGACAAGTGCAAGGCTGCATTATATTGTGGTGACTGTGATGAAGGCCTAGGCTTTTGGGTGCATGGCCTTCGGCCAACGGCCTTCGGCCATGATATGAAATGATAAGTTCCGGGAAGTACAGCGAAGTGCTGTTTGCTGTGAGGACGCTCTGCCCTGCTGGAATTGTGCCTCGACTTCGCCGAGACTGCCGTGGGAATTCTGCTCGACGATACGCCTGGAGGACGTCTTTCTGCGGGACACTCCCTGCCTGACTCGGAAGTAGGAAACCGAGGTTGTTACGAGTGCACTTAGACCCTCCCCTCCAGCTTCGTGACGTGGCTGGCACGTCTTTAAAATCTGTGGCGCCAGCGCACCTGCGCGCGCACCGGGAAGTACAGCGAAGTGCTGTTTGCTGTGAGGACGCTCTGCCCTGCTGGAATTGTGCCTCGACTTCGCCGAGACTGCCGTGGGAATTCTGCTCGACGATACGCCTGGAGGACGTCTTTCTGCAGGACACTCCCTGCCTGACTCGGAAGTAGGAAACCGAGGTGACTTTGGGCTGATCTATAGCATGCATGCTGTATTGTAGGCATAGTGGTAGGCAGTCCACGGACGTGAAGGGCTAATTCGTGTTTGGACATGTACACGTAAATGCACACGTAAAGGTACACGTGTACATGTAAATGTAGTTCAGTAGTCCTACGTATTGATTGACTGCCTTGACTCTCTATGTGGTGGGGGCCTCGTATTGGATAACACTGCAGCTATTAGTCCCTCACCGACCCTTATTATCTCATTTTTTGTAGGTTGTTACGAGTGCACTTAGCCCCTCCCCTCCAGCTTCGTGACGTGGCTGGCACGTCTTTAAAATCTGTGGCGCCAGCGCACCTGCACGCGCACCGGGAAGTACAGCGAAGTGCTGTTTGCTGTTCGCTGCGAGCGCACGGGCGTTTGGAGCCTCTCTTCTTTGGGGAGAGGGGTGTGGTGAGTGTAATTACCCTTAGGGGTCCGGCTTTAATACAATTTATGAAATTTGTGTTGAGACCTATTAAGTTGTCTATTTCACCCTCATAGGGAGATCGAATCCTGTCTTTAGGACCGCCCATAAATTACCGTTATTTGAACTCTAGGTGGCATTCCAAGGGAAATTATGTATTCTATTTTGAGAAATGGGAAAAAGCCGACGGAATGCCCTTCAAAAACGATCCCCATGTTAGAATCTTCAAAAAATCTAAAAAAAAAACAAAACCAAAAAAAAAATGAGGTGTCTAGCCCCATTTCCTTGTTGCATGGGAAGACATCACTCTTGTCGATATCTATGCATTCGGATGATTTGAGGGATACTCTGGATACGAATCGGCCATCAGAAATATATTTGGAGAGTTTAGCCAATATAGAAGTCTGTTCCATAAAAACAGCAAATGAAAACATTACGAATGATCCTTTTGCGGCTGCGGAGCAAACTAGTGAAGTGCAAAAAATAATTGTGGATATACATGCAAATAAATACCTGCCTATTTCGGATATATCAATGCTGGCACCGGTGATCATGTCCGATCTTGACAAAAGAGCCAGACTTTCCTTAGGCCCCTCAACACCGGTCTCCATTAATGGCCCTTGGCGAGAACACGTACACTTTCATAAACCCAATGAGCTGCTGGCGGGATTAAATAATTCCGACAAGAAACACACGATAAATCTAGCCAGTCAAACGCCTATAACCAGCTCACCCCTCAAGAACCTCGCAGACACTAGTAACATGCAGGAAGGCTTAGGAGAACAAAAACCGGTCACTACGTCTATCCCCATATTTAACTTCTCAAACGTCCCTGAAGCGACCTTATTCAATGATATAAACGAAGAAGAAGGTTTAGAGCAAAAACTTAATGACCTACCTATTTTCACGAGAATCCTAAATCTACTCGATCGTGGACACGAACATTCACATCTCTTATTACAAGAGATGAAAAATGAGCTTGCAAGTAACAAGGCCCAACTTTCAAAAATTGAAGGCTATATGCTAGCACAAGATTCTTGTCATGTATACCACTCCGATTGTCACATCCGAGCAGCCGCTTTGGTAAAAAATGAGATGTCTAATTCCACTCATTTTCTTGAGAAAAAAAATGCTGCTTCACAGACTTCAGACGAACAATTTTTTGCCAACGGAATCCTGATAACCTTTGCTCAAATCCTTCAACACAAAGAGATCAATGAAAATCAAAAAGGCAATTTCTCACCTATTAATAACATGAATTACTTGGAAATTGCTAAGCTCCAGCATGACAGACTCTGTCAAATCGAATCAATTTTGATGCAGCCCAAAACAAACGAAGAGCCTGAGAAAATGCTTGCGGAACATAAAGATACTGCACTAAATGCAAGCCTACCTGTCAAGTCACCTGACAGTCCTTCGGAATTGGTGGAGCTGATTACTAATGGAAACCTTAAAGAAGGTGGGCATGACACCCTCAATGCTCAAGATAAGATTTATTTTATATCGCGACGTGCTAAAAGAAATCATTTAAAAGCATTAAAAAGAAGACATAAAAACAAAGGCCATTGTGCTAACACTGCAAAAAAGATAAATGATTTAGCCTCTGAACTTGAAATTGAGAATGGAATAAATTTATCACCTACTAAAACATCTTCAGAGCTGACTGATCAAAATCTGAACTTGAATGAATTAGATGATGAAAGCAAGTTTACATTACAAATTAAATCTACAAAATGCCAGAGAAGTGATACGTTAATAACGAAAAAAAAGTCTCTGTTGCAATCTCCCATTCAAAAATATAAAGTTGAAGAAAAAGTAAACATGAAGGAAGACGGGCTACAGCCTAGCATTGAAAACATGATTCAATCACAGGTAACAGCTTTCTTTAAAGACCTGTCTTCGAAAAAATCTGACAGCTTGGTGCGGAATACGCAAAATAAATGTAGCAACGGTTGCATACCTTATGTGAAACCAACCGAAACATGCGATGGTACAGAGATAATAAATACGTGCGACTCTCTGGTGACAGATAAAATTAATGCAATAACGGAGGTAGTTACTAAAACCGAACCCAACAAATCAGAGACTCAAATGCCATATTCTCAGAAGATCACGCAGGAGCAGCCGATAGCTATTATAGGCACCTCAACGCTAGAAGAATCGATACATGCACCGCAAAAACCAAGTACTACAAATATCCAAACGGAAGTACGGACTGTGCCGTCTAGCCATCAATGGGGGGAAGCTGAAGCCACTAAAAAAAAAGGAAACGCCGAGACTGAAAATAAAGTTCAGGATACACTTAGTGAAGATAAAGATTCCCAGATCATGCTGCAATTTCATAAGATACCCCCAGAAATGAAAACTATCGTGGGGTGGAAAAGTGACCCTCAGATTAACGGTACGGCACAAATTAATCGCTCATTTCTCATGAACGCACTTTATAAAATTCCATCTTTGAGAAATTTAGGGTCTAACGATATAGAGTGGATTCGCTTACCCGCGTCAAACAACAACAGAATGTTATCGAATATGATTTCACCCATTATTGCAAAACTGATATGGGAACATCGAAGTGATCTCCGGTCTCTGGGACTTGAAATGATGGGGTTCGACCACATAAAGACAGCCATGGAGTTTATGGAGTTCATACAGCCCCCGCTGATGGTGGGCTCTCAGCTTAATACTTTGAACTTGGGTGATAAGAAATCACACAACAACATGATAGAACATCTGTCAGCTCTTACGAACGCCCTTAACAGTCTAAAATGGTTGGAACCTTTGGTGAAAACAGTTGTTAATGTAACTCCACCTACAAATACATTATAAAATAATGACTTAGTTATCATGTCATGGAATTGTTGTGGCATTGGTAATCTTCTAAAATGGAAAGATAAGCTTCAATTAGAACATGCTCCAAATATTCTGCTTGTTCAGGAAACGATGGCGCTTACAACCATTGAAATTGAGGGATTTGCGGTATGTTTTCACCACGCAAAGAAAGGTGGTGAAGGAAGACCCTCAGGGCGTCTAATGATTTTGATTGATACCACGTTAAAATTCACTATCAATAACATATATCACAATGATTTGCTTATTATGTGCGACATTTGCTTTGATGTGAACTTACATGGTCATCTACTCTTGATTTCTCTTTACTGGAATCCATCACAACTTTCCATAGAACAAGCCTCTGAGCTTTTCGGTGAGACTCTCACCACTGCGCTAGCTAAAGCACCTAATGCGGAAATATTTATCGGAGGTGACTTCAATGCACTATGCACTGATGATAACTATAATAGGAACGTCAGTTCCCCCTATCTGCAAGCCTCACTTAATAAAGGAGACAAGTGGATTAGGCTTCTTAAAGATTGGAACATATTTCTTGTTTTAACTTCTGCACTGCATTGTCAATTTACATGGAAACGAGGAAATAGTCAATCATGGATCGATCACATGTTTGCATCCAAAGAGCTTTCAGGCAGATTAGCGCCAGTTAAATCTTTGAAAATAGTGTTTGGGGATCATGCTGTGATTTCTTCTGCTATAGTAAACTACTTTGCACGCTGCGTACCCTTGACTCACTTAGGTCTTATTCAATGTGATAGACCTACGTTGTCTATCAACTGGTCTCGGTCTACATGTCGGAGGTTTACGGCTCTGATAAACAGAGACCTTTGGAAAACTCATACTGTTAACAATATTGATAATGCAATAATCTCAAATTGGAACGGTAAGACAATAGCGGCGCACCTTGCAAAGTTGTCTACGGACGATTCCTCGAAGGAAAGGAGAGTAGAAGGGAGTGATTTGTATTGTCATGCCACTGCTGAACTAAAAATAAAGAAAACTCGTGAGCTACGTAAAATAACGAATTCCAGGCTCACCATGACTCAGAGTGAATATCGCTTTGAGAAAAAAAAAATATTGTGGCATTACAAAAAGAACCTTAAAGAGATACGTATGCTAAAAAAAATTCAACAAAATCAACGAATGGTTAACCTATTATGTAACAGGAAAAACAAAGATATTTGGAAAACGATAAGATCTTTTGAAAAAGAGATTCCTCGAGGTTTCGAATCTTGCATAGACAGCACAGCATGGTACTCGTTTTTTCTTTAAAAATTTGCTTTACCTGTTGAATTTATGGAGTATGATGATGCACCTGCGTCGCAATTAATTCCTGATAGTTGTCCTTGGAACAAGAACGACATTTGTGCTGCAATTTATAGGCTAAAAAGCTCCAAATGTCCTGGGCCAGATGGCCTTCCACCTTGCCTAATTAAAGACGACCCACTGTTCTGGGCTAATATATTTTATGGCACCTATCAGGAGATATTTCGAACCAAGGCAATTCCAAGCTCATGGCTTACGTCTATCATTATTCCGATACACAAAAAGGGTAGTATTTCAGATCCCAATAACTTCAGACCAGTAGCAATCATTGATGTAGCGGCTAAAATCTTTGCTGCACTAATTCTTGAAGAGCTTGAAAGTTTTGTTGCTATAAATAGTATTCTGAGTCCCTCGCAAGTTGGTTTCCGTAAAGGGATGGGAACACCGCTTAATGAGTGTATTTTGGCGCATATTGTTGCCCATGCTACTAGTCCTAACAACACGCCTGTATTTGTGGCATCGATAGACTTAAAAGCAGCGTTTGATTGTGTAATACGAGGAAAGTTATGGGAAAAACTTCATAGAGCTAAGATACCACAATATCTCATTATATTGATAGAAATGCTGCATTATCAAACAAATTTTAAAGTAAGATTAGATCGGTTGGGTTCCCTTACAGAGAAAATACCTTCACGAATAGGGGTTAAACAAGGCTGTAACCTTGCAGCAATGTTATTCAATCTTTATCTTGCCGGAATCGACGAAATTTGGGACAAGGAGAAATCTTTTCCGATTCGCATCGGAGCGCTGACCATATCATGGTTGGCATATGCAGACGATATTCTGCTTTTTGACCGCTCACAGGCTGGATTGCAACATAAATTAGAAAACTTTTTGAGCTACTGCAGATCTAATAATTTGAGGGTAAATCCCCAAAAATCCAATATAATAGTATTTGCGAATAGGAAAAAAATCTGTCATTTTTCATGGAGATTTGATGATGACTTGATTAAGACAGCTATGGAACTTCCTTATCTTGGCCTCATTTTGACAAAGAATATGTCGTTTCGAAAAATCAAGGAAATACTTACTATAAAGGCGACTACTCTAAAATATCAAATGAAAGTGCTCCGAAATAAGATCTGCAAATTCTCATTAATTCCTCTCTTAGAATTTTATCTAAAAAAAGTAGAGGCAATATTACTCTACGGAGTGAAATTATATCTTAGTGACTTGGGCCCACTTTTTGATCAACTACAGGGGCAGATGTGGAAATACACTCTTGATCTGCCCCCATCCATGCCTAACGCGATTGTTATACACGAATTAGGCCTGAACTCTCTATCCGCTAAATACAATTGGAGATTACTAGTGAACTTTGCGAAAATGTTATACCCGCCAAAAAATTCACTATACTTAGATCTTCATACTATGATGTTGAACAAGAATCCTCTCTCCATAGTTCAATACAAAAAACGTATGATAGGAATTATGGAAAGGATTAATTTAACAGGTGATGATTTAGAGCTCTTTCAGGAAAAGAGTAAAAAAAAACTGTATCAAACTGATTGGGCGGATATTTGCACAAAAATAGCTAATTACTCCTCTTTTTTAGAATACAACAAATTCGTGCATAAACAAACACCTCGCATGACGTATCTAAATCCATGCCCTTGTCCCAAGGTGCGGCAAACTTTTATGTTGTTTAGGTTCGACTTGCTACACACACGGGTTAGACAAAAGCATTGGTTCAAGAAAGACGTAGCTGATATATGTATAATCTGTCGCTTTTGCAAGCAGACGCCCGAATCCCTTAAACATCTGTTTCTGTATTGCACTTACTTCGAAAAGGCACGCTGTAGAATGATAGAATCATTTGTGGAGGCAAATACTATTGAATCGAGGGAATGGATCTGGACTAGTAGTATGTGGGGGGCGACAAATGCCTCGATAATTCGAACTACACGCTTAGTAAAGACCATTGAGTTAGAGCTGCTGATGGGTAATTAGTTTCATATTTGATGGACAATTACTGTTGATGAAGTGTTTATACGCCTGGACCAGGATGTTATAGCTTCGATATAACGACCCAAGCTATTTAGGGGGCGACAAACGGCAAGACCGTGGATCTTGTCTCTGACGATTTTTGTACTTATATCTTTATGCTGACTGTCATGGAGCTATAAACGTAACATGCACTTGTAGCTGTTCTTTTTACCTTATATAATATATGAATTTATATGTAAGTTCTTTTTATACTCAGAAATGTATTTAGTCATGATTTGTAAAGGTCTTGATGTTTCTTTTTTTTTTTTTACATCTCGACTTAAAACAAATAAAACTTTTTAAAACAAAAAAAATGATAAGTTATTTATAATGTGCTTAATGCCTAGAGGTTTCTAAGTGCAGACCTGCGGATCCAAACTGTGGTGCTCTGTGTCGTCTTGCTTCCAAGACGAGCATGTTGCCCCTGAGCTATCCTTCCGAGACGAGGATGCACCCAACAGTCTAGGCCTTGCCGACACCCACCACAACATAACAAAGCCATGCAGGTGAACATGTAGGCAAGTGCCACAATTTAGAAAGGAAACATAGGCACCAGCACTTCTACCCAACCTCTGCACCCTAAAGCAGGGATTCAAGCACACATGTTCAAATGACTGTAATGCACATACATACCATAGTGTTTGGCACCACTACCCACTTCCATTCAGAAAGCACTGTAATAATGCCAACCAAACAGCACAATCTTCACAACATTGTTCCTGCTCCCCACACTCTACTATGTGCATACAAGCAGTACTGCATAGTGCACTGCAACACTTACTAATCTACACTATGCACACCACCCAGGCACATATGAGAACCAGTTCAAGCGTAACTTTCTCTATATGTACACTATTCCAATAGTGCACCCAGTGGACACACTGCACGACTGTTCACTGCAGCATATCCACCTATACACCGACAACTGTACAATGTGCTAACAATCACCACACCCATGCAAACAACAATGTCTGCAATGCAGCCAAATCACACACACAAAGGAACAATGTGGCACCTACTTGCACCCAGTTGACATAGCTTTTCAACCAGTGGACATATTTATCTGTGCAAGGGCTCCAGCCATGCATCGAAGGGGCTATGGACTTACCACACACAACACACAATAGTACACAATATGTTTAAAGGTTCCTATGGAATGCACTCCCCTTCTGCAATTCAGCCTGCCACCACTCATCACAGAAAGAGATTGCCGCTTGAGCTGTCATGCCACAACGAAGGCTGCCTGCAATCACCACATAAGGTTTTTGCCTGCTGAGGTAACTGCGAATTGGCATAGTATGCCCAGAGACCGGTGGCACACCCCTGTCTTCTTCTAATGAGATACATCACATAAAGCACTTCTTAGTCCCCCACCCTTTCCATCCTTCTTCCCACCACCAGATGCCGTAAACTATGTTTTCCAAGCCCTTTCGTCGCGGCCGCATTTTCCTTGGATACAACATGCCGGCGTTATCGACAACTATT
This sequence comes from Ambystoma mexicanum, assembly GCF_040938575.1. NCBI lineage: Eukaryota > Metazoa > Chordata > Amphibia > Caudata > Ambystomatidae > Ambystoma > Ambystoma mexicanum. The sequence goes on from NC_090926.1 coordinate 944,873,135, forward strand.
GACACACAACACGTCATCGCACACTGCAGTGCAATCAAAATGTTGCCCGCGCGGCGAACAGGGAAATGGGCCGCCAGAGCAGAGGCAGATATGACTACTTTTATTTGCCACACTGGCAGTGTTTCCCTAAAATCTTTGATGCACATCACGCTTCTCTCCAGCCAACCACATGCAGCATTCAAAGTTCGTTGACAGCACAGCATACTGCAAGCCAATGAGCCTTCTGTTCGCGGAGAGAACAGGAAAATGGGCCTGCAGAGCGGAGCCAGATATCACAAATTGTTTGGAGACATACATTTTAGTTTGTTACAACAAAAGTACTGGTCGGATTTTCACCAAACACACAAATGCAGTTTCTGACCCAAGTCTCCGCTCATGACGCAAATTTGGTGATAGTCCGTACAGCCGTTTGCCTGTAGCCGTGCGCAAAGTTTTTCCCCATTTAGTCTATGGAAAAAATAATAATTTTGGGACCCCCCTATAATTTTACCCCCCCTGCGCAAAACCTCACCAAACTTGTCGAAATAATTCAGAGGGGCCATATACTTTTTTTGCAGAGTTTGGTGAGGATTCCTCAGTGGGAGCGAAGTTATAAGCCGCCGAAAAAATGGTCTTCCTATGGGTTTAGCAACTTAACCATAACTACACAGCCGCTACTGCAGCCCGTGTAATGAGATGTAATCATTTGTATTCTTTTCTTTTTCTCTTTTTACCTTAAGTTTTTGAAATCACATTAATTGAGTAAGGTTTTTATTGAAACCATGATCACAAATACATTTAAAAAATTAGATTTTAGGGATTAAATATGGTATGTACAGCCCGTTACTCAGTCCATACCTTATATCGCCCATGTCCTAGTGAAGGCAGAGTAGCAAAAGTGTCTGACACACATGCAGTAGGATTGCAGAGATATAGTAATTACGTATGTATGGCCTCACAATCATGACCATTCTGATGAAATAGCCTAAATGCAATGTGTTGGTGGACAAATATGTCAACATATGTGGCTATTCTTGAGGTTGCACAATCAACAAGGAAGTGGCACACTATGCAGATCTCAACGCACAACCTCTGTAATATGACCCCTGGTTTTCTTTACACTTACTCCTTTCACCAACACCTGTGTTATGTCATCCCCAAAATTGATACGGCACAAGAGCACGATGTGACATTGCATTCTAGATGACACAATTGGGATGTTCTGCTGTGAATGCACAAACACAACCTCCCTCGTGAATTATTGCAGCCCCACCCTACAGTTATTTTCTCCACAAATAAGTGTCCTCCCTCACAGCTATATCCTCAGGTATTGGTTTTAAACGCCACTCTTAATGCATTATGTTTGCATTGTTTGCGGCTGAAATATTTTGGGGCTGACTGTGCGCTATGTGGTTCACTTTAAAATGTTCACCCTTATTTGAAGGAAGTGTTTACCATCTCCCTCCAGAACAATTCAAAAACTTAATTGACCTGCAGGTGAGTAAACATTATCCTTTAGTTTTAGCGGCACCGCAGTCAGTTGACTTGGTCCATCACAGCATAGAGGATGAGTAGATGTCCTCTTGGCCAATCTAACATTGGTAACATTCCTGGATATTTCCCTGAGAAGCCTTCCACTGCTCTTCAGACTAAGCTGTTTGGTAGGTCTTAAAGAAAGCATCAGTGTTGATACTGGTTTTCTGTAAAGACCTACACACATAAACTAATGCCTGTCCAGAGACAACAAACTGTAGTCCTCTCACTGTGTTGTGCTAGTATAACTGCACAGCAAAGAGTTCCCCAGTCAACAAGACATAGCAATTCATGTCACTGGACCCAACATGCACTGGATATTCTTATTATGGCAATGTCATCTGCTGCATAAGGACCTTTCCTTGTGTGTCCTCCTCCATACACGTCACTGATTACACCTCCATAGTCTCTGTCACTTCCTCTTGTTCCATTCCACCTCTGGTATATCAAACACCTCTTCCTCAGTCACAATTGCGGGTACGCCAACCTGAGAGCCAAACTGACAAAAAGGTCCTGTCTCTGCAACACATGGGCCATGCCCCCATTCAGGAACCTTGTTTGACAATTCTAGAGCATCCTTTGGCATTAAATGAACAGATGACGCATTTGATGATGAAATGTTTCTGAATTCAGCTAATAATCTGTGTGACAGTATACGGATACTGGAGTGCCCAGATTTGAAAACACCTGCCACACAACAAGTGGAATCATCAGTGCTGGTGGCAATCCTCTCTGGGAAAACAGACAGGACTAGTATCCCATTCAGCAGATGCAAACACTCATTGGCACCTGTCAACTAAAGACTGGATACCAAAGTTCAGCCTGAGAAAAGCTACGCTTCAGTCCAAACACATCTGGAGAGCCTAAGGATGCAGAACCCTGATTCAGTCAATACCCGGGTCATTTGGTCACTGCCTTGTCACTCACAAGAAAGTGTACATGCATCACAGAAATATGGGTAATCCTGATTACATTTCTTACGTCTCCTTCATCTAAATCCTATGTTACTTTTACCTCTCCTGTGACTAAATTCTACTTTAATGTTCTAACTTTCCCTCAGCTAAATCATTTTTACATTTTCTAGGCCTCCCTCAAATAAAGCAAATTTAATTGTTGTGACACCTCACCCACTGCTCTAACAACCTCCTGCCTCTATGTAATAAAATTAACCACTTGCCATATTTGTAGTATTTTAGCCCAACTTTATCTGAACCACGATCCGCATAGCCCAAAGGGAGTTTAGGAAAATGTGATTCTGCGGAATCACTGGAAATTCTGACGATTCTACATTTCTGAATACGGTCGTAATTACCTCCTCATCTGAACCCATATATGGAAAAAAATACCATCTATAATAATTTCGAACTAATTGCTACAATCCTAGCTTGGGAGCAAGTAATGCGTCCATTACCTAAACGGGCCCAGGGCATATTTTAATTGAATCAACCTTTAGTTTTCCATTATGTTTTTGACTCGTTTGTGTACACAGTTCTAATATGTTTGTTTGTTTGTTTGTTTGTTTGTTTATTCATTTATAATGCGCACCACACCCAGATGTATCAGGGCCAAGCAGTCAAGGATATGCGAGACAAAGTTACACAGTTACACAGAGTTAAACATGGTTACACAGTGTGACAAGAGAGGGTATGTATACAGGGTTACACAGGCTAAGCAGGGTTACACAGTATGACAAGAGAATGTATATATTCATGGCAATATATGGACAAATGAATAGATACATACGAGAACACATAGCTGATAGATAGGTGGCTACATAAGTATATACAGACAAGGTGCCGCAGGGGATCTAATATTCACTTGTACAAGACCAAAAATCAGAGGACTTCAGCCAGTTTATGTAGTTAGATCTGAATTTGGGGTAGGGCTTCTCTTCTCTTATAAACTGTGGCAAGGAATTTCAGAGTTGTGCCACTCTAACTGGGAAGCTGCCACCCCCAGCCTTGGACAGCTTGAATCTTGGTTTGATGATGCAGTTAGTATTGATGGTTCTCGAAGGTCTCGTGGAGATTCTTTGGAATTTGTCTGTGAGATAGCTAGGGGCTGATTTATTCAAGGCTTTGTGTGTAAGGGACAACTTTTAGGTGGATTTTATTTTGGGTAGAAAGCCAATTATTTTGGCGCCTTATCACAGATATATGAGCTCTTTTGGGTACGCTGAGAGCCATTCTTAAGGCATTGTTTTGGAGGATTTGAATCCTCTGGATGGTAGATTTGTCAACACCGATGTATTAAGCATTGCAGTAATCAAGCCTAGATAGGATCAGGGATCTAGCCAGGAGAAATGCAGTTGTTGTCTGAAAGAAAGGGTTTGCCTCTTCTGATGAGCTTGTACGTGTAGGCTGTGGCTGAGGCCATGGACTTCACCTAATTGGAGAAGGAAAGGGTGGCGTCAAGGTGGAAGCCACATGTCTTTTACTTCTTTGCCCACCTTAATAAGGTTACTGTCATTTATGAACGAGGAGTAGTCTGGGCCTATTTCTTTTAAGTTGTGGTGAGTGCCTAGGATGATAAACTCAGTTTTTATCATCATTCAGGCATAGACCATGGGTTGCCATCCATGCCTGGATGATGAGATACACTCTATTTACCAAGGACAAATCCTTGTTGTAATCCACAGAAAGTGGGAGGAGAATCTGAGTATCATCTGCATAGTTAGTGTAGGTAATACCAAGAAGGTCCAGATCATCAAAAAGGGGTTTAGTAAATATGTTGTATAGGGTTGGGGTGACACAGGAACCCTGCGGCATGCCACAGGTGATAGGGATCGGGTCTGCTGCAGCAGTTGGGGAAAACACCCTCATGGATCTGTCATTTGGGAAAGACACAATCCAAGTTATCGCCTCTTCAGAAAAGTGGACGGCTGAATTTAGGTGGATGCATAGGACCTTGTGGTTTACAAAGTCGAATGCAGCCAAGAGGTCGAGCAGTAGGATAATGGCGGTTTTCCCTTTGTCTCATAGCTCATCAATTTGAGCCTTCAGATCAATAAGGACAGTCTCAGTCCCGTGTTGAGGAATGAATCCTGATTGTCGTGCTCCTAAGATCTTGTGGAGTTCTAGGAATTTTTTAATTTGATTGTAGGCAATCTTGTCCAAGATTTTTAACAGAAATCGGACTGCCGTGATGGGACGTAATTTGTGGGTATGAGAGGGTCAGGGGTTTGCTTTCTAAGTAATGGCAGCACCCAAGATTGTTCGAGGTTAGAGGGGACGGATCCAGATGCAAAGGACACATTGATGAGTTTGGAAACAAATGGGAAAATATCTCTTGCAGCAACTTTTATGAGCTTGGCTGGGCAGAAGTCTCCCTGGCAATTGGACGTCTTGCATAAGAGGGTGACTTTCTCTGCCTCAATGATGGTGGTTTTGGTGAACTTGAAGCGGGCTATAGCCTCATATTCCTTCACAGTCTGGGCGGGGGTATTGTTGCTGGGCTGAGATAAATCATTAAGAGTCGCATTTTTTTGGCTATTTTGTTTTGTAGGGTTATTACTTTGTTGGAGAATGCCTGTTGAATTTCTGAACACCAAGTTTTATCTTTTGTGCAGGTGTCGGGAATAAGGATAGGGGACTCCTTAAGGATGGTAAACAGTTCCCTCATGCTAGAATTGGCATTGGAAATGCGCTCATTGTATGAGGTACGCTTGGCCAGGTAAATTTCCTTTTTGTACTGAGATGACATTTCCATTCATTTTGTTCTCCTGTCACATGAAGGGAGTAATCTCCACGCATTTTCACAACTATTCTTCAATTGTCGTAGATCCTTTAATTGGGGGGAAACCACTTGTTTAAGTGAGCTTTGGGTTTGCTCAGCCTAAGTTTCATAGGGGCAATGTTGTCGAGTGTGGTTAACATAATGTTATTGTACTCCTCAACAAGCGTTTCTGGATCTAGATGATCGGCCAGCTGGTTGAGTGTGGGTAGGATGGCAGGAATCACTTTATCCACTGTGATACTCTTTTTGTTCCTAGTTAGACATGGATGGGCAGTCGTCGGGGCTGGGGGGAGTTGTCTGGAGGTGGAAAGTTCAAAGGACAGGAGGAAATGGTCCGTCCATAATTGTGGGGAGATAGTTGTGATGTTGGAGGTGCAGTTACAGTGTGTTACCCAATCAAGGATTCTCCCTTTCGTGTGTGTAGGTGCAGTGATTTTTCGGGTGAAGTCAAGTTCGGCAACGGTGCTGGCGATGAATGTTGCATGTTTGTCTAGAGGATTGTTGAAACCTAGGTTGAAGTCCACAAAGTATGGTGTTGATGTCCTCTTCGAATGTTCCAATAGGGCCAGGCGGTCTGTAGATAAGGTGGATTGTGAGAGTCTGGGAGATAGATAGGGGAAGTTTAACTGTAAGCCCTTCACATGAGTCGGTCACTAGGGGAGGTGTGATTCTCATAGCTAGGCTGGATTTTGCAATGATGGCAATGCCTCTGCCACGCGCCTTGTCCCTATCCAGTCTCACTATGGTATAGCCATCATGGATTGATAATGAGAGTAGGGGTCCTCCTGCTTCAAGTCCAGGTTGTCAGACATTATGATATCAGCGATATCGGTGGCATGAGCGGTCAAGGATCTGGCATTTATTAACGCTACTTTGAGAGGGAGGGCCATTACTGTTGTATGAGTGCAAATAGGTTTCGTTTTAGAAATAAGGGATCTCGACCTCGTAGTTTGTGGGTGCTGATATTGTTCTTCTGATTATTGGTTTTTCTGTAGACTGTGTGTGTAGGGATCTTGAAAGAGGATCAAAAAGTCTAGTTAGTCTCGATCTGAGTCTTAAGTTTCTACAGGCTAGGCTACAAGGATTACTTTGAGGTAGTAGGTGGGACAACAACCCTGTGCATGATGACGGGCGCTGGGGGGATTCAGTAATCCAAGAATTTAGCAGATTTGATTTTGGTTTAGGTTCATGGTCAGGTCAGAAGAATCATGTTGGTGCTAGTAATTTGTTGCTTTATTATTGTTTTTCACAAAACACCAGAGCAATTTAGAAAACTTCAAAGTGGCAGATAATGCCAGTTGTTCAACATAGGTGAGGGCACACAGCCGAAGCGCGTTTCGACCTAAGTCTTTTTCAGGGCTGTGAGTAGTGCATTTGGTTAGGTGGTTTGGTGCAGTGAATGACGCAGTGACATGGTTATGGACCACAATTAGAATGGCAAAAATCAACATTGAAGTGCGAACAAAGAAGGTCACATGATATTTTCAGGGTATGCATAAAGCGATTGAAAAAGCAGGTATACGAGCACGGTTTTGTTGGTTTGGTTATTAAGTGGTGATAGTGAGTGAAGGTGAAGTGGTTTACAGCAGGCAAAACAATAATAATCAATTCGGTGCACATTGACATTCCAATCAGAGGTACGTTATAATACGAAAGCACAGCACACGAGCAAGGTACCAAGGGAGAGAGAGGAAGGAGAACAGTTAGTTAGTTGGGGGAGAAAGCCAATTAATAATTTTAAAGCAATGAGTTGTGGAGGAGGGTGGTGTAGCTTACCCAATTGAGTAGAAAAGGTGCTCTGGATAGAGCTGATGGCTGGTCCTCCCGAATCAGGGTGCCAGTGTGGCTGGATAGCCTGTTCTGAGGAAAATATGGAAGACTGAATAAGTCTGTGGACTGAGACGGGTAGGGTACAGAGCACCTGTGTTAGGGGTGCATGTGCGTACATCGGTGGGGAGATGGGGTGTGTGGGTGGAGGGGCAATTGTGCCATGTGGACGGAGTGGTTGGGAATGATAAGGCAGCCAAGGGCTTGTGTTAATTGCCCCAGCTATAGAGGCAATTGCAGAGGATGGCAAAGTGGAGGCCTGGTGAGGCAGGATGTGTGAGCGGCAGCCAGTGGCATGATTAGGCGAAAAAGGAGTTGGGACTGAGGTGCGGTGCTACCACGGGTCCTGGTGGAGACGAGGGGCTGAAGGTGTGAGTCCCTGGATGAGAAGCGGTGCGGTGGTCTGATGCGACCCTGGACGGTCAGTTAGGGATAGTTGCGTGACCGAGTGGACCTCCGAGAAAGTGAGGCATAAGTGAGGTGGCTAGCACAGAATGGGGAAGGGCCCCGGTGATAAGGTGTGGGGCATGCTGGCAGTCAGCCAAGGTAGCTCTGTATGCAGTGAGCGGGAGATGCAAGAAAAGTCATGGGAACGGTCCCTGATGGGGCATGAGCAGGAGGACCCTGGAGAGTGGTCGGGGTATATCGCTCGGGCAGCGGGCATGTCAGAGCGGCCAGGATTTACCTAGTGCCGGAGTCGGCTGAAGGGAACCGATGAATTCGTGTCACAAGGAGGAGCGTGAAGAAGGATGTAAAAGACTTCCTGATTAAGTGTGAGGCTCGTTACGATTGGTCACGGTATGGAGCCAGCTGATTGGAAGCTGAAAGATTGATCCTGATTGGTTGTCCTAAGGTTACATGCTTGAAATGAAAATGAATTAGTATCTTTTGCATTTAAGGGATTAGAGAAAGTGAATACCAGGATTTGGTCAACAGAGGAGGGTGGACTTAATTGGGTTCCGGTTGCACGGCGGCCGTGCGGTCAGCTGGGTCATGGAGTGCCATGACCCCTGGGGTGTTAATATGAAGCCCATCAGCTGATGGCTTGCATGGAGGGAATGAGGCCCCACCTCCTGGTAGGAGAGTGGTTGAGAGAAACAGAGCCCTCATTAGTGCCCTATGATTACCTGGTAGGAATTAATGATCTGTTCTGATAGTTGGGAAGGGTGAGAGTAGCCCATGTCAATACGGGATGAGACAGTCTGCATGTTGAATTTGTGAGTACATGTTTGAAAATGCATTTAAGAGGTGCAATCACTTGTGTCATGGATGGCCATGACCAAAGGATGTTAAAGTAGAGCGCAAGCGGTGAGGCTTGCCTGCAGTGAATTGGAACCCGATCCTGTGGGGGATGAGTGCAGGGGAGAAGGCATGAGGGAACAAATTGGCAGCACAATTTTAAGGGGGGGGTGGGTTGGGATGGAGTGATACCCCCCGTTGAGGGACCACATGGTGGGGGATTGGTGGGCCAGGACTATAGTTGTGACACTATATTAAGGTCGCAGTTTGGAGTCCAGGGTTCACATGATAGAAAGCCCAATTACATTCACAAGAAAACATGGAAATCATGGTCACTGTTTAATCCGATGGTGATGTTTCTGCATTTGCATATTAACCAAGCCTCTTTTTGGCGGAGCTGCAGTTCCCTGTCACCTCCTCTTGCGTGCAGTGGTATTGATTCAAGTTCCTCGAAGGTGATGTTTTCCTTGATATCCAGCTGGTGTTCTTCTTGCCAGTGAACGGCCAGTGGGTATTTAGTTTCTTGCAAGTGCAGGGAGCTGAGGTGTTCCCTAATTCTTGTTCTGAGTTCTCTCTTGGTACTTCCGATGTATTTTCGATTACATACACATATTGTAGCATAGATTACATATTTGGATTTGCAATTGATATACTGTTTGATTACATGTGTATTGGTTTCACTGAATTTAACTTTCATGGTAGTTGTGGCAAATTTACACATGGAACAAATTCCACATTTATAAAAACCTACGGGTTTGTTGCTCTTAAGCCAGTTGTCATTTGTATTTGGAATCAGTTCCATAAAGGATGGGCTTTACATGGTTTTGAGTGTTCTGGCTTTGGTATAGGTCATACTGGGTTTGTCAGGTATCCATGCTCTGATGTCTTCATCAATTGATAGGATATGCCAGTGTCTCTTCAAGATCCTCTGTACTTTGTTGCTGTCATTGCAGTATTGAGTGATATGTCTTGGCTTGTTGTCATTTACAGTTAGACCGCTGGTATGTTCCTTTGGAGTCAGTAGGGTGCTGAGTTCTCTTTTATTGCCCATTGTTTCAGCTGCTTGTATTGCTTGTTCTTGGTAGCCCCTTTCTGAGAAACGTGTGGTGAGGACTGTGCATTCTTCTCCGTAGGCAGGCAGAGAGCTACAGTTCCTTTTTGCTCGTAGGAATTCTCCTTTTGGAATATTGTTAATTACTGATTTCTTGTGGCAACTGGATGCGTGTAATACTGAATTCACTTCCGTAGGTTTCCTGTCGGTTGTTGTTGTTAGTTCGGTTCCTACTGGCATGATGGTAATGTCCAAAAAATCAATGGTGGTGTTACTTGAGGTTCCTGTCAGTTTGATGCCAAAGCTGTTGTTATTCAGATATTGTTTGAATAATTCAAGTTGTTCCATCGTTCCGCACCAGATCATCAGGATGTCATCTATGTAGCGCATCCAGGTGTGAATTTGTTTGTAGAAGTCGTTGTTGCCAAAGGCATGCACCTGTTCATAGTGATACATAAATAGGTTGGCCATAGATGGCGCATAGGTAGCCCCCATGGCAATGCCTTTTGTTTGTCTGTAGTATTGCAGATTGAATAGAAAGACGGTGTTGGTTAGCGAAAATTCCAAAAGTTCCTTGGTAAGTTCCAAATGTGACCAGAATGAGGCTGAGGCTTTTGCAAAAGCAAATTCTATGGCTTTGAATGCTAGTTTGTGGTCTATGGATGTATAGAGGGATTTAACGTCCAGAGTTACCAAAAAATAGTCTTTGTTCCACTTGATATTTTGTAAGATTAAGAGGGTTTGCATGGTGTCACACAAAAAACGTCGGTATCTTCGGTACTTCCGGAGCCAAAACGTTATTGATGTATTGGTTAAGTGGCTCTTTTATCCATCCCATTCCTCTCACTATGGGTCGACCTTCTGGTATGGTATGAAATTCTTTGTGTACCTTAGGGAGAAAGTAAATAGTCGGCATCCTGGGATGTCTTGGGTGTAGATATTTTATTTTCTTGTCAGACTGGAGTCCGCGTTTGTGCCATTTGGTCAGCAGGATGTTGGCTTGTATTAGGATTTCCTTGGTTGGGTTTGTATTGATAGTGTCATAGCATTCAGGGGTGGTGAGATGGTTGAGGGCCATTTGTATGTAGTCTCCTCTGTCCATGATAACAACGTTGCCACCTTTGTCAGCTTCCTTGATTATGATTTGGTGATTGTCTTGTAATTCCTATGTGCCAGTCTCTCCTGATTAGTAATGTTGTCTCTTCCTCTTAGGTGTTTACATCTCATCTGGTCTTCTAATGCTTGGAGGTCGCGTGTGACCGCCTGATTAAGATTTCAATAGCATTTTCACCTTGTAGATTCGGAGTAAATTTCAATTTGGGCTTCATTTCAGGTATTCTCAAGTTTCTTTCCTCAATGTCTAGTTCTTTCAAGGTCTGGTGCATGGTCTGGGTTTCCATGTTCGGTGGATGATCCAGAGTAGTTAGAAGGTTTGTATATTCAAGATGTTCCATATCTATGGTACTCAACGGTACTGGTATGATCCTAGTTGGTTTCCATTTGATTTGTTTGGCAAAGAATTTCTTTAGTTTGAGTTTCCTAGTATATTTGAACAGATCTATCTATGCATTCACATAGTTGGTGTTATTGACTGGAGCGAATGAGAGACCTTGTTCAGGGTTTCAGTGTCATGATCCGAAAGGATATGCTTGGAGAGATTAGTTACTAGGTGCGTTAGGTGCGTGGTTTTGGTGTTGTCTGTTGTGTTTTGGATCTTGTCAATCTGATAGCGCTTTCTTGTTCTTCTTGCATGTTTCTTGGTGCCCGCTCTCTTGCCTCTCTTGGTTCTAATCTTGGTGGTATGTTTCCCCTGGTAGGGTCTAAAAAACAAACCTGATTTTTTTGTTGTTGTGGAGCACGTGTTCCTTTTTTGTAACATTGGATCTCATCAAGGAAATTGTAGCCTATGCTTCTGCTGATTTCATGTTGTCTAGACAGTCTTGGTACTGTGATTTCCGGGTCTACGTTAATGGCTTCTGATGCTTGCTCCAGTTCCTCGTTCTCATCTGTCTCTTGTTCTGGTTCACTGTCTGCGTCCGATGTGGCTGGAGAGCTGGCCGGGGAGCTTTCATTGGAGCTTGTTCCCTGGATGTTATCACATTTGGATTGGAAGCTGAACACTCTATTGTCCTGGTAGTCTCTTTCATCCCTTGCAAATTTTCTACATTTTCTGATTTTGACTTCATCTTGGTGGTTTCGTAATATTTCATACATGATTTTGTAATTTTTTTCCTTTGTTGCTGTTGGAGAGTTACTTGATTCTATGTCAGTTTTCAGTTGATCAATTTCTAAAACGAGTCATTTGTGAGCCTTGTCGGCATGTTCCATTAGCAATTCCATCATTATTTTTGAACCCATGATCAGGTTCTCCTCCCATTTGGCTGCCAAATCAGCATCATCAGGTTTGGTAAAGTCTGGAAAGATGATAATTCTCAATCCCCTTGGGATTTTTTCTTGTTCAGGGTAAGACTGGAGAGTGAATCTCTCCCAGAATGTATTTATTTCCTTGGTACAGAGTCGTTCTAATTTGAGAAATTGTTGCCTTAGATTATCCGGCACCCTTGGAGTGAGTGGAAAGGCATGTACTGTGGATCCTTTGGCAGAGAAGAGATTCTTGGTGTCATTGGTCCTGGATTCGAGATAGTCAGCATTAGTAAGCTTGGGTGCTGCAGGGGTCAGGTCCCTGAATTGAGGTTACAGTTGGTTGGAGTTATATGGGTCGGGACTCCCTGTCCACCGCGCACCTTGTTTATGAACAATTGTGTGTCAGCCCGCAGCCTAGCTCCTGGTTTGTCTGGGGACCAACTCCGGGGTTCCCAATTACCGGAATAAGTAGGTGGGACGACAAGCCTGTGGATGATGACGGGCGCTGGGGGGATTCAGTAATTCAAGAATTTAGCAGATTTGCTTTTGGTTTAGGTTCATGGTCAGGTCAGAAGAATCATGTTGGTGCTAGTAATTTGTTGCTTTATTATTGTTTTTCACAAAACACCAGAGCAATTTAGAAAATTTCAAAGTGGCGGATAATGCCAGTTGTTCAACATAGGTGAGTGCACACAGCCGACGCGCGTTTCGACCTAAGTCTTTTTCAGGGCTGTGAGTAGTACATTTGGTTAGGTAGTTTGGTGCAGTGAATGACGCAGTGACATTGTTATGGACCACAATTAGATTCGCAAAAACCAACATTGAAGTGCGATCAAAGATGGTCTCATTATATTTTCAGGGTATGCAAAAAGCGATTGAAAAAGCAGGTATATGAGCACGGTTTTGTTGGTTTGGTTATTAAGTGGTGATAGTGAGTGAAGGTGAAGTGGTTTACAGCAGGCAAAACAATACTATTCAATTCGGTGCATATTGACATTCCAATCAGAGGTAAGTTATAATACGAAAACACACGAGCAAGGTACCAAGAGAGAGAGAAGAAGGAGAACAGTTAGTTAGTTGGGGGAGAAAGCCAATTAAGAATATTAAGGCAATGAGCTGTGGAGGAGGGTGTGTAGCTTATCCAATTGAGTAGAAAAGGGGCTCTGGATAGAGCTGATGGCTGGTCCTCCCGAGTCAGGGTGCCAGTGTGGCTGGATAACCTGTTCTGAGGAAAATATGGAAGACTGAATAAGTCTGGGGACTGAGACGGGTAGGATAGAGAGCACCTGTGTTAGGGGTGCATGTGCGTACATGGGTGGGGAAATGGGGTGGGTGGGTGGCAAGGCAATTGTGCTATGTGGACGGAGTGGTTGGGAATGGTAAGGCAGCCAAGGGCTTGTGTTAATTGCGCAGGTTCTAGAGGCAATTGCAGAGGATGGCAGAGTGGAGGCCTCATGAGGCACGCCGTGTGAGCGGCAGCAGGTGCCATGATGAGGCGACCAAGGAGTTGGGGCTGAGGTGCAGTGTTACCGCGGGTCCTGGTGGAGATGAGGGGCAGAAGGTGTGACTCCCTGGATGGGAAGCGGTGCGGCGGTCTGATGCAACCCTGGACGGTCAGTTAGGGGTAGTTGCGTGACTGAGTGGACCTCCGAGAATGTGAGGCGTAAGTGAGGTGGCTAGCACAGAATGGGGAAGGGCCCCAGTGATAAGGTGCGGGGCATGCTGGCAGTCAGCCAAGGTAGCTCTGTATGCAGCGGACAGGAGGCGTGAGAAAAGTCATCGGAACGGTCCCCAGTGGGGCATGCGTAGGAGGACCCTGGAGAGGGCTGGGGCACCGCGCTGGGGCAGCGGGCATGTGAGAGCGGCCAGGACTTACCTAGTGCTGGAGTCGGCGGAAGGGAGCCGATGAATTTGTGTCACAAGGAGGAGCGTGAGGAAGGATGTAAAAGACTTCCTGATTAAGTGTGAGGCTTGTTACGATTGGTCGCGGTATGGATCTAGCTGATTGGAAGCTGAAAGATTGATCCCGATTGGTTGTCTTAAGGTTACATGCTTGTAATGAAAATGAATGAGTTTCTATTGCATTTAAGCGATTAGAGAAAGTGACTACCAGGATTTGGTCAACAGAGGAGGTTGGGCTTAGTCGGGTTCTGGTGCACAGCGGCTGTGCGGTCAGCTGGGTCATGGAATGCCATGACCCTGGTGTGTTAATATGAAGCCCATCAGATGATGGCTTGCATGGAGGGAATGAGGCCCCACCTCCTGGTAGGAGAGTGGTTGGAGAGAAACGGGGCCCTAATTAGTGCCCTATGATTACCTGGTAGCAATTAATGATCTGTTCTGATAGTTGGGAAGGGTGAGAGTAGCCCATGTCAATACGGGATGAGACAGTCGGCATGTTGAATTTGTGAGTACATGTTGGAAAATGCATTTAAGAGGTGCAATCACTTTTGTCATGGAGGGCCATGACCACAGGATGTTAAAGTAGAGCGCAAGCGGTGAGGCTTGCCTGTAGTGAATTGGACCCCGATCCCGTGGGGGATGAGTGCGGGGGAGAAGGCATGAGGGAAAGAATTGGCAGCACAATGTTAAGAGGGGGGTGGGTCGGGATGGAGTGATATCCCCCGTTGAGGGTGACCACATGGTGGGGGATTGGTGGGCCAGGCCTATAGTTGTGACATTATATTAAGGTCGTAGTTTGGAGTCCGCGGTTCACATGATAGAAAGCCCAATTACATTCACAAGAAAACATGGAAATCATGGTCACTGTTTAATCCGATGGTGATGGTTCTGTATTTGCACATTAACCAAGCCTCTTTTTGGCGGAGCTGCAGTTCCCTGTCACCTCCTCTTGCATTTGGTGGTATTGATTCAAGTCCCACGAAGATGATGTTTTCCTTGATATCCAGCTGGTGTTCTTCTTGCCAGTGGACAGCCAGTGGGTATTTTATTTCTTGCAAGTGCAGGGAGTGAGGTGTTCCCTAATTCTTGTTCTGAGTTCTCTCTTGGTACTTCCAATGTATTTTTGATTACATACACATATAATAGCATAGATTACATATTTGGATTTGCAATTTATATACTGTTTGATTACATGTGTATTGGTTTCACTGAATTTAACGTTCATGGTAGTTGTGGCAAATTTACACACGGAGCACATTCCACATTTATAAAAACTTACGGGTTTGTTGCTCTTAAGCCAGTTGTCATTTGTATTTGGAATCAGTTCCATTAAGGATGGGCTTAACATGGTTTTGAGTGTTCTGGCCTTGGTATAGGTCATACTGGGTTTGTCAGGTATCCATGCTCTGATGTCTTCATCAATTGATAGGATATGCCAGTGTATCTTCAAGATCATCTGTACTTTGTTGCTGTCACTGCAGTATTGAGGGATATTTCTTGGCTTGTTGTCATTTACAGTTAGACCTCTGATATGTTGCTTTGGAGTCAGTAGGGTGCTGAGTTCTCTTTTATTGGCCATTGTTTCAGCTGCTTGTATTGCTTGTTCTGGGTAGCCCCTTTCTGAGAAACGTCTGGTGAGGACTGTGCATTTTTCTCCGTAGGCAGGCAGAGAGCTCCAGTTCCTTTTTGCTCGTAGGATTTCTCCTTTTGGAATATTGTTAATTACTGATTTCTTAATTAAGATTTCTATCATGTGAACCCCGGACTCCAAACTACAACCTTAATATAGTGTGACAACTATAGGCTTGGTCCACCAATCCCCCAGCCTGTGGTCACCCTCAACGGGTGGTATCACTCCATCCTGACCCACCTCTCCTCTTAACATTGTGCTGCTAATTCTTTCCCTCATGCCTTATCCCTCGCACTCATCCCCCACGGGATCGGGGTCCAATTCACTGCAGGCAAGCCTCACCGCTTGCGCTCTACTTTAACATCCTGTGGTCATGGCCCTCCATGACACAAGTGATTACACCTCTTAAATGCATTTTCCAACATGTACTCACAAATTCATCATGCCGACTGTCTCATCCCGTATTGACATGGGCTACTCTCACCCTTCCCAACTAAGAGAACAATCATTAATTCCTACCAGGTAATGATAGGGCACTAATTAGGGCCCCGTTTCTCTCCAACAACTCTCCTACCAGGAGGTGGGACCTCATTCCCTCCATGCAAGCCATCATCTGATGGGCTTCATATTAACACCCCAGGGGTCATGCCACTCCATGACCCAGCTGACCGCACGGCCGCCGTGCAACCAGAACCCAATTAAGCCCAACCTCCTCTGTTGACCAAATCCTGGTATTCACTTTCCCTAATCCCTTAAATGCAACAGAAACTCATTTGTTTTCATTTCAAGCATGTAACCTCAGGACAACCAATCAGGATCAATCTTTCAGCTTCCAATCAGCTGGCTCTATACCGCGACCAATCGTAACGAGCCTCACACTTGATCAGAAGTCTTTTACATCCGTCCTCACGCTCCTCCTTGTGATAAGAATTCATCGGCTCCCTTCTGCCGACTCCGGCACTAGGTAAGTCCTGGCCGCTCTCACATGCCCACTGCCCCAGCGCGGTGCCCCAAACCCTCTCCAGGGTCCTCAAGATCATGCCCCACCAGAGACCGTTCCCATTTCTTTTCTCGCGCCTCCCGCTCGCTGCATGCAGAGCTACCTTGGCTGACTGCCATCAATCCCCTCCACCTTATCACTGGGGCCCTTCCCCATTGTGTGCTAGCCACCTCACTTATGCCTCACTTTCTCGAAGGTCCACTCGGTCACGCAACTACCCCTAACTTACCGTCCAGGGTTGCATCAGACCGCCGCACTGCTTCCCATCCAGGGAGTCACACCTTCAGCCCCTCGTCTCCACCAGGACCCGCGGTAACACCGCACCTCAGCACCAACTCCTTGTCCGCCTCATCACGCCTCTGGCTGCCGCTCACATGGCCTGCCTCACCAGGCCTCCACTTTGCCATCCTCTGCAATTGCCTCTATAGCCTGTGCAATTAACACAAGCCCTTGGCTGCCTTATCATTCCCAACCACTCCGTCCACATGGCACAATTGCCTCTCCTCCCACCCACCCCATCTCCCCACCCATGTACACACATGCACGCCTAACACAGGTGCTCTCTACCCTACCCGTCTCAGTCCACAGACTTATTCAGTCTTCCATATTTTCCTCAGAACAGGCTATCCAGCCACACTGGCACCCTGACTCGGGAGGACCAGCCATCAGCTATATTCAGAGCCCCTTTTCTACTCAATTGGGTAAGCTACACCACCATCCTCCACAACTCATTGCCTTAATATTCTTAATTGGCTTTCTCCCCCAACTAACTAACTGTTCTCCTTCCTCTCTCTTCCTTTGTACCTTGCTCGTGTGCTTTCGTATTATACCTTACCTCTGATTGGAATGTCAATATGCACCGAATTGAATATTATTGTTTTGCCTGCTGTAAACCACTTCACCTTCACTCACTATCACCACTTAATAACCAAACCAACAAAACCGTGCTGATATACCTGCTTTTTCAATCGCTTTGTGCATACCCTGAAAATATCATGTGACCTTCTTGAATCACACGTCAATGTTGATTTTTATCAATCTAATTGTGGTCCATAACAATGTCACTGTGTCATTCACTGCACCAAACCACCTAACCAAATGCACAACTCACAGCCCTGAAAAAGACTTAGGTCGAAACGCGCGTCGGCTGTGTGCACTCACCTATGTTGAACAACTGGCATTATCTGCCACTTTGAAGTTTTCTAAATTGCTCTGGTGTTTTGTGAAAAACAATAATAAAGCAACACATTACTAGCACCATCATGATTCTTCTGACCTGACCATGAACCTAAACCAAAATCAAATCTGCTAAATTCTTGGATTACTGAATCCCCCCAGCGCCCATCATCATCCACAGGGTTGTCGTCCCAACTACTCATTCAGCTAATTGGGAATCCCGGAGTTGGTCCCCAGACAAACCAGGAGCTATGGTGCGGGCTGACACACAATTGTTCATAAACAAGGTGCGCGTTGGACAGGGAGTCCCGACACAGAGAACTCCAACCAACTGTTACTTTGAGGTAGGCTTGTTAAACTCAGTGTAGGGTGATCTATATTACGTGGATTGTCTAAAGGTCTGTTCTCTAGTTTTAGTGGGGCTCGTTCTTTAGCTGTTGGGTGGCTCACAAGACGTGATAAGTAGGTGATAAGCAGTAGAGTTATAATGGCGCTAAGACTATTGGTTATAGTGCACATGATGAACTATAACTAGGATGATACCTTACACATGGTTAGGCTGCAGGCCACTGGATCGTTTCTTAAAAAAATAGGCTAGATGCCCTTTGTCTAGATAGGCCACACAGAAGTCACTAGTGCAGTTAATGCACCCAGTATTCACTAATGCAATTAATACAAATAGGCTAGTTCCCTTTATCTCTGTAGGGCAAACAGGGCAAATATTCTCGAGTGCAATTAATACAGGTAGGCTAGTTCCAATTATCTAGATAGGGCACGCATGGCACAAAGGGCACACAGTAGACACTGATTTAATTAATGCAAATAGGCTAGTTCCATTTTGAATAGATAGGGTACACAAGGCATATAGTAGTCACTTAATGTAGTTAGTACAGGTAGGCTACTTCCCTTTGTCTAGATTGGGGTCACAATAATCGTTAGTGCTATTGGTGTAAAGAGGCTGGTTCTAATATGTCTAGATAAGCTAGGCAGTAGCGCAATGTTGATTGCAAGCTATTGTTAAGGTTGGGATCCTCTATACGCTTGGATTGGAATAGCAGTCGAGCATCTGCTGACCGATGGGCATATGAAGCGTGTGCCGATGATTTCACTAAAGGGGAGACACCGTGGTATTACAGGGAAGAACTTACAACGTGCTTTAGCGTAAGGGGCACAGTCAATGCGCAGCAATAAAACGAGTGAGGACTATTTCCTGAAATATGAAAGTTACACATACTTAGAAATGCAATAGACTGGTAATGAAAGTAATCAGGTTCGCAGTGTTCCCACCGATTAGTTGTAGCAGCAATGGTGTGGCCAGTGCATGTACTCACATAGATTAGCAGATCAGTACTTGAGAGACCTGTAGGTCGTGTCACATTAACAATGTTCTGCAGGCTGATGATATGTCCGGTAGACGTGGCAAGGATATAGGGTAACAGGGTTCGGTGCTCCCGTTAGAACATTGGAAAACAGGGCAATAGGCCTTGTAGAGGCCCTGAATGAGGCCGTCGGCTCTTCCGCCTCAGTGAGTGTTGATATCAAACACAAACACTCGTTGCTAGGTAACAAGGCAGACGCATTGCCCCATTTTCAGGCCGCATCGCATTTCAATGCAGGACTGCCAATGTGGGCAGGACAAAGACTGATGTTCAAATGGATATTTCCCATCTGTGAAAGGCACAGTGAGGTAAAGTGTGACTGCGGACTCTCAAGTGGGTACCTTCCCAAAGAAAAGATCAATGGGCTGTGTTCGTTCTTGCAGAGGTGCACCTATGGACTATATTTTGATTGTTTAAGAGACTTAGGCTTAGTCACTCTAAGTTTCCCAGGGTCATCCAGACGTTGACCCCTTGCTCACTGTGCTCAGAGAGGCACAGCTCCACCTCACTGATGAGGCCCAACGAGGCTGAAAAACGTGTATGGGGTTGCTGTTGGTACTCTTGTTCAGAAGGGAATTGCCATAGGATTTCGGTGCTGGACTGTCCATGTGGGCGGAACGAAGACTGATATGCAAATAGATATTCCCCATCTGTGAAAGGTACAGTGAGCTAAAGTGTGGCTGCGGACTCTCAAGTGGGTACTTTCCCAAAGAACAGGTCAATGGGTCGTGTTCGTTCTCACAGAGGGACACCTATGAACTATTTTTTGATTATATGAGGGACTTTGGTGTAGTCACCCTAGGTTTCCTAGCATCATAGAGACGTGGACCTCTTGCTCACTGTGCTCAGAGAGGCACAGCTCCACCTCAATGATGAAGTCGAACAAGGCTGAAACATGTGTATGGGGTTGCTGTTGGTACTCTTGTTCAGAAGGGAATTGCCATAGCATTTCGGTGCTGGACTGCCCATGTGGGCGGGACAAAGACTGATATGCAAATGGATATGTCCCATCTGTGAAAGGTACAGTGAGCTAAAGTGTGGCTGCGGACTCTCGAGTGGGTACCTTCCCAAAGAACATGTCAATGGGCCGTGTTCGTTCTCGCAGAGGGGTGCCTATGGACTATTTTTTCATTATTGCCAAACTCCCTTACGCCCCCTACGCTCTTCTTCCCACCTAGAGCTCTGTAAACCCAGATTTAACTGCAAGCGAGCGGGTGAATCCAGTTTTTGCGTCACAGCACCCTCCCTTTGGAATGCCCTCCCTGGAAATATCAGAAACGAACATCCCACCTTGCCTTGGGAAAGCTTTGAAGACCTTGGCTTTTAATAAATCTGCATAGTCTGAGAGGTACTACTGATAACTCCCTGCATTTTACTTATGCCGTACCAGTGCTGTGATATCTCCGGGTTTGGGTGCCTTATAAATGTATAAAACAAAAAAATAAAAATAAAATGAAATAAATAAAATAAAACCGCATAAGAGCGAGATGCTAATTGAACTTATTGATCAGGGTTTTTTCCACTCAATATCCTGGAGATGAAGGTTTTCAATGTTTTAAGCATTTTGCGAAAATGCAAATAGTTCGGCTGACCTACACTTCATTTCTGTGGACACTTGCAATAACAACGGCAAACAAGCTGCAGATACAAATACATCATAAACTATGATCAATGCAAGGCCTCGATATGGATATGGAGTGTATCGGGCTTTAAATAACGCAAAAGAGAACTTTTTTCAAGTGAATCTGAAAATGTGGCTTCCTTACATCATACATCTCAAACTTACAATCTGTTAACAGTGCTGAGTGATATTTTATGAAGCACGAGACACAATGACTTTCGTTTCTTGGACCTACCAATGTTTATACTTATTTTTGGATCGTTTTCAGTCTCTTTTGGCATCAGCCGCGTTACTTCATATTGCTTCTGTGGATCATTTCTCTGAAAATGATTAATTATTTTTCATACATGCAAAACCAGCACCAAGTTTCATTCTCTGTTTCTAAAAGTGGATGCTAGAGTTTTGGTAAGGTGTCGAATTCGGGTTAAAACAACATTTTTTTTGATAGTGGCTAAAAAGAACACTTTTTTCACCATTTGTTAACCGCAAAATGCAGGGGGAAACAACAGAAACATGCCCCCTCCTCTCACTTACCTTCCACTACCCATTTGTTTATACCAAACCACAACTCAGAATCTACCTGTCTGCGATAACAAAATACTGTAAAAAAATAAGTAAAAAAAAATCCGATGTGAGTACCCCGAATTTGGTAGGACACTTTATTCGAAGGGTACTTAGACAATCAGGTGGCTTGAACAACGAGCTCCCTATTGTCTCCCCACACCCATACCCAAAACAATTCTAACCTCTTCCTGACCCACTCCCCCCACCCCCAGTTACCTGCTGGACTGGAGCTTTGTTCTCGGTCCCAGGCGCTCCTTCTGTCTCCCGGTCACCATAGAAATGGAAAAGGGACTTTCCCTATAGTGGCGGCCATCTTTTTTCATTTTCCTTGTTTTCCTTGATATTGGCTGTGCAAGCGATGCCAAACTCCACTGGGGAAAACAAAAACATTTGCACCCTGGATAAATCCCTGGGTGCAAATGACATTCATCCCCACTGTGGGGGACAAACATGACATTTAATAGCCATCAGCCCTCGTTGAGGACCTCCCTACACTTGGGCCTACCTGAGCTCGGGCTGGCAGGACGTTAAAACCCATGCCCACTCCCCACAGCAGGGGTGCAAGCCATATCAAGTGCTGGTGTATTATGAGCTATTATAGATTTGTATGTATAATAGCAGCCAGAGTAGCTACACAATCCCCTTCCCGAACCTCCATTTCCCTAGTTGTGAGTTCTCTTCACTGACTCCCTGTATTCTGCCGTATTGAATGTAATTCTCTTTGTATTGTTCACTGTTCCTTCTATGGCTTGGGCGCTGAATCTACAGGCGAGGTTCCATCCCTACATTTCCTCTCGGATATTGAGGTGTGAAAATGCACTACTGATTCAGACAACTCGGTTCAATCTTTCTCAGACCGGGGGCTGAAGAAATTCCATTAATGTAACATCACATTCCCTCCCTGTGCTTCCTTTCACTTCCACTCTTTCTCTCTTCTTGCTTCACTTGCATGGTGTGAGGAATTTGACCATCCACATGGTAGGTGTGTGCTCTCCTAGTTTTAAAAAAAATGTTTAATTGGAATATTGTTAGACCAACCTCAGGAAAATGAGTGGGACTAATCCAAACACATTTTCCTATGCTCACAACACGACAAACGCATAGACCCGTGTACTCTGGCGTTGGCACAGCCTACACGAGCAGTCCGCTAGGAGTGCACAATGTCATCTCCAGGAAGGGGAGGACCAACCTTCCCCCTGGCATGGTCAGCCTGATTGACTGACAAATGCTCCATGGAACTGCCATGCACTTTTGTTATGCCCTGCAGCTGGTGGCAGTGATTAACATACCAATAGAGGGTACTTCAAACAGAGCCTTATGGGGTCTGGCTGCAGAGATTAAGAAAGGAGACAGGAAACCCAACAATCTTTTCATATGTAATTGTGTCAACCTGAAACCAGCTCCCACCCTCTGTATCAATGAAAGTTAACTGTCATGTCAGGCACTCTGGTTATCACCTCACGCACACAGAAGATTGTTGGTAAGGACCCCAGGATTGCTTAATTAAGGTAGGCTTAGCCTAAAACTATCACTGTGGGCCACTTGGCTTTAAAATAGGGCCAAGCCCCTGTCACAGAAGCCTGTAAAGTACGCTCACCCAGACTCTATACTGGCGAGCGCTAAGAACATTTACAGCACAAGGTACATTGTGGTTAAGTCCCTCAACTTCCCATAAGGCCACTCGTGACATTTTAAGACCCATTGCTCCCTTTCTGCTAAAATCTAGAAATCTTAACAAACTTCTGTGGTTATTAACCATACCAACTACCCTCCTGTCAGTATCCAGAGTGCACCCCTTTTCCCTCTTTGAAACTGTCTGTCATCTGCATTACTTTGCAGGGAGGGTTGTATTTCATAGTGTTGTTTGACTGTCTGTTGTGTTTCATAAAGTAGATATATGTAATACAACCTTGATTGGACACTCCTTTTATCATTGGGTAATAATTGTATGTTCGCTGTGTTGGAACTAACCAATGATCCATGACCTTTCCGAGATAAGCCTGCCATTCCATCCACGTTTCCAAAATTGGACAAGGAGGTTTACAATTTGTTTGTTATTCCAATCTGTTTAGATCCCTTCTGTTGTATTAGAGGTGTGGGGTTAATTTATGGTTTTGAAGCCAATATTCACTCCTGGACCACATGTATCCCGGAAGTTGATTTGTCACACTTGGAATTCTCTTGCCCCGGATACCTGAGAAACAGTCCAAAAGGATTTGTTCAAAACCAAACTAAAAGCCTACCACCTTGCACCTAAATTACCCTCTTTACCAACCTCTCATCTGCCTGCTAGCTAAGATTTCCCCCTCACTCTATCCTGCCTCTGTCACTCACTTCCTCTGCCTCCACTCTAGCACTTTACCCATCACATTCACATCCCGAGTACAGCTGGCCGTATCGTTTACCTGCCTTTAAAAATGTTCAATGTTGGTTGTCCTTAGTCTATGTATGTCTACTGATGTATTTTCCCCAGTGACTGTTCCATTTACTCCCCTCCACAACCTGGTCAGAATGTCCCTCAAACTCACCCCGTTACAAGTAGCTCACTGCTTCCCGTCAAATTTGATATCTTCTCTATTGCACGTTCTTTAGTGATAAAAAGGGCTTTGTTTCTCCTATATATAAATCAAATAAATACAGATACATACATTTATATAACATATATGTAAATTGGAAGAAAATACACACCCGTAGTAGGACTTCTTGTTTTTCTTGCCACTACCATTGACAATTTAAGTAGTACTCACACATTCTCCGTGAAATATTTAGATGTTCCTATATAATAGATGGCAGCCTGCAATGTTTTTATAAAAGTCTGGAAATAATGTTCTTAATACAGGCTAGTTGTGACATCACAGCTGACCTGTAACACGAAAATGACATCACAACAGCTCTGTAATCTGTTATAATGCTTGAGTTGTAAAATCACAATACCTCCTGCCTGAGCCAGCAAAGAGAATTTCATCTGTCACTGCAGCACTTAATTGAAGCCTTGAAAGGCTTTTCAAATTATTTACTTGCATAGCAGTTTCTGACTCATTGCAATCAGTATTTGATAAGGTACTGTTTATGCTAGAAATTTGTTCCCTGCTGGAGTTTTACTCGTGTAAGAATCTTCATTTTTCTACAACACATTAGGAGCTGCCTTTTTGCTTTTTTAAATCCAACCAGAATTTATATTGATTATGTGGATCAGCAAATGGAAGATCTCTTACATTATATCAAGCAAAAGACAAGGGGCCTTATTACACGGACGGCGGTGGACCAAGGTGCTATTAGCTATTAGCACCTTGGTCCATGCCGGTAAAATACCGGCACCGCCTTGGAGGAAAGGGGAATTACCGCCCTATTCCAAGGTTAGTGGGGCGGTAATTCCCCCTTCCCCCATTGCCCTTCCCCATTCCCATTTTTGCCCCATAGGGCATAATGGGAATGGGGAAGGTGCTAATTATGGGACCGCAAATTGTGGTACCGTAATTAGCTCCCTGGTCCCTTTGCGGGTTGGTTTTTAACGCCTGCAAAAAGCAGGCGTTAAAGTCTCCAACCCGCAAAGGGACCTCGTAGTAAGGCGGTAAGGGTTAACGGTCACCGGTACCATTAACGGTGACCGTTAACCCTTAGCGCCGTCTGTGTAATGAGGCCCAAGGTGTTAAAGGGAATAACAGTGTGTGACAACATTGGGCCTCAGAACAAGTTTGCCGGTCCGGAAACAACAGTGTGATAGGCTTACCAGCACCGTTGTTTCCAGACCAGCAAACTACTAGTATGCTGGCGGATGCCGTTTCGCCTGCCAGGTCTGAACCTGGC
The DNA here is from genome assembly GCF_040938575.1 of Ambystoma mexicanum. Lineage (NCBI taxonomy): Eukaryota > Metazoa > Chordata > Amphibia > Caudata > Ambystomatidae > Ambystoma > Ambystoma mexicanum. The sequence goes on from NC_090926.1 coordinate 944,897,942, forward strand.
GGACGGAACAGCACCCGTCAGCAGACTTTCACGGAAGCACCGGCACCGTTATGAACCCATGGGACTCCATGGGAATGGAGATAAAAATGTTACTGATGCCTGACTTACCGGACCACCGGGGCTGTAATGCCCTGTTTATTTCGGAAAGTCAGTTACGAGTGCGGGGGCTACCACCATGGTTTCCGCCGTATTCGTAATGATGCCCAAATTGTATTATAAAGAAAAACATATCCCCTACCATACATAAAAATGATATTGCAAGTCACCTTGGAGTTCTGTGACCTTCTAAAGGAACTCACCCTTCGGCCTCTTTGCTCTATATGGTCACAAAAGTCCCTAGTGACTTGCAATATCCTTATAATGTAAGATAGAGGGTACCTGATCCCATATATAATGATCTATAATAAATATAATTCTTACTTAGAGCTGTATGTGGTGGTATCTCTGTCCACCCCAATTGGTGAGTGCTTGATAGATATTGATGCTTGCCCACACACTGCGTACTTGCAGCAGCAAAAATTCACAAAGCATCTTTGTGAGGAAAAGGATGCACAGGAATCTGCTGGACCTCAAAGTCTGATGACCGCGCAGGAGGAGTCAATGAATGGGTGCTGCTGTTAGAGCCGATAGATGTTTTTAGTTCCCTTTTTTTTGTCTTATTTTATTATTTTTTTTATTATTGTTTTTTTTTGGTTGGTTCCACGGCTCAAGAGCCCTGGAAAGAGCATAATTCATGCTCAACACTCAGCAGGGAACAATTGATATTATTATTATTTATTATTATTATTATTATTATTATTATTATTATTATTATTATTATTCTGTTATTTATTGAAAGTGGACCTAGCTCTCGGAAGCAATGGCACGCTCTACAGGTCATAGGTGGAAGGACACAGAAATAGAAGCAGAGATACACGGCAATGGCATTCTAACAAGGGGATGGACATTTGCGAGCAAGGGATTTGCAAGCAACCAGGGAAGGAAACTGGAGGAACAGATTGGTGTATCTCAGGTTTGGGTGGTCAGTGGAGGCTGTATGGACCTAAGTGTTTGTGAGGAACCATTCCTTGAAGTGGAGGCTATTGAGCACATACCGAAAATGTAGAAGTTGATGGGCATGACTCAGGTTGGCAGGGAGGAGGTTCTACGGGTGGAGGTGTAGACCGAGTAGGCCTGTCTTCTGTTTCTTTCCTTCCTGCACCAGGAAGATATTTTGACCTCCTCAGCAAGATAGCATGGGCAATGTCCTTGTAGGTGATGCTGCAGAATTTAAAGTTGAAATGTGCTTGCAGCGTGAGAACATGCAGGTCAATGAGGGTTGTGGTGATGCGTTTTCAGAGTGCTTTGATTAGTCTTCCTTCAGCATGTAGGACACATCTAGGGTGGTCGCTGGAAGGTCTTTGCCATCTTCCGGGAGGGAGCGAAGCAAGGCTTTGAAAGCAGATCTAAAGTTGTTTCCCGGGATAAAGGGTTTGATTTTCCACAGGCAGGAACATTGGTATCAGGCTACTTCTGGATTCTTAACAACGCATTACTATCTTTGTGTTTCTGTGGAAACTGGCAGCAGCCTGAAGGCACACCCCTAAACTCTCACACCAGAAAAAAAAACAACCTGTTAAAAAACAAGTATTTATTTCTGCAAAAATAGGTGCATCAGCAAATAACTCTGCTGCCATGGAATGTTCTGTCAAAAGGTGTGCAAGCAGAATCTTATAAGGAAACAAAGTGTCATAATTGACGTCATTATATACAGTGAAAACCCATGTGGCTGGTTGGTGCCCCCCTATGCATGGTCGACTAGGCGCCAAAGGGGATCCCAGGTCATTGGTCCCAGCCGAGTCCATCCGTCTTTCATCACCTGGGTTCTGCTGGGCTCATCGTCTCCAAGGAACCAAGGCCGAAGAAGCAATTAGCCAAATTTGTGAACAATGCTACTCTATCATTATACAGTGCTCCTGGCAGGCTCGAGGACTGGCACAGGGGGAGTCTTGAGGTCAAACCAACCCACACATACTTCACTCATCCCTGATCGTGTCTTCAGCTCCAAAGGGCTCCACTCTCACTTTTGAACTGTAATTTATCCCTCCCTGTACCTCGCACTACAAACCATGGCATTATGAAATAAAGTTGAAACAACCATACGCTCAGATCTTTATGTTGATTGGTTTATGATCAATGGTCTGGGGTCAACTGGTATCTTGGAATTCAGAGGTCTCGGGACTGGGGCATTTGGAAAGGTTATAACTCGTAGTTGGCTGGGTGGGGGTCGGAGGCCTGCTTTGGTCTGTTTGTGATTACACGTACACCAAGTCGCCCAGTACTGTCTCGTAACCTTGCAGGGCACATTCTTTTTAAAACAAGCATATTGGCAACAACTTTAAAACAAAGAAGAGTTTCTGTAGAAGTCTGCATCATGGTCCTCTCTCATCAGTGCTTGAGCCTTTCCCGATTTCCCCTTCTTTGACTATGGCTACTAATATCTACACAAATAACATTCACTTGCTTACGTGCACTATGTCTACACGTCTAAATCAGATACAACATTATGATAGTGTGGGGACTTTTAGAACACCCCCCTCCCCCAGGTCTTTTATAGTTCTCATAATGGGGCTCACCTCACCTTAAAGCACCTAAGGGGTGGAATGGGTTCACTCTCTTCGCAACATTCCCCTTTGTGTTACTTCTACAGTAACAAACTCCCCCCATGCATGCGCTTGTTTTCCCTTCCCCCCACCTCATTATATGGTCGGGTTCCCTTTTTTGGTATCCAGGCCCTACAGACGAACTGTAGACTCTTCCCCTGACCACAAGTGCTCCTCAGGCATGCATGTTGTATAAATACACCCACCATCACATGCCAGACCCACCCATACTCACTTATAATTCTCAGGGTCAGAGACTGGGACTATAATGGTGTGCTATAAATGGTCTACTTTGTCTCCATAGGGGATGGAGACTATGAGCCTCATTACGCGGTAGGAGGTAACTATGGCGCTCTTAGCACCATGGCTACCCCATACCGCCTTCTGGGTCCGGGTAGGCGGTATGGGGACTTACCGGGTCATTCCGACACTGGAGGACCCGGTAAGTCCCTATGCCAATTACCATTCCCCATTCCCATTCAAGCCCCCATAGGGCTCAATGGGAATGGGGAAAGAGCTAATAACAGTACCGCAATTTGCGGTACCATTATTAGCTCTGAAATCCCTCAAAGGGTCCCTTCCTTAACGTGTGGTCTGACCACACGTTAAGGAGGGGACCCGCTGAGGGACCTTGTAGTAAGGTGGTAGGGGATTACCGGCACCGGTGCCCTTACCGGTAATCCCCTACCGCCTACCATGTAATGAGGCCCTATGTGTGGAATGAGGTGGTTAGTCTCTGTTTCAATATTATTTGTATTGCGAGATACATTTGAAACCCCAATTGACACCATCATCATTGCGCTATTAGGCACGGCTTTGGCACAACGCCGGAGGCCCATTTGACAGGTGCAGAAGATGACAGAGACAAACACTATGACGGGCACCAGCATATTCCCAATAGCGCTCAACCAGGATGGGGCCCAATCGAAGGCAACATCAAACCAGTTGTTTCCTTGTATTCCACCTTCTTTTTTCATGCAAACTACTAGACCATATACAGACTGCAATGATGTGAGATAAGGACGCATTTTGTTCTGGAGGTACAAAAGTGCAGCAGGAATTTCCCATTTTTCGGTACATGACTCCTTCCATTGCTGTCAGCACATCAAGGACATAGAGATTCTGCATCGTCATCAGTCTCAGGGAGCACACCATGAACTTCATAACCCATTCTCAGTATCATTTGCAAACTTCACCAGTTCCCAGGACACAATTTTCAGCCACTTTGCATTGGTCGCTGCCAGCACGCTGGGTAGCAGAAGTGAGGTGAACAATGTTTCTGCTGAGCTGAAAAGTCTATATTCATCATGGATTTCGGCGAGCAACACGGATGAGTCTCTAGATAGGAAGATTGATATCTTCCTTCTCAGTAGCTACTCAAATTGCCTGGTTCCGGGTAGGATGTAAAACTCTGGCTTTAGCAACGGGTTCTGCTCTTCAAATGCGGGAGAAAAGGTCAGGGCTGTATCGGGTATTGGCCCCCCTTGCAAATGTTCTTCTGAGATTACCAATAGCACTGAGTGTAGCATTGCCAGCAAACAGTAGCCCCTCCATGATGGTGGGAAGTAAAGTATGCTTGTTGGACGCAGACCCAATAGTAACCCTTCACCTCCGCTCTGCCTCTTCTCAGGTCTGGAATCAGGAGGGTCTTATTGGAACATTTGTTAGAGCTGATAAAAATAGTTCCTTCACTGTGGAAGCAAAGTTCATATGTTTCTTCACGGTGCTCTTTCACTGATATTTCCATTGCTGCAATCCATGCCAACTTTGTAATATGCTCTGTCCAAATGTGTGCACATGTTGGTTGCTTCCACATGAGCCAGGAGCTCCTCTTTATATCCTAGGAGGCCCTCCACCATGCAGCTGAGTGTGGTTTCTTGCCATCTGTTGTTGATGTATTTAAGTCCTTGGCTCACCAGATAGGATTGTTTCAATTATTTAATGTCTCTTGGATTACCCTTACATTGCATGGGATCTGGATAGACATGTCACAGTCTATGTGTGCCTCCAAGGTGCTCTTGTCCCTACATAGCACATGATGAACCATGCCCTGTGCCTCTATGATTGGTACTTCTTGTGGCACTAATACCTTGGGTGTCTGGACGCATGCGGGATTAGTGAACTTACATAACAGCTACCATTCACTGTTTCTCTCCCTACTACACTCATATCCATATACCACATGTTGGTCATCTTGGGGTGTTGCACATCTTCAATAGCATCAAGGCTTATCCCATGGTAGGCTTCATATCTTGCCCTTCGTGCTTGCCTCATTCATTCTCCTTTGTGGCCATATATATATATATATATATATATATATATATATATATATATATATATATATATATATATATATTTTAATATTGTGCTATAGTCCGCTATCTGACTTTTGACGAAATGACAATGTAGAGTGTAAAAGAATGAAAAGAAGAAAAACATTTCACCTTTCTCTTAAAATTACGGTAATATTTCACAAACAGAAGAGTAGTACATTATGCAATTCTTTCAAAGTTTTTACAACATTTAAAAAATGTCAATTTTCATCCCACTAATCCTGTGGCTGGTCTTCGTATAGTTTCAAGATTTTAAGTGATTTGTGGCGTTTCAAGGATAGAAAGGTTCCTCCCCCAGAGGATAGGCAATGCAAAAAGTCCCTGAAGTCAAGTCAGCTTGATCGCTCCACAGATCTAGCGAATATTTGGGTTTTTCAAGCTCTAGTTCCAGCACTCTCTATCAGGATATGGTACATAGTTTGGTTAACACAAAGATTGTGCATCTCACAAGCCCTTCTGATCGGTCTAGTCTGCTGTCTACTAGCCACAATCTCACCAGAGGGCAACAGATTCAGCCGAAGCTTTAGTATCGCATCTCTACAGAGGTTATCAGGATATTGCACACGATAGCGAGTGATGATTCCACGATTTTTATCTAGGATTGAAGGATTGCCATGGAGTTTTAAGCTTCTCATGGCATTGATTGTACGTATCTAATCCATTTCAAATAATGCCTTTTTAAAGGCCTTAGGATTTGAAGACAAATCGGTAATGGTTTTCTCTGATTGTACTTAGATAATTTCAACCTTATCTTAAGTTTATTGATAAAGATTTGTGTCTCCCTCACTTCTTCTTGTGGTAAGTCCATGAATACCATGTTCATCAGATAACATTTGATAAGTCTAAATAATTGTAGTAGTTTTCATTGTTGACACACTCTCAGGGATTTTAAGCCTATCTCATATCTCAATGCGCTTATTGGAGTGGACAGTGGGAGACCCAGGGCCTTTTTCCATACTCGCCCCTCCCAGTAGTCCCAATCTAGGTCCCAGGCTTGTGATTCAATATCCAGGCCATACAAGATACTGGGGATGATTTTACCCTTATAGAAGGTGAACATTGTTTTAAGCGAGAAGTTACAAAATGTTTTTCTGATCTTTTTCAATTGGGCTGTGAGCTGGTCTATTTTCTCACCCAATTTCCCTTTCAGTAGTGCACCATTGTGGTGAGATAATAGTCGAAAGCCTAAGTATTGTGCTTCAACAACTGACTTAATGTTTTCTCCAAGGGTTTATCATGGTTTTTTCTGCCTGAATGCCTATCCTAAAGATGTTACTTTTAGCGGGGTTGATTATTAGCATGTTGAAATTAGTGTAATTGACTATGGCATCAAGCAAACAAACTGCATTCCCCTTGGGTTGAAATCCAGAAGCAAGATGTCATCGGTGTAGGCTAACCACAACACCTTTCGTGATCCTATTTTAGGGCTAGCAAAACCAGCATTATTCAGATGTTCTTTAATGTCTGCTCGCTACATATTGAAAAGGAATGAGGCAAAGACACATCCTTTCCTCACACCTCAGCTAGTCTCTATCTTTCTTATCAAATGACCAGCTCTGCCCAATCTAACTGCTATATTTGTGTTCTAATGCAAGTAAACCAAAATTGCTAATAGCCCAGGCGGTATGCCCCAGCTATTCAGCTTTCTCCATAGTGAGGTCCTATTCACTGTGTTGAAGGTTTTTTTTAAAGTCTATTAGTGCCAAATACACAGGTGCACTGAACGCTCTCCACGCTGTGTCCCTGAGTGAGATCACTATTAGGCCATTCAGAGTAGTAGATATGTCTTCTCTAAAACCAATCTGTGCTTCATCTAGTATATTATTCTTGTTAGCCCAGTGCTCTAGTTCCTTTAAGACCATACCTGCAAAGTAGAGGGTGATTGGACCATTGTTGTTAGGATTCGTCCAATTGCCCCTCTTGAAAACTGGTATAACCACCACAGACTTCCAACTAGGAGGACACTCTAGTGTCAAAACAGTTCATGAACAATTCATAAAGCACAGTTGACCCCACCCCATGCATTCATTTTCAATGTAAAGTTGAATAGACCGTTAGGACCTGCTGCTCTAGAACAGGAAGCCTTGTCTATTAGATCTCTTACTATTTCCCGTAAGCCACATCTCATCCATGGGGCTCTGGATAGATTGTCTTCTATTTTTGTTGATTGGCTAAATAGATCACGATAGTGAGAGCACCAAGCTTCCTCTTTGAAAACAAACACTTTGGTTATAGTCCTGCAAGGTTATCCCACCATTCATAAGTGACCAGTAGTTTTGACTATTCTTTGAGACTCAAGCTGCTAGCATATATTCACCTTGACGCTGGCATCTGAGAGATTTATTTGGTCTGTTGCATCTCTGAAAGGCAGCAAAAATGTGTTGTTTTTTCTCTTTCTTAAAATGACCTAAATCGCTGCATTGCTTTCTTGGAGATCTTTTTTTGTTTCTTATTTCTCTCTTATGCTGCAGTGTATTGTCAGTAAATGTTCTGGTGTGGATTCCTCCCTTTTAATTACCCGCTGGTTGAGGTTTTTCGATTTTTACAACAACAAAAAAAATTGGAGGGGGTATGTAATTGCAATATAGACTACACAGGAATTTTACAAATTCTCACATTCTAACGTTCAATTTATGATTGCAGTATTGACACAGAAAAGTACAATGGGTGACACACCATTGGCCTACTACAGTGGCACGCTAGACTCAGTGATGGAAAGACAGTTTGCGTGAGAGCAAGTACTTGCTGCAGCTGCCTTCACAATCGAAAAGAGATCAACTATCGTAATTGGGTGTTCCATCACTTTGTATGTGGAGCATTCATGATCTGCCATTCTAGAGAGATCAAGAGCTACCTTAACCACACATAGCCTCAGCTTATGAAATGATCCTCTCAAGCCCAAACATCCATATTGTACGATGCAAAACAATGAACCCTGCTACCTGACAGAAAAGTTTACCAAAAAGGACTTAGCAATCCATGACTGTGTCACATATGCAGGGGAGGAAGATGACATCCCCAAGGCAAGAGACAGCCCCTTGGAGAAGGGAGATGTTCTCTTCATTGATGGGACAGCATCAATTGATCAACAAACAATCCAGAGGCACACAGACACTGCAGTGGTGCACCTCGAGCTGGTGAATATGAGACACTGATTATGAAAAGATTGTCATGGTGGAAAAGGAGGGGCTTCTGGAGAGAGGACGACACCCTAGTACAACATGTTGCACTGCTAGATATCTTGATCTCTGCATTGTCCCGAGCCTCTGTAGTGGTGGTCGTTAAGTGCACCGCCTAAAACCAATAACCAGATGGAATTTCACCTGGAAATGCCGCTGTGGATGCACCAGCCAAAATGCCAACTTATCTCTGGTGCCCGCACCTGCCAAATACGTTGTGACCATGCCTCCAAGTAATCAGAAGAGAGTCCCATATACAGCAATGCCTATTGCACAACTTACTGAATTGCAGGGCAAAGCACCAATTGACGAGAAACAAAAGAGGGTGCAAGCAAATTGTTGTAGAGAGAGGAATGCACTGGTAAAGCAGTAATGCCTCATGAGCTGTTAACAATAGTTTTCAACCAACTCCACTACCCCTCCCACAGCTCGCACATCACAGCTGACATACAAGAGGACTGCGTTGTGCCCAATACTCAGGAACATCTCTCTAACATAATCATACACTGCACCACGTGTCAAGCTTACAGCACATGCGTAACGCTATGAATTTTACGAGGCACTCTGCCCAGTCCTACCGGGCCATTGCGAGAGCTGCACTTAGAACACGCGGACATGGGGGAGAGGTGCAATGGGTCCCGGTATTTGATTGATGTGGTTGCCCTTTTTCACAGTGGGTTGAAGCAGGACCTTGTGCACACCTGGTTTTCAAATGTCAGCCATATTTCTTGTCCGTGAGTTTTTCCTTGATGGTATGTGTGTGTGATGTGCTAAATTCTGATAAGGCTCACATTTTTTCAACACGCCTTTCAAAGAGATCACAGTACTTTTTGGCATTAAGCACTGGATGTGTTCAATTTATCACCTCCAGGGCAAGGGAATTTTGTAGAGGATCAAGAGCCTTCTTAAAAGCAAACCAGGCTTTGCACCACGTTGACGAAGAACTGGGTTCACTGCTTACCATTGGCTCTCTACAGTTTATGCACACAACCCAGCAAGGACCACCATTTCACGTTCTTGTGTATGGGCGCCCTATAAATAAACTATCATATCATATAATTTATGACCCAATGAGGTGGTTACGGATCGGCACATGAACACGCCCATATCCTCTATCAGGAGGGCAACACGGTTTTAGGTGATGAATTCAAAGAGTATTTGACAACCCTGATACATGCAAATAAATGTGTCTCCTGACAGATTGCACCTACCCGACCAGAGGACACACCAGACACAGCAGACACGACAGAAACAGCCTACCCGCCCACCCAACAGCTGCTGCCTGGAGAACTTATCTACATGAGGAGTTTTGTTTGAAAATGGAATAACCCCAGATTTCAATGCCGATTTCATAGATCTATGTGATCACTGCGCTGCCCGTAACTGCAACGGCTGAAAATGCTGATGCCAGTTATGGCTCAGTGCAGTGGTCATATAGATCACTGTGCCCTCTTCCCCCAGCCTGCTTTTACCTTCCCACCCCACTTACCTTTACGGCGGTGCACTTCTGTGTGTGCCGCCCACACCTTTCTATCCCTGCAGCGCCAGCTCCTCCCACTAATGTGGGTTACAGCTAACACTGAAGGTTGCTTTTCTTTTTTTTTCTTGTCCCACGCTTACCAAAATGGTAAGCGAGGGACACCCCTGCAACACCTGACTCCCATTACAATGCCCAAGCAGAGCAGGGGACACCCGCACAAGCCCCACTCTGCTTGTGCACAGTAAATATCACGCTCATTTTGTGCACCCCCAAAGTTGCAGCGACTGCAGGGGCGCTCAAATGAGGGCAGCATTTGAGTGAAATACCATATCAAGCAATGTTTTCAACTCCCCTCGCAGTCAAAGTGAAGGAGATTCGCTACTGTATTCACCTTTCAGACATACCCAGGGCACCCCCAAATATTACACAATTGTCTTAAGGCACCCGACACTGCTCACCTATTCTAACACCAAGTATATATCCAGATTACATAGTTCCTTCAGGCTCCTGTTCCATTTGTTCACACACACAGCTGCTAAAGCATAAATACTTTATAACATTTTCTCTCTCTCTCTCTCTCTCTCTCTCTCTCTCTCTCTCTCTCTCTCACTCTCTCTCTCTCTCTCTCTCTCTCTCTCTCCCTCTCTTTTTGTTTTTTCATCCTCTCCCCTGCCCTATTTTTGTGGGCATTCTTTTTTCCCATTAGGTGAAAAGATGATGGATCCAGCAGCTTCCAGTACTTCAACATATAGAAACAATGTTAGCGATCATACTGTTCCTAGATGCTCATGCTCATATATGTGTGGCATGCATGTTAATGCAGGGATATTCACCATTTTGATATCCATATTGGGGATTTATTGGGGAGCATCTTTTATATGGGGAGGTGATATAAATGAGGGAGAGAAGGGGATACATACACAGTATTCACCAACATCACTGTAAATATGTATAACAATAGTGATTAGCATAAAAACAGCTATGGCAGACCAACAAGTATACCTGTGAGTATGAGTATGATATTAGAAAAAATGTTCCAAACTGTTTTTAAGAATAGTTTTCGCTACATAAGCGTTAATGATGATATTAGCAGTAGAAGTAATGCAAGCAAGCACATATGGCCACATGCAGTTGAAACGACCACAATAGGCTTTGTCTAATTTTCTTTGTATAGCCATTGGGAAAAGTCGAGTCATACCCACATAGTAGAAGTAACTGAGTGGAAAAACAGCTTGTTGCAATATAACAGGAATGGTAGAGGCCTCAATAAACAACTGGAAACAGTGGTACAAAGTATATTGTCAGAGGTATTACGACAAGAATGTAGATATCACTTCCTGTAAACTATTGAAATGTTTAATCATGTCTGCTGTCCACTTCCCCTTGTTATCGCTTGTTTGTGCTTCCTTGAGGTCCTGCAGGAGCTGCCTGGTATAGGCTGCATAGTCTAAAATTCATGCTCTGCAGTAGTTACATAATCCTAAGACTTTTTGCATGTCTTTCACTCTGGTGGGTTGGGGGTGGCATGCACAGATGCTGCTTGATCTGGTTTGATCCTTTTGCTATTTGCTGATATTAACTGACCTAGCTGCAGCACTTTCTGCTGGCAGTACTGTGGTTTTGCCTTGTCAACCTTGTACCCCTTACAGGCCAGTATTTGGAGGAGTATGATAGAGTCTCTCTGGCAGTGCTGCTCACTGTCACTACATACAAGAAAATCGTCCACGTACTGGATGATCATACTAGATACTTGGATGTTTCCTAAATCAGCGGACAATATTCTGTTAAAGATGCTTGGGCTCTCGCAGTACCCCTGAGGCAAACAAGTGTGTTCAAAGTGCATTCCGCCATGGGTAAACTCTGTAAAATACTGAGAATTGGGGTGCAAAGGTATTAAAAAGAAGGTGTTTTTCAGATCCACCACTTTGAAGTGGGTCGCCTCCTTGGGGATACTACACAGAATGATGACAGGGTTCTGGACCACAGAAAACTCCTTCTGTACCACATAGTTTAGGAGGCGGAATCCTGGATCATCCTTCAATTGTCCCCCGTTGATTTTTTCACAAGGTAGATAGCTGTGTTGCATGTGGATGGCACTATTATACCTTTTATCGAGCAGGGCCTGTATCGTGTTTTTAAATCCCTCCTCTGCTTCTCTAGATAGTGGGTACAGTTTCACACGGGGATGCACTGCACCTACTTTTAGTGTTGTGTACTGGGGTACAAGAGCATGACATCTTGTGGATTGGTGGTCCACAACCGTTCAGGTACATACTTTAGTTCTGCGGGGCCAGAGCGAATATCAGGGGGCATTGCACTCTTTGATACTGCACTATAATTTCACAGGGAATACAGATCTCTAGTATTATCTTTTCATCACTTTCTTTGGTACCTTAGCTGTTACAAGACTTCTGTTGAGTCGATGCAATTTAAAGCAGAATACTAGATTCTGCACGCACATGTTCACTCTGAACTACAACTCCTTCAGTTGTCTGTAGTTCAGAGCGCGTACTAAACTACAAACTGGGCGCAAATGCACTGGCGCGATCGTGCCATTGTAAACGTGCTAGTGCGAAGGAACACGCTGGTCTGTGTAGGACCGGAAGAGTGGAAGCTCCGCACTTCTTGTGTGCTCTGCTGCTATGGGACTTGAGGAGGTACTTGAAGCAATTGCTGCAGCTAGAAACATCTTTACCCCGAAGGAGTCCACACGGAGGACCCAGCCACCGGTGAGTCTTGAGAAGTGCTCCTTGGTCACTCCTCTTATTAACGTACAGGACTCTCAAACTGCTCTCTGCTGCCCCAGAAATAATGAAATTATTCCTGTTGACTGAACTACTTTGGTGCATACTTCTACTTTGTGTACAAGGTCCCCTTTCAAAAACACAGATTTAGTGACTGACACTCAGATCTCTCATGTATTTTTATCTATCTATAGACTTGAATAAAGCCCATGATCATCTCTTGGGTATTAATACTCCTAGCTCAACACAAGCAGTTGAGTTAGACTCTATCACACTAGATGTACAGGGGGGAGCTTTAGGAAGTCTGAAAGACAGTCTGTGTGTGTCTCCTGTCCACAATTTGGTCTGTCTACTTCTCAACACCAGATCTTTGGTTAATTGTGCCACTGAGGTTGCCGCCTACATAGAAGACATGAATATTGATCTTTGCACAATTACCGAAACCTGGGCTCATAGGGCAGCTGGCCTGTCACTTAACCTTGCAATACCTGAAGGTTATTCTATGATTAGGCAAGACAGACTGGAGGGTAGAGGGGTGGTGTGGCTATGATTTTTAAATCTTCTTTCAATGTCTGGGAATAAACTGGGGCTATAATGAATGGTATTAAATCATTACAGGTAAAAATAGGCCTTAATGCTGAATATACATAAAATGTACTCCTGATTTATAGACCCCCCTCCTTGTCTTAAGACTTCACATCGGCTCTGTCCAACCACTTACTGTCCTTTCTCAAACCCCACACCAATCTTCTACTGTTGGGTGACTTTAACTTTTGGTTGATTCACAAAGAAGACCCCCGGGGTGCAGAGTTGAGATGACCTTCGTCAACTTAGGTTTGGAACAGAGAAATTGGTTCCCTACTCACATCCTTGGTCATACGTTAGATTGGATCTCTGCCACCAATGTTGCTACACCAGATCTCCATGTATCTCCCTGACAATATTACCAGCACATTTAAGGGTCCACCAGATCATGGCTTTGACAGATTTCCCCCCAGCTCTGAGCTGGGGGAAATCTGCAGCAAAATAGCTGATTTTTGGCACGATTACCGCCGGTGAGAAATCCGCCGGCCGTAATAGCGCGAATTTACCCCATTGGGCCCAATGGGGAATGAAGAATTCCCGAATGGGCCCAATGGGGAATGGGCAAGAACACTACCGCCAAACCCGTAATCCGGCACTAATAGCACCGGGGGGTTTGGCGGTAGGGCTATTAGCGCCAGCGCTAATAGATCCGGCGTTACCGCCCAACTCGTGATGAGGCCCTTGATCTCTAACTTGGGAGGACACCACTAATAACTTAGCTCCGGTGAAACATAAAATCCGTAAGGAGATGAAAAATAAACCATAGTATTCCCCAGACCTGCAAAAGCTAAAATCCAGTATGAGGAAAATTTATTATCACTGGGAAACCAATCCGGCACCAGGATCTCTGGTGGCCTATAAAGGTGCAGCCAGAGTGTATAAACTGGCTATCATTGATGCTAAGAAATCTTTTTCAATGAAAGGATTTTTAATGCCAAATCTGAGGTCAAACAACTTTTCAAATTACTCAAAGAGCAGGAATCCACCATCCCTCTTGACGCCAGGCCTGTTTTGAAGGACACGGCATAGTGCCAGAGTATCCAAGATGCTATGGTTAAGAAATTAAAGTGCATCAAGGCAGATATCTTGCGAAAGAAAGATGCCTCCCTGCTACATCGGAGCAAGCCTTGCACCGAGTGTCACAAAAGATGTCCCTCCATTCCACAGTTTAATTTCTCTCCAATCTATGTTGATGAATTTTCAGAGGTGGTGACGCACCTCAAAACCACTAGATGCAAAAGCGACCCTTGCTTGGCCTTGATCATCAAAACCTCGCTTAGATGGATGAGCCATTAAACTATAGGCCCAATACCAATACGCTGTTTCTTCTGAAAATCATTGACCAGGTTGTGCACGAGCAAACTGCCCAACACTTAAACAAATACCCCCTTTTGAGTTGCCAAAAATCTGGATTTAGAGATGGCTATGGCACAGAGACTGCATTACTGGAATTGAAATCCAGGCTCCTGGATAGAATGGACAAGGGACAAGGGACTTTCATCCATGCTTATGCTCTTGGAATTGTCGGCCACGTTTGACCTGGTAGACCACTCAATATTAGTCTCCAGGCTAGAGGAAGTGGCCAATTCTTCTCCAGCTGATACATGCTGGGTTTCATCATTTCTTAACAATAGAGAAAGCAGATTCTGCTCTGAGGTGGCCATCTCATTACCAGTTGAATACGGTGTCCCGCAGGGGGCCTGCCTATACCCCTTCCTGTATAATATTTTTAAGGTGCCGTTTTTTGCACTGCTGGATCAGGAAGGGATTTTATTCACCAACTACGCGGATGTGTCTTCCCCTTCGTAGGATCTCATGATTGTGATGAAGAAGAACTGAACAGGGTTTATACTCTTATTAAAAAATAGATGTTATGGAATGACCTGGCCGTGAATAGGTCTAAGACCGAACTATTGATTGTTGGCTCGCAGTCCATGTTGTCTAAACTGGGCTCTGTCTGTGATGTCTTGCAATCGGGGAATGTTAATATAACCACCCTCATTAAAATGCTGGGTGTCACCTTCGACCAGTGCTTCACTTTGAAGGCCCACGTAGGGAGCCTGGTCTCACCTCAAACCCCTTATAACACAGGCCGATGCAGAGACTATAGTAAGAACTATAATTGGTTCCAAATTGGATTATTGCTGCAGCCTTTTAGCCGGTTTTAGCAAATCAGAAATGAGCAGATTACAAATAATTCAAATGGCGCTGTAACGGTGGTTATAGGCCTCTCTAGACATTACCATGTTTCGGAGGCTATAAGAGCTTTGCACTGGCTCCCGTCTGTGGCCTGAATACATTTTCGCCTCCTTGTGATCATGTTCAAATGCATTCTTAGCATTATGCCCAGTTGCCTGAATGTCTTTATTGAGGAAAAGGCAGTGTGTAGATCTCTCAGATCTAATAATCAAAAATGATCAATGATCCCTAGATGCAGAATGAGGAAGACTGAAAAGGGAGCTTTCTCTATCGCTGATCCAAAGGCTTGGAATGATCTTCTGCCTGACCTCAGTTTCCAAAATAAGCTTGAACCATTTAAGAGAAAGCTGAAAACATGGCAGTTTGCATGGTTTCTTCCTGGCCTTTTCTTCTGTGAGTCTTTCTCAACCTGATTTATGTTTGAACTGTCCTTTTCTCTTAGGCTTTTTTTGTGTTTGTCAGTGCCCTCATGCTATGGGTCCAAGATCTGTGCTATACAAATAATTAAAGTAAAGTAAAGTATTATTTTCAAACAATTCTGCATCTGTCACCTCCTTCAGCGGTACAGTGGAGTACTGTACGACACTCAAACCTATGCTGGTTTGTCCCTAGCACAATCACACTCTTCGCTGAAACCACCAACCCATGCAGGTCTACGGACAATAATGTGCCACCAACTCTGGAGACACCAAAGGACGAAAGATAAAATCTGTCGGCACTCTTCAACAGCTCTTGGCAATTTGCAACACTGCCTCCACAAGTACTGTTATTCTGTATTTGAACATGTGCGGGTTCACAGATATCCCACAGACCACTACCTCCCCTGCCATGGCATGTATTACTACCATTGCTCTTATTGTGCACAATCCTGGCATGGTGCAAAGAATGTCACAATCTGTGAATGAGATTGTCATGTTCAACTTGCTGAACAGGTCCCTGCCCAACAGGTTGACAGAGAAAACCTTCAGAATACAATAAGGGAGCACTCATCACCCTCCCTCCCGCATTTACATCCAGCTCTTTAGTATATGCCATAGCCACAGAGAAGCCCTGCATGTCAAGAGATTTTGCTGCAGCCAAATTGACCACAGAAATGAATTGCTTGTTTCCTATCTCTGCCTCCACCATGGGTTCCTTTTCAGGGTTGGGGGTCATTGACAGGACCGGGCACTCAAGAGTTCTCTCTGGGCTGTCCTAGTCAGGATATGTGTTTGTCCCAGGATACAAAAAGGGCTTTCCTTCCACCATTGTTGCACCTCAAAAGTGGGCGACCGTACCATTTAGTGCTCAGTTGAATGGGGTTGTGCCATTTCTTTGTTAGATAGTGTGCTTGGTGCATGCTGTTGTACTATCTGGTTTTGTTGCACTAGTGGAATAGGTATCTGCAGAGGTAACTATGTGTAGGCCTGGTGTATCTCGTAGGGTATAGAGGTCATTCTGGGCGTCAGCCCTTGTGGGGATCCCTGGGGTGATGGGTCATAGCTATACCCCATACCTGACTTGCTCATGAAATATCTTGAGAAATGCCCCCACTTCCCACTGTTCCAATATTGTTAAGGCCCCATTCTTCCCCCTTGCTCCTCGCAATGCACATCTTCCTCACTGCTATCCTCCTTGTTGCCACTATGGGCCAGGGTACTTTGGACCTCCTGCCCACTGTCCTTGCCCTCCTTCTGACCAAACCGCAGCTATTCTAGTGGTTGTGAACTCTTCAGTGTTTCCCGCCACCTACTTCCTGGACACTGATGCTTCATTACCAATCTTAGCTAATTTTTTTGTACTAGTTTTACTTCCTCTGCTTGCCACCTCTGGGCCCGTTTCCATGTTGCACTCTTTTATCCTCTTACAATGGTGTATTTTTATGCTCTGCATTTTGGCCCACTTCTCCACCTCAATACCACGATTTTGTCTGGTGCTTTTTGCACCTCTTTGGGCAGGACCTTTTTAACAATTAAGTAGAAAAAGGGTATTGACTGATCCAATGTGTCATTCATCTCTGCTCTCCACAGTTTCTGAACCTTAAAAATAAACTGAGAGGGGTCTTCATCATTGCCCAAAGTGCATTGCATTATCAATTGTGGGGTTAGGTGTGTCGGGGAATACTTGCAGCAGCGCGTCCCATATCTGTGCCCAAATCTTGTTAAAAGATGCTCCATCGTGTGCATTGTTCCCCAAATTCACTCCCGGGTATTTACCCACACATCCCCAGCCTGGTCTCCAATATTCACTAGCAATACGCTTTTCATGTCACCGACCGGCAGGGGTATTCCGGATGTCTGCTTTTCTTGTGCATAAATCCACTTACCCCGTACCGACCCTGAGAGGCGGGAGCACCTTAATAAAATTATTATCATCCATCTGCACCCATGGCGCACACTGTAGCTTGCCAGGCCCCTTATGTGTAAGGGGCATCTGTGCCCTACCCCTGTCAATCTTGTTTGTACTTCCTTTTTTCATTGCAACTGCTATCCGGCCAAACCTGCTCCTTTACCTACCATCCCACAAACTCTCATCCTGGGGAATGTGTTGAGGTGCTTGCTCTGCCTCTTCTTTTTCATCATCCTCAAACTCATCAATTTTACTCCAACCCTCTTCCTCTCCGTCCCTGTGAGACCTCACATTCTCATTGTTTAAGCTGTCCAGCCGCTCACACCTTTCTCCTAATTTCTCTTTATTTATGTTTCTTATGGCTGTGCTATCTATTCTGAACAAAAAAGTCTCCAGCTTTCCATCCATCTAACCCTTGCTGTGTCGGTTTGTCGGTCTTAATTTCACTGTGTGCTTCCTGCAATCTAGTCAATTCTGTTTGTGCCAATGCCAATGCAACTTCTAGGTATCTTTATTGATATCTGTATGTGCTGGTACATCTCGGGGGGATGCACATGGGGGTGGCGGGCTGTTGTTGTGGTGGACACATACTTCAGGTTAGTATAACCTATGGTGGGGCAAGCTGTCAATTGATATATTCCCCCATGTTCCGCTGGTGATGTGCCCTCCTTTCCTGGACAGTTGCCCCTGCTATCATTTTGCACTCCTCTCTCAGAATCATCCATATCATATTTCTCTCCTCTTTTGCATCTGTTATCCCACAGATTTGGCCTCAGAAATATGGACATGTGTTCCAGGATCCCCTTATTATGGGAGCCCTGCTCTGGCCATGAGCGGGGCATACCCCCTCCTCTTGTCTCCTTGCCCATTGCTTGTTATACTTCTTATTTCTGTCACGATATAGTGGCAGGGCCTTATGCATATACTCTATGGGTGTTTCTCCTCCCATTATAAGGGTCCTTGCGCCTTATTGCCCTCATGCCTTCGTTAGCTCTCTGCTCACGCTGCGTGTCAAAAAAGTCAGTCCTTCATCCCCTTCCATTAAAACATTTAAAATACTCCCCTTTATCTTCCCACACACCCACTCTCACACTCCACACACTCAAAACACAATACTACTTGCACACTGCCCCTTCTCGGGCCTCCACCCTACATAATAAGAATACAAACAAAACAAGCTATTAGAAAAATCTAAAAGAAGAACAACTAATATTCCCAAGCCCACTAATAATGCAGGGCTGCTACTTGTTTCCTTTTTTCTCCATTACACTATTTACGTTGAACCACCTCCTTCCCCCCATTCGGGGAGACTCCCTAACTGTCCATTTTCCTTTCCTTAATATTCTCCTTAAAAAATGAGTAATACAAAAAATAAAACAAACCAAATCCACACTACACCAAGAACCTCACTTTCCACATACTCACAATCTTCACACTTTCCCATATATCTTTCCCCCACTTGTTAGCACTTGCAAGACTATACTCACATGCGCATGTTCACCCAAACTCCTCTGTCATGAGGTTCTACCACCGGCTCGCACTTTCTCCACAAAGAGGAATTCTGCAAAGACGGCTCCTGTATGCCACTTGATATTACGTGTTTTTGGGGACTGGTCACTGTAGGTGGGTGTGGCCCCTCCAGAGAGTGACCAGGAAGCCTCCGTAGGCACGGGGGGCACAAGGATCATATGGGGTCACCAAATGAAGGCATGCCCCTAAATGCTCACATCAGAAAAAATACAACCCGCTAGAGAAAAATGCCCAACATGCTCTTGCAAGTGAAACAAGTATTTATTTCTCCAAAAATAGGCTCGAGGACTGGCACAGGAGGAGTCTCAAGGTCACACCGACCCACACATACTTCACTCATTGCAAATCGTGTCTTCAGCTCCCTATGCTTCCACCCTCGCTTTTGAACTATAATGTATCCCTCCATGTACCTTTTACTACAAGCCATATCATTAAGAAATAAAGGGGGAACAATCATACTCTCAGATCTTTATGGTTGATTGGTTTATGGTCGGTGGTCTGCGGTCAACTGGTATCTTGGAATCCGGAGGTCTCAGAACTAGGGCAGTTGCAGTTGTAGGGGCTATTAATCGTAGTTGGCTGGGTGGGGGTCGAAGGCCTGCTTCGGCCTGTTTGTAATAACACGTACACCAAAGCACCCACTATTGTCTTGTGGCCTTGCAGGGAACATTATTTTTAAAACAAACATATTGGCAACAACTTTAAAACAACAAAGGTTTTTTGTGGAAGTTGGCATCGTGGGCCTCTCATCAGTGCTTGGGCCTATCCACATTTCCCCTTCAGGCTTGCGGCAGTGTCTAATATGCTAAACACTGCATGGCCATGCAGGCCCTATACTTTGACCATGGCTACTAATATCTACACAAATGGCGTTCACTTCGTTACTTGCACTATCTCTAAATGTCTAAATCACATAAAATATTATGATTATGTGGGCACTTTTATAAAGCCCCCCCTCTCTCCTGGTCTATTATAATTCTCCTAATGGGGCGTGCCTCATCTTAAAGCGCCTAAGGGGGGGGGGGTGGTTTGCTCCCTTCCCAATAATCCTAACAACAAGGAAAACACGGAGGGCTCTACAGTAGAGGGAGATTTACCTGCAGAGAAATACTTATAATGAAACTCAGGCCACCCAGGTGTTAACAAATATTATGTTGGCCTCCTTCATTGATAATTCTGTGGCTACTGCATTAAAGAAAGGCATGACAGCCTTATTTCAATCTCTCTCCTCGCAATTGGTTGATCTATTTCTAATGTAGCATCTGAGGACCAAGGACGGTTGTTAGCCACCATTTCTTCTCTGGTAGACAGCTAAGCCATTTCCACAGGCAAACAAGGATGCCCAGCTGAACAGAACGTTAAAGTAAATGCATGAAAAGAACAGGGGAGGGGTGCCATGTTTTTCCTAGTAAATCCTTTCACCCCAAGATATTGGTGAATAAACAGGACTCCGTTTCTGAAGGACACGCTGGTTGGGAAGAAGTCACAATTCCAATGAAAAGAGTACTAAATACTACAGCTTTCGTACCAGCTGTGGATTGGAGGACCCTTATGATCCCGGGATATATTATGATGGAGATGATGAAATTGACACCTTGGTGTGGTAGTAGTGGTACCACGCTTATCAATAGATCCTAATATGGAAGGTAGCAGTAGTAATGGGCGTCAGCCCCCTAACAGTAACTTTATATTTGATACCCAATCCATTAAACACAGTAACTCATCTTAATGGGCATTTTTAACCTGTGTATCTCAGTACATTCCTAGGAACATTCAATCTGGACTGGACAAAGGAGCTTGAGGTTGCATGAGATCAGAAGGTCCCAGACCCAGCATTCCAGATACATTTGCTTTCACATCCATGATAGACCCCAGGATTGGGATTTTCCTTGCCATGTATGGTAGAGACTCTACAACAAGCTTTAACCAGGTTTAGACTGTTACATACACTGGGATCCTGCCTACATTTCTGGGCATGTCCTAGATAGCCAAACAAGGTGATAACATAGTGGACCCAGACATATTGGGCAACAAGTACCAGAGGTTTAACTGCTTCTTAGGAATGCCAAATGAGCACAGAAAGAACCAAATGGTGCATTTTAAAAATACATTTCGAATAAGGTGCAATGGCGAATACTCACCCTCAGACTACAAAAGGGCTTCTGTTTAGGGGAGCTGTATATGAAAGAGGTCTCTAAATATGTTTCTACCTTTTCATCCCTGGATAATCCCAAAACCAAACCGAGGGGCTCATTTCTTAGGCTCCAGAGCATACATGGAAATGATAAAGACAGGTTAAGACAGTGTTAAGACTGCCTTAACACCTCCATTCACATTGCAAGGACTTTCATTGTTTTTGAAGGCTCAGGGCGGGATGGAACAGGAGATACGTTCCTGCCTCCCGTTTGCCCCCTGTCTTCAAAAACAAATTGGTTTTACACCAGCATGAGGTTCTCCTTCCTGCTAGTGTACAACCTATGATTTCCAATGCCTTCGAATGTCCCTTCACACTTCTCATTTGCATTCTGCAAATGGTGAAAATTGCCCAGAGGGGACTTGTCTGAACGTAAGTGCAAACGTAAGTCGTCATCGCCTGGACATTTATTTGTTGAGCAATGGGAGCTCATTAGGAAGAATGTTCAGCCCACTAGGGTTTTATCAAGGGCCAGAACATGTTGCGGCCTTCGCAACCTGCCAGACAGACAGACCGTAATGCTCCCTATGTACTTTCTGATGACGGAGACAAGTGTAAAGCATATAACACATAGGGCCTCATCACGACTTTGGCGGTAACCCTTAAATCCAGCGGTAGAGCTATTACCGCCGGATTTAAGAGTCCGCCAAATCAGGATTTCGGTGGATTTCGCCCCAGCTCTGAGCTGGGGGGAAATCTGCCGAAAATTCGTGCTCATACCGCCAGCGGGAAATCCGCCGGCGGTATTAGCGTGAAATTTCCCCATTGAGCCCAATGGGGAATGGGGCATTCCCGAATGGACTCAATGGGGAATGGGGAATTACATTACTGCCGAACTCGTGATCCGACGCTATTAGCGCCGGGGGGTTCGGCGGTAGGGCAGATAGCGCCGGCACTAATAGCGCCGGAGTTACCGCCCAAGTCGTGATGAGGCCCATACTCTCCTGTCACCAGTGTGGACTAGTATTTAAGAGAGGTTTTCCTCATCACAGATCATATACACTGGAGGGTTCAATGGCAAGTGTAGATCTTCCAGTTCATATACAATTTGGAGAAATAATTAGTTTTCTCCTCTCAAATTGGTGAAATATCTCATAGGATCAATGGGTAATTCAAGTTGTTCAGGGGTTTCAAATAGCCTTTGTCTCCAGCTGTCCCTGAACAAGATTAACAGGAGAATTCAGTTTTCACATCTGGGGACACGGGTCATTTTCATAAAGGAAGGGAATTGCTTTGGCAAGTAGTCATAAAAAGGACTGATTTTTTGTTCCTTCCAGATTTCTAAGCAACCTCGTTATGGGTCAGAAATGTATCAATGGTTTTCGAACAGTGGTAAATCTGAAAGAACTAAAGGAAGTGCTGTTATACTGGCACTTTAAGATGGAGACTATTCATATTCTTCAACAAGTGATGCACCACAGAGATTGGAATGTACCGCTGGAGCTCAAGAATGCGTACTTGTCAATTTCAATGTATGTTTCACACCATCATTTCCTTCGGTTTGCTTCGGTAAAGAAGATTTTCTGGTTCAACTGTTCACCATTCAGTTAATCATCAGCAACGCATGTGCTGTTGAAATGGGCTATGCAGCTCTGCGTAGCCAGGTGATCAGCATGTTGCTCTTAATGGATGACATCATAAATCTGTGTTCCTCAAGGGACAAAGTCTTACAACATCTATAAATGACTCTGAATCTCATTCAAGTACCGGCGTTTGCCGTAAATTACAAGCCTGAAATTACTCACGCCCACGAGCTGTCTCACCTGGGGTTTCAAATAGATGCCTCCGTATCTTCACTCTTTCTGCCCCAGACAATAATCAAGGCAATACATTTTTTTTGTTTTTCCTCCGACCTGTCATTTCTAATACACACATAGCACTGATAATATGGAATCTCTCCACCTCTATCCAAGCCATCTTTTCAGGCTTGCTTTATTACGGGACTCCACATAGAGTGAAGTTAGTCTGTATTCTTAAAAGGGTTGGCATTTTTCGACATGACTCCTCTCTCAGGGGAGGCCATGAATGAAATTCAATGGGTGCGGTCACACATAGAGGCATGGAAAAAAAAACAATTTTGACTTATGCCTGTCAGATTCCAGTTTAGGAGTTTGGGGGAATGATGTGGAGATAGCTGGACTGGTCACCATGGCCCAGTAAGAAGTCCACGATGCAGATACATTGCTTAGAACTTATTTCAGGGTCCTTTGCAATCAGGGACTTCCAAAAAAACATTCTTCGCTCAGATTCACGCAGGCACCAGGCAACTGTAGGTTTCAACCTGGCAGGCGTGGCTTTTTGGTATCTTCAGTCAAGGTGGTGAATTTTCTGTGATAAATGGCTCTATCTCTCTCTCACAAGATGGTTAATGTACAGAACAGTGGTTTCGTCCCAAGACCTTTCTTGAGGCGGTACACCTCTGGTACAACCACCTTTGATAGTTTGCTCGAGGAAAGGCATTCAAATTTGTAAAACCACTCACGCAAGATATTCGGTTTTGTGGGATGTCAGTTTTATTTTGTCACTGTTTTTAGACTAAGGCCTCAGATTAGATCTCCCAATACAGCCCATATTAGACACTGTGGACACATTTATGTGTCTGATATCTTTCAAGTGGGTATAAGGCGTTCTAGGCTGGGATCTGATTGGTTGTACTTTCATGCCTTTTTGGGGGTATTTCACAATATCTCATTAGACTAATATGGGTAGCAGGTCACTACATTAACCTATGGTCCATGACAACTCTAACCTATGTGTTGTCATATGTCTCAAGGACTATATTCGTAGAACGAGAATACTTATGGGCTCCAACTCTCGTTTTTGTTTTTGTGTTCATTCTTTTTATCAGAAGCTGCACAACCTTGTTTAGGTACCCACCTCGGATTTTTCCTTTGTGCTACACTCGGTCAGAGGGGCCATGGAACTTAAGGCCTTTTGGGTAAGGGGATTATTGTTAAAGCTATCTTGAAGGCAGCCGATTGGTCTAATTAGTCAGCTTTTAGTACACATAGGGCCTGATTTATAGAAAACGCACATACATCCTGCAAAGCTCAACGCAGCGAAAACACGCAAAGTTTTCAATGTTCGCTCATATTCATGGAATCCAAAGCGCAAAGTACTTCAACCATAAAGAAAACTGAACTGCGCTAGGAACACCAACAACACGCCTCCACGCCAACCAAAACCATTGCCAAAGACCAACCTTTGCGTCCACCTCTGTCCCACCATCCAGCACACTTGCAAAACTGCAACACGGTCTCCTTCTAGTCAAGGCTGCACCCCGGTGAAACTGCGTGAGGTGCCCCATAAGTAACGGCCTTATCTCTGCGAAACTGCATGAGGTCCTCCGTAAGTAATTCCTGCACCCCTGCGAAACTGCACACGGTCACTTGTAAGTAACGGCTGCACCCTTGCGAAAATGTGCAAAGTCCCCCATAAGTAAGGGCTGTATTCCTGTGAACCGTGCAAGGTCCCCTGTAAACAACGGCTGCACCGTGGCAAAACTGCAAACTGTCCCCCCTTCTCCCAAGGCACCCAAACTGATGGCATATACCCCTACTGCACAGCAACTCCCTGAAGTCCTGACACCACCCAGCAGCCCCCCTCACCTCTGACAATACCCAAGGCAGTTCTCACACCACCTACCTGCCCCCTTCACCTCCAACACTAACCTCAGGCATCCCCCTCAAGTCCTGACATCACCCACCAACCCCCCACACCTCTGTCAATACCCCAGGCCTTCCTCACACCACCCACCATCCCCCCTCACCTCTGACATTACCCCTAGGTAGCCCCCTGAAGTAGTAACAACACCCACCAGTCCCGCTCATCTCCAACACAACCCCCAGGCACCCCCTGCCCCCCAAGTCCTGACACCACCCACCAGCCGCCGTCACCTCAACCAATGCCCCAGGCAGTCCTCACAAACCCCACCAGCCCCCCACATCTGACATTACCCACAGACAGCACCCTGACAGTCTGCCACTCCACCAATTCAATTTGGAGCCGCAACATACCTCAACCTCTGTGGTCTGCCTCCACCAAGAAGCAGACCTGCCACATGATGACCACCAACCCGATCAACTGGTACACGTTTGTTTAATTCAGGATCGAAGCATCTCCTGTCACTCCCTGGCAGACATAAATCTGCAGCTCCACAACTGGACAGCACATTTTTGCACCACCTACGCTATGCCCCCTCATGCACATGTAATATGTGAATCCAATGCAAAATGACATGTGCATATTGCACATGTGTCATTGCAAAGACCTCAAAGCACAACAAGTGAATGTCTGTGGAGGACAGAAGTACCCAGAATCAAAGATTGGTCATATCTATGGAAAATGACTGGACAAATTGCAGCCCATGCAAAAGTATCCCCAGTGTTAGGGGTGGCAAAGTCCCTGCCAGGGACAAAAACATGACAGGCCTGTTCATGGGTGATTGGAAGTCAGTCAAAGAGTGTGTAACTCGGTGAAACAGGTTATGTGTTACGCCACACAAACACCAATCATGGGACACATCTGCATTCCAGTGGCAGAGGTGGCGCATGACATGAGAGCAGGCAATGCATCACTGCTGATGTGGGTGGGTAGTTTAGCATGACATGGTAGTGACACGAAATGAAACGTCAAATGCACAAGTGACGTGTCTAGGCCACCCATTTACATTGAGCCCACTTCCCACCCCAGTACCAGCAATGCCAAATACACACAACAGTGAATAAAGTGTGGGCACCTACGCAATCTGAGCATGTGCCAAGGGAACACCTGATGATAGTTGATTCAGAAGGAAAACAATGAAAAAGAAACAACACCATCAGTAACCAATAGGTAGAGGCAATTGCAGGGTGGCCACCAAGTGTTGTTCTGCCTCCTCTGCCGACCTTCAATTTTCCTCCAGGATGGCAGCCCACATCTGTACCCATCACAGAGCCAATTCAGCCCTGGCCACCATTACTTGCGCCTCCTGTGCCCGCTGCCTCTCTGCTACCAGCTGCCTCTGGTATCACTGGAACACAGAGGCCAAAGCCTATATGCCCCCCCCCTATGTTCCTCCTGCCTCATAGTTGCCACCTGCCTTCTTGGGGTGGTATGCCCCATCACAGCCTGCCTTCTCATAGTTGCCATCTTCAGCCACTGTGATGAATGCAAGCTGTGTAGGTAAGCCCTCTGCTCTGATGACTGTTGTGGGGCACATACAACAGCTGCACTGCTCCGAGATACCCACTGATCCTCCACTGCCCGTGGCTATTAGTGCTTGGCTAGGCACAGTGAAGACCTCCTCTGTCGTTAAAGGGACTCCCACCTCAGACAGGGACATTAGCTCCACCAGACAGGTGGTGGGACTGGTGCACAGGGGATTGTTCTGGAATGTGGCCCAGAAGTCACCCTGGAGGATGACTGGTGCACAGAGGAGGAAACAGCCCACAAAGCCCACCCGAGAAAATTGTGTTTACCATCAAGGCAATATACGGTCAAAATCATTGTGATGATGCACAAGTATGCAACGAGTATCCTGAACATCATCACGGATGACTGCGGTCTGCGTCGTGAGACCAGCCAGCAGGGGCAGCACATGACCTCGGGCAGAGACATTGGCTGGCATGGGGATGCTGATCTCAGTGGAGGCATCCCGGAAGGTGGGTCTTGTTGCATCTGATGGCCCAGGGACAGGATTTTGTGCAGGCACCTCCACAGTGGCCTGCACAGCATCATTCCCTTGGGATAGGGTGGCAGCATAAACACCCTCCTGGACTCCCCCACCTGACCTCATGGTCTGGGCTGCAATGGCCACCTCCTCCACCTCCGTAAACCTGAGTATCTCCAGGATGTCTTTCCCTGTGTGGCATCACCATATCCCACTACTGCTGAGGAGTCCTCTGCCTCCTTGACCTCCTGGGACTCACCCCCAGCAGGCACGTCTGATGGTCCAGGCGCTCCCTTTTCCATAACGCTCCCCAAAGAGAAGCTGTCACAGAGGAGCGGCTCGGGTCTGTGTCTCCCTCTGAATGGCCTACCTGCCCCACTCAGACTTGAGCTGGATCGCCTTAATTTCTGAAAGCTTCTCAAGTACTTCATTTTCTCCACCCCCTTCCCTCTCCACCTTCCCTGCTTACGCTTAATCTTCTGTGGCAACTGGCTGCCAGGTCCTTCTGAGTCCTACAGGGGCCAGGACCTCCCTCCGCCAGTCTGCCACAGTACCCCCATCCAACACTTGCCTTCGGGTACCCTGTCCTAACTGGACTACTGAGTCTGCTCCGCCCCCCTCCTTTCAGTAGTTACCCCATCCTGTTCCCCTCTGCACTTACCCTCCAAGCTCCCTCTTGCACTTACTCCTCAGCACTTACACAGACCCTGGGGCCCCTCATCTTGTGTTTGCCCCCTTAGTCTACCTTTCACCATCACCTTCCCCCTCCCCACTCCCCTTTCACTTTCTGTTGCAGCCCTTGCACGATCCAAATGTCACAAGGCATAGTAGGACCATTTATTGTCGTTTATGCTCTGCTGTCCCTTCACTACCCTTTGTATTGTGGCGACTGGAAACACATTCTGATGTACAAATGTTCAATACATAAATACATAAATACATGACATGGCACAATGGCAATGCCACAGTGACCCAATTGCAACCTGCTGCATTGCCATGGGAGTCATGCCACAGGGGCAGAGGGGTGGGCAGGGAGTCAACTGGTAGGTTGGCCAACCATGGAGGCATGGAAGAACAGAAGGTCTGGGGTACTGCTGCGAACACATTGGTGACGAGACAACCAGTGGCATGGTGTACCTCAGTAAAAACACATGATTGTAGTATGCACAGCATGGTCCAGCAAAAACCTCCATGGGCATCTGTCCACAACATTACATCAACCAACGTGCTTCCCTGACAGCCGACCTGTAAGCATGGAACACATACATGCTCAAATTGCAAATGCACAGGCGAGTATGCTGTAGCCCCAAGCACATACACATGGCACGATCACACAACAAATCTAACTTCACCTGCAGTAGCATGGCAGATCACATCAATGTTTGTTTGTTTGTTTGTTATTTGATATAGCGCTAGTCCAAAACCCTCAGGTAGCTGGGCGCAGGCAATACAAGAATACTTAAGAACTTGGTTACAGAACAGTAAAAGGATACTTAGGAGCTTGGTTAGAGCGAATACAAGCATACTTAGGAGCTTGGTTACAGCATTGGTGTGCAAAGTGTACTTAGTTGCAGCGCAGTAGAATACTTAGCAACGCCATTCAGGAAGTCAGTCCTTTAACAAAGGGGAGGCAGGGGAGTGCAGGTCAAGGCACGGTGAAAGGTCATAAAGGAGGGAGGTCAGGATTCGATGTCATTAGCTCATAGCCAGGTAGTAACTTTCCGTCTAAAGCTAGGATAGGGCTGGTCAGTTCTAAGGTCTGCAGGAAGTCCATTCCATGTTTGGGCAGCTATAACCGGGAAGCTCGAGCCGCCAGCAGAGCTCTTTTTGTTTCTGGGAACCATAAGCTTGTGGGCATTGGTCAGTCTCGTGGGTCTGTCAGACGTTCTTTTAGTAACCCTGTCAACAAGGTAGGGAGAGACTTTTGGAGGTAAGAGAGAGGGTTTTGAGAGTTATCCTGTCTCTGAAAGTTTAATGTGGCAACATGACAATCACCAACATCCATACACGCTTGTCACTTCCAGACGTTGAGGGTGGATATCTACAATTTGGAATGGACCGCACAACAATATACACAACATTCTAATCTGGCACCTTTACTGTTCAAGCACGTCCAAACATCATGTGACATTGCATGTGCATGGTTGGCACAACTGTCCAACTACAAACACTGCACATGTCAACACATGTCCAATCCACAGATGTCTGACATCAGATATGGAGAGCATCGTCTGGGGGCTTCCTGCACTGTGGATCACTGAAACGCTCATGCCACATATATAATTGACCAACTGCAATAATGCAGGTCCATGCACAACACACATGCAATTTAGAGCAGTGCAACACATGGCTACTCACCAGGTTCATCCAGACGGCATCTCAACTCACAGATCTGCGTATAAAGCTCCAGGTACAATCTCACCAGGACCTGTATATTAAAACGTTCACCTGTCCGCACGACGCACCACCTGTAGCATCACTTGTGGATCCTCTTCGGCAACAGACTGCCACCACCTCCCCGTTGATGGCAGTCGCGATATCCACCCAGATCTGATTCCGTCCTTAAGTTCCCTGCTGTGTTGATGGGTTGAAGAGAGCATCATAGTTCTCCAGGACCTGATCCACCTCCAGAGAAGTTGGCATCCCTCTGCTTTGCTTCCGTTGGATGACGCTTGGAGAAGATGAAGATGGCCCGGACATGGCAACCCCAGAGGCAGGTGTGGCTGGAAAAACTTGACCTGGAAATGGGATGTGGAGCAGTGGCAGTCAAATGGAGATGTGGGAGTCCGACACGGCAGATGAGGTGGTCACAGGGCCAGCCACAGGAGCACAGGCAATTGTGGGTCCACAGGCACTCCCAATCAGTGCAGGTGGGCGCCATGCACTCACTCTGGGCAGTTTAGGGAAGGCATGGGATCACAAGTATTGACACTGACACAATGGATACAATTGGTAGAACCTTTATTGAAAATGTGGTTGGAAAAACACCTGTTCTGCCCTATAACTAAGTTGGGAGTAGTCTCGATCTTCAAAGAATAAACAAAACAGTCCTAGTGGAGTCTGTCAAATCAAAATGGCCTATACTAACAAAAGCCTTATGCCTGTCCTATTTCTTGTGCAAAAAGTGTGAAAAGGAGAAAGTATATGCAAAAGGAAAAGTCAGTGTTCAAATGATAATGTGGTTGAACCAGCTCTCCTCCCCACGTTAGCCTTCACGTGGTAAGGCAATCCTTGTAGGCAGAGTGGGTCTGCCTTTCTTTGCATCTCATCCACACGCGTGCAGTCTTCACTTGTTATATGATGTTGCTACTTCATACAATTTAACACACACCGGTCTCTCAGGTCGCTTGCCAAATCACTGTCTGTGTGCGCTTCTTTCTTGTTTTGCGTTTTCCAATTTTTGAGTCACGATTAGTACCACAGGCAAGTTTCCCTAACTCTGCCGTTCACCCGGGAGGGTCCCTGGCATCCTTGAAACACAATGCAATCTTCACTTGTGGGATCTGGCCTTCTCCAAGCATATTTCACGGTCTGTCAGAGGCAATGACTTCCAGTAGGGAAGTCTTGGGGTTTTCTGCCCGCTGCTATCGCACCTTGGTCCGTTGCTCTGCTTCAGTAGGAAGCCTCCGTTCTGCTCGTTTTTGTGTTCTGCCTTGCTCAGAGTGTGTCTTAGGTGTTGCCTTTTATTTATATATGGAGAGCTAATTGGTATGTGGTACGATGTGAAAGAGTTAGTCTGATTACTCTCAGTCACTCTCTTCCTCAGGCCAGTGTTTGTGTAAAAAGGGGGGATTAGGACTTTGGAAAATCTTAAAAAATAGAATGGGGTAGATGACAAAAAAAGGGTGGAATACTGCGTCTCACCGTCGGCTATCTCAAACCCACTTCCCAAAGACCCCTCAACCAGGTGATCCTCCCGCACTGTCCACCGCCAGTATCTGGATCCAAAGACAATGGCCGTGCCCTGGCCGACTGAGAGAGAGATCCCCGGAGACGAGCGGATGAGAAACGCACTGGTTTCTCACAGCAGGCAGCAGCAGATGGCAAGGTGGGAGGCAGCAAAGGACAGGAGGAGGAAGTAGAATTGGCACATAGGTAGGAGAAGGGGTGTCTTCAGCATCAGAGGCAGCCGAAAACAGAGTAAAGGCCCTAGGCACGTACGTTACGTGACACATGCTGCTCGTGGTTCACGGCAAACATAGTGATATTTAAGGGGTTCGACACTAATCAATGGTTGTGCGCGCAAAGGTACGAAGATGAATGCATTTCGCCTACACGTATTTGGAGGTGTTACGCAAGCCGTTTCTTTCAGGTAACATGTACCACATTTTTCTTTTTGGGGGCTGCCTCTGCATATCGCATACTGCTTTTTTCACCTTTTGGAAACTTTCCTGGTATCGCCAATGCAATTCTTTGTTTCGGAGTGCCCCTGCGTATTGCGTATCGCACATTTTTGCTTTTAGGGGTACTTTGGAGCCTTGCTGAACTATGCATCTATGTTGAACATTTTGGATAAAATTGCCTATTGTCAATATCAAACCTTCGTCGATAAGCACGATATATTAGCTACCCAACAGTCCGGTTTCTGACCTAATTACAGGACCGAGACTGCGTTGTTGGATTTTAAATTATATATCGCAGGCCTTATCGATGAAGGCAATACACCCTTGCTGCTGCTTTTAGACCTTCAATTGGTAAATGTTCCACAGAAGCAATCACATGGTTTTTGGGTCCACGAAACTGGATACAAAAAATTATAATTTTTTTGATTGGTCAACATGTTATTCTCATATCAAAATCTGTAAAAACCTTAGGGGTCTTTTTTGACCCTCAACTGTCTTTTACCCGACAGACTAATTATCTCAAATCTTCCTGCCATTACTATATCCAGCTCTTATGGCAGATACGTCCACATCTGTCCAAAGAAAATCTTGCACTGATTGCAACTGCGATTGTGAACTGCAAGCTGGACTACTGCAATAGTCTTTTGATTGGTACCTCCCAGGCCAATCTTAAGACTGTGCAGGTGATTCAGAATAGTGCAGTGCCAGCTGTGATGGGACTTACGCGCAATATGCATGTTTCCGAGGCAAGGCGCAGCCTACACTGGTGGCCGGTTCAACATCGGCTACATCATAAAAGGCTGGCTATTGTGTATAAATGTCTGTATGACAAAGCCCCATCATATCTCACTGCCAGGAGGAAAAAGAAACCGGTTGGTCGCTCATTACGTTCCAGTAGCGACACTACTCTAGTTCAACCTCTGTCTACCTTGAAAAGATTTGGGGGAACAGGTAATTCCTAGGCTCCGGCCTTATGGAATTCCATGCCTAAATACCTTGCTGACAGCAGTTCTCTGAGTATCTTCAAGAAACAACAAAAAACCTTCCTGTTTGACATCGGTCAAGGATAATTATTTCCTTTTTCATGCTGCTGGAGTATTCAGTCTTCTATCCCACTGTATGTACCCCTACATCAGTCATTTGTATTGTGGATTACTAGATGAACACGGCCCTCCTTGGTGTCTCATACTTTTTTTTTCCCTCTGAACTTTTTATGTTATCTGTCGTCTGTCCTTTTCTCCCTCCGGTCAGCGCCCTGAGGCCTTTGGGTTAGTGGCGCAATACAAGAACATAGATAGATAGATAGATAGATAGATAGATAGATAGATAGATAGATAGATAGATAGATAGATAGATAGATAGATAGATAGATAGATAGATAGAACACCGGTCTGTGTGATCTGACCGTGGCTTCTTTTACCGCGATGGAAAAGTTTGCATGGGAAATGCACAAACACAAAATGTTTATACGATTCCCATGCGAACATACTATTAAAAATCTGCAAAACCACACCCCGACCCACACCCACTACACACCCACAACACACACCCACCCACACCCCCACGCATACCCCCACGCATACCCTACTTACCTAGCGCCAGTTCCCTTTCACTATTATACTGTCTAGTATAGTGAGCAGGGTGTTGTGGGGGACACCCCCGCAGCCCCTGTTTTTTTCTTTTTTGTTTATATTCTCAGGAGTGCTGCAGGGTGTCCCCCGCAACACCCTGCTCACTATACTGTACAGTGTACTGTATAGTATGGTGAGAGTGGCGCTTCGGGAGATACCCCCGCAGCCCCTGCTGTGTTTTTCTTTTTTTTAATGCATGCCTCCAAAGGTTCGAACTTTTGGTGTTCGAAGCTTTGGTGTCATGCGTTCACAACCTTTTTTTATAGGTTAAACTTCTTTTTCGGTAATTTCTACCAATAACGTAGAACATAACATAGACTGTTACCATCGCCATATTGCCCAGAACACTATATTGGTGTGCATTCCATTCATCCATTACATCTGCAGCATGGGTGGGGAGGCCCCAAAAGGTAAAGGGATATGGAGTAGATGGGGCAGTGGTGAGGGCACATCTGCCCCAGCCCAGGAGGACATGATGTGCCTCAGCCCATAGGTGATGCGACACATGTATATGAACGTGGACATGGTCAGAGGCAGACAGGTGAAGCAGTACGACTAGGTGCAAGAAGACACAACCTCATTAACATCTTACGTGTGGAGATGTGCACAGCTAAACAGGTCCAGAAACGGTGGAATGATCTCACACAGAGGACCAAGCATAAGCTCAGTGCCAACCAGTCCTCTGCACTGGCCACTGGAGGGGGGTCAGCAGAGGCGGAGCAGCTGACTCCAACTGAAGAGACCATAATTCAAATCATCACCATTGAGCAGGTGCAAGGCATGGGAGGTGTAGAGACCTATGAGGACACATCTGGTGAGGGGCACGCGTGTTCATTGTATGTGTAGACAATTACCGTGGACCTACCCATATACGATTTGTAGTACAGCTGGCTGCAGTTGTCGGCCATGCTTGGTCAATGAAAGTTTGCTACTGTGTAGACTTCTGTCACATGACCTGCATTCGGGAAGTTTCCTGTGTGGTGGACATGTGTGGCACATGTTAGCTTGACAGTACACATCACTGTCTGCTGGACTACATAGCCGTGCCAGTACGTGCATTCAGGGTTTCAATGTACAAAATATGTGCAAATTACAAGACCCCATATTGTGCACCCCTGACAGGCACGTATCACACACAGTGCACACCTCTGTATCACGCCCAAAAATTCCACATCCACATGCATCGTTCATTGCCACATTCTTGGGGTCTATCTCTTTGCATTGTACATCAAGTACATACAATGTATGTCAACCAAAAATATTATGTGCTGCACACATATTGCGTCATTTATTATAAATGGACTAGGCTCTGCACAATGACACAATGGACTGTGCTGTCCTGAGTCCCATTTAGGTGTAATGTGGCAGTCATTGGCATTCAGGGTGGATGGTGAGGATGCTGATGATGAGTGAATGCATGTAGGACATGTTCTGATGCATCCATGGGAGCACTTTGTATTCATGTATTGTCCTTCATATTTCAATCTTGGTACTATCTGTAGATTTGGCCGGCTAACTGAAGCCATGTGGTGGCCTTCAGCATTCCAATGCCCCATGTGCAGTACATGTCCCTGGGCTGTGTTATGAAATGCTTGTTGCATGGCCCATCAGCCATTGGGTACACCACTTTTGTACATATATGGGTCCACTAATGGCATGGTCAGGATTGGGGGTTGAGGGTTACCACATGTCAGCAAATGCCACACATCTGTGGCTTACAACTCACAGTGTGCCAAGTCACAATGTCAGATGTTTGGGTGTCCCGCCATTAAGTGTCTGTTTGCACTTTGATGTACATGTGCATGTTTGTCAGGAACCACTTGACTACAGCTGTCGTTCTCTGTCCATATTCAGGTTTTGATGTAGTGGATGCAGAGGCGGAGGAAGGAGAGCAGCTGGTACACCAGTCCAAGAGTGAAGGCTGTGGTGTCATCTGCCAGGAAATTCCAAAGGTGCTACAGGCAATTATCAGTCTTGCTCCTGCCTCTTCTGACTCTTCTGACTCTGCTGTTTCAAATAAAGAACCAGAAGTCAATGACTCACAGAGCGAGAAGGTGAACACCACAATGGGCAGATCAGATGAGACTGATAAGTCTCCGGTGGTGCATCAGGCTTCACATGGCCGGTCAGTGGTGAGCCCTACGTCAGCGGTGGTTCCAGCTTCAAGAATGTCCTCCCATGAGTTGGTGTCAGGTTCTGGGGATGTTGTCTATTGGATGGTTGGAGACCTGCAGCCAATGACAGGGGCTCTGCAGCAAAGTGCTTGGTTGCTTGCATCACACCGGTGTGGGCCCAGCACACATGGTTGATGTGTGCATGCTGGAGAGACAGTGTGGAAACAACAAATGCTGCATGCTGCTATCTGGCAAGGCAATATGTTGAGTCATGTTGCAGAGGGCATGAACCACTTGGCAGAGAACATGTCCACACCAGCAGCCCAGAATAAGCAACGGCTGCAAGACATTGCGGCGCTCAAGCCGCTCCCACAGATGGAGCGTGGAGGCCCTTTACATAGGGACTTGTCAATCTAACCTTAACAAACTGCAAGTCATTCAGAATAATGCTATTAGATCAGCATTAAACATACCTAGAAACCACCATATCTCTAACCTCAGGGGCATTCTACATTGGCTTCCCGTCAAGCATAGAATCTCACTGAAAACACTTGCCTTGACTCACAAGTGCCTTATCAACCAGTCATCTATCTACTTAGCCAACTGACTTACACCATACACTTCCATCCGGCTATGAGAGCGGCCCAAGCCCACAGTTTACACCTCCCTAGATTCAAATGACAAAAAGCGGGCAGCTTTAGCTTCCCGCTCCTTGCCTCTAAGCTCTGGAATACCTTTCCTAATGATATTAGAGCTGAGCCTTCCTTCCTAGCCTTCAAGAACAAAACTAAAGGGTGGCTTTCAGCACAAAACCTTTGACACTCTTGATGTCACTCTATGGCTCCCACTACTCTGTCACACACCTGAGCATGCTACTGTTTAGTCCACGTATATATAACGTGTGTTTTACTCTCTGCATCTCTTTTCTTGTATATAGATAACCTAACTTCTTCTGCTTATTTTCATGTTTGAACCTCCTTTACCCTTTTGCTACACTGGTTAGAGGAACTCTCTGCATATGCCTCGTGCTTGTACATGCCACTTGCTTCCCTATATTGTACTTATTTGTGTCATATCAGAGCCCTACATGCATGTTAATGTAAGCTGGTAGAGTCTTCTATTGCTTGTATGTAATTGTAACTTTGCCTCCTATGATATGTGCCCAGATGCCGTTGGGCCCGGTGCGCTATATAGATAAACAAAATACAAATACAAATACAAACATCAAGGGCAGACGGGCTGACCTGAAGTGTCTGCAGTAGTCTATGCATGCAGATGCTAGGGCACATAGAGAGGACCTGAGACGTGAGAAATTGGCATGTCGTAAATCCAATCACCGTGAGATGGAGAGCTTGAGGGCTTCACTTCATGATCAACTCTCAGCCACAAGGACACAGCTCCATGAGGAGATGGATGCCTTGAGGGAAACACTGTCCCAGCAACATGATGCATCACGAATGAGCACACATGCAGACTCTGTGGCCATTCGGGATGAAGCACATTGTGGCCTCACCACGTTTGGGGTGCTGGTTAATGCATCTGT
Organism: Ambystoma mexicanum; assembly: GCF_040938575.1. NCBI lineage: Eukaryota > Metazoa > Chordata > Amphibia > Caudata > Ambystomatidae > Ambystoma > Ambystoma mexicanum. Next base: position 944,934,437 of record NC_090926.1, read on the forward strand.
GTCAAGCTGGCCCTAGCCAATGAAGACCAGGCATTGGCACTAGGTCGACTGGATCCATGGCAACCACCTACAGATCCACCACAGGATGTCAGGCCCAGCACAACCACGCCTCCTCAACTACATCTGCCGTGATGTCCATGAGCCCATTGATGGTTTTACTTTTTGTTTGTTTTTTTTCTGTTTTTTTATTTCGGTGGTCCACTCCCCCTCCAGGGAGGATATTTCTTTACCCCCGAGTCCAGTATGGACATATTATTTTTGGGATCTTGACCAGTGTGGTCTGATTTTTTATTTTTTGACCACCTGATCGGGACACATTATTGTTATTTTTTCCTAAAGCTGTCCAGAATGGAGGCATGTGTTCTTTTTCCCATGTCCAAGAAGGACTGTTTTCATTTTTGTTTCTAACCTTGAGAGATGTGTTGTTGCCCACTCAAGGGAATACTGAGTGCAGTATTGGAGGTACAGCCAAGCACGGTGGTGTGAACTACCATAGTTGACTTGAGAAGAACAGGACGACATGTGCAGGTAACAATGGGTTGATGTCTTTTTTGCACATATGTGCAGTGTGCACGATTTGCAACTATGGCTGGGGATATACAATTCTCTGTGTTGTTGCAGTGATCCTGATTCATCCAGTGACTGCACACCATGGGAGGTCCACCCTACACCCTGTCACCTCCCTAGTCGACATACCTTCTGCCAGGCACTGGCCATCCATTCAATTCACAAATGTCGAGGTACAGTGTCCGGAGGAGGTGTTGAGGGAATCACATCACACCAGGGCTGCATTTTCAGCAGGTATGATATGATATGATATGGCATTTGTAACGCGCCTATACACAAGTGTTTCAAGGCGCGACGAGGCAGGGAGGGGGGAACAAGGGGAAGACAGACAACGATCCTACTAGGCCAGGTGTCATTCAGACCGCGCAAGTGCAGGGGTAGGGGGAAGGGAAAAAGTGCAAGGGGAAGGGGGGGGAGTCCAGAAGGATAAGGATAAGGATGAGCACTGACTATAGTGTGATATCTGTATTAGTGCTCACCATGATCTTTGTATGCACTCTCAAAACTGTGCTTTCTTTGGGTGTGATCAATGAATCACAATGAATGTCAGTGCAGATGCGTGTATAAACACATGGATGTGTGTTTATGTAACCTTGCACTTCTGTCTGTGCATTGTTTTTAGATTGCACTTCCAGAACTGACTGTCAATTAATGGCAATGTTCAACACCTATGACACCTGAGACATTGGCAATATTTGCCACAATCTGAATCTACATCTTCATTCACATCCTGCACTCTCTGTGCATCTGGACAGTCTCCCCCGTCCCATGAGTCCTATGTGGCTGTGCGGGTGTAGTCCCTGTCCACATTACCTATTTGACCAGTGCCAGAGCCCACGCCACACCATGATCTACTCACATGACGTGCCCTGCTACAATTCCACATCTTAGACACACGTCCATATGATCAGGTCTATGCAAGCATGGCTACTCCCCTTCATGGCCTTGCCTCTGGTAACACAGATCTAGCCATTTGTCTCCTTTGACTCCACAGAACAGGTTTAGCACACTTGGTGCATCTTGGGTTGTACTGGTTTTTACATGTGTACTCCTGACAGACTTTACCTGTGTTCCCCAGTGTAGAAACTGGCTCTGGTATTAAGCGTGTTATAAAAGAACAATTATAGTTACTTGTGCTCATCCAGCACTGTGAGAGACTGCATGCTGTGTGTGTACATTGTGGGCACAGACATGTGGTACACCGCCCACTCTCCAGCTTCTGTTCATCTTTTGTCCATATAGGTGTTGCCAGTGCACCCTATGGTACCTGCACACTTACTGGGACTGTCTAGCCCAGGGTGTGTGGTCTGTTGGAGGGAGAGTCAACAGCTGGGTATTGTTGTCATGTCCATTTACTGTGGTGTCCAAGGGGTGCAGGAGGCTGCTGGTTGTTGCAGGGTCTGGGGATGTGGTTGAAGGGACTTAGTTGTGTGGATGTTGCCGACATGGGTCTCTTTCTAGTTTACATGCCATAATGGTTGAGCATGTTGTTTTTGGAATGAGAAGCTTCAGATTTACCTTTCACAAATGGCCCAGTCTGCCCTTCTCCCCCGCTCACTTTTGTCCTTCCTCACCCTCAACATGTGCTATTTTCCATCTATGTGTCTTCCAGGCTGTCAGACATTGCTGCAGTCTTTCTTTCTCTGTCTTCCTCTCTTGCCCACCTTCTCTCTGTCCTCACCCACTGTAAAGGCCATCATCTTTCTCCCCGTCTCCCCAACAGCCAGATTTCACCTTACAGTATGCTTCCCCATCCCTCTCTCTCTCTTTCTGCACTTTGCAGATAGACATTCATCACTGTGTCCTGCCTCCCTCTTGCCCTCTGTCATCCTTCACATCAGCTAGCACAGTTCTACTTCCACTCCCCAGACCTTCACATCCTCACTTGTCTTTTTCCTCCCCAGCATCCATATGTGACCCCAAGGCACACATGAAACATGACAGTGGGTGTGCAGGACTTGTATGCCTGCAATCAGTGGCTCCACTTGTTGCCGCATCCCGGGGCTGATTGCCTCTTGTTTCCAGAGTGCATGTTGTGCTGTCTTTGACATCTGTTTGCTTCACTGCCAGGGATTTTTCTGTTGGTGGTTTTTGCTGGTGTGAAGTTGATGTTTGCTGACGCTCTGTTATTTGTACTTCCGGACGTTGACATTGGGTGGTCCGTGGCAGTTACATAGTCCCATATGGGAGTTGTCATGGCTGACAAGTTTCTTGACTTTAATCCAATGCATGTCTTTACAAGCTTAGAATGTTGCTTCAGTTGGAGTGCTGTGGATGCAAGACAGGTGGGTACCTTGTGGAGGTAAGATCAAGCCACTCAGAGGGGCGCATGATGTGGTGTGTTTAGTGACAGAGAGTTTGGCACTGAGTGGCATGAAATTACATGTCCTAGGACTGAGGTGAACCTTTCCAGCTTCATAGGTGCAGGTACACATGCTGATGGTAAGATGGCCAGTCTATGCTTGCTGTTTTTGCATGGAAATCAGGGAGCAGTGGTTGCAGGGTGATTGTTGTGAGTGAGGCTGTCACTGTGGTGTTGTTGTTATTGAGTTATCCTGAGGTGAGCAGGACCAGTTGCATGGGTACAAGGACACATGGTGATGGGAGTCTGGCAAGTTATTGTTTGCCATTTTTGCATGTGTTTGTCTGCCAAGCAGCATCCTGTTCACTACCCATGCTGAGAGTCTACTCCTGGCACTCCAGCTCCTTCTGGGGGTGCTGTCCCAAGACAACTCCACACACAGTACATCATTGCAGGCCATTTGTGGGATGCCAAGTACACCCAAAACACCAGTCACATGCCATAAGCCTGGTGTTGTTGTTTGCCATGGGGACATATGCCATGCATGGCACACCAGCAGATATTGTGCTCCCTGTTCCTAACTGCTCAGTGCATGTCAACACTCCCTTTAGTTCCTACCTCGTTGGTCCCCATGCAGTCCATTCTCTCGGACCTCTGCCTTCCCTTCCTCTTGCCTGTTCCCTTCTCTCTTTTGGGTGCCAATATCCTTGTCCTCTGTTTCTCATTCATTTATGTTGCCTGCTTGTCTCTTTTCTGCCAATTACCTTTATGATGTGCCTTCCTTTGTGAACACTGCCTCTTTTCCCAGCTATCTTCTTCCAGATCCTGTCTTCACTGGAATTGATGTGATGTTTGCTTTCCGTTGTCTTGGACATTCCATCAACGTCTCCCCTGACAGTGTTTACTGCACAGAACCAGGGAATGCCACATCGGGGCATTGGGATCCTGTGTTTCCAACCTCTCGGTGATCTCTATTTTCACAATCACTCCTCACCAGTACAAGCGGTAGGTGTTACCTGATCCTTCACTGCATGGCACTTATCGGGCAGGCAGTGTGGGTGTTGTGCATGGAGAAGGTGTCACTGTGTTTTAATTGCATTGTCCTGAGGTGGGTGGGTCTGGCTGCATGGGTGCAGGGACACATGGTGATGGGTGGCTGGAGAGTTCTTGCTTGCATTTGCTGCATGGCACTCGGGGGGGGCATGTTGCAGAGTAATTGGGCGCATGGATGTGTTATCTGCTCTGCCCTTGTGTTGTTTTTGTATACTGAGGTATTCTACGAGGGATGATGTATGCTGGTATTGTGGAGCACAGTTCTGTTGGATGACTGCACGTGACACGTCACCAGAGTAGGCTGGTTTGTGAGCCTGCGGAGGGGAGGATGGATCCATTCCAGTGTGAAGCTGCAGCAGGCTCACAAGGGGAAAGGTTTGAGGTGAGATGTGACTCTTTATTGTATTGTCATTTTCCCATTCTGTATATGTATTTCTATGCAGATGTGCATTGGGGCCACATATCTTTGCAGGGAATAGGCTTCGCACTCACACATAGGGTGGCCATGACAATTGACACAAGTGTTAGTTGTGGTTTTCATTTTCTGCTGTGCCTTCCAACTTGTGTTTTCCTGTGTGTTGCTGTGGGCCTGTGTGCAGTATTGTTGGTGATGGCCATGTGTCACTGGTGGAGGACTTTGTTGCTTGTGTTGTGTGCTTTGGTGTATACAACATTGACACTGTAGTTTACAGTTGCTATGATTGTATCCTTGTTTGTTGATTTTATGGCTATGGCCATGCACAGTTTGCATCTCCAAGGCACACATTCTCAGGATGTTGCTATGGGCACATAGGGTTGGCCCCAATTCATCATCACCAGGGATGTGTCTTCACTGTGTATGCTCCACAGGGGCATATTATCATGCATCCTATGTCTGTATAAGCTGATTGCATGCAGCCAAGGGCCAGGGTGGGGCCCGCTACTGAGGGTGATCGCCCTCCTGCAAGTCAACTGGTATGCCATGCTGTGTGGCCACATTGTGGAGGACACATGCAGCCACAATGATTTTACATACTGCTGGTGGGGCATATAGCAATGCCCCTTTGGATTGGTCAAGGGAGCGGAAATGTGACTTAAACACCCCAAATGCATGCTCCAGTATGCCCCTAGTGGCTAGATGTGATTAATTATATCTTACCTCAGCTGGTGTGGCAGGATTCCTGAATGGCGTTAGCCTGAATCTGAATAGCGAGTGGGCACTGTCCCCTGCAAATGTGTCAATGGTTGTTATTGACATTTATGGTCTGTTGTGCAGTGTGTAGCATGAATGCAAGCATGTGTGCAACAGTTCATACTCATCTATGAGCGAGACGTTTCCATATTTTCCTGATGCCATGCCCTGGTATAATGGTGACTGGTGGTATATGTATCTGACATGTGTGCTACCAGGTAAATTGGCATTGACTTGCATGATGACGCTGTTACCATCACAGATGACCTGCACATTGATGTAATGCCTGTGCTTCTGGTTGCGGTATATGTGCTCTGTCAATCGGGGGGGGGCATAGCGTAGCTCGGGTACAATCTATTGCTCCAAGTACATGTGGGAAGTGTGCAACTGCATAGAACTCCTGGCATACTCTCTGCCTTTCCTGCAGTGTGTGTGGCATGTGTAGGTACCTACACACGCATGCATGTGTTGTTATGCAGGCCAACACCTAGTGGAGACAGCGGGGTTGTGTGGCCATGGATATGCCACCATCTATGGAAGTGGCACATTGAAAGGATCCTGTTGCAAGAAATGGAACAATGTCAGTACCTTTTCCAGGGGGTAAGCGCTGGTGGATGGTGGATGTAAGGATATACTCCCACTCCCTGACCAGGTTTAGTATGACATGGGGTGGGAACTGATACCTTTGAAATAACTTGTTGCCTGCCATCCCAAACACTGTGGTGTGAAAATCCTGGCTCTCTGCATCCTCATCCTCCTGTGTCCGTGTTTAATGGCTCCCAATATTCCAGCATTCATCATGGCTGATCAACATTGGAATGGTGTGAATTATATGCATTGTGTCCTTTACACATTGTGCACGCATTGTACTTTGCATGTAGTGTCAGGTGGCGGTGAGGACCCGAACTTTGTGTGTGACTTTTTCCGTCCTGGCGTTTCACAGTGAAATGTATTAATTTGGTTATGGTGCGCTTGCATTGGCGTATGATTATACAGTGTAGCCCGTCCCTCAACACGCCCACGTTCTTCCTCATTATGCCGGGTAACCAGGGAATATGTTTGTCCCGCCCCCTTTTTTTTCTCTACGTATGTCCGACCCACACTTTGTAAGGATTGTCTTGCAAAGTGCTCGACTGCATGCAAAGCGCAAAGTCCCAGCAAGGTCCTAAAAAAGGGCTGCAGAGTCGATTTCATGAATCGACAAAGGAGGTTAAGCATGCTGAAGGATGCACCACAAAGTCACTATTTAGAATGCAGAAAATGTTATAAATCAGGCCCTTAGTACATTCTATTGTAATATTATAAGTAAACCATTTGGGCATGTGTCTTCCACTTTACTGTCTATGCTTTAAACATGCATAATAGGAAGTCTTCATGCTCTGCCAATAAATGGTTATTTTGCTAGTGTACAACGCAAAGATGGGAAATTATTTAGGGCACGAGTTGAGTACAATGCCATCCTCCCTCTTATGATTTGCTTGATTTGCAGCTATAGTGGCTGAAGGTGTCCCAGTTTATTTCTGAGTTCAATGAGGTATGGGCAGAAAACTGGTCAATGGCAACATCTACATAAGAGGATGTCCTTTGGGTAAGAGTCATTTTCATGGCATGGTAACAGTGAAGAAAACTACAGATACAAATAAAGTGGAAACATAGGACTTTTAGTAACATCCAAGAAGGTTTTGGTTTAGAAATACATTCTTGCTGATGTCAGAAAAAACAAAGATATTATGATGCATGTACTTGCCTCTGTGCCCTTCATACACAAGCAAAATCGCAATTTCCAATTGTTCAGATCCGAATTTCACTTGTTCACAAAGTGCATTGATAAGTTGATTCCAAAGGGCACTCTCTGCCTGTTTGAAGTGGGGTTGTATTTTGTAATCTCTGCCAGAGCTTTCTGTTTCTGGCGGAGATACTAACTGCCTGCTGTGGTTACATGCAATCATTATGAAATGAGGGCCGTATGCCTTTGCCATAAAATTAAATTAACCACATCTGTAAAAGTAAAAGAACTGTATCAAATCAAAGCAAAATATATTAAAAACTATCAAACCAGCTGACCGAGCATCAGATTGGTAGATCTGCATATGGATTGCTCTGACTTTGAGACGTGAGTCCTTAATACAAATGTGTCAAATTCTTCTTGAAAGCTGTGCTGAATAAAGTGAGGGACTTGTATTGTGAGATTTCATTCAGAGGATCCAATAGGAAAGTGTCCTCATTCGTGGTTGGTTTAATAGATTACAACGGAAGCATGATGCTTCCCAGTAAATAAATGCCATGCCGAAGGCAGAAAACATAACCATATTGTCTACAGCAAAGCAGCCCAGTCTAGCCATGTAACATGTTGTTATGTGGCTAGACTGAACTGCATTGCTGCAGCCTGTCTGGCAAAGTATTCTTACTGTGGCACTGGCATGAAATTATTTACTGCACATCATGGTTAATGTAAACATAATTGTTATGTGGCTAGGTGGTCCTACATTGCTGCAACCAGTCTGGTTACATTTACTTCCTATAGCAGTGCATTTTTACTGGGCAAAAAATAAAGTGTTTTTGCGCGACTAGACTATACAATATTGGTGCAGCTGATCTGTATATTTGTATATGTGGCATTTCATTTTTTACTGACAAAGAGCACATTCTTTAATGGTAATTCTGGCATGTACTGATGAAACCTGCATGGACATGTATGGGCACAGCCAGCATGAAAGTGATTTTATAGATATATATTGGGCCTCATTACGACCCAGGCGGTAAGTTACCGCCTGGGCCGTGACTTTACCACCATGGCGTAAACTATGTTTACGCCATGGTGGTTGGCGGACTTACCGCCCCATTCCGACCTTGGCGGGGCGGTAAGTCCCCAATCCCCATTTACCCTTCCCCATTCCCATTTTTGCCCCATAGGGCATAATGGGAGTGGGGAAGGCGTTAATTACGCCACCGTAAATTACGGTGGCGTAATTAACTCCATGGTCCCTTAGCGCCATGGATTTTAACACCTGCTAAAAGCAGGTGTTAAAAGCACCATGGCGCTAGGGGACCTCGTAATCAGGCGGCAAGGGTCGGCGCTGTTAACGCTGCCGTAAACCCCTTACCGCCTGGGTCGTAATGAGGCCCATTGTGGGCAAATTCATCAATTAAAATGAGTTGGAAAATTTTATGTGCACTTTTGCCGAGTTGCACCTATTCGCTTTTTCATGTGTTACCCTACACAACTGTTGGGATGCAAGTGCAATGTCTTAGACGTGGGAGGAGGTTCAGACTACATACATTGTATTAGCATAGAGAGCTGGTTATTTAGTGTCAGTATTTTCACCATTTGATTCAGCATTTCTGTACACCTGCTATTTGTACTAAGCTTCAAAACACATTAGAGAACATCATACAGTGCAGGAGGAGCAGCAACAATATTGTTTATCATGTTTAGAGTTTAGGCCTGTGATAGCTTAAGGGCTTTGTAGCTAGTGCTAGTGAATTTTATGGTGGTATTTTTGTATTTAGGATAATTTAGTATATGTTCTTTAAGGGTGGCTGAGGTGTTAGGTAGTGTGATATTTAGTAAAATAGATGTTGATGTTTAGTGACATGAAGGCTGTCGACTGTGTTAGCAAGAGTTCCCCCATCTTGGACTAGACCCCGTTAGAGGTTGTAGCTTCTGCCTGTTAGAAGATTAGGCCTCATCTTGGAGCTTCTGTTTTGTCCATTTAATTAGATTGTATTCATGCTTACCCTCAGCGAGTGTCCAGAGAGCCAAGGTCCCTGGAGGGAGGCGGAAGTGCTGTGCACATCACAGTTAATGGTGCAAGGCTGAGCAGTACACAGGAGCTGAGAAAGGAATGCATTATCTCCTGATGATTTGATGAGTGCAGCAGGGGTGAAGGGTAGTCTGGTGAGAACAAGACATGGGGGGTCATTCTGAGTTGGGCGATAAGGGATACCGGGCACCGGTAAGGAGACTGGTGCTGGTAAACCCTTACCGCCCAATACCGAGGTCCCTTAGCGGGAGCCGCAAAGAAAGTGTGGTCTGACCTTTACGGGTCCCGCTAAGGGACCAGGGTGCTAATAACGAGCCCCCTATGGGGGCTCAAATGGGAATGGGGAATGGTTGGTTGAATGGAGACTTACCGGATCCTCCAGGATCGGGATGACCCGGTAAGTCCCCATTCAACCAGACCGGACCCGGACCCAGACCCGGTATTGGAGGCAGCCATGGCGCTTGAAGCGTCATGGCTATCTCCAATCTCAGATTGAGGATCATGGTTTTGAGATATTGCCAGAATATTGAGCTAGGTCGTGGACATAGTTCCCACCTTGAATGGCAGGTTCATTGGAACTATAGGTGTCAAGCTAAATGGAGCAAATAACTATAAGAAAAAAATACCCAAGAGCAGTGCCTCGGCTGTGTTTTTTATAAAGCCACCTGGTTTCCAAGTGAGATAGGAAAGGATGTGCTGTAGGAAAGCCACATGTTTCAAGATGGGATCCACAAGAGATGTTTGCTAAAGGGTAAAGCTGCAAAGTCAAGGAGCCGTTTGGGATAGCCAAGTTGCCTGGTGACATGAGAAAACAATATTGTACACATTTTGTCATCATAGGGTATTGACTTCACTGTTCACATCAGTTCCGTGATTGGTCCTTTTCAGGGGACATGCACATCGCAATTTATCTCAGGTTGTTTTGGCCAATAAGAAAAATCCAAAAACTGCAACAAGTTACCTGTATATATTTGGCCAATTAGAACAAAATATCATTTGCTAACTACACAATTAGGTCATTCACAGGGGGTGTATCCAAGTTGTCACAGTTAGGTCATTGACCAATGGGGTAGTACAATATAGGTGATGTTCAGATGTTTGTATAGGAGCTAGCCAACAGGAAATGTGGGTTTGACTTGACTTGATAAATGTTGTACATGTAGATTTTGTGTTTTTCCGCTGTACAAATTATAACTGAAATGGGCGTGTTGAGCAAACTTTCAGTTTTTAGCTCTACAGGCCTGACTGACACTCCGAGCCATATTTTCATGTATTAAAATGTGTTTTTCTTTCAAAACATGCACTCCTTATTGACATCTTGGATTTCTTTTTAGTGATCGTTTTTTGGCCCTACCATACACAATTTGGTGACCTTAACATGATTTTCAGATCCCCTGGGAGGTTAGGGGCTCCATATATTGGGTTGCAGAACAAAGTCACTGCTGTCACCAGTCCTTGGGCACACCAAGAGGAGGTACTCGGACACCATGGTTCTCGGAAGGCCTACCTGATACACGAAGTAGGGCGCTGCATCCAGCTGTGCAGCCACTTGAAGGTAGACACCGCATCAGAGGCACTCGGAAGAATGCCTAGAATGTGAGTGCACTCTTGTGGGAAAAACAAGTGGGGATAATATGTTTTTTTTGTGTGCATAAGGAAGTGAAGAGAAAGAAGGGGAAGCTCCTCAAATATGAGGGAAGACAATGTTGCGATATTATATGATTTGATTTTAGTTATAGAGAGCTGATGCACCCCCACCGAGGGGAAAGGTGACATCATAAGTAATAGTAGAAATGAGGAATTGATGTGGGGTATCTCCTCTTAGAATGAGGAAAGATTATGCTGTAGTTGAAGTGATGGTCCTATAGAGACAGGATTCAAGATCGCTCTTTCCTAGAGTGAAAGGGGCATGAGGAGGGTTGATTGTGTAAATAATTATGTTGTATTTGATGATTTTTTAATAGTAGTGTATATAGGAGTGGGTAGTGTTGGCATTAGTAGCCCATTGCATGGATAGGGGTTTTGTGTGGTGATTGTATTAGTAGATGTATGTGAAAGGGGAGGGTGTTTTTTTTTTATTTTTTGTTGTGCAAGTGTGGACGTGTTTTGTCAAAGTATTGTGGATTTTGAGGCAAGACACTGCTGGACCGGCGGTCAGTAAATATTTCGTTTTAAATAAGGTTGGAATTGGGAAGGAGTATGGGTAATCCATCAGAGCACCTTTGCAAGTCACTCTGGCAGTGCAGGGAGAAGTACCACTATGCATGGGCTCAAGGGACAGAAGGCACAATGTTTAAATCTTAACCTGAGGAAGGCACACATGCTAAGGCTGTAATGGAACGCATGTATACACTATTGGATCAAATTATGAAGGGAAAAAGTTAAGGACTAGGTAGAGTATACTTGAATTGTGGAAAATGTTTTAGGATGTACAGAATGCCTCCCCACGGTATGCACCCCACACCGAATCCAAGACAGGAAACCTAGAGCAATGTAATGCTTGAACACAGGCATATTGGTTATGGAAGAAGAACATAGAACACAAAGAGAACAAGAAGCAGCATTGAAGAAAGCAGAGGAGGAGCTGGTGAAGGGAAGGACGGAGTGCAGCAGTAGGTACAGATGAGTGGATGGCAGGACAGATACTTTTTAAAAATGATAATACAATTATCAGGAACTTGCAGGTAGACTCACATGAGTAACACCCCAACTCAGAGGGAGCCCCAGAGGGACAAGAGGAAGATATTGTTGAAAATATTATTGGAGTAATTTTGTTGGAGTGGAATATTTTGAGGTTTTTTGTTAATATCTGGATGTTTTCGTTGATATGAGGAATGTGTGAGTAAGAAGTAAAGAAGTTCATATGTTTGTGCAGCTGCCTTTAAGACGGAAAAAGAAAACAGTTTATAAATGGATATTTGGCAAGTTGGTTTATTGTTGGGACGAATTGGGAAAAACTATTGTTGGGATGAATTTGACCTTTTACAAATTTGTTTAATGGTGGGACACAAAGGGTTTTCGGAGTACACAACCCTTCCAGAACATTGTCAGCAATTATCTATAAGGGAGAGATGGATCTTATTGGCATTATGCATACTTCATTAGAGCATATATCTAAATTTCATCCACAGTACAGGGATACAATATTGAAGTATCACAAAGTGTGAGTAGAGGGGACTGCAGGGGACTGCAGGTACATTGTTTATATAGTGACACTAAGTAATACATAAAAGGCGCAAGAGTAGAAAGTGCATATTAGAATTGTGGAAAATGAGGATGAAGAAGACGCTTCCTAATGACAAAGTAGTTAAAAGTAATGAGAAGGTTACAGTGCCTTCTGTACCACTCCGCCCAGCCTCCTTATCACTTCTTTCCTCTACAGCCCCTGCAAGATATTCCAGTCTCCATTATGCAACTGTAAATGACAATAAAAGAGGGCAGACAAAATCAGCAAGGACTATTAGAAAAACTTCAACAGACATGGCTAGGAATACAATGACAAACACTGTTCAGAATCAAGTACTTTCAAAAATAGGGAAATACACGCAAGGCAGATAGACATGTATTGAGAGGAGCAGAGGAGGAGCTTGTAAGAGCAGTGCAGACGCAGGTGGAGGGGTGGTGCAGAGTGGTAGCACCAGATACGTGGACATCAGGGATGATTAACTTTAAACTTGATAGTAAACCTGTCACAGAGCTCCCTACCGTAGAAGAAGTGGATAGTGACTCGACGTGCAGCAACACAAAGTCAGAAAATGATGATGGTGAGGGTTGAACATAAGAAGCAGGTGACATGGTCTTTTGAGAGAAGTAGAATATAATGGCCAGGGAGGATAGGGATTGGATATCATCATCCAGACAGTTTAGGAAAAGGCCCACCAAAATAGCTGTAGTAAGTATTAAGAAGAAAGAGCAACATCACAGCCACAAATGCAGGGGATGCAGCTTCCCCTATTATAGAAAGATCAAGGGGGGGGGGCAGTATGTACCATGGTCAAATATGGACAAGGAAAATGTAATTGGCAGCATGGCATTACTCACAGCAGAGGCAGGAAAGTTGATTTATGCCCTCAAGAAACAGACAGCAGGGATTACCCTGGCTGTAGGGAATATGAAAAGCTTGTTCGCCTGGTTATTGGATGAGCAGGCAGACACACTTTTGACAGAGGCAAGATATGATGGGGTGACTTTGAACAGTAATGACAATAATGACACACCATTCAATTACTGCTGAGCACACATATGGAGAGTAGTGAGGGAAATGTACCCAGATACATCAGACAAGCAGTCTATCCTAACTATGGGACCAGATGAGGGCCCCATACAGTACATTCAGCATATACAGAAGATGTGACCGTAAGAGTCGTTACAACACTGGGATAGAAACATCCCTGCTTTTATCCAATATTGGTGAAGAGTCTCCCTGAAGCAGTGTGGCAGTGTGGGCAGAATGAGGGAAAGTGATCGGAACTGAGGTGAAAGGATGGGTCAAGATACAGGTGCACCATTTGCAGAACAGAGAAAAGGAAAGAAGCAAAATTGACCAAGCGCAAAAGGCAGAAGCGAAATTGGTACAAAGGAAATTATCTAAATTCAGCACTAAAGGAGTGGTACTTCCAAGCACCCCAGTGGGGAAACATGAGTGCAACTCTCAGCAGGGAGAAGCGAGTGGGATGCGGTATCCTCCACAAGTAATACATCTTCCACCAGTGGCACAAGTTGGGTATTTGCCACAGGGAGTATATTTTCCACGAGCATGGGGTAGCTTTCAGAGAGGAAGGGGGACTGGATTTGGAGGAGCAAGACCCAGGTTTATAGGACCATGCTATATTTGTTGGTGACGTGAACAGTTTACATGAGAATGTGGCAGCAGAAATACAGTTAATTATGGCCCTGCTGGTATCCATACATAGCAGACTATAACATATCCCATGCAGCCACAAAAGCATCCCCAACAGATGCAATTCCCATTTCTCCAAAATGTCCAAAGGAAACCCTGAGTTGCCCATATTGCACAGCAGATGCCCTCAGTTACCCAGATGCACCCAGTTAACCTGATTCCCCCAGTTTCCCAAATTATGCATAGTACTGCCCAACAGAAGCAGTTGCTCCAAACCCCACTTTTGAGTCTCCTCAAACATAGGCACAAGACGCTGCTCAGCAATGGGACAAAAATGTGTTACCACAAGGTTCAGTACCACACTACACAGGAGTGACAGTGTTTGGTGGAAATGCTTTCACATTCCCAGACACAGACATGAATACTGTGGGATGTATTTACCCATGCATCCGAGCCATACCTCAAAACTGTGCAGTACTGACATGGAAAACTCATGATGGCCAGAGCTTCCCAGAAAATGCACAGGGAAATGCATGAAGAATAGGCTGCCACTCATTTTTGCCGATGTTATGGGCACAGAAGGACACTGCCTAAAACCACCATTGGACTACCCACACAGTAGTCTGAAACCATTGGGAATGGCAATGCTGATTGCCAAATGCAACCTAGAATTGTGGGGAATTAATTTCTTAAATCCCAAAAATGGGTGCAGTACCAGTACTCACCACTATCCAAAAGCCGGCGTTTTAAAACCACTCTGTTTCCCTGAAGGCAAGTCAAAATGCCTATTTTCAAACATTGCAATATGTGCAAAATATTTACTGAACACCAGCAGACATTTGGCAGAATGGAGTTTTGTGTGCCTACAAAATCTGGGAAATGAAGATCATAAGACAAGGTTTATAACAAGACTGGCTGCGCTGTGGATTTCAGCAGTTTAAGTTGCACTGGATTGAAAGACACTAAAAAAAAAAAATCTAAATGTTTAAATTGACTGAGTGACCTACTTTTGAGTGTCACATAGGTTGCAATTGTTTAAATGTCATAGTTTTGCACTTAGAATCAGCATTCTAGCTGCATATGTAAAAATGTTTAGTTTTATTTGAATGCAGGAACTGGGGAACAAAAAGTGACATTTTATCTGAAACCTGGCTTAAGGAACTGAATTCTGCCTGGCAACTACCCCCCTCAGAAGGGAAACTTGAGTCACAGCTGTGTTCCCAGGCCATCTGCCCTTTTGCTGCTCACACAAAGGATATGCCATCTATCTGATAATTGAATTACCTGCTCTGCAGGAGAGTGAACAAAGCCCTCTTCACTCAGGCAAAGGTTTTTATTACCGCAGTCGTAAAATGTAGCTTCCTCTTGGCAGGAGCTGGGAGGGGCACCGCCTGTGAGAGCAAGCTGGCTTGGCAGAACTGGATTGCTGAGAGGAAACCACACCCCTTTGGAGCCAGAACATAACTCTAAAAAGATGAATAACTCATAGAGCGGACATGTGAAAATGTTATAAATGACACCATAACTCTTGTGATTTTTCTGCCCACATTTTAAGAGGTTTTTCGACCCGGTGGCGTGTTCAGAGGGGTTTTAGCGGAAAAGTGGATATAACTCTAAATGTATGCATGTTAAAAATCTGAAACTTCATCAGTTAATGTCCCTACTCCCTGCGCACATGTATGTAAAGTTGGGTCAATGTCAGAAATTGAAAAATCAGTTAAAAAGTGAAATATGTGCCATTTCTGAATGCAAGCTCCCAGGAAGAGCAGAGTTTGAACAGGGGATACCTCCTGTAATGCATGATGGGTGCATATGATTTTAAAACAATATGTACCTCTGCAAATATGTATTTGTTTCAAATCTAGATTTGTGTGTAAGTTGACAGGAGGAGTGGACTTTCTGCAGGCTGTAAAATGACATCACGCTGACTCACAGTTCATTCCCCAATCAAATGATAAATGGAAGTTTGACCAATTAGAAGCTGAGAGAGAGGTAGGGTCAGTGATGCTAGAACACACCCACATTCTAAACACATAAAAGCAGACAGACAGGACAGATAGGGACCTTCCAAATCCATCTGCAGCGGGACGCTCTGCCGGAAAAATCCATACTTACCTCCATCAACCTCCAGAAAGCCAAACTAGAGACTTCAATCTATCCAGAACTAAGAGACCAGACCCGAGAGAAAGCAGTGCTGTACCCAGAGAGACCCAGACCAGCAGAGAGAGCTGACCCAGATCACTGTGAAGTGCAGAGGCCAGACCAGACCAGAGCCCAGTCTAAAACCCTGACCAGATCCGTGATGAGGCCCATTTAATTCAAGAATATAGTGTGAGTACCCAGCAGAACTGTGTAGAACCAATCTCTTAGTTTAAATTCATCTAATTCAATTTATTTAACCTAAGTAGAACTGCCTCCTAGGTGTCACCTGTCATTTCTAGTTGCAAGCTGCACTTGTCATTTTGAGCTTTTGAAATTTGCAAACCCAAAAACGACCTTTATTAAATCGCTCATATCTCCGCGACCGTTTGGGCTAGAGACTTGCAGTAACTTTCCTCTGATAGCTTAGAATCGTAGCTTTGAATCGTACCAAGAACCGCATTCCTACCCCTTATAGTTTTACCGCAATCGCGGAACACGCATCCGTGAATTTTACCGCGATTTGCAATTTCTTCACATGTAAAAACTGCTGCTGCTTGCCTTCCATTTGCCAGAAATTCGTTTGACCTGCTAACTATCCCTGCCTCATTGCTAGTGTGAGCCTGGACTAATATTAACTAGATACCACTCACTCTGAACCTCTGAAAGGGAATTAAAAAGCATTTCCAGCATATTTCTCATCCATTGCCAGCACATATCAAAGCAATTTGGGCCTGTGATTTCAAAACTCCTATCTGTTTTCTGTTGTCTAAGCTTGCTGGATTGAACTGATTACATTGATTGCATTTCTGAGAACTGTGTGCTTTCCTCCCATTTCCTTGCATTGCATAAAGAGGGGGGGAGTGAATAGCCACAGAAAAGTGATTACATTGTTTTGTTGAAATCATATTGAGTATTTTCTATACTGCATTTCATTCATTCAACCTTGCATTTCCTTGAACCCTATAAAGCATTCTCTACCACATTATCCTTCTGTACCTATTTACCAGTGTGCTACCTTATCCATTTCATCTCAACTCCTTAGTAATTATAAAGAAGTGGGCTAGTGCCAGATTCTCTGTTGTTAATCTGTATCATATCAGATTAAGTGTGATATTCAATTATTAATTTATTATAAAGTGTAATATATATATCTATTGTTTAAATTATCAAATAAACCCTTTTAACTTGCAAAACAGAACTACTTCTTGGCTCAGTGGGGTCAGGGGGATTCCAAGAGAGGGGTGTTATATAAGGGTAGTCATCCAGAACGCATGAACTGGACCTAAAGATATATCAATAAGGGTTTTCATTCAGTATTATAGACTAGGCGTTGACTTAGCTGTAGTGTTGAATTGAATCCTCTTACAATACTCAGCCTAGGATAGCCCACAGGGGGCTTTGATGTGTGCCCAGTATATTCAGAAACTGCAGACCCAGAAGAGGAACCACATGTTGCAGTGAAGACAGGTGACAAAACTTTCTCATTTTTGGTCATATGTACACTTAATTAGCAGCAGAATATATGGGGAAGAAGGAAAAGAATTGGAAGGGTATTTTTGAGCTTTGGAGAATGGTTGAGGATTTGGAAGATGTCCAAGAGGATCCTAAAGGGGGAACAATTGTAATGCTAGTTCCCTGTGTCACGCCCACACCTTGTTTAAGCCCTGCATCCTGTGATACACCTATACCCCCACAGCCCCACCACACCCACAAGGGTATTATCCTGTGCAAGCAGCCACAGGTTATACTAATCCCGAGTATGGTCCCATGCAGCCCCGTGACAGAGAACCCGTACTAGCTATGAAAATATCTGCAGCCTTCAGCAGCGAATGCAACACATGACCGATTAGTGATGGAAAACGATATGAGAGGGGATATGAAACGCTTGTTCACCACCTTATTATGAGAGCAAGCGGTTGATATTTGTAAAAAGTGGTTTACCTAGTGGAATGAATCGTCAATGACAACAATGATGACATTTTAGTGACTGTCGAGTAAAGGTGTTGGCTGCCTTAAGGGCAGCCTATCCTGACACACCAGACATACATGCAATTATGGTGCGCACAATGAAAGAAGAGGTAGACCCGGCACAATCTATAATTCAAATTAAGGAGAGGTGGAGAGCTGAGGCAGGGGAAGCTTGAGACAAGAGCATAGCAATATTTTATCATATGTTCAAGAACTGACACCCAAAGGAGGTACAGAACGATTTGGACAAAGTGGTGGGGATCTAGGCTAAGTGATGGGCAGAAATTCAGGCAATTATAGTACACAATTGTAGCCGTTGGCAGGAGAAAGAATAGGAAGTGGTGGATAACGTACAGAAGGCTGAAGCGAAGTTAGTGCAGAAAATATTTGCAAAGCAGAGTATAGCAGGAGCATTTATTACGGGCCTGCATGAAAGGCAGGTAGAAATGAGAATGGCACTGCTGGAACAAGAATGGCACCAGAGTGGACAGAAGGGTACCAAGGCCTATCCAGAGGACAAGGGGGTAGAGGAGTAGGTTTTACATGGATGGGGTTGATATTTCGAGGACTGGGACTGTGTTGGTCATGTGGGAGAATGTGCCATTTCACGTTAGAATGTTGGAGCAGGCCTGCATATTTGGATGATTCACACACTAATTCCAGCACACCGGTGACCCTGTTACATATCCACAGCAGTAGGGAATGATGCCTCCCAGCACCCCAGCCACCCTTACATAATCATCCGATCAATGCCCGATGCCTAGAGACGAATGCCCGCACTAACTCAGCACGCAATTGTATCCCCACCGCTCCTTCGCGTCTATTGCCGTGTGTAATACATCTGCAATACCATGTGTATGACCAGCCTTAGAATTCGTACATTCCACTCATCATCCTTTAACTATGGTGCCAGAACTTTCCTAACACTACCAGCTAGCTTGAGTGCTCTGCGGATGAACATCTGAACGTTGTCTAAGCATTACCTTTGCCATATAATTCTGACTTGCGCCTCCCAACGTCAATCCCTCTGCACATACCCATTCCTTTCATGCCTGTGTTAGTGCCTCATATATATCACTGGCATAACCTGGTTCGGCGGTGGTCTGTACCGTACTGACCTCTTGTTTATTTGCTTGCTATTCTGTTTAACATGTGGCCAGCGCCTCCTATGCATCCCTGCCATACCTGATTTGCAACTGTCTGCACTGATACCGATTACCTGCCTTACCCAGTCTGGAAAACTGTGTGATCTAGGCCAGTGGCTCTATATGTTTGCTTGCCTATTCTGGCTTTCTAATGGCCTGTGCCTGGAATTACTGCCTGTGAACCTATTTATAACGAGACTAGTGCCTACAAAGCTTGCCTTTCCTAACTTGCTCTGCCGCCATTGACTGCCCACCCAACCCTTTTGAAACTTGCTTAACAATGCCAGTGCCTTAATTTTCATTTGCCTAACTTGATCTATGGCTGCCTGTGCTGTACTGATGGCATATATATTTTCTGATTGATTGCCTTCCTATGCCTTACTGATTGTCTGCCAACCTTGCAAAGTGGCCTTAATGCTCGCTAGCCTAACCTGATCTGTGGCGACATGCGCCCATACTGCTTGCTTTATATGCATTGATTGATTGTCTGCTAACATTGCAATGCTGCTTTGATGAAGCATCGCGCCTCTTATTGATCCGTTCTGATTACTGATACATGTACTGATTGATCGCCTACCTTCTGCCTACAGTGATAGTCTGCCTATTTGGCATAGTAGCTGTGAATAAGCATGGCTGGCGCCTCCTATTGAATAGTTGCCCACTACCACTACTACTTGTACGACACAGTTTAGGACTGACTCATAGCCTAGACTTTATATGGTGAGTAGACCCTAACCGTTGTCGCCACAACCTATAGCCACTACAATTTATTAATGCCTAGAAAGTGCTTCTCCTGTTACAGTGCTAAACATTCCTGCTAGCATGCTCCCGCTAACTTCCAGCCAGACTGCCTACATCATAGTCATCCTACTAAATATTATGTACCTCATCATGTCACAACACTTACCTACCCTGACACATACCTTCAACCCACTGAACAATACAGCCACCAGACTGCTCTTGGACATGAATGACCTTAGATCCCCTCTACCAAGTAATCCTTGCCTAACCTCAGATAGGAACATGCATTTTAGAGCTAGATTAGCTAAAATATATGAACCCCCTATCAGCTCTATGCCTACCAGATCAGGATTAAGGACTATGTTAACCCGGCCTCGCCAAACAAATATAGACTTGAACATAGCTCCTAACAGTAACCCTATGCCAATGAATAGATCAGCTAAATATAGGAAATCTAAATCAGCACAAGTCAACCACTCAATAACGACTACCACCTTGAACTCTCAGATCAAGGGAGCTTTAATCAACTCAAGCTCCCTAGTAGCACATGCTACAGAAATTGCTGACTTGATCATAAGCAAGGACTTAGATTTCCTCGCTATCACCGAGGCCTGGCTACACTCTGCAGCAGGCCCTATGCTTATGCCAGCGGTCCCATACGGCTACTCCATACTGAGACAAGACACATTAAAATCTAGAGGTGGTGGTATCACCATCATCCACAAATGTAGCCTTCCCATGTGACTAACCACCCCGATTGACGTCCTCTCATGTGAACTACTATCTGTTAAAGTCCCTCACACCAATGCCCAGACCCTTAACATCCACCTGATCTACCACCCCCTGGGCCCTCCTGGAACTTTCAAGGATGACATAAACGTGATTCTGTCTAGTAACCTTAAAAGTTCTACACAAGTACTTGTACTAGGAGATCTTAATATGGGTTTCAATGACCCATCAGACAAGCTCGCCCTCACTACACTCAATACCCTCTCAGAAATAGGCTTCACCCAAAGAAGTAACACACCTACCCATAATAATGGTAGAATACTTGATTGGGTGGCAGATTACAACTGTCAAACTAATATCCTCTCTATCTCACCGCTAACTTGGACAGACCACCACCTTGTGTCTTTCATGCTTTCCACCAACAGACCCCCACCACCACCAGCTATCAGAGCCCCACCTTCGCTAACCAGAAATAAAAAGAGTATTACTGTGGATAAGCTTATCCCGGCTTTACTCCCCACCCTCAACTCGCTCCCAGATAACTCAGATCCTGAGATCTAGGTCGAAGAATACAATAAAATTACGATCACTTCCTTGGACTCGATCGCTCCCCTCAAACTTAGACCAAGTAAATTGAAAACTCTCTTGAATAAATGGTTTACACCTTTTTTTAAAACAATTAAGGCAACAAAAAAGAAGCTGCAAGGCTGCATGGAAAAAAATACCCTCAGCAGCTAACAAACTCAAACTCACCAAACTCTCATCCCTTTCTAAAAAAGAAACATGTCTAGCAAAACGCACATCCTTCAGTACGTGTATATCCCAAGCCAAATCTAATACGAAAGAACTATTCTCCATTCTCAAAGAATTAGAGACCCCCATAGCACCTCCTGACTCATGCATCAAAGATAAAAAATGGTGCTTAGAGATCCAAAATGCACTAGCCAACAAAATATCCACCCTACAAAACAAGATAAACGTCGCTACCCAATCTAAAACAACTGAAAGCATTACCACCAACGAACCCATCCGATTTAACTTCACCAAAGTTTCTATTCCTGAAGTGGAAAGAATCATCTTGTCCCTGAAACCGTCTAATTGCCAGGGCAATCTTTGCCCCACACAGCTTATCAAGAATGCAGCCAGAGACCTCTCCCCTTTTATTACAAAGTTAATCAACGCGTCCTTTTCCTCTGGAACTATCCCCTCTAACCTTACACGATCTTGGGTTCTCCCACTCCTAAAAAAAACGACTCTTGACCCATCTACACTTACCAATTACAGGCCTATATCGACAGTACCCTTTCTTCTAAAAATCTTGGATAAGGTGGCTTATGTACGAATCCAAAAACACCTGGAAGTACACCACCTATTAGGAGCTAGACAATCAGGCTTCCGTCCTCAGCACGGAACAGAGACAGCTTTTATCAACATTAAGACCCAAGTTGATGAGTTTAGAGACAATAGCAAAGCTGCTCTACTCCTCCTCCTTGACCTTTCGGCTGCATTTGAGTTGGTTGATCACACTATTCTCTGTAACCACCTCAACACAGCGGCACACTTTTCTGACAATGCAATTACCTGGATCAGGTGTTTCCTAAATGGTAGATCCATGAGGGTCTTCTCTCCCACAGCAGCTGCAGACCCCATACCGATCACCTGTGGCATGCCACAGGGCTCCTATGTCTCGCCTACACTGTACAACATTTTTACCAAGCCCCTTTTCGATGATCTGGATCATCTCGGTATCACCTACACTAACTATGCAGATGATACCCAGATCCTCCTCCCGCTTTCTGGGGATTATGAACTGGATTTGGCCTTGGTGAACTCAGTGTACATCATCATCCAGGCATGGATGGCCACGCACGGTCTATGCCTGAATGATGATAAAACTGAACTTATCATTCTGGGCACCACACCCAGCCTAAAAAAAACTAGGACCTGTTTACTCCTCATTCACAATTGAAGGCAATAGCATTAAAGTAGGACACGAGGTAAAAACACTAAGTTTTTATCTTGACTCAAACCTCCATAACTCGCTAGCATCCTCCACAGCCTACATGTGTAAACTTATCTGCACAGCTAAGCCATTTCTTTCTGACACTAGCTGCACTACCCTAGCCAGAGCCCTCATCCTGTCTCGCCTGGACTATTGTAATGCTCTCTATCTAGGGGCAACCAAAGCCACCACTAGAAAAATCCAAACTCTTCAAAATAATGCTCTTAGAGTGGCATTAGGCATCTCTAGAAGAGACCACATTTCCGAGAGGAGGCGACAGAATAACTGGCTTCCAACCCATGATAAAATCTTACTAAAAACTTTGTCACTCACTCACAAATCCCTTAACAATGCTGCGCCCACCTACCTCGTCAACAGATTCCACAAACAGATATCCACGAGACCTTCCAGATCTGCTTATAAAGATTGCCTCTCTATTCCTAAATTCAATTGCTCTAAAATTGGCGATAATAATTTCCCAGTGAAAGCAGCTAAACTGTGGAACTCCCTACCCTCCTCACTGAGAATTGACCTACCCTACCAAAACTTCAGGACTAACTCCATCCTGTGGTTGAAAGTGAATGTTCATTAAATACAGCAAGTAGCTAGTATCCTCTGACGGGAACCTATACTACCCTCACCCAGATGCATACCTGCCTACCTTTACCTACCATTACCTTTACCTGTATATACTACCGTTGCAAAAAATGCAATATTGTTGGAAGGATGTGGTGTATTTGGGGCAGATAATATAATCTGTAGGGCAGTGAGTGACCCCAGAAAGAGCAGCTGCAGAACAGAACACACCCCCAGCCAACCTCAGTTAAGGAAAGGCAGCAGTTATTGCATTTGTGTAACTATTGTAGAGCATGGATGTTCAATTATTCTAGTTGCACAAAACATCTGCTGCAGGGACTTACGGAAGCACAGAAACAAAAAGGAACACTCACATGTACAGGGGAAATGATTACATGTTTCCAGGAACTTAAACATGCCATAAGTAGTACACCAGTACTAGCAACCCCAGATTACACTAAACAAGTGTATTTGTTTTCTCATTCTAATAGTCAGCCCATGACTGCAGTGTTGGCTCAGCAAACATCCATAGGACACAAACCCCTAGCATATTATAGTGGCATATTAGATGCAGTAATGCAGGATCAAGTTCCTTGTGAACAGGCACTGACCATTGCAGACTTTGCCATTGACAAATCCTCAACAATCACTATGGGTGACAGTGACGTTATATATAGAGCATGCAAAGATTGCAATTCTTGAGCGATCTAAATCCACTCTGACCACACAATGAGCCTCTGCATATGAAGTGGTATTGTCAAGCTGATCCAGTCGCATTGTGAGGTGTCATAGAGTGAACCCTGCCACGTTTATTGCAAAACCTTTCACGCAAAGTGATAAAGTGCAGGACTTTGTTACATACAAAGGTGCTGACGATGATTTAATATGAGTAAGGGAGGATGCACTGGAAGAAGGGCAGGTCCTTGATGATTGATCAGGAGACTGGCCAGAGACACACGGGTGCAGCAGTGGTGCACCTTGTGGATGGGGAATATGAGGTTATAGTTCTCAAGCACTTTCCAACCTACTATTCGACACAGGCAGCAAAACATATTGCAATAATTGAAGCATTAGAGGCATCCCACCGATGTTTACTGAACATATACACCCACTCTGCGTACGTGACCACCACTATACATTCTGGATTGTCCATATGGAAATGGAGAGAATTTAGGAGGTCAGATGGCATGCCTGTGCAACATGCAGGCGTGTTGGAGAGATTAATGTATGCCTTGTCCCGTCCAACACTAGTGATGTTGGTTAAATGTGCTGCCCACATCCAAAATACAGATCCCGTCTCACTTGGCAATGACACAGCTGAAAAGGAAGCCAAAGAAGCGGTGCATCTACGGGATTGAGATGTCACTGTATATCATGAAGTGGCAAACCAACAGTTGCAGTTAGCACTCCCATTTATTGCACTACCACTTAGGCAAAAAATTGAGCTACAAGGCCAGGCACTCCAGGAAGAGAAAGAGTTGTGGGTTAAAAGGGGGTGCTCACTGTCACCGACTGATTTGATATGGAGACAAAACATTATATGTAAAGTAGTAATGCCACAGGAGTTGCTCATGGTTGCTCTGGAGCAACTGCATGTCCCAGTGCATATTTAAAAACGGCATATTGCAACTGATATCCAGGAGGACTGGTTTGCCCCCAACCTACAAACATATGTTAACAAATTTGTGGCAAATTAAACAACTGTTGCTCTTTACAACACTGGAAAAACCCTCAGGATGCTGTGTGGCACATTGCCACATCCAACTGGACCTTTCTGGGAACTCCACATTGATTATGTGTATATGCTTAACAAGTGCAGTGATTCACTTTTGTTGAGGTTTGTCAATGTATCTGTTGGAGTGAGGCTGGCCCTTGCACACTACCAGATGATATATGTTTAGTTGTTTAAGGCAATTGCATCACTATTAGGGATACAGCACAGACTGTGCTCATTTTACCACCTGCAGGCCAAAAGACTTGTTGAAAAATTGAATGGACTGTTGAAATGAACCTGTCCACGCTTTGGACTATGTTAGGGAGGAATTGGCTGCACTGTCTCCCTTTCGCTGTATTTAGCCTGAGAAGGCAGCCAATCAAAGATCCCAATTTGTCCCTGCACAAGATAGTGATGGGGAGAAGAATGCATACACATCTTGAAGAGGGAAAATCGAGACCAAACCCATGCCCCCTCACCCCAAGCGCATATATAGAAGAACAGCAGGAAGAACAAGGAGCGCACTTATCATTTGAACCAGGCCCCAGCGCACCCATGGGTGACAAATATGCTGAAACACACCCACTTCACCAACAGTGCAACTTCCATGCTACATTACAATCAATGCTGCAATATCAGAATCTACAAACACAAAAATCCCTGTTTAAAGGCTTGCAAATGCCTATATGAATTAACATGGTCTAAATGCACAGTGTAAAGCCATGTTTCAGGAAAATTACAGCCAAGTTCATTTCACTCACTGAACACTGGCTGCGGGAGCCTCATCAATGTTCCTCGCAAAACATCCGACCTGCCAAGGCCGCAAATTCAAGATAAAATTGCTTTCTGCAGACAAACATTCCTCGCAAAAACCCCCGAACTGCCAAGGCCGCACATTCAAGATAAAGAAAGAAAGACATTTTCTCAAGGACTCGCACAACATGTGAAACATAAATTGTAACAAGAATGGCGCAGCCCAGCCAATCTGCGCCCAGAGCCCAGGTGCAAACTGCTTGTTCAGCTAAAAAGTTATGGGAACAAAGTCATAATGTAACAGGATAGAATTAGGTAATGGGGGCTGGCACAGCTAAATCAACCCACTGACGCAGAAAGGCTAACACCCAATTGTCAGGCTCACTATAAGGGCTACATAGGTAACCTACCACTTAGCAGCCAATAGCAGGAGGAGATAGGTTTCTGGGAGCTGACCCAATTCTGTGAGGTCAGCCTGCAGTGTGATTACAAAGCTGGCTTGCAAGCCAGCCCCGGGGGAGACGGCGCCTGAACTCGCGGTGTGCACGATGCTTTGTTTGTTTTTTTTTCTTTTCTTTGCCTAGAAATAAATGCAGTTTGAAACATGCTGCTGCCTGCTTGGGACTCTGTTGCATTTCTGGGGGCCATATGGGAGGTGTTGGGGCCTCCCATAGCTGGTGAGGGTATGGCTGCTGGCCCCCCACTGCCCTGGGGGGGGGTCCAGCTTCTCCCCAACAATCTCATGTCTACACACACAGCAATATATGTTCACAGGACAGCAGGAGTATAGCGTGAGGAGTTTCAGGGGTAGTTGAGGGAGCTAACCAAAAGTATTAAGATCTTGTCTCGACAGATTGCTCCTTGAAGAGAAGACACAGCTGAGGCATCGGCAGTGGATCCACTGAAATAACCAGTGCTGCAACTATATCCCAGGGACCAGGTCTGTGTACGAAACTTTTTCCAGTGTTGGAACGATCAGCGTTTGCAGGGTCTGTATACTGTGGTCCTTGCCACCCCATTTGCGGTACTTTTTAAAGGAGTCACATACTGGGTTATCTTATCTGATGTTCAGAAAGCAATCGGTACTGCTCCACCTACTCGTGACAATGAAGCAGTTACTGAATAATATAAAAGTATACATTGCAGAACATTTGCTTATGATGTTACACCTGTACAATCCCCATACTGTGAAGACAAGTTTGGATTTTTCTGCATGTGTTTCTTGTGTATCTATCTCTCTGCAGGTTCAACACTACAAGTGTCTTTAATATACATGTTATGTTGCATATGTTGTTTTCTTTATGTATTTTTTAAATTGTTTCTTGGTGGTTATTTTATATGGTTGGTGTATATAAAGGGGGTTATGAGAATGACACAGATGAACAGTTGGGAGTGACATGAATAAGGAGGAAAACTGTGACACGGATAGAATACAATCAGTACAAGGGCCTGATAAAGGATACTGTGGCAGATGTGCACCACCCTGAGACACACAACATGTGGTATAATCACATGCATGAGGTGACGATGGTGAGGTCAAACAAGAGCTGCTATGTATGCTATGAATGCTCTTTGATACCTCACGTGATGGGTGCACACAAGTTGTTCAAGAAATGCCACCTCTTATAGCCCAGTATTCAGTACACCTGGTCCTCTGCAGAGTATGACGTTTTTTCCAAGGGCACATGGTCCAAACAGTAATAATAGACATAGACGATGATGAGTGTCCAAAGAAGAAAGAACATGACCATTGCTAAATAATACCATTGCTCAAAGTGGAAGGAGTGCTGTTTTCCAATGACAGATGGGTGACATGAGTAGTGAGCTGTGCATCAGGGGGTTTAATGGGGTTCTCAGAGGTTGTAGTGGCACAAGTAAATCTGATCTGTGGCAGAACATGGCGAAAGTATGTGTTATAATTGACATGGATTGAGTCAGGTGAGAAGCCAGCACAAGTGCTGATGCCAATGGATTATTCCTTTTGCTTCTGATGAAATGACACACATATACATACATATCCACATGTAAATGTACAATTCAGCTTTGCTCATGTTTTAGGAGTAAATGGCCATGAAATGTGTCTTGTGAAGTCATGTAGCCCAATCATGAGAAAGGAACGAAATGTATTAAAAGGTGTAACATGTTTCTGAAGTGAAGTCCCATTATTAACTGTCATTTGTACAGTCACAAGGCTGCAAACGGTCCGATGGTGCCAACATTTGGGTTTCATGAGAAAGTGATGAAGTAATTATTTTTATTGCCACACTGTCTACACCTCACCAAATGATTGGTCAATTAAGAGGGAAGAAACCCATCTTGGAACACTTAAGTTGGGCCAGCCAATAGAACACTGATTTGTATGTTGCAAAATGTTCTAATTCACACCATGCAACATGTATGTTGCAACATTGTTAGAGCTGTGATGCCACTCACGCCTATAAAAAAAACACCATTTAATGACAAGTGGAATGATTTTTTAATTGTTCCCAGCCGAGAAACGTTTGTTTTTCTCGCTACTTGTGCGCTCTTATTGGCTCATTGGATTGATTTTTGACTAATCACGTTTTTGGGCCTGCCTTACGGGCATTCGATAGACAATGGGCAACTATGGGGCTTAACTGTTTCAACAGTTTCCATCTTCCTCTCTCCCCCGTCGACCTGACTGCCAGCACCATTCGCAAATACAAAATCTGGACCTGCAGGAGGCAAACCTAAAGACTATCTGTCCAGTGAGACTTTCTGCCAGAATCTACATGCATGCATTCGAAAAGTCTTCTAACTTAGGTAATATAAGCTCTCATAAAATTGCGAAAGTAGCTCCCTCTGGTCCTTTGCATCAGTCGGTGCACTCTGTTTTATCATTGCAATCTATGTTTCACACGACCATAACATTAAGCTTTCGGCATGTAAAATCATTCTTTTTTATAATGTGAAATAATCCTGCCTGACTGCACTGAACTCATACTGAGCACATCATCGTTCTCCAGGCGCGGAACTGTAAATGCTTCATGAATGTTAATGCGGCCTACGCTTGGAAGCCGCAGTGTTTTACTGGGTGTTGTATTTTTTCCGAGCTCTCTGCCCAGCCTTGGGTAAACAGGCCTGTTCTTCCGGCCCAAGACAGCTGAAGGAGTTAGTGGTCTGTCGCTTCTTGGCACACAATGCAAACTCGCAGCGCCATATTTCACTACTCTGCAGGCAATGGAACCGCAAAACGTGAAACAAGAGGGCTGATTCAGTAATGCCTCCCTCGGCACAAACCTCTGCTGCGTAATGTAAGCTAAACGATGGCCTCCTACATCAAATATCTCAAATGCAAAGCATTCAGAGAGGGGACATAGCTGGCTTTCGCCAATCTTGTATAGTCAAGCTGCAGGTTAAAACGCATATATGAAACATGAATGTACAGGGTCAATGTACATATCTATAATCTTAAATAGCTAATTTGAGTGTACAGGTGAAATGTGGACATGTGTTTAGGGGTGAACTTTCAACCCCATATGTGCAACATGAGGGCTAATTTTGAAACCCATCTCTGTAACCTGACAGTAGAGGATTAATGTACTAATGTGTAATTTAAAATCTAAAATTCTAGATTCAAATCCATATGTGAGCAACCAAAGGTACACGTTCAGTATTAGATGTGTGAATTGAGGCTGCAGATTAAAATAGGTGTGAGGATTCTAGGGGTTGGTTTACAAATCATTGGCCCACATTCCCAAAACCAAGTCAGGAAAATAAATGCTGAGAATGCACCTTTTTATCTTTGTACTTGTTTGAGTAATGCAAAGGACATCTTATTCTCAATGGTGATTGGTGCATTTCTGCGGGGCCTGGAAGGCAGATGAAAAGTTTTGCTGCCTAGCCCTCTTGCAAATTTTTAGTGTCAGGAGCCTGCTATTGACACTAATAAATATATATATTACAAACACCCGCC
This sequence comes from Ambystoma mexicanum, assembly GCF_040938575.1. Taxonomy (NCBI): domain Eukaryota; kingdom Metazoa; phylum Chordata; class Amphibia; order Caudata; family Ambystomatidae; genus Ambystoma; species Ambystoma mexicanum. Next base: position 944,963,841 of record NC_090926.1, read on the forward strand.
CCCACATTAAAGGGCCTGTTCCAGTGAAATGCGATGACACAAATCTGTCTACCAGTTTTTGAGGGACAGAATTACAAGGCGGCAGCAATGGTTCATACCGCTACTGTTCCACTTTAAAAATAAATAAATAAATAAATAAGTGAATTGGCAACGCAGTTATAATAGGATAACATTTTTGTATTGGTCTGGTCATGGCAGACAGGTTAACAAAAAGCAGCAGGGTCATGCATGCATCCCAACAACACATGCATGAATCCCGGTGTATGATAAAAGGCAATCCAGGAAATGAACCTGCTCAGAGAAAGGGATTGATGAAAGGAGTGCAAGTAAAAGGCAGGGATTGGATTGAGAGAGCCTATGTAGGAAAAAAGGAGATTTATTTATTTTATTTATTTGTTTGCTTGTTAGGCTATTATACAGGAAGTAAATACTGTTTCAAAACAATGAAAGGTATACTGGTAATAGAGAGTTGGTGTACGAGCAGTGTGCCTGGTGCCATGCTTACCTGCTGTTACCTCTTCTGGAGCATTGCAGTTTGGAAAAGGGAGTCTGTCTACTATCTTTAATACCAGCAGGAGGATGGATCACCCTTTACAAACCCATTGAAAGAGTGGATCACGCACGGTTTAAGGGCAGTGTGTCTGGTGTCTCCAGGGTCAACACGGGGATTGGGCACCCGCTCCTTGAAGGTACGGAGTTACTCCCTGTCAGCAGCATCAAGACTTGCCAATTAAGTAGGAAGCTTTTAGCAGCCGCAGAGCAACGAGAAAATACAACAGTTTGACTTGTTTTCATTAAAGCAGGGGTAAAAACGTTACAAAATATTGTAATTTACTTGGTTTTGTGAGAAAGATACATAGGTATGAACTTTCCCTGACTGGTGAAATGCTGGGAAGAAGGAAAACCATGAGATGCAGTAGAAACTACAATCTCCGGCAGCCAAAGCAAAAACCTGGCCCTGCCACTCCAGTGGAAGCCAAAAGACACGACAAACAAATGTTGTCTGACAGCAAATGGTATGGTAACTTTTTTGAGACTGGAGCCCCTGCATGAAGTACCTAATTTAATTGACATTGAAATGCAGATGGGGTAGGCAGCCTTTTAGATTTGCAAACTGTGTTGTCGTTGCAACTGCTTGAGAGTGAAAGGCTATCCATCACCTAACGTATTCTTTTATAGTGATCACAGCACAAATAGCATTGAGGAAAGAGAAGATCAGTCTGATATCATTGCCTTCCTGACTACCGTAAAATTTGCATTAAAAATGATATTGAAATCTCGTGGTCAAACATATGAGGACGTAAGAACCACAAAGGAAGAACTTCAAAAGTTGCAAGAAAATGCCATGAAGAGTGGGGTGACCGATACTGTGGTGGGTAAAAGCAAAACCTGCCTGGCCGGAGTCCAAGCAGAGGCTACTGTATGAGTTCTGGAAGTCAGTGAGGAACTAGACACAGAACAATTGCTGTCACGAAAGGAACGCTGAAAGCTGAAGCAGAAGACAAATAATCTGCCCTGCTTTGTGGAACATCTGTGCAAACACCTAAACAAATGAGTCCCCGTCTTCAATAATGGCCACAAAACATTGTCAAGAAATAAACCTCTCATCTCAAAATGTCTCCCCAAATCGCCACCATTATACAAGCAATCCAAAACATACGCAACCAACACTGATACACAAGAGAAAACACACAATGCCCGTGCACAAGTAACGGTATCAGCAAACCATTCTTGCTACCCTAACCCTTGCGATATTCCCTTCCCTATTTATAACTCACATGTCCATATGTCCATATGGGTAAGTCTCTCCAAGAAATGCTACCAGGCCTACCTCAAACAGCCCTTAAAATGACTCAACACCTAAGAACACATGTACATAGGAAGTGCCATGACAACCACAGCATACATAGTTAACACACTCATGCACACCATGCCCATCAATGTCCAACATGCCTGTACTGCAAAGCATTGAAGTAGCTAAGCAACCAATGTGTATGACAAAGACGTGAAACATGTGCAACTACAAATGTGTCATACCCCACACCTACCATTGTTCACATACGTACATTGGACATGTAGGCATCACTCTAAAGATCACACTCAAATGAAGCATGCACACGTTATATACATGTTCCACAGCAAATAGGCCCATGTCCTTGACCTGCTGGCACGTATGCAGGCTGCTGGTGAGTACAGTGTGTACATTTTCCCGAATTTGGTATGTCCTGCATGGGTATGCATGACTTGATCAAGTTAGTGCTTTCCACTGCATGTGTGTTGCACAATTCTTGAATGGCATGCAGCCTCTTGCCGACACTGGAAGTATATACATGTGTGAAGCATACAGGTGTAGATATGAGCTCAGTCAGCCTCTGGTGATGATGTATTCTCATGTGCATGCACTGTGAGATTCTGACAGGAACAGTTGCTAGCTTGAGAAGTAGGGGGCAAGTGAGGCACATTCATGCACGCACCTCTATGGGCTGTTCTATTACACATGATGATTGCATCATCTCTACTTAGCACTTGAGATTTACACATGTGTATGGATTTGTGGTCATGGCAATTTGTTGCATTGAAACATAAATAGGGCACCAGAATGGATCAGGGTAGTGAAAAGTCCTAACTTTATTTAAAAAATGTTTTGGTTGAATTGATTTACCATTTTTACAAAAAGAGAGACAAAGGTATCCCTTGTTACTCTCTCATTACTTAATGTGTTCTATCCTTCACTCAATCTCATCTCTGTGTCCTCCTTTGTATTCATATATTTAGTTCCTTAGTTCATTATTCGATTGTGACTCACTTCTTACAGCTGAAGGAGAGTTTTTTGGAAGAATGAAGCCACCGCTATCACTAGTGATGTTTTGTCCTCCCTTTGATCCATACCAACGGGTCTCCTATCCATTCATTGATGGGGAAAGTATGAACTAAGAAAGAGACCTTCCTGACTCAGGGGAACAGGACTCTGCTGATCACACCAACTATATCCTCCAAATAGCTCCCAGCAGTGGCCGACTGTCTGCGACTGACAACTTTCCTGATCTCCAGAGTGGGTCTTAGCACGTGCGACTGGTTCATACTGACATACACTTTGTGACATACGTAGCATAACTGTGTATGTAACACATTGGTGACATAAACATTAACATATGAGATCTACGTAGCATAAAACTAGCTCACAAGAAGCGAATTGTTGTATAGTCAAGGAGCTCCTTAAAGGGTACTGGTTCAAGTTCCTTCTGAAGTGCAGGGGAGAGCTCGCAATAATGCTCTCTGACAGTACGTTAGTCCAAATTCTGTAACAGAAGTTGTCTGATTTCCGGTTCTTTCCTTATTGCATCTCTTAGATTTTTGTCTGATGATGTGGTGGCTTCTCGTGCTGAGGAGGCCCGTCTGAGGTGGTGAGTTTTTCACCCAGATGAAGGGGAATGTGTCCTGGCCTTTCATGTGAAGCTGGAGATTTTGATATGATGCATGCTTGGAGGGGTGTCCAGTGTTTATCTCTGAATGATAAAGTCCTGTGAGCATGAGAGGGTGTCATGAATTGAGCGAGGGGGAAGTGCACCTGAAAAAAATGTGAATGGACCAGAACCTGAACAAAGGTTCTGAAGTCTTTGGCAAGGGAGGAGAGCTTATTTTTTCTAAGAACTGGTACCACACTGTGTGGGTTTACATCACGAGGAGGTTTTTGACGGGAATGTTTTCAGTTGATGGAGAAGCTTAGGCATTACTAACACATCCCATATCCATAAAATATACGATCTATCAATTTTTGGCGAACACACTTGTTTTGTTACTGTACACATGACAGCTCAGTGAGCAGAGGTGCCTGTCTGCATTTGAGATATAAGTTGCAGGTCATAGGTTTCAAAAGCTACTGTTCACCCGTGCATGTATGAGTGCCATCTGGGAGACATGGCGAGTTAGCGCTATATAAAATAACAGTTTTCATTAGCATGATGTTCCCTCTCTATTGCTTAGTCTACTCGTGTGTTTGTACATGGTTTGCCAGGGTTTTGTCGAGGAGACATTCGACCGTATTAGATTATACGTTTCTTAGACACACATGCATCATACGAAAATAAATGAAATAATAGAGAATTAACTATTTTAAAGACGCTGCAACACACTATTCTTCACTGGTAAAAACATGAATCTAATGTTTAAAAACATAACTACATGTATTTTTGGGAAACATGGCCAGTAGGGAGCACCAGAGCTCTACTCTTCAATCTCCCTATCGTGAACGCCTCCAAATCACTGCAATCTTCGTCCTAAAATAAAATAAAACATGCCTTGAACCCTGTATATTGTCATGTGTGACAACATTAGTCTAAAGTATTAACACATATTCCTTCATAACCACTAATCATAGGCTCACTTGTTAATGTTATGATAGTGTTTCTGGAACAGAGAGCCTTCTTCCTAACGGGAGCCCTAGTTCTACAGGAATACCCTACCTGGCACAAGCAATCAGGGTGAATTAAAGCAAAATTACATTCTATTTCATTCCGTTAAAAACAAACAATGCAACATGTTTTTCATAATTTAATGGGTTTCATGGTATGAGATTAAAAGAAACACTAACCGAAACGGGTAAATTGTGGCAGCATTGTACATTTTAGTATGTGTGGAAAATATATTTTATCCCAATTTTTTCAAGTATTATAACAGAGCCAATGTACTACAAACTGGGTAGCAGGTAAAATTCCAAAGGAGGCGTATATATTTCATTCATATATATTATGAATGAGCACAAACGTCAATAGGGTGGAGGGGCTCCATACAAAGATTTTTTTTTTTAATACGGTGCATTTATAGTGCTTTTTGTGTGAACATTTGAATAGCAATCAATACAGTTTGCATCAGTTCTGTAGACACAAAGGTTGTCCAATAAATGTTCAGGACACCTGTGCCCACAATATGTGCCAGCATTGCAAATGTAGGAACACAATCATGTAGGGTGTGCCCAAAAGTGCAAGAAGTGGTACTTTAAGAAAATATATTTATGCTGACTGGGCCACTATATACATTTTTCCGGTGCATGTATGCTCTTATGTTGGATTTTCCATTTGTGTTGGCTTTGGCCAATAATGCAAATGTTGCTCCTCTAAGAATACCTATTCTTGCTACCTGTGCTATTGTGCGCAAGTACTGACACTGTAAGTACACACTCATGTTGGCTTTGCTAAATAATATCTGCAAGGAGATATTCTGATGCAGACTATTCCAATATATGTCAATACTGCCACTGTAAGAACACATTCATTTTGGCTTTGCCCAATGTCGATAGGACCACACATGTAAGAAGACACTTGTGTGCTGATGCGCAAGGGAAACAATAATAAACAGGCTTTCTCTGTGCTACGCATCTGCCTACAGAAACAGCATTCCAGAGACAAACCTGATTGCACAAATAATCTTGCAGTTATTGAAGTAAGACAAGACGGTACTCTTTATTAGCACCCTGGGAGGAGGTGCTGACCAATCAGGATGCTCGGAACGCTGGCTGTTCTGTTTGGTACAAGCACACAGTACGAAAAGCCTGGTTGCTGCTGGCAAGTGCCCCCTTCCATTCCCCGCTCCTCCATCCTTTCCCCTCCCTCCCCCTTACCTCTTTGCACCTGTATAGTTACCTAGGCATGTGATAGGAGTGTGTTTTTTTTTTTATACAAAAAGAAACGTACATTTTCTTTGCGGTCCAGCGCCGCTCCATGTTTGCCGGTTTCCCTTTTCAATGTTGATGTCATCACAGTCATCAACAATGAAAACCGACTGTGAACCAGGACATGGCACGGGGCTGTGCAGAAAAAGAAAGCTTCATTTAAAAAAAATAATAATAATAAACACCATTACCACCCGCGTAGGTAACTACATGGGTGTTCCCACGCGCGTGGTGCGGGGTGTGGTGACGTCATCGCGTTACCGCGTTCCACGGAGCGTGATGACGTCATCGCGTCACGCGAGTGCCGCGGAATGGGGATTTCAGTACGGTTTTTGGGCCGCAGTCTCAGGGTGTTGATCCACTGTTATCCCGGGCGTGAGATGTAGTACTCTGCCTGTTTTCAGGTCATCAGTTGGCATAGATAAGGTAAGAACGAGGGGATGCCTTTGGAAGTAACTTTAACCCTAACTCTCTGCAGAAGATGCTCCTTTCCTTTGCGATGTATTTACTTAGCACTTTTACTCTTTCAGAGCTAGAGGAATTGTAGAAGGAAGAGGCCCTATCTATACAGACTTGTACTGTAGTGTTTTTCGGAGAATTGAAAATCGCTGGAATAGGTAAGACCTGTTTTTTGGCCTTTATTAGAGTAGCGGATGCTTACTTGACATCTGGGGCTGGGCATCTTACCTTCAATTTTTTGTATTTCAGGCACTGATAGTTCGTTTTAGAAAATTGGAAAGAAAGATGATGGGTGACTATGCCACTGAGTTGTGACTGTATCCAACTAAAGAACAGTTTTTAACACCCGAGGGTGAGCCGGTTTCTGTTATTGTGCCAGGCTCTAATGTGGTTGGATATTCCCTAAATTCCTTGTGTTCGGGATTAGGAGGTGAATACAAATAAAAATACTGCCATTGGTAGAATTCCTCTAGGTACTCACTTACGAATTTCACTTACTGCTGTAATGGTGAGGAGCCAGTACTGACTTGGATTATACGGTCAAAGACATATATTTCTTTTGACCGCAGATCCAGTACATGATGTAGTGTGTACTAGATACCATATTGGTGATTCGGGTTTGGCTATGGTGATTGATTACACTGATTATGCCCGTGTTAGTGATACGTGTTTGCTTTGTATCCTTAGAGATAGCAACCTGGTGTATATGTAGGAAGAATTGACCTGAGCACAGGATTACTTCTGCCCCTGATGAATGTCCGGTTACTTTGAAACACAGAGGACTGAAACTTATATAAGTTGGGCTGCTTCACACAATGGGAAATGTGAACAATTGAGTTGCCATTGTTGTGTTGTGCTAATGAAATTTTTGGCAGTTAATTCTGTACACTGTGAGGTGGCATGATTTTAAGATGTATATGACTATGTTATGTGTATATGTTTTTTAAAACAAATGAGTGTATTTCTTGTGCTAAAGAGTGATTAATATATTAAAAATGATATTTTTTGGTAATACTGCTTTTTGATGATTATTGAGAACACATAATGCAGCCTATATTTGTTTCATGGTTGCTACAAGAAATTGCTGTCTGAGGATATATACTGTGTTGATGCAGTCTGTTATATGTTCCTTACTTTTGTTTAAATACACATTATTTATCCTCACTTAGCAGGAGGGAATATCACCCGAACGTGGGGGTTACCCCTGTAGAAAAACTATCTGCAACTTGTAAACTATTCAGATTTAAATTAAGTATTCCGGTATATACCACAAACCGCAGAGTCCAATCACCAATAGGACCGTTTTACATGTTACCATGGCCAGGGTTAGAGTGCTTGTTATTCAACACCTCTATCATTGCATTCTTATATGCCCCCACCCGCGGACAGGTCTATAATTTAATCCAAGATAGGACTGCCTTCAATTGGGCATGGTAAACAAAACTTGATTGCTCCAATTCTGATTTAACTGCTGCACTCAGGGTACCAAACGTTTTTAAAAAAAACATGCATTCTCGCTAACCTTTAACACAGTAATCCCACACCCACTCTAGAGCTCAATAGCATAAAGGGTATCTGAAAGGACTTGTGCCCTGCATAACCCCAATGTAGGTTCAACAGCCACATTGACACATCTTTTTGAAAAGACTATCAAAGTGCCAATACTCCGATTCCGCATTAAGTTACATTGTTGTACCTGTGCGCTCGACGAGCCTGCCCTGTCAAATAGAGCCCCCAAGTGATCATACAATGCCACCTTTTCAATCTTTAGACCCTCGAGCTCTATTGCTAAAGGTGGGAGTGGCTTTCAAAAACAGGACCTCATTTTGGTTTTGAAAACATTCATAAATAACCGTTTTCCTTTGCACAATAGTGTACATTACGGCATCATCCGCAAATAATATGTTACTGCGTTAGTTTCCAATTAAGGGGGTATCAGTTTTCTTTTGCAGAGGCGATCTGGCAATCCTGTCAATAAAAAAGGGTGAACCACTAGGGGCCATAATGCACCCCTTTTGTACTCTTTGTGTGAAGCAACATTCATTGGTTAAGTCCCCTTGTTGCCCCCATCTCACCAAAGCATTATTTCCAGTGTGTAATCTTGAATGCACGTAACTAACTGTGGCGGTAAACTTAACGGATATAGGTTATCCCACAGGAAAAAAAAAGGCATTGTCCGAAATGGATGCTCATTCTACTCTAAATGCTTTTTGAATGTTTTTGTCTGCATTGTGAATTTGAGGTGTCTAGGAACAGACTAACGGGCCGATTCATGGAATAAATGTGCGCCGAAAAGGGGAGCGCAAGCGTGAAAATCGCAGCGCACGCGTGCCAAAGCCGCGCACATCGATTCATGGAATTCAGTGCACGTGTAAATCCTGGGATGTGCTCTAAAATGGTGGGTGGTAACGCGGGCACACACGTCATTAAACGGCGTGCGCTATGTGCATGGGGAAAGCGCACATAGCACAATACACACAACAAAAGTGGCCAGGACACGGGGCGGAACACGCGGAATGGGGAACAACGCATGAAAATGTGGGCATTACGGGGGAAGGACAGGAGGTAAATGCTCGCAACGCCCACACGCGTGCCAACAACACGTATTCATGGAATCGAACAGGGGAAAGGCGTGCGCCAAAAAAGACGCGCTAATCCGGAAACACATACGCCAGCAGGAAGCAGGCTTAAGCGGCCCTGCGCAGCATATAAGTGCGCGCAAACAATAAACAAGCTCAGACGCTACGATAAATATACCGTTCCTCACAGCAGTGGTTGTGGGACACCGCAGCAGGAGGAGGATAGCCAGGCCCCGCATTTTTTTACCCAGGACCAGCCTTTTTGGGATGCCTGATGACCAGGTGTATGGGAGGTACAGGTTTCCACCACAATTAATCCTCAACTTAGTGAGTGAGTGGGAGGATGACCTCACATCAAACACCCTGTGCTGGCAAGCACTGAGCCCCTTGAAAAAGGTGCTCAATGTACTGCACTTCTTGGCTACTGGTTCATTTCAGCAAACAAGTGCCATAGTGGAGGGTGTGTCACAGGCCACGCAGTCACGCTGGCTACACCAGGTGTTGGACATCATGACTGCACGTCCCTCAGTCCGCAGGCACATATACATGCCCAGAACACCTGCAGAAAGGCCGGCCGTGGTCCAGGACTTTTACGGGGTTGCACACTTCCCCAAAGTGCTAGGTGCCATTGATTGCACCCATGTGGCTCTACGTCCTCCCAGGGCCACTGAGCACATATATCGAAACCTCAAGCACTGGCATTCAATTAACGTGCAGGTAGTATGTGATGCCAAAGGAATCATCACTTCAGTATATGCCAACTATGGAGGGTCAAGCCATGTTAGTTTCATTTTCAGAATGTCACCCCTAAACCGGGACCGGGAAGCTGGGCGGCATGGCGACACATGGCTGATTGGTGAGTATAAATGCCTCTGCACATGCATGCATGTCAGATACTGAGTAATGTGACAACCCCACTAATGATAGCCATCATCACCTCCCCAGGGGACAGTGCCTACCCTTTGAGCACCTACATGATGATGCCAATTCGGAACCCCACCACACCACCCGAGGTAAAATACAACACTTTCCATATTGCAACCCGGGGCATAGTGGAGCGCACATTCGGAGTGCTCAAGTCACGCTTTCGCTCCCTTGACCGCTCTGGTGGGCAGCTGCTATATGCGCCCACAGTAGTGTGCAGGATCATAGTGGCAGCATGTGTCCTGCACAATGTTGCAACCTGCCGTGAGCCCACATCCCTAACCACATGCACAGCCGCTGCACATGGGAGGTGAAAGGGCATGTGGTGAGGCAGCGCGTACCCAGCTTGTGGCAAATTACTTCACCTAAAATCCCACCCCTGGCACATACCAGCTGACAATCAATGATGATGACAAAAGGGATAGTCAACTGTCACAACCATACCAGCCTGAGATTGTTCACCTGGAAGTGTTACTTTGTGTGCATCCCTACCTACTTAAAGACACCCAATGCTGTGTCACAAAAAGACACACATTTATGCAGCAGGAATGACTATCCCCTTGCAAAATACCACATCAAAATAGTGCCATGTCACCCAACCCCTCCCCATCTCAGCTACCCAACACACCATGGCATGTCCTGCAAAGTGAAAGCAACCAAAGGAATGCACAACACATGACACACGTGTCACAAAGTGCACTGTCCCTAATGTAAACAGGCCACAGACAATATGCTCTCAGTAATCAATAAGAAACAGCACACATGAACAAATACTTACCAGCAACACAAAACATCAGTACAGGATGAAACCGTGGCAATATATGACAGGAAAAAATTAAAGTAGTGCAAGTCTCACAAACTGACTAAGGCACCATATCGACCCCTTCCAACTGCAGAGTGTTGCTGTCAGGCAAATGTCTCCGTGTACTGCATACAACATGAACTGCATCTGCAAAGGAGACGGCCTTGTGAAGAAATGAAGAACCTACATGTATATAAGGAGAAAGACATGGATGCACAAGCACATATCAATACACCATGCAGTGTAGAATCCAACAACAATCCACACTAGGGATGGGCACACAGTTTTGACTACAGACTGCCCACACAACTCATGAGAGCCAATGTCACTGTGTAAATTACTGTCACTTGGTCACACCCTTTGCAAGCCCATGGAAATGGGAAGCAGGAGGGGTGTGTGTCAGGAAACCAAGCATCTAACCCAAAGACAGAGCAAGCCTGCATGTGCCCAGCTGGAATACACAGTGGATGCCCACGGGAGCCACACAAAGCAACACACTGTAAAAAATAAATAAAACAAAATAAAAATCAAAAATGGCCATGTGTGGACCAGGGGGCCAGGGAGGCCACGCAGGAGGGACGAGGTACAGGGTGCACCCCAACACCCACATGCGTGGATGTTGAGAAAAGAAAATACCTCCATGGGCTCATGGCCTGCCCAGCTACGCTACAGTGGGAGAACTGCCGTCGCTGTCATCACCCTCTGCTGCTACATCAGGAGATGGCCATGATATGGGAGGCAGCCCACGCAAAACACTGGTATGGTCCTCCATGACAGCAAGCATGTGGGTCTGGGAGGTTTGGCTCTGCAGAATGATGGCACGGAGATCCCCATGCAGCACCTCACGGGTAGCACGTATTTCTGCCTGCATGGCCTCGCGTGATGCCCGGATCTCCGCACAGGTTGCAAGGAGCTCAGCTGAGAGTGAACATGTGAGCTGCTCCAGCTACTGTTCTGACCTAAAATTCCGGGAAACCTCAAGTTCACCCAGAGTATCTCTGAGGGACCTGTGTTCTAACCTCAGGGCTTCCCTGTGGGTCTGTGACTCTACAGATATGGCTGTGCGCAGAGTCTCCAGTCCAGCCCGTCAATCCCTGTTGGACGCAAACATGTCCTCCCTGTGTGAGTGGCAAATGGAGTCTGTTGCATGGTGCTAGAGCTCCATCTGCCTTTCAGGGGGGAGAATGGAAGTGGCCACCCTATCCATTGCCTAAGCCATCATTTCACATGATTCACTGTTGTGCTGCTAAACTGTACATGGAGTCCTCCCACACAGTATTGCCTGGCGGCGCACGGCCACCGTGTTGGCGGGCACCACACCTGTTTGGGGCAAGGTGATCTGCACCTTGCTGTGTTGGCACTGCCTGAGGCTGCAGGACTGCATTCCTCCTTTGATCTGCTGGCCCAGGAACAGGAGCAAATATTGTGGAGCATAACCCTGCATCCGTAACGGTCAAAGGCAGACTTACCAACATTGAAATCCCCATAGAGGGGTCTACCCCCGGTGCAGGTGGGTTGGACAGAACAGCATCCCTGCCAGAAACACTCACCTGCGACAGCACATATGGCTCACTGTCCGATTCAGCACCTGATTCATAGAGGTCTGCGGGGGTGTACCCAGAGACACCCATGGACAAATGGGTTTTCACCCTCCACCACCCCACGTCCTCCAGTGGTGCCCGGTGTGGCTGTGATTCCTCCTGGGTCTGCACCATCTCCTCCTCCTCAACAGGATCAAGTGCCTCATCACCTGCAAAAACATGAAAGATAACAAGTGGAAACAGGCATGAACACCATAGCACACACATAGGCCTGACGAGGCAGAGATCCAGTACATAAATTACACATGTCCCACATGACTATAACCCTGGTATGCATGCACTGTCAATGAGTTGGAAGGGGAGGCAAGAAGCACACACTGAGGACTCCAAGTTGGAAAAGCAACACATGTGCTGCATGCTGGATAGTACTGGCATCACACATTAGCCTGCGAGTGGCATGTCCAATACACATACATGGCACATGCCAGCACACATATGGCATGTAGCATAGCCATGGTACATTTGACAAGTACAGCCATATGGTAGGAAATCAGTACTGTCACCCATCCATGTGAGATGGACATCATGAGATAAAACGTGCAAAATAGTGTGACAAAACACGCATGTGCCACACGCTGCAACAGATCCAGTGTTCACTGATACAGTGATGGCAGGCAGATGAATACATCAATGGTTGGTCAACTCAACATGACAGAAGACAACAGTCATGTTCTACATTCAAACAGGGCCCAAAAATGATTGTGTGCAGGACATTACTCAATCAGCCTGAATGGTTAAATCATTCCCATAACAAGGTAATAAATGTGGGACATTGTGGGGTGTAATCTATGACAGAAGTATGTTACATTTGTGGCAACAACATGTGTCCTAAAAATGGCAAGGATTGAAACAATCAGGCTGAATGAACAGGAAAACATTTTGAACAATGTTGTTGCAAGATGACAGTTGAAGGGCAACTGCAGTAATCTGGTGCAAATTGGCAACTGTGGTCAGAAGGGATACTATCATACCCAATCCCAAGGCCGGGGAATGGTTTGAAGGGACCACATGGGTGACCCATACCAGGCATGACTACACAGCCTCACCTGGCACTCAATCAGAACCCATCACCCAAGCAACATACACATGGATTGCACACACATGCATGGGCACTCACCGGACAATGCTTCAAGATCTGGTAGGTCTCCCACGCCTGGGATCTGTTCCTCTGTGATGAAGCCTCCAGCGACAGACTCATGTTCAGTGAGTTGGTCGTCCTCTGGTGGAGACCCACCGCCAGTCACCAGAGTAGAGGCATGATTGGAAGCCAGCTTGTTCTTCGCTCTGTGTTTCAGGTCATTCCGCCGCTTATAGCAATCATCAGCTGTGCGCCTCACAAATCCAAGGGCACTAATGTGGTCCGCGACGGTCTGCCAGTGGGCCCTACATTGAGCAGGCGTAGTCTTGCACCCTGCAGTCACCACCATTTCACGGCTATGTGCCAACACATAGGCCACAAGTGCATCTAGTTTGGCGTCATTGAAGCTAGGCTTCCTTGACTTGAGGGAGTGTGTAGCCGTGTCTGGGGTCCCAGCCTGTAGTGCAAGAGCACCCTTCTTCTTCTTGGAAGGTGGTGCGGATCCTGAGTGGCTTATGGCGCTCTGGTTGGTAGGGGCAGAAGCACAAGTGGACTGGGTACTGGAAGTTTCCAAAGGCACAATGACCAAAGGTCTCACTGCAAGCATTGGCTGCAGGGTGATGTTGGCAGGACCAACCTTGGTGTGATGGACTTGGACCGACACTGTACCGGCTTGGAGACTCGGAGCTGGGGTGGATTGAGCTGCAGCTGCCCCTGCAGCCTCCTCACCCTTGCTACTTGGGGCAGCAGATGACATTGCTGCCCCAGATCCACGTGGCCTGGTGACAGCAACTTTCACCGCCACACGTGGCTTAGACTTGGTGACACAGAAGTCAGCCTGGGAGTCATCCTGTGCCGGTTCAGTTGACAATATGGGCCGGCTGGGATGGTGTCAGCTATATTTCCCCCAACCATTGCGGGGGGTGTGGGCATAGGTGGCCCCGATTGGTCCTCCACACACTGGCCTCTTGGGCCACCCTGCACATCCTGGCCATGTCCCTTAATGCGCTCACCTCTTTGAGCTCGGCCACCTTTGCCTCCCTTACTGCTTGGTCACCTCCCAACCTTGGCACTGATGTTGTTGTGCGTATGGGAGTTGCAGTAAACAATTCCTGGCAATTGGGGTGAAAGGGGTACGGTACTAGATGGAATTCATACCCTAGTGCTCTAGCAAGGCTGTCTGTGACCCCTGGGGGAAGATGACGGGTCACGCAACCCCTGGTAGACTACATGCGTGGAAAAATGAACCTGCACTATGCTGTGGCACCCAGAAACACAAAAATAAGCATATGCGTTATACACGCAGCCTACAATGACCTCTGAAGGGGTACACGACACACGGGGCAACCACAGTTGGAAAATACGTGCGCGACTCACCGTCTTCCTGGAAAAAGAACGTGAAAAAGAGGCGCATGTGCGCATTGGCAACACCCCCGCCAAAAGAAGAATTGAACACTCTCTCAGTAAACAGGGAGTACAAACTGGAACCGTTGTGAAGTAATCGCGTGTGAACCGACATGAAGTACAAGAATCACCTGTCGCTCTCCACAAAAAGCACGTACAAGAAAAGTGGCGTCCTATGCGTACCTTTTAAGCCAGCCGACACGTGCAACGTCACTTATGCGCGTACGCGCTAAGGGCCTTTCCTCCAATTACACGCAGTGACACCCGGACGTGCAGTTTTTTCACGTTTACAATAAACATGCACCCGTGTTGTGGGAAACGCCCGCGCGCGTAACGTCACAGACGCGCATATTCGCTAATGGCCTTTCCTCGAATTTCATGCTGACGTGCACTTTTTTCACGTGCCAAATCATTCTGTATAACGCTGGCTATGCAACAATACACGGAAGACTATGCTCCTGCCCAGAAGGCCATTTTCCTGCCCCCCAGAGCCCTGAGCATGCTCCCACCTGCCATCCGCTGCTGCCTGCCTGCCTGCAAAACACCTGCTCTGCTCTTTCGTGCCTGCACGTCAGCCATCTGCAGGGGTCCAGTTGCTGTGACCACCCCTGCTGGAACAAAAGACTCCCTACTGGGATACCATCGCTCCACAGCCCAGCCCCAGGACCCAGTTGCCCACCCACACCTGCCTCGGGGGTTGCCATGTCGAACACAACACCATATGGCACAAGTGGCAACCCCCCAGCAGGGAGTCAGAGGGCTACCAGCTTCAGTGCCAATGAAGTTGGTAACCTAGTGGAGCAAGTCCTGGGGCAGTATGATGCCCTCTTTGAAAGTTTGCGCGCCGACTATGAAGGACGGAAGAGGGTCTGGATGGACATTGTGGCTGCCATCAACGTGGAGGAGGTGGCAGCCCGCAACATCAAACAAGTCCAGAAGCGCTGGGAGGACTTCAGGTCCAGACCCTCAACAAGGCCCAGCGCCTCTTGAAGGCAAAGGATGCTGAGGGGCGCCGGGTCCGCCTAACCAACAACCAAATGAGGGTCCTGGAACGTATATGCCCAGCACTCCATGTCCAGGTCCTTGAGAGGCAGACCCGTCTAGAGTCGAGCAGTAAGTGTACATGCGTACTGATTGGACGCTGTGCGTGTTGAGGTGTGGCAGGAGTGTGCAGGTTGCACATATGTATTTGTAGGGCCATGTATGGATGTGTATGTACAGGGACGTGAACCTGCCACATGTGAGTCCTCTCATGTGTGAGACACATCAATGGTGTATGTGTTGGTAAGCATGCTGGCCAAATGCAGGTGTGGGTACACACATTGGTGAATTTCTGTGTATGTACTGTGGCATGGTTGTGGTGTCACACATGGATGCTGGTTCCACCTGCATGTATCTGCACTATGTACATGTGCATGTGTGTGTATATGACAAGCGTGCAACTGTGATACACCATGGATGCATGTGACACTGACATGTAGGAGGCTGATTGCCAGAAATGAAATGGATGACGATGTTATCACTGCGACAGGTGGTGGAGATGTACAGATGCATGTATGTCTGGTTGCGTGTGTGAATGTGTACTGCACTCCCCGTGTTGCATGTGACGTCAGGCTCACCTTCGGCTACTCATGCGATTGTTTGTGTGTGGATGATGCTGCCTGGTGCAACATTCCTGTTGTTTTGCTCATGTGTGTGAGTTGAAATGACATGTGTGTTGGGGTGTGTGAACGCGCCGCACTGCGAGTTCCCTGATTATGTTGCTTTGATAAATGAGAGCCGTCACTCAGCGAGGATTTTCAAGTACTTTGTCCATCACCTCATTAAGGCGTATACTATGAAGCCTACGATGGAGGTTGAATTGAGATTTCCTGGCTATCCATTAGCCTTACTCGAATTGTTGCAGAATTGATTGAAGAATTTCTGGAGCTAGTTTTTGTGTGCATTGAACGCACTAGCTATGAGCAATAATTGCTTCAAGTCACGGAATATACCAACATGTGGCCCTGGAATGCATGATGTCTATCAAGATATTAATCTTCTCCCCTGAAGAAAGTTCATGCAATTACAGCCTGAAAAAACTGAAACATGTCGGGATTGTTTTATGTCATTGAGTGATACACTCAATTAATGTATTGATTGTACTATGTCATTTGTTTGTTCTGTCTATATTGTATTTTTTGGAGTGTAGTCATTTTCTGTATTAGTTTGTTTCCTTGTGCTCATCATGTATGTCATTGTTGGGGTCTAAAACGTTTTTTGGATAACGCTTTTTATGAATAATTCTTTATTAAATATGGTTTTCATTTAACTTCTTTGAGTTATATCGAATGCAGCCTGAGTTTATATTTTTTCAAGACTATTGGTCTAAAAAAGTTTTTTACTGCTCTCTCCCACCCAGTGTCAGTATACATCAGCAAATTCGGTATTTATAGAAGGTCCCCCTCTAACCGAGCAAGAGAGGTATTGTTGTGTGTTAGAGGTTTTCAGCCTTTAATAAAGTTGGGGTGTGTGATGCCATGTCTGAAGTCTGCGGCTGCCATTCATCTGCGACTGTCATGTGTTTATCAGACCATCATACATTGCCCTGATGCCTGTGTTCTGTCTCTCCCTGTCTGCAGCGTCAACTGATGAAGAGGGCGGAGACGGTGCTGTGGAGCACAGTGGCAGGGATTCCACCGCCAGCCAGAGATGCAAGGCCTAGCTCCCCTCCCAGGTTGACATCTCTTCGGGGAGTGAGGAGTCTGGTGTCACGTCCGCAGCCACAGCTGCTGGGCTAGGTTCAAGAGGCGGAGGTTGGAGGTGGACTCCTCGGCAGCAGAAGTGTCTGCTGAGATCCCACAGGGGCCTACGGAGGAAGATGGCACAGAGTCATCCAGGTTGGAGGGGGGTTTTGTTGAGGGGGAGGCTGTGGAAGTCACACGCACGGGACCTGGAGGGAGGGATTCCACTGGTGCCAGTGGTGAAGTCCAAGGGCAGGGACAGGAGGCAGCACAGGCCGCCGCGGAGGTGCCTGTGTGTAATCCTGTTCCCGATCCTGTGACTGCATCATCCGGCACCAGCAGGGATGCCTTCGTCCAGACCCATTTTCAGGGAGGGGATAGCCGCACAACAACTGGCCTTCCTCTCCCTGCGGATGTGGCAATCCGGGACCATGTTCAGCCTGTCCTGGATGGGGTGGAGTTGTGTGTTCGTGACATTCAGAGTGACGTGCAGGGTTCTCCTGAGGACAATGCACGTCATTTTGAATGCTTCGAAGACCGCTTCGACCGGCTAGGAGGGATCACGGGTGCTGGGTTCCTCCATGTGCTGGAGCTTCTACCGACCCCCTCCTCATCTGAACCCCCTATGCGCCAGTCGTCCTCCGTGCCATCTTCCTGCCCAAGTGTCACCCGGGCACCCTGTTGAGCTGGCCCTGACCCAGCGGCCAGGCTGGTGGAGGACACATCCCTGCCACAGTCGGGAGTCGGAGGTCCAGCAGAGGTGGCCACCACAACAACTGGACCCCAGCAGGACGAGGACGTGCAGGCATCACAAAGCAGGGGACATGCACGGCAGCAGCAGGCTCAAGGTGGGAGCATTGATGGCTCGGGGACATCAACATGAGGGGCAGGTATCGGCCAGAGTGCAGGAGGACCCTGGATTGGGAGTGTCTTTCGTGTGGCAGCGGTTAGGCCAGGTCATAGATGAGGAGTGGCGGCGGGCGGAAGAGGCATGGCTCACTATGGTCAGGGCGGAGAACGGCATGCGCAGGGCGCTGAGGCGGGCTGAGTGCCTTTCGAGGGAATTCGCAGGGATTTGGAGGTGAAAATGGCGTTATCCCTGTGAGACCGCGGGGCCAGTGAACAGGCCCGTCTCCAGGACATAGAACAGGAGTTCTATGATGCCCTGGCCTGGAAAATAGGCAAGAGAGCCGTAGGACTTGCCCCCGCCATTGGATATGGTTAGTTAGTGTTAGGTTTCATTTATGTTTTTCTTTCATTTGGGGCGCTTGGACTATGCCCCACCTTTTTGTAGAAAGTTCTTTATTAGGTAGTTTTTTTTGTAGGTTTTATTTCAATGATTGGGCTCATGGACCCTGGATGTGTTATCTGTATATAGTAGAACAGTGTATTCATCTTCATTTTATTTTTTTTTCACCATGGAGCAATGGATTTTACTTATTTTTTTCACTTTGAATTTGCTTTGTTGGATGGAGACTTTGGACACATTTTCATTTGGATTTTTTGGGATTCTGATTTCATTTTTTCTCATTTTGGAACATGCAGCATTTTATGTCTCATTACCATTATTGTGTGTTTTCATTTGATTCACAGCATTTTGTGTTGAATATATTTTTTGTTTCATACTTCAATGTGTGGTATTCTCTGATTGGTTTCATGCATGTCACAATGTGGGTTTTCACATTCACTGGCATTCATTGTGTGTGTGTGATGGACATGTGTTGATGTACATACATGCCATGTGGGTTGTTTCATGTAATGGCCATTTCAATGTGGGGTGTGTGTAATACTTGGTTGGTTATTTGGGCAGGGGTGGCGTGCGGTGGGATTTGGGTGGCCATGAGGGCCATGATTGTGGATCATGATGACGTGTTAGGGGGGACATGAGTCGGGCCTGCTGGCAGGTGCCCGTCACTGCTAGGTGGGTGGGGGTGCAGGGGGACATGAGTCGGGGCCTGCTGGCAAGTGCCCGTCACTGCTGGGTGGGTGGGGGTGCAGGGGGACATGAGTCGGGGCCTGCTGGCAGGTGCCCATCACTTCTGGGTGAGTGGGGGTGCAGGGGGACATAAGTCGGGGCCTGCTGGCTGGTGCCCATCACTGCTGGGTGGGTGAGTGGGTGGGGGGACATGAGTCTGGGCCTGCTGGCAGGTGCCCGTCACTGCTGGGTGGGTGTGCAGGGGGACATGAGTCGGGGCCTGCTGGCAGGTGCCCGTCACTGCTGGGTGGGTGGGGATGCAGGGGGACATGAGTCGGAGCCTTCTGGCAGGTGCCCATCACTGCTGGGTGGGTGGGGGTGCAGGGGGACGTGTCGGTGCACACTTGTGCATGGTGACATGTGGGCAGGCTGGGGGGCATGGCCAGGGTGGATGGGCTGCCTGCGGGGCATGGCCAGGGGTGCAGGGTAGTCCCCTGTGGTGCGGTCTGCCTGCAGGCCCTGGTGAGGGGGGAGGGGGCTCACCTGGGAGGACACACACTGCCAATTCGCGTTGGGGCACCCCAGGAATACACGTACCCCGCTCGCCCAGCGAAATCATGTGTGGAACTCCATGCATTCCCCACAAATACACGAACCCCGCTCACACAAGCCCTATCGCGTGTGACACTTCCCGCACACCCACAGAAATACACATATACCGCTCGCACAAGCCCTATCGCGTGTCAAACTTCCTGCGCACCCCCAAAATACACATACTCTGCTTGCACAGCCCTATCGCGTGTAAAACTTCCCGGCGCACCCCCAAAATACACGTACCCCACTCGCATAAGGCCTATTACGTGTGACACTTCCCGCACACCCCCTAAAATACACGTACCACACTCGCACAAGGCCTATCGCGTGTGACACTTCCCGCACACCCCCCAAACTACACCTACCCCTCTCGCACAAGGCCTATCGCATGGGACACTTCCCGCACACCCCCTAAAATACACGTACCCCACTCGCCCAAGCCCTATCGCATGTGATAATTCCAGCGCACCACAGAAATACACGTACACCGCTTGAACAAGCCCTACCGCATTTGAAACTTCCCGCACACCCCCAAAATACACGTACCCCACTCGCACAAGCCCTATCGCGTGTGAAACTTCCCGCGCACCCCCAAAATACACGTACCCCACTTGCACAAGCCCTATCTCATTTGAAACTTTCCGCGCACCCCCAAATACACGTACCCCGCTCGCCCAAGCCCTATCGCGTGTGATAATTCCAGCGCACCCCAGAAATACACGTTCCCTACTCGCGCGATTGCAGTCTAGCGGCCCTGTAAGCTGGTCCAGGGTTAGCGCTGCCCTTTGAGCTGCATTGGGGATTTCAATGGCTTTTCCTTGCGCAAGGGGCATTCTTGGGGGCGTAACTGGCGCTGCGGTATGTTCTCTGCGCCAGCGCTCATTATGGCTTGGGAATTCCATGAATACACGGTACGCCACAATGCTGTTTAGCGCACACGGCTGGCACACGCTGGTGCACGCTCCCTCTCTGCGCTGCTTGCGTGCGCTGCCTCTGCGCTGAAATCTATGCATTACCCCATAAATCAGTGACTCACTCCCTGCAGAGTGCCTGAAATAAACCTTTACTTAGTCTAGCAATTATTGTATAGAATTCCAGAAAGACACATTATTTGTTATTTGTGTTCTTTCTTATTTATGGTCACTGCTCAAAGTGTTACACTTGTGGAACCCCCTGTTTTTTTAAGAAGCCGGAACAAGAAAGAAACCCACTGCAGAAACACAGAGCCACATGGCGCTGGCCACAGCCCTGGCGCGCAATTTGTGTAAAAAAAAATAAAAAAAACGTTTTTTTTCATTTTATTTAGGGATGCAAGCAACACCACACGGATAGCAAGGGAGACCTGCGACCCCTGTTTGCCCCCAAATGTCGCCCATGACTATTATGCATGTGTGATCACTATACGTGATGATTTTCCAAAACGTATTGCTTTTCAACTGACACCTCTTTTTTAACTTTAATGACCGTCTTCTATTCAGATCTAATTTTTTAGACCACAATTGCTAATAATGAATTACTTTTAGCCATTCTGCAATCATTATCGAACCAGCTTTGGCGCTTTTCCTCATTTGGCCTTTTTTTACTGAATCATTGGTCGAATAAAAAAAGGGACGAAGTGTATTTACAAGTTCATCATAAAAGTGTAGTTCATATCGTTTGGAAAGGAAGAGGTCATTAGCAGGCATAGGCACAATCGAATTCACTGCCCCTATAACCTCGTTTCTTAGATGGTCATTACATTATGGGTCCCATTTAATAGTTGATGCATTATTAGAGCTAAAGGCCGGGAGGATAGTTCAGAGGCAACTGTTTTGTCTTGGAAGCAAAACCACACTTAACCACACGTGTTCAAATCCTGGTCTTGCCCTTAGAAACTGTTCTCCGGTATTAAAAGTACAATTATAATTATAATGTCTGGGGCATAGACTACAGAGTGTCATTTACCTATTTCATAGTTCATGCTACTTGAGAGGGTATTATGGTCACTATCTGAGCGGTCTATCATCTCAAATGATGTAATGAAATGCCAGTGACTGAACAATAGTCAATTCAACTAGTTACATTCTCTATAACTAAAGGATGTTTAGCAGGGATCCCCCTCTAGTCGCCCTTTTAATTCTCTTAAGCCTCTTTCCACAAATCAAATTGTCAACTCCTTTTCATGTCCATAATGTACTCTGGGCCCAGGGACCATGACCCTAGATATGCTCTATATTTCATCCTCGTCTTCCAAGAAGTCATTTAGCCATTTCTGTGGTTCGGTTTGGGAATTTAGATCACCATTCACCCTGATGACTTCAGTTCTACCTACAGTGCTCGTGGCTTGGAAGGAACCAATCAATTAGAAAGAGAAGACATTGCAGTAGGGGCTAATGACAATTAGGGCTACTAATGGCAATATTACCAGAGTGGGCAGGCCGAGCCTGTTGGTAGTGGCACTGCCGGCTGCGTTAAAGGATCCTTGCTTTGCTCGGGCCCTTAACTTGGGGGCAGGCCGTTACCGACAGGGTCAGCCTGCCGCCTTGGGTAATACCGCCTTACTCAATAACTAGTTCCCCCTGTGAAGTCACTGGAGTTCCATGTGGAATGTTGCAATTTTATGGTTGGGAACAGACAATGCAAGTAATATGAGGTGTCCTAATAAAGCATCAATGTTACTCACAAGTGCATGATATGTTTGTACAACACGGACATTGAGTTCGGAGAAATGGCCATGCATTTTCGTTTCAGGCAGCTAAGACCTGGGACAATTTGCTGGAGAGCCTCCGCAAGGAGGGAGATCTCCTACTCTTTAGAAAGCTGCTGAAAACTAAATTGTTTGAGTGAAAGTACTACCACATTGTTTTGTGTCCTCTCTGTATAGCGCCTGGATGCCCTCGGGCTTTGGCACTTTAGAAATGAAATAACATAACATAACATAAGATTGAGGGTGGAGTGATGAGAAGCACTCCATAGCTGGTATTGTGAGGCTGAAAAGTACTGCCTAGAGTCATTCCTGGTAGTCAGGCGATATTGCTGGATGTCCGTGGTGGCAGGGTAGGGAGAGCAACAAGCTCCATACCCTGGTGAATGGGAGATACAGTATCATTGATTGTTTCTTGTAGCTTTGGTGTAGCATTGAAAGTGTGACATAGGCAGAACAAATTTGAGCACTTGGTGGTGCAGAAAGTGCAGAATCGCTGCTGCATCAGTTCAGTTCAAAGCTCACTGTGCATTATGAGTGGCTCGGCCAGAGTGGATGGTGCAGGCGAGTTGTCAGTACTAGTACTAATGCTAGCCTAGGAACTATGAGCAGTGACAGTGCAGGCAGGTTTAGCAGCCCATGTCAATGCATCATAGGTCACTGCTGGCACCACATGACCTGGAGCTTACTGCATATCAAGAGTGGCTCAAAGGCAGTGTTGAGTTGTGAAGCTCTAATAGGCTATGCTGTGTAAAAATTGGCACCAGAAACAGTGTTCGCAGTTCTAACAGCCCTGAGCCAAGGCGTGGTAGAAGCGCAAACAGGAAGATATCCACACTGCACAAGGCTGAGTATGGTGTAAACTGCACCTGTAGTGGCAGTCGTTTGGGCAGCTGGTGAAGTGTCTCATGGATCCCCTGTGATGCAACTCATGCATAATCATCCGAACTGCAGACAGACTGATATTGGTGTTAGCTGTATCACCTAGCTGGTGTCATATCTTCCATGCTGCATTGTTGCAACGAGGAAAACACTCGTGCTGCCATTTTGTAAGGCAATCGAAACATTAGGAGCAATAATCACTGGCTGGCAGGCGCCTATCCCAAAATGTTAAGATGAAAGTGAAACACATCTAAACAGAAGGAAAAGTATCCCCTCTATGCTGTGTGTCCACTCTGTGGTTCCTTGACCTCACTATGGTGGAGCAATGGTTGGAGGGTGTTACTGTATCCCTGCTTTCAGCAGGGAAAGAAACGATTGCATTTGATTTTAAGGCGCACTCCTTTTTAAATGTTTAGGGAAAAGGGTGTGAGGTTCTGTCAGAGATGTTATTGAGGAAGGGGAGTGAAAACATGAAGAAGAAGGGAAGGGGAGGGAATTCACAAGACAACATGATTCAGCCATCAAAACGTTAGATCACGTTTTCTCACCAAATACAAAGAAGTTTCAATGGTAACTTTTTTTTTTTTATTACAGGGTTCCACTGTATTGGCAAAATGTGCACATTAATGTGGATGTGCTTGCACATATAAACCGGCATCTGTGAGGTCACAGGGCCAAGGGATAAATACACACAAGGTCAGCTGATCATGAGGAGAAGACATAGCAAAGTCCAAGCACACTATTTAATTTCTAAATATGTGAGTGTAGAGAAGGCAGTAGAATTGGACCGTACAGTAGTAATGTCCAACAAGTGGGTACAGTGGCCAGCAAAGAGAGATTAGAGGTGTGGTGCATGTCATCCACGGGTCAGAGAGTGGTGAAACTATTAATGCCAGCAGAGAACTAACTGGGTGAGAGTTGGACATCTTTTAAAGGAGAGTTTTATGGCAAGGAGATGAGGTCAGTTCAGCCTCGCTTTGATGAACATAATCTAATTGTGGATGAATAAGGAACTGAAGTTCGGCCAAAGCATGCCATGTGCATATGTGAAGGTTAGGAAGTGTGCCTGTAAAGGAAGGGCATTCTGCCTAGTATACCCCTGCTGCTAAAATGATACTTTCAATATTATTCACTCTATTTTAACTTGTTTTTGATAAATGCAGAATTGATTTCAGACGTTGGGGTCGAGTATTACCAAAATGGTCTCACGTAACAACAGTATACCTGTACATCCATCAAAGCACTTGTAACCCATTTCAAAAAACATCATGGCCTTTTTGTTATGAACAGCCTAATGTTATCCAATTACTAGTGTTTTAATGGTGAACTCACTACCAGAAGATGTCTGCAAATTCAGGACATTCAATACTCATTCCCCATTTTCCGCGATATGTGTTGCCTGACCCTAACTGGAGGTATGCGGACAATGAAGTAGTCAGCCGACTAGAGGTCAAATAAAATAATGCGGAATAATAAGCAATACATCTGACACACTATAAAGAATCAGAAATGATATTGGATACGTACATTCAACCAAAAACTACCATGCACTCAAATGCAAAGGGCCTTAGGGAAACTGCTATATATCTGCGAATGATCAGCTGCTGAATCAAAGTATTGTTTAAAACTACTAAGCATGCATCATAAAGAGTCCTATTATTGTCTCTATGGTTTTCATTTTCAGCAGGCATTATCATGCTGTAAGGGTTGTTATCATGTTGTAACTGGTTTCCTAGGTAGACACGAGGCAATGATCGTTTCCTTTTGGAATATCACTGTGTTCCTTTCAACCCAGATACATGCACAGTTTTAAAAGTGCCTGTTGGTAATCTTATCAGTTCCAATTGTCTTGGGAGGATAGCTCAGGGGCAACACGCTTGCCTTGGAAGCATGATGATGCAAAGCAACACAGTTGTGATCCCTGGGCCTGTGCTTAGAAACCTCTGGGTATTAAGTGCGTTATAACTAACCAATTATAACATAATAGAATACTGGCCTCGAGATGTACTACTCTCCATTGGCAAATATTTAGTTGCAGACCATCTTATACCTGTTCCTGCCTATGCATGAAAGGCAAGGGAATGCAGAACATTTGAATGTTGCACAGTTATCAATAAATAGAATTAGTTCTTCCAGCATACATTTTGTTGCACACCCATCCAGTCTATACTATGGCTTCCAGCAGTGGCATTAAATGCATGAAATCATCCGAGGCGGAAGTACATGACACTGTACTGTGACCCACCATGACTTTGCACCACTTTCAACCACTATTATTTTTGCTAATACTAATTTACATTGCAAAGGTAATCCCACTTTAAAGTGGGATCCAAAATGCTTTTCAGATTTGGATTTGGTTTTTCACTACAAATATGACGGTGCCGTAAAGAAACAGCATCTCACTTTATAATTATTTATTTATTTAAATGTGTATAATGCGCCACTCACCCATTGGTCTCAGGGCCCACATAAAGGAGACAAACAAGAGGAGGGAACAGAGGACCAATTGGGAGTGTTACTTTATGCCATGTTAAAGAGGTGTGCCTTGATCTTTTTCTTAAAATCTTTGAGGGGTGTTATCTTTCTCAGATCAGGAGGGAGTGCATTCCATGCCTGGGGAGCCTGAACATCAAATGAGGTACCACCAAACCCTTTCAGTTTATATTTAGGTTGCGGGAGGCTAGCCTTTTCAGCCGATCAGAGTGATGGGCCGGGTTGGTATACCTTAGTGCAGAGATATGCAGGGGCTTGGAGATTCAGGCATTTAGGCTCAGTGTGAGGACCTTGTAAGTAACCCAGTGTTTCACAGGGAGCCAGTGAAAGTCCCTCCTTGCTTGGGTGATGTGATTTCGTCTGGTTAGATGTTTGATAGTACGGACTGCCCCATTTTAAATCACCTGGAGTGATGCTTAGTTTGCTGGGAAGTACCCAGGTACAGATTGTTACAGTAGTCCAGGCGTGAGTTTAAAAAGTGCTGAAGCAAGCAGGGCCAAGTTATCGAGTGACAAAAAAGGACAAAAGTGACTTAGATGTTTATTAATATAGCCACAGGATTCTCGTAAGAGGGCTATGCGGGACTTAATGGACAGTTCAGAGTCAAGCATAACCCCTAAGGTCTTAACACTCTTTGCAACTGGGATGGCAGATCCAGCTATGTTGAAGTTTTCAAAATCTGCAGATCGTTTTTTTAGCCGATGCCCTGTGGCAACAATCAGGAGCTCTGTTTTGTCTTTGTTCAAAACTAACACGTTGGTTGCCTTCCAGGCCTGGATGGCACCATAGACCATATTGATGGTTGCTCTGTCTTGTGCCTAGATACCTGAGAGCTTCAGGACCACCTCTGTGTCATCAGCATAGTTGGTATATTGCACACCCAGGTCATCAAGAAGTGTCAGGAAGGGAAGAATATAAATATTAAAAAGAGTCAGCGACATGCAGGACCCCTGAGTTACCCCGCAAGTGGTGGCCCCTGGAATAGAAGCTGCATTGTCCACCACAACTCTAGCATGGTGGGGTCCCAGGAAGGAAGTAACCCACAGAGTCTCTGCCTTAGAGCAGCCTGCCACCTCCCTTAGCCGGTCCACCAAAAGGGAATTATCCACAAGGTCAAAGGCTGTGGAGAGGTTGAGCGACATCAACAGGGCGGGATGTCCATTGTCCACTATAAGAAAGAGGTTGGATTTCAGGTCGATTAGGGCTGTCTCCGTACCATGCCTGGCTCGAAGGCCAGATTGGTGAGTACCAAGAATGTTGAATTCCTCGATGTTACTCTAGAATTGTAATGTTGCTGTGCAATCCAACACTTTCAACAGAAAGGGGACGTTTTTTTTTGGGGGCGATAATTCCCAGCTTTAAAGGGATCAAGGATGCATTTTTGAGAAGTGGTGTAATCCAGGCCTCCTTCAGAAATTGGGGAATCAAATCTTTGGCAAAGAATACATTCACGAGCTTGATAACCCAGGGATCCAGAATAACCGAGCAGTCTTTAATCACCCTTGACGGACAAATATCTCTTTGACAGGTGGTTGGTTTCAGGGGGTTTATGATTTGCAAGATGTCAACCTCCGAACAGGGCGAGAGGCTGACTTTGTTAACTCTATGATCTGCTGTGGGCTTGGGCCCAGGGGTGGATGCATCCACCCTAGGAACTGTAATGGTCTTCCTGTTGACACAGACAGCCTCCTGATGTTTACCTATTTTTTAGTTTAAATTCATTGTGGATTGACTGGCACCACTGTGCCTCCTTAGTGGTTGTGGGCCCTCAAACTACTTCAGGATTGAGAAGAGCTCCTTGGAGCAAGACTTGGGATGAAGAATCCTATTGTTGTAGGTAGTAGTTTTGGTAGCTACAATGCCTAGTTTAAGGGTTTGTGCAGCTTGTTTATACAGGGCTAGCGTGAGTGCCAAGGAGGTTTTACGCCACATTCTTACTGCTGCTCTTTTGGAGAGTTACCACTCCAATATGTCTTTGTTGAACCAGCCGTTCTTTTAGGAAACTGGTTTGACAGCTCTGGTTTGAAGGGGTTCAAGAGAGTTGACTGTAGTATTTTGGTGTCCACGAGAAAGGAGGTCAAATTAGAGGCGTTGTCAAATTTCTCGAGCCCAATTATTTTGGTTTTAATAATGGGCAGAAGGTTCTCGGCTATGACTTTCTTTAGGTTTCTTGAGGTTTTAGAGAGATTAGGATTAACGCTGGTCCTCGTAAGAGGAGCAGGGGTATGGACAGGAGATGTCATTTGAAAATGATCTGAACAGGGGCATGATTAGACAGAAATGTTGGTCACTGGTAGGCGGTGTGTGAGAATCTAATCAAGGATGTGGCCTGCAATGTAAGTGGGTTTGCTCAGAATTTTTGCATACTCTATGACTCATATGGTGCTAACAGAGAAGTGGCTACTTTGTCCAGGCGGTCATTGGCCCAGAGATTAAAGTCACCAAAAATGACAACAGGAGTGTTGACATTTGTGAGTCTGTTAAGAAGCCTGATGAATTGTTCCTCAAAAGAGGGCATGGCTCTTGGTGGCTGCTATTGAGCTAGAATGGTAATAGACACTTTACGATTTATTTTGACTTTTAGTGCTAAACACTCACAGTCATTAGGTGCCTCACAGGGGAGCACATGGCAGTCCAGGAGTCTATTACAGAAAATATCAACCCCCTGCACTTTTTTCCCCGCCTGTCGCATCAATGAAGATTGTACTGAGCTAAGGATTATCAGTGTGGCCTCAGAAGTTATATACTCACTGAGCCAGGTTTCAGTGATTATGAGGAAATTGGGGGCTTTGTGGGTAAAGAGATCCTCGATTTAAGCACCATGAGACATGAGGGTTCTGGTGTTAAGAAGGGAAAGCTAAGTGGCCCATCTTGCAGATGGTGATCTAGCTCGCCCACAGCAGACGGCGACTGAGTGTGTTGTCGGCCCATTGGTCTTCTTACGCACACTGAGTCAGAAAAGTTATTTACCAAAGATGAAATAGGAAAAAGTGAGGTAGATAATACCTGTGGAAATGCAAGAAATGACAGAGTGTCATCCCCGGAGCTCCCTGGACGATAACCAGCATCCACCGGCCTCTTCAAACGTGCCAGCACTAATCTGCTGCCGACGTATTGAAGAAGGCAGGGGTGCCTGGGAAATGTAGTTTCAAGAAACTACAGGCAGCGAGAGCATCATCGATCAATGGAGAGGCTGTCGTGAAATTAATAAATGCAGCCTGCGACGAGCGGAGGAGATGCGGAGGCAGATAGTAAAATTTAAAGTCACGGCTAACAGCTGATCACACAAGCACACTGCTGCACAAAGATAATGCAGTCCTTACTGCTTTGCTAAGACGTGGAATATAGCAGTTAAATCCAATCAAAACACATGCACGATGATGCATGCACAAAACACACACAGAAATGCTTTTATTGGATATAGCGGCCCTGTAGTTATGGGTAAGTTGATCTACCAATAGGGAGAGTACTTTTTGGGTGGCTTATAACTAGGCCCCCCCTAGACGAATCCTCACAAAACTTTTCAAAAAAAGCATATGGCCCAGTCATATTGATTCTGCAAAGTTTGGTGAGGTTTTGTTGCGGGGGGCCAAGCAATAGGGGGGACCCATAATGTGTGATTTTTCCCATAGTCACAATTGAGGGAGCCCTTACTGATTTGATGGATTCATTTTCATCAAATTTGCACCAGGAGCGGTGGCTTGGTCAGTCGTTTTTTTTTTTTTTTAAACTGCCAAAAGTAGGTCAAATACAATAAGTGATATCTGGGTTCAGTCTGCAAACTCTCTTCCATGTTCTGTCTGCGGACAGCCCCGTGATTGGCCCAGAAGGTGATGTCCAGAGACATCGGACGAACCCGCTGATTGAATGGTGAAAAGTTTGAGGTGCGTCATCTGTTTAAAGTACTAGATGGAGTACAGTGATCTACACATTCGACCACCCTGCAATTACTTGATAACCGTGTACTCTGATTTGGTTATTAGGGCATGCAGCATGGCTGAACAATAGCTTTGAATGGGAAGATATGTTTTGCGTGTAGCTACAGCCTGAAGTGCTGTACTGATTGACAACAAACTTGCGCAAGGAACATCAGCAAGGACCAGAAAGCATGGTTTTTCAAATCTGTTTTGTGTTTTATTTTTCCCAAGTGTCCAAATGTAAACACAAACAATAGTGATATAAGTTTGGTGCATGGACAATGGGCCTGGCCCTCGGCAAGGACAAATGCGTACTCTGACTTACTCATTGAGGCATGCAGCATGGCTGAAGCTATAGGTGAAATGGGAAAAAGAAGTCTGCTTATTGCTGCAGGCCACAGTGCTGGACGGGATTGCAGCAAAGTTGTGTGAGGGGCATCAGCAAGGACCTGAAAGGATGCTTTTGCAAATCTGTCCTGTGTTTTATTTTTTTGAAGTGTGGAAATGCAAGTACAAAACATAGTGATATAACTTTTCTGCCATGGCACAAAAAATAGTGATATAAGTTTGGTGCATGGACAATTGGCCTGGCTTTGAAACGTAAGCACAAAAAATAGTGTTATATCTTTTCTGCCGTGTGCAGAGGGCCTGGCCTTCGGCAAGGACAAAAGTCTACATTGATTTGCCTATTGGAGTATGCGCTGCTGATAACGACTCTCATAAGTATGCATTGCAAAACATATGTTTGTTAAAGGAGGCTTATAGTTGTTTCATACATGTTAAAAGAGGAATTATTAATAATGTATAGAATGTAATATTATGAAACATTTTCACTTATGAAGACCTATTCAATTGTCATAAAAATCTTTGTTAAAGGGACATTATGGTTAAGATGTACCCCAACCTTGGAACTTCTCTACCCCAGCAGTTACCTAATGTTGTTTCTGTTCTTTTCTTTTTCTCTAGTATACAATTGTCCATTATGCCCATTTGCATAGTAGAAAATGCTAATGAGAATGTTGGAGAATCTTATTGAATCTATCTACTTTATGGAAAAAGTAGATGGAGTCTATAAGCTTATTTTTGTTTAGTTCTATTTTTTAAATGTGAACAGAGTTTCCTAAATGGACTTTTTTCAATTTTTTCAATGTTTCTTTTTCTTTTTTTTTTGTTTGCAGTATAGACCAGAAAGTAAGGTGGGGAGGGAAATGAGGGAAGGGGCATCAACCACACATACAGGGGAAGATGTTGCACATGTGTAACATCTATGATAGCAGGCAGTGTTTCTCATGCTCTTTGATTACAGCTATAAAAGCACTTCAAAATTGTTCCCCTCTATAGAGTGGTGTGTTGCGGTATTTACAGAGTACTGTTATTTTTGAAAGATATGGATCAACAGCCTCTTTTAATTTTGACAAGGTAGCTAGTGGAATTTGGTGTCCCACAGAAGTAGGCTGTGTGGTTACAGCATTGGTTGAGGAAGAAGAGGTAGAGGAAGACAGCCTCCTACTCCATAAGAAAGGAACAGCCTTTCTGAGAGCATTGTATTGGTTGGATTTGGTGTGGTGGCACATTGAGGTGGTCCCGGGGGAGTACTACCGAGGTTTTCCGCGACTGAGTACAACATTGCAATCATCATTTCAGTTTGGTAGCTTTAGCCTTTGGTACATTTCTAACAGTGGTAAAGAACTGCCACACCCATGATTCTCTCTGGGTGCTCGAAGTAGGCACTTCTTGTACCTCATCTTCCTAGTCTTCTTGATTGTCTTTTGAAGTATTTGCACTTCTTTCATTGTGTAAGTCCTCAAGCTGGTGGAGGTGGTGGCTCTTCGGGAGGAGGGCTGGCAATAGCTGATGCAATTTGTAAGATAAATAGCAGATAAATAGCAGTTTTTCTAATATTCTTCCGAGTATATGCTGTGTGCTAGAGTGGTAATGGATAATTAACAAGAATAGGTGTAGGAGCTGTGCAGGGGTAAATTGAGAGCTTCAAAGATCCCAGTTAAACTGTAAAATGCAGTTCCAAACTGTTCACGTAGCACAGACCCATTTGTGCAGTGTGGACAAAGTTGCGGATACATCATCATGCCGCACAGGTGCACGTGTGGTCATGTGACACTGTCTGAAAAGTCTGTGATGACGTAAGATGTTCAGTTTTAAGGTGAAACTTTCTAAATTGGAGAAAATTGTTGCTATCTTGGGGTAAGTATTGTATTAGTCCCAATAACAATGTTTTTTTTCATTGAATATATATATATATATATATATATATATATATATATATATATATATATATATATATATATATATATTCAGTGAAAATACTTTGTTAAAGGGATGTTATGGTTAAGTTGTGCTACTAAAAACCTATGAAATTCAGTGAAAAAACTTTGTTAAAGGGACGTCACATGTCTGGCTCCCCCTTGTTTCCTTTACTGACATATCTAGGCCACATGGTTTTCTTCAGTAACAGTCAGGATTTAAAAGTGGAAAAGGTAGTATATTTGTAGACTTATCCTTCAAGTATGTTCTTACAATAATTCCCTTGGGGTCCAGTCATATCATATGAAACATATACATAGGGGAAGACACAAGCATGAAAGACAGCAATCCTTTCTGTGCATGAAAATTATCAGGAGAGTTATCAGCACTTTCTGATAGTTCTGTTGTTTTTTTTTTATTACTGTACTTTCCCTGTATATGCACCTATTTTTATATTTTGTATTCACACTACTTTCCTTAGGGTCCAGTCACATCATGCGATATATATACATAGGATAAGTAGCAGCTTTGAAACAGAGCAATAATTTCTCTGCATAAAGGTAATCAGTTAGGTTATGAACACTTTTTGCTACTACTGCTGTTTTTTTTCTTACTTCAATTTCCTTGTATATACTCATATTTGTATGTGGTGTTGTCTCTTTGTGTTTTGTCTATAAAAATGCAATTATGTAGTTGGTGGGTTTCATTATCTACTTATCACATGTTTCACAGTATGCACAAGTCTAATAAGAAAACAGTTATCATTTCACTATTCAACATGGCAAGCTTATGAATATTGAACCTCCATCATGTATGTTGCACACAATGCCTATGTTTCTACATGAGCACCTTAGTATACTGGATGGACTAATTAGCCCTTGATATTTATTCCAATGATCCTTGACACTTTTTTTATTAACATTACAATAAGAAACCCTTGTACAGACTTTTCATGAAAGGTAAATGCACAACGTGATGTCATCAGTGATGTCATCAATGACATTTGTGATGTCATCTTTGATGTCCTGGGTGTTAGTTTTAGCAGTGCATGGTGGTGGCGCGAGTTATGGTTGCTTAGGTTACCATAACTGGCGAATTTCAGGGGTTTTTCGGTTTTACTTGGAATCATAACTTCCCTTTAACAAAGTTTTTTCACTGAATTTCATAGGTTTTTAGTAGCGCAACTTAACCATAACGTCCCTTTAACAACGTTTTTTTCACTGAATTTTACAGGTTTTTAGTAGCACAACTTAACCATAACGTCCCTTTAACAAAGTTTTTTTTACTGAATTTCATAGTATTTTAGTAGCACAACTTAACAATAATAACTTTGACTTTATGTACATGTAATATGGAACATACTGAACCCTTTCTACTGAATTTGACTGTCCGCGGACATTTTCGGACAACAGTACCACCACCTAAAAACTCTGGGGGGGTTTGTGTAAATGTTATATCATAACATAGGAACATTTAACAAATTCACAAAGCAACACACATACAAAGTATATGTATTAATACTTAAGAAATGTAACCCATATATGTAACACACTAACCATTCATTTAAATACAATATGTTCTAAAATGGAATATACCAAAAGAAGATAAAGTGGCTTCCAACATAATTACCTCACAGACATTCCACAACTAAGAGCAAGACCAGACGTACAGACTACTCATCACATATCTTACCTGAAATAGCAAGTGCACTTCATTTTACTCATATATTTATAAACTTTCTGTATTAGATAAAAAAAATATATTAATTTTTTTTTTCTCACAGAAATGTGTTGTACTCTGGAGTGGCTAGAGGAGCATTTCCCACAAGAGGAAATGTCAGAAGATAGTGCACCTAATGGTACACACTTTACTATATAAACCAATTAATAAATATTATTTTGTATACATTTAACATATACTTTTTTTTTTGTACAGACCATACAAAAATTGAAACTACTACAGAAAAAGAAGCGGTGGATAACACTCTGGAACACATAAACGAAAACATGGACCAATTTATGGCAAATTTTACCAATTTAAAAAACTTTGTGGACGATCACTTAAAACTAACAACAAGATACCATTGTCCCACCTGTCCTTGTCCCCCCTCACCATATCCCACTCATTTAACCCCAAACCCTCTCCATGGACCAAAAAACGTTTTGATGACATTTCCATCCCTTCTTCACCTGATCCCAATTATGTTGAAATCCCTAATTCTCCTGTTTTTGTTTCCGTTTCTGCCCCACCTTCTCAGTCATAAATTGTTAATATATGTCAAATAAAGTTACTTTTTTATATTGTGTTATAATTAGTTTCAGTTCTTTTTGTTAAAACCAATTTAGGTGTCCACGGACAGCGCGGTTGTTCAGAAATGTTCGTAAATAGACAAAAATGTAAGTGTCCTGAGGACACTATATCTGTCCGTAATGTTCTCATGCAAGTTGAAACTGTTCTAAGAACACTCTAGTGCCCTGAAATGTTCGTAAATAAACGAAAATGGAGGTGTCCTTAAGAACACTATGCCTGTTCGTAGTGTTCGCTAGCAAGTTGAAACTGTTCTAAGAACATTCGTGGTGTCCTGAATTGTTCGTAAATAAACGAAAATGGAGGTGTGCTGGGGACGCTATGTCTGTCCGTATTGTTCGCAAGTAAGTTAAACTGTGCTGAGAACAAACGGCTGTCCGTAACTGTTCGTTTTACGTGTGACACTCTTTTAATTAGTTCAGGACCCGAACACTGTCCGTAGAACATCAACGCGCATGCGCAAAAGCAATGTCCGTACATTGGGTGTCCTGCGGACGGCCGCTTCCTTAGCGAACATGCTCACGAAGCAATCATGTGACCACGCCCACGCTGATCACGTGTTCTGAATGTGGACACTGTTTGCGTCCGAACAGTTAAAAGTACATTTCCAAGTAATCCACAATATTTCTCATTAAAAACTCACCATACCACAAATCCCACATACCAATCCTAAGTTTCCACATAGTTTTTGTACTTTTTGAACCTTTTTTGGTGTTCGATCTGTCTTGCGGACAGCGCGCATGTCCACGAACCGCGTACAAGCACCCCTATAAAAGACCATGCCCTAGAGCTCATTCTCATTGTGTTTCTGGCTATTCCACAGAGCACACTGCATTTTGCTGCATACTTGGCAGATTTTGAGATTTCCATCTCCAAGCCGATGACATCCATGGCTCCACTATTGCCACCTGGTGCTACATCTGCTTCAGCACCACCCCCACCCCCTCCACCATCACCATCTCCACAAGGGCCTGAAGAGGGGAACAGGAGTGAGGATACAGAGGAGGAAGAAGAGGATGACGAGAATGAGGTAGAGGAAATCCCTATGCCCGCCCTCGGCGTGATTCTTGGGTGTGGTGGTTGTTTACCATTCATGGGAATGGTCCTAAGGCTCGTGTGAACCGTGTCACCTGCAATGAGTGCAAAATGGTACTCAGTCGAGGGAGGCATGGTTCGTACAGCTTTGGGACCACTACCATGAAGTGACACCTCAACTCATTCCACACTGGGGCCATTCACCAGGTTGTACCTTGCGAAGAGCGTAGTAGGATGATTGCCTCTACTCCATCCTCCGTTTCTGATCCTGTCACCACAAGTAACACCTCTGTGGGACAGCGTCTTCCTCAAGCTGCCTCACAGGCCATACATAATTCTGATGACCCTTACCTTTCGAGGGTCACAGTTGTATGAATGTACTGTGACACAGTACTCTGCAGGGGGGAGCGACTTCTGAGTGCTTTTCAGACTATCGTCTCACAGCATGAGAAGACCTGCTCTGTACCCAAATAAAACCCACTCTACATCTTCCTCTCTCAGCTCGCCCTTTCTTATCCCTGTGGTTGCCCCACCCCCCCCTTTACCCTCCTTTCCCCTTCTCTCCTAGTGTGTTGTGTATAAAAAACCAAAAGAAATACAACATAACAAAAATCAAAAAAATAAGGCTCTTTTCAGAGCCGCCTTTCACATTTAAAAAATAGAAGTGAAGATAAATAAAGCAGGGCCCTTTTTATTTCTTGAAAGTCCGCGGACAGTTCGCGAACATAAAAAAAATTGGGGTACTACCCTATTGTAACCATTGCATTTTTCTTTGGGAGGAAGTGATGGCTCTGAAAAGAGCCTTTGGGAGGTGTTTGTATGTCAACAATTATAAATACATAACACCTACTTCAAAATGAATGCTTTATTTCTAAAAAAGGTCGCAATGCATTTTGTACATTTCTCAGAACAATCTGATTGCCAGCATAAGTAGATGGACTCCATCTCTGCGAAAAATGTATGTACTACGAAACATAATATTTTCATTGTGAAAAGAGGACATGCCAAAATCTCTTAGGAAGGCACAAACAGACCTATTAACATTATGCCTTGCTTTCTCCATTTGTGGACCACATGAGAAAGAACGAAGTCACATTTGTCTCTGCGCAATCCGTGAAAAAATTACTTTGGAGTTTGGAAACATGTCCATGATCTTCTGAAGTCCTTCTTTCATTTCAAATTGCAAAGAAATTCCAGACACATGTCCTAAACTGTTCCCGCCACAATGAATTACAATTATGTCTGGATGTTCCTCTATCTTCAAAGTTGCACAGAGAGGTAGCAAGTCCAACCACTTCATTCCATGCACTCAATGCCAGTGCACTTCCACATGTGCGAATCCAAGATCTATAGATACTCCACAGCTTTCTGCATGCACCTTCAACCAATGTATCCACGAGTCTCCCAAAATCCACACAATCTGTTTATTGAAACACTCAGCCATATCTATCTGTTCTTCTCTCAGCAAAAAGAATATCCGAGAAAACCTCTCCTAGCACAACACACTCACTAAACTTTAATGACCAATCTCTTGCTACATTCAATCTCATTTGCATGCCTCCCCACCCCAAATTCCCTGGATGTAATACGCGGTGTCCTAGAACTACCGCCATGTCTGCGAACATATCGTAACATGGCCAGCCCTTCTACCATTTCCACTTCACTCTCTGTGCCATTCCCTCATTGGATGTAGCTAAGAAATCACATGACCATCCGCCAATCAAATCCAAGAACTCTACATGTAACTACATCATCATAGATCAGCACTGCAAATGTACGGTGAATCTCTCGGAGAACAAGTCTCATACCATTGGCAAGCACGATCTACGAGAAATACTATACAAGTCTCCAAGATTTCCATATCCGTATGCATGAACACAAACTACAGGTATGCATATTTTCTATACAGTACATGAACACATTTTCTAAACAACTTTTACCTTGTATAATCTGTAAAATGAATCTACAATCATTTTTTCATTGTCCCAAAATGAACGGTGACTTACAAACCTTTATACCGTTTAATTTCTTCATACACACACACGCAAATAATATTAAACTAACATTTTTGAAATAAAATATATACACTACATATAATCAAACAAAAATACATGCACACTCTATGATCAAATCTCAAACAATAATATTTGTACAAGCACATAATTGGTTTTCATTTTTTTAATTTATATAATTACTTACATTTAAATAGGACAAGCAGGCTATGACATTGACTCACTATTATGTGGAAAAGCAGGCTATGACATTGACTCACTATTACGTGGAAAAGCTTAGTTATAGGAATAGTGGTATACAGTGGTACATTATGAATTTCACAAGCCATAGTAAAGATATTTTCTTTCCTACATTTAGTCATAAGATAGTTTTAATGATTTTGAGGAAGGCGCTGAGCATTTCAATTTAAAAAATCTATGTCTAAATTAAAAACAGTGGTATATACAAACCAAATTACTAATTTCTTTCTTTTACAATTGCATGAAGACCATTCTCCTGAAAAGAAGCAGCCAAATTTGAAGTACAAAGAACAACTAAGAAGCAAACTGCTCATTTTAGAAAAAAAGTAAGTAGAATGTTACCATAATATTTGAATTATTACTCAAACACACTGTAAGGTTAATTCATGCTATTTCTGTGCCTAAAAATAGAGATTCTGCACCATTCTGACCAAAAACCCCCCGTCTTAAACAGTGATTTACTGGCAGAATGGCCCACAAATTCCTATTTTTCTACACACAAATTACCCAACTCAGCCGCTAGAATTTAGATGTTGTAGAACAAACAACTGTTTTAATTGTATAGTTTTAGATATACTATGTATACTTCTCCACACCACTGGCTTACTTTTTTCTGTCATCTGAACCCCAGTTAAGTAACACATTAATTCAAGAATACCCATCACTAGTAGTTGTACTTCCCAATGCACAATCACACACCATTACATACATCTTTATCATCTTACTCAAACACTCATGCACACAACACACATGCATTGCAGAACACCCCAACCCATACCTTCTGTATTTTTTTCAACAGACCCTAAAGAATGCCTACCAAAAAGCAACTCCGTAGAAAGGAACGCAGAAGTAGAGCAAATGAAAAGAAAAGTCTCCAACATAAACATCCATCTACAGCGGAATTTGTAAAAAAAGTTGAAACACAACAGCTAATACAGTCATGTAGTGAAACAGAAGAAGTTTCTAGTACAAACACTTTGCCTCCTCTAACAAAAAGTAAAGCAACCCAAAAACAATTAACAGAAAATCAACTATCACTACAAATAAAACTTCTTCTATAAATCTTGATATAGTACAAAGTAAGCATACCAAGAAAAGTATTTTAGCCAAAATGTTCCGTCACAAAGTCCTTCAAAATCTTATAAAAACCGGAGAGAAACCAGGTTCAACACTTCAAACCTATCGTAGGAAAGTAATCTTAGAAGAGTTGATAGACAGTGCAATTCTTCTCAAAAGAAAGTTATTTATTTTAGTGTTAAACAGAATGAAACCACTAACAAAACTAATAACTAAATTACAAAAAAGACTTCTCAATAAACGAAATGTCAAAAGAAATAACTTCTTAAATATCTGTGGAGGTGAATGGAGTCACACTACAAGCACAGAACAATACTTTAATGAAGAAGCCTACAAACAAAAGCAAACAAATACAATTGCCATACATAGCAGTGGTCGAGGTTATGAAAAAGTTAATGATACCATAATGGAACAAGAAGTACTCCTTACAAAAATATGCCCTGAAAACGTAGATTTACCCCTCCATTCAACTGAATCAGAACATCTAGTGTACAAATGGCCATGCACGTCAATGTTTAACATTCCCAAAAAATGTTCAAGTCTTTACGCCAATTCCTCAATCAATAAGTGAAAAGCAAACACAAAATCAAAATTAAACTACTGCAAAATATGGATGCTTGTCCAGTACGCAAGTACACAGGACTACAAGGACATTCATTGGCCTGCATTACAGGACCTACTTGCAAAACAACCTTCCATGATATCAAAAGGATATCAACACATCATGCAATTATAAGAAATCTAGTTTATAAACTGTACTATGCTAAAAGTCCTGCTTTAGCACTAGCCAATTTAAATAACATTCTTCTACATGGTACAGCAAAAGACCTACTAGAAGAAATCGACTATATCCAGACAAAATATTTTGGAAGTGAAACCCACTTACAAGATGAATTAGCTGTAAACCAACTTCGTAACAATTCTGCAAATGGCAACCTTTCACTACACACATACAAAAAAGAAATACTAAAATTTGAAAGTACTTCAGCTGAAGTACGAAACCACGTGTGTGTATGTTGCCGCAGAACTTTTTATAAAAGTAACACAAAAACTGTAGACCTATCATACAAAATAGAAGACAATGAAGATTCTAAATGGTTTGAATTAGCTCTCTACCTTATAGCAGAAAACAAATATGAAATAACTGACCCCATAATACTTTGCAGTTACTGCACTACAAAACTTGACAACAACCAAACTCCTTCACGTGCTATCACAAATAACATGGAATTATATCCACGACGAAAACCCCTTCAACAACTTAATTTATATGAGAGCATCATAATTCAAACAGTGCACCCATTTCAAGCAATAATACGCCTTCAACCAAAAACTGCAAAATTACCTCCCTCTGAATTAGTGATAGGTATTCATGGACAAGTAGTGTATTTACCATTAGATCTAAAAGAAAATGTGCACACTCTAGGAGTGCAACGTCCAATGCAACAATCTTTAATTATCTTGGTAAATGGAGTACCTACAAAAGACAAAAAAATT
Source organism: Ambystoma mexicanum (assembly GCF_040938575.1). Lineage (NCBI taxonomy): Eukaryota > Metazoa > Chordata > Amphibia > Caudata > Ambystomatidae > Ambystoma > Ambystoma mexicanum. The sequence goes on from NC_090926.1 coordinate 945,003,993, forward strand.
TGGCAACAACTGGTAGATTTACATAAAGTTAGAGAAGCCCTGCAGTATCTTAAAGAGAATAATAAATATTACAAAGAAATTAATATTGAAGAAAACTTGAAAGATACAACTGAAATAATTCAAGAGACACAAGAAGCTGGTCAATTTGAGCTCCTAGATCCTGCTACAATATCAAACACTTTAGACCATTATACAATTCATCCATTGCACTCTAATGACACCATGGAAAATGCACTGGAAACGGACCAAATGCATCAAACAAAAGGATCACCAATCAGAATATGGGAAAAAAGTATAGAAGCACATGCTTTTCTTCTAATCTTTCCGACTGGCAAAGGAGGAAGATACGATGATAGACCTATTCAAATATCAGCATCAGAATATCGCTCATTACGAATGTATTCTGAAAATCCCAGATTGCGACAAAATGTGGAATTCATATTCCACCTACTCTTTGAAAGTGAACTAGCAACTTTATGTTACGGAGTTGCACACATATTAAAATCAGGATCACACTTTCAAAATATGACAGCTACACAATTATTACAAAAAGTTCAACAAAAAGATGAGGTTTTACAAGCAAATCTTACAAATCTATTAGGAAATATGTGTGGTACTAAAGAGTACTGGTTTCAACGTCAAGGAGATGTACGTTGTATGATCAGACACCTTGGCCCACCCACTTGGTTTGTTACATTAAGTTGTGCAGAATGTGCATGGGAAGATTTACATACTTTCCTATCCATATCAAACGAAAACAAAACAAACATAGATATACTAACACCTGGAGAACTTTGTTCTCAGGATCCTGTTAATGTTTCAAGATATTTTCACCATCGCTTCATTGCTATTCTACATTTTAATTGTAATAATACTGTTCCTCCCCTTGGAGAAGTGCAACACTTCTTTTGGAGAAAAGAATACCAAGCCAGAGGAGCACCACATGTCCACATGCTTTTATGGATTAAAGATGCTCCTAAATTTGGTCAAGACAGTGATGACACTGTTTTACAATTTATTGAAAAATATGTCACTTGTGAAATTCCATCAGAATCCACAAATAGTGATCTTCATGCAAAAATGTTACAATTCCAAAGACACAAATGTGGCAAATATTGTCGTTGCAAATACAAAAACAAAGGGAAATACTACACCAAATGCCGATTTGGTTTCCCTAGACCAGTTACAAATACAGGTCAAGTGAACAACCTCATGTCTTCAGTTAGACGTAGTGTTAAAGGTAAGTCACCTAAAAATACATATTGCATAAAAAGAAAAGAGGAAGAAAAATATATCAATGATTACAATGCAATCATTGTCCACGTATGCAATCCAAACATAGATGTGCAGTACATTGCAGACAATTCTACAGCAGTTGCACGATATGTCACAGCATACTTAACCAAATCAGAAAACACAGAGCTCCAAGACCTCTGGAATGACCTGTCATCAGATAAAACAGTGTCTCAGAAATTATACAGCTTGGGCATAAAAATGCTGTCCCATAGAGAATGTGGATCATATGAAGCATCTGATTGATTAACTGGTACTGCATTGCATGGTAAATCTGAAAATATAGTATGTCTAAGTCTTGGTCCAGCTAAATCTAGAAAAAGAGTTCTAAAATCATACGAAGATATAGAAACAATAGCCAAACATGATCCCAACAGCCACGACATTTTAAAAAACAATTTATTGGACACATACTACCCAAATAGGAGTACCACTTTGGAAACTATGTGTCTTTACCAAATAGCCCATAACTACACATACAAAAATAATATAAAACCTGATGACCAAAACCATAAATACAAAGTGACAAACTGTGAAGGCAGCTTAGTAAAACTCACCAAACCAAATTTAATTAATCATATCAAATTGCCATTAAAGACTCCTCAACATAAAGAAGTATATTACATGCCCCTGCTACAACTCTTTAAACCATGGAGAAAAGAAGAAGAAATACTAGATAACTATGACTCATATGAAGACGCTTTCAAAGCAAATGAAAGCAGTATAACTGATGTAAACTTTGCAGAGTACAAAACAATGTTGTACAATGAACAGCAACATGAAGAAGAACTCCAGGCCCAACTAGATAAGGACACTCCTGACAGTAGTCAACCTTCTGTCACAGAAAGCCAAGAACCACTGGGACACCCACTAATAACAAATGAGGCAGAATTAGCTATGATGGAAGTAGAAAACACCATGTGTCAGTATGAAGATAAAGAAGACTTAACTATACTACAATCAAAGCTAAACAATGAGCAACATAGCATTTTTCAAGAAGTAACAAAAGAAATTGCACATGGTGTACAACATGAAAACAAAGAATGCACCTGTCAAAATGACAAACCTATACTATTGTATGTCAGTGGTGAAGCGGGTTCTGGCAAAACATTCCTAATCAAAATCATCAGTAAGTTCCTTCAACAATTGACAAACAACAAACTCTCAGCTGTTGTCACTGCCCCCACAGGTTTAGCTGCCTACAACATAGGTGGTGTCACTTTACACCGATTACTACTCCTGCCAGTAGAACACCAAAACAAATTAGATTATTACAAACTTTCTGCAGAAGCTGCAATGGAACTACGCAGAGTATTGAAACAAATGGAAATGCTACTAATAGATGAAGTGAGCATGGTGTCCAACCTAATGTTGGCTCTGATTCACCTCAGATTACAAGAAGTACTCAAAACAAACTATGAAGAGCTCTTTGCAGGAAAACACATTATTGTTTTCAGAGATCTTCTTCAATTGACACCAGTAAAAGGTGAGCCTATTTTTAAAACATTAGGACACAAACTCTGCCATAAAACTGTTGGCAGCATTGGAAATGTCAACCTTTGGCAACATTTCCAATACAGAGAATTAACAGAAAACATGCGCCAATCTGCAGATCTCACTTATGCCAACATCTTAAAAAGTATCAGAGTTGGTATACTTTCTAAAGAAGCAGAAGCAATATTGAAAACCCTGCACATTCATGCACTTTATGGTGATAATGCATGTGCTACAGATGTTATGGAAGAATTAGCCCACAAACATGTCAATTGTATGGCCTTGATGCCAACTCTTGCAAGCTGTTTCAAATTCAATGAAATAATGTAAGAAATGCAACCAGTAATGGAAATTAGCGCCACAGACAAACTAGATGTACATGGAATGACACTACCCATGTGTGACCAAGCCACAAGACTAACTAGTTTAGAAAAATCAATCTCAAACACAGCAGGCTTGGAAAAGATATTAAAAATATCCTTAAATTGCAGAGTAATGCGGAAACGTAACCTTGACGTGGACCAAGGACTAGTTAATGGAGCACTGGGTACAGTTGTTGGCTTTCAAACATACCCACATGACAACAAAATTCAGTTTGTCAATATTCTCTTTGACAAACTTTCAGAAGTAAAAAGAATAGGACGCTCAACAGCTCGATTCCTTCTCTTCAAAGACATGTATGTACGCATAGAACAATTTTCTCTAACTCTTGCATAAGCAGTCACCATTCATAAATCACAAGGTCTTACCCTAGACAAAGCAATGATAGACATTGGTAACACAGTCTTTAAAGAAGGCATGAGCTACGTAGCACTATCACGCTTACGTACACTTGACGGTCTATTTCTAATCAACTTTGATGCAAGTAAAATAAACGCTGATATTCCTTGCATTTTAGAATACAATAGACTTCGCTCACTATGCACCCCCCATCTAAACACATATTCTGTTCCACAAAAAGTAAAACATTATAAAAGAAAAATAAATCAAACAGAAATGCAACAGGATGTCACTGCAAATCCTCCAAAGAGAGTAAAAGAAAGTAATACTTCATCAAGTACCACAAGCAAAAAAGAATCAATTAGGGAAAGTAAACCAGGTACTTCATCAAAGAAGGAAGACAAACTCAAAAAAAAGCAGTCAGATACAGAACTACCTGGTCCATTTAAACTCTCAAATATAGTTGGTGTAAGTTGCTAAGCAAATGTAGCAATTAATATTCTATTTCAATTACCACCAATTGTTGACAACATTTACTTACACAGTACAGACCCATTGTGTTTGCAAATGTTAGTACTTCACAGAAACGCAACAAACAATCCTGACAACCCGTATAGTGTTCATGGAATAAGACAAAAATTGTACTACTGTGCTGGAATGGTGAAATTCACTATACACTCACAGGAAGATCCACAAGAATTTCTAATGTACTTACTAGTAGTACTGGAAAACAAAAACATACATATAAATGAAATCCTCCAGATTTCATACATGTGGAAACATACATGCACTCTCTGCAACAATGTGACACAAGAACAAATCCCCAATGAACGCTTTGTGTATAGATCAATACCTAATTGTAAGTCCGTTCCATTTCAGCAACTTGTACAAAATGCAAACCATGGTAGATTATGTTCGACCTGCAATTCAGATAATCGCTCCACGTTAGTAATACAAACACATAGTAAATACGTAATACTAATGCTTCTATGTTACAATGTGATGGTACCAAAAACAACTGCAAGCTGACTGGATTCACACATGGTCAAATATCACTTGGTAGGAAAACCTTCACAACAATAGGTATAATCTACCACGCAGGAGCCACAACCAATTCAGGGCACTACACTGCATATATAAAAAAGAAATGTGGATGGTTTTAATGTAATGATAGTACCATTACTCTAAAGCAGAGATTACCAGCAAATCTTACAAATGCTTATTTAATGTTCTTAAAACCAAAATTTGATAACTAAACTGTACTTAAACCTTAAGTACACTTGAAGTAAACGAATATAAGCTGTCACAATATTCCAAAAGCTATCTAACTGCCCAAAGATGCTACAACAACTAATCAGATAAATTAATACCACGCAAATAGAGAAAAAAACAGACAGTTAGAATACGCCAATTGGTATCTAACTATCCCAAAAATAGAAATATCCAAACAGATAAATCAATACCACAAAATTATATCAAAAAATAAACAGTTAGAATAGGCCTACTGGTATCTAACTGCTCCAAAACTTTACAATATCCAAACAAATACCTAATATTTTACAGCTCCCAAAAACTGGAACAATCCAATGTATAAAGCATTAGCCAGAAACAACAAGTAAACACTGAAAACAAACAAACAAATAAACTGTAGCATAACAGAAAAAGTTTTTTTTTTTAATCCAACATGGAATTTTTTTCTCCCACAGACCCAATGATTTTAGCAACAAACACAGAAACTGAGCAAATTGCACAGTACTCTGGTTTGTCATCTACTAAATATAAGGGTCAAAAAAAAGAAGAAAATGTTGATTGTAAAATGTAATAAGTCTTTATAAAATACTAATACTAACATGCTATTTTCTTTTAACACAGAAATGAACAAGAAAAACATGGACTCCCATTACTAAACCAAATAGTAAGTATAACATGATAAATACAACCATCACAGCATATCACACCTATACTTGCTTATAACAATGTTCCTTATAAATTTGTTTTTGACCCAAAGTTATAAGCCACTATGAGCGTGATATGCTGCGGTGCTTGTGGCCAGGGCATAGACTCTTGGGTGCATGGCATATGAGTGTGATATGCTGCGGTGGTTGTGGCCAGAGCATAGAGTGTTGGGTGCATGGCCAGTGGCCATGCACCCAACATTCTATACCCTGGCCACAACCACTGCAGCATATCTCACCCATAGATTCAAGCATTGCAACCTTTTTAATGTCCGCGGACACAAGGAAGTTCCTAGAACACATTCAACTTGCCAGAGGACGATACGGACAGCGTCCTCAGGACACCCCCATTTTCTTTATGTACGAACATTTCAGGACACCGCAAGTGTTCTTAGAACACTTTCAGCTTGACAACGAACAATACAGACAACGTCTTCAGGACACCCCCTGAGAAAATTCCAGGACCCCACGAGTCTTCTTAGAACACTTTCAACTTGACACCGAATCCATTCTGTTTATTTACGAACATTTCAGAACAGCCGTGTTGTCCGCAGACAAATCGAACACAACAAAAGCGTCTAGCACATAAAAAAAATACAACATTGCACCTATGTCATACTCCCCCACCCTCCCCAAACACTCTTACACACCAACACACTCCGCTAAATACAATTTTTAAACCAAGTTTCACCTCGCTGTCCGCGGTCATCCGCGAATGCAAGATGTCGGGCGCCACCGAAAATCTGACGCGCTCCACGCCCCACGCCGTCCAATCAGCGAACACGTCGGATGTCCGCGGACATCGTGCAAGCCGCTCGCCAATTTTACACCAAATTTGCAAAAGCATGCTTTTGGGACCAAGCCCCCGCTCCTGCCACAAATTTGGTGTAAATCCGTCCAGCAGTTTGGGCTGTAGGCGTGCGCAAAGTTTTTTCCAATTATGTATATGGGAAAAAACAAAGGTTTTGGGACCCCCCCTATAACTTTGCCCCCCATGGACCAAACCTCTCCAATCTTTGCGAAAATATTCAGAGTGGGGCATATACTTTATTTGCAAAGTTTGGTGAGGATTCGCCCAGAGGGAGCGAAGTTATAAGCCACCCAAAAAATGCTCTTCCTATGGAAACACCACTTAGCCATAACTACATGGACGCTACCGAGTCCATGTAATATATATATATATATATATATATATATATATATATATATATATATATATATATATATATATATATATATACATATATTCACTGAAAAAACATTGTTAAAGAGACTTTATGATTAAGTTACACTGATAAAAACATTTGGCACTAATAAAACCTATTTTCAGTGACAAAACGTTGTTAAAGGAACATTACAAGTAACACCAGGCATTCACCATTTATGGTAAGCTAAGCAATCTTAACTTGCGCCACCACTGTGCACTGCTAAGACTAACACCCAGGGCATCAACAATGACATCACAAATGTCACTGATGACATCACATATCTAGGACACTTATTTTTGTTCACTGACTTATCTAGCTCAAGTGCTTTTGTTCACTGACAGTCACAATATGGAAATTCAAAAGGTTCTATATATCTACACATTAACCTTGTATTTTCTTAAAATACTTTCCTTACGGTTTGGTTTCATCTCATGCTGCGTATAAAATGGGTAATAAGCAGGCCTCAAACACATAATTCATTTGATTACATAAAGATGTACTTTAATGTAATTGACATGTTCTGATGCTGTTGTTTCTTTCTTCCTTACTTTAGTTTCCCTGTATGTGCCTCTAATGTGTATTCTTTGTACTAACACAAGTGTGTAGTAAGTCTTGAATTGTTACCTATTTATTCTATGTTTTACATTACTAAAAACTCTGATAAGGTAACATTTATTATTTTACTATCCAAAAATACCAGATTAAAAATATTGTAGTTATATGGTGCCTGCTGCCTATATGTATATCTGATCAGGTTTTTGTATTAACAACAACACTCCACTACAATGTGTTGTTTAGATGAGTGCATTCTTTATACATTATGTAGTTCATGATAGGTCTCCCGATTACCCCTGACATCTTGTTACCAACATTATAAACACAATCCATTGTAGGGATTTTCCATCAAAATTAATTTTATATGTGATTTCTTCAGTGATGTCATCAATGACATTTGCATGTCCTGGGTCTTAGTCTTAGCAGTGCACAGTGGTGGTGCAAGTTATGGTTGCTTAGGTTACCATAACTGGCAAATGTCTTTTTTTTCAGTTTTACTTGTAACCGTAATGTCCCTTTAACAACGTTTTTGTTTCCACTGAATTCCATAGGTTTTATTAGTACAACTTAACCATTGCGTCCCATCAACAAAGTTTTTCTGTGAATTTCATGAGTGAAAATGTTTCATGATGTTACATAACTGTATATAAGTTATTAATGATTTCTCTTTTAATATATATGAAAGAACTGTAAACCTGCTTAAACATATTTTTTGCAATGCATACTGATGTGTTCCGTTATCAGCAGCGTCACCAAACCACGCTGGCTTTCCACTGCATTTGCCCTGCATACTAGTACAGTGTTTACTATACCCTCTTAATGTGACTTGTAGCCATCGCCAGTATCCACAATCCATGGGGCAAGAGTTTCGGTCATGTTGCATTCCCCAAAAGTCAAATCAGAGTATATATTTGTCCTTGCTAAGGGCCAGGCCCACTGCCCATGCGGCAAAGTTATTTGACTATCGTTGTGCTTACTTTTTGACACTTTGAAAAAAGTAAAACACTGGACAGATTTGCAAAAGCATGCTTTCAGGTCTGTTGGGAAGGGGACATGATCTTCCTGCATCCCCAAGTGCTTTAGGAGAAGGCAAAGACCACTGCAGATACTCTAAGAGACCAGCTGGAGGGGGGTGCCCTTAAGGCTTCTGTACAATCACATTATTGCATTGCTATTGTAGATGTAGTGCACATGCAGGAATAGCAGCCATCTTAGATATTAGCAGCCATATTATGGCACAAAGCTTAAAAGTAGCGCAAAATTCAGCACTCCATACCTATGAGCGAACATGAGCAAGGAATAAGTTGTATCCCATACACCGATGATAAAGGCCAGAGCTGCACCATTCATTGTCCTGATGCTGCGCATTTTTCCTTCCGGGTAAGAATGTACTGTTCAAGGCCACTAGAGAAGGACTGAATGTCTGTAAATGGTGCAATCCCATGAGAAGGAGTGCACAGGTCTCCAAACCCACCAGTCCCAATCCTAACTTATCGCACCCCAATGCCCTGGTTTTAGGACCCCTGAATTGCAGTATATCAGATAATCTCAGTCCAATTACCATAAACCTGTTGGACCCCTGATCGATTAGGGAGATCAGAAAGCTGGGCACTCCTGCCTTCACTCCTACGTCACATGATTTTTGGTGTGAGGTGCAGGGAGGTATTGAAATTTTAGCCCAAAACGGGGGTGGGAGACCTTGGAGAAGTGCCAGCCTCCCTAGGAGTGAGTGAAGTGTGTGAGTTAGTGTGATCTCAGCTTTCCCCCAGGCCCTTGTCTGCTTATACCAGGTGCACATTTACATAGATAAAGATGCATTGTTTAGTTAGCCAATATTTGCCAATTACTCAGCTTCGCACTGATGACGGATGCAATGTCACCCACGTGGAGGAAGCTGGACGGATGGGACTGCGACCAATGGCCTAGCATCCGCTATGGAGCAGACTGACCATGTATAGGGCATCACCACCCAGCCATGTTGGTTCTCACTGTATGTAATGATGTCACTGATGACATATTGTACCTTCATATGGTTCTGCTCGTGCAGATGTTGGTAGAACGTTCTGCGGCAGCAGAGTTCTTTGTGGAACTAAACCTTGTTATCCTTGCAAGAGGTGTTTTGGGCCTTTTTCCCTAATGGGTTGTATTTTTTCTGTTGTAATCGTCTAGGGGTACATTCCTACATTTGGTGACCCTGACGTGTTCCTAGCTACCCCCATGTGCCCACCTATGGTGACCAGTCCCAAGCGCATAGGTGTGCATCAGCCGTTTTTACAGAATTCCTGCCTGCTCTTTGGAGCAGGGCACGGCTCTTGGGAGAGGGCAGGCCGTTATTCTGACCCTGTCATGGAGGAGCTTGGGTCAACACACAGACGTGAGTATACCTCTTGCGAGAGATGGTATGGTGTGGTAATGTTTATTTGTAAAGCGGCTATACACAAAGCAAGTGTTTCAAGGCGCTCAAGGAGGGAGGGAACAGGGGAGAAAAACAACAGTCATTTAGAGCCCTTGAGTTTCTGAACAATAACTGCTCTCCCCAGACAGAGTAAGTGCAAATAATATAATTAACAGTGTAGATAACAACAAATTGGTCTGACGACGATTCTGCAGTTTGTCCAAGAGCACAGGGTGCCACCATGCAGGAAGGGAGACAGGGAGGAAATGAAAGATGATCTTCAAGGAATGGGACGTTCAGATCGTGCATGTGTGCAGATGGTGCAGGAGAAGGGAAGGGGAGGAGGACAAGTGCAAAGGGGGATCCAGATGCACCCAGTGGGTCAGAAACTGGGTAAGTGCTGAGAAGATGCCATTCTCAATGGGTAATGGACCGAGTGCAGTAGCAATGAGGCAAGTGCAGGCCCGGGGCAAGTGTTGGAGGACTGGCAAGAGGTCTGGGAACCTGTGAGACTCTGAGGTACTACCAGTAGTTAGTCAGCATGCTGTGTGAAAAAAGGAGGGAGAAAGGGATAGAGCAGAGAGAGAGGTCAGCAAGGTAGAGGGAGAGAGACGGAAGAGGGGAAGAGGAATGTCTTAATGAGTTTCCGGAACTTAAGGAGAACAGGCTCAAGGTGCACAGAGGCTATTCCAGAGGAAGGCCCCTGCTGAGGATAAAGATCTCTCTCCAAATCTCTGCTTAGAGAACTGGCTCACTCGCAGCAGGTTGGAGGTAGATGAGCGGAGGGCTCGGGAGGGACAGTATTTAGGAAGGCATAAATGAAGATAGGTGGGTGCCAGGCCCCAGAAAGCCTTGTGGACAATGCTGAGGGTCTTGAACTTGATCCTTGCAGCCACAGGGATTCAGTGTAGGGATTTCAGCACCGGAGGGATGCAGTCCCAGGGCTTGAGGCCAAGGATAAGTCTCCCGGTTCTGTTCTGGATGAGTTGCAGAGGGTGCAGAGCAGAGGCAGGTAGGTTGAGAAAGAGGCTGTTGCAATAGTCAAGCCTTGAGAGAAACAGGGCTCTGGAGACAGTGAGCCTCTGGGGGAAGGTTAATAAATGGAAGAGTACCTCTGAGGAGGTGCAGCTGGTAGTTGGACTTTTTAGAGATGTCCAAAATGTGAGTGGAGAAGGAGAGAAAGGAGTTGAAGATGATCCCAAGGTTTTTTGCCTCGGATCTGGGTGCGGGCAAAGGGCCTAGGGACGCTGGCCAGAGTGATAGTGAGAAAGCGGGGGCAGGAGTCGCACTGCAAACGATCTCAGTCTTTCTGGCATTGAGACAGAGGTCATTTGCAGAGCACCATTCCTGAATTGCAGAAACATTCTGCTATGAGCAGGATAGAGGAGGTGGCTGAGGGTAGCCTGAACTAGAGTTGTGTGTCATCTTCATAACACTGGAAATTAGAGGTGAAACTGCAAATCTCACGTGCAATGGTAGCCATGTAGAAAGGGTAGAGCCCTGGGGGATGCCAAAGGTTGAAAGAGTGATAGTGGAGAGAAAGAGCCCAAGTTCCACGTTGGATTGGTGGACGGACAAGAAGGAGATTATGCAAGCCAGAGCATGACCAGTGATTCCTAGGGTGTCATGGAGATGTGCGATCAGGATGTTGTGGTTACCTGTGTCAAAGGCAAAGGAGAGGTCAAAAAGAATGAGGACAGAGGGAGTGTTAGTGTCAAGATTTGAGAGCAGTTCTTCACGGGTGTTCAGAAGAGCAGTTTCTGTGAGTCTGAATGCTCTAAAGCCAGACTGATGGTCGTGGAGGCTACCAGCAGATTCAGTGTAGAGGGTGAGCTGGAATATAGGCAGCTTTTCCAGGGGTTTGCACAGGAAAGGGTTAATAGAGATGGGGCAGTAGTTTGCCAGAATGGAGGGCTCAGCAGAGGGTTTCTTAATCAGAGGGTGCAAAAGGGAGCGTTTAACAGAAGTTGGGAATAACAAGGGTGTTGTGAAGTGCTTGGAATTAATGCAGGAGTTTGGTGATGTCAGTGAGAATGTTGGGTGTGACTGAGAGAATGTTATTGTGTGAGTGAGAGAATGTGTGTAGTTAGGGTTATAGTGACAGGCAGTTGGAGAGCCCCTGCTTGATGTAACTAATAAGACTGAAATAAAGTAACTTTATGGAACCTACCTGTTGTGCCTGAGGATCCTGCTTTACTTCTGAGGGGTACTGTGTGAAGGAGTGTTTTGTGTATGAGTGCAAAGGAGCGTGGTGCGGCCATGTGGCAAGATGCATTTTATTCTTATTATATTTATTATTATTCTTTGGTAAGGCAAGAGGATTTTACGGAGGAAAAATATGAATGTAGGGTGCCTTTCTGTATGAGGGAAGATGATGGTGCCATTTATTAATGACAAAAGATAAAGGAAGCATTAGGAGCTCTGTATATTTTTGGGCTTTGTCGAAGTAGTGATTGTTGTTTCAGGGTGCAGTTTTAGTGTATTACAATTTTTTTTGTATAAGAGGCAGAGGCCAGAGGTGGGCCAGTGTTGATAAATAGTTTTTAGAGCGTGGAGTGTGGTAGCGTGTGTGTGCATTTGGAAAGGGAGGAGGAGGGAGAGTTAATAGGGGAAAATGGTGAGGCAGGGGGGGTGGACTGTTTGTGACTTTGGTGATAAAAGTGTGCGCAGAACATAATTATAAAGGTTGGAGTTTTAAACGCAAATTTCAAGATGAAAGGAATCACACCTTTTGAGTACATGTATAGTGCATTACCATTTTACAGGGACAAAATAGAGAACTATCACACACAGTGGGTGGTAGAGACACAAGGGGGGATGCCCTGCTCTTGGCAAGAGCAGGGCAGCCATAATAGAGACATATTAGGTCACATGAACATGTTTTAATGGCTAAATATAAAGGTAAACAACTGCAAAAGAGAAAGGATATATATTGGATCTATGGAATATATAAGGATGTGCAGGATCCTGATGGGGTGGGACACATAACATCGAAGAAGCTGCCCTAGATACAATGGTGGTGACAGTACAGGGGAGAGGGTCTGCACACACGGATTTACCCACTCACCACCTGCCCAGTAATAGGGTATACAAACCCGACATACATACCCACCCCAGCGACTGCCCCACTACCCTACATACCAAAATCAAGTCCTATCCCGCCCCAGGACACTAAGGTCCAGAAAGAGTTAAAAGAAGCCTTAGAGGCAATACAAATAGACTGGCCCAAGATGGAGTTGGGAGGAAGGGGAGTGTGTTGGACAAATGGAGAGCAGGAGACAGTATGGCTAGATAGTACGACCATAAAGGATGTGCACATTGAGAAGGAGGGAGGTAGTGAGGGCCGAACGGAAAGTACAGGGTGCGGGACAGTAAGGTCTGACAGAGGTACAGACAGGGTGCTGCAGGATGATAAATGGGACACAGTTAATGAGGATGATGAAGGGGACATGAAGCAGGCACCAGAGGTCACGCCACGGTTGAAGAGTTTGTGTGGTTCGCGATTAAGGATCCAGAGACATAGAGGCAGACAGGGCAATAGGGAACAATACATTATTAAAGTTCAGGAGATGTGTCGGGCGGAGATAGTGGGGCAGATCAGTTCCTCTCTTTTATTTTGTCATTAAAAGGGGGTTACCCAAGGATGTGCAGAAGGCACTTGACAAAATAGTGAGTATCGAAGTGAACGGGTGGGTTGAGATTCAAACTATAATAATACACCACTGTTAGAGAATTTAAGAGCACGAGAAGGAAGCAGCACAAAGGTAGCAGACTGAGGAAGTGAAACATGTACAGAAAAAGTTAGCAAAAATAGCTGTTGAGCATGCGCGACATCAAGCACGCAGGCAGAGGTGGCAGAGCAAACCTATGGAAGTGAGAACAGCAGCATTCTGGCCAGGAGGAGAACAACGACATTAGGAGGTGGACCTCAGTATCCCTACCCAGAGTGGCAGTAAGTATGTCAGCAGCGCGGGCCGGGGGTTGTAAGGAGGAAGGGGGGGATTTGGTGGTATGGGACCTTGGGGAGCTGGTATGGGTTCTTCACAATGTTGGAACTGTGCAAAGTAGGACATTTTGCAAGAGAATGCATGAGCAAGCAGGGGGTGGTACAGAAACCAATATAGTAACAGTTACCACCCACCACCCCAACCACAGGTACCAACACCAAGGGTGACCTCCATTCCCTATGAAATATGTAACGTATATACTCAATTACCCCCATGACCACAAGGGCACATGGACAGAACCTGCATATTACGCAACCACCAATGCCCCAACACAACACCATGTGTGGGAGTGGCATGTCATTGACCGATGAAGTGCGGATGGGCACCAATGTACCATACCAAGGAGGGGGCATGATCAGGTTCAACACTTCCTGGGTACGAACACATACCCTGACTAGTACAGCTCACAGAGAACTCTTGTGTGCCCAGTCCTGTCCATGACAGTTCACCCAGGCGAGGAGCCCTTGGTGGGTCCTGAGAAAGGTAACAAGCAATTCATCTTCATGGTTGACACAGGTGCCACTAAATCATGTACCAGTGAGGGAAACCTCCCACTATCAGGTGAAACTCGACCCTGGCAGAACTTCTCTGCGACTGTCACCAAGGTTCCTTATACAAAAGAACTTGACATCAAAATGGAAGGAAAAGTGGTGCGTGCCCCTTTTTTGTATTTCTGAGTGTTCCCCGCTAAATCTTTTGGGGTGAGATCTAGTGAGTAAACTGAACATGACCGTTTATTTCACAGATCAAGCGATAGTGTGTACCACTCGGGGCATGTATGTTATAAGAGCAATGGTAATAATATATGCAAGGGGAGGAGAGGCAGTGGTTCATGGTATCCTGGTGAATACTGACTGGTTTGTGTGCAGCATTATAGTGCTTCTCGAAGTAGCACCTCAAATTGGCAAGGCCTGTTGGCGAGTGCCATCTGATTTCATTTTCCTACCTATGGTGTTCCCTGAACTGGAGGCAGAAACACATTTGTTCCAAGATTTGCAGAGTCTGGTGGTGTTAGCAAAATATATTGTTGTAATTGGGTCTGATTCAGATGGGTGCGTGTAGCACACAGGGTTCTGCATTGACACTACATTGACTCTCAAAGAAGTGACAGGTTTGAAGACAGGTCAGATAATGGCAAGATTGTTTTAGCAATTTCTATTACCTCTGATAGCATGGTGCAGTACCAGAAGATGCAATGCCCCCTGATGACTCTAGTAGCTCTGCTCCCTTCTCTGAAATAGACTTAGAGCAGGTCCCTGAGAGACTCTGGACAACCAATGCCCACAATGTTGGGCTCTTGCAGGGAGTGTCCACAGTTCGAATAACTCTGAAACCAGGTGCTGTATTGCCCCGAGTAAGACACTACCCCTTGTCGAGTCAGCCAGAAGAAGGGATACGTGACACCAGTGTGGCCCTACTAAATCAGGGGATAATTGCACCATCTACTTTCCCATGCAGCAAGGTGATATACCTGATAACGAAGACAAAAGGGGGAAGTTGGAGAATGATTCAGGATTTGCAGCCTCATAATGACATTGTACAGGCAGAATTTCCAGTGGTCCCAAACCGTGCAACAATACTTTGTAACATCCCCAAAGAGGCAACCCACTTTACTGTGGTGGATCTCAAAAACACCTTCTTCTCTGTTCCCCTGCACCGAGATTCACAGCACCTGACCGAATTTGCAAATGGGGGGATGCTGTTTGAACACACAAGATTGCCTCAGGGGTACTGCTAGTTCCCCAGCATTTTCAACAGAATACTACATGCTGATTAGGCAACATCCATGTGCCTATTACCATCATTCAATATGTTCATGATTTACTAGTGTGCAGTGTCAGCGAGCACCAGTACAGACAGGACTCCATAACACTCCTGCAACTTCAAACACACAAGGGATACAAGGTTGACAAGGAAACATTCCAGGTGCTCTATATGGGTCACTTAATTTCTGGCAATGGAAAAAGGATAATTCCTGATCACGCCGCCTCTGTGTGTGCTACCTCAAAGACCAAAACAGTAAAAGAAATGCAAACATTCCTGGGACTTTGCAATTATTGCAGTGCATGGATACTTGATTATTCAACGTACACTAGAGCACTGTTGCAGGGCTGCATAGACGCTCAGAAGGGTGACAACAAAATAACATGGAAAGTGTACTCATTTCAATGATCTCAAGAAGGTTATTTCAACTGCACCAGTGTTAGCAACCCCAGACCACTCGCAATAGTTCTACCTTTTCTCCTATTCTAATGGACAACTGACGACTGCAGTTCTGCTCCATGGGCCACAACCATTGGCCTATTACAGTGGTGTTCAAGATTCAGTGATGCAGGGGCAATTTGACCCTGAGCAAGCACTTGCTGCAGCAGCTTTCGCCACTGAGAAAAGCTCATATATCGGTATGGGGTACTCCTTAAAGTTGTATGTTGAGCATGCAGACTTTGCCATATTAGAACATTGTAAATGCACACTGACCATACAGTGAGTGTCCGCATTCAAGAACATCTATCCAGTCCAAACATTCACATTGTATGATCTAAAACTGTTAACCTTGCTACTGAAAGGTGTTCTGATTCTGACTTGGCCAACCATGACTGTGTCACTTATGAGGACAAGGAAGATGATATCCCTAAAGAACACGACAAACTGCTTTAAGGATCCTCTTCGTTGACGCATCAGGAAAAATTGACCAGGACACAGGCTTACAAGACACAGGGGCAGCAATGGTCCACCGAGTAGATGGGGAATATGAGATACTTGTGCACAAGAAGTTTCCAATGCATTTCTTGGCTCAAGCAGCGGAGCTCATAGCACTTATTGAAGCACTTCAAGCATTCCAAGGGTGCCACATGACCATTTACTCTGACTCAGCATACATTACCACCACAGTACATGCAGGTCTTGCGAGGTGGAAGAGAAGGGGATTCAGTAGCGCGGATGTGTGCCCTGTGCAACATGCTGCTTTATTGGACAAACTGATCTATGCACTCTCCCTGCCATCTGTAATGGCAGTCATAAAATGCACTGGCCACACTAATAACACAGACAAGTACCGTTCGGTAAGGCTGCCGCAGACGAGTCAGCGAAAACCACAGCATACCTCCCAGTGCCACAAGTTGTGGAGTATGCCGTGCTGACACTGAATACAGAACATTTGCCTACCACATACAATGCCCTACCAATTGCACAAGTGATCGAGCTACAGGGACGGGCGCCCAGGAAGAAAAAGAGCTTTGGTTGAAAAAGGGGTGTGAACAGTCTCTGACAGATCTCTTATGTAGACAGGAAATATCAGGGAAAGCGGTGATGGACCATGAGTTATTACTAGTAGTGTTCAACCAGTTAAACCACCCATCACATATTTCCAAACAGCATATCAAGAAAACTAGTTTGTCCCCAACCTACAAGAGAAAATGACAAACATGGCCACAAATTGCACTACATGCCAAACTTAAAATGCAGGCCTCACACTAAGGACTACCAGAGGCATTACTGGGCTGTTCCACAAACTACACATTGATTATGTGAACATTGACAACATGTGTAATGTATAACATTACCTGATTGAGGTTGTTTGTCCCTTTTTGTGATAAGTTGAGTCAGGGCCTTGTGCACATCCTGACTCTAATTATGCTGCCAAGTTTTGAGTGTGGGTGGTGTATTGAGGTCAGATAACCGCACACATTTTTCAATGACCTCTTCAGAGAGATTTCCACTTTACTGGGCATCAGGCATTGGTTGTGCACCATTTACCACCCTTAGGCCAACTGGATCGTAGAAAGGATACATGGCCTGCTTAAAAGCTTAACAGCAGGCTTTTGAAACTGTATGGGAGGAAGGGTCTCCCAGGCCCCCCTTCATTCCTAATGATGCACATGATATGCTCATTCTTCGGTTGAAAACGCACCTCTGGCCAAGGTGTGAGGTAGCTATTGAATGACACATAACTGTGCATGGCCTATGAGCTGGGAGACTCTATTTTGTGTTAACTACCAACTCCATTTTCTACTAGGCTGCGTGTAAATGCTGAACACAAGCCTGCACCTCTCCCCTTCATTCTCTGCACACAGCCAGCATATCAACCCCCCACCTCCTCCCATATGCCATCTCCATAGCTGTCCTGTTCTCACAGAAGATTGGGCGCGAAGTGTAGCAATTTAAATCCTGTATCTCTCCTCTGCCTTTGACATCAGTGCCTCGTGTGTGACCGGGCCGGAGCCTGGTCCTGGAAAAAACCATCCATCTCCACAAACCTGCCTCTGCACTAGCAGACCCCTTCTAAAGAAATATAAACCACAAACCCCCTAACCCCACACTTCTTTGATGTAACAGTTGCAAGCCCCTAGCCCATGTGCCACTTTAGTTCACCCTCATATCACTAATCAGATGCAGCCATATATTTTTTTTGTCCTAACAAAGAATAAAACACCCGTATTAGGTTCAAAGAGATGCTCGATTCATGTGTTTATGAAACACTGTGTTAGATAAGGCACCGGGGCCAATATACCCTCAATCTTGGTGGCTCAGGTCAAATGCTTATATTATATATATATTGTGCATTGAAATGTATGTATAATACCAAAATGTGTGTAGCCAAAAGAGCAAAGAGTTAGATAGAAAAAAATGCAATGACACAGACATTGCCTGACCCTGCACCCTTCCCAGATGAGCCAAGCTGACCCGTGTGCTCCAAGAAGTTACAAGTCCGGGGCTGACCAATCCTGGAGCAACACCCCTACATAACATGTAATGTCCAGTCCCCTTTGCCCAATGAGCGCTACTTACTGAATCCGCTAAAGTACGCATCATAGATGACGTGTTTTTGTAATATAATGTGTATTTTCTGTTTTTTGGGCAGAGCGCTCTTAGAGTAGCAGAGTCCTCTGTGTGCCCCATATTAACTTTATATAAAGACTTGTCTTTTATCTCACTCACAATTGGTCCTGGTCTCATTCCCTACTGGGGTGTGTCCATTAGTGTCTCTTATTTTGGTTATTTCATTGTAAATGTGGGGAATGCCAGCTTTCAAAACTCTGCACTACCTTAAAAAATAACTGGTTGCACTGTCTCCCACTTGCATTGTTCCGTTTGTGCGCACAACCCTGTAAAGGCCACCATTTATCACCCCACAAATTGGTCATGGTGTGCCGAATGCACATGCCGCTTTCCTGTCAGTTCAGCATCAGACACTCATAGAGCAGCACCCATTTTGAGAGAGGAATTTAGCAGCTACCTGCCCTCCCGAACAAAGGCAATAAAATGTCTCTCACAGCAGATTTGCCTATGTGGACAGACGAAACAACTGACACTGCAGAAGACACACCAGCATCAATAACCCCTCTGCAGCTCTTTCCTGGTAATCTCTTTTATGTTAGGAATGCATACGCTGATGGAATCAGCCCAGGTAAAAAGGGCTGTTTTGGGTCATTATGCCACTCCCTTTGGTGTTAAGAGTTTTGTTAATGGGCGCAACTCTCTGATGTCAGAAAGGCACCTTTGCCCCAACTGGCACAAATGGATTTAACTACCACTTACTACAATATTGAACTTCCGCCCTTCATGGCAGCACAAGCACCCATTTTTAAGAATAAAGTAGCATCACCCTAACACTGCCACATAACGCTCTTATGCACTACATTTGGACAGGAATTGCACTCTTGCAGTTGCCCATACTCTCCCTTTCCCTCTCTTCCTCCTTCTCTCTCTGCCCCTTAATAACTCTCCTCCCATCATCTGCCTTTCATAATTAAAGATTCATTTTTAGGTGGTCATCGCAATGAAAACATCCAACAGTTCCATTTAGGTTAGGAAAAGTAATGTATATTGCTATATGTCAAGGTTTTCCTATTCATATTTATGTGCATTGCATTACATTGCTGGGCTATTTGCAAAACTTATGTTTGGGTTAAGTGTATATTTGACATGTACTTTTATATAAAGAGGGCATATAAAAGAGGGGTTATATACAAACAAATACCACCATAAATGTGTCTAATCCGGATGCTAACATGACAAAAAGGGGAATTCAGGATGTAAATGTGACCCGAGTTTGCACACGCAACACTGTGGCCCCAGACACCAATGTTGATAATGAAGTGAGAAGTGGCATCCCCATTTGTGATACTTTTGAGCTCACCAGGACCCTTAAAAGTGTATATGAGTTTAACACAAAATGAAAAGCAATTTAGAAAATATAGATATAATAAGTACAATGGACTAGGCTTGAATACAATAGATGATGTACATCATCCAGAATTCCCAAATAGTTGGTACAAAGAGATGATTTTGGCGGAAATAAAAAAGTGAATGGATGTTATGGCTGTTTGTTGATACCACATACATCAGGGGCACCCAAGGTATTAATATCACAAGAATTGCCAATTTTAGAGGCTCAATGCCTGGCTCATCTGGCACTTTGTAGGCTACGAGGCGCATTCCAAGCACAAAGTGTGCAATTAGGAACTATGGATCTTGATTAGCTGCAATGCAAACAAAACCCCAAAAGCCCCCAGTGTCTGTGAAGGCCATACTTGATCTTACGAGGAGTGAAATACAGAGACGGCAGGTGGCAAGAAGCATTAATGAGTTGTGGAGCAGACGGGTTAATGGGATTTGGAGATGAAGTATTGGCTCAAGTGAATACAGTATTTGCACAATTATGGAACTAATATGCCACACAACTAACATAGGTCTACGCCATGGAAAAGCCAGTAACAGTGCTGCAGCACGAAACTCATGTACTATTCTTTTATAACAAAGTAACTGTTTTGGTGGGAGCCAATATCAGATGCAATAAGACACTGTTTATCTCAGACCTCAAAAAAAGTACTGCTGCAGTAATGTACTACTATTGGGTGTGTGGACAGCAGGCAATCTTGCACCTCCCGCCATCATGCAGGGGCTATTGCTCACTGGCAACTCTGAACTCAGCAATCCTTGTGATCCCTGAAGAACACCTTGCTGTGGAATGCGGAAAATATATATGTATCTGTCTCAAGACTCCTCTGTATTGCTCAAAGATATACCCAATGAATATAGACGGTTTAGCAAAGAAACATTTGTGTTGCATCTCTACTTCTCCGTGGAGTCCAAACAGTCACCATGGCCAACCAAATGGATCCAAATCGTCAGATGGGATGTCAAACATCCCATAAATACATACAGCTGTCAAACGACACAGAACAAGGCCTCAATGCAATAAAGATCGAGATGCCATAAGGTTGATGACCCTTCAGAACCAGTATGTGCTTGATCTTGATCTACATGCATCAGTGATGTGATTCCTTCTAGATATGCGACACACAGCTTGAACCCCATTATTTTTGGCAATCTGGATCACATCCAAGTAGGACTTAGAGGTACCGGCCAACACGCTGTTAGCTCAGTGAAGTTTGGAGTTGACATGGTCAACAGCAAGAAAAGCAATTGAAACACTAGTTTCAATTGGGGTTTCTAAAGCACCTTGCTTTACAAAAGACAGTGCTGACCAAACATATGACCCAAACAAGCCACAAATGGTGTGGATAGAGAAGTGCTTACATCCTCCCGGCGCAATCACTACACCCCCATCTGACCCCGAGCATTATACTGAGCTTTGGATTCATTTATGGAGGAGATGGGGACTGTATATACATGTTTTGTACCCCTAGGACCATGCCCAATCTGGTCAGAGTTTGCATCATGTATGAAGAGCATGGGTTCCAAATAAGGGGTCACCACCATATTTGGAGGCTGAGGAAGAATGCTGGCGAGGTAAACATAATGAGGGGCTAATTGGGGAGTTTATTAATGTATAAATAATGAATGGGGGAATATTGGGAAGGGGCCACAATCTTCCTGCATCCCCAAGTGCTTTAAAAAAATGGAAAGACCACCACAGATACTGTAAGAGACCAGCGGGAAAGGGGGAAACCTTAGGGCTTCTGCACAATCACATTTTTTGCATGATTTTGTAGGTGTTTTGCACATGCATGAATAGCAGGCATATTTGATATTAGCAGCCATATAGTGGCACAAAGATTAAACGTAGCGCGACAGTCAGCACTCCTGGCCTAGAACGTGAACATGAGCAATGGTATTGGTTGTATCCAATACACCGATGAAAAAGGGTACAGCTGCAAAGCCCCATAAAATCCTTCATTGTCCAAAAATGTTGACAACTTTCATGACCTGTGAAGAATGTGCCCTGCAAGGCCACATGAGGAGGACTGAGTGCTTGTGAATGGTGCGATCCCATGAGAAGTAGGGCACAGGCCTCCCACCCCACGAGACCCAATCCAAAGTTATAGCAACCCAATGCCCTGGATTTGGGACCCCTGAATTCCACTGTACCAGCTATCTCAAGAACAATGACCATAAACCCTCTGGACCCCGATCGATCAGGAATATCAGAGAGCAGGGCACTTGTAAGTGATTTCAATCTGGCACACACCCAAGTCAAGCCCACCATTTAGTGCACAAATGAAACCCTTATTTATTTGTATTTCTAAGTTCAATATTCTGAACGATGTACCACTCATATCACACCCTTCTCCTGAGACCCCCCGATCACACTGAACTAGGAATCAGGCTAGTTTGCAAAGGTAAATATGTATTTATGTATTTAAAATGTAATCACAATATTTTTGAATAGGTACACAACAATCACCAATGGGGTGAGAGAACACTGAGTGATATCTTTAATACACTAGGAATCGAGTAATGAGCATGAAAACAAATGCAGCACAGAAAAGAATACTTTTGGGTTGGTTTGGACAGATGGCACTATGGTTAGGGCTTCCCGCTGCAACACCCCTCAACCCCCCCAATAGGCAATTAAATAGATGTGAGGATAGAGCAGGTATTCAGGAATAGCACAAATCAAACAGAATATCACTCCCACCTTCCCCCTTCAAACACAAGAGAAAAACGGAATTTACTTTTCAGCTGCAGAATGGCTTTGAAATTGTCTTTGGAATTGACGGAGCAAAAACACCAAATGTGGTCAGAAATACTTAAATTATTATAAATTCCTATGGGAGCCGCTTTGAACAGCTGCAAACAATCACAAGCAATGGCTTAGTCAGAAGAAAACATTTGAAATCTCAAAGTCAATGTAGGAAATAATTGAAAGCTAATTCACACGTGAAAAATGTTTCAGAATGTCACATCGCAGCAAACTTTTCCTTGTGCGATTTTCGCTACAACGGTGAATCACATGCGATTCTGGGTTCTATGGATAGCTAAGGATGTCAGGTACAAGTAGGAGTTAACATTTCGCTTCTATCATAAAAAAGTGAGGGAGTTATAGAGGTTTTAGTAAGAGTTGTTTTTGCAATATAGGCGCGAGAATGGAAAACAGAAATGCACTTTTTAAATAGACAGATGGGTTTGATTACACTAGATTATGACTATGAAAAAGCGAATGACACAGATGGATTTTACAGTCACGTGATCAGCGTAACCCGCCTGTTGTGGATAATCTAATTCTTCCTGGAATTTACTTTTCTTAATCAAATCAATAAGAAGTTAGGGTTTAATAACACAGATGAGAAAAGAGTCAGCACAAAGATATTTCTAGCAATACTATGGTTCTGAATTAAAGATGGGATGGGTTTGAAATTGGGATCATACAATGCAGATATATTATGGGTCACTGTTCTTCCTATTAATACTCACAGAACAAGTTATTAAATTGGACCATCAGTTCTGGTCATGGATTGGGTCTGTCAAGGAAGGACATCACATCAGGTGCGGGAATGGAGCAGCTAGGTTGGGCACCAGATTTGCACAGGGTCTGTCCTTCTTGTTTGCGTGTATTTCAATCAGCTGGATAGTGAGTTCCTCAGGCAAGCCTGTGGTAGCAAGGCAGAGAGTTTTAGGATACTGGTTCAAACGTGCATTCCCACACCACACCACAGCGCTTCACTGAGTTGTGAGAATAAGTTTGAGATTTTAGGCCTTGCTGGAAGTCAATAGTTCTCTACTGCTGGCATCTGGATCTGGAAGGATGTTAAAGCTGGATGTAGAATGCTGGATCAGAGTGCTTCGCCGGAATCAGGAAAGTGAGTGGATCAGTGAGTCCCTATGTGTTGTCAGCTGTCTCTATTTATCCATTCAAATGACATCACAAAATGGGTGTATGGCCGGCTTAACTAAGCTTGCCCATGTGAGCTGGGATTGGATCAAAACCTCATCTCCGCCTTGCATCTGAGTGATTAGATCAAGGCCGGATGATGTCGCATTTTATGGTTTGCTTTACAGTCCGTAGAGACCTCCTTTTAGCCACTGGTCTCAAAATCAGATTTTATCCTAAATACATATTTCTACATTGGTCACCTTTACACACAAAGATTCTATATTTTGTGCAGTAGCTGTTCCTCAAAATCCCACAGCTGTGGGATCTTGTTTCATCTTTCTACAAATGTTGTCCTTTTCGCCATGAACACAATTTCCAATCTTTCTGCAACTTTCCACAAATGTTTGTGTTTACCATAGGGATGTGTGTGTAAAGTTTTACAATGTTTGCATTAACACAGTTCACATAAAACCACATATATTGCCATTCCTGTCCAGAACATGTTACACAGTTCTACCACCTCTTAAAACGTGCAGCAACAATTTAGATTAACATATCTGTCCTTGGTATATTTTTCACCACTTTGAATCACAGGTTATGAGTCTTTAAAAATTGTTCATTGTTCATGCTTAACAGCAAATGGTCCTGCCCCTTTGTTTCTCCTTGCAGTCCAGGAGCAGCCCCCTCACTTGGGAGTTCCTTCCAGGAGCGGTTTACAACCCCTTTCACACCTCCATTTCCTGGGCTGAATGGTCTTCTATTGTTTATTCTCTTTCTGTAGGCAAGAGTCTGGTCTAACCCACAATTATCATCTACCAGTGAGTTTCTGCTGAGCGGATTTCCCCGCCACCTTGGAAGAAACGTGTTTTTCCAAAGGGATGTAGCTCAGCCAGGCTAATTTATTCTTAATAAAAAATACAGCAGAAACCATACTTGTTGCATCAAATCACATAAATACATTTCTTTCTTAGCTTTAAATCTGTGGGATCAGAAACACAACTAAGATCTGTATTCCTTTTAGCAACAATCCTTTTATGTTTGCTAATCCGGCAGACTATTAGTTTAAATACTTTTAAGTTTCATCAGGAGCTCATCTGACAGCTGTCTTCCACAGGTAGCCCAGGGTACTGCACACAGATTTTGACAGTGGCTGTCAGTTTACAGACAATCCAGTTTGTGGAAATGTTTTACTCTTTACACTTTAGGACTTTATATATTCGCCATGCTTCCTTAGATTACATGCATTTTAGCGCCAAACAAGATTTTTAATGTTGAGAAGTGTTGTGTGATAGGCATTTTGGATTTTTTAGCAACAAAGCAAATGTCATTTATAGACACATTTTGGAGTTTCATTTGCAAAACGCTGCTTCACTCACTGCACTATGTTTGCTGGTCATGGAACCCTCTGGCACATTTTCTGCAGGGTGTGCTCTATTCCACCACAGATGCACCATGGGTGGCCGGTTGTGCATCCATCTTTTTGTGTGTTTGAGAACGCAGTTTTTGTAGGTTTTTGGCGCACACCAAAGTTTTGCCACCATTGTTGCTGTTTCTTGCATCATAACTATCAGAGTGATGCTGCATAGCACAGCGCAGTGGGTCAATACATCCTACACACTCCTAGATCACGAGATTTGTGTACCGAGGTGCAGGGATGGATGAAATTATAGCCAAAAATGAGGGTGGGAGACCTTGGAGAAGTGCCGGCTTGCCTGACAGCAAGTGAAGTGTATGAGTTAGTGTGACCTCAGCTTTTCTCCTGGGCCCCTGTCTGCTTATACAAGGTGCACTGTTGCTATTTATTTATTTATTTCCATTTATAAAGCACACAACTGCCCTAGGGCATTGTGGCACTGTTGCAGTATATCCACTTAGGTGCAGGTTACATTATAAATACATGCAGTCATATATTCAGTACATGATAATTACAGTACATGATATACAGTACAGTGGTATGCAATAGTGGCAGGGGTGTCGTCTACTTAAAAAGTATGGTCTTCAGGGTCTTTCGGAAGACCATGAGGGAGGTTTCTTTCCTAGGTTTAAGTGGTAGGGAGTTCCAATATTTTGGTGCTAGCACTTCAAAACTGGAGCCTCCTGCTTTGACTATGTTAAAGGCGGGAATCCTGAGTTGGTGTGAGTATCGGTCACGTTTGGGTCTGAGAGTGGGTGCTTGGTGTATTCTTTTGGAAAGATAGGGGGGTGCTGACTGTGATATGGATTTGTGTGTGATTGTGAGTGCCTTGAACAGAATTTGCTCTTTGATAGGGAGCAAGTGGGCGTCTTGTCTTGCCTGAGAAATATGCTCTCTCTTGGGGATTTTAAGGGCAGCTCTGAGAGCATTGTTTTGTGTTATTTGAAGTCTATTAATGTTTTTGGAGGATGTACCTAGGGGGAGGACATTACAATATTCCAACTTTGTGCCTATTGTGGATCTTGCAATATTGAGGCAGTTTTTGGAGGAGAGGTGAAGTTTGACAGCCTTAATTATTTTCGTTGTGAGTGCTGCTAATGATGAGATGTAGCTAACTTGTCTATCCATGGAAAGTGTGGAATCCAGAAAGACTCCTAGTGTTTTGACCACGGTCGAAGCTGGGATTACAGTACTTTCAATTTGGAAGTTGCATTTTTTGCTGTCTAGTCTTTATAGTGTTTTCTTGGAGCCAACCAGTAGGATTTCCATTTTGTCCCCGTTAAGACAGAGGCCATTTGCCACCATCCAGGCCTGGATGATTGAATATGTATGCTGTAAGGTTTTAAGGTCTTCCTTATAGTCACCAGATAGTGGTAGAAGAATTTGTGTATCATCAGCATAATTGGTGAAGGTTATGCCGAATCCTTCTAGGTCATTGAATAGAGGTAAGATGAAGAGGTTGTAGAGGATAGGGGAGGTGCATGAGCCTTGCAGCACCCCACAACCGATCAGGGAAGGAGTGGCAGATTCCTGGTCCGAGAAACCCCTCATGTCCTGGCCCTCCAGAAAGGATGTTATCCAGATGGTGGCTTCTTGGGAGAAGTGGGCGGAGTCTGTGAGGTGTCTTCCTAAGATCTTGTGGTCAACAAGGTCGAACGCTGCCGACAGGTCAAGAAGCAAAAGAAGTGCAGAGTTGCCTTTGTCCATGTTTTCTAGTAACTGATTTTGTAAGTCTAGCAGTGCTGACTCTGTGCCATGCCTGGGACGAAAGCCTGATTGTCTTTTTCCAAAGATGTTATGTGTTTCAAGGTAAGAGTGGATCTGTAAGTATGCAGCCTTATCCAGAATTTTCAGCAAGAAAGGCACCATGGTGATTGGCCTGTAGTTGTTTGGGGAGTTCTGGTCCAATGTCGGCTTTTTTAGAAGAGGCCGGACCCAAGCTTCCTTGAGGGAGGCAGGTACAATGCTGGATGGGAATGATGCATTAATTAAGGCTGTGATCAAGGGAGCTAGTGCTGCCGCACAATCTTTGATTATGCTTGCTGGGTAGATGTCACCCTTGCACAACAATGGTTTTAAGTGTTTCATGATTAGAAGGACATCAGGTATAATGATTTCCCTGAAAGTAAAAGGTGTTGGTTGTTTTAGATTTGGAGGGGTTGGTCGGTCTAGGTTTGGGCCATTGAGTGGTGGAATCGTAGCTTTGGGCAGGTTATTGAAATTGACTTTGATTTTTTCCTGGAGCAGGTTCACTTTGTCGAGCAATGCGTGCTGGATGTCGTTGCACCATTTCTCCTCTTTTACAGTTTGATGTGTGGATGAGAGAGGGACGCTCAGTTCCTTGAAGATAGCAAATAATTCCTGGGATTGGGATTTTGCGTTGTTAATTCTGATATTGTATGTGGCGGCTTTCGCAGCAGCAATTGATTTTTTGTATTGTTTGGCTATTGTGAGATAGGAGTCACGTGTGGAGGCAGAGGGGCTGGATTGCCATTTTTTGAGGGCTTGCCTCTGGAGAGCTTTCAGATCAAGTAGGTCTTGATTATACCAGGAGTTGGTGTGTTTGATGCTTTTAGCTCATTTATTCTCTAGGGGGGGTGATGGTGTCTACCGATTCTCTGAGAATGGTGTTGTAGAGCAAGATCAGTTCAGTGGGGTTGTTAAAGAGTGGGAGTGCTAGTGCTGATGCTTCAAGGAGGGGGAGAATTCTACCCTTGGTGAGTCATTTTTTTGATCTGGCCATTGTGGCAGGCATAGGAGGCTTTTGGTGAGTTTCTACTCTAGAGGGTATTTGGAAGTGGAGGAGGTGGTGGTCGGTCCATGGGTGTGGAGTGTTGGAGCTAATGTCAGTGCCACAGTTGTGATCCACTAAGCAGTCAAGTATGGGTCCTTTGATATGGGTTAGGGAATCAACTTTTTGAATGAAACCTAGTTCATGAAGAGACTTAGCAAAGGTTTTGCCTTGTTTGTCTTTTTTTTTTTTAATTCAATTTTTATTGATTTTTTGAAAACAACAGCATAGGTACACAAATTACAAGATTTGGGCAATCGCCCTCAACAAATCAAACTATAGGCCATTATTCCCTGCGTTTGTTTCCCACCCGCCCCCCACAGTATCTCAAGCGATGCAGTCTGCTTATAGAAATGATGCGGCATAGGGCAGCGTCAATCCGGGTTTTCTCCGCCAGTGGTCAACCTGCTTTCCAAGTTCCAGGGCCATTCGTTCCATGTCGGGGCTTGTTTTTGGGCTGGGCCAAGGATGCTTGAGGGTCTCAGGACGTGGCCTGTGTATTGCCAAACACCTCTTGAAATTGCAGCCAGTCTGTCTCTATTTGGGTACTTGAACCATGTAAAGCCGCTGTAAGTCTTTCCATAAGGAATATGTCTTTGGCAATCACCACCCATTCTTTCTTCGTGGGGAGGGCGGGCCTCTTCCATGTTCTAGCGCGAGCCGCTGTGGCTGCCAACAGTAGGGAGTGTGAGAGGTCCGGTAATTTTTCCCAGTGGTCATCCCTATGCTGCAAGCCAAACAGTATCAACATCGGGTCCAGTGGGAGCACATCTTCTCCCGCCTCTTTCAGCCAGCTGAGGACTTCGGCACAATAAGTTTGGACCTTCCCGCATGTCCACCACATGTGCCAATAGTTTGCCCTTTGCCCTTTCCCCACACTGTGCTAGCAAAGGGGGATTACTTCTGGGAACATCCTAGAGAGTGTGATCGGGTCATACTGCCATCTGTGCAGGAGTCTTAAATGATCTACTACAGAGTCGCCCCCAGAGACCGTCTCCGATCCTACAACCCAAGTCTCTTTCCCATTTCCCTCTGAGGCTTTTGGTGGTTCCCTCCCGGGGGGTTAAAAGGGCTGAGTAAAGGAGTGTGATAAGGCCTTTCATTTCTACATGGGTATCTAAGATTTTCTCAACTGGGTGTGTTTTCTTTGTAATTTGGGCTTTAGTTTTGGTTTCATTAGGATTCCCTTAAGTCTCAGGTAGAGGAGTGGGGAGAGCCAAGCTATTCCCAAGGATTCTTCAAGCTCCTGGATACTTATAAAGGACTCCTCCCTGACCAACTGACCAACTCTGCATAGGCCCGCGTCAAACCAGGGCTGATAGTGTTCATGGCCTGGGATTTCCTCTAAAACTGGTGTGGACCAGATGTGACTCATGGGAGAGTGCCAAGTGGTCACCTTCTCACCGTGTCCCTTACCCTCCAGTGCCTTCCACATTGTTACTAGTATTGGGTGATCCCTAATTCTCCTTGGGAGCTTTTTCATCGGGACCCATAACCACTCACCCACTGTGACAGGGCTCAGGAGGGAGTTTTCAAGAAAGACCCATTGTTTGTTAGGGTCCTCTCTGAAGTGGGGGGCCAGGGTTCTGAGCTGGGCTGCTCTGTGGTAAGTTCTTAAGTCTGGGAGGCTGACTCCCCCTCTATCCTTGGGGAGGGTGAGTGTTTCATAACCTATTCTGGGTCTCTGGCCTTGCCATATGAATTTCGTTATGCATTTTTTGGCTTCTTTAAGGAGTGCCTCTGGGGCTTCTAAAGGGAGCATCTGGAAAACATACAGGACCCTGGGGAGGAGGTTCATCTTTACGGCGTTTATCCTTCCCATCCACGAGATTTGCCCCTTACCCCTTGTCTCCATATCTTTGAATAAGTTGTCAAACAGCGGGGGGTAATTTGCCTGGCTTAGATCTTCGTGGGGCCAGATGATGTTGATCCCCAGGTATTTAATCCCTTCGGTACGAATTTGAAACCCCAGGGGGGACAGTTCCGTGAGGTCCCTGTCTGCATCTGGGGCAAAATGGGAAGATCATTGACTTCCCTATGTTCATCCTGAAGCCTGAGCATTGGCCAAACCATTCAATAACCCGAACGGCAGCCGGGACCGAACTAGTAGGTAACCTCAGGTGGAGCAGTATGTCATCTGCATAGAGGCCGAGCTTGAAGGTCCGACCTCCAACGTCAATACCGCGGACCATCGGGGCACATCTGATGTACTCCGCGAGTATTTCCATGGTAATGGCGAACAGGATTGGGGAGAGGGGGCAGCCCTGCCTCGTCCCCCTTTGAAGGCTGAATGTTCGTGACAGGCGACCATTTACCCTGACTCTAGCAGAGGGGTCTGTGTATAAGGCCTTAATGGCTCGCCTGATTCCCTCCCCAAAGCCCAGTTTGACAAGGACTCTGTGTAGAAACTCCCAGTCCACCCTGTCGAACGCCTTTTTGGCATCGATGGCCACCAGGACAGGGTTGTCTCCCTTTGGGGCCGCTTCCCTCATCAAGTGCAGGGTTTTTCGGAGGGTGTCTGCCCCCTGTCTCCCCTGTAAGAAGCCCCGCTGGTCGGAGTGGATGAGTACCGGCATATGGCTGTCTAGTCTCGTGGCTATGATCCTGGTGAACAGTTTAGCATCCACATTCAGGAGGGAAATTGGTCTATATGACCGGCAGTCTGTTGGATCTTTGACCTCCTTCGGGATCACTGTTATGAGTGCTTTGCCAAAAGACGGAGGCGCACTCCCGGTCCTCATGATATTTGTGAATAGGCCCGCCAAAAACCCTGCTAATAGGACTCCAAAGGCCTTATAGAAGCCTGCGATGAATCCGAACTCTCCGGGGGCCCTGCCCAGCTTAAGACCAGATATTGCCTTGAGTACCTCCTCGTTCGTTATTGGGGCGTCTAAGGCTGATCCCTCTGGGGGGTCCATCACAGGTAATGTTACTCCTCAGAGGTATGCTCCCAGTGCCTCTGCCTCCACTTCTCCTTCCCTCCAGTAGAGAGTCTCATAAAACCCCGCAAATTCCTCCACTATTGCCTCGGGATCCGTTTTTGTCCCCACATCCCTGCATGAGATCCTTGACACCCATCTATCTCTCCGTTGGCCCCGGAGTTTGGCCGCCAGCATGGCATCAGCCTTATCCCCTTTTTCATAATACCTTTGACGCAGGTGTTGGAGGCCCGCTACAATTTTCCCCATCTCCAATGCTCTCAGCTCTTGCCTTTTCTCACTTGCATCCCCCAAGTCCCTTTCCCTCTCCTCATCACTCTTCCCTTCAGATCCCTCCAATGCTATTATCTCTGGCCGTAGCCTATGAGCCAGAAGAGTCCTGGTCCTTTTTTTGGAAGCCACCTCTCTAATCAGAACACCCCTCCAGGTCGCCTTTGCTGCCTCCCAAACAGTCTCTATGTTGAGTTCACCTGTGTTATTCAGTTCAAAATATTCATTGATCGCCTTCTCCATCTCCTCCTTAAAAACCACATCCCTTAACACTAAGTCATTGCATTTCCACAGGGATTCTCTGGGCTTCAGACCCAATACACTAATATCTGCCTAGACCATATCGTGGTCCAACCAGCTAACCAGGCGGATGATGCAGGACTCCACTCAGCTCATGTTCTGGTGCCCCATGAAAAGGTAATCTATTCTCATTCTGGTGCCATGGACCGCTGAGTAGAAGGTGTATCCCTTTCCCTCCGGATGCAATTCCCTCCATGTGTCCACAAGCCCATAGACCCACATCAGCTCCCAGAATTTCCCCTGGGGTCTACCCCCTCGGCTGCCTACCAGGATGGCCCCTCCACTATGATCTAATTCCTGATTTGCCCGAATGTTAAAGTCTCCACCCAGTATAAGGAGCCCCTCTGTCCTGGCCATTATCTCTCCCATCACCTCTTTGAGAAATGTAACCTGGCCCACATTAGGACAATAGATAGCTGCTAGGGAGACCCTGGAGTTGTGCAAGTCACCCAATATAATCATGGCTCTACTGTCCTCCCTCCCCCACCTGGTTAACACTGTGAGTCTCTGGTTTCTCTGCAGGATGATCCCGACTCCACTCCGTTTCGTGGGAGCGGATGCCTAGAAGGTCTGGCCCACGTGTGCTCCCGGGATGGCCCTCTCCTCTCTCATGACCGTTCTAGTTTCCTGTACGAAGAGGATATCTATTTTAGCATTCTTCATTTCCCTCCCCAAGAGGGAGCGCTTTGCTGGGGAGTTCAGACCCTTTACATTGAGTGAACCAATTCTCAGTGACTCAGCCCAGCCCCTATTCTCATTTCCTGCCATTGGGTCCTTGTCTTGTGTGTACCGTCTTCCCGGTTTTGTGCTTGCTGCCGCCTTCCAATGTGGTTTTGAGACTGTGTGGGTCCCCAAAATCCCCAACCTCAACTCCCTCCCTTCCCTCCCCCCCCTTCTTTATCATGACGCCTGCCAACGGGCAAGCCACCAGGGTGAATGCAAGTCCATCCACCGCAGTCCCTTGTTAAGCTCAGCGTCCCCGGCCGGGGCTGTTTGATACAATCTCTTGGTTTCTCTAATAGCAAGCCTCTGACCACTTAGTCCCCTTCGGCTTCCATTGTGGGGGTATTTAGTTTCTTGAATTTCCTTCGGCCCTTTATCTTCTTCTTTGTGGACCAGGGGCCCTCCGGCTCCCTCCTGGCGCTCCGAGGCTCTTGCACCTCCATCTCGTTTCCTTCCTCTGGGGTATCCCCTTTGAGTACCTGCAGCACCTGGGATGCCTCCTTGCCGCTGGTCACTCTATAGCCCACTCCTGAGCGTTCGAAAGACAAGATGAATGGGAAGGACCACCTGTATCTTATGTCTTGGCTGGTGAGCCACTGGGTGAGTGGCCGGCACTCTCTTCTGCGGGTAAGAGTGAAAGCCGAGAGGTCCTGGAAAATCCTCACTGTGTCTCCTTTGAACAAGAAACTCTCCAGCCTTCTCGCTTTCTCGAGGACCTCCATTTTTTCTCTGTAGCGGAGGAAGCGCACAACTATGGACCTTGGGCCGCACCTGCTCCACCTCCCCCTCGGTGGGCTCTTTCCAGCTGAACTTCCTTGCCCCCCTCGAGTGTGAAGAGTTGGTTGATGAGGCCCTGAACCTTTCTCCCCACGTCTGCGGCGGTCTCGCCTCTCTGTTGAGTCACACCCATAATGCGCAGGTTGTTTTGGTGTTCTCTGTTCTCTAGGTCGTCCATTTTCAGGGCTATGTCCTCCTCTCTGATTTCTAGGTCCGTTAGCCTCACTTCGTATTTCATGTCTAACAGGTCCATTTGGAGGTGATTGTTTTCCTTTCCCTCCATTTTTTCCTCGAGCGTCTCCACTCTCCCCCTGAGATCAACTATAGAGACTTGTATGTCTGTTCAAATCGCTTTTATCTCCTGGAGGATGTCCTTGAGGTCATCTTTCGTTTGCACTGCGGGGTAGGGGGGGTCGGCCCTTGAAGGCATGGTGACTCTGTGTGGTTCACCGAGGGGTGCGTTGGACCGGCGGAAGCGTTGGAGGGAGCGGATTGCGCACGTGGGCTGGGTCGGTTCCAGGGCTCCGGTCTCTGGGTGCAGTTTGGGTGGGGGCGGGGGCGCCTCTCACCCTGCCTTAATGCCTTGAGGTTTCCTCTGGTCGTCTTGGGCCCTCCCTGCTTCCACAGAGGCAAGCTCGCATGTGGGGGGGGACCCCGGCGATGGCTCAGGTCCTCACGAGCGGGGCTAAGATTGTGATTGGGGCCTGTTTCCCCAGATGTCTCACGGCTGAAATGATCCGAGGGGACCCCTGTACTCCAGGGGGGAAGGCCGTGCCAGCTTTTACGGGGTGAGTTGTGCTGGTCCGTGCCTGGAGGGCGACAGAGGGGGGGGCAAAACACAGTCCGCCGAGTCTCAGGTATCAGTTCTCCCCCCTGCACTCCTCACCTTCTTCGGGCCGTCGAGGGCCGCCACACGTTCATTGTGGGTTCGGACCCCTTCACTGGGGGCTACTTTTCGAGTAGGCCTCTGTGCGCAGGGGATGAGTCGGGAGGCTCCCGGAGTCCTGATTTGCTGCTGGTGGTCTGCACCGGAGCGGTTCTTGGTGGTGGGGGGCTCCCACAAGGACACCCCACTCGTCCCTGGCCCCGCACGATGTCGACTCACCACCGGGGCAGAGCTCCAGGGCCCGATCGGCGTCCGCGCACGGTGGGGGGTGTGCTCCGGCGTCCTCCTCTCGGTGTTATGGGCGCGGGCCGCGGCCACGGAGGCGACGACCGGCGGCTCCGGGCTCCGCGGCAGGTCTGGCCGAGGCCTGGGGCACCGCAAGATGTGACGCCCCCAGTGGCTCTGCTGCACAGCGTCCGAAAAGGTGTCCTCTCTGTTGCTCGGCGAGCGGGGCCTCAGATCGGGGCCAGGCTGTATCCACTTTCGGAGGAGCCCTCGATTCGTTGGGCCGCTGCTGCGGGGGCGCACGTTCCCGTCGGGGTTACTCCAAACTCCTGGCCGGGGATTG
Source organism: Ambystoma mexicanum (assembly GCF_040938575.1). Lineage (NCBI taxonomy): Eukaryota > Metazoa > Chordata > Amphibia > Caudata > Ambystomatidae > Ambystoma > Ambystoma mexicanum. The sequence continues at coordinate 945,038,348 of NC_090926.1, forward strand.
GCTCAGAGTGCTAGGCCCTGTGGTGGTGGAGGAGCGCTGGTCTCACACGTTCAGCATGCTCCGCGCCCTCTGGCGGTCTCCTTGTTTGTCTTTTGTGTCATTGAAACCAAGGTTAAAATCACCTATTGAACATGAGAGGATGGCTCTGGTGCTGGTTTTGAGGTTGTTACCTAGGAGGTGTAGGACATTTGCTTGGAAGTCTAGCAGGGGGCATGGTGGGCGATATACTAGGTGTAGCGTCATGGTGGCATTAGGTGAGAGGGTTATTTTTACTGAGAGATCGTCAAAGTTGTCTGAGGTAGCTGACTGGATTTGTCTAGCTTTCAGGGTTTCTTTGATTATGAGGGCGACCCCACCACCTTTGTGAGTAGATCTATTCTGGCGGAGGATAGTGTATCCTGGTGGTAGGGATTGACATATGGCGGGACCAGACGCATTGTGTAGCCATGTCTCCGTAATGGCAAGTGCATCAAGCTCTAAGTCAGAGATAAGGTCATGGATTTCTGTAGCATGTGCTTGCACAGACCTTGCATTGATGAGTGCAAGTTGGATTAGTGTGGTGGTGTTGTCCTTAGTTTTAGTTTTGGTTGTGATAGTCGGGGGCAGGATGCTACGTTCTGAGGCTCTAGGTGTCAAGGTAGTTGTAGGAGAGCGCACATGAGGTGTTTTTCCTGGGTACTTGTGCCTGGTGTATGAGGTCCTGCTTGAACGGGAGCCCAGTCTTTGCTTCCTTATGTATAAGGGTAGAGGTATAGTAGGAACTTGTACTCCTTGTGTTGGGTGAAGTAGGGCAGTGGCTTGGATCTGGGCAGAGGTGACCCTAGTGGGGGCAAGGTAAGGCTCACCAATAATGAGTGCTGGGAGGAATGGAGTAGGAGGAATCCTTTGAGTATACAGAGCAGGGATAGACTGGTTTAGGGTCATTTTAGCTGGTTGGTTGCGAAGTCTAAGTAGGTTTGGTGATCTAGAGAACAGTGTCAGTAAGTGTTGTGCAGTGGCTACATGTGTGTGGACAGCAGCTGTGAGGGTCCAATAGGATCAGGTACTGGTGAGCTAGTGCAGTTTGGGTAGATGGGTAGAGAACTTGTAGTGGCACAGTGTATGGGTTGGTCACTGGTGCTAGAGGGCTAGTGCAATTAGGTGGGAAGCCTCAGTAAAAACATGGTGAGACCGAGGTGCTAACAGGTGATGAAGTAAGTGAGATACAATGGGGCAACAGTGCATTGCCAGGTGCGGGGTCTTTTAGGCTATGGCAGTTAGGTGAGACAGAGTTGTTGGTAGGCTAATTCATTTAGGTAGCGCACACAGTAGAGGAATAGAGGCAGATAGATCACAATGGCAGTGGGGGCACACTGCATGAGAAAATGATGTGGGCATAGAAAGCAGATAGATCACAATGGAGGTACACTGCATGAGCAAATGCGGGCATAGAAAGCAGATAGATCACAATGGAGGTACACTGCATGAGCAAATGCGGGCAGAGAAAGCAGATATATCACAATGGAGGTACACTGCATGAGCGAATATGATATTTTATTAAGAGTTGGTAAACAGTAGTTTGTCATCTTTGGTCTAGTTGGTCCAACCCCTCTCCCCCCTTAACCACCCGTTTCTCACTGTATACCTGCCTGGCGGACCACATACATAGTAGCAGGCTTCACTCATTTTTATTATATGTTGTAATCAGACGTACTGCAGCTTTAGCCTTTAACTGTGGTATCCTGTTGCGCTTAATATCATAGTGCTCTCTCTGGACACTTTCTCAGAGATTTTGACCAAGCAGAACGTTAGTGAGCAGTGCCCAAGCCTCACTGCACATGATGGAGAAGGGTACCATACGCAAGTCTCTCCCTTGGTCCAGTATTGATGTATTTAGCACAAGTGTCTTGTTTGTGACAGCAAGCTCCAGTGCGAGATTAAACTAGAGGGGATTTTTTTTAAAAAGGACCCAATGGCATGGCTAGCACCAAACAGAAAAAAATACCCAACGGCGCTGGAGAAGCATGTGCCGGCAGCAAAACATCCAAGTCCTCTATTATAGGAACTCGTGCACCGAAGTGCGTTCTCATGGGAGGTCTGGAATACACGCATCAACAGTCTCAAGAAAAGGAGACCAGGTCGGATGGAAAGACACTTGATAGACAAAGATGCATTGTTTAGTGTCTGAATATTTGCCAGTTACTCAGCTTCACACTGATGACGGATGAAACGCCACCAATGCGGAGGAAGATGGATGGACAGGGCTGGGACCAATGGCCTGGCATCCCTTATGGAGCAGGCTGACCATTTTTAGGGTTCTACCAACCAGCCACTTGGGTTTTCAATGTATGTAATGAGATCAGTGATGACGGCTGGTATCTTCATAAGGTTCTGCTCATGCAGATTTTGGCAGAGCATTCAGCGCCAGCAGAGTTCTTTGTTGCCGCATCTAATTTTGTGAAAATGAACGTTGCTATCCTTGTAAGTGGTGTATTGGGCCTTTTTCCCTAGCGGGTTGTATTTGTTCTGGTGTGAGCGTCTAGGGTGTAATTCTGCTCCTTGCACAAGTTTGCTGCAATCCTATCCAGCACTTCGGGCTGCAGCCGCAAGCAGAATTCTTTTTCCCATATAAATCTAAGGCTTCCGCCATGCCACATGCCCCAGTAAATAAATCGGAGTAGCCATTTGTCCTTGCTATTTTTTGCAGACACATGCGAAAGCATTTTTTCTGTTCGTCGAGCAGTTTTGTTGTAATCCAGTCCAGCACTTTAGGCTGTAGCCACAAGCAGAATATTTTTTTCTGATTCAAACCTACAGCTTCGGCCATGCCGCACACCTCAATAAGCAAAGCAGAGTACACATTTGTCCTTGCTCAGTGCCATGACCATTGACCAGGCACCAAAGTTATATAAAAAATTGTTGTATTTATATTTTGACACTATAGAAAAAATAAAACGTAGGGCATATTTGCAAAACCATGCTTTTGAGGATCTTGCTGATGCTACTCACAAATGTTTGCTGCAAAACTTCGGGCTGTAACCACAAGCAGATTTCTTTTTACCAATTTAACCTATCTAGACTTCAAAAAGCTTTACCAAACAGCAGATCCCTGGTGGCCATGACCACTTTAACCCCATTGCCGGTCCCTCGTGGTCATGGCCACTAGCCAGATTGTCTGGGTCATGGCCTTTGGCCTTTGGCCATGACCCGGATAATATAGCCACTGTCCATGGCTGCAGGCTATACTTCAGTCACCAAGCTATTCGCTATTCTTTTTACCTACATTATGACACTTTTCAAAAAATTAAATATGGACACATTTGCAAAACCATGCTTTTGAATCCTTGCCAATGCTACTTGTACGCGTTTGCTGCAAATCCGTCCATGTTTTCTTTTTTGGAAAGTGTCAAAATCTATGTACAAAAAATAGTAATATAACTTAGCCCCCTCTTGACAGAATCCATTCAGACTATGCACAAACATTGAAGGTTGAGTCTTAAATGTTTCTGAATACCTTTGTGCAGATTTGTCATACAGCAACAAAGTTATAAGCCAACTAAAAATCTTGAGACCCTCTCTAATGTTGCCACCTCTTGACAAAATCTCACCAATATTTTTAAAACATACAATCTGGGCCTTAAATCTTTTTACATACTTTTGTGCAGATTCGTCAAATGGTACCAAATGTGTAAGCCTTTCAAATATTTTGGGACCCCCCTTCTAATTTTGGCCCCTCTTGGTGAAACAGCACCATTCAGGGTCAGGTCTAAAATGATATTGAAAATTTCATGCAGTTTCATTGAGTGGCGCCAAAGTTATAAGCCGTCCATAAAACCCTTTTCAATGACTCAGTAATGCAGATATATGTGTGGTTGTCCCCGAACATCAGAGATGAAAAAACTCACCATTTCTGCCTTTTTATGGGCATATTCCATCCCATCCTCATTACCCTTCTCCTCCACAGAGATAGTTTCATTCGTTTGACAAGTGCAATGTTGTGGCTTTTATATGTTTTTACTGAAATGTCCACAGACTTATGGGTGCTGCTCGCAAATCCAACATGGCATCCGTTTCAAAGGTTTTGACGCACCTCATGTTTTTATTTGACCAATCAACAAGCAAGTATGATGTCCGCGAACATCGCGCTGCTCTCTGATCTGGTCCAGAGGTGTCTGCGGACTCCAAATCAGGTATTTAGTCCATGGACTGGACCCAGCTATCACTAAATGTGTTTCACCTACGTTTTGGCCATTGTGAAAAAAAATAAACTTGACAGATTTACACCAAATTTGTGAAATCACTTTTTCGGGACCAATCCGCTGCTCCTGGCGCAAATTTGTTAAAAATCCATCCAGTGATTTAGGCTGTAGACACATCATATAATTAAATATGCCCTTTTCTTGTCACAACTAGTGAAGGTAAATTGTCTTGGAAGTGAATATTTTAAAAGAGCTTTCATCTTGACTAATCCAAGACATCATTCTGTCCGCAGTGGATCAGAATGTCATTCACTTCATCCGTTTTCCTCAAATTACAAAAGCATTTTACAATGCATTTTACAGCCAGATTTGAACACCTGTGTGGCGTACAACAGAGGAGCATTATGGTGCGGTCTACAGGCCATCCGGCCTGACCATAGCATGTAATTGTCAGGTGACCAGTTCTAACTGGACTAGCAGCCTTGTGGCTTCCTCAGCATCTCTTTCATTGAGAATTGAAAGTTATCATTTTGATTCTGTTCTTTCATTTCAACCCCTGTATGATCAGATTTAATCCATATAACTTTGATCAGTGCAATTACACAATAATAGGCCCTCCATATTCTTATAAACCTGTAGTTCACCCAAATAAAGACAATCATTTGAAACACATGCCTTTTCGCTGCTTATAGCTGCACTTACAAAGAGACACTACATTTTTAAGTGGAGTTGCCTTTGATCCTATCAACAAACCTAATACTTTGGTTATAGTCCTAGGTGACTTCAACAGGTGGTTAGGAAACCCACTAGATGGTGAAGCCACAATCATCGAGCAGGCTTTTAGATCTTCAGAGTTTCAGCTTGATCAGTAATGAATCAATGCATAAACTTGGCAATACACTAAGGGACCGATTAGTGGAACAAATGTGCACCAAAAACCTTGGCGCAAGCCGGCACAAGCATGAAAAAGCAAGCGCACGCGCACGTGTGCGATTCATGGAAGGGCCTGCGTGTGTTAACTGCGGGATGTGCGCCTAATCCGAGTGTGGCGCACACAGGCGCACACATCACATCAACATCCCGAACGCTGTGCGCAACGTGCACAGCGAAAGCGCACATCGTCGGCGCAAACACCAAAAAGGGGGCTGGACACAGGGCGTAATACGTGGAATGGGGAACAATGCGTGAAAAAGAAGGTGTAACTGGGGAAGTACTGCAGGGAAATACACTGAACGCCCACACGCACGCGAACAACATGTATTCATGGAATCGAATACGGGAAACCCACGCACGCTAAAAGACGCGCACAGGCGTCGACACGTCCGCCACAGGAAGGCAGGCAGAAGAGTCCCCGCACGCAGTACAAAAGTGCGAGCAATAACAAATACGTATATACCGCTACAATGAATGTCCCATTTGTCGCAGCACTGATCGTGGGACACCGCAGGAGGAGGAGAATAGCCAGGCCCCGCATTTTTGGGATGCCTGATGACCAGGTCTATGGCAGGTATAGGTTTCCACCTCGTATCATCCTAGACCTGGTCAGGGAGTGGGAAGATGACCTTACATCACCCACGCTGTGCTCCCAAGCATTGAGCCCCTTGGAGAAGGAGCTCAATGTCCTGTATTTTTTGGCCACTGGGTAATTTCAGCAGACAACTGCCATAGTGGGGGGGGTCTCACAGGCCACGCAGTCATGCTGCCTACACCAGGTGTTGGCAATCATGACTGCGTGCCCCTCAGTCCGTAGGCACATATACATGCCCAGAACACCCGCAGAAAGGCAGGCCGTGGTCCAGGACTTGTACAGGGTGGCACACTTCCCCAAAGTGCTCAGTGCCATAGATTGCACCCATGTGGCCCAACGTCCACCTAGGGCCACTGAGCACATCTATCAAAACCGCAAGCACTGGCATTCCATCAACGTGCAGGTTGTATGCGATGCAAAGGGAATCATCACCTCTGTCTATGCAAACTACCCTAGCTCAACCCATGACAGTTTCATATACAGAATGTCCGCCCTGAGCCGGGCCCTGGAAGCTGGGAAGCATGGCGACACACGGCTCCAAGGTGAGTACAAATGCCTGTGCACATGCATGCATGTCACACACAGACAAATACACAAACCCAACTAATCACAAACATCATCACCTCCCCAGGGGACAGTGCCTACCCTCTAAGCAACCACATGATGACGCCAAACGGAATCCCACCACACCACCCCAGGTAAGATACAACGCTGCCCATATTGCAACCAGGGCCATAGTGGAGCGCACATTCGGAGTGCTCAAGTCACACTTTTGCTCCCTTGACCGCTCTGGCAGCCAGCTACTATATGCACCCCCAGTAGTGTGCAGGATCATTGTGGCAGCATGTATGCCAGTTCACATGCACATTGGTCGAGGCAAAATGGCTACTCCCTAACCCGTGTGCTGTGTGTGTCTCCTGCAACACACTGCTCAGCACACAGCACAGTGAGCAGCCAATGTGTTGAGTATACACCTTGAGCATCACATCAAAAGTACAAACAAAAGAAACAACCCATTGACGCATGTACACGATTCCCAAATGGCAATTGATCATGCGCTGCAGGGACACAGCCTGCCCGAGAAGGCATTATGTGTGCACCTGTGGGCATGGAAGGGTGGTTGTACATGTGTTGGAGCACTGTGTAACTGTGTGTGTCAGTAGGGTCATGCACTCAATATATGCATGTGAAATCAAGTGGCCCTCAGTGTCCTGTACACATCACATGCAAACATTGCCCATAAGTACACCCCAGCATGTCAAACCACAACAATCCCGAAACCTGAAAAGTAAATACAACACAGGAACAGGCATTGACCAGCAGAAGACATCATGTGCATAGTACCCCACAATGACATTGTCAGAGAGTGCCCAAACACTGTAGCCCAGGCTTACTGTCCAACAACAAAAGGCCCTCCCTCATTTACACATCACCATGACCTTCTGAACAACTGTGTATGGGGTATGTAGCCTTCTCCCTTTTAGTCTACCTGGCTACAGGATCCCCCTACCCCTTCGTCTTCATGTTCCACCTTGCGTGTAAATAGGGTCAAGCCCCCTCAGAGGCCTCCTTGACTGGTAAAAATACCAAATTGCAGAGAACTCCAAGGAGCCAAACCCCCAAACCAGGGAAAAAGCCTCTAGGCACAACAAAAACCCTGGAAGAGTCTCCAGTAGATTACCTGAAGTGGAAAAAAAAGTCCAGGCACATGTACAATGATAGAACTACCAAGGTAGCACAGTGGTTCAACAGGATGGCTCCCTTCTTCAGGACACAACATACAATGAGGATGCAAAAACTGATGGGTAGTGTCACTGCTCCGGTCTCCAGGCGCAGGAGTGGCACGAACCAACCACCCCCTCCGTAGTCTGGGCGCCTGCCAGGTAAAACTTACACAGTCCTCCGAGACCCCGGCAGGGAAAGAGGGCAAGGGGTCCTTTGGAAAGGCTTTGGTATTCAGGATAACCAGAAAGAGGGGGGAGAGGGGAGTTGGATTGGCAAGGGAAAGTAGGAAAAATACAAAATACAACTATTGACAATAACAAATACTCAATCAGAGAAACCATGTTCTACATGCACATTGTACTAAATGAGTCAAATGCAAGACAAAGAGAGACTTATCTCTGGGTTGAGTGCTGGTCTCCTGCCTGCACACTCTCAGGTCCAGTAACAGGATCAGTTCAATGCTGCAAAGAGAGTATGAGTTACTAATCCACACACAACACCATTCATGCCCCAAAGTAAGTGACTTCTCCACAAACAAACACTCTTGTCTGCTGCTATGTACGTATACGTTAACTTGCCCCCGTGATGGTTCATACACTGTCAATGCAGTAAGGCAGGCACACGTGGGCTCGCGGTAAATGGAAGACCAACGCGTCAAGAATCACACATGATGAATGGTCCCTGGGTGAGCTGCTAGACGCATATAGCGAGGTGCGACTTCAGTACAAGTTGTGTTCTGGCTGCTGTGGATTACAATAGGTAGTGCAAGTGGCAATTTGCACATGCAAATGATATGCACTGCACACAAGTCTGTGCCTCGCTGGGTGTCCCTGTGCGCTGTATAACTTTCTGGCTAGGAACACTACTGCACTAATAACTCAGCTTCTATGGAGCGGGTGGACTGGAGGATATGTGCGACGGCCCCTGCGTGTGCCCCTGACAACTTTTAAAGCTACTTGGCATTTGTGCCTCAACGCATCTTAGCTGTACTGTGCACTTCTACAACAATACCTGGCCAAGCTCCCCAGCACTGGCGCTACTTAGCATACATGTGCAAGTGGCCTGGTGGAAGGTTGGCTACGGTGTGGCCCCTTGTGCTGCTCACCTTGCTTGGAGCTCCTGGAAACACGTCTGCTTCTGTCAGACATCTGAGCACAATCCCTGTGCTACTGCTTGTGCATACATGCGCACGTCTGCACCACCGAACGTGGCCAGGTTTCAGTAGTACTTGGCCGTGTGTCAGCTGGCAAAGGTAGTCTGGAGGCTCATTATCCTGCAGAAAGGGCAAACAAGATATTAATAATGCTGGAAAGTTCTTTGTGTGTGTGTCTTCATGCTGGTTGTCACTGGGCCATGTTAGAGTCCTACATCAGAACTCCTCCCAACATTAGTGTGACTTTGACAGGCAAAGGGTGCAGGCTACTGTCTTCAGCATGAGGTGCATTATGCACATATACAGGCAAGAAAATAATATACATCACAATCCACATCAATTAATGGACACATCAATCATGTACTCACCCAAATTGATTACGGATATGCCGTGGTTAAAACCCACTCAATCCCCACTAGGGGTGTTACCACAAGTAGTACAGCAGCAGACAGGCCACAGATATGACGAAAGTCCAAAGCCCTTGTGTAAATGGTTGTTACATCGAACCATCCTTGCGAGCCCATGGATAAGGGAAGCAGGAGTGGCCTATGTGAGTCAGGATCCCAAGCTGCAAACGCATACACGAGACAAGCTTGAAGGGCCCATCTGGAACAGTCAGTGGAGGCTTTCAAAAGCCACAAAGCCCCACACCATCACATGAATGCACAATAGACAAGCAATTTTAAACTATATTAACTAATTAAACTAACTATAAAAAAACATATTAACTAACTAAAATAACAAGACAAATCAAAAATGGCCACATACAACCTGGGAGGGGGGAAGGCACCCAGGAGGGGGGAGGTACAGGGTGCACCTCAACACCCACATGCAAAGATGTTGAGACAAAAAAAAACCACCATGGGCTCAACGCCTGCACAGCCCGACCCCCGACCTGTGTGGGAGATAACTCGTCATCCTCATCACCCTCTGGCTGAAAAGGTTGACGTGGCACAGTACCCTGACCACGCATAGGCGCAGCTTGCCCCTCGTCGGCAGCAAGTCTGCGGGATGGGTGAGCCTGGTTCTATGCGGCGATGACACGTAGGTCAGCACGCAGAACCTCACGTGATACGCGTGCTTCCTCTTGCTAGGTAACACGTGTAACACGGAGTTCTTCCTGCATGGCCTAGCTGGACATCTGGTACACCTCCCGGCAAGCACGTAGCTCAGCCGAGATGGTATTGTGTATCTGCTCCAACCTTTCCTCTGACCCCCTCCTCTGGGACATCATGAGCACAGCCAGAGTATATTTGAGGGATTCATAGTCAACCCTCATGGCCTCCATGTGTGCCTCTGTGTGAGCAGTAATTGCTTGACGCAAAGACACCATTTCAGCCCGGCATGCCCTGTCTGAGGCCACCATGCCCAGCCTGAGCGAGCGGGCCGTGGACAGTGCCACCCGCTGCTGGAGTTCTACCTGCCTAGCAGGGGGTAGCAGGGATTGGACCACACGTTCCATGCTCTCAGCGATGTTATCAATTGCTGCTCCCTGGTGTTCTTAATTAGCAACCATGGCTTGTTCCCACTCAGTATACCCCAGTGGCGCGCGGCCACCGCATTGCTGGGCTTGACACCGACAGGGCCCAAGAAGCTGATGTCCTTGTTGGTTTGGCACCGCCCGTGGCTGCAGGACTACATTCCTCCATTGACGTGATTCCCCAGGCACAGCAGCAACTGGAGTGAAGGGTGACCCTGCGTCCCGATCCACCACAGGCGGAGGTCCCACCACCGTCTGGCACCTCAGTGCAGGTACGCGGACAGAGGAGAGTCCACATCAGAATCACTCATCTCTGATGAATGGACCCGATGCACATCCAACTCGACATTGTCGTCAGAGTGATCATCCAAGCAAGACTCATCACCAGCCCTAGACAAGATGGTCTGGAACACAAGTGGGTTCTCGTGGCCTACCACCGCACGACCCCCACTTGTGCTGGTTTGCTGGTGCGATAGCAACTGTGTGTCTGGCATGACAACACCATCTCCTGGCTCCATAGCGTCATCATCTAAAAAGTAGAGAAAATATTAACATTAGTACACATGTCAGAAGCACATAAAACACACACACATAGACATCACTTTGACAGCCAACACATCAAGCAGACATGTCACACACAAATGAGAATCTGCAATGCATCCAGTGGCCTTGATATGCAAACACATCCCAAAAGCACAAATGGATGTGTCTAAATAGCAAAGCCTACACAAGTACACAATGTAGTATGTGAACTTCGTCAGACACCACCTCTGTCAGGCACATTTCACAGGCAGAAAAGACAGATGGCAACTAAGAGATGCAACACACCATAAGCATTTCTGAACTGCAAATTGACCGCTGCTGCTAGTGATTCCAAACACACAATGACACAGTTACCATGCATCACTAAAGCATCATCATCAATATAGCTACATCCATCTGCAGCTCGGCCCGTACTGGGTGGCATGGGCCATGTAGATATAGTGAATGTCCCAAACAAAGCAAGGGCCTGCAACCAGGCATGAGGGACCATAACACCCATTACGGTCCGAGCTGCAGGACATGAGGCCTCCACAACACACCTCAGAGCCTGATTGAGCACATTGGGCTATGAAGGTGCATCATTCCTTGTGGAAATCTCCACGGCCAGGACCCACCATAATAGCTAAGTGGGCCTGGGCATGCACATACTGCACAACAGTGAACCTTTCGGATCATGCCAGTTCCACATAACGTGCGCAATGCAGAAATCTCACCAGCATAAATATCTATTAACTACATATTAGTCAGTCAACAATAAAGCTGCGGAAGACACATGTGTAAATGGACACTTTCACAAACACATAAGTGAGTACTTGCAATGTTGCACCACACAACGTTGAAGCTGCTTGCATATGTACATGTGAAAGCGTTCAAAAACAACCATTTCCCCATTAACCTGTATTGTGAACATGACCAGCATCCAATACACCAAAGCAAGCAGCTATAACACTGCTTGCGTTGATGTATGTGGAAGTGCACACGTACACACGTGAAGGAGGCTTCACAGTCATTACTACCCGATTGGCAGGCTACATCCAATCAGTGGCCTATGCCAGTTGGTATAGGCCACACATTGACCAATCAACTCATCTAAACAACCACTAGGGAGTTGCAATACTGACTACATGTGTCACAGGATGCACCTGTGCCCATCGCATACATGACAGAGAAGGGATGAAAAACTGGCCATACATGCCAGGTGACTTTGACATTGCATCAGTGAGTAGGCATGTAGAAGAGTGTAACACGGCTCAGAAGTGGGTTGCTGCACTGCAGAACATGTGTACGTTACCCACTATCTACATGAACAAGTACATTTCTTTTTTATTGAAGTTTAGCTGAATTCAATCAACTTTTTTCAATTTATCACAATACATTTCTTTTTTCCACACTAAGTTACATAAAAGAAAAAAAAACACAAATAAAATGAAACAATGTCAGCAACATGAAATCTATGGGTTAGGTATAGCAAATTAAGCAATAGACAATTAATATAAACTGATAACTATAAGACATTATATCTAGGCTAAAGATGGCAAGATTCTGTATAATAGATATATTTTAATAATTAATTTAAAACATTCAGAATATCAATTTAATTTATTCAAGAATAGAGAATTAAGAAAATTCACTGAGGCTATTTTAAAACTCATGTTGGCAGAATTAATCATAAAAGCCCATCTAAGTTCAGGCAGCACATTTGCAACTGCAGACATATGCTTCTTATAAAATGTATTTCTCAGGGGCATCAGTGCTGAGCATTCTATAACCATATGTTCTAAGGTTTCTTTTTTTGCTGGGTCACTGCAGAATCTACAAAAATTAATTCTCTGTCACACTGATTTGTCTGCTTGGGTCAAGACATCTCGCGTAAGCCACAAGTTAAATCTCATTATTAAGATTGCCATGCGTATTTGTGGTGAGGGAGCTTTAGACAAATAAGATTCAACAACCCCCATTTTCTTGTCAACATAGCATTTGCTACTGAAGTGCTTATATTGTAAAGCATAATGCGCGAGTATTAATCCAAACTTGGAGGAAGATTTTCTTTTTAGCTCTTAAAGGGTTCATTATAAGAGTTTCCAAGTTGACATCTGCCCCAACCATAACTTGATAAACGTATTTAGTCCACTTCTGGATAAACATGTGGTTCGAAGAAAACATGTAGGATGATAACACAGCAAGAAATGATGCTTCATTGGTGTTAACAAGACATTTGCGAAGTAGAGCACATAATTGCCAATGATATTTTACACTTAAAGAAGTGAGACCCAGCTCATACCTCAAACACAGACCAGGAGTGGATTGTGGTACATTTAGCATCTGTCTCCAAAATGTGGCCTCTAATTTATTCAGACAATCAGTTGTAATGATGTCTCTTGACTCCAACCCAAACAATAGTGAGGGAGAAACTTTTTGTTGCCAAAAATGTAGAGCTGGGTTAATAGTGAATTTGCCGTACTTATAAAGAACTAGTTTAGTTTGAGATATGGTTGAGGTTAATTTATTTTGTAATCTTTGTAGTTGCAATGTGCCAGTAGAATTGACTTTGAATGGTAACCCTAGATATTTGTAATTAGGTACAACGTCTAGGATGATGTCTTTAACCCTCCATTCAAATTTATTTCTGTTAGCAAATTTAGGGTTATATACTACTATTTGTGATTTGTTTACATTCATTGAAAGTTCATTTTCATCAAAGTAAATAGTGAGGGCAGATAATAACTTGTGTAATCCTATCGGGGTATTTGAGACAAGAACACGATCATTGGAGTACCATAATGCTTGTATTGCAATCAAATTCATTTTTGGTGAATCCGATGCTATGGAAAGAAAAATCTCTCTTACATCATGGATGAAGAAATTGAAGAGGGCTGAGGCAAGGATACAACCCTGCTTCAGCCCTCTTGATGTTCCTATTACCGCAGAGAGCAACCCCATAATAGAGAGTCTAACCTGTATAGATGTTGATGGGTGTAACATAAAAATAATGTCAATCAGACTCTGAGGACATTTTGCTTTTGATCAGTTTTTCAATCAGCGTCACTCTTGAGACCGAATAAAAAGCGGCATTTAAATCAATAAATGCAAAGAGCAATGCATTTTTTGTATTTTGAGCTTGTTCTTTTAGGTTGTTAAGTATCAATAAGTTGACTGCTGTCCCCATGCCAGTGACAATGCCTGTCTGGTTTTGATCGTGTTAGTTGTTGGACTTTGACCATTTATTGAAGTCCCTTAGAACTAAATGATTAAAGATTTTACCCGGGGAGTCCAGAAGAGCTATCGGTCAGTAGTTTGAAGGTGTTCCTTGATCGCCCTTTTTGAATATCGGAACTATAAATGATGTACGCCATGAGTCCAGAATTTTTTGTGAGCTGAGGATGTGTTGAAAGATGCTATTTAGTATGGTTGCCCACTGCTTCGGATGATGTTTAAGCATAAGGTTGGTAATACCATCAGGGCCTGCTGCCCGGGAGGATGATGACTTGAGTATAAGTTTCTCAATTATGGTCTCCGAGCATTCCAAGAGCCAAGGTGATTTAGATTGCATTTTGTACTGAAATTAATCAAAACTCTTGTCAGCATAGAGAGCCGAAAAATGTGTTTCCCGCTGACTTTCAGAGACTCCATTTAATTGTGAATGGAACTGATTGTGGTTTGAGTTTTCATTTAGTAATTGCCAAATTTGGGATGCATTTTTATTTTATGTTGCCGCTAAGAAAGCTTCACCATCTTGCTGAAACAGTTTATCTTTATGGGATCTGGTCCAAGTTCTAAAGCGAGATTTAATAACTTTGCATGCTTGGATCCTCTCGATCAGTGGAAGATAATTAGTAGTTCTCAATTCTCTTCAGTATGATTTCTTTGCCTGCTGCACTGGGAGATCAAATGCATGGTTATGTTTGTCCCTGATGGGAATATATAAGTTTTGGTACAATGACAATGCATCTATATAGGATTGAGGTTGGGATGATCTATGCTGCGCATTCAATGTCTTGTTTAACGATGACAGTTTATTCGGAGACCACTTAAAGCACGATTTAGCATTGTTAATACTTAAGGATTGGGGCATCCAATGTCGCTCTTGTTTATCATGAGATCTATTCCTAGGCCAGATTAACATTAGCAAATGGTGGTTACTCACACATTGCGTTATTATTTTAAAGCTTGTTGTCAGCATAAATTGAGTCTCGGATAGGTAAATATAATCCATGGTTCTTGTCGAGACTCCTCTCTGCCAAGTTACTCGCGATGGAATATCACCTGGTAGTGATCCATTGGCCATTCTCATGCTGGCATGTTTCATGAAGCTGTTCCATATATTGATTTATTGTGTTTTCTTCCCACTAGTTGTTTTAATGCAGTCAAGATTGAGGTCTCCAGCTAGGATGATTGATGTGATTCCATTGGTTTTGGCAATTAGTTCAAATAAGACGGACAGATCTCTATAAAAGAGGCCATCTGATATTGCGGCAGGGTTTCTCTAAAGGTTGATTAGAGCCAAATCTGGAGCATAAACTAAAATTCTGACGAGTTGGATATAGTTGTTTGGACAAGCCCATGGATGTAATTTTGGGCCTGCACTGGATTTAACCGCCACTAAAAGGCCCGCCATAGGGTGGCTTTTTCACGCTGATATCGCTGGAGTAAGAGCTATGTCGTGATTATCCCATATAGGAGAGACCATCATCCACGTTTCCTGGAGGACTACTATATCAGCCTCATTGATATTGCTGTTCTGTTCTCATTGCAAATGGCTATTACCCCTGGTGTTCCAACTTGTAAGTGTGAGAGAACTTGTTTTCTTTTTGGAAACACTTTGCTGCAATAGTGGTTATGTTTGAGCGTTATTGTGTTGTCCTGAGTGCATTTTGTGTTCCAAAGTACATTACGCACATTGACATCCAGTAATACAAGATTTTTTTATTTGATTGTGTCTCTAGAGATGTTTCTTGTTTCTTCCGTTCAGGATCTTGGGCCAAAAGGAAGCCCATTCTGAATAGCTCCATCTTTGCTCGCCATAATGTATTCAGAACTAAACCAGATTTCATCCGTAACCGGACTATGGATAAGTTCACATTGCAAATAAATTCCACTTGGTCAATGTCGGCTGACGTAAGATCTTCAAGTTCATGGAAGTCATTGAAGATATTTAACACACTTGCTCTTGATAGATCATACTGTTTATGGGGAGCCTAACGACATTTCAATATCAGTGTGTGATAATTGGCAAAGATATTTTTTTGGGGTCCATCTTCTATCTTTATTGATGGGGCCTTCTGTTGTATGTTGGAAGTTGGTTTCTTTTGTCAGGACTTTTTGTGGTTGATTTTTCACAGAAATAGGAATCCTTTGTTGTGATACAAGATTATTGGCCGACGCACTGGTGTTTGTATGTGCGACTATGTGCCCATTGGCCCTCATTACAAGTCAGGCGTTAAGTGGTTAATGGCGCCGTAAAGAGCGTCGGTGCCGTTAAACCCTTAACGCCTGATTCACACTTTAACGCCTGCTTTTTGCAGGCGTTAAAGTCCAAGGCGCTAAGCGACCTTGGTGCTAATTACGGCACCGTAATTTACGGTGCCGTAATTAGCGCCTTCCCCATCCACATTGTGCCCTAAGGGGCAAAAAATGGGAATGGGGATGGGCAAATGGTGAATGGGGAATTACCGCCCCACTCACCTTGGAATGGGGCGGTAATTCCACCATCCACCAATGGCGGAATCCGACATGGACCATGGTGCTAATAGCACCATGGTCCACCGCCTGACTTGTAATGAGGGCCATTGTCTTTTGGTCGAGCACTAAGATTCGACTCATGGATGTGCTGCGCGAGATAAGTTTCAATGACTGTCTTAATAGTCTCATTCTGATCGTTTGTAGTGTGAGGAAGCTTGCTTTCCTTTATTGTAAGTGAAGGAGAATTCATTAAGCTAAACAGTTTCACTTGCTCCATAGTTTCCTGCAGTTCAATTGTAGCTGATTTTCACTTGCATTAGGGTCTTGTGGATTTATGATTAATGTTTTTGGTCCAATCTCTTTTATGAGAGCTGCCGCCTTTAGCTCGTTTGTGCGTTGTGAAAAATATGCATCAACAGCTGTTTTAATTAAATCAATTTGAGCATGTGTATTTTTGGAGTCAGATGATTGCTGCGGAAACAAGGACAAGGGAGCAGATGCAACTGCATGCATGAATTTCTCGCGGCATCCTTGTGGATTTATTTCAGCGTGATGATCGGGTGCATCTGTCTCAAGTACGGTGATTAGTTGGTCCAGAGGTAAGTGACTTAATGGTAGCGGCAATGTCTTTTCCATTTGTTCTGAGGGGAGCTGGTTTTTAGAAGTCTGTCCGGCTGGACCTGATTGTTCACCAGTTTTCTCTGATGGTTTTCTTAGGTCAATCGTCAGAGAGCGTGGCAGGGGATTGCTGACTTTAGTTGTTTTAGTTCTAGGTTGATAGGGCTTAGTGATTAGATGTCTTGCTTTACCTTTGACCCGAGGACGTTTACTGAAAACATCATACACTGCTTTATTTGAACAAGTACATTATGAGGTCTATCAATAAACGTGAAGGCAGTGCAAGGGCAAGTTCAGGCATCACATGCAATGTGCCTGCAATGGGTTGCATGGCTACAAGCAAACCCCCCACCTCCCCTAAGTGAAAAAGCAGGGAGGCATAGCATAGCAGCGAAAGGATGACCAGAGACCTGTGTATTGGCAGACATTGTTGACTAGCGTCAATTGCATCATCTGAGTCAACGGACAACACAGCAGATGATTATGGGACAGTAAGCAGGACACATGATGAACCCTCAATAGTACATCCAAGTGTGCAGAAGCCACTACACCAGTTGAACAGAGTCAGTGGGCTTGAAACAGGGGGAGGCCTGTGCCCCACACAGACTGTGACACCCTAAACCTGTGTGTGATGCTGGACTGAGCCAGAGTGGGCATTGAATGGATGATCAAATGCCATGAAATGTAGGTCATCCTGGACACGTACTACAAAGATCATACTGTCAAGGACACATAGGGGCATGCATGGAATGCACATGGAGCATAAATGCGCACTCATGTTCCTGCGGAGCATCTGCCATCTGCACAGTCCAAGTGAGACACCCTGCATCAAGGACAGAGGATGTACCCCACTGTATGTGTCTGGCAGGTTGGCTGGTAGAAGTTTCCATGTACACAGGAGCCTAGAACAGGCCATTGCAGAAAGCCAACATGATGCACACCAGTGCCATGGTGAAATTGGGGTGGAGGAGTGGTGGAGGGGCAAGGGAGCATGCCTACGTGGAGTACCCGCATGCAGGCAGAAGACACATGCACGCCAGTCATGCAATGACATAGTCCCAGTGCTGGGGAAAGACACCCCAGGCTACATGCAGAAGGACCAGTGAGCTGGAACATGGACCGGAGGGGCAGCCGGGTGAGTAGCATGTGAGTAGGGTGTAAGTGTGGCAATGAGGACAGTCCCTGTTTGCTCTACATGTCCACCATCCTGCACAGCAGGCACACATCAGTGAAGCATTGCATGACTTGCACATAAGAACCATGTACACATGACATGTAGTGGCAGTCAAGCACAACACATCACACAAGCAAACCACACATGTCCTCGACAAACGCACAACAACACTCACTGGACAGGCATCACAGTCCAGCGTCTCTCCCACTCCTTCGACCATTCCTGCTGGTATGAACTCTGCAGCGACTGACTCGTGCGAAGTGAGGTCTTCCTCCTCAGCTGGCGGCCCACTGCCAGTCACTAGAGTCATGTTGTAATTAGAGGCACGCTTCGCCTTAGTACTGCGTTTGAGGTCATCCCAACACTTTTTGTACTCTTGAGCTGTGCTCAACTCATGGCTGAATGCACTCACACGATCCGCAACTTGGTTCCAGTAGGACATACGATGGGCAGCCGTAGTTTGACAATTCGGCCCCACTAGCATATCACAGTTGTGGTCCCGCACGTAGTCCACAAAGAAGTCCATTTACTTCAAGCAGAAAGGCTTCTTGCTTGACGTGCCGGAGGCCGGAGCTGTGTCTGGGTCCCAGCCTCTACTGCAGGTGAAACCTTCCTCCTCTTGGACGGTGGTCCGGACCCTGGCTGGCAAATGCCGCACTAATCAGTATGGGCTGTGGTGCTGGTGGGTTGAACCGAGGGAGTGGCAGGTGTAACGAGGACGGAAGCCCTGACTTTCGTCAGTGGCTGCTGGGTGCCCTGAAATGGACCCTGCACAGCAACATCTGCTGTGCCAGGGTCATTGATCGGGCCTGTCCTGGATGGAACAGACTCACAACCAGGGTGGTGTCGGCTGCATCTGCCCATGCACTTGCCAACACCCAGCTGGTCGGGGCACCAGATGACATTACTGCCCCAGGGACACGTGCCTCGGTCAGGGCAGCCCTGCGTGCACCTACGGTGTGCCTCCTGACCTCCTGGAAATCTTCCAGGGACTCTTCAGGTGCCAACGCAGCCTGCGCTGGCAGACCCTGAGCCTGGGTGGTGGTGTCCACAGCTGCACCTGCAGCTACCACTCCCCTTGGGCCCGTGGCAGTCGATGAAACGGACTGCCGGGTCACATGGGCACCAGTGCCAGATGCAAGAACTGCATCTCCCAGAGCTGCAGGGAGTGGTGGCATGACTGCACCAACACGTGGCACAACATCGTGCCAAAGTGGCGCACCCCTGCCTCTTCCCCATCTGCAGCCACCCTGGACACCCTGGAGTCCCCCTACTCCCTGGTCACCCCGGGAACGTCCCTGACCATGCCCACCATGTGGAGTATGCCCAGCTGAGTTGCCCCTCACCTTTCGTGGCCTGCCAGGCATGGCACAGATGTAGTAGTGCCGGCACAGATGTAGTAGTGCCAATGGGAGGTGTACACGACAATTGTCCTGGGCAATTGGGGTGAAGGGCGTGGGAAACAAGATGTTAACAGCACCCCGTAACCTGCAAGGCTGTAAGTGACCCCGGTGATAAAGTGACAGGTCACGCAATGCTCAGGCACCCCAAAACTGCAGTAAAATCGTGCACGCAATGAGTGGAATTAACCTCCCGCAGTATGAGGTGGCACCCAGGGACATGAAAAACACATATGGGTGGGACAAGCAGGCTACTATGACCTCGAAAACGGGTACGCGACACACAGGGGCACACACAGTGGGAAAAATAACGTGCACGACTCACCGTCAGACTAGCGTTATAATGAAAAACACGCATAGCCAATACCCCCGCCAAAATAAGAGATACGTCCTTGATCCGCTGTGAAGTTGTGATGGCACGCAAAACAACACGAAGTAGCAACACAGACGTCGGTCTCCATGAAAGGCATGTACAGCGAACTGCTGGCCCCGCTCATCTTTAACCCGTACTAAAGGAAACGCCCGTGCGCATCACTTCTCTTATGCGCTCAGGCCCTTTCCTCGGATTACACTCATTAACACGCAGACATGATATTTTTGCACGTGCGGATACACCCGTGCTGAGGGAAACGCCCTCTGTGTATCACTACTCACATACGCGCTTACGTGATGAGGGCCTTTCCTCGAATTACACGCTGACGTGCACTTTTTTCACGTGCCAAATCACTCTGTATCAAGCTGGCCACGCGACAACACAGGGAATACCACGCTCCTGCCCAGAAGGCCATTTTCCTGCCTCCCAGAGACCCGAACTCCCACCTGCCATCTGCTGCTGCCTGCCTGCCTGCTGGCCACGTGCCCTGCTATTTGGTGCCTGCACGTCAGCCATCTGCAGGGGTCCAGTTGCTGTGACCAACCCAGCTGGAACAAAAGACTCCCAACTGGTATTCCATCACTCCACAGCCCAGCCCCAGGACCCAGTTGCAAACCCACACCTGCCTCGGGGGTTGCCATGTCCGACACAACACCATCTGGCACCAGTGGCAACCCAACAACAACGGTTTTTCAGGAAGGTAGGTATTCAAGGTGCATCTTAAGTATACTAACAACTGGATCAATTGGAGTGCTCACACTCAAACACAGAAAAAGAGAGGGCCACCCGGCTCGGCCTACCTTACCCTAAGGAGGAACACCCTAGCCCTGGCAGGGGTGCCTATCCCTGGGTAGCGCGTGGTGTATCGCCTACTTAAAAGATATAGAGGAGAGTACTGTCCCTTAACCTTCTATACTAGTGGCAGTGTCTGTAGGCAGACAAAGATCGTCCAAACATGAAAAAAGTCTAAAAAATGTGGTATTCTCTAGAAGGTTGAGCAATGTTCAACAAAGCTGTGGATTAGATTTTAAATGTGGGTACAACCTGCGGGGCAGGTCAACTGTTTGTGTTCCTTCCAAAGTGTACAACTTTAATATTACCCATAGGTCACTGAGGTTGGGGTGGACAAACAGTACAGCTGGAGAAACCACTGGTGGGTAAAGCAGTAAAACGCAGCCAGAAGGCTGCAGGGCTAAAAATTGGCTCTTGTAATAGTATTTTAGCTCAGTTGGTGGTGATGAGTGTGCTACAGCAAAAGTTGGTGTTGGAGAGATCAGAAGTGGGTCATGAGACCCCTCATGACCGAAAGGGGTCGACCGGTTTCAATGGCATAGGAAATTCGAGCCATCTTCATCAGGACCGTAATTAGAGATGCAAGCTGGGTTGCCAAAGTTCAGGAGATTGCTGAACAGAATAGAGAATTGCTGGAGTCTCCTGTGGGGAGACAGGAGGGGGGGAGGGAGAGATGAGCAAACAATGAAGGGGAGAGCAATTGAGGGAAACAGGCAACAATAAATGAAGGCAGGCGTGGGGATGGAGCTCTTCATGCATAGGGGTGAGCATGTTGGAGCAAAAACTAGGTCAATTATTCCTGGAGAAGTGATGGTGCCTGAGCACATGTGAGAGGTCTCACCGCCAAAGGGAAAGGGGGGGAGGAGTGCATGTAAAGGTCTCTGAAAGTGACTGATGGGCCTTACCAAGGGGTGGAGGGCGGTGTGCACACTAGTGGATGGAAGGTGTGCGATCAGGGCAAATGCTGTGAGCCCCTATGTGGCAAACCCCCAACCAGGTGCAAACAGTGTGCCGGGTTGGAGAGCTGGAAAAAACTAGAAGAACATACCTCTGGGCCAGCGTCCACAAATGGAGGCGGGAGGCGAACTGGGGTGGCTCAAGGCACCAAATTGAGGTGGGAGAAGCAGCAAAATGGCTCACAGGTCAGGCATACCTGTGGGAAGAGCAAACCACATATAGATGGTATGATGGGCTGCAAAAATCAAGGCAGAGGCTGAAAAGATAATAGTCCGTGCTGCCTGTGTGTGGGCCGTACCTGCAAGAGGGCTGCTGCTCGCCTCCGTGTTGT
Source organism: Ambystoma mexicanum (assembly GCF_040938575.1). NCBI lineage: Eukaryota > Metazoa > Chordata > Amphibia > Caudata > Ambystomatidae > Ambystoma > Ambystoma mexicanum. The sequence continues at coordinate 945,060,279 of NC_090926.1, forward strand.
CCGTGTGCTGTATCAGGCTGGACAGCTCCAGACTGACGATTCTGGCGAGAAAAAGCCCAATTGCCTATAAAAAGCAGAAAAAACAAACTCGCGCTGGCATCGTGATGACGCAGCTGACTCCATGGAGACGCCTCACGCGTTTGGAGACAACTGGAAAAAGAAGCCCGAGTACCTCTCGAAAGAGCAGGAGAGCGCGCTCGAGCTAGGAGAGGTCAGGCACAATTGCGGGACTTTGTCAGGCACAATTGAGGGACTCTGTCAAGGGACCTGGTCCCTTGGGAGGGAGATTGGGTCGAGGGGAGAGTGGGTGAAGGGGAAAGGGTGCAACATGGCCACGGAAGAGATGGAGGACAGAGGACCAAAACATTATTAAAAAATAATTATTGATTGATCAATTGATCAAATATCCAATTGGTTAGAAAAAATGAAAGGAGTTAATTAAAGGATGGTATAAGTAAGGATAAACATGGGGAATCATGAACAACACGTGAAATCATGAAAAAGGCACAGAAAGACCAGAAGGGTCAATGGTGAACAAAAATGACACTTGTGGTACTGTAAGGAGTGTAGATTCAGGACAGTACTGCTAGTTCGTGCCATTGGATTTGTTCATTCAAGCCTTCAGAGTAGGTGTTGAGTCTATAAATCCACATCTGTTCTTTTTTTAACAGCATATTGTGGTAGTTGCCGCCTCTGCGGGGCGGTGTGACTTTCTCAATGATAGTCCACTTAAACTGATGCGCAGTGTGTCCTTTAGATGAAAAATGGGACACCAAGGGTGCAGTGAGTTTATTCGTTCTTATGCATGATTTGTGTTCAGTCATGCGGGTTCGAACTGGACAGCTCCAGACTGACGATTCTGGCGAGAAAAAGCCCAATTGCCTATAAAAAGCGGAAAAAACACACTCGCGCTGGCATCGTGATGACGCAGCTGACTCCATGGAGACGCCTCACGCGTTTGGAGACAACTGGAAAAAGAAGCCTGAGTACCTCTCGAAAGAGCAGGAGAGCGCGCTCGAGCTAGGAGAGGTCAGGCACAATTGCGGGACTCTGTCAGGCAAAATTGAGGGACTCTGTCAAGGGACCTGGTCCCTTGGGAGGGAGATTGGGTCGAGGGGAGAGTGGGTGAAGGGGAAAGGGTGCAACATGGCCACGGAAGAGATGGAGGACAGAGGACCAAAACAATATTAAAAAATAATTATTGATTGATCAATTGATCAAATATCCAATTGGTTAGAAAAAATGAAAGGAGTTAATTAAAGGATGGTATAAGTAAGGATAAACATGGGGAATCATGAACAACACGTGAAATCATGAAAAAGGCACAGAAAGACCAGAAGGGTCAATGGCGAACAAAAATGACACTTGTGGTACTGTAAGGAGTGTAGATTCAGGACAGTACTGCTAGTTCGTGCCATTGGATTTGTTCATTCAAGCCTTCAGAGTAGGTGTTGAGTCTATAAATCCACATCTGTTCTTTTTTTAACAGCATATTGTGGTAGTTGCCGCCTCTGCGGAGCGGTGTGACTTTCTCAATGATAGTCCACTTAAACTGATCCGCAGTGTGTCCTTTAGATGAAAAATGGGACACCAAGGGTGCAGTGAGTTTATTCGTTCTTATGCATGATTTGTGTTCAGTCATGACGGTTCGAACTGGCCTAATGGTCCTGCCAATGTACCTCAGGTTACAAGGGCAAGTCGTCATATAGATAACGCCCTTGGTATTACAGTTGGTAAATGTATTCTGTATCCATGGTGTTTTCCATCCAATCTCTATCTGTGTAGTCCTGGAGGTCTGGGCGCACATGGAGCAGTTGCCACAGGGCGCATGTCCCTTGATAGGTGGAGTATTCCAAAGGGTCCCTTGGGTGGGCTCTTCCCTGGGTATGTTAGGAATCAAGGTCTTGACGACCTTATCTCTCACGTTACTACGTCTCTTAAGGGCAAAACGTGGGACTGAGATGTTGGAGGCACCTGTGTTGAGAATAGTCCAAAGTCTTTTTACTTCCCTTTTGATTTTATTGAGAAGTGGTGAAAAACTAAACACAGCTGTGAAGGTGTTAGACTCACTGGGTTTGGTATGCTGTTGTAGGGTAATGGAACGTGGAATGTTCCTGGCTCTTTTACGGCGAGTTGTGTTTGAAGTTGTTTGGATTGTCTGGTATATTCTGGGCTCTGTGTGCACAGCCTTCTATAGCCCAGGAACTGCCCAAAGGGGAGATTATCTCGGAGTGCCTTAGGGTGGTAGCTTGAGTAGCAAAGCAAAGAATTTCTGTCAGTGGTTTTCCTGTAAACACTCGAGGAGAGTTTCCCACTAGATGCTAAGATGGCAAGGTCGAGGAAATGGGTGTTGAATCTGTGTTTCTCCATGGTGAACTTAAGATGGGAATTGAGGGAATTGAGCCAGATATGGAAAGCCTCTATATCGTGTTCTGAGCCTCTGAAGATCACAAAAATATCGTCAATGTATCGCCGCCATATGGTTAAATGGGCGAGATATGGATTGGTTTCAGGGTAGATGTGTTGGCGCTCGAACAAATCCACATACAGATTGGCGAGGGTGGGGGCAAAGGTCGCCTCCATTGCTGTTCCTGAGATCTGTTGGTAAAAGGTGTCTTCAAAGAGAAAGTAAGTCATGGTCAGTGCTATTTCTGCGAGGGATAAAATGAAGCTGGGTGGGACTCCATGTAGGTCCATACCTGAGTGTAACACTCTGCTAAGCATTTGCAGTGTCTCCTGCTGTGGAATCCGGGTGTAAAGGGACTCTATGTCGATCGTGAATAGCCATTCTATTTCTGGATTGTATGCGATGGTATCTAAAAGGGTCAGCATATTAGTAGAGTCTTTAACATAACTGGTCATTTTTGGAACTTGGTCTTTGATAAAAAAAATCAACATTTTTTGAGAGAGGTTCCAATATAGAGCTGATCCCGGAAACAATGGGACGCCCTGGTGGAGGTATGAGACCTTTGTGGATCTTAGGAAGAGCATATATGGCCGGGATCCGAGGATAAGGAGGGGACAGAAAAGCAGCTTCACGGGCGCTAATATGTCCTTCAGCTTCAGCCTCATAGATGATAGGAGCTATCAGAGCCTGCAAGGATGGAGTGGGGTCTCTAGGTAGGGTAGAGTAGCTATTGGGGTCATTGAGTAGGGTGTTAACCATTGTAATGTACTTGGTGGTATCCATAATGACAATGGCACCCCCTTTGTCTGCTGTTTGATCATGATATCTGGGTTGTTAGCTAAATCTGTCAGAGCAAGTAATTGAGGTTTCGTGCAATTGTTATGGATGAATGGAATGTTGGATTCAAATTCAGAGATCTTTTTGAGCAAAGCTTGTTCGAAAGTGACTGATTCAGCGGTATTCGCACAATTGGGTGAGAAGTACTGTGATGGAGGGCGTAGGCCCATCACATCTTTGTCTTCATAGGTGTGGTTAGCAAAATACTGTTTTAAACGTATCTTGCGCATCATCTGGGTGACTTCGACCCGGGTTTGAAATGGGTCGTAGCGAGCTGTAGGTATGAAGGATAATCCTTTTTGTAGAATCTCTTGTTCAGGTCTGGTAAGAATATGGGTTGATTGATTCACGATAAGTGAGGGAGGAGCGATGGTATTGCTCCTTGTCCCCGGCTGAGTGTGACCACTGTTGATTGTGGATGGTTCTGCCAACGTGCGCGGTTCTGGACTCTCCCACGCTGTCCTAAAAAAGGAACCACAGTGGGGGTGACCTGGTTGGAGCTGCTGAACTGTACTCTCTTGTTCTGCCATTTGTTGTTATTGGAGCTATTGCTCGAGTTGCTACTAGAACTATTCCAGGATCTATTAGAGTTGGATCTTTGAAGATTTTGGAACTGGAGTTGTGCAGCGTCGCGTCTAGCTTGTTTTGCTTCCTCAGTGAAATACTCATCTGCTACATAGGGATACATTTCCACATGAGTGAAAGCTGCAAGGTCTTTCTTCAACTTAATAATCTTTCTATTCAAGTTATTGTCTTTAAACTCTTTCAGTGTGGTTTCTAGAAGAGTGAGTTTAGCCGAATAGGTGTCTGCAGCAATTTTCGTTTTGAGTGCCTCGCTTTTGTCGTTCAATTCTTTAAGTATTTGATCTGTGACTGTTTTGGCAGTATTGATAATGAGTATCAGCCAGTCTCTGGTACATTTGTTGGCTATAAAAGACCAGTCTTTCCTAAATTTGAGGTTGTCTAAGAAGATGCGCGGTTCAATACGAATGATGAGGCCATTGGGTGCAGCGTGAGCCCTCAGGTACTCAGTCATAAGTGCACCGTGTAGTTCGGTGCGAATGATCTTCTTTTTGAGAATCTCAGTATCATTCCATTCATCATTATTTGTGGTGTTTTGCGGTGTGTGATCTAATCCAAGGAGAGATGGATTTGCTAGGATACCATCAACTAGTTCCTCTGCGAATGCTAGGTAGTGGCCATCGGCCATTTGTCAGGATAAGAAACAGAGTGAGGGAGAATGGGAGAGGGAAAGGGGGGGAGGAGGATGCGGGAGAGAACAAACACAAGAATACTGTGTACAGGTAGCAAGAGGGAGGAGGGTTCTTCCTCTTGCATATGTAGAGTCAATCTATCCCAGCAACTGAGAGCAGTTGCACGAAGCAAGTCTTGAAAACAACAGGGAAAGCTTAAAGAGCTAAAGGACACGCTACAACCGTGATCATCCTTTTAAAATTTAACAAGGAAACGTATGGTAGCACAACAACAACGTTTTTTCAGGAAGGTAGGTATTCAAGGTGCATCTTAAGTATACTAACAACTGGATCAATTGGAGTGCTCACACTCAAACACAGAAAAAGAGAAGCCCACCCAGCTTGGCGTACCTTACCCTAAGGAAGAACACCCTAGCCCTGGCAGGGGTGCCTATCCCTGGGTAGCGCATGGTGTATGACCTACTTAAAAGATATAGAGGAGAGTACTGTCCCTCAACCTTCTATACTAGTGGCACTGTCTGTAGGCAGACAAAGATTGTCAAAAGATGAAAAAAGTCTAAAAAATGTGGTATTCTCCAGAAGGTTGAGCAATGTTCAACAAAGCTGTGGATTAGATTTTAAATGTGGGTACAACCTGCGGGGCAGGTCAACTGTTTGTGTTTCTTCCAAAGGGTACAACTTTAATAGTACCCATAGGTCATTGTGGTTGGGGTGTACAAACAGTACAGCTGGAGAAACCACTGGTGGGTAAAACAGTAAAACGCAGCCAGAAGGCTGCAGGGCTAAAAACTGGCTCTTGTAAAAGTATTTTAGCTCACTTGGTGGTGATGAGTGTGCTACAGCAAAAGTTATTCAGACAAGTCTCTCTGTTGGTGTTGGAGAGATCAGAAGTGGGTCGGGCTCCTTTTTATAGTTGTCTCCAAACGCGTGAGGCGTCTCCATGGAGTCAGCTGCGTCATCACGACGCTAGCGCAAGCGTGTTTTTTCCACTTTTTATAGGCAATTGGGCTTTTTCTCACCAGAATCGTCAGTCCGGAGCTGTACAGCCTGATACAGCACACGGATAACACGGAGGCGAGTAGCAGCCCTCTTGCAGGTACGGCCCACACACAGGCAGCACGGACTATTATCTTTTCAGCCTCTGCCTTGAGTTTTGCAGCCCATCATACCATCTATATGTGGTTTGCTCTTCCCACAGGTATGCCTGACCTGTGAGCCATTTTGCCGCTTCTCCCACCTCAATTTGGTGCCTTGAGCCACCCCAGTTCGCCTCCCGCCTCCATTTGTGGACGCTGGCCCAGAGGTATGTTCTTCTAGTTTTTTCCAGCTCTCCACCCAGGCACACTGTTTGCACCTGGTTGGGGGGTTTGCCACATAGGGGCTCACAGCATTTGCCCTGATCGCACACCTTCCATCCACTTGTGTGCACGCCGCCCTCCACCCCTTGGTTAGGCCCACCAGTCACTTTCAGAGACCTTTACATGCACCCCCCCCTTTCCCTTTGGCGGTGAGACCTCTCACATGTGCTCAGGCACCATCACTTCTCCAGGAAAAATGTACCTAGTTTTTGCTCCAACATGCTCACCCCTATGCATGAAGAGCTCCATCCCCACGCTTGCCTTCATTTATTGTTGCCAGTTTCCCTCAATTGCTCTCCCCTTCATTGTTTGCTCTTCTCTCCACAGGAGACTCCAGCAATTCTCTATTCTGTTCAGCAATCTCCTAAACTTTGGCAACCCAGCTTGCATCTCTAATTACGGTCCTGATGAAGATGGCTCAAATTTCCTACGCCATTGAAACCGGTCGACCCCTTTCGGTCATGAGGGCTCTCATGACCCACTTCTGATCTCTCCAACACCAACAGAGAGACTTGTCTGAATAACTTTTGCTGTAGCACACTCATCACCACCGAGTGAGCTAAAATACTTTTACAAGAGCCAATTTTTAGCCCTGCAGCCTTATGGCTGCTTTTTACTGTTTTACCCACCAGTGTTTTCTCCAGCTGTACTGTTTGTACACCCCAACCACAGTGACCTATGGGTACTATTAAAGTTGTACACTTTGGAAGGAACACAAACAGTTGACCTGCCCCGCAGGTTGTATCCACATTTAAAATCTAATCCACAGCTTTGTTGAACATTGCTCAACCTTCTGGAGAATACCACATTTTTTAGACTTTTTTCATGTTTGGACGATCTTTGTCTGCCTACAGACACTGCCACTAGTATAGAAGGTTGAGGGACAGTACTCTCCTCTATATCTTTTAAGTAGGTGATACACCATGTGCTACCCAGGGATAGGCACCCCTGCCAGGGCTAGGGTGTTCCTCCTTAGGGTAAGGTACGCCGAGCCGGGTCGCCCTCTCTTTTTCTGTGTTTGAGTGTGAGCACTCCAATTGATCCTGTTGTTAGAATACTTAAGATGCACCTTGAATACCTACCTTCCTGAAAAAACGTTGTTGTTGTGCTACCATACGTTTCCTTGTTAACGGTTAAAAGGATGATCACGGTTGTACCGTGTCCTTTAGCTCTTTAAACTTTCCCTGTTGTTTTCAAGACCAGTGGCAACCCCCCAGCAGAGAGGCAGAGGGCTGCCAGCTTCACTGCCAATGAAGTTGGCATCCTGGTGGAGCAAGTCCTGGGGCATTATGATGCCCTCTTTGGAATGAAGGACGGAAGAGGATCTGGAAGGACATTGTGGCTGCCATCAACATGGAGGGAGTGGCAGCCCACAACATGCAACACGTCCGGAAGTGCTGGGAGGACTTCAGGTACAGGACCCTCAGCAAGGCCCGGCGCCTCTTGAAGGCAACGGATGCTGATGGGTGTCGGGTCTGCCTTACCGACAACCAGATGAGGGTCCTGGAACATATACGCCCAGCGCTCTACCTCCAGGTCTTTGAGAGGCAGACCCGTCTGGAGTCGAGCAGTAAGTGTACATGCGTACTGATTGGACGCTGTGAATGTTGAGGTGTGCCAGGAGTGTGCAGGTTGGACATATGTCTTGAAAGGCCCATGTATAGATGTGTATGTACAGGGACATGAGCCTGCTGCATGTGAGTCCAGTCATGTGTGAGGCACATCAATGGTGTATGTGTTCAAATGCATATTGCCCAAATGCATCTGTGGGTGCACACATGTTTAGATTTCTGTGTATGTATTGTGGCATGGTTGTGGTGTGACACATGGATGCTGGTTCCACCTTCATGTATGTGCACAATATACATGTGCGTGTGTTTGTATTTCACATGTGTGCCACGGTGATAGACCATGGATGCATGTGACACCGACATGTAGGAGGCTGATTGGCAGATGTGACATGGATGCCAATGAGTTATCCGGAGCTGGACTGGATAGTGTGGAAATCCGACAAAGTGGCGGTGGTTCATCAGTGGTAAAGTGGCCAGTACATACAACCCAAAGTCGAGTTAAATCTACCATGTCCATCCTGGGCTTGACGAGTGAATCACACTAAATTAAATACCAATGACTATGTCCACCCTGGGCTTGACGAGCGATTCATACTAAAAAGAAATACCATTGACTTCTGGCGAGGGCTGAGGCTCCATTGCGCAAGCGTGTGTCAGTAACGCTGACATATAAGAATCCTGGATATGCCGTCAACCAATGGAAGCCACCCCGGAAGAGCTTTACTGCCGGCAGGACACGGACAAAGAAAAAATGAACGAACGCTGAACATGTACTAAACAGCGGTAAAAGGGATCATTAAGACAGTTTCCGAACGGGGATAGGAGTGCGGATGGGGGCGTAATTGCTTGACAAAAAGCGCGTGGCAATGCAGGCTGTTATGGTATTTTAACAACATCATTACTCCTCAATGTGTAGTCGTAAAGAAACTCCCGATCCATGGCAAATGAGGACTCAGGTCCACATTAGTTAACTAACTGTGTGCACGGGCGGGCCATGTTATAAATGTCAAAACCCGGGAACCTAGATATATCATCCCAGCCGTAATGGGCTAACATGTAGTCTTATGTTTTTTCCTTTTAGAAATATCAATCCTGCAAATTGAGCAAGAACAGCAGCTAATGCACGGTGGGTTAAGACTGGAAACACCTGTAATGACACAGTGGTGAAACGATTCACTTGAGCCTGGGAATACAAAACACGGAGCTAACACGCCCAGAGGGGAGGCTACTGTTTTAGTAAGTTTTACGTACTTCAGGTCTGCAGAGTGTGTTTTCCATTAGAGGCAATCCAGCACTGACCTTTAATGTGGATTTCTCCTTTGTAGTGACCCATTGGTTTAACCGGGTCAGAGAAGGAATAGACAAGACTTCTAGCAGAAGGCTAGCGAAAATAGACGACCTCCATAAGATTTCAGAAACAGAAATCGTCTAATTAGGTAAACCCACTGTGAAACATGCTACACCTAAACCAGTTGACTGTTGTGTTGCAGTACATTACAGGATGTTCTCTCTCAATCTTTTTTAGCCCAGTGAGAGCACACGCTCCACAGGAGTAAGACAACTCCAAATACCTGCCAACAATAGAAGCAGTGGATGACAACTGTACAACCCACTAGCTTGGGAAGGTTGGGGTTAGATGATGTCCCCGTCTTTTAAACATATCTCCATAGCCCCACAATAGAGTTAGACATTGTGTAGGAACCAATAACCCTTGGTCTGTTCTAAATGTACATAAGCGCTTTCCTAACTGCAAACGGTTGCTTGATATACTTTGAGTTATGACTACTATTATTAAACAATAGTTGTCTTACGAGCCCAGCATTTGAATAGGTTACTAATACGCTATTCCTTGTTGCTCCTCGATAGGTGGTGATTGCCTTCCTGAAAGATGGACGGTAAGGGTACTACAAACCCTGATTGAGAAGATACTACTAGGACTCCAACGCAAATCGTTGAGACAATATTGCTTTTAGCAGCTACTGTTTATTTGTAGGTTATGATGTTGACGGAGATGTTATGCAAGTTTACTTAACCCTTCACTAAAACCCCTGAAGAATTTCCGAGCATTAATTACAGTTACATCCAAAATGGAAAGAAACATGTCGGGCACCAGTTGTGTGTGTGGAATGAGATGGTGATAGTGATTGAAGATAAGAGTGAATGGAACGAGTTCAAGTGAGGTGTGCTCAGTGAGTTATGTCCAAGTGTCATTAACAACACAGCACAGTGCACATTAACCGTTAAGAATCCAAATTCATTAAACTTACCGATTGAAGGGTTGAAGCTTGTGCATATAATTCTGTGAACATGTCTTTTAGACTTTTACTGTAGGAAATTTAAGAGTTACAGTATTATTACACCGATGGTGTTCTTAAGATTTGCATACAATTGAATAATAAAATATGTATATTTTTTTACAAACTTGTGTCTAAATAGTGTTCTTTTCCTGTGCCCATAAGTGAATATGGGACGGGAATAGAGTCCACCCAGTGTAGGTAGCAACGAGTAGCACCAGCTTTGTTGGTGCAAAGTGTTAAGGGTTAACCCTTTCATGTTGAGGGTATGCTGGTGTCACATACCCCTCTATCTCTTCTTCTTGTCTAAATAATAATTTCACTGTGACAGGTGGTGGAGATGTACAGATGCATGTATGTCTGGTGGCATGTGTGCATGTGTTTGGCACTCCCCATGTTGCATGTGAGGTCAGGCTAACCTTCGGATGCTCATGCTGTTGTATGTGTATGGATGGTGCTGCCTGCTGCAACATTCCTATGCATTTGTGCATGTGTGTGGGTTCAAATGGTATGTGTGTTGGGGAGTGTGATGCCATGTGTGAGGTTTGACACTGCCACTCATGTGCAACTGTCATGTGTGTATAAGACCATTGTACAGTGCCCTGATGCCTGTGTCTGTTCCTCCCTGTCTGCAGCGTCAACTGATGAAGAGGGCGGAGATGGTGCTGTGGAGCACAGCGGCAGGGATCCCACCGCCAGCCGGAGATGCAAGGCCCAGCTCCCCTCCCATGTTGTCATCTCGTCGGGGAGTGAGGAGTCTGGTGCCGCGTCTGTGGCCGCAGCTGCCGAGGGTTGGTCCAAGAGACAGAGGTCGGAGGTTGACTCCTCGGCAGCAGATGGGGCAGCTGAGACCCCACAGGGGCCTATGGAGGAAGATGGCATGGAGTCATTCAAGTCGGTGGGGGGTTTGGTTGAGGAGGAGGCCATGGAAGGCCCACTCACGGGGTGTGGAGGGGGGATTCCACTGGTGCTAGTGGTGCAGTCCAGGGGCAGGGACAGGAGGCAGCACAGGCGGCCACGGAGGTGCGTGTGTGTAATCCTGTCCCCGATCCTGTGACTGCATCATCCCGCACAAGCAGGGATGCCTTCATCCAGACCCATTTTCAGGGAGGGGATGCGCAAACAACAAGTGGCCTTCCTTTTCCTGCAGACGTGGAAATCCGGGACTGTGTTGAGCCTGTCCTGGCTGGGGTGGCGTTGCGTCAACTTGGCATCAGGGATGACCTGCAGGGTTCTCATCAGGACGCTGCACGTTATTTCAGATGCCTCATTGACCGCGTCGACTGGCTAGGAGGGATCACCGGTGCTGGGTTCCTCCGTGTGCTGGACCTTCTAGCGACCCCCTCCTCAACTGTATCGCCAATGCGCCAGTCGTCCTCTGTGCCACTTTCCGGCCCAAGTATCACCTGGGCACCCAGTGGAGCTGCCTCTGACCCAGCGGCCAGGCTGGTGGAGGACACATCCATGCCACAGTCGGGAGTCGGAGGTCCAGCAGGGATGGCCACCCCAAAAACTGGACCCCAGCAGGAGGAGGATGTGCAGGCATCAACATGCATGGCACATGCACGGCAGCAGCAGGTTCAAGGTGGGAGCGATGATGGCTCGGGGTCATCAACATAAGAGGGGCAGGCATCGGCCAGAGGGCAGGAGCACCCTGGATTGGGAGTGTCTTTCATGTGGCAGCGGTTGGGCCAGCAAATAGCTGCAGAGCGGCGGCAGGCGGAAGAGGCATGGCTCACTATGGTCAGGTCGGCGAACTCCATGCGCAGGGCCCTGCGGCGGGCTCAGTGCCTCGAGGAAATTCGCAGGGAGTTGGAGGTGGACATGGTATTATCCCTGTGAGACCTTGGGGCCAGGGAGCAAGCCCGCCTCCAGGACGTTGAACAGGAGTTCGGTGATGCCCGGGCCCAGGAAATCAACAATTGAGCCATAAGACTTGCCTGCCCCCATTGTATATAGTTCATTAATGTTAGGTTTCCTTTCTATTTTTCTTTCATTTGGGGCACATGGACTATGCCCCACCTTTTTGTATATAGTTATTTATTAGGTAGGGTTTTTTTTAGGTTTCCTTTGGATTGTTGGGCTCATGGACCCTGGATTTTTACATTGTATATAGTTCAAGACTGGATTTGACTTCATCGATTTTTTTTTTCTTCCATGGAGCAATGGTTTTCTTTTTTTTTTACCTTTGAATTTGGTTTGATGGACGATCCCTTTGGAGCCTTTTTCATTTGGATTTATTTGGATTCAGCATTCATATATTTTTCATTCATTTTGGACATCCAGCCTTTTGTTTGTCTTGTGTGATTTTCTTTCATTCTGTTGATTTTGTATTTAATACATTTTAATTTCATATTTCATTTGTGTGGTATTTCCTCATTGGTTTCGTGCATGTCACGATGTGGGTTTTCTCATTCACTTGCCCCCATTGTGTGTGTCTGACGGACATGTATTGATGTGCATACTTGTTATTTGAGATCTCTCATGACATGGGGATTTCAATGTGGAGTGGATGGAATACTTGGTTGGGTGTTTGGACTGGGGTGGCATGGGGTGGGATTCGGGTGGCCATAAGGGCCATGAGTGTGGATCGTGATGACGTGTTGGGGGGAAGACATGAGTTTGGGCCTGCTGGCAGGTGCCCGTCAATGGTGGGTGGGTGAGTGGGTGGGGGGACATGAGTCGGGCCTGCTGGCAGGTGCCCATCACTGCTGGGTGGGTGGGGGTGCAGGGGGCCATGAGTCGGGGCCTGCTGGCAGGTGCCTGTCACTGCTGGGTGGGTATGGGTGCAGGGGGACATGAGTCGGGGCCTGCTGGCAGGTGCCTGTCACTGCTGGGTGGGTGGGGGTGCAGGGGGACATGAGTCGGGCCTGCTGGTAGGTGCCCGTCACTGCTGGGTGGGTGGGGGTGCAGGGGGACATGAGTCAGGGCCTGCTGGCAGGTGCCCATCACTGGGGGTGGGTGGATGGGTGAGGTACATGAGTCGGGGCTCACTAGTGTGCTCACAAGTGCATGGTGCCATGTGGACTGTCTGCAGGGCATGGAGAGGGTTGTAGGGTAGTCCCCTATGGTGTGGGCTGCCTGCAGGGCATGGGGAGGGGGGAAACTGCACACCCGGGAGGGCCCACAATGCCAAATTTCATGTGAAACTCCCCACTTACCCCTCAAATACATGTACGCTGCTCTCGGATGGAGTATCGCGTGTGAAACTTCCCGCGCACCCCCGAAATGCACGTACCAAGCTCGCCAAAGGCCTATCGCATGTGAAACGCCCCCCTTACTCCCCAAATACATGTACCCAGCTCACACAGGGCCTATCGCGTGTGAAACTCCCCACGTACCCCCCAAATACACATACCCCACTCGCACAGGCCCTATCGCATTTGAAAATCCCCATGTACCCCCCAAATACAAGTATCTTGCTCGCACAGGGCTTATCGCGTGTGAAACTCCACGTGTACCCCCCAAATACACGTACCCCACTCGCACAGGCCCTATTGCGTGTGAAACTCCCCACATACCACCCAAATACATGTACCCCGCTCGCACAGGGCCTATTGCATATGAAACTTCCCGCGCACCCTCGAAATTCGTGCAGGCTGCCCATTCACCCTCCCCATGCCCCACAGGCAGCGATCCACCCTTGCCATGCCCCACAGGCAGCCCACAACACAGGGGGGACTTTTTCCATGTAATTGACCTGGCGCGAGTGGGGTATGTGTATTCTGAGGGGTGCGCGGGGAGGTTTACTTGCGTGGTCGCTAGCGCGAGAGGGGTACGTGTATTCTCAGGGGTGTGTGGGCAGTTTTACATGCATTTTCGCTAGCGCAAGAGGGGTACGTGTATTCTGGGGGTGCGCGAGGAGTTTTACACACGATGGACCTGGCACGAGCGGGGTATGTGTATTCTGGGGTGTGCGCGGGGAGTTTTACACACGATGGGCCTGGCGCGAGTGGGTTACGTGTATTCTGGGGTGTGCGCGGGGAATTTTACATACGATGGGCCTGCCGCGAGCGGGGTACGTGTATTCTGGGGCACGCGCTGTGAATTTTACACGCATTTTCGCTGTCGTGAGCGGGGTGCGTGTATTCTGGGGCATGCGCGTGGAGTTTTACACACGTTTTCGTGGTTGGGGGGCTGTATGCTGGTCCACTGGCCTTTGCGCCAGGTAATGGATTGGATTTGTGCGATTTCTTTGGCGCACAGGGTGGGGTTCGGGGCATAACTGGCACTGCTGCAGGGTCGCTGAGCCACTCTGCGTCACGGCTGCTTATGGATGTTTTAATCCATGAATACGCTGTGCGCCTAAATGGGTTTTGGCACACGCGGCAGGTATGCTTAGAATTAACATGTATTAAACCCTGTATTTGGTCAGACCACCACACAATTACATTTGTTCTCACCCTCCCTAGTAAGGCTGAGCCCAAAGAAAATGCTGTAAAAAAAGTTAGAAATAGGAACTTTAATAATATAAGCAAACATTATATGGGACCCAGTCTTGGGAATCTTTGGGATTCTTCCTCTGACTCTGATTCACTATGCTAATTAGTGACAAATTACGAGGTGAAATTGACAGTAATCCTGAACAAGGTTGCACCTTTCAAACTTCATACAGTTAGAGATAGAGGTAATAGTTAGAAAGGGTACTCTTCAACTCTGTCTATTCTTAAACCAGAGAAGCGACGATCTAAGTGGACCTGGACCAAAACACAGACTCAGATTAATAAAGACAAATGGAAAACAATTGAAAGAAAATATGGAGATGAGATATTTAAAGCTAAAAGACAGTTCTTTGATACACAGATCACAAACTCAGGAAATTACACAAAAAGGTTATTCAAAGTCTTGAGAAACCCTGAAAAACCTTCAGTTCTATTAAACCAATTTGTTGCTACAAACAATGACTGTGATAAAATACAGGAAGCCTTCTTAGATAAGATTTGGTCTGCACAGTTAAAATTAGCAGCAACATGAGCATGAATGCAGGGCCCAAATTATTTCAAGGGGGTTGTATAAACCTTTATTCCCTTTCAAAACGATCAATGTTGAGCATATGGAATAAATACTTAAAGGAATGCGTCCTACCACATGTCAGGTAAATGTCCTTACATCAAGGATTGTGATTCAGCATGCTGACCTGTTTGCTCCTTTGTTGGTTCATTATGTAAATGTTTCTTGCGTAGAATGTAACATGTCCGATCTTTTGAAAAATCCGACGCCACCCCATTAATAAGAAAATCTACCCTGGACCCGAAAAAATAGGTTAATTACAGACCCCTACAATTTCAGGAACATTTGTAAAATGTGTATATATTGCATGCCAGCCAATTGTGGTTTAGACCTTCACACAGCACTGAAAGTGCTCTACTTGATTTGCAAACAGAACTGTTAAGTGTTGTAGATGAAAGCAAATCTGGGCTGCTGATGCTGTTAGACTTGTCAGCAGCCTTGATGCTGTTAGACTTGTCAGCAGCCTTTGATTTAGTTGATCACGAAAAGCTGATTAATATGCTGGCTACAACTGGACAATGCTCTGAGAGTGCAATCGCTTGGTTTTAATCTTTTCTGATCAACAGAATGGCCAAAATGTCGCTGGGGAATGCTCATTCTGAGGCAAAAAAGATACATTGTGGAGTTCTGCAGGGTGTGCGCCTGTCCCTGGTGCTTTGTAATGTGTTTGCCCCCCTTTATGTGATGTCTTGGCTTCCCTAGGGCTCCATTTCACAAACTACGCAGATGACGCTCCGCTCATCTTTGAGCGGAGTGGCAATTATGAGAAAGACGTTGAGCGTATTTCACTCACCTATGACTCAATCAAGTCTTGGATGGCTAGACATGGTTTTTTCCTTAATAGTTCCAGGACGGAATTGTTGATCTTTGCGTCTGTAAAATTGCAGGCTAAATTTGATGTTCAGTTCTTAGGTTTCAACATTGATCAAAATAGAATCAAAGTTGTGAACAAAGTGGAGACTCTTGGTGTCACAATAGATGCTACACTTAGTGCTGACGCCCAAGCAAACAATATAATAAAAATATAATATAATAAACAATTGCCATTATTTTCAGACACTTCTATGCCTGATGAAGCCTTATGTATGTTCTGCCAATTGTGGGACCGTGGTCAGAGCATTGATCTTGCCATGGTTGGACTATTGTAATGCTCTGTTGGGGGGCGCTGGAAAAGGTTGATTGAAGAGACTACAGATATTGCAGAATGATATGGTAAGAATTGTAAAAAGAATAGCTAGAAGAGATCCCATTTCATTCGAAGTGAGAATTCAGTTTAAAGTAAATCTTATTACCCGCAGATGTCAGTTTGGTCCGTCTTTTTTTGTATTTAAACTAAATGTGTCTCATTTCGACAATCAGTGTGACCCACCCGATCTAGGGATGCGATGTTGTTCACCTGCTCAAATCAAAATGTGCCAGGGGAAATGGGTGCTCTTTCCCAATATTAGCAGCACAGTTTTGGACCAACCGTCCGATGGAATTGCGGGTGGAAAGGAATGTACTTACCTTTCTAAAGAACTGAAGACGTTCTTGTTCGTTGAATCAGGTTTATTCCTCATCTATTGTTCAGTACGGTTTTGTGGTGATATCTTTGTAGTTGCTTTGCAGCATTCCTGATGCCTGTGGGATTTCAGCGCGTAACAAGTATATACATAACATAACATGATATCCTGTGCTATTATATTGTACATGTATAATATCCTGTGCTTGATATTTTGGGCTCAGGAATTCACACACAACAGATATGTGCTTTGTCAACAATGCCTGTGTACACCACAAAATATATTGAAGATTGAAATTGAAGGAAATGCCTTCTCTATTATTGTATGTCCTGGGAAATGAATGCACGCTAAACAAATGTGACAAAGTTCTTGTTGAACTCTCAGCTCTATCCTTTGATTTTCCTACTGTGGGTGAAGGGAAGTATATGACTGTACATTTGTATTATGAAATCTGACTTCTTATTCAACATGTGACAGTTAGCAGGAGGCAGACATCCCCAATGCATGTCAAAGTCAGTTCGTTTGCTTTTGCCAGGAATGCCCTTTTCATTTTATTTGTCTTAGGTATCTTTTTTATTATAACATCCCTGACAACTTTATTTTAATACAGTTCTCACTCCATAAACAAGATACTCAATTTCACACCAGTAAGTATGTCACCTCACTTTCTACAGAAATACTAAACTTCTAACATGAATCAGCATTTCACAGGCTGCATTGGCCATCACAGTTATTTTCAATGTATTTATGGCAATGACAAATTGTATATGGATGAGGGAGTCCACAAAGATGGGGTACTTCACTGACTATGGTCCTGATTCCGAGTATGGCGGTCTGGAAATAAGGGTGCTGGTATCTGCATACTGGCACCCTTTACGGTCTGCCATACAACAAGAATGCTGGTAGAGCCCACGGATCTCCCAGCAGGTCTGACCTGCCAGGTTCTCAGGCCCTTACAGGCATGTCTGTCACTGAAGCACCAGCACCGTTGGCAACAGTGCTGGTGCTTCAGTGAGCCCATTTCCATGGAGTGCTATGGAACTCCATGGAAATGGGGAGTAACCATTACCACTGACACTTGTGATATCCTGAAAGCTCCAGGATATCAGGCAGGTTTTACCGGCAACCCTGTAATGAGCCCCTATGTCTCTAATGCTTTCATTGGTTCAATGAAAGCTGTCACGAAAGCATCCACTAGAATGAAGAAACACTTGACCTAGTCACCAGAGATTCATTCTTCAGAACCCTATTTTTGCCTATAGAGAACATGTTTGCGGTGTATTAGTTACTATAAAGCAAGTCAAGTGGCACAGCAAGTAGAGCACTTGCTTTCACATCCGTGCAGAGCTTGCTAACGCAGGTTCGAATCCCGCAGGGCCAAACTCAGCCTTTCATCCTTCCGAGGTCGATAAATGAGCACCACACACCATGGGTAATAATAAGCAGCGCTCAGATACCTGAGGGTTTGTAGCGCTATATACATGCTAAATTATTATTATACAGTGACAAATATCCATTGATTAATTGTCAAATCATCAGAGATACATCACCTACAACCAACCACACCTGCTAAAGCTCTTAAAAGTTATTGAAAATAGCAAACATTCAAAATATGCATTAAAGAAAACAGACAATAGGAAGAAAAAAAAAGTATACTTTAAACACCAAATGCTTCTTGCGTGCTAATGAATAGAGCATCAACAACTGTTTGCACTTGCTGTGCTCAATTCAGACAGAATAAAACAATTGTATATAAACAAATGGAAATACGTTTATCGTAACTTTGATTAAAACAACTAATGTGTTGTTTAACTGCTTAGTTTAGGGAAGAAAACCATCAGCATTTCCCAATACCCACTTTACAAAAAGAAAAGGCAACAATTGTGCAGATGCATATTTAAATGTACAAACTGCCTCTTTTACTTAATGCATCTCTCTGATTATTTCATAAGAACATTGAACTGACAACAGTTTCCGTCCAAAGCAACCACCTCTTTCTACTAAGGACAACTCAATACATTGCTGACCATTCCTCGTTTTATCTTTCTGTTCGCAGCAGGCACGTTTGAATGACAGGTGATCCTAAGAAGTCGTCATCTTACATTCTGAATACTCACAAGGAATAGTAGGTTTGTTCCTCTCCCTCTTTCCCCTCTTCTCTTAAATACTGTGTTTGTAATTTATTTGACACCCGTCCCAGTCCACCCCACCTCCCCCCACCCCCGCCCTGTAGGCGCTTTGAGACAGTATACGCATGATGTATAAGCACCTAACAAGCAAGCAATACATACATAAACACAAACATAAATAGAATATTTGCCTCAGAAGCATGAACGTGCACGTTTTTATCACTTAGTAGACCCCTCTGGAATGGAGTCTAACATTATTCCATTAGAATACTGTACTACATGCTTATCGATTGTTCTTCTCGACATAATTACACCATTCTAGTCTTTCCCAATGATTTGCTGCACATTATTAGGGTTTGGAAGACCATTTATTTAATCTTATGCTTGTCATATGTATGCTTTACCTGCTTTGAAAGAAACTGACATGCAAAAACGTTATCATAGTACGAATTGGTAAGACTCTTACTTCCCACCCATTCACACCACCTGATATTTTTAGACACAATCTGCATAGTCTATTTGGTGTGATAGGTGACCTTTGCTCTTATGACAGGCACTGCCCTTCAGCTTGGAACGTCTTGCACAATTGTCACATACCCCCTAATACACCTTTCTGTTATGGGCTCGATTATTTCACTTTGTACTAATACACGTTTGCACTCTATTCACTGCAATCACGCATTCCGTGCATCTCGTTCTTTCTCTCACGTTTGTCTGCATTCAAGCACATGAAAATCATTAAAGTGCAGGTTAAAAGAGAATCCTAAAGTCTGCATTCAAAAGACTCTTCATCATGTGTACGCAGCAACCACTAGGAAAAGAAACCTACCAACGTTATATCACAAAAGCCTTGGTAAAACCTATGCATTGCGCCCTTTGTACATTTCTAATAGTATTAGACGCTTTTGCAATGGACTCTATTGCTTATCAGCTGAGTTTTGATCTCATTACAAACCGCCACCTTCTGTTCAGTACCAGTTACAGCAATCTCTTACCCCAAAATATCACATCGCAAATCAATGTTCGATGCTTCATAAACACCTTGACAATACTACAACGCTAATCATACTACTTTAAACGCTTGGAGAACTGTGTCATCATTCGTTTTACATAACCCTGGTACCATTCACCTCAGCAGCCACCCATACCTTCAATGCTGACCAAGTTCTAAAGTACAGATACCACAAGCATTGTATTTAATTTCCTTTGACACTGCTACTTAAAATTAAATTAATAAATACGTGGAGCTTTTATATAAAACTTAATGCAGGAGACCGGCCTCTGAACATGGTTCCAGGATTCAAAACAGTGACACACTGCGTAATCTTGCTTTCACGTCAATTGAGTTGGCCCCGAGCTATCATCCCAGCCCGACTGATCACAATATTGCTTATTTGCATATCACTTTCAAACCGTGTACATTTCAATTCGATGTTTTTAAACTAAGAGACAAAGAAAAAAAACAAAATCCTGGGAAAGCTAACACGTCAAAGCACACCCTTTTCAGTTACCTCATAATTTACTTTTAGAAGTTGTAATAAACAGTCCTTGCTTAATACTTTCATAAATCAATTACTATACAAGAACATAACTTTCATACACATGAAAATCAGCAACCTTTCGGGGCACATGGTTTAAAACTACCAATATAAAAACGTTGTTCCCTCAGAAAGCCTGCTACTGACAACAACGAAATCACGTTGTCATGCAATTTGTCTGAGGCTATGGTCAATGGAGCAAGGATGGGATGTGAAACATATTTCAGGGTTATTCCTAACAGGCATCAAACCCAAGTATCCCCTTTACAGGCAGCATCCATAGTGTGCAAGGGCTCATGCTCACTGTGTAACCTGCATACACAGTACTCCAAATGCCAAAAATATAAAATAGGGAACGAGAAAAATAATAATAACACTGTACCCACACTGCACCCACACCAGCTAACATGGAGTTTGTTTCGGCTGTGTTTCAGAAGCACCTTCAAATAAACGTTCAACATAAAAAGATGCTGGCAGCACACTACTCTAAAAATGCACAATCATTTACGCGAACTGTATAGCACTGATTGCATTCCCCCTATACAAAAAATGCAGCCACCACAATGAGATGGGTGATGGGCCAGATCCTATTAGAGAGCCCTGTTAAAATACAAGACAATGAGCACTCGCATTGGTTCCATATGGCCGTGTACCTCACAGCAGAAGAGAATAATGTTCTAAATAACGTATTATTCTGTACTTCCTGTTATAATAAGCTTGATGACAAGTGCATGCCTCCTTGAGCCATATAACAACTCAGAATTATATTCACTACCAAAACCTCTCCAACAACTAAATCTATGTCAGAGCAGTATATTACAAACAGTGCATAGTTTCCAAGCCATTGCACAATTGCAAACTAAAAGCAACAGTTAGGCTTTTCTGAATTATTCAGTGGCATATGTTGCACAGTTGTATATTTATCCCTGGACTTCAGAGAGATCTAGTTGATGTAAGCATAGATAAGGAGGCTCCTCACTGTTAAACAGAGCACAGTGACTATTACAGAAACATCTACATGCCAACAAAGACACAGAAAGATATACAAATATATAGAGGTGTTCCACAAACTAGTCAATTTGAATGTGTTATGACACTATGGATGACATGTATGACCACTGCTCAGTCCACCTTTTCGAACACCATAAACATCACAAGTGTCTGGTGTCTGGATTTTTAGGACAAATGTAAGAAGTATGCCATTTTTGTACTCTTTTCCAAACTGGGAAAAGAAGAGGAAAAGATGAGGGACATTTGAAAAGAAATGCATAGGAGCACCAATCTTCAAGAATGTACTTTGAAGATTCCAGATTCTGATAAAAAATTGAATTTAACTTTCATCTGTTGGTTGAAAGTGAACTGGCAACCAAATGACATGCTGGCGGTCGTACAGTGAAAATAGGCATTCACTTTGAAATCATCTCAGTGAGTTAACTAGCACAAAAAGTCAAAGAAAAATCTTAAATGTGAGAGTCAAGCCACATCACAGAAAATGTGTGTGGCACATAGTAATATCAATTCTTGAGTGCTTCAGACGTTCTGTACCCTGTATGCTGAGCAATTATGGTCCCCTCGCATAGTTTGCACTCTTAGGATGGCCATTCTTAGGTGTGCTTAGTTGGGCAGAATATGCATGGGTCAATTTACATTACCTCCACATCCGTTAAACCAACACAAAGAAGGTAATGAATGTCAAAATTAGCAGTGAAATATATTCAATAGCTCTTTTGGATCTGTCAAGTTACTTTCACCATTTCTTTAAACCGTGTAATCTGCAACAAATATAGGCATCCAATTGGATACGTTTGTCATTTATTTTGGAGAAAACATTAACACGCATGAGGCCCCCAGACATTCACATCTTATTGTCGATCAAAGATGCCCCCAAATGTGGTCTTCATACTGATGACACAGTTTCTCTATTTGTTGAAACAAATCACATGTGTGACCCTCTCAAACAACACCAATACAGACCTACGTGCCAATGTGCTATGTTTCCAGGGAGTATGGTAAACACTACCATGCCATAACCTGACACAAAGGCGGGCAATACACTAAGGGGCCGATTCATGGAACAAACGTGCGCCGAAAATCTACGCGCAAGCAGGCGCAAGCGGAAAAAAAGAGGCACACGCGCACGCGTGCGATTCATGGAAGTCCCTGCGCGTGTCTTCCTCGGGATGTGCGCCAAACCCAAGCATGGCGCACACGTCACTGCAACATCCCGAAAGACGTGCGCGACGCGCACAGTGAAAGCGCACAACCTCTGCGCATACACTAGAAAGTGGGCGGAACACGGGGCGTAACGCGCGGAATGGGGAACAACTCGCGAAAACAAGGGCGTAACTGGGGATGTACTGCAGGGAAGCAGACGGAACGCCCACACGCACCTGAACCACGCGTATTCATGGAATCGAATAGGGCAAAGCCACGCACAGCGAAAGACACGCACAAGCCCAAACACGTCCGCCACACGAAGGCAGGCGGTAGCGTCCCTGCGCATTACAAAAGTGGCAACATACAGCAATAGTGCCTGTGCGAGCGGGGCACGTGTATTTCGGGGTTGCGCGGGAAGTTAGACACGCGATCGGGCCTGGGGGAGCGGGCTACGTGTATTTCAGGGGTTCGCGTGAACTTTTTCACGCGATCGGGCCTGGGGGAGCGTGCTACGTGTATTTCAGGGGTTCGCGTGAAGTTTCTCACGCGATCGGGCCTGGGGGAGCGGGCTATGTGTATTTCAGGGGTTCGCGTGAACTTTTTCACGCGATCGGGCCTGGGGGAGCGGGGTACCACTCACCGTCTGACTTGCGTGTAGAAGAACGCGTAGCCAACACCCGCTGTGAAGTAAACCCAACGGATGGAAAACACACGCACCACACGAAAAAGCACGTACAGAACATAAAGGCACGCGGGATCTCCAAGCCCTGCCAGGGCAACGCCCGTGCGCAAAACGTCACAGACGCGCTTACGCTGTAAGGGCCTTTGGTCCAATGAAATCGCGTACGCGTGCTGATGCGCTTACGCGCTAAGGGCCTTTCCTCGATTTTCACGCTGACGTGCAGAATTTTCACGTGCCAAATCACTCCGTATCAAGCTGGCCACACGAAAACACACGGAAGACAACGCTCCTGCCCAGAAGGCCGAATTACTGCCCCCCAGTGCCCCGAGCAGCCTCCCACGTGCCATCTGCTGCTGCCTGCCTGCCTGCCTGCCTGCTGCCACCGTGCCCTGCCATTTGGTGCCTGCACATCAGCCATCTGCAGGTGTCCAGTTGCTGTGTCCACCCCTGCTGGAACAGAAGACTCCCGACTCGGATAACATCGCTCCACAGCCCAGCCCCAGGACCCAGTTGCCCACCCACTCCTGCCCCTGGGGTTGCCATGTCGGGCACATCAACATCTGGCACCAGTGGCAACCCCCGGCCAGAGGGGCAGAGGGGCACCAGCTTCACTGCCACAGAAGTTGGTGTCCTGGTGGAGCAAGTCCTGGGGCAGTATGATGCCCTCTTCGGATCGTCCCGCGCCAACAGGGAAGGACGGGAGAGGATCTGGGCCGACTGTGTGGTTGCCATCAACGCGGAGGGGGTGGCAACCCGCACCATCCAGAAGGTCAAGAAGCGCTGGGAGGACTTGAGGTCCAGGACCCTCATGAAGGCCCGGCGCCTCGTGGAGGGGGGCCGGGGCCGCATGAGTTCCATCCAGTTGAGGGTCCTGGAACGCGCACACCCAGCACTCCACGCCCAGGTCCTTGAAAGGGAGACCCGTCTGGAGTTGAGCGGTAAGTGGCCAAGCATTGCTGTGTGAGACAGAGCATGTTGCAGTGTGCTGGTTGTCTGATACTTGCCTGCATGTGTGACATAGGCCATGTACGCATGTATGTGTGCAGGGACATCATGGGAATGCATCTGCGACCTGTAATGTGTGAACCGCACAGTTGTTGCATATGTTTGAATGCGACATGGGGAGCCCTGTGCAGATTGCACACATGAGAGCATGGCAGTCTCTGTTCCTGGACATGGGTGGGGGCGAGGGATGGGTGCTGATGCCAGATACATATGTGGTATCCATGTCTGTGTGCCTGACCTGCTTGCCTGTGACTTGTGAGTGCCATGGATGCATGACACATGTCTGTGACAATGTACAGATTCACTGATGCATCCTAGTCATCCTTGTATGCACTGTGATTGGGGTGTACGGGGCCAGATGGATGTGACTGAGGTGAAGTGTGTGCATGTGTGTGCATGTGATAGGCATGACCCATGACATTGCAGGCATGTGAGTCCCATTACATTGTATGATTCGAGAGTCCATTGGACATGCATTGAAATGTCCATGGCACGCACCATGACTGTCACTGTGTGTGTTTTGCCTGGACTGACACATGTGTTGTGGTGTGACATGATGGAAGTGTACTTTGACAGTGGCACTCATCTGCTATTGCTTCCTGTCTAGGGGACCATTGTACAGTACCCTGATGCTTGTGTTCTATGTCTCCCTCTACGCAGCGGCTAGTGAAGGAGAGGGCGGAGACGGCGCTGTGGTGGAAGGCGGCGGGGATGCCCCCACGGCTGCAACGGAAGGGGTGGGTGAGCCCCCACAGGGGCCTGCTACGGCGGTAGACGGCGAGGAGCCATCCAGGTTGGTGGTTTCCACAGAGGAGGAGGAGGCCACCACTGAGGCGCACATGGGGCCTGGTGGGGGCATCCCTGCTGGTGCAAGTGGTGCAGTCCAGGGGCAGGGGCAGGAGGCAGCACAGGTCACCGTGGAGGGGCCTGTGCATGTCGCTGTCCCTGAACCTGTGGGTGCACCACCTTGCACCAGCAGGGATGCCCCGTCCCAGGCCCGTCCGCAGGTAGAGGGGATGTCCATGTCATCTGACTCCCCTCCACCTGCGGACGAGGGGACCCCTGGCCGTGTGGAGAAGGTCCTGATTGGGGTCGCGATGCGCACGGCTGTGATTTGTGATGCCGTGCGTGCTTCCCAGGAGGAGCACGCACGTCATCACGAAGAGCACCGTGCCGACGTGGCCCAATTGGGATCGGCCATGTTCGGGGGTTTCCTGCATGTGTCGGCCAATCTGGCGGCCCTCTCCTCCTCTGTGGAGACTATACGCCAGTCGTTCTCCTTGCCGTCTTCCGGCCCAGATGCCACCAGGGCCCCCTGTGGACCTGCCCTGACCAATGCAGCCAGCTCGGTGGGGATCCCATCCCTGCCACAGTCGGGAGTCAGAGGTCCAGCAGGGGTGGACAACACAGCAACTGGACTCCAGCAGATGGAGGATGTGACGGCATCATCGGGCAGGGCACGTGCACGACGGCGTCGGTGGTTTCCATCATCCTGGATGCCGTCGTGCTGGCAGAGGCAGTGGCGTCGGAGGCAGCAGCAGGCTCGACGTGGGAGGCATCATTGCTCGGGGCCATCAAGATCAGAGGGGCAGGCATCGGCTGGAGGGCAGGAGAACCCTGGGATGGTAGTGTCTTCCGTGTGGGAGCAGTTGGTCCAGCGGATAGGTGCGGAGCGGTAGCGGGCGTAAGAGGAGCGGCTCACCATGGTCAGGGCGGAGTTCTCCATGCGTCGGGCGTTGAGGCGGGCTGAGTGCCTCGAGGAAGCTCGCAGGGAGTTTGAGGTGAACATGGGGTTATCCCTGCGAGACCTCGGGGCCAGGACAGAGTCCCGCCTCCAGGACATCGACATGGAGTTCGATGATGCCCTGGCCGGCAACATCACAGAGTGAGCCGCAGGACTTCCCTGCTGCCATTGTATATAGTTCTTTAGTTAGTTAGTGTTAGGTTTCCTTTATTTTTTGAGATTTTTTTGGACCGCTCGGACAATGGCCACTTTTCTGTATATAGTTTTTTTATTAGGTAGTAGTAGGTTTCATTTATAGTGTTGGGCTCATGGACCCTGGAATATTCTTGTGTATAGTTGGATTTTTTAAAATACATTTTTTTGATTCATATTTGTGTTCACCATGAGGCAATGGTTTTTCCTTATTTTTTTTCACCATGATTTTGCTTTGGACAACATTCGTTTTTGGATTCCTTTGTTTTTTGGATTTTTACATTACTTATCGGACATGGACAATTTATTTTGTTATCCCCATTGTTGTATGTTTGATTAGTTTACTTCATTTTCTTCGAGAATACATGTTTTTATAACTTTCTTTTGTGGTATTTTCTCATTGGTTTCATGCATGTCATGATATGGGTTTTGACATTCACTTGCACCCATTGTGTATGTGTGTGTGACGGACATGTGTTCATTTACATACTTGCCATTGGGGTTGTATCATGTAATTGCATTTGCTATGTGGGTGGATGCAATCCTTGGCTGGGTGTTTGTGCTGGGTATGCTGCCCATTACTGCCATGATTGTGTATCGTCAGGACCTGGGGGCAGGGGGACATGGTTGGGGGCCTGCTGGCAGGTGCCCCACAGTGCTGGGGGGTGGGGGTGCAAGGGGACATGAGTGGGACATGAGTGGGGGCCTGCTGGCAGGTGCCCCACAGTGCTGGGGGGTGGGGGTGGTGGGAGACATGAGTTGGACATGGGTGGGGGCCTGCTGGCAGGTGCCCCACAGTGCTGGGGGGTGGGGGTGGTGGGAGACATGGGTGGGGGCCTGGTGGAGGCTTCCCCTGCACTGCTGGGGGGTGGAGGTGGTGGGAGACATGGGTGGGGGCCTGGTGGAGGCTGCCCCTGGTGACTGGGTGGGTGGGGGTGGTGGGAGACATGGGTGGGAGCCTGGTGGTGGGTGCCCCTGCACTGCTGGGGGTGGGGGTGGTGGGAGACATGGGTGGGGGCCTGGTGGTGGGTGCCCCTGCACTGCTGGGGGGTGGGGGTGGTGGGAGACATGGGTGGGGGCCTGGTGGAGGCTGCCCCTGGTGACTGGGGGTGTGCGGGTGGTGGGAGACATGGGTGGGGGCCTGGTGGTGGGTGCCCCTGCACTGCTGGGGGGTGGGGGTGGTGGGAGACATGGGTGGGGGCCTTGTGGAGGCTGCCCCTGGGGACTGGGGGGGTGGGGGTGCTGGGAGACATGGGTGGGGGCCTGGTGGAGGCTGCCCCTGGTGACTGGGGGGGTGGGGGTGCTGGGAGACATGGGTGGGGGCCTGCTGGCAGGTGCCCCGCAATGCTGGGGGTGGGGGTTCAAGGGGACATGAGTTGGTGATCATTGGTGCAAGGAGACATGTGCCTTTGCTGGGGGGCATGCCCATGTTGGGTGGGCTGCCTGCGGGACATGACCAGGGATGCAGGGTAGTCCCCTGTGGTGTGGGCTGCCTGCAGGGGCCGTGGAGGGTGTACAGGGAACACCTGGGAGGACCCACACTGGCAAATCACATGTAGGACTCCCCGGCACCCCTGAAATACACGTACCCTGCTGAAATCGCGTGTAACACTTCGTGCGCACCCCTGTAATACCCGCACGCAGCCCAATCGCGTGTAAAACTTTGCGCGCACCCCTTTAATACCCGCACGCAGCCCAATCGCGTGTAAAACTTTGCGCGCACCCCTTTAATACCAGCACGCAGCCCAATCGCGTGTGAAAATGTGCGTGCACCCCTGTAATACCCGCACGCAGCCCAATTGCGTGTAAAACTTCGCGCGCACGCCTAATACCCGCACGCAGCCCAATCGCGTGTACAACTTTGCGCGCACCCCTAATACCCGCACGCAGCCCAATCGCGTGTGGAACTTCCCGCGCACCCCTGGAAAACACGCGCCCAGGCCAATCGCGTGTGGAACTTCCCGCGCACCCCTGAAATACATGCGCCCAGGCCAATCGCGTGTGGAACTTCCCGCGCACCCCTGAAATACACGCGCCCAGGCCAATCGCATGAGAAACTTCACGTGAACCCCTGAAATACACGTAGCCCGCTCCCCCAGGCCCGATCGCGTGAGAAACTTCACGCGAACCCCTGAAATACACGTAGCACACTCCCCCAGGCCTGATCTCGTGAAAAAGTTCACGCGAACCCCTGAAATACACGTAGCACGCTCCCCCAGGCCCGATCGCGTGAGAAACTTCACGCGAACCCCTGAAATACACGTAGCCCACTCCCCCAGGCCCGATCGCGTGAGAAACTTCACGCGAACCCCTGAAATACACGTAGCTCGCTTGCCGTGCTGGTACAGGGTTAGCGCAGCCCTTTGCGCTGGATTGGGGATTTTGATGGCTTTTCCCTGCGCGGAAAGCGTTCTTGGGGGCGTAACTGGCGCTGCTGCAAGGTCGCTGCGCCACTGTGCGCCACGGCTGGTTTTGGTGGCTGGAATCCATGAATACGCTGTGCGCTGAAATGGGTTTTGGCGCACGCGGCTGGCGCAGGGATTCGCACGCGCACACTGTGCGCCAGCCGCGTGCGCCACTTGTGCGCTGAATTCTATGAATTACCCCCTAAATGTTATTTTGGGTTTCCCAGATCTCTATGTTCCAATGGCAGGTGAAAAGTTCCATGGCTTTTGTCCTATACAGTGTTACTGGCAAGCCTCCCAAACATTGATGTAATCTCCAAAGAGACAAAGGGCCTGATTCACAAAGTGTTGTTCAATAGACTTTTCCCATTGATAAAGATTTTTTGAATCAGACCCAAAGCCCCCAAGAACATTGATGATAGCAGAAAAGGCATTACCTATGTGTGGAATGTTCAATTACTTGTGTACAACTCAACAATGGTAGACAAGTATGTCACTGCTGTCCTCACCAGAGCTGAGAAGAGTGAGTTTAAAGGCCCCTTCTATTCATTTTCATCCAATAAAAGTGTACCATTTTTCCATAAAACCTCGATCACACACCTAGTGCAGTGTGTGGACAAAGCAACAGGCTGTTTAGCAGGCACAATACTGTACAGTAGATCAGAAATCTAGATTTGACTAACACATGGTCCAGCTTCATCCCAAAAAAGAATGTCTAGCTGCGCAAGCACCACAGAGTCAAGAAATCTCCAAATCAAAACTCATTGATAAATAAACAGACATTCTGCTTTGAAACACATGGGTTTGTATGAGTTGACTCAAAATTGTGCATAGAAAATGTATTTGAAACAGATTTAGGTCATCCAAAATTGCAACAGTTGTCTAGACATTTTGATTTGCTGGTCATAATGTTTTTCCAATGTGCATGCAAAAAAGAGTTTTATTAAATGTCTCATCTGTAGTTGTGCACAACTTGTTCAAACCTTGGCAATCTGAACAAGAATTTAGAGGAGTGTACAACAGATTCCAAGCTACTCTTGATACAATCGAAAAACAGCACTACCTCAAAGTTACATTTTAAAAACAAATGTTAGAAGATGAACTTCATAAAAAGGAATACAAAGCTACTTAAATTACTCAAGAAACTTTCAAAGTCAGACCTCCATTGTAGGAATCTAATAAATTCTTGGAGAACTAGTAATTCAAAATGAAACAGAAATAGAAAAGAACGAGGTTAAACAATCTATGCTGCAGCACTATTACTTCAATCAAATGAGAAACAACTGAACATTTACCTTCAAGCCACTACAGAAATGGAAATTGATTTTGCCTTCATAAAAACTATGTTTGTGTGTTGAATATCGAAACTTTCTCTAGTACAATAGGGGTGAAACTGGTTCTGGCAATAGTTTTCTGAGTAAAACAAAGCCTTCTTACCAGAGCAAACAGATAACAGGCTCTAATATATTGCTATAGGCTGCATAGGACTGGCTGCCTAGAAAATAGTTGGTATTACTTGACATCACTCATATTGCCATCAGTTGACCATCCAAACATGATAGTCTATAGAATGTTGTGGGCTGAAACAGCACACAAAGTTAGATGATTCATAGTAAAATGTAGGTTTTTCAGTTAGATGAGGTGAGCATAGATTCTAGCAATGTTAACCTACATTCTCCTCAGAATGCTGGACGTATTACAACAAGACATAAAGAACTGATAGGGGAAGAGACATGTAATTGGGGCTCATTATGAGTTTATATGCGTGTAATATGGGAGGGATACCAGCGAAATACTGTACCATCTCTTCCGCCCGATATTCCGGTATTACTGGGATATTACAGGGTGCAGAGACGCTGGTAACTCCCCATTCTTCGAGTCCAAGAGGACTCCATGGGATGAGGTTTCCCAAATCACTGTCACCGTTAGTAACGGTGCAGGTGATTCAGGCATTTATCTGCCAGTAGGGGCCTGATCTACAAGCAGGTCATGCTGGCATACTTGGAGTTGGCTGGTCCGGAAAGGTGTAGTAAATGATGTTACCAGCACTTTATGTCCAGACGACCAACTTGTAATGAGTCCGATTGTCCATGGTTCTTTCATTTAACTCCAGCCAGAGTCCAACCTGTTTTCAAAATTGTAATTAATTAAACATATTGTCAGATTTGGTTAGTGTTTCAGACACTCACCAAACCATGGGAGCTGCATGATAACAATCCTCCCATTTAGGTTAAGATGGGGTGCATAAGTAGAGGTTGTGGATGGGACTACATAGATGGGAATCCCTGGAAAAGGGTTAGTTACCAATAATGGGCAGATAGGGGGGTTTTGTGGATACACGTGATTATAAGAATCAATTGTTTGATTTGGAGGGTTAGTAGTATTCGTGTACAGTTTCAACATGATCGCATTGCTACATGACATACCAGTTGTTTTTTATGTTTTATTGTTATACATTGTTAATAACACACATGCAAGTTGTTTCTCTCAGGTTTTACCATTCATTAATCAATTGCATGGTCTGTCATACAATCTCAAAGTAAGTATAACGTTGTAAACAAATAGCAGAGTTTTCGGTCAGGTTGCGTTTGAGCCAACTCTGATTTTTAGCTTTCCTGCAAGAAACCTTAACATTAACATGAGCATTTTAACATTTCACGTGTTATTGTGTGGCACGACATTGTTCCTTTATGTGTTCACCAAATGAAAATAATTGGTCCACAGATTATTGCACCCACAATTAACGGATTGCCCTGGACTCATGACTAAGTTCTGGGGCAGTGGAACAAAGACATGATCGGCCTAGAGCTAATAATCTCTTGTGAGTGAAACGCATCCTTCCTATGCAGTGAGTAGACATCCACACTGTCACTGTCTGGTGATTTCACGGTATGTGATGTAAACCTGTAATGCTGGTAGTTGAGCACCACACTCCCCAGGGCAAAGATCCTCTAAATACGGTGACAGTGCATGTTATAACAGGTTTTTCTACCTGTTATAACATGCACTGTCACCGTATTTAAAGTTGCTCTGTGAAACCTAGGCCTTTTCTCCCTCTTTAAGGATTCTCAAATTTAGGTTTTTTTTCTACCTGTTATAACATCCACTGTCACCGTATTTATAAGGATTCTCAAATTTAGTTTTGTCCTCTTTCCTGTCTTACATTGTCCTGTGCCTCTCTTGCGCTCGCCGCATAAGTATCGTCCTGTGCCACTCTCCTGCTCACTTGCCTCTCGATATCTTGTCTGCCTACCCCTGGACCCCCTTCTCTCCCACCTACTCTATGGTGCTCTCTGTCTCCCCCATCTTTTCAAACTGCTTCACTATTAACTATCCTGCTCTACTCACTAAGTCTGGTAGGAAAAAGTTTAAAAAGGACATCCTGGTCTCTAACCCAGGCCTCCCTATCGCTGACACCTACATCAGTGCCTCCTCCAAGGAAACTCTCACCAACATCCTCTTTGTCGTTCCTTCTCCACATCTATGGACCCCACATATGGTCTCTGTTCTCTCGACTTTCTCCTCTTCTCCCATTAAAGGTGGTACTCGCTGGGATGCCCTCCTGACCTCCTTCCTTTACTCTAAGGTCATCATTAATGTCTACTCTAATGGAACCATCTTGGTCCAAGACCCTCAGGCCAAACTTCATCTCTTGGATAGACGCTTTCCATGCCTCATCAACTTCCTTTCTTCTCCTGCAGTCCCCTCCCCCCCTTTCCTTGGTTACCTTGCCTACCCCCTCCCTCTCTGCCCCCTCGCAGGCGCTTTATACACCTCCGCAGGGTGTACTTCTGATCTGTACCCCTCCCCGGAAGTCCTTCAAGGAGGGCAACCTTCTCCACATTGCCACTCTTAACTCCCACTCCGCTGTCAAACATTCCTCTGGCATCTGCCGCATTCTTGAAGAACTTGACCTCGATGTCCTCGGTCTCACTGAGACAAGGTTTACGGCCAGCTCTGCCACCAGATTTGACATGCTCCTACCTGATGGCTACAAGATCCTCTCCGTGCCCAATGCCCAGCTGTTCTGGTGGGGGTGTAGCCCTTATCTTCCCTGAGTGGGTTCCTGCCTCTATCATTCCTATGCAGGCCTACTCCTCTTTTGAATGCCTCATCTGCAGGCTCTCTCTCTCGCTTAGCCATTCCCTCACTGTGGGTACTATCTATCGGCCACCTGGTCAGGTTTCTTCCTTCCTCTCTGAGTGGGCGGACCTCTCCTCCTCACTCCTGGCCTCAACCACTCAACTTCTTCTCCTCAGAGACTTCAACATCCACCTGGATGCCTCCTGTCCCTCCTCTGAACTCTTTTGCGACCCCTGCGACTCCCTCTCACTCACTATTCTCCCCTCTGGCCCGACTCACTATGCAGGGCACACTCTCGATGTTCTGAACTCTTCAGACCTTCCCCTCTCTATCCCTCTCTCCACTCCTCTCTCCTGGAGTGACCACTTTCTCCTTTCCTCCCACCTCACCCTCCCTAACCCTCAGGCCAAGCCTCCTCCGTCACTGCCACCCAACTTCTCGGTCACCCGACCCATGAAGCGCGTGTCAGTTGAGGCTTTCGCTGCCACCTTCTCACCTCCTCCTCCCCCCCTGGCTGACTTTCACCCTGACACAGCCCTCTCCACTCTCCACTCTGCTATATCTGATACTCTTGACATCCTTGCCCCTGTCATGAGAATCCACCTGAAGCCCAACGCCAAGTGCAACTTCTGGAATGATTCAGACCTCGTCAGCCTAAAATGGAAGTGCAGGGTTTCTGAGAGGAAATGGCATGCTTCAAGTTCATCCTCTGACAAACTTGCCTGCCGCCTGCTGCAAAGGCAATACCGGCTCTCCGTCCTCAGCAAGAAGAGTGCTCATATCCAATCCCGCGTCTCTGCTGCATCTAACAACTTGGCTGAACTCTTTCAAATCTGCAAGGAACTGGCCAATCCTGCCGCAGCCTCTACCTCTCCTGTCCCTTCCCAGGCCCTCTACATGGCATTGGCCTCTCACTTAATTTCAAAAGCTCAGGACATCCTGTCCTCACTCTCCTCCTCTCACCCCCCTCCCGCTATTCCCTGCTCTTCCTCTGGCCCTTCTGCTTCTACCCCTCCTCCCTCCTTCTCTACCTTTCCCCTTTTCTCTCCAGACGAGATTTCTAGACAAGTCTGATCTATGAAAGTCTCGTTGAAACAGGTTCACCCCTGTTCCTCCAAAACTATCAAGGATCACATCGACTCCCTAGCTCCTGTCCTGGCGGATTTCTGCAATCACTCCTTCACCACTGGAGTCTTCCCTTCCCCCCTGAAGCACTCCTTTGTGCACCCTCTTCTTAAGAAACCCTATGCCGACCCCTCCTGCCCGGCTAACTATCACCCAATCTCCATAACTCCCTTCCTGGGCAAGCTCCTGGAGAAACTGGCCATCTCCCAACTCAATCTCCACACTGAATCTGTTGGTTGTCTTCATGACCATCAGTCTGGCTTCAGAGCTGCCAGAAGCATGGAAACTGCTCTCCTGAACATCCGTGAAGTCCTGCTCTCCAACTTCGACTCTAACACCCCTTGCGTTCTTATCCTGCTTTATCGCTCTTCTGCCTTTGACACTGTCAATCATGCCATCCTGCTCAACCGTCTCCATGACAACCTGGGTATCACTGGTCTGGCTCTGGCATGGCTGACTTCTTTCCTCTCCAACCGACCCTCCCAGGTCCAACATGGGTCCTTCCTCTCTGACATCTTTTTCTCTACCTGTGGTGTCCCCCAGGGATCTAACCTCTCTCCCTGGCTGTTCAACCAATACCTGGCGCTCCTTGCCCACCGCATCGCCGCTCTCTGTCCCAACTTTCAGTGCTATGCGGATGATACCCAGCTCATTTTCAGGCTACCCTCAGCCTCCTCCTCCTCCTCTCCTTCCCTCATCTCTGACTGTCTGTCTGCCATCCAGGATTGGTGTGCCACCAACGACCTCTGGCTTAATGCCAGTAAAACTGAGATTCTACTCATTGGCACACCCACTCCCTCCTTCCGTGCAGCTCTCTGGCCGGCCTCTCTTGGCCCTCCTCCCCTTCCCACCTGCAAGGCAAAAAACCTTGGGGTCATCTTCAACTCTGCACTCCCCTTCTCCCCTCACATCTCTGATGTCTCTAAGAGGTCCCACTACCAGCTGCACCTCCTTAGAGGTATTCTTCCCTTCGTCTCCTTCCCCAGAAGCTCACTGTCTCCAGAGCCCTGGTCCCCTCCAAGCTGGACTACTGTAACAGCCTCTATCTAAATCTTCCTGCCTCCACTCTCCGCCCTCTGCAACTTATCCAGAACAGGACTACGAGAATTGTCCTTGGCCTCAAGCCCAGGGATCGTATCTCTCCAGGACTGAAATCTCTGCACTGGCTCCCAGTGGCTGCGAGGATTAAATTCAAAACCCTCTGCATTGTACACAAGGCCTTCTGGGGTCTGGGGCCAAAATACCTTCAACTCTCTCTTCCTAAATTCCTTCATTCTCGAGCTCTTCGCTCATCTGCCTACAACTCCCTCAGGGTCAGTCGCTTCTCCAAGCAACGAGTTGGTGGCAGATCACTCTCTTCGGCAGGAAC
The DNA here is from genome assembly GCF_040938575.1 of Ambystoma mexicanum. Lineage (NCBI taxonomy): Eukaryota > Metazoa > Chordata > Amphibia > Caudata > Ambystomatidae > Ambystoma > Ambystoma mexicanum. The sequence continues at coordinate 945,094,901 of NC_090926.1, forward strand.
AGCCTTCCTGCCTCCCTGAAACTCGAGGAGAACCACCTCCGGTTCCGGAAACACCTCAAAACCTTCCTCTTTGCTTCTGCTTTCTTTCCTCCCCTCCCTTGCTGATCTATTGACTGAAATTGCACTGGTTACCTGGCTACCCTTCTGATCTCTGGCCCAGGCCCTGTCAACTGCCCACCTGCACTGCCTCCAAGGCAACATCTGCACTTGGGGACTGTTTTCTGTATTCCTTCAGTCCCCTTTCCAGCACTTTGTCCGCACTTCCTTGCACTTGCCTGTTTTTATGTGTTTTATTTATCTTATTTATTCCACTTCCCATGTACTGCAATTTCCCCTCTACCTTTCCCCCCTTGCACTCTTCCTTTCCCCCCTTCCCATGCACTTGCGCGATCTGAATGACACCTGGCCTAGTAAAATCGTTGTCTGTCCTCCCTTTGCCCCCCCCGCCTCGTCACGCCTTGAAACACTTGTGTATAGGCGCGTTATAAATGCCATATCATATCATATCACCGGTGCAGACCTTAGGCGTAACTAGATTTACCCAAAGCACTGAGATGTCCGCCCTCTAGGTAATGTCGTTTTCCAGCTATTATGGGTAAGTGGGTCACCCCCAGGGCTTTCACATAAGCCACACACACCATGATGGATGCCTCCATGCCTCGCCATGTGGGCTAATTTCCTTGTCTTTTGCCCCCACGACCTGCTTGCCCTGGGTGCTTCTTTTACAGTCAGACATCATAGGCAGAATAGGAAATGCAAACCTCTGCGTTGAATTGGAATTCAGAGGTCTAGTGCTGATTATCAGGCTTCAGACACCAATGATGCGCAAATGCTTAAATACATGGGAATTGGAGTGCTTTCTGGGCAACCTTAAAACGTATGTTTGTCGGCAAACTCTACTAAAAAGTAATAACAGATCCTCAGCTAATGTGCCAGTTAACACACAAACATATAGGAAGTGTGCTTTCTGTTGACACTGCATAATTTAATGGAAAGGTGTTTCAAAGTGAAAAGTAGCACACAAAATTGCACAGCCATGTCAGCTAGATTGGAAAGTGCATTGTCTCTTCGCCTCTAGGGAATCATCCTGCAGTGCAACCTGGGGCTAGGGCATGGCTGTGTAAATGGAGGAATGGATGGAGTGTTTGGCTTACGATCCTATGTAAATCAAGAACAGTTCATGTATTTATGTATTGCATGTGTTGGCAGCTCCGAGACCCAGAGGTATCATGGTGCTAGTACATAACGTGTACAAGTCAATGCAAAGAGCAGGCATACATAGATGCAGTGAGGTGACCCAGTAAGGCTGCCGTGTAACAAAAATGGTGCAGGGGAAAGGGAGAGCAGATAGTCAGTCAAAGAGAACCTTGGTCATATGAAATTGCCATTGTGAAATTTCACAAACCAGATAAAATCAAAATAAGTGTCTGCACATAAGCAGGTGGCCTACTTTTCGTGTATGTAAGATGAGAAGAATGTTATTTTTGTCTTGCATTCAAAGTTGCTATTCACAGGCCAGTATTGATCATGTGTTTGTAGAAATTGATCTCAGTGTCTTCAATGAAGTTATGAGTAACATCGGGCTCTCACACTTTTGGAGGCTGAAATGTCATTTTATATTTAACTTTGAAGCAATCAAAGCCAATGCTGACATCCCTGCACTCCAAGGTGCTATTAACTTCGTACTTTATTTTTTTTTATTTTTTATTTTGACTTAAAAAATGTTTTCACATTTTCTTTTACAAAATTAGTTCACTCAAATCCAAAAATCCACCTCCCGCTATTGCTTCCTAATTCCTTCCTCGTGGTTTCCTTATTCATGTTTTTCTGAAGTCGATATATTGCAAAACTTGTGTCACTGAAATTGTTTCCTTTACTCCTTCACCTTCTATTAGGCGTTTCCACCAGTATTGTTCATCATAAAAGAGTAAATCCTCAAACAGATGTAACATGAGCGTGGTTCTCAGTTCAGTTAAGCCCTTGCAGTTTAAGAGCAGGTGCCTTAAGGATTCCTTGCACCCCGTTTCCTGACAAAAACGGCATTTATCAGTAGCTGATGTTCCTCTGATTGCCCTTATATCGTTTGTCTGTAGAATATTAAGGCATGCTCTCAAAAATATTTGTCGATGTTTTCTACTTGGGAAGAGGTTCAGGTATGATCTTATTTCATTTAGCTTTCTGCACATCGGTGTTGCATGTGCCGCTAGTTTGTATGACCCAGCTGTGTCAAGAGTCTTTATCCAATCCTAAGTTTCTATTCTTGTTGCAACTTTTGTTGGATTATGAATTAGCTCTTCTTCTGAAGATCCTATTTCTTCCAGTAATGCCAATTCTTTAAAGTTTCGGAATTTGATCCTGAGATTTCTCTGTGGATGATATCAAAAATATTCGATCTCTCCGGCATGATCACTTTCCTGTACATCATCAGTTTATTTCTTAATACAATGCCTTGCAATGATAGGGTACATGATTCCCTTCTTATTAACGGCATGGGCGTGGATGTTGGGAGATTTAAAAGCTGTCTCCAGAAGTAGCTTTCCAACTGTATCCAGATTTCTTCCGGGATGTTAAAGAAGGCCTCCACTCCATATGTAACTGATGGAATCACTTTTGTGCGATAGAATTGTATTATTGGTTTGAGTGAATACTGGCAAAATTTCCTTTCAATGATCTTAGCTTGGGATGTTAAGTTCTTCATTCTTTCCCAGAGATGATATTGCATACTTATTTCCGTTTGGTTGTTGCTCAGTAGCACTCCCAGATATTTAAACTCCATTACCGTCTGGATCTTTGCACCTTCCAACTGCCATGTAAATGGGTTTTTTGGGGTGTTACTTTTTTGTAGCACCATGATTTTTGTTTTACTCTTATTGATCTCTAAGTTGTTTTTTTCGACATATCTGCTTAGAATTTCAAATTGCCTTTGTAATCCTATTGGCGTTTGATCTATTAATATTAGGTCATCCGCATATAGTAGTCGAGACAGGGTGGTCTCACCTATTTTTGGGGGGTAAGATCCAATTTCAGCTTCCAAATCTCTGAAATCCCACAGGTATGCGTTAAATAACGTCAGCGCCAACGGGCAGCCCTGCTTCACCCCTCTTGCTGTTTCTATGAGGTTTGATAATTCTCCTTGTTGGTTCAGGCGGATTGATAAAGATGTCTCTGTGTAGAGTGCTTTAATTTGCTCTAGTATGTTACCCGGGCATTTCTTTGTTTCTAATTTTCTCCAGAGGCGCTCTCTATTGACCTGGTCAAACGCATGAACCAGGTCAATGAAGGCCATGTATACGCCCGGTTTTCCTTCTTTCGTTCTGCTTTTTAAGATGTTAATTAAGAATATGTTGGCCAGAGTCCCTGCGTTCCTCATGAAGCCCGATTGAAAAGGGTCCATCAGTTCATTTTCATTAGCCCATTTCTCGAACATCTCCAACAAGGTTGAACCATATATTTTCCAATGACGTCTAATAACGCTATTGGTCTGTAATTTTTTGGATTTTGTCTTGGGGTGTTCAGAGAAATAGGAACTATTATAGCCTTTTTCCAGGATTTCGGAACCGATTTAGTTTCTTCGATGATGTCAAATACATTGCTAATAAATAGTGCCCGATTTTGTGGTGATTCCTTTAGATGGGAGTTAGTCAGGCCATCTGGCCCCGGAGCTCTAGAGGTATTTAGTCGTTTGATTCTCGTTATAATTGAAGGTATGTGATTTGGGAGTGCCCATTTTACTTCCACTTTGTTGATTGCGGTCTTTGTTTTCTTATTAGTGTTTTTATAGAGATTGGTAAAATGCTCAATCCACTTGCCTTCTCCTACGTTATTATCAATTGCGTTTCTCGGAGTATTCGTTGTTTGCTTAATTAGTGTCCAGAAATCTCTAGAGTTACGCCCATTCAATGATCTTAGCATCAGTTCCGCGTCTGCTTGGAGCATTGCTGCTCTGCGTGATCTTAGCCAGTGTTTATAATATTTTTTTGCTTTTTGGGCCGCCTCCACATCTTTTATATCTTTAGTTTTCTTTGCCCGTCTCTGCAGTTTTCTTAACTTTTTCCGTTCGATTATCAAAAGTTTGTCATAACTATGCATATGTTCACCTCTTCTCTTTGTTACCGTGTTCACTTTTTGTTTATAGATGTTTAAACATTGTTCTTAATCAACTTTTTTTTCTTTTTCGTTGTTATTTCTTTCTACGTTTTTTTTGGTAAGATTAGTTATGTCTTCCGGTTTTACCTTTAATCTTATTCTGCCTCGGGATTCTTCGATCTCTGTTTTCATTAGGTCTCTTGGTTCCTGTTGGGTTTTCCATTCGAATTCAAGTAAGTTGTGGTCACTGTTCTTGGTAAGCTTGACCTTAAAATTGATGACATATGATAAGAATTCCGGGCTAACAAAGATGTGATCCAAGATATATGCTGAAGAGCCGTTTTCCCAAGTTGGTATCCGGGGCACATGTTCCTCAATCAAAAAATTGAGATTTTTTAAGGATCTTGTTTTCATTAGTGTGTCCCATTTTATTCCCCTTTTCTTTGCTGGAGTTTTTGAGTAATTCTGATTACATTTCTGTAGTTTAGGATATTCCAGATTCAAATCTCCGCATATGATCCAGTGACCCAGTTGAAGTTCCAAGTCAATTTTCTCAAAGATATTATTTAACTGTTTTAAGAACTGTTCGTCACTTAATGCCAGTTGGTTCCAGTAAGTTTTAATTATTATGATGTTCTCTGGCTTCTGAGCTGGCAATCTTTGATTTCTTCCTTCCCATGTTAATAGTAGTTACTATTATTATAAGTATAGCGACGATTCTAATACTCTTGATCTTTGTTTGAATGTAACATTGTCAGGAGGCCAGATGACGGTCTACCTGAAAGTCGTTTTGCCGCTGGAGAAAGATATACTTCGTAACCATCCATTGTGGGCTGCTCTCTTAACCATGTCTCTTGGAGACAGAGAATATCAAAGTCTCCTAGATGTACATCACTTTGTTTTAGGAGATGTGCGAAACCTCTAGTGTTCCAGGAAGCGAATTTCAACGATACCGTCTCCTCCCTGATTTCCTTGTTTGGTGGAGGTTCCAAAATCCTGATCTTCGTTTGCTAACTGGAATCACTTTGATTGAGAACTTTGGAAATCCATCTCCATTTTTGACCTTCTTTCAGTTCCTTGCATTCTTTTTCCAGATTTGCCGATGATAGCTCTTCTTTTTCGTTATCTTCTGGATTGAATGTGATCTTTATTTTTGGTTGGGGTCCTTTAGGGAACCGGCCCGCCCCCATAGGGTCTTTATATGATTTGACTGATTCGTTTTGTGGCGATGTCGAGTCCCTCCTATATCTTTGCATTTTCCCCTCCTGATCTTTTTGATTTCTACTTTTATTGCGACTACTGCTTCATTCTGTAGACTTTTTGTTCTCATCAGTAGCTCGAGTTCTATTTCTTTTTGGCGATGTAACTGCTGCCTTTCTATCCAGGTTTACATGTTCGTGTTTCCTTTTTTCATCCCTTCGTCTAGGTGGGGATCCTGTTTGCGTTGTTTTTTCCCTTTTCTGATTTAAATCTTTATATATTGTTAACTCATATCCCAATATCAAAATTTTTTCGGTGGTTTGTTCCATCATTGTTCTTACCACCGGAGAAGGGATATGTAGGTAGGCACTATCCTGTTTGCCTCGCTTGGCAAATTCCACAATCCTGATATCCACAGAGGTTATTGTTCTTAAGGGTGATATACATTGTAGCAAAGTCATTATGTTCTTCCTGTTCAGAATAATATCGTTTGACTTTTCTATACTTTCAAGATGAAAGCTTCTACAGCTTTTTATTTTTTCTTTATAGGTTTATCAGTTGTTTTTGGTATTTGTATAGCTCGAGTTTCGAATTCTCGATCTCGATTGATGTTCTCGCTGTCTTCCTGGTTTGTAACTCTGGTTATACCTGAAGGCTCTTCTAGATGTGTTAACGCTAGGGGATTCTGTTTTTTCTTTCTCATCCTGTAGACGTTGAGGTCTCTTGTTAGAGTAATTATTTATTTCTTCTCTTTCGGTATGTTTTTCCCCCCATGTCATCCTGTCTCGTTTTTTTCTTTATTCATTATTGATTTTTTTCCTCTTGTCTTCTAGCGAGATAAATGGTGACAAATCACCGTCCAGGTTAATATCTCTAGAGCAGTTTCTTAGAGTTTGTGTATTCTCTAGATGTTCCTTTATATGACTTGTTTCATTTTCTCCCTCCTCCTCCTGATGTTGTGACAGATTTAATAGGTTTGTGGATTCTTCTGAATCTATGATCACGATTCTCTTGATCGGTGGATTAGAAGTTTTTTTTCTCGTTCCCTTTTCCGTTTCTTTAAGTTGAGGGGGGTTGTTTGGTACTAACCGTTGTGCTAAGATCGACAGGGCTACTTCATCCTCTGTTTCCTCATTGTATGCTTCCGTTTCTTCTCTTTATTGTCAGGAGATTCAAATATTACTTTCCTTTTCTTGGTGAGTTTATCTCCTTGAATCTGGGAGAATACCGAGTATATCTCACCTCTCAAATTTTGTGTAGGTTGTTGTCGTGTATCCTGTAGTTTACAATTCAATTGTATTTCTGATTATTTTTTTTCTTTCAGGACCACGCAGCCGTTCACACGTTTCCTGGTTGTTTCACATTGCATTTCTTTTCCGTTAGAGTTTATTTTTCGATATGATTTCTTACTTTGACCCCCGGTTTGCGTTAGGGATTGTAGGGGTGTTTCTAATAGGTTTTCCCCAAAGACTCTCTCTCCTGCGGATTCCTCTTCCTCTTTTCTTTTCTTGTTATTATCGTTTGTCTTCTGTCTCCAGATTTCCACTCTGCGTAACACCTCATTTTGTCCTTCCTCCTCCAAACCTGTTTGTGTCATTTGATTCCTTGTTTCTATTTGCGTAATTTCTGTTTTTTTATTACTACTATGTGTTCTCGCCTCCTGATTCTCTTTATATTGTTCCCCGCTGGTGGATTTGTACAGCTCTTTTTGCGTTGGTAATGCTGCAATAAAGCCCTCTAAATACATCATTTTAGTGTGCAGCGTTGTTAGTAATGAAGACTGATCTTTGATCGTATCATTAAGTGCCTCATATAGCTTTGTAAAAGGTGCCAGAGCTATAGTAAAGGTGGACATTATTGTCATGAGGTCCATTTTTTTGTCGGGGTTTCTTTTTGTGGATATTCCGGGAATCTTGATAAAGAATGTCTTCTTGTTAGTGGGGTAGACAGTGGTTGTGATGGTTTATTTCCTTTTGTGCCCCCTTTGACGATATCATTGATCTCACCTTCGCCCGATGTTCTCTTTTTTCGGGGTTCTGGAGATGGTGTTTTTTCGATCATTACACTGATGGTCTTTCCCTCGTTTTGCTTTCTCGTTGGTGTCTTTTCTTTCGAGGGGTTTTCCCCTGAAGTATGGGATTGAATTTTGTTGCCTCTCATTTCCTTCGAAACTAGTCCATTCGTTGGGCTTCTGAGATTGCCTTCTGTCTGGTTCCTTAACGGCGTTTGCTCTTTATTAATGGTTTTCTCTTTCGTTAGGACTGGCACTGTGCTGTCATGTAGTTCAGTTAATCGGGGTGTCGATTCCTCTCTCTGTATTCCAACTGTTGAGACATGTTTGCCTTCTACTGTTTTAGTTTCTAGCTGTGCTCGGTTCTCCTTCGTCTGAGTTGTCAACTTAATATTAGTTGGTTCTAAAGTGTTTTGCGGTACAGAGCACCGTGGCTGTCTCGTCATGCCCTCTCCCGGGCTATTCAGTGTGTTAGTTGCCACGTTCTCTCGTTGCTTCTGTGGGGAGTCCGCTTCTATTGAGTTTCTTCCACACTGAGCAGTTGGTCTTGTTATGTCATGGCTCGTGCGACCTCCCCCCTTGGTGGGGTCTTTTTTGTTCGGTTTGTGCGTTAGCCATAACTGACCATGAAAAAACCTGCAAACCTGGTAAATGGATCTTGGGGTCTATGTCTGCCCCTTGTAGAATTTCTGCATCCGATAGTTCTCCCAAGTTTTGAACCTTTGTGTTTTGCTTTTTCAGAAAAAAGTGTGAGGCCGTGGTTGGTCTGTCGTTATTCTATTTGTCGGGTTGATTTTTTTATATACCCGTTTTTCTTTATTCTCGGTTTCCAGTTTCTTCTGCTCCTTCTCTTTTTTTCTCATCAAGATAGGTGGCTTTGTTATAATGTTATTTGTCTTGTTTTTTTTAGTTTTTAGTTCCTTCAAATTTGATTTTCTCTGTTTCTTTAGGCTGATTTTATTTTTTGCCTTCTTTCTGGGCTCGTTTCCCTCCTCGTTGTTCGTAGAGCTTAGTGGATTTTCTATAATCTGGGAGAGGTCCAGCCTTTCCTCCAAGTCTATAACATTATATGTTAAGATCACCACGTTCGAGTCCAATATCTCATATGATATTTTTCCAAATTCCTGGTCTTGGAGGTAAGACATGCTGCCTCCTGTCGGGGGGCTTTGGAGATTCTGGACATTGGGTATGGGGTGGACAGTACACTCCGTTATACACCCCATTTTAGATTTTGCGTTGTCCGGTTCGTCTATTAACACATTGACTTCTGTCCCGTCCATTTTTTCAGTTAGGTCGCTAATTGCACAGGAAGCGAGCATGCTTTCATCCTTTTTCTTTTTTTCCCCAACCGATAAATTGATCGTCTCCGTGTGTAAAGGGACTCCGTCCACGTAGCTTTCATCTGTCATTTCAGGTCTCATCCCTCTCCCAGGACGATGGATTCCAGCTTGTGAGGGTGAGCAGACTTTTTCACCCCTCTTAATCTCGTCTCTCTTTCCCTCCCCTTTTCCTCTACTGGGACAAAGACAGGTGATAGATCCATTGACCTTTTCTCCCCCCCTTCCTCTGACGGCGTTCTCATCGGCACCTCGGAAGGGGTGAATGCGGGGATATTAGTGTCAGTGTTTGGTGGAATCGGGCTTCTTTGAGGTTTTTTCGGAAAGCTTGGGTAAGCGCTGCCCTTGCTTTCCTTGCGCTGTTAGTTTGTCCTCCAGTAAGATCTTACCTCGTTTTAATGTCGCAGGTTTCAGCGGGCTCTGATGGTCGTGCTCTGAATCTTCCGTCCTCTGGCTGTTGCTACGCAAACATCTTTGCGGTTCTCCTTCATCTGGCGCCATCTCCCGCCGCGGACTGCCGCAGACTGCCCAACTCTGCTGCCCAAACTCTGCGCACCGTGTACAGTAATGTATCAGTCCTACACGTGGAGCGCAGGTTGGTCGGGTGTCCAAGAGGGATCAAAGAGGGGATTTCCTCTGCAGTCTCCCCCAGCGCCAAACAGCCGCAAAACAGTCGTGATGATATGCTCTGGTGAAGTCACGTGATTGGTCACGTGCAGCCAATCAGTCCCGCCTCCTCCAGGAAGCAGGGCGGTGAAAACAAAATATGCTTTTCCAGCAAGAGCAGTGCTCGCAGTGCTGTGCAAAAGCTAAAAGCAGGTAAGCGTCCAAAGGCTAAAACACTCCTTCACTTTGTATCCAAACACTGTGGCTTTCAACAATTTGCTTTTGACACCCAATCTCGGAAGTGTTTTGGATTTGCAGGGTCAGTCTGTATTCTACTCCAACTCCGCCACCAACTCTTCAACCCTTGACAACTTTTAAATACCACAGGTTCAAGACAGATTATGTGGGTGCTCGAACCTAAATGTATTAACTGGAAATTCTGTACTGCAGGTAATCAAGGGAGATTACCACGCACAGAGGTCAACATGGGTGTGATGACCTTTCTTTGCATTCGATCTGTTCACATTAACCGTGCAGCTCAGAACTCGCCAGTGCCTCACCTGCAAAATCTCAGTAAGTAAGCGTGGCTTCCGCGATAAGCAAGCACCATATTCTGTTTGTGCTATCTCTGCCTCTGGTGTCTTGGTACTTTTGACACCCCACCTTTGGAGTTTCATCCAGGAACGTTTTCTCTCTCTCGAGAAATTCTAAATATGACAATCCTACATGTGCATCCATAACATCTCTCATTGCAGACAAACAGTGATTTACATTAGGATGTCCTGTTGTGCTTTGTGTAGGGGTGCACTTGCCACCAGATCACTGGTATGATGCATCAGCGTAAATGCAATCTACAAGCATGGCCAATGTAAACAGCAGATTGCGAGCAAACTTTGCACAGCCAATTCCACTGGGTTTCTCACAAATGAATGGACAAGTCTTTCTAGAGTACTGGCTACAACTCCAACTGAGGTAACATGCATTCCTACGATTTGATACACTTCCAGACCCAGAAACACGTGCCTTTTTTGTGATTCCATACACAAATACTACAGTTGCTCTGAAAATGTGTAGATGTTGGAAGCATGGATCTGATGTTGGTGCTGCAGATAAACTATTTTGCATGGTCCTAATAATGTCACTGGGACCATGATTCTATCCCAGAACCATGCTTAGTGGCAGCAAACAGCATCAAATGTAATTCTGTGTGCCAATGCTTTGCCGCATGCCACAGGTTCGCAAACGTTAGCCAAATGTTTTTTTAATTTTTTTTTTTTTAGGATATAACTTATTTGCAAAACAATATCGTATCTTTTACTGGATAATCCCCTCAAGTTTAACTTGCAAGCATAACTAGAATCTTTTTTTGGTATTTACATCCGCTACCTAGTACACAGACATATTCCGAATTTTCGGACCAAGCTCTTTCTGATGTAACGTCACATTTTATATGAATTACTTATTTGCATGTGCTGTAGAAAAGATTCAAAAGTTAGGGCTCCTGGTTGGGAGCCTAATCTACCCAGGAGGGTTAGTAGAGAACAATGATTACAATTGAATAGGTTCAAGAGAAATAGGTGCTATCAGAATACTCCTGTTTTTTGTCACCCTCTGCATCAAAAAAGAATAAATATTTCCAAACTCTGTTGTAGAATCAATCTTATTTTTTATCTATTACAGTTCAAAATAAAATGGACGTTTCAGAGTTAGCAACAAGAGAAAAGGGAGGTCATTGACCTAAAGTACAGAAAATATTTACATCACACGGAGTCAAAAGTTTTTCCGTAGGACAACCATTTTGTGTGTGCAAATCAAAATCAAATTCAAATTTCATTTGTCAAGGAGTTCTCATGAGAAATGGCAAACATATAAACAATTGGACATTTACAACATCACTTGCACATTTCGACAAAAACAAGTCATTTTCATTGTGTAAAGCAGCATGGATGTACTGCAGTTGGGGATAGTGCGTTTACACCACAGTATTTCAGCCGTTTCTAGGTGGGCTTAGTATGCCACATCTGGTATACAGCCTTCATCAGGATGGGGGTCTGTACTGTATGAGGTTTGTGCTGCAGGGGGAATAGAGACAATTGTCAGGGGAGTATTCCTGCACCGATTATTTAAAGAAGAATAAATCATGCGCTGTTTAGTATTGAAAAGACACACAGCTTACATATGGGTGTATTAATTCCAAAGGTTCTGTTATTGAAAGTTGTATAGGCCACAAGGGCTAATCTCTGTCTGATCCTATTGTGAAAAAACAGAAAGAAAGGAGTTTCTTGTTGGTATGAAGATCACCTAAGAAGGGATCGGAAAACAACTTGGTTATGGAGGGCACTCTTCATAACACAGACTCTCGGCTGGAGGTGAGGTTTCACTTGTAAACAAGCCTAGATTTTCTTTTCTTTAAAATGGTCCCGCGGCAAAAACCTAAATCGAATGGGAATATCCAATTAGTGTTTTATGGCACTAAGGGTACCTCAGTAGTTCTGAATGTTGAGTGCAGGCAAAATGGCCTTACCTGTCAGGGTACAGGACCTGCTCGCAGTCTGCCACTGTAGCGTATGAACCGCTAAGTCATTCTACAATTCACGGGGACCTGGCTTAGCGTTAGGAACGCTGTTGCTAGGACTCCATGATCATTTATACGGCGGCCATCTTGGGTGGGGATGGATGGCCACTAATTGTGGAAGCGAGTGAACTTTCAGTAGCTCAGATTGTGAAAAGAAAGAATTTACATGGGTCCCCATGTGTCTGGGGTCAAAGTGTGTAAATTAGCCACTGTGTTTAATATGGGTTGCTATGGCAACCGTTAATGGGCAAAAAAACGGTCGTTAAATGTTGTGCCAATCGCTCTGCTTGTACACCGAAAGTGTTTATGTAGGTCCTCACGTGTGGAAATTTACATAATGTTGAGTAAGTGGAGTCTGATTGAGAGAATGTGGTGGTCGATATTGTCAAAGACTGCTGAAAGGTTGAGGAGTATAAATGTGGCACGGCCTCATGAGTCTGCAATTCTTTTGAAGTCATCTCAGATGGAGACTAGAGGTGATTCAGTTCCTCGAAGGGGTCTGAATCAGGACTAGGCAGGGTTGAATACGTTTTTCTATGGCGAGGTTGTGAGAGATAGGTCTTTTATTGGCAAGATGGAGGAGGTCAAGGGCGGGTTTTTTGAGGAGGGGTTTAATGTGTGATGGCTTGAAAGCTACTAGGAATATGTCAGAGGTGAGGGAAGAGTTACTGATGGATTTTGCGATTCTGTTTGCACAAGTAGGGCACGATGGCATGGGATTCTCAGGGATCCGGATGGTTGGCTGCTAGCTTCAGGACTTCTGGTAGAGACATCGGAGAGAAAGAGGAGCAGATACGGCAGTGCAGGTGAAGTGGGATGAAGTTTGACAATGGTGCAGGTGATCAGGGTAGGACAGCTGCTCATTTAGCAATGATGGTGTGGTTTCTTTCCACAGAAATGTTAGGGAAATGGTCTGAGAGGGCATCATAGAGTGCTTGGAGTTTGGTGAAGGAGGGGGAGTGCAAATGAGTTAAGAGATGACCTTTTGGAGCTCCCTGCTGGTGTTACAGGCTTTAGAGATTCTCTTTTGGTAGAGGTTTTTATTTTTACCTTCCAAATTTCTGCATTGTAGACTTTGATCTGTTTGGCATAAGCTGCTTTATTCTGGTGAGATGGGTCAGCCTGCTATCTGCGCTCCAGGGTGTGGTTAAGTGGTTTTCAATGTTTGAGATAAAGGCTGCACCATCTAATGTGAAGCGGCATGTCTGTGAGGAATGGATCTGGAGGGGCTGAGTGGTCTGAGGGCATGAGAGAGCCATAGGTAAAATTGGCTAATGGAGTGCAGACCTCCCTTGATGGGGGGATTGGGAAGGTAGGCAAGCACATGGTCAGCCAATACTGGAGTTACTATGACCTTGTTCAACAGTGGGAAGCGGATCAACTTTCAGGATTGGTCAAGCCTGAAGGAAGGATTGCAGTCTATAGCGAAAAGAAGTTGGCTGTGTTGTCAGTCCAGATTAGTGGTCGGGGGAGATGTTGAGGTCAAATTCAATGAGCTGAATATTGCATCTACGGTATATCCTCCGGTGTGTGTGGCACCTGAAATCAGTTGAGTCATGTTGAGGGCTTAAAGGTTGTCCATGAGCAGTTGTGTCATGGGGCATTGAACCATACATTGAGATCTCCTAGCATGGTGAGGGGGGGGTGGGCGACCGGGATGGCTGCAAGAGAATCACTTAGAATATCTGCAGAGTTTCTATTTTAGCTGGGAGGTTTGTATATGAGTAGGAAGCTGTGTGTAAGGGAGAAATGCGTGTATTGAGGAGAAATGTCACTAGGAGGAATTCATAATCTGCATTGCAGGCTTGTTCCTCTGGGCTTTCAGAGGTAATTAAGTTGAATATGTTGTGTCGGTTTTTGCACCAGATCTGGCATTAATTAGGATGCATGAAATTTAATTTAATGGACAGAAGTTGTCACTGGCAAGGGGAGTGTGGGAGGGGCAGCAGGGGAGAATGAGGGCAGGTGCAGGGAACCCCTGCAAGGGGCCCTTTGTAGGGTATCAGAATGAGTCAAAGGAAGGTTAGTATGGGTGAAGATGGGAAGAGTGTGGCAGATGATGAGAGTGGTCCTAGGGGAGGGTGAGGTGTCACTGTTGTGGGATGCAGGGGTTGAGGCTATGAGCAATCTATGAGAGTGTGAAAAGAGTGCTTGTGTCATGCGGTTCCTTAGGTGGAGGTCTGGAGTGGTAGAGGGAAGTGTGGGGGGTATATGAGAGGGAGTTGCTCAGGAGTCCCTAATCAGAGGTGTGTAATTAGTAGTGGAGTAAGGGGTGCGTGTGTGGGAGCAGTGTGGCATCAGGGGTCACTGAGTTGCATTGTAGATGAAAGGGAGTGGATGGGAAGGAAGGATGTGATGCCAGAAGAGATGAAGGGTTGCAGATTTCCAGGTGAGTGCCTGGAGGGATGAATGTGATCTGTGCAGGGGGGATGAAAAAGGGGTTGAAGACTGACTTCACTGGGTAGTGTCGGTAAGGGGAAGTCATGATGGAGTAAGTGAGAGGTGCAGGTATGGATATGGGGGAGATAAGGTGAAGTGTAAGAGATGAGATTGTCCATTTGCTGTGGATTCTGTGTTCTAAGGGATTTCCAGGTTCTGTTAATGACTCCAATCAAGCATTCCCACTAAGTCAGTGCCTTGTCTGGGATTGCTCAAGGGAAGCCCTTATTTATATATTTTTATGACAAGTTATAATCTGGATGATGAACCCTTGTATAAAGCCCCTCTCTTAGAATCCCCCTGACCCCACTGAGCCAAGAAGTAGGTTTGTTTTGCAAATTAAAAAGGTTTATTTGAAAAATTAAACAATAGATATATATCACACTTTTATAATAAATTAATATTTGATATCACACTCAGACATATGACAATGATCAACAATGGATGATGTTATACTAGCACACTGGTTTAATTACTTAGGAGTAGTATAGAGGATAAGGTAGCTGAGAATGCTTTATATGGTACAAGGAAATGCAAGGTGTAAAAGAAGCAACACAGGAATAAACTTGATATGATTTCAGCAAAAGATAATATAATCACTTTTCCCCTTTTGGCAATTCACCCCGCCTCCCTCCCCCCCTTTTGCAATATAAAAAGATGGAAAGGAGAGCACACAGTTCTCAGGAATACAATCAAATGTAGTTCAGTTCCCCCCTAGCAAGCTTAGATCACAGGGATGATTTTAAAACACAGGCAAAATACTTTAAATGTGGTTTGCAAAGAAGGGAAAGATATGCTAAAAATTATTTTTAATTCCCTATAAGAGATTCAGGGTGGGTGATAGCCACTTTAAATTAGTTCAGGATCACTTTAGCAATGCTCTATGAATGATTGTCAGGTTGCAAACGAATTTCAGCAAAGGAAAGTAAGAAGCTGCTATTTTGACAAGTGAAGACAATGAGCCAAATCGCAAATCGCGGCACTTTTTCCGAGTGTGTCGAGTGCGATTACAGAAGAAGTATAATGAATAGAAAGTTCTGGGTTTGTTGGAAAGCCCAGAATCTTAGCTTTAAAATGAAAGTTAATACTCGCTCCTAGCACAAACGGTTCAAGAGATATGGACGATTTTGTGAAGGTAGTTTTTCAGAAATGAAATAATGATTCAAAATGGCAAAATGACACTTTACAGGTTTAAATCGGAGAGGGAACACATGATTCCTATGATGCAGTTCTTGAAAGGTTCAAATGTTTTGAATCAGATTATTTTAAGCTAAAAGATGGGTTCTGCACAGTTCTAGCTGGGTACTCACACTATAAATTTGAAAGGAATGGCCTTGTCACGGATCTGGTCAACAAGTTTAGCTGCGGTTCTCTCTGCTCGGCGGGTCAATCAGGCACCGGTTCTGTTCACAGCGGTCTGGTCTGGGTCTCTGGTTCTGCTGGTCTGGATCAAGTGGATTCTGGTTACTGCACTGCTTTCTGGGTACGGGTTCTGTTCTGGATACACAGGACTCTTAGCAAGCAGCAAACCGCACAGCCCGGCGGTTAAATAGTTTGCAAAAGATTTTGAGGCCTGCTGAAGAGTTCAGCTCTTTGGAGTTTTTGTTCTGGAGTTAATCTGGATCTCTGGAGTTCTGGAATCTGGAGTTCTGGATTCTGGAGTTCTCCATCAGCGTGCTGCGCAGGAATTCAGTTGAAGGTTGGAAAATGAATGTCCCTGTCTGGCTTCCAGTGGCTCTTTTTATGTCTTTTGAAAATGGATGTGGATGCTAACTTTCTATGCCCAACCCACTCACGATTTGATAGGTCAAGGATTTCTCTTTGACCTGATTTGAGAAGGGAGCAGTGAGTCATCCTATGTCATCAGGTGTCATGTTTATGGCTCCAAAGAAAGAACACTCCCCTTTGCTTTTGCTTTAGAAAATGCATTTTTCATAACAGGTTTCCCAGATACACACGTCGTTGACATTACATGTACATATCATATATCACTTCGGGTAGGTCTCTGTTCCAACTCTGATGTTTCTAAGAGCCAGGGTTCAAAAATGGCAACTTATTTTCGTTTTTAGTTGGTTTACCAATATTGGACTTTTACCAATAATTACACAGATGTACACCGCCTTTCTACACATATTCCAGTAAATTTTCATTTTTTTCTAGCGTGAACCCCGTGTCTGCAATCTCCATAATTCATGGGGTTTTGCCTCAGAACATGGTATGAGTCCTAACACCTCTTAAAATGTGCACAGAAAAATCACAAGAATAATGATATTAATTATATAATTTTGACAAGTCCGTACTATGAGTTATCCATCTTTTTAAAATTATGCTCTGGCCCAGAGGGGTGTGGTTTCCCAAAGCACATGGTGGAATTTCTGGTTTGTCCACTTCCTCCAACTTAAGTTGCTCACAGAGGCACTGCCCCTCCCCGTTTCTCTCAAGAGGAAGCCATTTACGACCCCCCCTAATATAACATCTGCCTGAGACAAGGAAAATACGTTGTTCTGTTTCCTTCCAGTCCCAGGTGCCACTCCCCTAATTCAATCAGAGAGGTGTCATCTCCTTTTGGCAGGGGCAGCAGAATGCAGCCAGACCTGGGAATGCAGCTGCTGATCAAGTTTCAACTCCTGTCGGGGGTAGTTGTCAAGCCAGGCTTCAGCTAAATGTCACTTTGGTTCCCAGTTTTTCTTCATCCAAATCAAACTTACACTTTTTACACATGCAGCTAGAACGCTGATTCTAAGTTCAAAACTATGACATTTAACAGTTGCAAACTATGTGGCACTCACCAGTAGGTCACTCATTTATTTTAAACATTTAGATTTTAGTGTCTTTCAGTCCAATTTAACCTAGGCTGCTGACATCCACAGCTCAGCCAGTTTCATTATGAACATTATTTTAGGCTCTTTCTCTTTCTAGATTTTTGTTTGCACACAAGACTACATTCTGCCAAATGTCTGCTGGTGTTCATTGAGATTTTTGAATATCTTACAATGTTCAAAATAGGCATTTTTAGCTTGCATTTCAGAAAAACAAGGTGATTTCAAAGTGCTTTTTGAGCTAACAGGCTCTGCTGTTTTTCCTTTGGCACGCATTCCACTCATGGCACTCCTGGCCCATCACGCTCGCACTGGTGGGTGGTAGGTCAGGCGACCATTTTGGTGTGCGCAAAAACTGCGCGGTTTTCCTGGATCCTGACGCAAATGTGGGCTTTTCCGCCATCTTGGATTTCCTAAACCCACAGCACCAAATGTTGCAGCATAATAACTCGAACATGGGTCAAAACCCCTGACAGTTCCTGTGGTGTGTTTGTGAGGGTCGGTGTTGCAGCGAGAGGGGCTATTGGTGAGGGTAGCCTGCACAGCACTTAGTGATCTGAAAACCAAGGGGGGAAGGGGTTTGAATGGCCTGGAGGGTTCAGGTGTGGATGTGGGAGGGGTGGGATGGTTTGAAGGGCAGTTTGTGCTAGAGGAGTCAGGGTGGGAGCATGAAATGTGGAGAATTCCCACTGAGGTGAATGTATGCTCCCAAACACTCACTTATCCAACAATAATGGACAGGACCAAAATGCATGAAGAATCAGCTTTAATTACTTTATTCATGAAGTAATTCAGCTTGAAGAAGGTAAAAGACATTCTCAAAAAAACCTGTTAGATCTGGGGTTATAAACCTAACACAATGTCTTGTCATAATACTAAAAACACAATACTACAGCCTGCTGATTGGATATGAGGAATCAGATACCTACATCATTCTTTATATTTTATGAATCCACCCATGGTCCTTCCCTCTAAATGAGATATCACTTCATGAACATCATTAGACAATTTTTGATTGGCTGGCAGCACGATGTGCTGATAGTTACAAAAGTGGTGCACTGTTGCTCAGCTGTTACTCATACATCCTTGGATGTTGCATTTATCTACCAGAACCCAATCATATTTGAATGTGCAGGGCGAGATTGGAACCCTGCCATGGGCAGAAATAACAAACTTGACCCCATCTCGCTTTCCCACGCTGGGCCCAGACAGTTTGCTATCTTTGGGAAGTTTGGCATGTCCTCTCTCTTTGCACACACTGTTGATTGCAGGTGCATAGCATACTTGAATCAGAATTGTAACTTTATTGTTGTGGTGGTCACATGTGCAAGGCCTTCTTCTCTAATTTCTTCATCTTCCTACTGTGTTCTCTGTATGCACACTAAACCTCTTCACCATTTGTGTTCCTCTTTCTATAGAATCTTTGGCAATTTTACTGTGTGCACCTGGTGATCAGCACTTTGTGTGTTTTACTCTGCCATGAAAAGAAACAAACAAATTGTTACATATATAGGCTGAGACCCTGAGAAGGCCAATTTATGCAACTTCAGCTCACTGTCGCATCCTCCCTTCTTTCCCAACCTTGGCATCCTCAGCCTGCTGGACATCCTTGTGAACCAACAAAATCTCTATTCAGCAATTTAACCTCCAGTACTGTGTATTATTTTACTAGGAATCCTGCAGTGCCTTGCTCACTCAAAATGGCAGTCCTCTTGTCATGTTCAATATTCTGGTATGGACCCTACCTCGCTGTACCTGTGCCATTTACTATGTTCCCTCTCTGTGTATTTAGCAACCTACCGTTCCCTATATTGTAACACTAATTCCCTATAGAGTGGCAAAAACAAACTATATCCTAGTCGTGTTATATTTCTCTAAGAAATCATGGCAGCAATCTATTCCAGCATACTTATTCTCGATGTTGTTTCCTATTTGGGGACTGCCGAGGGTGTGACCGTGTGCATTACTGGTCTTTTCGGTGTCATCACATTCCCTGAGCTGGTCAATTCATTGACCACAAACCCTCTTTCTTTAATACTGTGATTTCTGTCCTTTGGAACCCAAGCTCCCTCCTCTTTTGTACATATTCGTCGGCGTCGCAAGTAATAAAGCAATAGTCACCATCCCCTTGACAGTTCACAAACTGTTGAGTGTAGTTCTTGGGATCAAAAGGGTGTTAAAACCTGGTTCCAGGAGGTCCAATGGGTCTTTCTATGAGGACCATTCTAATTTCCTGTGTGCCAAGGGAAGCATCTGTTTGTGTACAAGTGTGCGCCAGGAGAGCCGCACCTCCTAAAGTAACACGTGTAAGAGACATCTTGTGTGTTTGTACTTCTTTTTTCCCTACTACTTTACAATATCCCAATACTATCCGTAGAACACAGGCCTATAAATAATACAATGAGGAGAGGCACTACTACTTTAAATATTTTCCCCTACCAAGTAGGCACCCATGAGAGCATCCAATGATACCAGTTTTCATCTACTATTTTACTACTCTCCTTCCTCATCGTATGCAATGTGTAAAGGGCCAATTTGGCAACTGTCAAACTGCCGTTATCTTCATCATTTGCTGGTTTAGTGTACACAAACTGGCCCTTATTATTGCACAGACACTTCCCTCCATAGTGGTGGCGATATCCAACACATACCTATTGTGGAGAGCAGTCGGTCTGACCACCCGTATTTCTTCCTTAATGGCATTCAGACCTTTCTCTATGGCATTTTCTAGCTGCACAAACTCCCACCTAGTAAGTTGAAACCAGTTTCAATTTGCTGCCGCATGTTTACCAGGGACAAGCAGGGACATCAACAAAAAAAGCTGTGTTACTGAACAGCCTGTATTTGGTGGGAATTGCTGCTAATCTATCTGCTGATGCCTATGGGAATTGATTCTCCCTTTTGCTCCTTTGTAACTAAAAACCTCTAGCTACTCTTGTCTTTATGGCCACATCCATTACTGCCAGATGTTTGTTTATTGCCACAATGTGTCTATGAGGCACCACCAGTGCCAGTGAGTGTGCAGTGGTAAAAGAATAAATACCATTCCAATTTGGTGGGAGGTGCGTGTTTGCTTGCATGCCACATGACCAATAATAGTCCATCAATACTGCAGAAACCAGATGCATACCTGCCATGTCTGTGATACGTTTAGACCCTGTGTTATTCCCTATTTGCACCATTCCATTGTATGTGAAACATAACAAAGGGTGTACAAGTATTTGTATGTGCATGGGTTCTTATTTCACATCCACCCAGGTGAGCAACCTTATATATCTATTCCAGTCAGCCCAACGTGTATCAATAAGAAATGAAACTGTTTCTTTGGCCAATCCAACCCTTACCTCTGCACTACATGTCATGATCCCTTCTACCCACCATTCATTTGTGAAAATGTGTCCAATTATGTGTAGCTGTGGCCTGGTCCAGCACCATGGTATTACTGCTCCTATGGCATTTGTGCATTTTTTTAGATCTTTTCTTCTATATGTTACTTCACCTCTCTGTGATCCATGCAGTTTATAACACATGGCAATATTCTTTAATGCCAATCTGCCTGCCATCCTTCTATGCTTAAAAAATAGTCCTCTCATTTTGAAAAACGCCAGATGAACTTAGCAGTGTGATGTGTGTGTTAGTACTTCCTGTCTGGGACAACATGTTGTGAGAAATTGGAGAGAAAACATAGACTATATTTGACCGTACCATCTATTATCAATTTCTGAACGAAAACATTCATATTTATTTCTTAGTAATAATTCTTTGTTAAATATGTATCTTTTTATTCTTACACTTCTCCTACTACTAGTTTCTACTTAATATAGTTTGACTTCCTTCTTTTTAATATTTCTACTATATTCAATCCAAAGAAAAGACACTCTGCCTGCATCCCAGCCCACCACTGCCATGGAATCAGACTCTGAGGAGGAGGCGGACACTGTCATCAAAGAGCACGATGATTGGAGGAGAAGGAGAAGGAAAAATAGCAGGGCGCCACTCCTCAACCTCCTAATTTGCAGCCCTCAAACTTCTGTGTCCAGTTAAGGGTTCTGAGGAGGGCTCACAGAAGTGGAAGAAGCAAGCCAACACCGTACCTGCAAACAGAACCACCAACACTGGACCATTGGCCTACACCACAATACAAGCAGAGGACACTTAAGCTGACTCTGAGGAAACCACCATCATAGTGTTGCAGGATGATGAGCAGGAACATCCTTCACAGGGTTTTTTTGGCCAGTCAAGGGACCTGTAAGCAGTTACTGCATCACCAACAGTGAGCAGGAGGAGAAAGAGGAGGACACATTGTCACCACCAGAAAAGAAGCTGATAAGGGCAGCAGCAACCAAGAGTAGTCTAGAAGTAGGTACTAGTACCATGGCACCAAGTTTTTACAAACCAGCAGTCATTCCCTGCACCAGAGGACCAGCAGTCACTGAACATCAGCTACCACCACCGCTACCGGACCATCAGATCTTACTACAACTGCCAGTCCATCAGCTCCCAGCACTTCTGCCGGAGCATCAGCTCCCACCAATACCACTGACGGCTCATCAACCACTACCAGACCTGCAGTCCCCGGCAGCGCCGCTGGTGGAAAGCTGTGGACCTGGAGCCACTTGCACTTTCACCTATAGTTGACATGATCAAGGCATGCCGGAAAATATCATCTGCCTCCACTGCAGCAAAGAAGTTTGACGGGGAGTCATTTCAGAGTCATTCTTTGCATGGCACTGTGAAGGGTTTAGACCCATGCTGAATCAATAGACTGGGTAGATGTGGGGATGAGCTGCCGCCGCCCATCATTCCATCCCAGAGTCCAGGAGAACTGCACAGTTGGCACAAGACCACTCCAAAGATACAACCTTCTTGTGGGGGGTTCCACATAACCACTCTAATGTAAGGATGTCTATGAAAATAATAGCAAAAATCTCCTGTCAAATTCAAGACAACTCAAAAATGGATGCAGTACCGACAAATTCCACAAGGCGGCGCTAACGGTCTAAACTCTGACAGGAGAACTGGCTGACAAAGGGACCTGAGTCAACTGGACTTCAAAGCCTGTGGGTTAATTAAAAAAATCTTAGCCACCTGCTGTTCCCAGAGACCAAGAGGCTGAGAACTCTTAACACCCCAGAGACTCACAACAGGAGGCAGGATATCACATGGCCCTTCTGAGTGAGAGGGAGAGGGGTTCCCCTTCAGCCTGGAGGAGAGAGACAATAGCCCCTTTCAGTTGAATGAGGTATGTTAATTTTGAGTGTTTCCTGTCAACAGCCCTCTGCCAGCAAGGAGAGACATGTGATCACTGACCCAGGCAGAATTGATGGCTGTGCATCAGGCCATCCTCACTGCTGTCCAACATCATCTCCACGAACTGGTCATAATCACAGATTCGGATTATGTACGGAACGGGTTCGTGGAGAACCTGGTTAACTGGAAAACCAGAGGCATGTTATGTGCTAATAACAAACCCTTGAAACATGGGAAGTTAATTCAAAACATTGATGATCTGGTCACATCGAATGGGATGACCATCTACTGGAAAAAGATCAAGGGTCATTCCAAAGTAGAAGGACCAGACAAAACTGGAAATGACTTAGCTGATCAGCGGGCCAAAACCGGGGCCATCCAAGGGGATCTAATAGAAATAGAGTCCCTGTTGGGGGAAATCCAGGTCACTGCTATCACTAGGTCCCAGACAAATGCTCACAATGATCTTTCAACTGCACAATGGAGTAGGGAGACCCCTGATGCTGATTTAATTACAGCTCAGAAGGGGGATCCAATTATTGGTAAGTTTTACCAACACCTTGAGGACCCTGACAACTTTCCCCTGACGGATACCGATTACATTGGGAAGGAGGACCTTAGAGTGTTGATGAAATGTCCAAAGATGTTTCTGAATCCAAGACGGTTTGTTGGTAAGGAAATCCCAAGCTGGCCAAGATCAGTGGGTGGTCCCGACCTCATTCCGAAGCCTGATGTTAAGTCACGCCCATGATGCGGCCACGGCCGGTCATAGGGGGTTTCACACAACACTGGAAATCTTAAGAGAGGTTGCATACTGGCCACACATGGGGCAGGACCTCGACCAATACTTGAAGGGGTGTCTTGTGTGTGCACAATTTCAGCCATCATCCCTCACACACCGTGCACCTCTCCAAAAGAGGGGGATGACACTGCCATGGTCAGATTTGCAAATCGACTTTGTAGGCCCTGTAATTCGCTCGTCTAGAGGAAACAAGTGCATGTTGACCGTTACATGCTTGTTTACCAAGTGGGTGGAATGTCTCCCAGTCCCAAACTGCAAGGCAGAAACAGCAGCTGCCCTGATGATTAACCACATCTTTTCCCGTTTTGGTCTACCTCAAAGGATTGAGTCAGACAGAGGTAGCCACTTCACCAGTGAAGTAATGACAAAGATGTGGGAGATACTGGGGGTTAAAAGGAAGCTACACATTGCTTACAGGCCAGCTTCTTCTGGAGCAGTGGAGAGATACAACCGAACCATTGTGAGCATATTAAAAAAATTTGTGGCAGATTCTGGGCCAAGTTGGGATATCCGATTACCTCTGGTCCTAATGGCCATCAGATCTACCCCTTCATCTGCAACTAAAATGTCACCATTTGAGTTGATGACCGGACGCAAGATGGTGCTTCCCCAGCATCTGCTCTACAGGACCCAAGAGCAGACACTGATAAATGCCTCCACAACTCATGAGTATGTGGAGAATTTAAGGAAACACCTTCATCATGCTTTTGCCTATGCTCAGCGGAATCTAGAAAGATCAGCTGATAGCATGAAAACCCACTACGACCTGAAGACCACCAGGAAGGAATATACTGTGGGGGACCGGGTCTATCTATTCAATTTCCAAAAGAACCAGGCCAAACAGCGAACATTTTTGCCTACATGGAAGGGAATGTTTGAAATTATAGACAAGATCTCCCCTGTAGCGTACAAGATCCGCATCCCCAAAGGTAGTCTGGCGGAAGGGGAAGTCAAGTGGGTCCATATTAATCAGCTAAATTGTTGCCATCCTAGGCACACTCTGCAACAACTGGAGGAATCCTCCGGAATCCCAGAGGGGGCTGCTCCAGAGTAATTCAGTTCCAACCCTAAACTATTCCACATATAGCATATAAAATTCTATGATTCTTGTATATATACATGTTCTTGTCTCCTAATTTAAAAAAAGAAAATGTATATGTTCATATCTTCTGATTTATAAAATGTATATGTTCGCCACACCATTAATAGTGGTGGAAAAAGGTCTAGGAATATGTATTGCCGCTTTGCTTTGTCGTCCTAGGAGAAAGAAAACCCAGAGACTGACCACGGAAGGCGACCTGGGGACCGGGAGCGAAGATCCGAGGGGCCCGGGGTAACGTCCAATCCTCAAGGAGAACTGATTGATCCAACTGGGTGGAGGAAAAGATGCTGAACTGTGCCATCTACAGAATTGGAAGAAGATAATGTGGACATAACAGCGCAAGGGCTCACAAAATCCTTTGCACCCGACTTCCCCTCGACTTGAATCAAAACGTAGTCGGGCGGGGGGGTTTGTGAAGGGTTTTGACCCATGCTGAATCAATAGACTGGGTATATGTGGGGATGAGCTGCCGCCGCCCATCATTCCATCCCAGAGTCCAGGAGAACTGCGCAGTTGGCACAAGACCACTCCAAAGATACAACCTTCTTGTGGGGAGTTCCACATAACCACTCAAATGTAAGGATGTCTATCAAAATGATAGCAAAAATCTCCTGTCAAATTCAAGACAACTCAAAAATAGATGCAGTACCGACAAATTCCACAAGGCAGCGCTAGCGGTCTAAACTCTGACAGGAGAACTGGCTGACAAAGGGACCTGAGTCAACTGGACTTCAAAGCCTGTGGGTTAATTAGAAAAATCTTAGCTACCTGCTGTTCCCAGAGGCCAAGAGGCTGAGAACTCTTAACACCCCAGAGACTCACAACAGGAGGCAGGATATCACATGGCCCTACTGAGTGAGAGGGAGGGGGTTTCCCTTCAGCCTGGAGGAGAGAGACAATAGCCCCTTTCAGTTGAATGGGGTATGTTAATTTTGAGTGTTTCCTGTCAACAGCCCTCTGCCAGCAAGGAGAGACATGTGATCACTGACCCACCCAGACTTCTGGAGGCAGACCCAAACACTTTGGGGAGTTGAATTGCAACAAATATATATTTTATAGAAACAGTGATAACTTATTGTAACCAAATGACAGGAATGTACAACTTTGATAGTCTTAGTATGGAAAATGCCCTCCCGATTTGAGTCCAAACTCTAATTTGTACCATGTTCTGGGGCAAAACCCTGCTAATTATGAATATTGTAGACACTGTATTTAAGCTAGAGACGCGGAAAGTTACTGGGATATATGTGGAAGGGAAATGTACCTTTGCATAATTTTTGATGAAAATCCCATACTGCAAAACCCACTAAAATCGAAAATAAGTTGCCATTTTTGAATGCAAGCTCCTATGAACGCCAGAGTCGGGACAGAGACTACCTTAAGCAAGGTGTAATATGTACATGTAATGTCAACCACTTGCGTACCTGGGAAATATGTATTTGGATCAGAAATAGATCTGTGTGCACATTGACCAGGGGAGTGTCATTTCTGTAGGTCATAAAAATGACATCACTCTGACACACTATCCCTTCCCAAATCAGGGACCAAAGAATCAATTGACCTATCAAATCAAGAGAGGGGCAGGCTCAGTTATGCCACACACACACCCACTTCCAAAACACATAAAAAGAGACTGCTGGGACAGGTAGGGATTCATTTTCCATTTCTGCAGAGCTTTTTGACGGCCGACATCCCATCCAGACAGAGACGCGAACCAGGGACCCATAGACTACAGAACTTTGAACCTAGAAAGCCCACTGCAAGCAAAGGTATTCTCAGCAGGCCTTCAGAATCCAGCAAACCTAACCAAACTATTCAACAGCCGGGCGAGCTGTTTGAATTCTTTGCCAAGAACTTTTGCCGGAACCGCAGACCAGACCCAGACTGCTGTGAGCAGAACCAGAGATCCGGATCGCTGTGAGCAGAACCGGTGCCTGATTGACCCGCCGAGCAGAGAGAACCACCGCTGGACGTGTTGACCAGATCCGTGACGAGACCCATTCATTTCAAAATTAGGAGTGAGTATCCGCCAGAACTGTGCAGAACCCAATCTCTTAGTTAAAATAATCTAATCCAAACTAGTTTAACCTAATTAGAACAGCCTCCTAGAAATCGTGTCATCTGTCATTTTTAAAGCTGCACAACTGTCACCTGTCAATTCTGCAGCTGCAAGCTGTCACCTGTCATTTTTAGTTTACTTTAAATCCGAAAAACTACCTTCACAAAATCGTCCATATCTCTGCAACCGTTTGTCCTAGGAACGAGATTTATACTTTTACCGCAATCACGATTTGCGCACTCGCAAAATTTACCGCGATTTGCGATTTGGCCTGATTTCGTCATCTGTAAAAAGATAGCCGCTTTTGCCTGAACTGCTAAAATTCGTTTGCAACCTAATAACCATCCCTGAACCATTGTTAGGGCTGACATGAACTGATTTAAAGTCTCTACCACTCACCCTGAACCTCCTATAGGGAATTAAAAGCAATTTTAGCATTTTTCACTTCCTTGCTACCACATTACAAAGCACTCTTGCCCGTGTTTTAAAAAGCATACCTGTTGTCTAAGCTTGCTGGGGGGGGAACTGAATTCCGTATTGTATTTGATTGTATTCCTGAAGACTGTGTGTGTTACTTCCATCTCCTTGCATTGCATATAAGGGGGGGTGAATTGCCACCAGGGTAAAAGTGAACATATTATCTCTTGTGAAACCATATCAGTTTATTTTCTGTACTGCATTTATTCCACCTTGCATTTCCTTGAAACCATAAAGCATTTCAGCTACCTCATCCTCTATACTACTTCTAAGTAACCAAATCTGTTTACCAGTAGAACATTATCCATTGTTGATCACTGTCATATTTTAAGTGTGATATCCAATATTAATTTATTATAAAAGTGTGATAGATATATATATTGTTATATTTCTCAAATAAACCTTTTAAATTTGCAAAACAGACCTACTTCTTGGCTCAGTGGGGTCTGGGGGATTCTAAGAGGGGGGTGTTATACAAGGGTTGTCATCCACAGTACTGAACTGGACATAAAAATACATCAATAAGGGTTTCCCTCAGCATCCCAGACTAGGCATTGACTTAGCTGTAGTGTTGAAGTGAAGCCGCTTAACAGCACATTGTCCATGTCTTTACACCTGCAAAGATGACACACGATCTGCAGAGATTCTGAGGGCCCAGCTGCATCACCAGCAATGCCGACAACCTCAGACATTGCATCCACCACCACCACTGCAAGAACGACAATTTCTACAACGATGACTAGCACAACATTAACGAGTGACAATATTCCTGTTCTATTGGGTTGTGGGATCCCAGTAGGGCGGACACAGGGTTGTGAACTATCCCTCAAAGGCATGATTCTATCATGCAGGTTCTGTGGGCTGCTTCTGGGGTGTGGTGAGGTGCTGCTTCAAAATAAATGTGTTTACTATTGGCCATTAACACATCAAGAAGCACCACCCTGAAAACTGCCAGTCTATGAAGAATTAATATCGATTCATCAAGCAGAGGAGTAACCCACTGCCATCTGACACTTAGAAGAGAAGAGGAGAAGGAGAGGACCAGTAGGAGCCAGATGATCGAGGAGCAACATAGTAAGCAATGAGATCCCCACCTTGGGCGGACACTGAGCAGAGGAGAAGGACAGGAAATGTAGCAGAAGGATGATTGATGGGCGATGTAGTAAGCAGATGTGTGACCACACAATGCTGACACTAAACAGAGCAGAGGAGTATACAGTAGGAGCTAGAAGATGTCTAGGCAAACTAACACCCACACCCACAATCACACACACACACACACACACACACACACACACTCTATCCCAACTAACCACCACTTTTGTCTTTTGTTTTCTCCTCAGAACCATGAGGGAGTGTTGACGTCAGCAGGGCAAGAGGTGGGGATGGGACCTCACCAGAAGACTCGTAAACTGTCAGAGCATCACTTGAGGAATGGACAAGTACCTCGTTTTCTTGACTGTTTTTTGACTTGCTCGCTCTGTCTTTTTCGCATACAGATAAACACATACAAACACAAACACACCCATGCACTTGTGTTAGGTAAGATTTCCGCAGAGCTGGTAAATCTTCCTTTCCTGGTTTAACTCCAGAACTTTTTGCTTTTCTAGTGGGATATTTTTCATTAATACCTCAGTGAGTGAGAACCTTTTTCCACACTCACCTAATCTTTAACTCTTTTCTTGGGTGTCATTTTTAAGACTCTCCATAGTGTCTTTTTAAAGTTATCATGTCTAACAACTTATTGGCAATAAGTGCCTGTTGTTGCTGGGTTGCCCTATGAGCTCCCCATTTAACTTTCTTGTGATAACCTTGAGTGAACTACAGTTCCCAAGGGTAGAAAGGATCTTTGGATCCCTTTTACATTTTATTCTGTGAAACCAGCACACCCCACCTTATGTGGAGTGTTTGGGAGATACAAGGTATCCCCTTTCACATTTAAACTGTAACAATTCTGTTACAGTGACACACTTACCTTTAATGGCTGGTGTCAGTGATACCTTTTACTAATTTGGTGCACCTTTACCGCGGGCTGTAGTCACAGCTGCAGTAAAGGCAACTAAGGGTGCTCATTTTACCAAAATGGCCCCTGTCTTCTTCTTCTGCCATTTTAGTGTTTCTTGTCGTTTCTTGTTCCTTCCCCTGACATCCAGGTTGGGAAATACCTTTGTTTGAGTTTTGTCTTTGGCGGGAGTCCCCTGGACTCCCCGCCCAGGCTCCAGTCAGTCTGTAAGCACAGGAAGTGGGGGAGGAGTCCAAAACTTCCCCTCCTTTGTCTCATACCTTCCTTCAACTGGGCCAAATCCCAGTGGGGGGCTGGCTGTCCTGATTGGACAGCCAGACGCCCCTTTCTTGTAAAATGCGGTGAGAGAATGCAGAGGTTGTGTTGTAGTTCCTGATAAATACTGGAAACCTGGAATCTGAAGTCATGTCAACCACTGGAACAGAGATCTGAAGAGGATGACGAAGGAAAAGTGGCGGGAATGGTTTCCAGCGACTGGAGAGCCTGCTGTGTAACCGGAGCCTACTGCAGCCCTTCTTTCCGATCAACCTAGGGTCTCCGAAAATGATGACCTGAACCCAGAGCCTAGTGAGACCCACTAGAGTCAAGACGACCTGCATTTTGAGCCATCCCACGGGTTGCTGCAACCTTGCGTTCCTGCAATACCCCAATACACTGGGACCTCCAGCCACTGTGCAGTGCACAGTCTTCCGAATTCCTAATCTTGCTGAAACTTCGTGGGCATCCTGGTGTATCACCAGTGACACAAATCGAGTCCGAAAATTCCCCTCACAAGAGTGCTGGACCTTTGTAACGACGAGAATTCAACCGCAATTTTCTGTCTTCTTCTGTGCTCCTTGAAAAGGAGCCAAACCCACAGAACCGCATTCAGCCATGAGAGAAATCTTGCCTAGAGCCTTCTTCATCGATCCCTGGTGCAAAGTCCCTTCTGAGGTCTTGTGTTCAGTCTCCAGGACAAGGAATCCACTGACCGGGTATTTGGCTGCAATCCCTGAAGTTCTCCTGCTGCAATCTCTTCTTCATTGCTGAGGTACTGTGTTGGCTTAGGGTATATACTTACCTTAAGCCTGTTGGGATTTCTGTGTAGCTTTGGGGTGTCTTCTGTGATTGGGAGATCCCTCATCCAGTGCACTCAGTCCCATTGCTAGAATCCTGCTGGGGTGTCTTCTGTGAAGCCCCTGGACCCTCTTCTAACACTAGAAGTAAAGTACTCACCTGTTTGCCCAGTTTTCCTAAGGAACTCTGACTTTTGCTACTAAAGAACTTATTCTAACACTGCCTGTTGGTCACTAGTCCTAGTGACCCCCCTTCTGCCACTGAGAACACTCATGCTCTAAGGGAACGACTTTGAAGGGATTGGGACTTCTGCCTAGAAAAGAAATCAAGTGTTTTACTTACTTGTAAAGAGTTGATGGGTAACTGTAATACTCAGAGTGAACAGTTACAAAAGTTCTTACTGATCTTGAATGTGTGATGCACTATTCTTAAAAGTATGGTTAACATCTTTTCTTCCTTAGCCACTGTTTTACAAGTCTAAATGTAAGTCGATGTGAAGGTATTTTACTCTCCTGTGATTAGGTTGTGTTTCTTTACAAAAGTAATGTGTTGGTTTCACCAGATTATTCCTGTAGGGTAATTGTATGAGTGTCCTCCAACTGTTGGTATCACCAGGTTAGTCCTGTTAGGATATCTGTATGAGTGTCCCCCAACTGGGTCTTGCTTCCCCTGACTTGCTGCTAGCCTGTCCTTAATACGTCTACATTAGGTTGCTGCCTACCTAGAATAACTATTAAGTAAAGTGTGACATTGGGTTTTACTTCCCCCTTCATTGTGAAATTAAAGTAAGTGGGTTTTACTTACCTTGTGTTAGCTGTGTGACATCCAAAACAAGTTACTAGAGTTATTGTTTATCTCAATCTGGGGTTCCCTGATTTCCAAAGCATCTGTAATTGTAAATTACATCCTTAGTTTTACTCACCTGGTATAACTGTGTGTTATGACAAAAGTAGTTATAGGTTTTTACTACACCTAGAATAAGTGTTTCACTATTCACCAAAAAGTATATTGTCCAGTTGACTGTTTATATGATTGTTCCAAGAGTCACTGTACAACTGGAAGTGCTTACTGTCCTTGTATTACCAAAAGTAATCTAAAAGTAACCATTGGTCTTTTACTCCCAAAGAATAGGCTTGACCTATACTAAATGTGTATGACAAGGTTTTGACTTCTCTAGAACTACTGTTAGGTGTTCCATATAAGGTCTATACTTGGGTCTGTGTACTTTCAACTATAGTGTTGTGGTTTATATTGTAATTTTATATAATGTGTTAGTACTTACTTAACCCCTAGATTTATCTGGGCCTAAATGTATTTAAATAAATACTTTATTTTTACAATACATAGGGCCTCATTACACGGAAGGCGGTAAGGGTTAACGGTCACCGGTAATGGTACCGGTGACCATTAACCCTTACCGCCTTACTACGAGTTCCCTTTGCGGGTAGGTACTTTAACACCTGCTTTTTAGCAGGCGTTAAAAACCAACCTGCAAAGGGACCAGGGTGCTAATTACGGTACCGCAATTTGCAGTACCGTAATCAGCACCTTCCCCATTCCCATTATGCCCTATGGGGCAAAAATGGGAATGGGGAAGGGCAATGGGGGAAGGGGGAATTACCGCCCGACCAACCTTGGAATAGGGCGGTAATTCCCCTTTCCTCCAAGGCAGTGCCAGTATTTTACCCGCATGGACCAAGGTGCTAATAGCACCTTCGTCCACCGCCTACCGTGTAATGAGGCCCATAGTGTTTCAGTGTTTCTTTGGAGCATTTGTATGACAATTTCATTTGTAATGTATCTACTGCCCTCTCTCCCTCCTAAGATAAGCCTGGCTACTCTGTCTATGCTACCCCGAACTCAGGTGGTACAGCCTTATACTAAGAGTGGAGTCTTCTACTGCCTCAGTAGAATGGTTTTGCTAGGCCCTTAATTAGACTTCAGAAAAACTGTCCTAACAATTTTCCCAAATAACACACACTTTGGGCCTCATTACGAGTCGGGCGGTAGGGGATACCGGGCACCGGTAAGGAGACCGGTGTCGGTAACCCTCTACCGCCCAATTCCGACGTCCCCTAACGGGAAACGCTAGGGACCTGCCATTGGCAGGCCCGTAAATAGCGCCTTCCCCATTCCCATTGAGCCCTATAAGGGCAGAAATGGGAATGGGGAATAGTTGGTGCAATGGGGACTTACCGGTCACACCAGGGTCGGACTAGACCGGTAGGTCCCCATTGCACCACACCGGGCTCGGTCATTGGTGGCAGACACACACACACACACACACACACACACACACACACACTTTCCTAACTAGCCACCACTTTTTATTTTCTCCTGGGAACGGTGAGGGCGTGGTGGCATTGGCGAGGCAGGGAGTGGAGATGGGACCCCTCCAGAAGACAAGGAAGCTGACAAAGCAGCACTCCCTGAAAAGATAAGTACCTTGTCTTGACTGCTATGTGGACTCTCTCTCAATTTGTCTTTTTCACATAGACATATGCACACAAACACAAACACATGCACACGCACGCTATCTCAACTAACCACCACTTTGTCTTTTATTTCCTCCTCAGCATTGTGAGGGAGCACTGGTGTTGGCAATGCAAGGGATGGAGATGGGGCCATGCCAGTAGACAAGTAAGCTGGTAGAGCAGTACTCAAGGAAAGGATAATTACCTAGACTTGACTGTTTTTTGACTCTGTCTTTATTGTTTTTTTTCACATACAAAATGCATACATACACACACACAAGCTAGCCACACTACCACCCCTGTTTCATTTTTTTTCTCCTTAGGATCGTGAGGGAGCGCTGGTGTTGACAGAGAAAGTGGTAAAGTCCCCACCAGAAGACAAGGAGGCTGGCAGAGCAGCAACCCAGGAACGCATAAGTCCCTAGTCTTCTTGACTATTTTTTGACTCTCTCTCTTTGTCGTTTACACATACACACACGCTATTCCAACTAAGCACCACTTTGTCTTTTCTATTCTCTTAAGGACCGTGAGGGAGCAGGTATGTTGGCGGAGCAAGGGCTGAAGATGACGCCCCTCCAGAAGACAAGAAAGCTGGCAGAGCAGCACACTAGTAAAGGATAACTACCAATCTTCTTGACTTTTTATCTCTCTTTGTCTTTTTCACATATACATACACATACACACACACACACGCATGCACGCTATCCCTCAGGATCATGAGGGAGCAGTGGCGTTGGCAGGGCAAGGGATGGTGATGGGGCCCTGCCAGAAGACAATAAATCTGGCAGAGCAGAACTCCAGGAAAAGATAAGTATCTAGACTTGGCAGGTTTTTGACTCTATCCCTCTTTGTCTTTTTCACATGCACATACACTAACCACCACTTTGTTTTTTGTTTTCTTTCTGCATAAAATATATGATTTCTGGACACAAACCCATTATGGGTTGAAAAAACGAGGCACCCGAAGTTTCTTGTTTTATTGCACGTTGAGCAAAATTAACACAGGCCAAAAAAAAAAAAAAAAAGCTAAGTTTCTCATCATGTTGTGCTGAACTGGCACAGATCGAAAAATGACCGCAAGGCTTCTCATTTCGCTATGAAAACTAATATGCAAATGTAAAAATGCACCTTTTCGACAAACAAAACAAAGCGAAACCAGACCAGGATTTTTTGTGCATGACGGTGTGGGTGGTGGCTTGCTTGCTTGGGTAAAATCGTTCACGAATGTGCAAAAGTCACAAAGCTGCATGCAAAACTTCAAAAGTGTCGGTTGTATTTCTGTTGTAGGAAAAATGTTCCCATGTGATGAAATTCTGGTTGCCGCAGGACCATAATGCTGATTATGCGGAATGGGCGGAGGCGGAACTCCACTGCACATTTTTCACATTGTGCCTTATGGGTGGAATTTTTGCACACAACAGTAGGCATGCGGTGGATGAAACATATTTCCCCATCCTGTTTCCCACTCTGCCTGCAAAAGATGTTTAAAATGCCCCAGAGCGTTAAAACATGTGTATAGACTGGTATAAGCCTTTTACATCTTATTTTACTGCACCACAGATTTTAAAATGAGCTCCAGTAAGTAAATTCCCTCAGTTCTGTTATTAAATCACCTTTAGGAAAGGGGAGAGGGACAAATGTCACCTTACTGGTTTGCATACAATCAAAAAGATTTTGTGAAAATCAGAATGGCCGCAGGATTTTATGTTTGACAAGTTTCTCACTGATATTTATTTAAGCTGAAATTCTTCTGAGCATGTAACATACACTGGATTTGGTGCACATTTCATTCCAATCACCCTAACAGTGAAATGTCTGAAATCCTTGGAACGTATGTACATTTTTGGAAAGCCTTTATTTATGGTTATTTGATTTGGGCTGTCCTACCTAAGCTGCAGCCATCCCAATATGCATTTATTCATGCAAACACAGCAACATTAGTGGGTTGGAGAGGGACAGAAGGCAAAGAATGGGGGGCAATACTTGGGAGGGTCCAAAGGCAATGGTCCAAATGTTCTGTGGCCCATGCCACCCTTAGCCGACTCGTAGGCGTGCCCATGTTTAACAGTTACCTGTGCCATACGATTGTTTTCCTAAAATGCAACTCCCCGCTAGAGATGTGAACTGTTCACAGTTGAAACTGTTATGTGTTCTTCTCTCTGCCATCATTTGTATAGTTCTTTTTAAAAAAAAAAAATGAAAATGCTTTTTCCTTTAAAAATGACCTGCTCAGTCTGTGCTTATTTGCCACACTTTATATTCTCAGGCATGAAGACGTCTTCAAAGAGGACTTTGAAACTAAGTTAGTTAGTTAAATAGATATTAGCACACTCGGCGTGTGTGGCTGCCAATGAGGTTGCTCCAAACCCAGGCTGAATCTACCGATGCAAGCCGGATTCAAAACACCTGAGTAGTTGCTGCACTCGACACAACTGTTTTACCTCCTCCCCCTCCTACCACCCCCCAAATCCAGCTCTTCAACACACCTCCACCCCTACCATCTTCTTACATCAAATGGGCTCCTCCACCCAGGCCACTCCATCCCTCCTCCTAACTTCCTGGTCAGTGTCATGGAAATGGAAGAGGGGCTCTGAGGGGAGTCCTGCCTTGTTTGCCGTTGCTACCTGACACGGGCCAAAAGCTTGGGTAATATTGCCATTAGTACCACGTGTTTACAATCCGGAAACCCGGGATCCTTTTAGCAATATATTTTGTATGAATGACGGGATGCGCTTGCAGGGTAACATTAATTCATACAAACCACTTATCTAAGATGGCTGCCATGGAGCTGGAATTTAGGGCTCCATGCAGAGACCCTCTTCCATTTTGTGGAAGAAATGGAATTACAACAAGTTTCACTGCACCACCTAACTCCCACTTTGGACGTAAGTAGAGGATGTATCTTCAGCCAGTAGTGAATCCCTCACTTACCTCCGAAAACAATGGGACTTGCCATATCAGAATTGCTTCTTGCAGTAAATATGGGAATCAGCCGGACTGGGAGGTGGCAGTGGTAAATGCTATCACAGCTAAACTTGTGATGACCAGACACCATGAAGCATTACTCGGTGCTCAGTTGCTCAGGCAGCCTACCATTGCATCATGTTATGCAATGTTAAGTTATCTTGTAGTGAGTTGTGTTACCTTCTGTCATGTTTTGTTATGTTGTGTCATGGTATTTTATGGTATGCTATGTTACTTCACGGTATGATTTTGTCATGACATCATGTGTCATGTCACAGTGTTTTTACAGTACAAAGTCACTGCCACTTGCAGGATCCTGTGGTGCCGACAGAGTGCTGCTGCTGTCTGCAAGTCGTCATTGAACTCATATATCTCAAAATCATACATTCAGAAATATTTACCCAGACATGCACAGAAAGATTGCTAGTGTCTCAAGTGCTCCGATAGTAATTTATTAAACAGAACCACCTTCTGTTACATGGCTTCTTAACACATCCTTCTGGAAATAGAGAATTCGATTTTTGAATTTTGAATTTTTGAATAATTTATACCGCGCACTGGACGAACTTAATCATATTTGGGCGCTGATGAAACCATTAACATTGTGCTGTCATTCTCCAATATGATGATTAAATGCATGTACCACTGTCTAAATAACTAAATATGAACTCCTATCAGTGAGAATGTGTTTCCACACACGGTGAGACTGCCAGTCATAATAGTATCCGTCTAGATTTTTGGCTGTGTAAGCTCTAGTGCCATGCATTTAATACATTTAGGAGGTGGGTCAGTGCCCTGCCTCTAACTCTATAGTCTTTGGCATAGCTGTATTATTTCATGGAGCAGTATTTACTGCATAATAATAGCTATCTGAGATACCGCGTCCAGTTCATTTCGAAAGCTGATATATTTAGCAGGAAATTTTGTGAGATAATGCAGAAGGAATGTGTATGTGATGGCAAGGTGGCGGACAGAGCAGGGCCCATGTGTCTTCCATCAAATTTGCTCATGGTGGCTATGAACATCTTGTATTCTTGGATTCCTCAGTTCTCTCAAACTTCTCATACTTCTCAGGTCCCATTCATTCTCTACCACACCATGTTATGTATGTTCCTCTCTTGAAAGGTAAGTCTTATATAATCTTCTTGGCTGTCTTTCGTAAAACCTCTTTAATGAGACTTAGGGATGGGTATAACGATTACAACTGATTGATCAGAAAATGCCCGCATGCATGACAATGTAATGTTTATGCTATTCTTGTGCCACAATCATCTTTTTGTTTTGTTACAATACCAAATGTCAAAGGAGATGAGAACTCAAGACTCATTGAACGTCCGACGTCCCTGCTGCATCCTAGGTCTTTTGATTTAACCTTGACAAAGTTCAGGACTCCTGCAAGGGGACATCTACCTACCCCAACTACAGCGGTCACTGCCTGTGCACGCTTTGTGTTTGCATCGAAACTGGTTGAGCAGGTGACTTTTGCTCTTGTCTTTATGGCATAACATAGTAATAATCATAACCCATCATGTGTTGGTACTCGATTAGTTAAACTTGGAAGGATGTTGGAGCGACGCCGTCCTGTGGTACGATTCTAATTCTTGAAGAAAAGGCTACCTCATGTCTGGGGTGAATGCATAACCAATGAGCTATTCGGCAACGTCTTTACTTTCTTGGGTGACGGTCTAAAATAGGTTGGCAGTTCATTCAAGCATATGTAAATTTCACTTCCAGCAATCACGGAGCACAATTTGGCATACAAGTTACATGTGCAGCTACAAAGAACATTGAACAGACCAAACATTGAAACTGGATCACATCTCACCTCCAAAAGGTCGCCGCCCTGAGTGTGAGTCGAAGATACCTGGCAGGAACTTGCTGGAAAGATTATTCTATAACTGGCGAGCGGATAGAGAAATTAGTCTATCAGCACTGCCAGCTCTGTGCAAACACTGCATGTTATTAATTTTTAAAACCAGGTTCAAATTCAAACCAAAGATCTTTCAAATCTATTCTTGTAGATGGCTTGAATGGGACTTATTCCGAGCAATTCTCATTTCAAGTTTTTTGTATTTAGGTCTTCAAATGTTTTATTTTGCAATGCTGTGCAGCACGACTTCCAATCAACCCATGTTGGTTGCAATCCCGTTTAGAGAAGCTCTGTGATATGCCATAATAACAACAGCAACGGATCATACATTGTGTTGTAGGTTATTCAGTCTAAATCATAATGCTCGATGCCTGCATTCACCATCACAGAGATCTCCCCTCAGTCACTTTAAGGATAAGCACATTGGGCCTCATTCCGAGTGGGGCAGTAAGGGATACCGGGCACCGTAAGGAGACCAGTGCCGGTAATCCCTTACCGCCCTACTACAAGGTCCCTTAGCGGGTCCCTCCTTTAACGCCTGGTCTGACCTAGCGTTATGGACGGAACCGTTAAGCGACCAGGGCGCAAATAACGGGCTTGACATACGCAAGCCCGTTATTTGCGCCCTCCCCATTCCCATTGAGCCCTCTGGGGGCTCAAATGGGAAAAGGGAATGGCATTTCCAATGGGGAATTACTGGACCCGCAAAGGTCGGACTGCACCGGTAAATCCCCATTGAACTAGACCGGAACCGGACCCGTTATTGGTGGCAGTCATGGCGCAAATAGCGCCATGACTACCACCAACCTCGGAATGACTGTGCTCTTAAAT
This sequence comes from Ambystoma mexicanum, assembly GCF_040938575.1. Classification (NCBI taxonomy): domain Eukaryota; kingdom Metazoa; phylum Chordata; class Amphibia; order Caudata; family Ambystomatidae; genus Ambystoma; species Ambystoma mexicanum. The sequence continues at coordinate 945,132,882 of NC_090926.1, forward strand.
GCTAGGAGTCAAACGTATGAGTGAACTGCAAAACATTTCTGTAAAATGGGGTGTTCTATTCTTTTAAACTCCATGGGCCAGATTGATTAACATTTCCAGTATTGCTAAAAAGTGACCAGTGTTGCTACTTAGGTAAAACTGAATGTAGAAAACAAGTGTTATCTCAGTCGGTATTATCTGAAGAAACTTGCACTACTGCAAACATGGAGCAGAGCTTTACTTTACCATGTTTGATTAGAAGCACAAACAGCAATTGTGTTTGCTACCTTTCATACACTACTGGTTGGGAAAAATATGTTTCATCCACTCCCCATCTGATATTCATCAAAGGTGGCCCCACATCCATTGTTTAATGTTTTTGACAGGAACAATGTTTAGATAATCTGGACCCATGTTGTGCTTTGGAGAGAAAGACCAATTTCCCACTATGCCATAACGTTTATACAAAGTTAAAATGATTTGATGTATTGCAATAAAAAACACCATGACATTTAGAGGTTGTGGTAACTGGCAACCATCTGAACTTGGACCTCCCCACATGGATGCCTCAAATGAAGTAATTTCTTAGTTTGGGCTATTAGGTGTCACTTGTGTCACCTATAAACCAAAACTATTACATTGAAGTTCAGATAGAGATGAATGACATATGAGGAGGGATACCATGGGGGTCATTGCAAGTGCGACGGTAAGGGGTTAACGGCACTGGTAAGGATGCCGGTGCTGTTAACCCCGTACCGCCTCATTCCGAGGTCCCTTAGCAGGTCCCACAAAGGCCGGCTGGTAAAACCAGCCACCCTTAGCGGGAGCTGCTAAGGAACCAGGGAGCTAATAACGGGCTCGTTATTTACAGGCCCGTTATTAGCTCCCTCCCCATTCCCATTGAGCCCTATGGGGGCTTGAATTGGAATGGGGAAGGGTTTTTTGAATGGGGATTTACCGGGTCCTCCAAGGTTGGAATGACCCGGTAAGTCCCCATTCAGAGAACCCAGACCCGGACACGACTTTGGAGGCAGCCATGGTGCTAAGAGCACCATGGCTGCCTCCAAACTCGTAATGACCCCCCATGTCTTCTTGGTTATGAGTCCACTCATTGCAGGTCATTCCGAGTTTGGAGGTAGCCATGGTGTTATTAGTACCATGGCTGCTTCCAAAACAGGGTCCGGGTCCGGTCTGGCAGAATGGGGACTTACCGGGTCATTCCGACCTCGGAGGACCCGGTAAGTCCCCATTCAGTAAACCATTCCTCATTCCCATTTGAGCCCCCATAGGGCTCAATTGGAATGTGGAAGGCGCTAATTACGGGGCCGCAAATAGCGGGTCCGTTATTAGCGCCTTGGTCCCTTAGCGCGACCCGCTAAGGACGTGTGGTCTGACCACACGTCCTTTGCGGGTCCAGCTAAGGGTCCTCGGAATAGGGCCGTAAGGGTTTACCGGCATCATCATCCTTACTGGTGCCCGTAAACCCTTACCGCCCACCTCGGAATGACCCTCTTTGTCTGCCCATGGCAATGCTAATCACTATCACCAATTCCACCAATCACTGCCACTGCTCATCCAAAACCCCTCCTCATGGGAAGCCTTTCAGCTCGCTTAAATCAAGCCTTACCATAAGGCTTTGCATTCAAATGCCTGCTAGTGTTTGTTCAAAGCAGTCTTCTGAAAGGTAATGACTTAATTGGAGTTGCAAACACGCTACTGATGTGATAAATGCTACTGGAAAATGTACTAGGCCTGCTTCAACCACCCGATTTATAAGCATGACTAAGCCAACATGTTTGGATTGTGCATACACTTTAAGCTTTTGCTGCGCTCTGATATTAGATGCCAGGTACTCGTACCATTTTGCACCTTCCACCAACAATGGGTAGGTAATGCCACTACGGCAGTGCCTGCCACGTGCCTTTCTCATGCCTACACAAAAACACAAACTGTTGGCATTGCCAATGTTTGTTTATCTACTGTTAATCCCTGATGTATGTGCTCATGAGCTGAGTAACTTGGGGACTCCTAGTTAAGATGGGCTCACTTACCATTGTGGGATGTTTTTATCCACGCATCCAAGCCCTACCTCAAAACTGTGCAGTACTGGCATTGAAAACATCATGATGGCCAGAGATTCCCAGAAAATGCCCAGGGAATTGCATGAAGAATAGGCTGCCACCCATTTTGCCGATGTTATGGGCACAGAAGGGCATATCCTAAAACCACCATTGGACTACCCACACAGTAGCCTGAAATCATTGGGAATGGCAATGCTGATTGCCAAAAGCAACCTAGAATTGTGGGGAATTCATTTTCTTAAATCCCAAAAATGGGTGCATTACCAGTACTCACCACTATCAGAAAGCCGGCGTTTTAAAACAACACCAGACTTTTTTCTCTTTTTGTGTAAAACTGAATAAATCAACCCAAAGCAGGCCAAAGAAAGACTTACTGAGAGGTGGATCCAATGTAAAGTTATATTCTGAAGTGACTTGAAGGTTTATAACAAGACTGGCTGAGCTGTGGTTTTCAGCAGTTTAAGTACATTTGGACTGAAAGACACTAAAAATCTAAATGTTTAAAAGAAATGAGTGACCTACTTTTGAGTGTCACATAGGTTGCAATTGTTTAAATGTCATAGTTTTAAACTTAGAATCAGCATTCTAGCTGCATATGTAAAAATGGTTAGTTTTGTTTGAATGCAGAAAACTGGGCAACTAAAAGTGACATTAGCTGGGGCCTGGCTTAAGGAACTGGATTCTGCTTGACAACTTCCCCCCAATTGGAGTGAAACTAGATCCACAGCAGTTCCCAGGCCTAGCTGCCTTTTGCTGTTCCCACCAAAAGGGATATGACACTTCTCTGATTGAATTACCAAGGGACTGCTAGAGACTAAACATAAGACCCAGGCAGAGGGTTTATTGAAGTGGCCATAAATGGCTTCCTCTTGAACAATGGGCCTTCCAGGGCCCAGGCAGATGGTTTATTGCAGGGGTCATAAAAATGGCTTCCTCTTGGCAGAAACTGGGAGGGGGAGAAACTGGAGACAGAGGCTGAGCTTGAAGAAAGTGGAAAGACTGGTTTCTGTACCATGTGACCTGAAAAGACACACCCCTGTAGCCAGAATATGGTCTTAGAAAAAGAGGAATAACTCATAGTACGGACTTGTCATAATTATTTAAATGATACCATAATTCTTGTGATTTTTCTGCCCACATTTTAAGAGGTTTTTAGAACCGGTGGCATGATCTGGGGGCAAACTAGCAGTTAAGAGGGTATTACTTAAAATGTATGCATGTTAAAAATCTGACACTTCATCAAGTAATGTCCATACTCCTTGCGCACATGTGTATAAATTTGGGGTAATGTCCGATATTACGAAACCAGTTAAAAAGTGCAAATGTTGCCATTTCTGAATGCAAGCTCCCAGGAAGAGCAGATTTGGACAGGGTATACTTCCTGTGATATGTGATGGGTGCATGTAATTTTAAACAAATGTGTACCTGTGCAAATATGTCTTTTGGGTCAAAATATAGATTGTGTGTAATTTGACAGGGGTGGGTACTCTGTATCATAAACAGACCTCATCATGATGACACTTCATTTCATTCCCCCAATCAAGGGGAAGAGGAGGAAGTGGCCAATGGCAAGTGGAGAGGGGTAGGGCCTAGGAAGCTAGCCTTTCCACCCATTTTCAAAACACATAAAAGCAGACAGTCAGGACAGATAGGGACCTTCAATTCCATTTGCTGCGGGACGCTCTGCCGGGAAAATCCATACTTTACCTCCATCAACCTCCAGAGAGCCAACATAGAGACTTCAATCTATCCACCTTCAGAGACCAAGACTTTACTTCAGAATTTGTAGCAGAGAGGTCAACTACAAGCTAAATCCCTCTTTAGCAGGCCTCAAATCATTGCCATTATCACAGCCAGGCGAGCTGTTTGAATTCTTTGCAAGAACTGTTGCCATTTGCCAGAGAGCAGTGTTGTATCCAGAGAGAGACCAGCTGAACCGGAGACCGCTGTATCCGGACCCACAGACCGATCAGAACCAGAGACCCAGACCAGACCGCTGTTCGCAGAACCAGAGAGCTGACCCAGACCGCTGTGCGCAGAGACCGTCCGTGGCGAGTGAAGAAAACCTGACCAGATCCGTGGCGAGGCCCATTCTATTTCTAAATATATTGTGAGTACCTAGCAGAACTGTGCAGAACCAATCTCTTAGTTAAAATAATATAATTCAATCTATTTTAATCTAACCAGAACTGTCTCCTAGAAGTGGTCACCTGTCATTTGCAAAGCTGTCACCTGTCATTTCTAGTTCCTAGCTGTAACTTGTCACTTTGAACTTTTAAAATTTCAAATCTGAAAAACGACCTTTACCATATTGCTCATATCTCCGTGACCGTTTGTCTTAGAGACTTGCAGTAACTTTCCTCTGAAAGCTGGGAATCTTGGCTTTTCAACGAACCTTTCCTATTCCATACACTTTTGCCGCAATAACCCTCCTGCAGCAAAGACTGGTCCAGTGCTCCAGGACCAATCAGGAAACACAGAGAGAGAATGAGGCTCTCTGCCAGCACAATGATAGACTCCAACAACAGGTAGCGATGCAGGAGAGACTGAAAACTCTAGTAAGGCCTTAACTGAGGAACTGAAGGCGCAGGCTCTTGCATTTCAACAGGGAGCAGGGGCGGATAGAGATGAGGTTCGCTGGGAAAGAGAAACTCCTGAGCATAACCCCAGGAGCACTAGTACCAGAGGCCTTTATCTCTCTCAGTCCCTGGACTCTGTCACCCCCATGTCCCCTGGCGCACATGAGCACAGGGCCACAGGGATGGCAGATTACTATCCAGCCAGAGGCATGGGGCTCATCGGCCAGTACCACCCAGGAATGGAGGGGCGGGCATCCGGGTATGGGCACCCAAGCACAGTGCAATTTAGTGGGGAACCCCAGGAGAGTAGGCCCATTAAGGGCATCCTGAAAACCTCTGCCCAGTTAGGTCAGTGGGGGGGGGGTACCCATCAAATCCTGGCAGCAAAGAGGAATCTGAAGACTCCTCTGAACGGTACAGGACACAGGAGACCAGGTCCCCACATTCTGCCAGCCATTCCCAGGCTCGCAGAATCCGGGAAAACCTGGAAGATCAGACAGGAACCTCTGCGAGCAGTGCCTCTGAGTCAGAGGACGAATGGACAAGGGTTACCCGAACCAAAAAGGCCAATAAGGCAAAAAGGGCCTTGCTTAAGGACCCATTGAAACAGATTAAGGCAATCAGGAGCGTCATCACGCCTTATCATAAGAACGCCAAGTACTCTGTTTGGGAACACTTGGAGCCCTATGAGCAAATGATGGAGACTTTTCATTTGAAGGACAGCCAAAGCTGTATCCAATATGTAAAGTGGACATTCTCCCCAGAATACTCCAGTTTCTTTGCGGGGCTGGAGGACCAAAATCATTTAAGGTGGTCCACCTATAAGGCGGCCATCTTGAAACATTTTTCTGTTCACAGAAATCCTCAAGAGGCTCGCAAGGCAGCCTACAATTTGCAATGTGGGGAGGATCAGGCCCCACAAGACTTTGTGCAAGAACTGAAACGGGCCTTTGCGCAGACCACCAGGAGGGTGCGCACAGACAGCAGAGAATTCGTCAATACATTTTTCCATGCCTTGCCCAAATATATAATGACCCAGCTCGTTAGAGATTTTCATGAGAAAAGATCTTTAGAATGGGTCATTGAACAAGCCACCCGCATCTACGAGGTGCAGAAACCGGTGGAAAACAAAAACCAGCCCAAAAACCCCAAAACTAACAGCACCCCTGCTGCTGCCAAGGTGGCAGAGGTAAAGGTTGCCCCCGTTTTGGATTTGGAGATAGGGGGGCCTAAAAACCTACCTGCACCTAATAATGCTAGGCCCAGAAGGTCCTCGGGCCAGTCACAAACAGGGAGTCAAGGAGGTAGTCCCACAAATGGGGTCCCTCGCTCTCTTGACAATGTAAGTCCCCGTTACAAGGGAAATCGACCCATCCTGGGTTATGTGTGGACTCCTCCAGCCCAAGGGGGGGGATCCAGCCAAGCACCTAACCCAGGGAACTTCCCTCCCAACTTCCCACAGGAGGGCAGAAATTCTCCAAATCCTGGGCAGAACTTTTTCCCCAGGTATCCACCCAATTTCCAGCCCCAAAATCCTCCACCCTTCTTTCCCCAATTCCCTGAGCCCAGACAACCGAATCCGGGAGAGGGGAGGCCAAGGGTGGAGGGGTATCAAAATCTTCCCAACCAGGGGTACTACCAGAGAAGGGATAGCTACCCTTCCCGGGATCAGCCCAGGGGAGAAAATAGAGCCCCATATCAGCCTGAGCGGGTTTCCCAGTTAGAGCGCCAGGTCCAAAATATGGCACGGGATCTGGGTCACATACTGAGGGCGCAGCAGAACCCTCAGATGGGCATGCCAGCACAGAATGCACCAAGCTCTGGGCCTGGTGCTCCAGAGCAAAGATGGGGGCAGCACCCCGATGACTCACTGGTTCCCAGGGAGGAGGCACAAAGGGAAGGGGGGTGTAAAGCCTTGGAGGAAGCTTCCTTCCTCTCTTGTAAACAGCCCCTGGAAACCCAGGAACCGGAAACAAAATCTCTTCCCCCTGAAAGTCTGCCTCCTAAGGAGCAGAGGGGGGGTAGGAGAAACAAAAGACCCAAACAGACTCAGTTTGAGGAGGAGGTACAGATCTTCCAATTTGAGGGAGAGGGATCCTCAGAGGATCCTGGGAAAAGGATCTTCTCCTTCTGAGAGGGGGGAACTCCTCCCAAAGAAAAATGGGTCCCTAGGGATGCAAATCCAGACTGGGGAGATGTGGAGACTGAGCTACCGCCGCCCACCATCTCATCCCAGAACCAACAGCAAGAAAATCCCCGGGTTCAAACCCATCCTGATGACTGCCTCCAAAAAGGGGGGGCGGCCCAGAACCGGAACCAGGGGAACCCACAATGGCTCTGATCTCCAGTTGCCAACTTTTTCTTTCAGATTCCCAAGGCTCTCCACAGAATTCTGCCCAAATCTCTTCCCTAGCAATGTCCAAAACCAGAAAGTTAGCCCACCAGTTGTCCAAAAATGTGCATTATCTGTGCCCCCTTGAGGAGAAGGAGGGAAGATACTATGCCCCGGTACAAGTACAGGGGCAGGGTACAATTTTAGTGCTGGTGGACACGGGATCTCAAGCTACCCTTCTGTCCAGAAGGGCCTTTGATGAACTGAATGCAGGAAGGGGAGGGAATTACCAAATTCCTCTCACCTCACTTCCTGGACAACTCCAGAACTTTGACGGGAAGGAAATTCCCGTCGAGGGGACGGCAGATGTGGACATTAAAATTGGGCGACACAAGTTGAAACACCCAGTCATAGTAGTGACTCCAGAGGGCACCCCTTGTTTACTAGGGAATGACCTCCTGAGAAGGTTGTCACCTCTAATAGATTGTGTAAACAAGGTCCTCTGGACCCAGACTAGCCGACCAATAAAATTAAAACAGAGTGTCAACCATGTTAGTTTAAACGGCACCTGCCACATGGTTGAACAAAAATCTGACCAAGTAGAATTTCACTTCCAGAACAACCAAATTCCAGACGTGACAGTAATAGCAGTAGGACAACAGACGGGTGATGGGGGGTCCTCTCTATTTCTGAAAATCAACCTTCCGTCCAGTTTAAGGTGGTATTCCACACTGGAAGGAAACACCCTGAAATTCTTTACCAATCCACAATCAGAAACTCCCACTCCTATAGTCCAGAAAGATGTGAAATCAGCTCAGAGCCTGGCTGATATTCAGCAAATTGGAGAGCAGTTGTTGATCCCTGTTCAGTTAAATGATGGGAAGGACTCTGTTCTCGCTCGAGTGTGTGTGAACAACGGTAAGAGCTTCATCAGCGAAGCCATGTTCCGCCAACTCCCAAAAGATCCAGCCATTCCCACATTCAAACTCATAGACAAATGGGAAATGGACCTGGAAGCACCCAATTCCAAACATCTCCTGCCAAGCAGGTGTATGCTCAAAATCTCCATTGGCAACAAGAGCATAGTCCACAATTGTTGGGTCGTGCGAGACGTCATTGCCGCCTTTTACCTAGGCAGTGACATTCTCAATCGCTTTGCCATTAGTTTGGACCTAATAAACTTCAAAGCTTGGTCCCGATTAGCGGATAATCCCATGGGCTTTGATGATCCAGAAAAAACATTTAGGTCAGCTCAATTTCTACCTTATGCAGTTGAAATTCAGATTAAAGAGAAAGTCACCATCCCAGAAAAGACCCGACAATTCTCCCTGGAAGTGAAAGTTAAAAGAGGACAACATTTGAAAAACCCTGATGCTTATATACATCTAAATGCTTCTCTCCAACAGCAAGGGTTGGGGGTAAACCCAACTCCATTAGTCAATATAGAACATGACACCATTCCAATAGAGGTGGACAACAGCGACTTAAAGAGTATTACTCTAGCCGCAGGCACCATTATTGGATTGGCGGTTGATGACCGGCATTTTTCCATCGATTTAGGTAATGAACTGTTAGGGCCAATCCCCAAGGACTGCTTTGACAGTGACAGTGATGACAATACAACATCAGACAGGATTTTTACCCGGCATGGTGGGAACTTCCTGGTGTACACTTCTTGCCCTTATGGTAAGGAAGATGTGACTTGTGACTTCAGGAGGAATGAGGTGATTTTCCAGGTCCATGAGGGCTGCCTTTCCCACCTGAAGCCTCCAGTCCAAATCAGCACTCTGACCAGGGACTTCTCCACCCAGCTGGAGGAGGCCGCTGGGATAGCCAAACCAGAAGTCTTTCCAGGCTTCAGGCAGATGGTGGAAGAGAGAGTCAACCTAGCTGATGCCTGTGTGACTCTGGAACAAAAGCAAAAGTTGAAACAACTTTTCTTGGATTTCCAAGATCTCTTTGCGGTAGACTCATATGACTGTGGTCGCACTGACATCCACACAACAACAATCCCCACGGACCCTGGCATGACTCCTGTATTTGTGAAGCAATATTGCTTGCCTCTCGCATCAATGGAGTCCCTTACTGAAATAATTAAGAACCTTGAGTCCCGGGGAATAATCCGTCCAGTCCACAGCACCTTCAATTATCCGGTGCTGGGAATATTGAAGCCAAACGGCCAGTGGAGACTCTGCGCCGACCTCAGGGAGCTCAACAAACGGGTCCATACTTCCCGATGGCCTCTGCCCTACATTGACCAAGGGCTGGCCCAGATCCAGGGGTCACAGGTATTCACTGCAATAGGCCTGACCAATGGATACTGGACTGTGCCTGTCAGTAGGGAGGACCAATACAAGCTGGCTTTTACCTTTGGGGGCCAGCAATACACATGGACCCGGACTCCCTTCGGATACCTCAACTCCGGCAATTAATTCAACATTTTCCTACATAAGGCCATGCCCGACCTGGGTGCGAGGGGTAACCTGGCTTATGTAGATGATGTCCTCATCAAAAGTTCATCTGTGGAGGAACACATAGCGGAGATCCGTTATGTTCTGACCCAGTTGAGGGCCGCCGGAGCAAAACTTTCCTTTCAGAAAGCACAGTGGTGTAGAACCCGTGTTAATTTCTTGGGGCATGAGATTACTCCTCAGGGTCTCTGTCCCCAGGAAAAGAAAGTGGAAGCACTTCAGAAACTGAAAGACCCCACAACTCTGCGGGAACTAAGGAGCCTCCTTGGACTGACTAATTACAGCAGAAAGTTCATTGAGGGCTACGCAGAGATCACCAGACCCCTGATTCAGCTCCTGAAGGGGTTGGGTCAAGTGGGAATGGGGTCCAGAACAAGCCGAGGCAGTAAAACAACTCAAAAGAAGCCTCTCACAAGCGCCTTGTCTAGCTTACCCTGTCAGAAACAAGGAGTTCTTCCTGGAGACGGGGTTCTCTAATACGTGCTTGACAGCAGTATTATACCAAAAGCATGACAAGGTCAATAAAGTAATCTCCTATGCGAGCAAAACTTTATCCTCTGTGGAGGAAAAATTCAACGATTGTGAGAAGGCACTCCTGGCAACGGTGTGGGCATTGAAGAATTACCGCCCGTTCATCCAGGGGGAACACATCATAGTGGAGACTCCACACCAGCCTCTGCAATATCTCCAAAGTGATAGAATCCGGGCCGGAAATGTGAGTAATTCCCGAATTACTTCCTGGATTCTGTCAATGCAAGGCTTTCCTGTGGAGGTCCGATATGGCCAAAACAAGAAGAGTCTCCTCGCGCAAGGTCTGGCTGACTTGCATAATTGTGCCAGAGAAAACTGTCTCGAGGACGAAAGTCTAAAAATAAAGGACAACATGGAGGCATACCTTAATTCCCCCCACAAAGTCTTTGAAGAAGACAAGTGTGAGGGAATGCCCACTGTATATGTGGATGGATGCTCTTACCATGTTGACAACAACGGGAGAAAGAACTGGTGGCCGGCGTAGGGAATGCATGGGTGAATGAGTTCCCAGAACCCTCCGCTGGATACAAAATTGGTCCCCGAAGTAGTCAGGTGGCAGAATTGATGGCTGTGCATCAGGCCATCCTCACTGCTGTCCAGCATCAACTCCACGAACTGGTCATAATCACAGATTCCGATTATGTACGGAACGGGTTCGTGGAGCACCTGGTTAATTGGAAAACCAGAGGCATGTTATGTGCTCACAACAAACCCTTGAAACATGGGAAATTGATCCAAAACATTGATGATCAGGTCACCTCGAATGAGATGACCATCTATTGGAAAAAGATCAAGGGTCATTCCAAAGTAGAGGGACCAGACAAAACTGGAAATGACTTAGCTGATCAGCTGGCCAAAACCGGGGCCATCCAAGGGGATCTAATTGAGATTGAGTCCCTGTTGGGGGAAATCCAGGTCACTGCTATCACTAGGTCCCAGACAAATGCTCACAACGACCTTTCAATTGCACAATGGAATAAGGAGACCCCTGATGCTGATTTGATTACCGCTCAGAAGGGGGATCCAATTATTGGTAAGTTTTACCAACACCTTGAGGACCCTGAGAACTTTCCCCTGACGGATACCGATTATATTGGGAAAGAAGACCTAAGAGTGTTGATGAAATGTCCAAAAATGTTCCGGATCCAAGACGGTTTGCTGGTAAGGAAATCCAAAGCTGGCCACGATCAGTGGGTGGTTCCTACCTCATTCCGAAGCATGATGTTGAGTCACGCCCATGATGCGGCCACCGCCGGTCATAGGGGGTTTCATACAACGCTGGAAATCTTAAGAGAGGTTGCATATTGGCCACACATGGGCCATGACCTCAACCAATATTTGAAGGGGTGTCTTGTGTGTGCACAATTTCAGCCATCATCCCTCACGCACCGTGCGCCTCTCCAAAAGAGGGGGATGACACTGCCATGGTCAGATTTACAAATCGACTTTGTAGGCCCCGTGATTCGCTCTGCTAGGGGGAATAAGTACATGTTGACTGTGACATGCTTGTTTACCAAGTGGGTGGAATGTCTCCCAGCCCCAAATTGCAAGGCAGAAACTGCAGCTGCCCTGATGATTAACCACATCTTTTCCCGTTTCGGCCTACCTCAAAGGATTGGGTCAGACAGAGGTAGCCACTTCACCAGTGAAGTGATGACAAAGATGTGGGAGATACTGGGGGTCAAAAGGAAGTTGCATATTGCTTACCGGCCAGCTTCTTCGGGGGCAGTAGAGAGATATAACCGAACCATTGTGAGCATCTTAAAAAAGTTTGTGGCAGATTCTGGGCCAAGTTGGGATATCCGATTACCTCTGGTCCTAATGGCCATCAGATCTACCCCTTCATCTGCAACCAAAATGTCACCATTTGAGTTGATGACTGGGCGCAAGATGGTGCTTCCTCAGCATTTGCTCTACAGGACCCAAGAGCAGACACTAATAAATGCCTCCACAACTCATGAGTATGTGGAGAATTTAAGGAAACACCTTCAACATGCTTTTGCTTATGCTCAGCGGAATCTAGAAAGATCAGCTGATAGCATGAAGACCCACTATGACCTGAAGACTTCCAGGAAGGAATATCAGGTGGGGGACCGGGTCTATCTATACAATTTCCAAAGGAACCAGATCAAACAGCGAAAATGTTTGCCTACATGGAAGGGACCCTTTGAGATTATAGACAAAATCTCCCCTGTGGCCTACAAGATCCGCATCCCCAAAGGCGGTTTGGCAGAGGGGGATGACAATTGGTCCACATAAACCAGTTGAAGTGTTGCCATCCCAGGCACACTCTGCAACAACGGGAGGAATCCTCTGGAATCCTAGAGGGTACTGTCTCAGATTCATTCAGTTCTAACTTAAAATATCCTACATATCGTCCATCAAATTCTAAGTTTCTCAATGTGGGTGTTTTCGTTTTTGAATGCAAAAAGAAATGTGCATGTCCATGTGTTTTGACTATAAATTTATATGCCACCCCACTATATCAATGGTGGGGGAAAAATGTCTATGAATAGGTATTGCCGCTCTTCCTTTGTCGTCCTAGGAGAAAGAAAACCTGGAGACGGGCCAAGGAGGATGATCCGGGGACCGGGAGCAGAGACGCAAGGGGCCCAGTGTACCGCCCAATACTCCCATCAGGACCGGCGAGGAGAACCGATCGATCCGACCGGATGGAGGAAAAGATGCTGAACTCTGCCATCTATTGGAAGAAGATGAGGAAACATCCCAGGTCTTGCGAGTCCCATCAGTGAAACAGAATGGCCATCGCAAGAGGGGGGCTTGTGGGATGTTTTTATCCACGCATCCAAGCCCTACCTCAAAACTGTGCAGTACTGGCATTGAAAATATCATGATGGCCAGAGATTCCCAGAAAATGCCCAGGGAAGTGCATGAAGAATAGGCTGCCACCCATTTTGCCGATGTTATGGGTACAAAAGGGCATTGCCTAAAACCACCATTGGACTACCCACACAGTAGCCTGAAACCATTGGGAATGGCAATGCTGATTGCCAAAAGCAACCTAGAATTGTGGGGAATTCATTTTCTTAAATCCCAAAAATGGGTGCATTACCAGTACTCACCACTATCAGAAAGCCGGCGTTTTAAAACAACACCAGACTTTTTTCTCTTTTTGTGTAAAACTGAATAAATGAACCCAAAGCAGGCCAAAGAAAGACTTACTGAGAGGTGGATCCAATGTAAAGTTATATTCTGAAGTGACTTGAAGGTTTATAACAAGACTGGCTGAGCTGTGGATTTCAGCAGTTTAAGTAAATTTGGACTGAAAGACACTAAAAATCTAAATGTTTAAAAGAAATGAGTGACCTACTTTTGAGTGTCACATAGGTTGCAATTGTTTAAATGTCATAGTTTTAAACTTAGAATCAGCATTCTAGCTGCATATGTAAAAATGGTTAGTTTTGTTTGAATGCAGAAAACTGGGTAACTAAAAGTGACATTAGCTGGGGCCTGGCTTAAGGAACTGGATTCTGCTTGACAACTTCCCCCCAATTGGAGTGAAACTGGATCCACAGCAGTTCCCAGGCCTAGCTGCCTTTTGCTGTTCCCACCAAAAGGGATATGACACTTCTCTGATTGAATTACCAAGGGACTGCTAGAGACTAAACATAGGACCCAGGCAGAGGGTTTATTGAAGTGGCCATAAATGGCTTCCTCTTGAACAATGGGCCTTCCAGGGCCCAGGCAGATGGTTTATTGCAGGGGTCATAAAAATGGCTTCCTCTTGGCAGAAACTGGGAGGGGGAGAAACTGGAGACAGAGGCTGAGCTTGAAGAAAGTGGAAAGACTGGTTTCTGTACCATGTGACCTGAAAAGACACACCCCTGTAGCCAGAATATGGTCTTAGAAAAAGAGGAATAACTCATAGTACGGACTTGTCATAATTATTTAAATGATACCATAATTCTTGTGATTTTTCTGCCCACATTTTAAGAGGTTTTTAGAACCGGTGGCATGATCTGGGGGCAAACTAGCAGTTAAGAGGGTATTATTTAAAATGTATGCATGTTAAAAATCTGACACTTCATCAAGTAATGTCCATACTCCTTGCGCACATGTGTATAAATTTGGGGTAATGTCCGATATTACGAAACCAGTTAAAAAGTGCAAATGTTGCCATTTCTGAATGCAAGCTCCCAGGAAGAGCAGATTTGGACAGGGTATACCTCCTGTGATATGTGATGGTTGCATGTAATTTTAAACAAATGTGTACCTGTGCAAATATGTCTTTTGGGTCAAAATATAGATTGTGTGTAATTTGACAGGAGTGGGTACTCTGTATCATACACAGACCTCATCATGATGACACTTCATTTCATTCCCCCAATCAAGGGGAAGAGGAGGAAGTGGCCAATGACAAGTGGAGAGGGGTAGGGCCTAGGAAGCTAGCCTCTCCACCCATTTTCAAAACACATAAAAGCAGACAGTCAGGACAGATAGGGACCTTCAATTCCATTTGCTGCGGGACGCTCTGCCGGGAAAATCCATACTTTACCTCCATCAACCTCCAGAGAGCCAACATAGAGACTTCAATCTATCCACCTTCAGAGACCAAGACTTTACTTCAGAATTTGTAGCAGAGAGGTCAACTACAAGCTAAATCCCTCTTTAGCAGGCCTCAAATCATTGCCATTATCACAGCCAGGCGAGCTGTTTGAATTCTTTGCAAGAACTCTTGCCATTTGCCAGAGAGCAGTGTTGTATCCAGAGAGAGACCAGCTGAACCGGAGACCGCTGTATCCGGACCCACAGACCGATTAGAACCAGAGACCCAGACCAGACCGCTGTTCGCAGAACCAGAGAGCTGACCCAGACCGCTGTGCACAGAGACCGTCCGTGGTGAGTGAAGAAAACCTGACCAGATCCGTGGTGAGGCCCATTCTATTTCTAAATATATTGTGAGTACCTAGCAGAACTGTGCAGAACCAATCCCTTAGTTAAAATATTATAATTCAATCTATTTTAATCTAACCAGAACTGTCTCCTAGAAGTTGTCACCTGTCATTTGCAAAGCTGTCACCTGTCATTTCTAGTTGCTAGCTGTAACTTGTCACTTTGAACTTTTAAAATTTCAGATCTGAAAAACGACCTTTACCATATCGCTCATATCTCCGTTACCGTTTGTCTTAGAGACTTGCAGTAACTTTCCTCTGAAAGCTGGGAATCTTGGCTTTTCAACGAACCTAGAACCGCATTCCTATTCCATACACTTTTGCCGCAATCGCGAAAAACGCACTCGCGAATTTGCCGCGATTTGCAAATTTCTCCACGTGTGAAAACAGCAGCTTCCTTGCTTTCCTTGCTAAAAATTCGTTTGCCTCTTAAGAACCATCCCTGAATCATTGCTAGAGTGAGCCTGGACTAATATTAACTAGATACCCCTTACCCTGAACCTCCAGAGGGAATTAAAATCATGTTAGCACATTTTCCAATATATTGCTATCACATATAAAAGCATTTTGGGCCTGTGTTTCAAACTTCTGTAGTCTAAGCTTGCTGGGGTGAACTGAATTACATTTGATTGCATTTCTGAGAACTGTGTGCTTTCCTTCCATTTCCTTGCATTGCATAAAGGGGGGAGGGGATTGCCAGAGAAAAGTGATTACATTGTCTTTTGCTGAAATCCTATCAAGTTATTTTCTATACTGCATTTCATTCCACATTGCATCCATTTGAAACCATCAAAGTATTGTTGCTATCTTATCCATCCTATAACCACTCATCATTGATTATAAAGAAGTGTGCTAGTGCCGGACTATCCATTATTGATTTCTGCTCAGATTAAGTGTGATATATATACATTTTAAATTATCAAATATCATATCCCCCTCTCACTTAAATTATCAAATTCCACTGACTATGTGTACTGTACTAATAGTTGTGGTCCCCTGTATTTTTTTTAGCATTCCTTTTTAGAAGAAAAAAAGTGTTTTTCGGACCCGCAAATGTACAATAAAATGGCCACACTATTGCCATGATTTTACTACCAGTGTTTCACTCATATATGGAAAACGCATGGTGGGTTATCATGGGAAGGGGATAACGCTTCACAATTTAAAAGTCTTATCCATCCCCACTGCAACTTTCTATGTGCCCCCGCTCCTCTTAATCCATCCCCTTGTGTAAATCCTCTCTGACCCTCTCTTATTACCTGCCTTTCTGTAGCTGGAGCATGTGACTATTTTTCCCCAAGCACAGCTTGAAATAGTCCCACTGGAATCTGGCAGAAATCCCGTGGGATTTGCCTTCCCTCCTCTACACTGATAGGAAACTACCCCTTTCCCTACTCCAAATATAATTTTGAGTTTTCTGCTGCAGCGGGAATCACTTGCACCAAGGGAAAAGCCTCATTGATGAAATGCATCATGGCCAATATTTTAAGAACGTGCGGGTGCAGGGCACTCCCTCCTCGGTTTACAGTAACTTTGTGCCGTAGATGTTTCTTATTTGGTGAAATTAATTCATGGGTGTACTCAATGAAAACACATTTCTCTCTATGGGAAAGTGTATTGGAGTACGCTGTTTTCATTTTCTTATTGACCTTTGAACCATTTAACCTTTGTCCCCTAAATTTCGAGTTTGGAGTGGACTGTGGCAGGCATTTGTCTTGCAAAATTGCATCCAAATGCGTCCAGCGAGTCAAAATGTATCAGCAATAGCAGAAGTCAATGCAAATCGTACCTAAATGATTGCAGCACAAATTCTTAAAAAACAAACACATTTTCTAATAATGCTTAAACTGCACAATGATAACTCATGCCATAATTCATGCCCCTGCAATGCACTGCTCATACTGACACACAAGACAGTGCAGGTGATATCACACATGGCATCATGTAGGGGCGGCTCTCAGAAGCTGAGCCTGCTGTCTCGTGGACGGGAGAAGGAGCGTTGGAGGGACAAGCGAATGCCATGCAGAGTGACGACTGTTGAGGGATGACACTGCGGCTGGTGCCAGCAGATGCTCCCATATACTTACTTTGTGTCCCTCCAATCATTACAGATTAGATTGGCGATGAGGATGACCCACTGTGGGGAGCCCCCGTATCATCCTCTTTGAAGCAACCAGCGCAATCGTCGAGCATGGAATACGGAGCACTGTTGACCAGTGAGGTTGCCACAGTGCCAGGCCACAAGATACTTCCTATGAGCGGTGTCATATACTGCAAAACGTGGTGCGGAATAAAGCTGCTACTCATCCACCCCCCACACATGCACGCATCATGCCAGTCACCGATGCTGGTGGAATCCTTTTAGTAATTAGAGTAAAGGACGTACTGGGGGACTAATCACCATTGATTGTGATCATGATCTTCTTCATGCCAGTACTAAGAACTTTGAAATTTGAAATAATACAACTGAACTCTGATTCAGCAGCAGTACATTTCGTAATCCACACAGAATCTTCCCTTACCCATCACCACTACTGCACCCATCGATAAGGTGTCCTGCAGGGGTGCAGGAGACATGGCTCTCCGCAGAGTTCCACTACCTCCTGAAGACTATTTGCAGGATTTGCAAGAGTAAGGGACACTTAGCAAGGTGCAGCCAAGTGAGAAAGAGCACCAATTGTATCGGAAGTGATCACAGCGAGCAAGAGGAATGTGTTAATCGTTTCATGGATGAAGATGAAGAAGTCGAAAGGCTGGGTGGTTAAGCGCGACACTGAGCTTTAAATGAATAAATACCCCAAGAAAGGTTTATGTTTTGAAGACAGCAGCTACACCACTCCTGAGTTGGACACAACAGAAGAAGTTGTTGTCAAACTTGATCCCAATGCAGAGGATGCAGTTCCTTTGGTGGGAGGTGCATCACTAGACAAGGACATCGCTCAGGGAGTGTTTCAGGATAAGGTGAATGTTTGCAGGGGTTTGTTCACCAAATCAGGTTGAAACATAACATTACACCTGTGGCACAAAAGATGAGGAATATTCCCCTCTCTATGAGAGTTGAAGTCAAGTTAGAAGTAAAGAAGTTGATGGAGCAAAAAATAATCGAGAGCATTGAGGCAGCAGAGTCGGATTCCCAGCTGGTTATAGTGAGGAAACATTTGCGGAAGATTTCAATCTGTGTGGACATAAGGGAATTGAATAAATGCATCATACAAGAAAGACCTCCACTGCCCAAAATCCAAGAAATGATCTCCACCATGGTACCGGCTAGCTGTTTCGCTACATTAGACCTCACTTCAGCCTATCATCAGGTCAAACTTCATAAGGAGTCCAGAAAATTAACAGCATTTATAACCCCTGAGCGCCTCTTTCAGTATAAGCAGATGCCGTTTGGCCTGATTTCAGCAGCATCAGTTTTTCAGAAAATAATTGTTTGAATATTTGATGGTGATCCATGATCAGCTATGGACATTTTTGGATATGGCCTAATATTATTCAAAATTTGTCAATTAATTAGCATCTCACACAGTTAATATGAGGGATCTCCCAAAGAGTAAGGGAGAATTCATGTGGAATGATGCTTGCAAAGGAGAATTTGCATGTGTAAAGAATGCTTTGGAGAAAGCTCCCACGTTGCAGAACTACAAGAGAGGAAGAACAACAGTCATGACAATCAATGCTAGCAATGTGGGCTTGGGTGCTGTAATGACCCAGTTGGAAAATGGCAGAGAATATTTAATTGATTTTGCCTCAAGACTATTGAAAGGCGCAGAGAAAAATTATGCCAGCATCGGAAAGGAGGCTTTGGCCATCAATTTGGCTACCAGAAAGTTCAGGGATTTTGTGTGAGGCACAACATTCGAGTTTCATGCTGATAATAAACCCCTGGTTGAAATTATCACATTGAAGGGTTTGTCCGAGAGGAACAGGAGATGGTTCTCTCGCGTACAGGAATATGATTGTGTTGTGAGATACATTCCAGGGGTAGAGAACAGTGCTGCAGACTGTTTGTCAACAATGCCTGCTAATATTGAAGATGATGTGGTTCAGGACAATGGGCCTCATTACGAGTTTGGCGGCAGCCGTGGAGCTGTTAGCTCCACGGCTGCCGCCAAACCGGGCTCCTTTACCGGGTTCCCAGAATGGGGAATTACCGGGCCATTCTGAGTTCGGAGGGCCCGGTAATTCCTCCCTCGGGGAACTCGGGCCCGGACCTTCCCCATTCCCATCTGAACCCCCATAGGGCTCAATGGGAATGGGAGAGGGAGCTAACAACGGGCCGATAACGACCAGCCCGTTGTTAGCTCTCTCTTCCCCTTGCGGGACCCGGTAACGATGCCTGGTTACCAGTCGTCCTTACCGGGTCCCGTGAGGGGACCTTGTAATTTCGCGGGATGGGTTTAACAGGTCTGCCTCCATTAGCGGAGCCGTTAACCCGTACCGCGAAAGTTATAATCAGGCCCAATGAAGTAGTTCTTGAGATCAATGACTATATGACTGCGCAATCTCCCAAGAAGAGTGGGATAGGGAGATGAGAAATGATGAAAAAATTGAATGATTCATGAATGCCAAGCTTAGGGGGGGCCACAACAAGAGTCAGTTGCATCACATGTACCCACCATGAAATCGCAGTAGACATCCTCACCTCGGACCCAGAGTCGCACCACTCCCACACCTTTATGGGACCTCAGGAGCCTATGGGAGGTAAAAGATGAGTTGTTGATTCAGAGTGGTCTGCTGTGCAGAGGTGATAAGATAATTCCCCCAGAGGGTATCAGAAAACACGAGGTGCATCTGGGGCAGAAGGGTCACCAAGGCATTATAAAAACGAAGCAGAGGATTTGCAATGACTACTGGTGACTCGTCTGAGACCTTCAAGTTGAGAGAGCAGCCAGGGATTGTATCCTTTTCAAACAAAGTGATAAAGGTTGCTTGAGTGCAAAGTGTCCCATGGCTGTCACCAACATTCCCCCACAGCCATGGGATATGGTTGGTACGGATGTTTTGGGTGCCATTTGGTTGGACGGGATGCAGTCGTTCTGTTTGGTTGTAGTAGATCTGCTCACCAGGTGGGCAGAAGTTCTGGTGACAGACATTGTGATGTCAGGAAGAGTTGTGGAGTTTATGGAGGAGTTGTGTGATAGAGAGGGTTACCCCAGAGAGATAGTGACTGACAATGGTACCCACTTCAGGTCATGGAAATGGGATGATTATTGATGCTTGCATTCTATCACACACAAAAACATGTGCTATTTACCTCTCCCAGACTAATGGACTGGTTAAGCACTTCAACAGGGTCCTCAAGGAAACTATTAGGTGGGCATGGGCAAATGGGCAAAATTGGAAAGTTGCCATGCATGAGACTCTGAGAGCTCATAGGTTCAACCCACACAGCATCACTGGTGTTTCACCATTTGAGCTGAGCAGGGGTGGGAAGGCAAACACAAAACTATTTCCCCTGTGGATGGGTCATCATACCTTATCAGAGGTAATGTTGGGATATGTGAGAGAGAACACTGAGAAAAGTCAAGTGAGGAACAAGGATCGAAGCGCAGCGAGAGAGAGCCACCGTGTGTGGGCTTCATGGTAAGGATTAAATTGGCCCTTGCTCTTGGAGTTGGGAAGTGTAAGTGGTCAAAGCCCATAAGAGTTAAGGGGCATTCATGTTCGCACTCAAGCCTGAGGATGATAGGGTGTGGAATTTGCAACACCTGCTGTGTGAGAAAAAGAGAAGCTGCTATAGTTTTGATTCAGTTTCATTGTTGAGTACCTCAGCTGGAAGGTCATCCAGGGGAAGGAGGGGAAGTGGATTGTGAATTGCCCTAACATCTCATGATGGTACTGTTGAGGAGCCGACATTTCTGACTAGTTCCAGCAGTAGGAGGAGCTGCTGCAGGCCTACATACCTCAGTGACTATGTTCAATAAGTCTGTGACTATGTTCAATACGTTTTTTGTCTACTGTTTAAGTTCTTTCGAGAGTCTTTGTGAAAGAGAGTGAATGTGTAGGGTCGGCTCTGATGCCAAGCCTATTGTCTCGTGGACGGGAGAAGGATTGTTCAAGTAAACACTGAGGGACAACACTGCAGCTGGTGCGAGCAGGGGCTCCCATATACTTTCCCCTTTTTATACTTAATTAATACTTAAAATAAAGTAACCAGTTCGACCTTACTTACTTTGCATTCCTCCAATCATTACACATCATCAATGACATCACTGATGACATCAAATAACCTGGGTAAGTTATTTTGCTTAGTGAGATACTAAGCAGAGTGCTTGACCTGGAGATACTGCTTTGAAAACATGACACACATTCTTTGAAGGTGCCGTAAATGTAGGTGCTTACCTTATGGAATGTTCTTAATATAGTGTCCTTAAGGATTGGCCTGGGCTCATAGTGCACATACATTAAAGCAACAACACACAGTACTCAGACAGATAATCCCATATACTTGCTATCTATGTATATGACTATTATCAAACTCTGGTCATAGTATTTGTTTCCCCTTACCAAAACGTACTCGTCTATGCGTCAGATCTGTATCCATCAATGATGTGCACTGTTAATATTCCAAAATGTGCCTATCATGTATATCTAGCCCTGAACACCAAGTTTGGCATTACTCAAGGTTCTGATAGTCTTCGACATACTACTAGTTAAATCTACCATATTAAGAATATTCTACCTTTATGATCCATGCTATAGCCATTGTCTGTGTTAATTTATTTTAAGACTGTTATGTTATCAAGAGACCATTTCAGTTTAAATAAGTACACTTTGTGATGCATGAACTACATCATAAGAAGCCTAGCTGGTGCCCTTCATTTGTTGGTTGTACTACACAAAACCCAACCGTTTCTAAAGACTTATGGTCACGGTTATTACAGATTTGTGATATTATCTGTGATGTAATGTACATTTGTCTAAACAGTGAATGGCAGGGGCAGGGGTAACTCAGCATGCAGCCTTCATGTGGCATATCAAAAACACTGGTGGGAAACTGTCCCAATTCATCATTTTCAGCACATGGATCCCTCCCACCATCAGTGTGTCATACACAGCTAAAGGGTGCATGGTACCACCTACAGCAGGAAGTGCATTAATATAGGCAGTCAATACATAACAAACATCTCAAGCAACATGATGAAATGCACAGTCAGCATAATACTCACCAAAGTGAAGTGCAGAAATGCATTGGAGAAAACATCAGAAATACCCACTAGGGGTGTACACAGAAGTAGAACTGCAGGCTGGCCACAGAAATGATGGAAGCCCAATGCCCAGGTGAGATATGCTGTTACACCGAGTCATCCTTGCGAGCCCATGGAAAGGGGAAGCAGGAGTAGCATATGTGTCAGGACCCCAAGCAAAACACATACACAAGACAAGCCTTAATGGGCCCAGCTGGAACACACAGTGGATGCCTTCTGATGCCGCAAAGCACCACACTGTCACATGTATGCACAATAGACAAAAGAAAATTGATAAAAATAAAAAATCTACAGAAAATACAAATAAAATCAAATAATCAATTGAACAAAAAAAATGAGTAATAAAAAAATGAAATAAAAAATTAATTGAAGAAAATAAAGAAAAAAAAATGCTTTACAAATAAAAAAACAAAAACGATAAAGCATTGTAAAAGAACAACAAAATAAAGTTTAAAAAAATCCATTGAAAAATGAAAATAAAAAAACAGACTTACCCAAAACCATACAATTTTGTTGAAAAATCTAAAATATTTTTGCTGGAAAAATAATAAAAAAATAGCAGGAAAAAGAAAAAAGAAAAAGAAAAATGGCCATATATGACACAGGGGAGGGGCACACAGGAGGGAGGAGGTACAAGGTGCACCTCAACACCCACATGTGTAGATGTGGAGCTAAAAAAAAAAAAACTCTCATCCATCATGAGGTCAGCCAGAGTAGATCGGAGGGCTTGGTGTTCCACCCTCAGGGCCTCACGGTGTGCCTCTGCTTGAGAATTAAGTGCTGCATGCAGAGCCACCATTTCAGCCTGGCGCGCCCTTTCAGATGCCGCCATGCCCAGCCTGAGTAAGCGGCATGCGGACTGCATAGCCCGCTGCTGGAGCACCATTTGCCTTACAGAGGGGAGGATGGAATGGCCCACCCTTTCCATACCTTGAGCAATCATCTCAACTGCTCTCCCATGTTGCTGTGCTATGGCAATCATGGAACGCTCCAACTCAGTTGACCCCAGTGGCACACGGTCACCGTGTTGCCGGACACCACACCTGCTGGGCCCAAGGAGCTGTGGTCCTTGCTGGGTTGGTGCCGCCCGTGGCTGCAGGACTTCATCCTGGTGTCGTGGACAGAAGCTCTGGACACGATGGCCTGGAGCACATGTGGGTTCTCGTGGGCTGCCACACCACAATCACCACTGGTGCCTGGTTGGTCATGTGAACAGACCACCGTGTCTGGGATGAGATCTTCATCCTCTACCGCCAGTGCATCATCACCTGCAACATAAACAAAAGAAACAAGGACAAACATGTCAGTAGCACATACCACACACATACAGTTCACAACATTGACAGCCAAATAATGAAACAGCCATGTCACAGGCAACTCAAACCCCAACATGCACCCAGTGGCATTGCAATGCAAGGTCATCCCAAAAGCGGAAAAGGATGTGTGCAAAATGTGAAGGCAACACATGTATTGCATGTTGCACATCACCTGCATCACACACAACCTCTAGCAGGCATATATCCAATGCCAAAATGAGAGATGGGAACAAAGAGATGGCACATAGCATAAGCATGTGCAAACACACAAATATACACAGCTAGAAATCTAACCAAACACACCATGATACATGTAACATGCATGTTCAAGTTCAGCAACCAACTAACATCAACTATGCACAGTACATGTGTCACAGGAGGCACCTACGCTAGCGCCTTTCAATACAGTGAAAGGAAGGACATGGGTACATACATGTCAGGTCAATTTACAACATCTACATGTACGTAGTGATGACAATAATCAAACATGATGGCAGTGTAACAGCAATTGCAGCCATCATGTGCAAATTGCATGCACCATGTAGCATGGTTTCCGTGAAACACCCACCCTCTGGGCAATAGTAGGGAGGCACTGCATGGCAATGACATGTTCCACACACAACTGTGCATTGCCATACAGTGTAGGCGTGTGTCTATTGCATTTTGTCATTCAAATGTCACTACAGCCGATGAGAAGTGGACATGATGGAGGAGAGGTGAGGAACCATCCAAACTACATCCATGCATGTAGAAGACAACACCAGTTGAAAAGAGGCAGTGGGCCTATAACAGGGAGAGCCATGTGCATGATACAGATGTGCACAGTCTAAAGTCATGCGTGATGACACACAGACGTACCGTGAGCATGACACGCCTGTCCAAATGAGATGACACTTGGATCATCCTGGACAAATACTACAATGAGCAGGTAGTCAAGGACACCTAGGGGAATACATGGAATGCACATGGAACATGGTTGTGCACATCTGTGCATGGGGAGACACTGCCATCAGCACAGTCAGAGTGAGACACACTGCACCAAGGACAAAGGATGTGTATGACATGATATGACATCTCATCAAGATTGCACTCGTACACAAGTGGCTCAGAGCGCAAACAAGCAAAGGGAAGGGAACACGGGAGAAAAGGAATTCAAAACAACTGTCATACTGGGCACAGTGACATTGAGAACACTCAAGTGCATGGAGAAGGGATAAAGAGTTGAGGATCCAGGAAGGGGGAGAAGGGGAACGTGCCAAACAGAGGAGAACAGAGAAGGAAAATTAAGTCCAATGATAGAATAGCCATTCAAAAAGTGGTAGTGCAGCCAGCAAGTGGCAAGTTCAAGATGATTTGGACAGGGCAAATATGATGCGTGCAGACGAAGAGTGCTGGACTGTATGGGTACACGCACGGGACCCATTGATATGGGAGGCCTGTAGGCAGTGCAGCAGGGAGGCAGGGTGAGCAGGTACCTGGCCCGATGGACAGAGTGTGTGCAGGGGCAAAGTGCCAACATAAGAAACTTTTTAGCTGGGGAGAAGAGGGGCTGATGCAGGAGCAAGTAGGAAGGTGTTTAGGTTCTTCCAGAAGCAGTGATATTTTTCCTCAAGTTTCAACATAGCCAGTTGGCTGTTCCAATGGGAGCTCCCAGCCATACACACAGATCTGCTCCTACCTTATTTATTCAATTAACGACTAACATTGATGAAGTGTGAGGTAGAGGAGCAAAGGACTCAATAGGGGAGGAATTGGCAGAGGGATTGTTGAAGGTATTTTCTACCCAGTCCCAAAAAATCCTTGTGCACAATGCAGAGGGTCTGAAGTATCACCTTTGCATCCACTGGTAGCCAATGAAGGAATTACAGAGCTGGAAAGATAGGATCCCAGGGCTTGAGGCCAAGGACAAGTCTTACAGTCCTGTACTGGATTAGTGGTAGAGGGCGGAGTGTGGAGGCAGGTCGAATATTGAAAGAGACTGTCACAGTACTCCAACCTTGAGTAAACTAGAGCATGAGAGACTGTGAGCATGTAGGTGAATGATAGGAAAGGCACAGTACCCTTGAGGAGGTGAAGCAAGAAGTTAATCCATCTCAAGATACGTCACAAATGTGTGTGTAAAAGGAATGTGTTGAGTCAAAGGTGACCCTGAGGTTGTTGGCCTTGCAGGTGGAGGCAGGAGGAGGGCCAAGTGGGGCAAGCCAGACATTGAGGGCAAAGGATGGAGAAGGTGTATCGATGAGGAGGATGTCAGTCTTGCTGGCATTCAGACAGAGACCGTAGGTAGTACACCAAAAGCAAATCGCAATGAGGCTATCAGAAATAAGGGAGGGACAAGATGTGGCTAAGGGCAGCCAGGAAATTAGCTGGTTGTCATCAGCATAGCACTGGAAGTCATACAAGAAACTGATGATGCAGTAGTCAAGAGCTTCCAGGTGCTCTTTGTAAATTGAGGCCGAGAGGTCAGACCCCTGGTGAACAACACAGGTGATGAGGGTGACTGAAGATAGGAAAGAGCAAAATTGTAGCTGTGCGGGTCACTCATGCCAAACACACATGCCATTGAGTTACACACATCAATACTCAAAAGATGATGCATCATAATCCATCCTCTCTCCCACTCCATGGATTTGTTCTTCTGGGATGAACTCTGAAGCAATCTCCTCATGCTGAGTGAGTTCATCCTCCTCTGGTGGAGGCCCACCACCAGACATGGAGTAATTGGAGGCATGCTTTTGCTTAGCACTGCGTCTGAGGTCATTCCAGCACTTGTAGCAGTCCTGAGCTGTGCGTACCTGGAATCCCATGACTGTCACACCATCTGCACCATGCTGCCAGTGGACCCAATGCTGGTGATGCATTGTATGGCACTGTGGGCCCACAAGCATATCACATTGGTGTTCCGACACGTTTTCCACAAGGAAGTCCATTTCCTGCTTGTAGAAAGGCTTCTTCCTTGACGTCCAGGAGGCTGGAGCCGTGTCTGGGATCCCAGTCTCTTGTGCAGGAGCATGCTTTCTCCTTTTGGGCGGTGGTACTGACCCTGTGTGGGCAATGTGGCCCCGATCAGTAGGGGAAGTGGCACTGGTGGACTGGACCAAGGCAGTGGGTGTTGGTATGAGGACAGAAGGTCTGGTTTGGCTCTGACTCACTGCCGGGGAGGTGTTGGCTGCATCTGCACATGCAGTTACCACCACCTGTCTGCTTGGGGCAGCAGATGTCATGACTGCCCTAGATACGTGTGCCACAGTCACAGCTACAGTGGACACTCATGACCCCAACCTCTGGACAAGATGGAAATTGTCCTGGGAGTCATCGTCACACAACGCATCATGCGCTGCCTGACCCAGAGCCCGGGTGGAGGTGCCCACAGCTGCACCTGCAGCTACCACCACCGGTGGGCCCGTGACAGCAGATGTAAATTGCTGTTGGGTGATATGGGTGCCAGGTTGTGATGCAACAACTGCATCACCAGGAGCCACAGGGGGTGGTGGCATGTCTGCACCAGCACGTGGCTGGGCCTCCCATCCCAGAGGGGCACCCCTGTCTCTCCCCCCCCTGTAGCCGCCCTGGCCACCCTGGACTCTCCATCCTCCATGGTCTCCGTGCCTTCTGCCCGACCACTTCCAGCCCTGGGTGGACGCCCAGCTTTGCCGCTCTTAGCCTTTGGTGGCCTCCCAACCATGGCACCGATGGAAAATAGTCTATGGGAGGTTCACTCATCAATTTTCCTGGGCAATTGGCTAGAAGGGGGCAGGGTACTTGATGAAATAAGTAGTCCAGTACCCCTGCAAGGCTGTCTGTGACCCCTGGGGAAAAATGACAGGTCACGCAATGCTCAGGCACCCCAAAATGAAACATTAAAAACAAAAAAACAAAAATTTAGAAATGTACAAAAGAACAAGAAAGTAAAAAAAAAAAATAATAAAATGGGCACACGACACCGGTAGCCCACGTGCATGGATTTTACCTCCAGCAGTAGGGTGTGGCAATCAGGAACACAAAAAACATGTACGCGTGCAACACGCGAGCTACTATGACCTCATTAATGGTACGCAATACACAGGGGGAACCACAGTGGGAAAAATAGCATACGCGACTCACCGCCTGCCTTGAGAAAAAAAAATGCATGGACTTGTGTGCGTAGGCAACACCCCACCAAAAAAAGAGGTACAGACTTCAGACGCTGTGAAGTGATTGCGTGTGATTCCGGCAGAGTAAACGCATGCGTCGATCTCCACGAACAGCACGTACAGTGCTCTGCTGTCCCGTGCTCACACTTAACCCGTGCTGAAGGCAACTCCCACGCGCATAACGTGATTTACGTGCTAAGGCCCTTTCCTCCAATTACACACATTTGCATGCGCACGTGATTTTTTGGCACGTGCGGATGCACCTGTGCTGAGGGAAACGCCCACACGTGTTACGTCATCTACGCGCTTACGTGCTAAGTCCCTTTCCTCCAATTACATGCATTCACATGCGCACGTGATTTTTTGGCACGTGCAGATGCACCCGTGCTGAGGGACATGCCCGCGCGTGTTACGTCACAGATGAGGCCTTTCCTCAAATTACACACTGACGTGCTATTTTTTCACGTGCCAAATCTCTCCGTATCAAGCTTTCCACGCGACAACAGACAGAAGACCATGCTCCTGCCCAGAAGGCCATTTTCCTGCACCTCAGAGACCCAAGCAGACTCCCACCTGCCATCTGCTGCTGCCTGCCTGCCTCGCTGGCCACGTGCCCTGCTATTTGGTGCCTGCACGTCAGCCATCTGCAGGGGTCCAGTCGCAGTGACCACCCCTGCTGGAACAGTAGACTCCCGACTGAAGTTCCATCGCTCCACAGCCCAGCACCAGTACCCAGTTGCCCACCCACACCTGCCTCTGAGGTTGCCATGTCGGGGGAACCACCATCAGACACCACTGGCAACCCCCAGACAGAGAGGCAGAGGGCTGCCAGCTTCACAGCAGGAGAGGTTGGCATCCTGGTGGAGCAAGTCCTGGTGAATTAAGAAGATGCGCCGACAAGGATGGACGGGAGAGGATCTGGCTGGAGATCGTGGTTGCCATCAACACGGAGGGGGTGGCAACATGCGACATACAACACGTCCGTAAGCGCTGGGAGGACTTCAGGTCCAGGGCCCTCAGGAAGGCCCGGCACCTCTTGGAAGCAGCGGATGCAGTGAGGCGCCGGGTCCACCTTATCACCAACGACATGAGGGTCCTGGAACGCATTAACACAGCAGTTCACCGCCAGGTCCTCCAGAGGGAGACTGGTCCGGAGTTGAGCGGTAAGTGTCCATGCATACTTGTTGGACGCAGTGCATGTTAAGGTGTGCCAGGAGTGTGCAGCTTGTACATATATCTGAAAAGGTCCAGGTATGGATGTGTATGTGCTTGGACATGACCGTGCTGCATGTGAGTCCTGTCATGAGTGATGCACATCGATGGTGTATGTGTTAAAAATCATGATGCACAACTGCATGTGGAGATGCACACATTTTGGTATTTCTGTGTATGTACTATGGCATGGTTGCGGTGTGACACATGGATGCTGTTTGCACCTTCATGTATGTGCACGGCATACATGTGCGTGTGTGGGTTGCACATGTGTGACAGTGATACAACATGAATGCATGTGACACGGACATGTAGGAACCCGATTGTCAGATGTGACATAGTTGCTGATGATTGCACTGTGACAGGTAGTGGAGATGTACAGATGCATGTCTGTCTGTTGGCGTGTGTGCATGTGTTCGGCACTCCCCATGTTGCTTGTGACGTCATGCCAACCTTCAGGTATTCATGCTGGTGTGTGTGTGGATGCTGCTGCCTGCTGCATGGTTCATGTCAATTTGTGCATATGTGTGGGTTCAAATGATATGTGTGTTGGGGAGTGTGATGCCATCTGTGAAGTTTGACACTGCCACTCATGTGCAACTGTCATGTGTGTATCTGACCATTGTACAGTTCCCTGATGCCTGTGTTCTGTCTCTCCCTGTGTGCAGCATCGACTGATGAAAAGGGCGGAGACGGTGCTGTGCAGGGATCCCACCGCCAGCTGGAGACGCAAGGCCCTGCTCTCCTCCCACGTTGTCATCTCTTCCGGGAGTGAGGAGTCTGGTGCTGCGTCCATGGCTGCAGCTGCTGAGGGAAGGTCCAAGAGGCGGAGGTTGGAGGTGGACTCCTCAGCAGCAGTAGGGGCAGCTGAGACCCCACAGGTGCCTATCGAGGAAGATGGCACGGAGTCATCCAGGTTGGTTGAGGAGGAGGACGTGGAAGGCCCACGCACGGGGCCTAGAGGGGGGCATTCCACTGGTTCTAGTGGTGCGGTCCAGGGGCAGGGACAGGAGGCAGCACAGGCCGCCACATAGGTGTCTGTGTGTAATCCTGTCCCCGATCCTGTGACTGCATCATCCCGCACCAGCAGGAATGCCTTCGTCCAGACCCCTTTTCAGGGAGGGGATGCTTGAACAACAACTGGCCTTCCTCTCCATGCGGACGTGGCAATCTATGACCGGATTGAGCCTGTCCTAGCTGGGGTGGCGATGCGTCAACGGCGTATTCGGGATGACGTGCAGAGTTCTCGTGTGGACAATGCACGTCATTTCGAATACCTCATTCACCACATCACCCTACTAGGACAGGTCGCCGGCGTTGGGTTCCTCTGTGTGCTGGATGTTATAGCGACCCCCTCAACTGAACCTCCTACGTGCCAGTCATCCTCTGTGCCATCTTCCTGTCCAAGTATCACCTGGGCACCCTGTGGAGCTGCCCCTGACCCAGCGTCCAGGCTGGTGGAGGACACATCCCTGCCACAGTTGGGAGTCGGAGGTCCAGCAGGGTTGGCCACCCCAACAACTGGACCCCAGCAAGAGGAGGACATGCAGCCTTTGACAAGCAGGGCACAAGCACAACAGCAGCAGGCTCACGGTGGGAGCAATGATGGCTCAGGGCCTTCAACATCACAGGGGCAATAATCGGCCAGAGGGCAGGAGGACCCTGGATTGGGAGTGTCTTCCAGGTGGCAGTGGTTGGTCCAGCAGATAGATGTGGAGCGGTGGCAGGTGGAGGAGGCACGGCTCACTATGGTCAGGGTGGAGAACTCCATGCACAGGGCACTGAGGCGGGCTGAGTGCCTCGAGGCAACTCGCACAGAGTTGGAGGATGCCATGACTGCATCCCTGTGAGACCTCGAGGCCAGGGAAGAGGCCATCCTCCGGGATATCGACGAGGAGTTCGATGATGCCCTGGCCCAGAACATCAACAAGTGAGCCGTCGGACTTGCCCGCCGCCTTTGTAGATAGTTCTTTAGTGTTAGGTTTCCTTTTTTTTTTCTTTTTTTTTGAGTTAATGTACTTTGCTCCACTTCATGTATATAGTTTTTTATTCATAGGACATTTTTGTAGGTTTCATTTGTTTTTTGATCATGGACCCTTTGAACTTGGATTGTATATATTTGGAGACTTGTACATACTTTATTTATTGACATTCTCCATGGATCAATGGTTTTCTTTTTTTTCATGTTGACATTGGCGATGGACCACTTTTTTTTTGCACGCTGTGGATTTTTGGTTTTCATTGGATTTTCTGTTTTTTTGGTAATGTCTATCATTGTTTATTTATTTTCAAGTTTGATTTTCTTCATGGTATTTCATTATGTTTTTAATACATTTATTCTAACTTCATGATTGGTGTTGTGTACTATCATTGTTTTTGTGCATGTCTCAATGACCATTGCCTCAGTCATGTGTTGCCACTGTGTGGCTCTGTTGTCCATTTATGCATGGGCATGGTGGTTCTTTTAAGACTGTCATGGCATGGGTAATTTGGGAGTTGGTGCAGTGGATGGTTGCATTCTTATACTGGTGGGCAAGGGGGATTTGGGTTGGCATTAGGGCCATGGGTCTGTTTTTTTTAAACATGTTGTTTGGTGGGCCATGTGTGGGGCCTGCTGGCAGGTGCCGTCAATGGGGGTGGGTGGGGGGAGTGGGGGGACAAGAGTTGGGGCCTGCTGGCAGGTGACCGTCAATGTGGGTGGGTGGTGGTTGTGGGGGGACATGAGTCGGGGCCTGCTGGCAGGTGCCTATCAATGGGGGTGGGTGGGGATGTGGGGGGACTTTCACATGTGATTTTGCTAGCGTGAGCTGACCTATGCGTATTCCGAGGGATGTGCGTGGACTTTCACACGCGATTTTCCAGGGGTGCGCGTGGACTTTTACATGCAATTTTGCTGGCCTACGTGTGTTCCGGGGGGCGCGTGCACTTTGACATGCGATTTCGCTAGTGTGAGCTGACCTACGCGTATTCTGAGGGGTGAGCGTGGACTTTCACACGCAATTTCACTGGCCTATGTGTATTCTGGGGTGCGCGTGGACTTTCACACGCAATTTTGGCAGTGTACGCGTGTTCCAAGCAGTGCGTGGGGAGTTTTACACGCATTTTCATTGTTGGGGGGCTGTATGTTGGTCCACTGGCCTTTGCGCCATGTAGGGGATTTGTGCGATGTTTTTGGCGCACGCGGCGTGGTTGGGGGCATAACTGGCGCTGCTGCAGGGTCGCTGTGCCACTCTGCACCAAGGCTGGTTATGGATGTTGGTATCCATGAATACGATGTGCACTAATATGGGTTTTGGCGCACGCGGCTGGTGCAGACTGTCGCACGTGCACTCTGTGCGCCAGCCGCATGCACCACTTGTGCGCTGAATTCTATGAATTACCCCCTTTAACTTTCCCAAACAATTCTGAGTTAGGTCTATATTTTTGCAAAAACTTTTGTGAGGATTTGTAAAATGTCATGCACGTTATAAACAACCTGACAAGTGCTCTTCCTATGGGCAGAACAACCTAACCATAAAATATGAATGAGAATAAATGTCATTATACATATGGCAAGTTCCCGAACATCAAAGCAATGTCCCTGAACATCTCATGTGTTTGTGAATATCAGAAAAAAAACAACATCCTGTTTTCTGCTTTTCTAAATATATTCCACCACATCCTTACAATTTTTCACCTTCCCAAAGTGGATATCATTCATTTGAAAAATGCAATATTATGTTTTTGAACATTTTCTTGCCGCATTTTTCACAGACTGTGGGTACTTATCTCAAATCCATCATAGCATTGTGTCAAAATTGTTTGTTCCTAACATTTCTCAGTTGAACATTAATTATGTTTCCCTTCTTTCTTATAATGAACTTGTGGAAAAGCCTGTGTACATGGGTTAATGTGTGTAAAGGAAGACCTTTACAGTGTGTAAATAAATAATGTTGTGTATTTTAATGTAACTTATGTTAATAGAAGAAAAATTGTAAAGGATCTTGCTCCTTTTACGTGGAAGAGCAGTAATCTCAAACAAAATCTCACAGAATCCATCGAACGTTCAACATAGTACATACGGCCAATTGTTGTATCTGCTCCTCATTGTCTTGGATTCCATTTGCGGGTTTTGGGCTCAAATATATAATGTAGAGGGATGTCAGAGTAATCCAATTCATCAGCAGCATGAGTCGAAGTGGACATGAGATTATAAAATAAAGTAAATTGAAGTGAAAGCTTAAAATGTACATATATAATGATTGATATAATAATGCATATCAAGACATATTACAATTAATAATTACATAATACATAAGTACATTAAAGTAATTTATTTTGTTTGAGAAATAACGCTTAATCAAATTCTTTTTTTCAATGTATTTCTTTTCTTACTGTATACAACTTGAAGTATGCTGTTAATGTGGTATTCCTGTTTTGGCCCTTTTCTGCAGCTAATTGTATGTTATCATTGTTGGAATACACATCTTGTTCACCTGGAAGATTAACTTGAAGCTTATTTTCGTATGTGTAAGGCAACAGCTCCTTCTAGCGGTGATAACATGAGATACACATTTTGTTCACCTGGAAGATGAACTTGAATTCTTATTGTTGTATATGTAAGGTAACAGCTCCCTCATGCGATGATAATAGGCAAATCGGGCGGGACTGCTTCGGACAAACATATATCTTGCCTTTAATTATATAGTATGATGTGCTCATGGACTATGCGGGGAACACTGAGATAAGATGGCTATTACTTCACACACACACTGGGCCTCATTACGACCCAGGCGGTAAGGGGTTTACGGCAGCGTAAACAGCGTCGACCCTTACCGCCTGAGTACGAGGTCCCTTAGCGCCATGGAGCTTTTAACACCTGCTTTTAGCAGG
This sequence comes from Ambystoma mexicanum, assembly GCF_040938575.1. NCBI lineage: Eukaryota > Metazoa > Chordata > Amphibia > Caudata > Ambystomatidae > Ambystoma > Ambystoma mexicanum. Next base: position 945,166,512 of record NC_090926.1, read on the forward strand.
TGTTAAAATCCATGGCGCTAAGGGACCATGGAGTTAATTACGCCACCCAAAAATGGGAATGGGGAAGGGTAAATGGGGATTGGGGACTAACCGCCTCGCCGACCTCGGAATGGGGCGGTAAGTCCGCCTACCACCATGGCGTAAACGTAGTTTACGCCATGGTGGTAAAGTCACGGCCCAGGCGGTAACTTACCGCCTGGGTCGTAATGAGGCCCACTGTGTTTTGTTGCATTGAATCAGATCTTCTTAACTAAAGTGGGAATTTACTGAATTTCAAGGCTTTTGTAATACTATATATTCTTTGGGCTACTAGCCATGACCTTTGGCCATGGCAAGTTGTCATAACATTCAGCCTTCGGCTGTTGCCAATGTACATGTTGTTCCAATGATTTTAAAAGAGGTAAGGCTACTGACCATGGTCAAAGGCACATAACTCTCTAGAAACCTCAGTTTCTACTGCCCTTCAGTCATTTACAGAGAACCACTAGGCATGGCCTTATCCTACAGTCACCTTGTCTACTAGACAGGGTCTTTGGACATGCCCACTGTGCATGTTGCCCTAAATATTAAACAACTGCAGAATCAGAATCAATTTCCTACAGGCGTGTCTGCTGTACATATTGCATCACTTATTCCCAAAGTCTCATTGCCCTGCTGCCAAGTAGATGTGATCTGTGCAGCTGGAAAATAATATCCAGGTGACTTTTATTATCCCCTTATCCTATTCATGTGATCATTTCCCAATAATCATCCTGTTAATCATTCCTGAGTTTGCTTATTCTTGAGGCAATTTACTGAAGCATTTGCCGATTCCCCAAGAAAAGTGATACAGAATTAAAAAGTCATCTCCCTCCTCACTGGCGTTCACCATGTTTTTCCTTCTTCTATTCTCAGTCCTCCTATTTCCCATTGAGTTTTAACTCTCTGTCACTCTCCCTTCACCCCCTTCACTTTTCGGTTTATGAGACAAATTCTTTTTGTTACAGTAAACTCATGAGAAGTCCACAGAATTCCCCTGAACAGCAGAAACTATTCTATGGGCCTCATTACGAGGCTTGCGCTGACAGGATGAAGGATGAAGGGGGCCGGTATGAGACCGGCCCCCTTCATTCCATCAGGGCTGATTACAAGCTTCCTATCGCGGGACCCGGATCGGAGGCCTGGTAAAACCGTCCTTTCCGGGTCCATGAGGGGAAGAGGGAGGTAACAACGGGACACTTATAATGTGCCCGTTGTTCCCTCCATCCCCATTCCCATTGAGCCCTATGTCGGAGTGACCCGTTAAGTCCCCATTGCAGGAACCCGGAAAGGGAGCCCGGTTTGGAGGCAGCCATGGAGCTAGAAGCTCCATGGCTGCCTCCAAACTCGTAATGAGGCCCTATATGTCTCAAACAGGCTCCACAGCCAATCTCAACCTCCCCCACTTCACATATTGTCCTCTTTCCCCCTCCCCACCTACCTTTACCCTGATGTGAATGTACCACTTTTCCTCCTCCAAATAACATTTTGAGCACTTTTCATTGTCAGCTTGCACTGGGATTCCTGAAGAACCTCTCAGCATTTCTACTGCACAGCACCATGGGATATATGAAAAGGGTTTTCAGGACCAGGAGTACATCCTCCATCAAATATTTTTAAATATTACTGCATGGATTTACCCCAAATCACGAAGAAACACGATTGCAATGCTTCATGTCCAAATTCTTTGTTATTTGGTGTAAATCCATAAAACAGTTTTCAGGCTATAGACGTTCGGTTGATGTACTTTTTCTGTAAGGGTAAATGAAAGGGAGTAGGTTGAAAAAAAAATTCTTTGTGTTCTTAAACATTTTCCTTCACACAAAGTTTCCCCAAAATGTCCAGTTTGTGGGACCCAAGGGCACATTTCTATTTTAGAAAAAATATTGGCAATAGAATTATGGGAATGGTCTATGCACACAGGCCTCACCACATGTAGATAAAATAATTAGTGATAATATATTTATAACGTTGCAGGGTTGGCAGTAGCTGTAGTTATAGCTATATTGTCTTTCGCACAGGAAGAGCACAGGAAGAGGAGTTTTTGGATGGCTTATAACTTTGGCACCATTTGACAAGTCCTTAAAACTTGAACAAAAAATAGACCTGCTTTTGTGCGGATTCGTCAAGAGGTGGCAAAGTTGTACAGGAAATCAGGATACACTTCAGTGGGAAGAAATCTTGCTCATGGCTACAATCTGAACTGGTGGATAGAGTTTCACCATCCTCGAGGAGAGGTAGCCTGGCCCCGAATACGTTCTTTTCCAAGTATGATGTTACTCTGTCAGCCGTTATTTTTAATATGTGCAAAAATAAGTGCACAAAAAATAGTGATATCTCTGTCTGGTCCATATACTCACTTCGTGGTTAGGTGTTCACAAATCCCTCTGGACACCAGGCGTAGGAGCCGATATGTGAACCAAGAGATATGAGGTGCATCAAAATACTTTAAAACACCTGCCATGTTGGGTCTGCGATCCGTGCTGGCTGTTCGCAAACAATGTAGAACAGAAAAGTCTGCAATAATAGATGTGCAGTTTTGTTGAGGGGGAACAAGGTCCTTGGGGATGGTGGGGGAGAGAAGTAACAGTTATACTATACGGGTTATCATGTTCCCGGTCTACTTTTCTCTTCATGCCCATCAACATATGATGTGACAGCTTTTGATGTCCTTGGACACACATTTAGAATTGTGATAGTATGTTGATAGTGTTTGTTGGTTTGGGTTTAATAGTTATGTAATGGGAATTTTGGATTATGGGTATAGTAATAGTCAGAGTAAGCGCTGCCATGCACTGAACAATCTGGCCACTGGCCGTGGCCACAGCCATTTGCTCTGACTGCTATGACAATGTGTCATATAGTATTTATTTATTTCGTTTTTATTTTATTGCACATTTGTATGGTGCTTATATATCAAGTAAATTGGGTTTCAAAGTGCCCACAGGGCAACAGGGAGGGAACAAGGACATGAGGGTAGCTCAGCGGCAACGTGCTCACCTTGGAAGCAAGATGACACGAAGCAACACAGGTTGGATCCGCGGTTCCGCGCTTAGAAACCTCTGGGTATTTAAGCACGTTATAAATACGCAACTAAGACAAAAACTATTAAACAACTAAAAAACAAAGAATTCCTGTAACAGTGCCTCGATGTCTGTGGGCTGTGTGAAAGCTTTAAAAATGCCAAATAAATAAATAAATAAATAAATAAATAAATAAATAAATAAATAAATAAATATCAAATATAACAATGAACGATAGAGGCGGATTTACTAGGCCTTGTGAGCATTCAGAACGTACAAGTGCAGAGAAAGAGAAGGGATGGGGGAGTGGAGGGGTAAGTGCTATTTGTATCAAGAGGGAAGTTGTAGGGAGTGAGCAGCGTTAAGTGCCTAGGTGAGAGTGGTCAGCTTCCAATACATATGTAAGTGAAGGCCTGTGGTGGCATAGGACAGTGGTTGCCACTGTTAGTTTTATGAGAAGGGATGATACTTGGCAAGAGTAAGCATGGGTGACACTATGGCTAGTGGCCAGATTGTTGTCACATATGCAGTATAGTGTCCTAGAGTGGTTGTGGTACCAGTGGGGTATATTTTCCCTACAGTAGTCAATGTTTTTCTGCCAAGAGATACTTGGGTGTTTCTGAAGTTGGTGAGTTTACAGTTATTTTTAGTGTCATCTACGTTGTATCTAAAAAGCATTAGTATTGCACATTGTCCATTTGAATCTTCTTCTACTGTTGAATGATTTCATGAATTGGAAAATGAACACAACATCCTTCAGTTTGGATGTTGGAGATGTTGTTGACACTTTTAGGGCATTTTAGTGTTTTTTAACAAAAGTATATTGATAAGGCTTATCTTTCCCCATCACTAAAGGGGTTTCCCTACCTATCTAAAAGAACTAAGGGTGCTCGTTAGTCATCATGAAGTCCTAAAATTCCTATGTCAAACCTGACACTACCTGGCCTTACCACTAAGATAAACAGCTTACACTAATCCAAGAGAAGATCATTATTCTTGTGGGTTGGTGAATTCCTCAATAGTCTCTGGATGAAATGTGTATGTTTCACATGTTTCCCCTTTTTATAATAGTCTTCAATCAACCTGGATATCTTCTCCATGAGCTCTTTTAATTCTTGCCGAACACTCCTGTTAGTGCTTTCTTTAAGGATATGTCTTTACATACTTTTGAACACTCTTGTGTCTTGTTTTGTAGTCTCTCAATTCACAATTGATTAGAATATGTGGCATTGGATCCCCTTGTATAATGCCTCTCTACTGGTATCTTTCTATAGTGTGTTATCTTCTATTCTCATACTCTCCTGGTACTATAATACCATATTTCTTAAGACGTTGGGTTGTGTTTTCTACAGTCTTCCTCACTTGGTTTATGAGACTGTATTGTTACCTCCCAGGGTATATGTCTCAAGCTGGAGATCGTTTAACAGGTACAGCCCTGTATGGGAAATCAAAAATATTCCCAGGCTTAACCTGGGTCGTTCTTCATCACGAAAAAGAGTACTTCTGAAATAATTGTATCAGATGATATGTCATCGAAGAGTTCTTTTAGCTCAGTTTTCTCAGCTTTGGCGAACTAGGCTGTGACATATCTAGCAACTGCAGTTGAATTATCTAAAATGTAATGCATGTCTATGTTAATATTTCGCAAGAGTACAATGCTAGGATTGTACTCTGTGATTTACTTGTATGATTCATCTCTTTTTATGTTGTATGTGCTTTTGGGAGATGTTCCTTTCACACTGTAACAGAAGACATGAGACTATTTACTGACCTTTGGTACAACCTGGTCTAGAGAATACCGTTGTTTCTATATCGACATCAGCAGTATTTGCTACACTTACTTCATTGGAAATGTAAGATGTGTATCTGTAGCTCTTTATTTATGTCTTCTGAAGAGATGTCAAAGCTAATGAACTTTTCAAGAAATTATAAAGCAGTGTCATCATTGTCATGGCCAAATTTGGGAGCATTTTGTATCTACAAAAGCCTATGAATATATGGCGCTCCTCTAGATTGATATTCCTTTTTCCAAAAGTGTTCCACTTCTCTACGTGTAGCGCATTTTTTATTACAGATGAAATGTAACATGTAAGTAAAACAATGGTGAAAGTATCTGGAAAGATTTTCAGGGTCTAGAAAGTTCTCCTCTGCTTTTTATGTCTATTCCTTTCTATTTTAGTTTGCAATGTTTTTCTGCACATATGAGTGTAACACATCATGTGGAGAGGCCTAAGTTCCTTCACTTGAAAAGAAAGTCAGTGTGGGGTCAGACCCCATATTCTGTTGTGCCATGCAATACTTACTTCAACAGTTCATCTTTGTTTTTTATCTGTTGAAGTAGTTCAATAGTTGACGTGTTTGTAAAGGGGGTTCCATTTTTAGTGGGTTTGCAACTCTGCAAAATAAAGTTGCTAGTTCACTTTCAATCATTAGATGGAAAATGTATGCAATATTCTGATGGTATCTTGGATCTCCAAAATACATTCTAAGAGAGTTATATTCTTATGCTTTGATTTTCATGGGTATTACATCCTGTCTTACCCTGTAGGGAACACATTGGAGACGCTTTGACTTGATACATTTGATATGTTTCTGATGTATCTTCCATGGTGTCTGTGGAATATAGTGGGTTAATGTGAACTGGTCAAGAATGTTGTCTGTAGCGCTAGGGTCAACATGTTCAAATGACCAGTTTGTGGCCCATCATCATCTTCTAGATTGCCTTCTATGATTATGTTTTTACACTATTCATAGTTTTATTCAAGGGCTTCTGTATCTTTGTTTAAGTTCTCTTTTTTCTACTTTTGTTGTAACACCATTAACTGAACAATTAAAGATGGATGTACTGGTCCTCCTACTCCTATTGTTTTGCATTTTCATTGTAGTGTAATGGTAAATGTACTAGCTTGCCATACATTCCTTTATATCCTTTGATGACAGCAACTTGGCAGTCTTGGGCATAGTGGTATTATAGCTTGGAATGGGTGTATTGTTGAATTGTAATAATCTCATATTGATGATGTTGTTGGCGAGCCATTGGAAGTGGAAATATTTCTAAGCTATTATTTATTTCTCAAGATGTAATTTGGTTATCATTGTAATGATTATTGCAATATTTGCAAAAAAGTAAGGGATTGGTTATGTTGCATTCTTTCTCTGCCATTAGATACAAGGCCAATTCAGTCCGGTATGACATATTTCCAATTTTTGTACTTTGCTTGTAGAAAGTTATGTGACAACAGGCACATATTTTGTCTGGAAATTTCATAGTGGTGCTTTGAAACCTTGCTATTTCTTTTTTGTATTTGTTTGAAACAATATTAGTTGTTGAAAGTTGTTGGTTAATATTTTCTAAATAACTTGTGTTATACACTTCAATTCCAAAATATTACTGTGCATGCCTTCTATTTATCACAGCACTTCTTGTAGTTTGCTAAAGTCTTGGACCAGCTAGTACTGGACATCAGGAAATTGAAGCCTTTGAGTGAAATTGAATAATTAGATGGAGCAGTACCTCACAGTACAGAAATTTTGAAAAACAACTTGATTGATACATGTTATCCCAATCGATCTGAAATGTTAGAGGATCTTTGCTTATATAAAGTAGCACAATGCTACTCATATTGAAATGTTGACGCAAACAGTGACCGAGACAGTTTAAAGTAGATGGATGTAGTGGTTGTCTATCGAGACAAAGGCATGTCTCATTAGCCACATGAAACTGTCTTGCCAAACTGCACTGAAAAAGGAATTATTTTATTTTTGTCTTTTGCAGTTGTTCTTCACATGGCGTGCAGAGAGTGATTTGCTTGGAAGTTGTGAAACTTTTGAAAAATCGTTTTTGCCAAAAAAAGCTTAATTAAATATCCAAAATGTTAGCAGTACTTGGAGTTACTGGAGAAAGAGCTACGTCAAGAAGTACTTTTGGCAGCTGAATTAGCAAAATCGACTCCTGAGGGAAGTCAAGATACTGTAGTAGGAAGTCAAAATGTGCTTGGTGAGCCAATTAATCAAACTGCTGTTTAGCTTGCCATGGAGGAAGTAGAAAGTGCAATGCAGCAAACTAAAGTTGCAGATGTGAATTGTGATGAAATTGTTAGTAAACTTAATGTAGAGCAAAAGGAAGTTTATTATATAATTAAAGATAGGTTCTTACATGATTTACAGCCTGAGAAGCGTGAATATGAATGTTCTTGTGTGAAATACAAACCTGTATTATTGTAGGTTAGTGGACAAGCAGGAAAAGGTAAATCTTGTTTAATTCATGCAATAAGTGATATTATCCAAAATTAAACAGATTCTTATTTGTCTTGCATGGTGACTCCTCCAACAGCTTTAGCATCATTTAATGTAGGAGATGGTAATTTACATTGCCTGTTGATGCTAACAGTGGAGCGTGACAACAAACTAGAGTATGGAAATCTTGTATCAAGTGCAGCACAAGAAGTAGGACAAATTCTTAGAATATTAAATATCTAGATTGTAGATTAAGAAAGTATGTTGTCTAATTTGATGCTACCTTTCATTCACTTGCGAATGCAAGAGGATTCGAAGACCGACTACAATGTTTTGTTTGGTGCTAAATATGTATTTCTTATTGGATACTTGTTCCAATTATTACCTGTGAGAGATCAACCAGTTTACAAAATGCTGCAATCTAAGGATAGTCACAAAAGTATAAGAATTATTGGTCATTTTAAGCTTCGGAATTGTTTTGAATTCCAGGAACTTACGATCAATATGAGGCAATCTGCAGACTTAGTTTAACACGTTGAACTCTACAATGCTACTGTTAGCAACACATTGGGCCTCATTACGACCCTTGCGGAAATGGAAAAATGATGGCGGAAATGCAATACCGCCATCGAACACCGCTCGTTGCGATCATGACCCGTCACCGTAAAGTACGATGCCATTAGCGACACCGCAGTGAACGGCAACGCTAACTGCACCAAGTACGCGCACGCGCGCCTTGCAAAACCGGAATCACCGCCATGGCGCAACGGTACGCGAATTCTGACCCTAGCGGACATGTACTGAACGCCATCAAGCACGTCGTAAAGTACCATTCCGCCATGGCGAGAAATACGGCAACGCGAACCAACCGTAAATGGCCCACTGAGTGCCTGCACTCCACTCCCTGGCCTCATTGCACAACTCCTGGCAGGCGCAATGTACTCACACTATGCAACCAGTGAAATCCACAATTCACCCATGCATGCCAACGTAGAAAAGCATGCAGGGGCTCAAAGCGCCCCGTGAGTGGGCATCCATGTACGGCATGTCACCATAGCCGTACTGACGAAGCACAGGCATGTGAAGGTACAATACATCAAAATGAAAATCAAGAACACATGACACAAAACAACAGTAGTCCCCCATCGCTTGCCACCAGCGCAAGGCAACATCCAAAACAGCATCCTGAGGGGGATTGCACCAGCCCTGTACTCATGCCAGTAAACAAACCAACCATCAGCAGAAGCATGTACCACACAAGTCGGCAGAGTGACTGAGCAGCCAGGCTCATCCCAAGAGGGGCCGATGGGAGCTGCAGGGCACAGATGGCATCAATACAGAAGCTATTCCAATGGACATGACCCCAGTCCCCCTCCAACAAACGCACGCAAACACAGTCACCTGTGACCAGCCACATTCTGAACAACCCATCATTCCACCAATCGACCTGGCTGACAGGCACCAGTCGGCCAAAAGCCAATCCCCCGCCCCTGAACAGCACATCATGTAAACAGTCACAATGGCAGCCCCTATCCGTGACCATACTGTGCTACGTAGGCAAACGCGGCCAGTACTGTACCACACAACTCAACTCAGAAGGCGGAACACAATGCAGATCATCACGCAATACATACCGCCACAAAGCGAAAATCGCCACATCACCTGCAAAGAACAACGCAACACGACAAATATCGGAATACAATTTAAATGCACATCCAAATGACAAAGGCCCCACAGCAATTTGCAAAATACCACCAAAACAACCATCATCACCGAGGGCTGCATCTGCAATAATTGACCGGCTTCCACTTGTGTGACGCCCTGTACCATCATGGCACACAGGGCCTACATCAACGTTCCAAAAGGCAACATGGAAGCGGCAAGAACCGCAGGTCCGTCCCATGAGGCAGGCACTAGTCGAGCTGAAAGGCCGAAATGTTGCACCTAGCCACCAGTACAGCGTAAGGGCATGTGGCCCATTGGCGATCGTCCCATAAGATCGAAATGGTGCTCCACTGATTCACCCGAAGCTGCAGGAGTCGAGAGTAAAAACCATCTGGAGGAGTGGCGTAGAGATGGCATCTGCAATAGGGCAGGAGATACCTGTCACCCAAAAGAAACACAAATTAACCGATTGCATTACGGGACTCATGATGCATTACAATCTTCATTCAACACACCAAATCCACACCCATATGCATGCTAGCCCACTCCAAAGGAATATACACACCCCTAAATCAGTATCGAATCATAACGAAACCAATCGAGCTAAATACACCATTGTCAACGTCGGTTACTGTGCATGCGTCCGTCAAGATAGAACCCATGACATGGGATTAGTAACGTGCCTAGACACAAGTGTATGAAGGCGCGTCGAGACAGGGAGGATCCGACAAGGGCAGATAGACGTATGTCCCACTATGGCAGCCTTGCATCACATAACGCAGGGGAAGGGGAGTGAATCAAAAAACCCATGTACATGGCAGACCCTAAACGGAATCATCAGTCCATGCATCCACACATCATTCCCTCATCCCGCAATGAAAACGCATGAATATTCACTCACATAATATGTGAAACTTCCATCGCGTCTGTGCGTAATGCAGTCCGCAAAAACCACTGTGCCCCTGGCCGGATCTGTAGTGTTGTGAAGCAAGATGGATTTGGGAACGTCCTGCCTTATCGTCCACTACGCTGTTGCGCATCCCATTCAATTCATATCATTCATTGCCTGCTCGTTATGGGCCATGTCCCAAGGACATTCTACAATAGAACGTTACATTTCCAGCCAGACCTGTGGGCGTATCCTTGCCGCTACTTCAAAACCCAAAATGCTGGCCTTCGAATTCCTCACTTGCAACATTACGTCGAAAAGGCTTCTGTGAACGCTTGCATTCACAATTACATCAATGTAGTGCGGCTGTGTGTCATGATGCTAACTGGCTGCAATCACAAATGGCACGCCACGCCCGTCGGTGAAGTACGTTACTGTGCTGCATGAGGGTCGGCCATCGATCGAGCCCTACATACCACTGACTCTTCACAGGTATGTAAGCGGCTGCAATCATAGCATGTGTAACAATGGGAGCATAGCATGAAAATCAGTCAAAGTACATCACACTGCCATCGGGATTTGATACATGATTCAAATCCCAAGATGCCATGCGGCCAAATGCAGCCTTACGTGCGGGACGTGCTCGGCCAGAAGGGATAGCATCTGCCACAGAATCATTCAATCAGCACAGGTGGAGGCCATACAGGCCGACAGCACATATATTGCAGACCCAAACCCCTCCCACAACCACTCCCACTCCAAAATGCTACCGGCAGGACTAGCGATGTTGGGCCTGGGGTACCAGATAGCACTGCAAGTGCTACAACTACAAGAAGACGACGAACAACAACAGGTACAACAACCGGGCGCACAGGGGAGACGGAGGAGAAGGAGGAGGAGGAGGGCAAGGCAGGGTCAGCAAGGCCCACAAGCACTGCCACTACCACCACGCAGGCGGCCCGCAATCCCACGCCTCCGAGCCGATCCGTTCAACCTCACTGCTGAGCAGATCCACACCCTCTACCGTTTGGACCGGGACACCATAATCGCCATTGTGGACATGACACATGCTGACCTCGTGAGCATGATAGATAGCCCAACCGCCATCCCACCCCTACTGAAGGTGGTGTCTGCACTCCACTTCCTGGCCACAGGCACCTACCAGCACACAGTGGGACAGTTGCATGGCATTTCACAGCCACTGTTCTCACGGACACTCTTCCAAGTGCACGATGCCCTCCTGAAGCACGCCGACGACCACATCACACTACCACGCACGTACCAGGAGATTACCAACGCTAAAGTGGGATTCCATGCACTTGGCGGCATCCCGGGTTGCATTGGTGCCATCGACTGCACCCATGTTGAATTGGTTGTCCCACATGCCATGGAGGTCCAGTACCGCAACCGGAAACAATTTCATTCAATCAATGTGCAAATGGTGTGTGACTCCAACAAGATATTTACGCATTGTTGTGCCAGATTTCCAGGATCTACCCATGATTCTATGGTCCTGAGGAACACAAGAATACCACGCTACATGGAGCGACACGCAGGGCACAGATCCTGGCTACTCGGTGAGTCTCATTCCATGCATGACATCGTGGCCCATTTGATGCGTCAATGACCTTGCAGGGGGGGGGGGGGCTACTTAGCACTATCATTCCACTGACACCCTTTATTCGTCTCATACAGGTGATGCCGGGTATCCACTGAAGAGATGGCTCCTTACACCAATCCGGAACCCACAGAACGAGCATGAGGAGGACTACAACCATGCCCACTCACGTACCCGTGTGGTCATTGAACAGGCATTCGGCCTACTGAAGGCTCGTTTCCGCAGCCTCAGCAGGTCTGGCGGGGCACTCATGTACAGCCATGAGAAGGTTTCTAAGATGGTCATGGCATGTGTCATGCTGCACAACATGTGCATACGTAGGAATGTGCCCATGCCCCCTGACGCTGTACTGCATGCACCTGAAGATGATGATGAGGGTGGGGATGTGGAGGCACCTCAAGGAGTCCATGAGGCACAGGATGTACGTGCAATCCGACAGAGCATCATAGATGCATGCTTCTAGCAACCACGCATGGTGCCTATTACACGGAAAGGGGACCTGTGGCACTGTGTGTGTGTAGTACAGGCACATTGTGGACTGTACGCCTATGAAGGCCTCGTACGCAAATATCAATGTCCACACATGTCATTGGATGATAATGAGGTGCTGTATTGTTAATGTGATTTGATTTATACACCCTATGGACCCGCCACCCAGTGAAGCCCAACACACCCCCTCCACCCTACTACCTCCCCCCCCAACACCAGTGTCCAAATATGCATGCTGTCCGTGGGTAGACGCTATTGCAAGCCCCCTCTACGGGTATCAGGGGCACCCCTGCCCGTGGAGCGCAGGTTCCTGCCAGATCTGCGTTGGGGGCTGCCCTGGACGGAACTTGCCACGGATGATGTCTCTGCCTGCTCGCGTCCATGCATGTCTCTGAGGGTTTGTGAGAGCTCCGAGAGCACACGGCGCACAGCAGCAAGTTCAGCACAAACGTCTTTGGACGTCGCATGCAGTTCCCCCCTCAGGCTCTCGGTGCTTTTCTCCATTTGTGCTCTCAGGCTCTCGGTGCTTCTCTCCATTTCTCCCCTGAGGCTCTCACTACTTTTCTCTATTTGTGCCCTGAGTGTCTCGGTGGATGTTTCCATGGCTGCCCTGGAACCCCCGCATTCATTTGCATGGTCCTTGAGTAGCGTGGACGCTTCCTGCTGTTGCTCGATCAGCAGGTCGAGGGACTGTTGCCTCTGCTGGGCCATGGACATTTGCGGTGGTGTGACAGGGGGGCTGCTCAACACATGTTGCCTTGGCACAGGACTTGTGGGGGTTGGCCAGTCGTCGTCTTCAGGGTGCCCCTGCGTGGTTTCGTCATGGTGTAGGGGATGGAACATGCAGGGGGATTGGGAAAGGTCATGGATGGTACCTACGTCGCCAGCACTGTTTTCCGTGTCGGAGCATGCTGGCATGACAGCTGTGTCACCTATGGTGCTGCTACCACCAGAGGCAGTGCCATCAGATACGTTCTTTGGGGGGACCTGTGGTGCTGGGGTTGTGGACTTGCTGGCTGCTGGGGTGCCTGTTGCAGTCCCCTCCAGTGTGCTGCCACTTGATTCCTGCTGCTGCCGTGTCTTGATCCTTGCACCTGAGGTGGAGGCTCTTGGGACGTTGGTCCTGGCCCTCTTTGCAGGCGTGCTGGTAGGGGTGTCCTGCAGCTCGTCGTTGGTATCGGACCCTGTGGTGGAGTAAAGAGGGGCGAGCGTTAGTTATGGGTCTGTCGGATTTGGAATGGCAACGTATCAAATGCATTGGGGTGGTACATGAGGCTGATTTGGGACTGGGCCTTGGAGGTGGTCTCATTTTCGTGTGGATTGAGGATGCATTCATTTGGCTGCCTGCAGTTAGGGGGTGCATGCTGCACATGTAGGGGTTGTTTATGGCTTCTTGATTGATTTGTTTGTTCATTCTGACTTTTAGAGGGCGCTGTCAGGGCAAAGTATGTATTGCACTATGGGGTCACATGGTACTGCACATGTTCGTGGTTTGTGGATTTCGCATTGTTTCTCTTGGCCAACCTACCTGATTCTCCGGATGTCGGCACTCCTTTCTCCATCCCTCCGACTCCCTCTATGCTCTCCATTCCTATGGTGGAGGCGCAGATTTCCTCCCAGGGGGTCAACTTGATGGGCGACTCTGAACCCCCCCCGGTAGCTGTGGCGATGTTCCTGTTCGCAGAAAGTATGCTGCGTACGCGGATCCGCAGGTCGTCCCACCGCTTGCGACATTGCTGTGGCGTGCGGGGTGTTGTCCCCACCGCACTTACGCGCTGTGCCACCAGGGCCCATATGGCCTTCTTGTTGGCAAGGGCCGTCCTGGTCATTTGACTGGAGAAGACGACGGCAGAATTTTCCTGGAGGGTCTCGGTGAGCACGGTCAGTTCCTCTCGGGAGAAGTGTACCTGCCGCTTGCGGTCACACGCTTTCTTGGCTACCTTTCCCATATTTATTTTTTTAACTGGGGTTGCTAACGGGTTGGGATGTGTGTCAGGGTCGGATTTTTTATGGTTGTGTTGGGATTCGGATTTTATAGTTGTGCGGCGTGCTGTTTCCCGTTCCGGCCACATGCTTTTACTTCCGTTTCCGTATATTTACGGTGGCCGTAATTTGCGGTGCACGCTCGTTACGGTGACCGCTCATTACGGTGACCGCTAAGATGGGTGGCGGTATTGCACCTGGTGCAGCGTACGGCGGCGGTAAGGGCCGTTTTGGGGTCATTTCCGCCATCGCAGCCTTTCGGATTCCGCCATGGCGTAATGCTCGTGCCCGATGGGTCGTGATTGGCCGCACTTTGCTCCTTCGTGCAATGGCGGAAACGCTATTTACGCTGTTGCGGTCCGGTCAGTCACTTTCCGCCAGGGTCGTAATGAGGCCCATTGTGAAGATAAACTTTTGTGATGTTTTAAATGGCCATGTTATGGCTTTAGAGTTGGATAAGAGAGCAAACGTTTCGATTAGGTGAACTAGAGAATTCAATTTCTAAAACAGCAGGTCTTGAGGGAATGCACACTTAGTGTTGAAGAGGAACTTGAATGTAGGACTTGGTCTATACATTGGAGCCATGGGAAGAGTGATTGCATTTCACACTTTTCCAGTACAAATATTGAACATGTGAAGTTAAGTTTGATTGTTTAGAAGGAACTCATTTGATTTTCACGAACCTCTGCACATTTCATGCTTTTTAAGGATACCTTTGTGAAAAGAGCACAGTTTCTGCACAGTGTGTTTTGGTGTGTCAGTGAGTCGTGACACTACGCTGCAACAGCTTCTTTGGACTGCTTCCTTTGAACATGCCTGGTGGGTACATAGACCGCAGAACATGTAGAGCGTGCTGTGTGTTTAGGTGTTTGGGTGTCTGGGTGTAGCGTAGTCTGCTTGCCGGACACCAAACAACTGTTGGGGGGACTGTGGGGATCATTATGAGGACCACTACGATCTGCTCCCATCAAGTCAGCGTTCAACTTTAACGCTCATTTGTAAGAGACACATTTACCCATTTATGCCGTGGGTATAAACTAACTCTGAATCTTCCCCTCCAGCTGACTTGGTACCCAACTTTAGTCTGTATCTGTATTTGAGTGGAGATTTTCTGTCCCCGGATTCCAGGCGTCCCCCCCCAAACGCCTCAACTCTGCTTTAACTTTGCACAGCTCTACCCAAGCTGAAGCACCAGGCAACTTTCTCAATTGCCACGTGAGCCGTTAAGTGTTCCATGTTGGCTATACAAGCAAACATGGGTACATTATCCTAGACTTCCCCGCCCAAACAGATATGTTTACCAACAACGGTGAAGGGCAACACAACTGATTTTAAGCAAGATGACACCATCCACTGTTCAGGAAAAAAAACGAGTTGCTCAGTCCAGGTCTGTCCACAACATACTGTGAAGCTGATAGATAAGCTGGCCAAAAAGAAGTAAGATGCTAAGATTATGGATTTCTATCTGACCCAGGGTTCCAACTTGGTTGTGAATGCTCTATGATTAAGATGAATGACCTCCCTCATATGGACCCACTGGTATGGCACACAGGGAGGCAAGCTATAATGGCCGACTTCTTGTGCAACCTAATCCTGCTAAATAACTACATACCAACTCAACTAATACTGCACCTGTGTCTAACTCCAATACATATCTTACGAGACATAGCACAACCAATGAGGGGACCAGCAACAAAGTAGATACATCCACAGAAAAGTTGCATTGGTCATGGTTGGCTAATATGGTAGCAAAACGTGGTGACCCACGACTCTAACCTTGGATTAACAGCCCAGTTTCTCTTGCTAAATTGTAATACTCGTGGCTCTTCCCACTTATTCAGTGAAGATGGTCTATTCGATCAAATTGACCGGTTGAACATAATAGCTTTACAGGAAACATGGCTGACTAATACGCTTGTTGTGGATGGGTGGCACTTGTTAACTCAACCGCAATCCAGGGCACTAAAGGTCAACCGCAATCCAGGGCACTAAAGGCACTAAAGGACATCTGAAAGGGGGGTGGATACTGGATGTAAGAAAACCTCTTAAATTGGAAGAGGTTCTACATCCCTCTATGAATATTCTTACTGGACCGGATTTCTTGGAATGACCCGAACATTCAAAAAGCGTTAACTGTAGCAATCTATGCTCTAAGAGCTTTTTTGGGGGATGTTGAAGAAACCTATGTATTGAAGAGTGCTGAGTCTGAAACCTTACCCCTTGATACATTTGCAGCCTTGGTGTGGTGTATCATCTCTTGTGCTATGGTTCAGCAGAACCCTGTCAGTAGCATAGGTACCATTATTCACAAAAAACATAGACATCCCTATGATAGGGCTATATAAGACAGCAAAAGGGCCCTAATGAGTGATGTATGCACTCTAGCAAAGATTGAACTGGACCCTATTGAACATAGCCAAAAAACAAAGACATAGAAAATAGATACTCTAAATGGTTGAGAAGACATATATATCTGATTGAGTGCACTCGGTGGAAAGACCTGGTCTATGCATCCCAAACCAATGATTCCTGTGAGTACTGGCGGATTTTTGGAGAGAGTGACTGGAAAAACAGGGAAACCAGGGACCTAAATGGTGTGTCAGAATTAGCATGGGACCTGCACATTCAACAAGCATTTGGAGTTGTACAGGGGGAGGAATGGAGTGATGTTGTACAAAGATCTAAATGGTCCTACTTCCATACCCATACTGACATTTGTAGACTCATTGGTGCTAGTAAATCCTACAGGGCACCTGGGCCTGATGGTATCTGTAGTTCTCTGATTACATCTGCCTCCAATGTTTGGTCTGAGGCCCTGCATGTACTCTTCTGTTCCCAGAAAGTCCCATCCACCTGGTGGAATAGTATTGTTGTCCCTGTCATTGAGAAGGGAAGTCCAGCTGATCCAGGCAATTATCGCCTTGGATGCGCCGGCCAAGATCTTTGCTCGAGTATTTTTTTTTTTAAACACTTTTTATTGGCATTTGGGTAGGTTTGCATTTCAAAATTGCATTTAGTGAAGGTACTTGTTAGCCATATAAAGTGACAAGATAACAGGTAACAACAAAAATAAAAACTGCACAGTCTCTTCGTGAGGGTGTCCTTGTTCAGCTCGTATTCCGGAGGAAAGGAGTGTGAAGGCAGAGGTCCAGGGCTTACGAATGATCAAAGTCCAGGTTCTGGGTGGTTCCATACTTGTTTAATATTAGAGTGGGCAGATACCTCAGGGGGGCTTGTGGTCTGCGGAGAAGGGTATGTCACGGAGGAGGGCCTTCCATGCTTCAAGGGTGTTGTTTATGTCGACTGCTCCAGTGTTAGCTCCATCTTGCCAGGCTCTGGTCTCGGCTGTGGTCCAAAGATCTAGTTCTCTGAGCCAGTGTTCGTATCTCGGGCCTGGTTTTGACTTCCAAGCCATGGCTATGGTTCTTTTGGCTAGGATGCAAGAGATGTCCATCAGCTTGACCACGTGTTTGATCTTGCTCAGTCTGGGGTATGCTCCAAGCAGGCATTCCTTGGGCTCCCAATTGTATCTGGTAATGCCTGCTTCCATGCAAGTTTGCTTTATTTTGGACCAGAGTTGCATCGCCTTGTTACAGGACCAGAACATGTGCAGTAGGTCCGCTGCGTTGGTGCCGCACCAAGGGCAGTTTGATGATGTCTTTTTGTTGAAGCTGGCCACTCTCTTCGGAGTCATGTATGTTCTGTAGAGAACATTGAGTTGGATTTGTCGGAATCTAGTGTTCCTGGAGACCTCCTTGGGGTAGAGTAATATTCTCTCCCATTCAGTGTCCGTGAGCGTGACCTGGAGGTCAAGTTCCCATCTTTCCTTTAGTGCTGCGCTTTTGGGGTTGGGTCTGTCTATCAGTCGACCGTAGAGTCGGGTTATTGGTTTCCAGCCGTCTGAAAGTTCATGCATCTCGCTGAGCAGGGGGTTGGGATTGGGTTCTTCCGGCCATTCTGGCCATTTCGTTTTTGCAACCTGTCTGAGACGATGATACCACAGGAATTGGCCTCTGTTTAGTTCCTCTGACTCCAGGATCGCTTCGAATTCTCTGAATTTGGCGTCTTCGTACATGTCGCCCCAAGTGTAAATCCCAGCATGCTCCCAGTTCCTTGCCACCCTGAGATCTGTTATGGTTTGGCATGTGTCCACTAGGATGGGGGTGTCAGGAGAATACAGGTGAGTCAGTTGAAGGATGGAGCAGGTTCTAGTCCAAATCTGTCTACCCAGCTGCACAATCATAGGGACTTCACGTGCTTGTTTCAGTGGGTTCCAGAGTGATTCCTTGGGAAACAGGTTGGAAGGTATTAGCCTTAGTAATCCTGATTCTGCATTTGGGTCGTCGTGGAGCCACTTTGTGACGTGGCTGAGTTGAGCTGCTAAGTAATACATGTGTAGATCTGGGAGTTGCACCCCCCCTTCTTTGTGTCGCAACGTGAGGATCTTTAGGGGTAGCTTGTGTCTAGCTAAGCCCCATAGGAAGTCTCTGATTAGCGATTCCAGCTTTCTGAAGAAGGGTAGGGGGATGTAGTAGCAGACATTTGTAAAGTAGTAGAGGAATCTCGGTAGGATAATCATTTTCACGATTGCTGCTCTGCCCATCATGGCAAGTGACAGTTTTGACCAGAACTTCATGGAGTTGCGGAGCGCTTTTATTGCTCTTTCAGTGTTGTGGTCGTGGGTAAGTGCTGGGGTATGCGTTATGTTGATTCCCAGGTAGCGGAACATTTCTGGTTGCCATTTTATCCCCACCTCCGGCAAATCTTCCTTTCTCGCCTTGTTGAGTTTGGCTAGCGGGAATGCACAAGATTTTGATCTGCTAAATTTGATTCCGGAATACCGGGCATAATTGTCCAGGACATCGAGCAAGACCTGCACGTTCTCTTGTGGGTTCTTTAGGTATAAGAGTACGTCGTCTGCGTATAAGGAAATTATGAAGTGCCTGTTGCCTAGTTTTATGCCTGCATCAAAGAACTGCTTCCTGCAGTAGATGGCAATCGGCTCCAGTCCCAAGATGTACGGCATGGGTGACAGCGGACAGCCCTGCCTGGTGCCTCGTTGTATCGCCCAGGCTTCAGATATTATTCGTCCGGTTTTCACTCTGGCCCTGGGTGAGCTATATAGGACCCTGACCCATCTCACAAAGCCTTCTCCAAATCCAAACTCACTCAACACCTCGATTAACCACTCCCAGAAGATGGAGTCGAAGGCCTTGACGGCATCTAATGAGAGCACCGCCAGATCCTCGTCACTTTCCTGGGTTTCAGCTATGACGTGTTGTAGTCTCCTTAGGTTGGCCGTGGTATTGCGTCCCGGGATGAACCCATTTTGGTCTTCGTGTACAATGGTCCCAATCACCCTCGCGAGCCTTTTAGCCAGAATGGTGGTCAAAATCTTGGCATCATAGTTCAGCATCGCTAGAGGCCGATAGGAATCGCAGCGTTCGTGTGGCTTGTTTGGTTTGAGCATGGGGATTATGATGGTTTCCTTCATGGTGCAGGGGAGAATTCCTTCTTCATATGCCTCCGTGTAGACCCCCAGTAGTATCGGGGTAATGGTGGCTTCATAGGCTTTGTAGAACTCAGGCAGGAGACCATCGCTCCCCGGGGACTTGCTGGTGGCTAGAGATCTGATCGCGTCCTTGATGTCATCGGCGGTGATCTCAGTGTCTAGTGCTTCTCGCTGTTCTTCAGTCAGTCTTGGGAGTCCAATCTCATCAAGGGTGGCTCTGATGTCTTCTCTGGGTACTTGGTTGTCGTGGGAGTAGAGCTCAGAGTAGAATTTTGCGAATGCGGTGTTAATATCAAGTTGTGACTTATGTGTTACTCCACGTTCATCTTGGATCTCGGTGAGGGAGTGCCTTGGATGTTCTCGTTTGCACAACCATGCTAGTAGTTTACCTGGTTTATCGGCCACTTTGTGTGCCTTGGTGGTGTTGGCTGCAAAGTCGAATTTCGCCAGTCTGTCCCAGGCCATTCGGCAGTAGTCGCGGAGCCCCCTCAGGGTCTCCTCCTTTTCAGCTGCGGTGTCTAATTGAGACTCGAGGCGTGTTATCTCTGCTTCGTGTTCTTCCAGTGTCTCCTTCAAGCGTCTCCGAATACCTCCCGCTCCAGAAATGGCTTTGCCCCGTGTTACCACTTTCATCGCCTCCCATAGCGTACTCCAGCTCGGTACGGACCCTTTGTTGTTGTCAATGTAGTCTTCGAGCTTAGTGCCAAGATCTTCCTTGAACTCTTGGTCAGTCAGAATCGGGGGCCTGGGGCCGTTCAGCCTCCACTGCATAACCAGCGGTGAATGGTCAGATATCGATCTGCCTAGGTATGTGGTGTCATCCACCAATGCAGCTTGTTCCCTGTCGATGAAAAGGTAGTCGATCCTTGTGTGAATCTTGTGCGGGGCAGAGTAATACGAGTAGCTTCTTTCTTCTGGGTGCTGCGCTCTTCATATGTCCACCAGGTCTAAGTGTTCCAGGGCGTTGTTGAGAGCCGTGGCAGCGGCATTATGCGGTTGTTGTAGGGGCGCTGACCTGTCCATCTCGCCATTGCTGGCGCAGTTGAAGTCGCCTCCCCAAATGAAGGTCCCCTCTCTGCGGTGGGCTATTTTAGAGCACAGCATTGTGATATGCGATGGTATCCTGTGTTGCGGGAAGTAGGAGTTGACCAGGCAAATTGCGGTGTGTTCAATGGTCCCCCATAGTATCAGGTATCTGCCTTCATTGTCAGCTTCCGATCCCTGTAGGCGCAAACGGAACGCTTGGGTTCACCCATGTGAAGACCCCACGTGTGTATTTGGAGTATGATGCTCCCTTTCCAATGCCTCCCCATCTCTCTGCCAGTTTGGAGGAGGATTCCGCCGTCAGGTGGGTTTCCTGGAGCATTGCTATAGAAATCTTCTTTCTACGAAGGTAGGATTGAATACGATTTCTTCTCAGGTAGGAGTTCATCCTGCGCACGTTCCATGTCATTATCTTTAGTTGTGTTGTCATTTGCATGTGTGGGAGCTCTTTTTTGTCCCCTCCCCAGCGGGTCCGCCCAGAAGGTTTGGTTTCTTGATGAGGAGATTCGGCGTTTGGCCCTCATTCTTGCCCATGTTTAAGTACTGTGTCGGTTTCTTCTGTTGTCCGTTCGAGTGTGATGAAGTGGAGACTGTGCATCTAACATAACAAATAACGTAACTGTAACTGGTGCGCCTAGCGACTGCATTCACGTTGCTGTGTTCAGGCACTCTCGCACCTTCGGGACCCATCCGGGCGTCGGGTTCGAGTGGGGTCGGTCAGGCAACTGGCCTGTCCTGGTCTGTTCGCGGGGGCGAAGTCTTGTGTCCAGTGTGGGGCCAAGCGAGAGCCACATTTATCTAGCGAACTGTAGTGTAAATTGCTTCCGCACTGCAGAGTGCATATGTTTGTGGTGGGATCTTGTGTCAGCGAACATGTGTGTGACCTGTTCCATAGCTTCAATCATTTACCTCTGGGATGGGTGTCTGCGCCTTGGGCTAAGTTGTTGTCCTCCATCCACATGTTGGCGGCCGCTGGGGACTCCAGGAAAATCGAACGGCCTTTGAAGATGACTTTTAACCTGGATGGATAAAGCAGCATATATTTTAAATTTAGTTGCCGCAACCTGGCTTTGATTGGAACAAATGAGTTTCTTTCTCTTTGCACTTTTGGGGTGTAGTCTGGGTAGACGGATATCTTTGAGTTGCCGCGTTCCAATGGGCCAGTCTCCCTGGAGTGTCTGAGAATGACTTCTCTGTCCTGGAAGTTAAGTATTTTAGCTATTATTGGGTGAGGGTGCGAGCCCGGAGGAGGCTTCTTTTGGAGGGACCTGTGTGCCCTTTCGACAGCGAAACCTTGCGTGAGTTTACCTGCGCCTACCTCTTGTTGCAGTAGAGTTTCTATAAATGCAGTGGGGTTCGGGCCCTCATCACCCTCAGGGATTCCCAGTATCCTGATGTTGCCCCTTCTGGCACGCCCTTCGGCCTCCTCGGCTCTCGCCTCGAGAAAGGCCACCTTTCTTTCAAGGTCCATCACCTTAGCCTTCAGCTCCACAGTGTTTTCTGTTGTCTCTTTAATAGTTTCCTCAGAGGTGGCGACCCTGTCCGTTAAATTCCTGGCATCCTGTCTCACAAGCTGAATGTCTGACCTAAATTCGTCAATTTTGGTGTCGATAAAAGTGCGCAGGGATGCTATGGCCTCCAGCACTTGTGCTTGGCTCTCGGTGGGGTCTGCGTTTTTTGATTTTGTAGGATCAGGGCTGGGGGGGTGTTGGTCAGCCGTAGTTTTGAGTTTTGTAGAGACATAGCTGTCCATTGTAGCGGGTTTTGGTTTGCCTCTAGAGGACATGGCAGGACTCTGGGAATGTGGGGCGGGCGGGTAACCGTGGTGCGCCCCACGTTGGTTGGATCAGGTGGGGGTTGGGTGATGTTGCCTTGATGATACTTTGGGAGGTAGTGGCCCTCAAGTTTTGCGAGGTTGTTTCGCTGTTCCCAGGCAGCGTGGGGTGAGTTGACAGTGTTTGTTGTCCTGTGGCAGGATCGAGGGAGGTTGAGCAGTGCTGGGCTCAGGGCTCAGAGCCGGAGCGATGGATGCTGGTGCCACTATGGAGATTCGCGGGGCCCCCCCTATCTCCTCACCTCACGGGCGTTGATCCCTGCTGCATGCACGCCGGCGCTGTCCCCAGCAGCGATCAGGGTTTTCCCGGCAGGGCGCTGCGGTCGCGTAGGAAGCCGCGCCATGCCACGGCTGTTGCCCGTTCAGCGGGAGCAGTTCCGGATCTTGTTGGCTGTGGCTCGCAGCGCCTTGCGTGTCGGTGGGGCCTCAGGCGCCCAGTGCGCGGTTTCGCAGCTGTGTGGGGATATGTTCCCCGGGATCGCATCCGCTATTGTCCCGCTTCTCCGTGTGCTGATCTTCTCGACGATGGCCCACCGCGGCAACATCGGCAGCGTTAGATCAACGCGGAGGCCGCCATCTTGAGCACAGGCGAGGGTGGAGAGGGGGAGGGATTGTGCAGGGCTGAATTTTGTTTTCCCGGCTCCGTTTCTTCTCGGGATTGTTGTCGCCGTTCGACGGAGTGTTCCGCCGTCCTGTGTCTGAGTTTGTCGCCCGGAGGTGAGCTGCATGCGTTCAGACAAGGATCGTAATGCGGCGTCTCGGCCAGAGCTCGGCGCCTTAGCCTCCTACCACCATGAGCTCCAGGCCACGCCCCCATCTTTGCTCGAGTATTATTACTCAAGTTGGAATATTGTGCAGAAATCTGTACTATCATCCCACTTAACCAAACTGGTTTTCAGAAGGGTTACAATACCACTACTAACACATTGGCTCTCGCCACAATTATCCAACAGGCATGGATGGTAAAACATACCACGGTGTATGTGGCATTTATCAATCTCAGTGCTGCGTTCGATACCGTGGATTGCAATCAACTCTGGCGTAAGTTAGCTCAGTGGGACATTCCCCCTGGCTTGCTTAGCATGATTATCTCCCTGAATGATCACACCTGAGTTCAGATCAGGAGGGACCAACATGGGAAAACCCCTGTATGGATAGACACACACAGAGGCATAAAACAGGGCTGTATTCTTACACCCATACTTTTCAACCTTTATCTTGCAGATTTAGGTAATGCCTTGACCAGCCCTGCCTCGATTCCACCAGAATTGGGGTCTGTTCCAATGAAATGGTTGGGCTACGCAGATAATATTGCAGTTCTTGATCTGACCCCACAGGGTCTGCAGGCCTCGCTGAAAAATGTGAAGGAATATACTGATTGCAATTCTCTGGTGATCAACACAATCAAGACAAAATTATGATATTCAGCCAGGCAAGAAAAGGGACAAAGGGAGCTAAGTGGGAGATGGGCGGGAAGCTCATTGAAGTGAACAACACATACAAATATCTTGGTCTCCACCTCAACAGCAAATTACATGGCACAGCACACTTTGACCACCCCCATACCAGAACATCCATTTTAGCCGGCACTAATAGCTCTTCTTGCAAATAAAGCCAGAGGGTTCTCGATTGATGCACTTCTCAAGTTGTATCAAGCTAAATCCTCCTCTGGTATACTTTACGGAGCAGAGGTTTGGGCTTTACAAAATCTGACAATGTTAACTAACTTGAACACACCCTATTGAAAAGGTTGCTTATATTGCCACAGCGTACCACCAGTGACATTATATTTTTGGAGTACAACTTGATGCCCATCGCCTCAAGAATTCAATTTTGCTGCCTGGTCACAGCTTGGCAACTTGCAAATGCACCAACCCAGACACTGATGATCTTCATGCATAAGGTCATACATACTATAATATCACTTATGCCACAGAGTAATTTGGCTCAAATAAATACATGTTCCAATTATTGGCCACAGCAAAGTGACCATACACTGGTTATGACAATAGGCACCTTTAAGAACTGGCTCAAGGCCACTCTGAACAACAGCAGTTATGAACAGTCTATGGTCAACTTAGTGACAAGTAATAAAGTGTCTGAATTTCTTCTGTAAATGCAAGATTGGATGACATCACACACATACATTGAAAATCAATATTTTTAGGACTACGGAGATAGAGGGCATGTCGCAAAGCATCTCAAGTGACAATAAGGAATACCGATTGTGTGGGGTAGGTACAGGTGAGATGGGAAAAAATCTTCTGTTTGAATGTGAGGACTTGTGGACACAGGCATATTACACAGTTAGCTATGGGTATGACAGATGCTGAAAGGATGAACAAAGGTTGGGAGATGTTCCTAAGTGGGAAGAATGAAGCATGTATCATTCATTTCATAATTTTTTGGAGCAGGAGTGCATGTATTTTGAAAATCTGTAGATGAATTGATAGCTTCTGATGTTTACTTTTGATGATTTTCTTCAGACGAATTGTAAGTTAGGATGGTATTTTCTTTTCTACAGATGAATCATGTGTTAGCACAGAATTTTATTGATGTATGACTTTATGTTTTTTTTTCTTTTTTTCTTGTTTTTAACAGTTTTTTCTTTTATTCTTTTCTTTGTTGTGTGAAAAGTTTGTATCAAACTACATCACAGTAAAGCAAATAAATAAATGACTATTCATAAATCGCAAGGGTTGACTTTAGAAGCAGCACTTATTGACATTAGTCATACCGTGTTTAAAGAATGAGTGTTGTATGTCAGTGATACATTTCAAATGTGGTCAAGTTGTTGTAAGTAAGAACACTTTATAAACATGTGCAATTATTTTTCATTAACAGGCATCCATTGAATGTGGATAGTTCATGACATGCGTGTCACAAAAATCAGGGTGAGAGGTCACACATTCATTTCATATTTGTTTCATGGCAGAGTATCGATAATGTTGAAAAAGGAGAAAACAAACACAGAAAGTGTTTTCAATCTTATGAGTTTAATTTGTGGGTTTTTTTCAAACAAATGTGGGGATAGAGCACCCAGAGACATTCAAAATTGGCTTCACAGAGTATACAATACAAGTGAGTACAACCCAGTCAGGGGGACTGGATTTTGGTAAACAAACACCATGTTTTGCTTTCATTCAAGGACATATTTGGGGTCATTACGACCCTGGCGTTAAGGGTTTAATGGCGCCGTAAAATGTGTTGGCGCTGTTAAACCCTTAAACCCTTAACGCCTGATTACGAGGTCCCTTTGTGGGACCCGACCTTAACGGCTGGTTTTACAAGCCGTTAAAGTAGGGTGCCGCAAAGGGACCTCGGTGCTAATTACGGTGCCGCAATTTGCGGTACCATACTTAGCGCCTTCCCTAGTCCCATTGAGCCCTATGGGGCGAAAATGGGAATGGGGAAGGGACATGGTGAAATGGGGAAATACCACCCCGATGGGGGACTTGTTACAACACCGGCACCAACCATGGTGCTAATAGCGCCATGGTTTAGCGCCGGGGTTGTAATGAGGGCCATTGTGTTTTACAAATACATTGTGGACACAGAATACATTTCAGTGGACATAACAAAGATGTGACAGTCTGTGGTATCAACACTGACGTGGTAATGGAATCGTCGACACTATGGTGTTTTGGCCCAGAATCAAGCTGTTCAGTGAAGCTCGTGTGTGCAGGCCTTCATCAGGATGCGTGGAAGATGGTAGATCCAAATACTGAGTTCTCTTTCTACAAGTATTAATGGGAGATGTGTTCGAACAGAGGTGATGTGACCTCATGGATATTTAGTACATAATTCAAATAGCTCTAAAATATGCTTTTAACTGATAAAAGGGGGGTTGCTATGTTAGATTAGCATGGCGTGTATCTTACCGTAGACTATCCTGTGCTATGGTAAATCCGTTGATCCACTCTTGTGTGGATAGAATCTGGTGTGTGAGTCGCCAATGAGGAGGAATGGCCATGGCAGGGAGAGTACTACCTACAACGACACAAAAAACCATAAAAGGGTATATTAAATACCTAGCCTAAACTGCTCAAGTCAGGGTATCTGATATGGAACACGGGTAGGATCTTACCTCCAGTTATTACTTGTTACTGTGAGTCTTGAGCAGGTATCTTGTCCCCAAAGTGGTGGAAAAAGCAGCTGTGCTATGTAACAACTGTTGAATCATGAAATCTGTGGAGGGAGTGATGTGAAAACATGAGGTCACATACCATGTATAACTAACCTGTGTAATGCTCGTGATGACAAAGCAACCCCAATGAGTGTGAAATGGGGGTCACATACCATGTATAACTAACCTGTGTAAATGCTCGTGATGACAGGGCACCCCCAACGAGTGCAAAATGGTAGGTGTTAATGGTGATGGCTATGGGGTGTGATTTATCTAAAAGTGCAGCACCCATAGTACCGTGGTAAACCTATGGAAACACCCTCATAGAAGTGTTGCAATAGGGGATCGATTCTAAAGTGCCCGGAGATCCCATGTGAACAAGTTTCAGTGGGTCTTCTTGCTGGTCTTGGGCACAGAAAAACACTTACTTGGTAGAAGCAGAGAGCGTGAGTCCTGTCTTCTGCTGTGTCCGTGCTGAGTTTAGCAAAGGAGCCATTGCCACGGAGCGCTGTGTAAAAACCAGGGTGCAGCCGTGTCTGGGCCAGTATTGGCCCACCTACAAGGGTGCGTCAGTGTCCTGCAGTCCAATCATGTGAAGCCAAATGGAGGGGGTGTGTTCAGTGCCGCCCATGTGGGAGTAGTGGTGTGCGTGTCATGGCACAACATGGCCATGCCTGTTGATGCCTGTATGGGCTAGTGTGTGTCTAGTGAGTAGTGACGTACGGTTTTCAACCGGCGGGGTATACTAGCAGAGGCCGCCCTATTGGATGCCTCATGACATCGTAGTTCAGTGGATCCTACTATAAGCAGTGGAGGAGCATATACTTAGTTCATAGAAACCATATCTAATTCAACCAGAACTAATTCAAAGTAGCTATCACCTACCCTGAATCTCCTATTTGGAATTAAAATCATTTTTAGCATATTTTTCCCTTCATTGCAATCACATGCAAAAGTATTTGGCCTGTGTTTTAAACTGTGTGCTCTCATTTCCATTTCTTCATATTGCATAGGGGGGGAGTGAGTTGTCACAAATGAAAAAGTGATCAGATTATCTCTTGTTGAAACCATATCCAGTTTATTTCTGTGCTGCATTCTTTCCATCATTGCTTTTCCTTGCAACCATACAAAGTATTCTCTGCTACCTTATCCTTTCTATACCAACTCCTACGTAATCAAAGAATTGTGCTACTGTAATATTATCCACTGTTGATCACTGTTAAATACATAAAAGTGTGATATATATATTGTTTAACTTTTCGAATAAACTTTTAATTTGCTAAACAACCTACTTCTTGGCTCAGTGAGGTCAGGTGTATTCAAAGAGAGGGGCGTTATATAAGGGTCATCATCCAGATTTAAAAACTTGACCTAAACATATATAAATAAGGGCTTCCATTGGGCAGTCCAGACTAGGCATTGACATAGTGGGATTGCTAATTTGAAGTCACTTACAACCCCCTACCTTCCCGCGGCACTTCTCCCATTCCCTCTTCCCTGCACATGCACAATGTAAATGACACAAGCCCTAATATAATCATTATTTTGTCCTCCATTTGTTTCCTCCCTCCTTGTCTTGTCGCCCCTAGGCACATTATAAATACCACATCATATCATGAGCTTCTTAGTGAGCGTAGGTGGTGCTCCTTCTACTGTTCTGTCCCCCTTATTTATCTTTTTGTCTTTGACATAAAATGCTGTGCAGCTGTAGGACCTTGCTTTAGCAAAGCCAACAGTTAGCCTTGTCACAGTTGTCTTGTTATGGACTAATACAATAAATCACTTGGTACTGAATGTTCTGGATACAGTTCTATCTCAAAACAAGTTCCTTGGTACTTAAAATGTAGTAAGCCCTTTGCATAGACTATGCTCGCTGTGCCTGGTGAAGGTGATCATAGCTTGAGGCATGGACACATCCAGACTAAAAGGAACACTGAACGTAGTAATATATGTAAAAGCATTGGTTCAAATGTTGCATACTAGCTTGAGGCGTGGGCATATCCAGAATACATGGAACATTGCATGTAGTATGCCAAAGCATTGGTTCAAAGGATGTACTATTGAGGTGAAAACAATCTCATACATAGGCCCTGCATGCCTAAACACATCCTCCTGAGATCTCTTTCAACTAGGTCTATTAAGGAGTAGCATTGAACGCGTGCTTTCCATTGCTATTTTTAAGTAGCCTCCTGAATTAATGGCTTAAAACTGCAGCTGCAAATGTATTATTAATGTGACTAAATTGTCTACACCAGCTATTCCTTCAGCCATTTGATTTACAAGTAGTATGTGGGTCCTCATATCTGTACCTTGCACTGAAATCTTGTTAGACTCAAGCATTGGCAAAGCCTACACATTTGGCTTATGAATAGTTAGATAGATATATGCCAGGCACTGCTATCATATGCCTCCATCTTAGAACCATGTATATAGCACTCAAATATGGGAATGGCGTTTTTTACAACACCTGTGTTCACAGTATGCAATACCCCAATGTCTCACACGTCAGATTACTTAACCATAGCTCTGATAGTTAGCAGCCCTGCATGTCACTGTGGGTGATTGAAAAGCCAGCATTTTGGTCGCACACACTTGTTTTTAGAAACACACACTGTTACATTTCTGATTCTGCACTTTCTTTTGGTTTCTTTGAGGTACATCTGATGCAAATGAACTGGCCTAAGAGACTGGCCTAACAGCTGACCACCCATGCCTTGCGATGTCGCAGAGTACAGCACAGCTGAGCAGTGGAATCCTGTGAGGCCTCCGACTGCGGGCATCAACAGCCCCTCCTGAGAAGTACACAGTGATGAAGCTGCTGGCTCAAATCCCAAGGTTGCCAGAGCCTGCCTCGCAGAAACAGCCGTTAGTTGCAAAATGTACTTTTTGCCCACTGTTCGGCAAAATGACCTGTTTGTTATACATGCTGTATGGGTTGAAAATAGATTTAGCTACTCCATTGTACATAAGGATGAGCCAGTGCTAGGAGGAGCAGAGCAGAATGCAGGCCTCCTATGCACTGGGGTGTGTTTACATTACATCGCTCTTCACTCCACTTCTGGTCTCTTACGTATTATTTGTGTCCGAGTTCTGAGTGCCTGGAATGCCTAAAGTGACGCAGTGAAGCTGGATGAGCACTGGTATCATGGGGAGCAGGACAAGCCTGTATCACACACCATTTTGTGAGCATTGCCCTGCAAACAAATATGCCCGCTCTGATATAGTTCAATGAAGCCCAAGTAATTCATGGAAAGCCCTCCACACGTATTCTGAACAGGCTCTCAAAATTGCTTTTGAAACGTGGCTGACAGATCCCATGCTTCAAGTGTAGTGTTTGTGTGTGAGTGCATAGTGAGGAGGGGCCGCTGAAGTACGTAATGCGAGTTTGGGTGCTGCTGGGAGAGTTAACTAGAAGCTTTAGCTGTATTCAGTGGCCTCTGCAACCCTAATGTAAGGTGGTATTCCATTACCCGCTGATTGGACTGAGCACACCAACACAGGACAATGGGATTTGCATGGGGTTTCGATCAAACACAAATCAATGGAAGGGAGGTCAATGGCAAATCACTACGTATCCGTGGCCCTTAGTCCCTTTCACTTTGGACAAGCAGCACACTTTCACTCAGTGACGACGTTTTAAAGATGCAGTCAAAAATGTGCGTCTACACCATACACCACACAGGATCTGTATGAAAAATCTTGCCCACAGCAACATATGCCTTCACAATATGGCCACAGAGATAGTTTGCATCCTTCTCAGTTGTTATCAGTAAAAATATGTGTTCACTGTTTAATTCTTGCACACGTCGTTCATTTAACCATTCCTAGTCACATGCGAACTGCCCTGTGTTTAAAAATTCATTTGGAAACTAGGCGACTGGGTCCTTTGGGAAAAATTATAGCCAGACACACTGAGACATGCGGGTGTACTGATTTGTGATCTCACGCTTTCAAAAACAAGTAATGCAGAAGAAAGACTTTTTCAAAGTATAAGCTTGTTAGCATATTCGGGTCCCTTCAATAATGTATGTGTGGCTAGCACGGCATGGGTGCCTGCAGTGTGTGTTGTCTAATAAGAATGCCTACAATGGCTGCTAATTCACTTAGTGGAGAATGGAATATTATAATTGGGGTTTTAACCCTATTATAACCCATGTGAAAGACAAGTGATTTTCTCTCACTTCCATTTTACTTGACCATACATTTCTTTAAAATAATAATCTGTCAAAATGTACATAGAAGCTTTGTTGAGACTGTTTCAAGTGCAAGTGCATTGCTGGTCTGGTCACATAGCTTGTGGGTATTTTGCTTACGTTTCCATTGACCTCCCATAGTCATGACAATCTCTATGGTAATTCCTATCCACAACTTTCCCCTCCCTGCCAAAAGCACGTGCTCCTGGGATCTTTTTTGAACTATCTCTGTCATGCAGCTACATCAAACTTTGTGTTGTAGATGGCCTGCCAGTGTTATTTCTAGATACCATTCAAAGAGAGAACAGCATAGCTGTCAGTGTAATCACAGTGTCTTAAACAAGTGTTCTTTCAGTCACTAGATGTTTAAGAAGTATGTGTACTCATGTGTGTTCTTTCCAATGAGGTCCTGTTAAATTCGTATCACAATTGATGTGTGTTCATATTTATGTACTTAGTTTTGCTACCGAGGACAGATGCCTGGGTTGAGCGAATGCTGCTGACTGAACACAGATTGCAATCTATAGGTCACATGTTTGAATCTTCCGTTTTGGTGCATTTTGTTGCATCTCTTCAGATAGTGTTAGTACCGTATGTTGGAGACGGATCAACGCTTGTAGGTGTTTGGTTATTTGCCCACCCATTGATTGAACCATGTGTATAAGTATTAGGCATTTCACAGGCATTGCTATAAGATGCCCACAAAAGCCCAAACTGTTGCCATTGCCAATGCTTGTTTTAATTTTGGCTTATGAATGCCATTTTTGCATCATTTACTGTTAGTCAAAATTATTGTTAAAGAGCGTGGAGAGAATGTACGGCACCTGTGTAAGATATGGACGATTTTCATTTCTGTTTAATTGAATCCCAATTTGGGAAATGTTCAGTAAATCCTTCTATTTTAGAATACTGTTGACATACTCAGGTAGCAAGGCGGAGGCTCATGGGTTGGTCTCAGGCAGCATGCACAGCCCATGACATCAGTGAATGAGCACATGGCTAGTGCATGCAGTTACTGACCTTTGGCCCAGCTGCAACCCGCTGACACCCCGCCATGAAGAACTTGGTACACTGTGATGCCTCTCTCTGCGCACTCGAGGAGAGGACCCTGCTGTTGCCTGTTACTGCAGTGCAGGCTGACAACCGCAGAAGTGCACTGCTTGAACTAATTGACATCCGTCTCTTGCACCCTTGCTATTACAAGTATGCAAGTGCTGAGCAGAGTAGTAACATGCTTTGCAGCATTTCACCTCCCTATTACAAGGCAGATATCTAGTCCCCACCCAGCCATCTGCAACCTCCTGCTACATGAGCGTGGGTTAGCCTACTTCCACTCGACGACAATGGAAGGAGTGCTGTGAGAAGAGTGATGTTTGCATATGTGTTATGTGTTCGTGAAAGGGGCAGATGCTCCCTAGCCAGTGAAGATTGCCTCAAACTTCTAACATTGTAAAGGAGCCAGATCAAGAGACCATAGGGGTGCAGGGTTCTCTATCAATGAGAATGGCACATGTCCATTTGTTGGCAGTGGGCTAAGAGCTTTGCTAAATGGCAGTGAATAGCAATGGGTTGAGTACTTGGACATTTGATGGCAAAATCTTGACAATGAATTCCCAATGTTGTGACAAGGATTTCTTGTTGTGACATTTGATGCATCCCTGAAGGTTTAGCACATGGCAGTAGGACGTCTACTGGGGTATTTCATGGTAACGCGTGTGGCAGAGTGACAATACTTAAATGCAAGTTACTGAAATAGTCTAAAGAAGCCCACTTTTTTTTAATTATGCATTTTTGATTTTGGCACATCTTGGTGGCAGAGCACCATTGCTACAGAGAAGAGATAGAGTAAAGTAGTGCAAGAAAGCTGACTTTGTGGGCAGCATGACAAATGAAAATGCTGTGGCATAATCGGCCGACATCCCAAATGTTATTACTTGTTCTATTATGCCGATGCAAACCAATAGTGGTTGTTTAATTTTCTCCCAATTAGGAGTAATATACCATGTCAGGTGTCTGAGGAGTGTTCAAAGCTAGGCCCCAAAATGATCTTTCTTTTCACAGCCAGAGGGGGTTGGGCTATATTTGGGCTACATGCATGACCCCATTGGGCTGCATTTAGATTTCCCATTCTAGATATTGTTATGATAGGAGCGATTCTTTTTTGGAGAGGTGCAGTAAGGACATTTGTATGTTGTCAGGGGAGCTGCACCTCTCCAATGAAATAAGTCATGAGGACATCTGCAGGTTGTAGTTCATTGGATGGGTACAGTGCCACTGACAATATACCGGTGTCCTTGTAAGAAATCCCAGTATAGGACAACTATGGCCAAAAGCTGAAATTATACATACAACAAACGTATGTAACTCCTCACTTGCATTTTTTCTCCTTTCCCCCTTGAACTATCTCTTCTTCCCCACGTGTGCTGTCTCTTCTCCTTCACTTACATTGTCCTTCTGCCACCAATGTCCTGTCCCTCCCCCTGCAACGACCCTTCCCTGCACTGTTCTTCCTCCTCCTTGTGTGATCCCTGTGCCGCACTTCCTTCCCCCTTGTGCAGTCGCTCCTTCCCACTTGCACAATCACTCCTTTCTCCTTTTGCTGTCACTCCTTCCCCCTTGTGTTGTCGGTCCTTCTCCCTTGCGCCTTGCACTATTGCTCTTTTTTCCCTTGCACTATCCCTTCTCCCCCTTGTGCTGTCTCTCCTCCACCTTGCACTGTCCCTCCTACCGTCTTTCACTGTCCCTCCTCCCCCTTGTGCTGTCACTCCACATTGTGTTGCTTCACCTCCACCTTATGCTGCCTCACCTCCCACCTTATGCTGTTGCTCCTTCCCCCTTGTCGTGTTGCTCCTTCCCCCCTTCATCTGTCACACCTCCACCCCATTTGCACTGTCAATCCTTCCTACAACTGTTGTACAATGCTCCTGTTCGTGTACTGTTGCTGGCTTACCTTTCACCTATTTACTTTAATTCTCCCTTGTGTTGCGATTCAATTCTTGTTTCTCCCCCCCCACAGTGCTTACCTCACCGCCTGACACTTCCTTTCTTTCCACATGCTGTATTGTCTTTCTCACTGTGCTGTCATTCCTCATTCTTTCCATCCATGATGAATGCAAAATGCAATAAACTACAAATTCAAAAACGATTGGCTTTGCCATTGCGTGTTTTGTATGTTGAAGACTGCATCTATGGTGGATTTATAGTCACCCAGTTTCAGATGCAGCACTTTCCATCACAGTTCACAGCGCTGAAAAATGCCCAAGAAAAACGTGGACTATTTTTTAGGCCAAGTACTGTGTTCATTTGTGACGTCGATTTCGAGAAATCAGGGACAGTTTGATCCAACACTTAAGGAGCTGGTGAGGTATTAGTAGCCGATTTACCTTGAATGTTTGTTAGTATTGCTGCTTAAAAAAAATGTAACAGTCGATTGTGCTACATAAATGATCACCATTTAGTTCGCCTGACAAGTATGTAAACGTCGCAGCATCAGTAGAGGCAAACGGCCTGTCGGCAGCTCCTCCGAAGGGTCCTGCGCGCTTCCCGAATAAGATGTGCTGGCACGTGCAACCGTGATGGATGCGCCACAACTCACCTGTCACCGCCGGAGTCGATCTGCAGAGAGTGTCTCCAGCGTGGTTTAATGTCTTCAGATTGCAGAGGCACTACTGGATTGTCTGGGGGTTGACAGGCTTTTATACTAATGAGGATGCCCTGCAGGGGTAGACAACTTGGCTAGTTGCGGGAGCCGGTTCTGTGCTCCTGCGATGCCGCAGCGGTTAGCGCTCCTGCAGGCAATCGCTGCTGCCAATCACTGCCACCCACAGCCTTGCTCACTGAAGCGAATAGCAAATTGTACCTGGACATAAAATGCATAGGAAATCACAGGCAATATGTTTTCCTCAGAGGACCCTGTTCATGGATTTTACTTCGGGTTCAGAGCTCTTAAAATGGTCGACTAACAGACGAATCCCTCTTCTAGTACAAGAGTTTCTTTGAAAGATGTTTGCACAGCCTTTTTATTTCCAGATCTGCCTCATTTTAATTCTGACCAGCTTCCATCTGGCAGCGATATTAGTCATAAAATGCAGATTCGCCTGCGCCACACTTTCGGGTTTTCCAGGCCAAGAGGAATAATTAAGTCGAATGCCCGTGCCAATGCAATTTCCATCTGAGCTTCTCAGAGTCAGAGCAGGGTATGGGATAGGGGGAATGTTATATAGTGAGATTGTACGAAGAGTGTCCCCAAAAGAGTCTTAAATTAATCAAAATGTTGTTTGAGCTAGTGCCGATATGTCCCCATGAGGATAAAGTGCTCTATAAACTGAACCGAATACAAAACAATACAACAATATGGCTGGACGACTTTGTAAGATGGCTATATATCCTTAAGACCATTAAAATGCAATATAAAATGCAGAGGGTGACTCTTATAGCGCAAACAAATCTGAAAGAGTTTATTTTAGGCAGGCAAAAGCTGCAGGTCGTGTGATATGAGCTGTGAAGTTCCGTTTTTTATTTTTATTGTATTGTCATGGTTGAATAAATTCAACCTTTCACTATGTAATCAACATAAAATTCCAAAGATACTGTAAGAGGATTCAATTCAGCACTACAGCCAAGTTAACGCCTAGTCTAGAATACTGAATGAAAACCCTTATTGATATATCTTTAGGTCCAGTTCATGCGTTCTGGATGACTACCCTTGTATAACACCCCTCTCTTGGAATCCCCCTGACCCCACTGAGCCAAGAAGTAGTTCTGTTTTGCAAGTTTAAAAGGTTTATTTGATAAATTAAAATATATATCACACTTTTTAATAAATTAATAATTGAATATCACACTTAATCTGATATGGTAAATATTAACAACGGAGAATCTGGCACTAGCACACTTCTTTAATCACTAATGAGTTGACATGAAATGGATAAGGTAGCACACTGGTAAATAGGAACAAAAGTATAATGTGGTAGAGGATGCTTTATGTAGGCTCAGGTGGATGCAATATTCAATGAATGCAGTACAGAAAATACGCAATATGATTTCAACCAAACAATGTAATCACTTTTCTCTGGCTACTCCCCTCCCCCCCTTGATGCAAGGCAAGGAAATGGAAGGAAAACACACAGTTCTCAGAAATGCAATCAACTGTAATTCAGTTCAATCCAGCAAGCTTAAACAGAAGTTTGAAAACACAGGCAAATGCTTTGATAGGTGCTAGCAATGAATGAGAAATATGCTGGAAACGCTCTTAATTCCCTTTTAGAGGTTCAGGATGAGTGGTATCTAGTTAATATTAGTCCAGGCTCACACTAGCAATGATGCAGGGATAGTTAGCAGGTTAAACGAATTTCTGGCAAATGAAATCAGGCAGCAGCAGTTTTTTTACATGTGAAGAAATTGCAAATCGCGGCAAAATTCGCGGATGCGCCGAGCGCTATTACAAAGGAACCGCAAGGACTATCTCTACCGTTTTGGGGTCCTAGGAAAGCCTGGGATCTCAGCTTCCAAATGAAAGTTATTGCAAGTCTCTAGCCCAAACGGTTGCGGAGATATGAGTAATTTAGTAAAGGTCGTTTTTGGTTTTGTAAATTTTAAACGCACACTTTTTCAAAATGACAAATTTTACTAGCAATGACAGGTGACAGATAGGAGGCAGTTCTACTTAGGTTAAATAGATTGAATTAGATGAATTTAAACTAAGAGATGCGTTCTGAGTTTTGCTAAGTACTCACAAGAGATTTTGAACAGGAAAGCGACTTGGTCACGATCTTCAGTCTGGTCAGGTCTTTCCGGATTCTGCTCACAGCGCCTGGTCTGGTCTCGGCTAGGCACAGCACTGCTTTCTCTCTGGTCTGGTCTCTGCTAGGCACAGCACTGCTTTCTCTCTGGTCTGGTCTCTGCTAGGCACAGCACTGCTTTCTCTCTGGTCTGGTCTCTGCTCTGGATAGATTGAAGTCTCTAGTTTGGCTTTCTGGAGTTTGATGGAGGTAAGTATGGATTTTTCCGGCAGGGCTTCCAGCGGCAGATGAAATTGAATGTCTCTATGTGTCCTGACTCTCTGCTTTTATCTGTTTCTTG
Source organism: Ambystoma mexicanum (assembly GCF_040938575.1). NCBI lineage: Eukaryota > Metazoa > Chordata > Amphibia > Caudata > Ambystomatidae > Ambystoma > Ambystoma mexicanum. The sequence goes on from NC_090926.1 coordinate 945,203,223, forward strand.
AGAATGGGTGTGTGTGTTGCATCACTAGACTTGCCCCTCTCATTCGTCATTGGTCAGGCTTCCATTCCTCCGCTTGATTGGCAAACTGAACTGTGAGTCAGATTGATGTCATTTTATGATCTCTTGAAACAACCTCCCTTATCATCTGTGCACCCAAATATATATATGATCAAAATCCATACTTCAGAGTTACACAGTTGTTTGAAATTACATATACATGGTGTGGCTGAATTTAGCCATGTCTATGTCCAAATCTGCTCATTCTCGGAGCTTGCATTCAAAGAGTGTACATAATTGACTTTTTAACTGCTTTTTCAATTTCCGACATGGACCCAACTTTACATACATGTGTGCAGGGGGTAGGGACATTAACTGATGAAGTTTCAGATTTTTAACATGCACACATTTAGAGTAATATCCACTTTTCCGCTAAAACCCCCCTGAACATACCACCGGTTCCTACCACGTCTTAAACTGTGGGCAGAAAAATCACAAGAATTATGGTATCATTTATAAAATTTTCACATGTACGCACTATGAATTATCCCCCTTTTTATAAAACCATATCCTTGCTGCAGGGGTGTGTCTTTTCAGGTCACATGGTACAGAAACCAGTCTTTCCAGTTTCTGCCAAGCCAGCTTGCTTCTCACAGGCAGTGCCCCTCCCAGCTTCTCCAGGAGGAAGCCACTTTTTACGACGTCTGTAATAAAAACCTTTGCCTGAGTGGAGAGGGCTTTGTTCACTCTCTGGCAGAGCACAGGAAATTCAATTATCAGATAGATGGCATATCCTTAGTGTGGGCAGCAAAAGGAACATTGGCCTGGGAACATAGTTGTGACTCAAGTTTCACTCCTGATGGGATCCGTTGCTAGGCAAAATCAAGTTCCTTAAGCCAGACCTTCAGCTAACTTTTTGTTGCTTTTAAAATAACTTGTAATTTTACACATGCAGCTAGAATGCTGATTCTAAGTGCAAAACTATGACATTTCAACAGTTACAAAGGCATGTGACACCAAACATAGGTCACTCATTTAATTTAACATTTTCGATTTTGGTGGTTTTAAATCCAGTTGCAGTTAGGCTTAAGCTGCTGACTCCATAGCATTTTTGTTATAAGCATTGTTTTTGGGCTCTTCATTTCCCAGATTTTGTAGGCACACAAAACTCCATTCTGCCAAATGTCTGCTGGTGTTCAGTGAATATTTTGCACATGTTGCAAGGTTTGAAATAGGCATTTTGCTTGCCTTCAGAAAAACACACAGTGGGTTTTAAAACGCCGGCTTTTGGATAGTGGTGAGTACTGGTACTGCACCCATTTTTGGGATTTTCTTGGATTAATGCATTCTAAACAGGAATGGTTCTTACATGGTAGTAAATCCTTGCTTAACATTGTTTTGATGGGGCTCCTTACAGTAAGATGGTTATGTGGAACCCCACAAAAAGGGTTGAATCTTTAAAGTGGTCCAATGAGTCACGATTTCAGCAACTTTTTGACATCAGTAAAAGTGGATTTTGTTAACAAAGACCTTTCTTTACCCTGGTGGGTGGCAAGTTAGGTAACCATTTTGGTGTGCGCACAACTGCGCAGCTTTCCTGGATTTCGGCGCACATGTGGGTTTTCCGCCATCTTGAATTTCCTAAGCCCACAGCACCAAATGTTGTAGCAGGGTAGCTTAAACGTGGGTCAGGACACCCTACAATACAGAACACAAAACATGACACACGCATAAAATAACTATAACAATTAAATACAGTTTGATTGTATGTGATTTTATGTGTTATTTAACAATTGCTAACAAGAACTTGGAATGGAAACTAAAACAAATATAAAAGATTAAAACATACATATTCAATCCAAGCAGCTATTAACCATGATTAAGTATAAAATGTTCAAATTCAGCATCTTTAAAGTGTGTCATAATTCACTTCAACTGTCAATCATGTTTGAAGGTAACCGCCTTTGAAAAGACAGGGTTCAGGCTACTTAAGATCTAAAGAAACAATACAGTTCGTAATTCCAGTTTGAACTATCCTCAAATTTGTATGAATTAGTTTTAACCACAAGTCATCAGCTGTCAAATTCCTGTAATCGTCAAAATACGGCCTAAAGTAATTTTTCCGCTGGACCAGCAGGTTAGGTAGGGCATTCCATTAGAAAATGCTGTAGCGTTTCAGATAGATCTTGGCTGCAACAGAACCTACATATATTTTATACATTTTTAGAGATTTGACGATGTCTCGCCTGGATTTGTCTAGTTTTACAGAGGTCTAGGCGATAGGGCAAAAAAATAGTCATATGGTTGGGACTAGGGAATTTCATTAAATATGATTCAGTTGTTCGAAATCGCTTTTCTATCAGTGGGATCTCTTTGAGTGATTTGGTGTTTTTGCATTTTTCAATTGTGCATAACCAATTATATTGCCATAATTTGGATTTAGCTAGATTAGGGTTGGCCAAGAGTAGGTCTTCAGAAATATCTGCTGCCACCAATACTGAGACGACATGGTCTCTCCATTCTCGTGCAAAGCTATGATCGGATTTTCACATGTATGTTGACAATTTGCCCAGGCGTGTATCTGGTTTGTCTATAAGAAGACATTTCCTGTATAGCGAACAAGCTTTTCAGTATGCACATTGGCAAACTTTTGGGTAGCACTAAAACACCCTTCCAATAAGACCCCTGAAGTTTTGTCCAGAAGATTCAAGCCTACATGGTTTTGTTTCTGATCCATATAATACCGTCCCAGACACCTTTTGCATATAGGAGGTTATGATAGGTGAGTAAGACAATTTGGCATACTTGGCTTTGATTATCCAAGTTTGGGAAGTAGATGTCTTAATTTTGGATTGTAACTCGAGTAAGTAGGGTAAATCTGATGTAGAATTGTTAATACTAATACCCAATTTATTTTTTTTATTTTATTTAATATTTATATTGCGCCGGTAGCTCGCGAGCCTCGGGGCGCAGAAACAAGGACACGAGAACGGACGGAACAGATAGTGATTAGACAGAGCAGACGGGACAGTCACATAGAATTAAGCTAACTGAGGCATATGCCGTGATGGCCGTTTATTTGAAGATATGGGTTTTTACCTGTTTGCGAAAACGCGAGTAGTTGGTTTCCAGTCTAAGGTGGTCTGGTAGGTTGTTCCAAAGGTTGGCTGCAAGGGTTGGAAAGGCTCTACCTAAGCCACTTTTGAGTTTGTGAGGTGACGTAGCAATTTTAACAAGTTGGGATGATCTCAGTGTTCTATTAGGAACGTATGGTTTGATCCTAGTTTTTAAGTAGATTGGTGCCTTTCCGTAGATGCATCTGTGAACGATGGTTAAGGTTTTGAAATGCACCCTATCTTCGATTTTCAGCCAATGAAGCTCTCTTCTGGAGTTGCTGATATGTTCTGTTTTAGTTTTGAGCTTGACAATTCTTACCGCGTTGTTCTGTACAATTTGGTAGCTTTGTAGGCATTGCTTGGAGGCACCCAGGACTAGAGCGTTGCCATAGTCAAGGCGCGATAAGATGGTGGCTCTTGCTATGGTCGCACAATTTTCCTTGGATATGAAAGGTCTGATGGCTTTTATTAGACGGAGGTGGTAGGCACAGTTTTTTTTGATGAACTGTACTTGGGCGTCCGCACCCAACGATGCTTCTAGCAGCATACCTAGGGTTTTAACCTTGCTTAGGACCGGAATGGGGGTATCTTTAATGTGGAAGGATGTGTAGGATGAGGGTAGCTTAGCACGAGCAGAGGATGAGCCGAAAATCATGAGTTCCGTTTTTTTTCCGTTTAGGCACATCCAATTGGAGTCCATCCATTGCTCCACGTGGTTGTATATCGTGGTAAGTTGCTCGCTATCTTTCTGATAATTGCCACTTAGTTCGAATACAAGCTGTGTGTTGTCAGCATAGTTAGTGAAATAGGTGTTTATGTGGTCTAGAACAAGGCATAGGTATTTTAAGTAAAGATTTAACAGTAGGGGTGACATACTGGCCCCTTGGGGAACTCCACAGAGGATTTCTTTTTCAAGGGAGAACTTGTCCCCCCAGTGCACTCTGGATATTCTGTTTTTTAGAAAGGACATTATCCATCTGATGGCTTCATCAGAGCAGTTGGTGGTCTTTTTTAGCGCATTCTGGAGTAGGTTATGGTCGAGGAGATCAAATGCGGCGCTGAGGTCGAGTAGAACGAGGAGGCCTGTCTTACCCTTGTCAATAATACCGAGCATTTTGGTCTGCAGATCTAACATGGCCGTCTCGGTACTGTGTGCGGGTCGAAAACCAGACTGCTGTGGGTGGAGGGAATTAGATTCCTCTACGTGTGCCTGGAGCTGCATGGTGGCAATCTTATCCATGATTTTGAGGATGAAGTTGCAGTTTGTTATGGGTCTGAGATTATTCGGATCGCGTTGGTCGAGATTGGGTTTTTTTACCAGAGGGGTTACTGACTTTTTTGATGGCATTAGGGACTTCCTGATCTCTAAAAGAGGCATTGATGATCTTTGTCAGGATGGGGGCGAAAATGTCTATGTTGTCCAATATTATCTTAGGTGGAATGATATTCTCTGCACAGGTAGTGGTTTTCATGGTCGCCAGTACTTTGATCATTTCGCTGTTGTTGATCTCTGTGAACTTGAAAGTTCCAATACCTGCTGTTGCAGTCTCAGCTGGCAGAGTAACTGTCGTTTTTTTGTTGGTCAGGGAATTTATGATGGCGTCCCTGGCTTTTGAAATTTTGTTGAAGAAGGCGATCTGGGTGGCATCGCATTCTTCTTGAGAGGGTAGGAAAGGAGGGGTAATGGCTTTGGGTTTTTCTATGGATTTGAGGATATTGAATAGTTTGCTGGTGGAATTGGTGGCTGTAGAAATCTGTTCGTTATAGAAGTTTTTTTTGGCCTCGGTTATCATATGTTTATATATTATTTCGCTTTCCTTCCAGCGGGCTTTATTGGCTGATGAAGGATTTTTTAGCCATACATTTTCTCTGTTTCGTTTGTCCTTTTTTTGTTCTGCAAGTTCTTTGGAGAACCATTGTGGTTTTTTGTTGGGTGGGTCTAGTTGATTTAGTTTGAAGGGGGGCAATTTGGTCCGTGAGTTTCTCGAGGTGACTAAGTAGATTTGCTAACGTTGTTTCGCAGGAGTCATTCTCGGTTTGGTTTTTATCCACCTCAGCTAGACATTGTATGAGGTGGTTCCTATCAATGTTTTTGTAGTTACGGTGTGTCGAGAGGGTCGCGCAGTTAGGGGTTTTGGGTTTGGGAAGAGGCAGGGTGATGTGGAAGGATTTGCTATGATGGTCTGACCAAATGCAGGGTTCAGTCTTAAACTCTCGGGTTTCGAGTTTGTTAGAGACGACCCAGTCAAGAAGATGGCCGTTGTCCATTGTGGGCTCTTGGTTGTTGATCTCAAAGTCAATGTTGTTTAGGGATCTTTGAAGTTTACTAGCTTCTTTGTCTTTTGTATCGCCAAACCAGCGGTTAAAGTCGCCCATGACTAGTGTGGCTGTGTTGGGTCCTTTAAGCATATTGAGTTGATGCGTTATTTCGTCGTTGAATTCTGGGGTGGACGTTGGGGGCCTGTATAGGACAATCAAGTTTAAAATACTGTTAGCCGTAGGGGTGTGTTTGAGGTGCAGTATTTCACAGCCTGTACATGCTATGCTGCTGGGAAACATATGTATAGAGTCTCTTGCGATGACTGCTACACCACCCCCCTGGCCGTCTTCTCTGTTTGAGTAGAAGATGGAGTAGCCTTCCGGGACTGCGATGTCGCAGGTGGGGCCGATAGGGTCCTTGAGCCAGGTTTCAGTTATGCAGAAGATGTCTGTTTGTTCATTGACAATCCTGTCATGAACACATTGTGCATGTTTATTGAGAGAACGCGTGTTAAGCAAGCATATTTTTAGGTCTAAAGTACCCAGTACTTGTAATCATCCACCATGTCAAGCCTTTCACCATTCAGGATCCATTTTGGCAAGCTTAACTTATTTTTGCCACGCGGTGTACAATGTAGGATCTTTGTTTTTGCTACATTGATCTGGAGCAAATTTTGATTTGTATTTTCACCTAAAGCAGATAGTATATTTTGCAGACCCCTTTGAGTTTTGGACAACAAAACAAGATTGTCTGCGTAGAAGGCCCATGCAACAGATGTTGTCCCTAATCGTGAGGGATCAGAAATGATGGAAGCAAAGATGTTACTCATGAAGTCAATGAAGAAATTAAAAAGTGTTGAAGCCAACACGCAACCCTGTGTAAAGCCTTGCTGTGTTATTGGTGGTGATAACTTTCCATTGAGGTTGAGTCTAACCTGAATAGATGTCAATGAATGAAGTTGGTATACGAGAGCCAATAAAGTAGATGGACAACCTGCTTTCTTCAAGTTGACCATCAGCATGTTTCTGGGAACAGAATCGAATGCTGCTTTAAAATCTAAATACACCATATACACTAGTTGTTTGCTCCGTTTGATTTGTATGTTTATGGCAGTTATCACAGTAAGATTTACGGCTGTTAAGAGGCCCGGCATGAATCCCGTCTGATGGTGATCATATAACTTGTTCTTGCTGATCCACTTATTAAAATCCCTAAGGATGAGCCTTGCAAAAAAGTTCAGGATTTGCTTTAAATATAATGCTGAACTGGCCATCCTGCCCAGGGGCTCTTGATGTGCTTAGTCTAGAAATATAAAAGATGATGTTTTTCAGATCAAACTCAAGGGACAGTCTATCATCATAGACTGAAATGCTTGGATCAATTGGATCATGTGCGCTATATGCATAAAGGTCTGAGAAATGGTTTACCCATGTTTGTTAAGGGACAGCATTTATTTGCAAAGATGCTTCAGAACTATGAGTTGCATTATTCAGTGATTGCCAAATAGCTCCTGCTTTTTTCGATGCAATAGTTCCAAGCATCTGTTCACCATCTTGCTGGTGCATAAAAGCTTTCCTGAACTCTACCCAATTCTTATACATTGTTTTTAAAGTACGACTTCTGTCATTTCGTTCAGTGACTGGCAGATTATTCATCATTCTGATTGATTTACGGAGATACACTTTTTCCTGTTGAACTATGGGCTTGAATGTGTGCTTGTGTCTATAAATCGGTTTCTGAGCTTTTAAAGGTCTAGCTAGAAAAGCGGCAAAGCAGACACATAAAGCCCATCCGCGTGATCTACAAATGATGATTTAAATAATTCAGACCATAAGCAAACATGTAGTTGATTCAGCAAATTAGGAGACCAACAGAGACAATTACAACCGCCTGTGACTATTAAATTGCTGTCAAGGTTGCGAATGCTTTAAGGAACAAAGAGAACTATCCAGTGCCATGCCAATGTTAGTTGGTCGTGGTCACTGAAGTTCTGCTTTTTGACAATGAAGTTGTTTATTCTAGCGAACATTGATCGATCTGTGTAAATATAGTCTATTATGGTGCGTTGGTCTTGTCTGCATCATGTCGGGTTTGGGGGTATAACACCCTCCTCAACTGCTCCGTTATAAAAATTGCCTATCTGCCATCAGGAGGCCCATTGGTGACAAAGGGCAGTATCATCTTTGGGAGGCTGAGCCATGCAGTGTAATTTTAAATAACCCAATATGAAAGTTGCTGCTACTGATGGTTCAGCAGTAATTAGATAGAGCAAGGACTCAACATCTTGAAAAACATTCTCAGCTGTGATGCTATGGTGGTTCCAAGAGATGTTTAATAAAACGATTACCTTGCAACTAGCAAGGATTATTACCAATAGCATACAATTATTCGATGCAGCTCAAAAAACTAGGTTATATCCATCTGATAGTTTAGTAGCTATAAGAAGCCCGGCCATCGGTCTGCCCTTGTTTTTTGGCTGGCAAGAATCAGTAAAATTGAGTAATTGTCCCAAATGGGAGATTCCACCAGCCAGGTTTCCTGCAATACGATTATATTGTACTCTTGAAGGGAGTAAAAGTTTGCGTTTAATATATGGCTATGGCCTCTCGTGTTCCAACGAATCAGCTTAAAGCATTTCAGAGATTTGGTCTCTGATTGCTAAAGCTCAGGTAAGATTCATTTTTGCGTATGATAAGCAGCAGATGTAGACTGCGCTTGGGTTCTTTAGAAGCAGATTTTTGCATACATGTTATTTTAAAGTTCGCAAAGCCTGCAGCCTTATCTGCAGACAGTTTGTTGGGTGTCCTGACCCACATTTGGACTATTAAGCTGCAACATTTGGTGCTGTGGGCTTAGTAAATCCAAGATGGCGGAAAAGCCCACAGTTGCGCAAGAATCCGGGAAAACCGCGCGGTTTGTGCGCACACCAAACTGGTTGCCTAACCTGCCACCCACCAGTGCAAGCATGATGGGCCAGGAGTGCCATGAGTGAAATATGTGCCAAGGAAAAACAGCAGTGCCGGTTGGCTAAAAAAGTGCTTTAAAATCACCTTTGTTTCCCTGAATGCAAGCTCAAAATGCCTATTTTAAACATCACAAGATATTCAAAAATCTCAATGAACACCAGCAGGCATTTGGCAGAATGTATTCTTGTGTGCATACTAAATCTGGAAAGATGAAGAGCCCAAAACAATGTTTATAACAAAACTGGCTGAGCTGTGGATGTCAGCAGCTTAACTGAAATTGGATTTAAAACCACTAAAATCAAAATGTTTAAATTAAATGAGTCACCTACTTTTGAGTGTCACATAGTTTGCAACTGTTAAATGTCATAGTTTTGAACTTAGAATCAGCGTTCTAGATGCATGTGTAAACATTGTCAGTTTGATATGAATGTAGAAAACTGGGAACTAAAGTGACATTTAGCTGAAGCCTGGCTTGAAGAGAGTGGATTCTGTCTGACAACTACCCCCGACAGCAGAGGGAATTCAGCAGCTGTGTTCCCAGGCCTGGCTGCATCCTGCTGCCCCTGCCAAAAGGAGATGACACCTCTCTGATTGAATTAGGGGAGTGGCACCTGGGGACTACAGGAAACTAAACAAAGCACTGTCCCTGGCTCAGGCAAATGTTATATTAGGGGGTCGTAAATGGCTTCCTCTTGGGAGAAACTGGGAGGGGCAGTGCCTGTGAGAGCAAGCTGAGCTTGGGGGAAGTGGATAAACCAGAAATTCCACCATGTGCTTTGGAAAACCACACCCCTTTGGGGCCAGAGCATGATTTTAAAAAAATGGATAATTCACAGTGCGGACTTGTAAAAATTATATAAATAACATCATCATTCTTGTGATTTTTCTGTGCACATTTTAAGAGGTGTTAGGACCCTGTGGTATGTTCTGGGGGATAATAGCGAAAAAAAGGTTGTTACTCCAAATGTATGCATGTTAAAAATCTGACACTTTATCATCTGAAACCCATATCCCTGGTGCACATTTGTGTAAAATCTGGAAAGGTTTAGAGGTCGTTATCTGGATGAAAAGGGGGAATTCTGTCATAAGTGGACACAACATCGTACAAAGACAGGGATCGGATGGTTTGGTGCTACAGAGAATATGTTAACTGGACCTATAATATTAGAAAAATGGTACATAGAGTAATATATATTTGGGTCAGAAATGGATTTGTGTGCAATTTGACAAGGGGAGGTTCCTCTGACCATAAAACCTACAGTTTCACTCTGACACTCCATTTCTTTCCCCCAATCAAGGGAGAGAGGAAATCTTGGCCAATGATAAGTGAGAGGGGCAGGCTTAGCTAGGCCCAGGCACACACCCACTTTCAAAACACATAAAAGGAACATTGAAACCCAGGTAGGGACATTCACTTTCCACTTTCTTGCGGGACGCTTTGCCGGGAGACTCCAGACTTCAAATCCATCAGTCTCCAGAGACCAGAGATCCAGAGAGACCAGAGATCCAGAGAGACCAGAGATCCAGAGAGACCAGAGATCCAGAGAGACCAGAACTGTGCAGTGCTGAGAGCAGAACCAGAGACCAGACCGCTGTGAAGAACCACTAGCAGAAGTCCAGCCAATCCTGACCCGATCGGTGACAAAGCCTTATTCCTGTCTAAGTTTATAGTGTGAGTACCCAGTCAGGACTGTGAAAAACCCAATCTCTTAGTTTAAAATAATCTAATCCAAACTATTTTAGCCTATTAGAACTGCTTCCTAGAATCGTGTCATTCTGTCATCTTTAAAACTGAAAACTGTCATCTGTCATTCTGAGCTTTAAAATTTCAAATACGAAAAACTACCTTTACTAAATCGGCTGTATCTCCGGAACCATTTGTGCTAGGAGCGAGTTTTAACTGTCATCTTAAAGCTAAGATTCTAAGCTTTCCAACGGCTTCCTACTCCTTATACTGCCTCCGTATTTGCGCTCGACGCACGCGACTAAATTTGCTGCGATTTGACATTTTGCTTAATTTCAGCCACGTGTAAAAATATTTGTCCTTGCTTTCCTCGCTGAAATTCGTGTGCAACCTGACAATCATCATTCATAGAGCATTGCTAAAGTGATCCTGAATTAATTTAAGTATCTCTCACTCACCCTGAACCTCCTATAGGGAATTAAAAGCAATTTGAGCATATTTTTCAGTTCATTGCCACCACATTTAAAAGGATTTTGCCTGTGTTTAAAACTCAGTATTCTGTGTGGGAACACTTGGAGCTCTATGAGCAAATGATGGAGACTTTCCATTTAAAGGACAGCAGTAGCTGCATCCAGTACGTCAAATGGACATTCTCCCCCGTATACTCGAGTTTCTTTGGGGGACTGGAGGACCAAAACAATTCAAGATGGTCCACATATAGGGCGGCCATCTTGAAACATTTTTCTGTACATAGAAATCCCCAAGAGGCTCGCAAGGTAGCCTACAAGTTGCAATGTGGGGAGGATCCGGCCCCACAAGAATTTGTGCAAGAATTGAAGCGTGCCTTTGCGCAGACCACCAGAAGGGTGCGCACGGACAGCAGAGAATTCATCAACACATTTTTGCATGCTCTTCCCAAGTACATAATGACCCAGCTCGTGAGAGATTTTCACGAGAAAAGATCTTTAGACTGGGTCAATGAGCAAGACACCTGGATCTATGAGGTGCAGAAGCCCATAGAAAATAAAAGTAATGTGCAGAAAAACCCCAAAACCAACAGCACTCCTGCTGCTGCCAAGGTGGGGGAGGTAAAGGTTGCCCCCGTTTTAGATTTGGAGATGGTGGGGCCTAAAAACCTACCTACACAGAATAACTCTAACACCAGAAGGCCCTCGGGCCAGTCACAAACAGGGAGTCAAGGAGGTAGTCCCACAAATGGGGTCCTTCGCTCCCCTGATTATGTAAGTCCCTGCTACAAGGGAAACCGACCCATCCTGGGTTATGTGTGGACTCCTCCAGCCCAAGGGGGGGATCCAGTCAAGCACCTAACCCAGAGAACTTCCCTCCAAACTTCCACCAGGAGGGCAGAAATTCACCAAATCCTGGGCAGAACTTTTTCCCCAGGTATCCACCCAATTTCCAACCCCAAAACTATCCATCCTTCTTTCCCCAATTCCCTGAGCCCAGACAATCTAATCCGGGAGAGGGGAGGCCAAGGGTGGAGGGGTACCCAAATCTTCCCAATCCAGGGTATTACCAGAGAAGGGATAGCTACCCTTCCCGGGATCAGCCCAGGGGAGTAAAATAGAGCCCTGTATCAGCCTGAGCGGGTTTCACAACTTGAGCGCCAGCTCCAAAATATGGCATGGGATCTGGGTCACATACTGAGGGCTCAACAGAACCCTCAGATGAGCAGGCCACCGCAGAATGCCCCAAACTCTGGGCCTGGTGCTCCATAACAATGACGGGGGCAGCAACCCGATAACATACCGGTTCCCACGGAGGAGGCACAAGGGGAAGGGGGGTGTAAAGCCTTGGAGGAAGCTTCCTTCCCAACTTGTAAACAGCCCCTGGAAAACCAGGAACCGGAAACAAAATCTCCTACCCCTGAAAGTCTGCCACCCAAGGAGCAGAGAGGAGGTAGGAGAAACAAAGGACCCAAACAGACCCACTTTGTGGAGGAGGTACAGGTCTTCCAATTTGAGGAAGAGGGATCCGCAGAGGATCCTGGGAAAAGGATCTTCTCCTTCAGAGATGGGGGAACTCCTCCCAAGGAAAAATGGGTCCCAAGAGATTCCAATCCAGACTGGGTAGATGTGGGATTGAGCTGTCGCTGCCCATCATTCTATCCCAGAACCACCAAAACCAAAAACCCCTGGTTCAAACCCATCCTGGTGACTGCCTCCCAAAAGGCAGGGGAGGCCCAGAACCGGAACCAGGGGAACCTAAAACTGAATCAACAGACTGGGTAGATGTGGGGATTGAGCTGTTGCCGCCCATCATTCTATCCCAGAACCAACAATACCAAAATCCCATGGGTCAAACCCATCCTGATGACTGCCTCCAAAAAGGGGGAGGGGAGGCGGCCCAGAAACCGAAACCATTTCCAGTTGCCAACTTTTTCTTTCAGATTCCCCAGGCTCTCCACAGAATTCTGCCCAAATCTCTTCTCTCGCCATGTCAAAAACCAGAAAGTTAGCCCACCAGTTGTCCAAAAATGTGCATTATCTGTGCCCCCTAGAGGAGAAGGAGGGAAGATACTATGCCCCGGTACAAGTACAGGGGCAGGGTACAATCTTGGTGCTGGTGGACACTGGATCCCAAGCTACCCTTCTATCCAAAAGGGCCTTTGATGAACTAAATGCAGGAAGGGGGGAGAATTACCAAATTCATCTCACCTCTCTTCCTGGACAACTGCAGAACTTTGATGGGAAGGAAATTCCCGTCGAGGGGACTGCAGACTTGGACATTAAAATTGGGCGACACAAGGTGAAACACCCGGTCATAGTAGTAACTCCAGAGGGCACCCCTTGTTTACTAGGGAATGACCTCCTGAGAAGGTTGTCACCCCTAATAGATTGTGTAAACAAGGTCCTCTGGACCCAGACTAGCAGACCAATAAAATTAAAACAGAGTGTCAACCATGTTAGTTTAAACGGCACCTGCCACAGGGTTGAACAAAAATCTGACCAAGTAGAATTTCACTTCCAGAACATCCAAATTCCAGGCGTGACCGTAATAGCAGTAGGACAACAGACTGGTGATGGGGGGTCCTCTCTATTTCAGAAAATCAACCTTCCTTCCAGTTTAAGGTGGTATTCCACACTGGAAGGAAATACTCTGAAATTCTTTACCAATCCACAATCAGACACTCCCACTCCTATAGTCCAGAAAGATGTGAAATCAGCTCAGAGCCTGGCTGATATTCACCAAATTGGAGAGCAGTTGTTCATCCCTGTTCAGTTAAATGATGGGAAGGACTCTGTTCTCGCTTGAGTGTGTGTGAACAACAGTAAGAGCTTCATCAGCGAAGCCATGTCCCGCCAACTCCCAAAAGATCCAGCCATTCTCATATTAAAAATGATAGACAAATGGGAAATGGATCTGGAAACACCCAATTTCAAACATCTCCTGCCAAGCAGGTGTATGCTCAAAATCTCCATTGGCAACAAGAGCATAGTCCATAATTGCTGGGTCGTGCGAGACGTCATTGCCGCCTTCTACTTAGGCAGTGACATTCTCAATCGCTTCGCCATTAGTTTGGACCTAATAAACTTCAAAGCTTGGTCCCGATTAGCGGATAATCCCATGGGCTTTGATGATCAAGAGAAAGCATTTAGGTCAGCTCAATTGCTACCTTATGCAGTTGAAATAAAGGTAAAAGAGGAAGTCACCATCCCAGAAAGGACCCGACAATTCTCCCTGGAAGTGAAAGTTAAAAGAGGACAACAATTGAAAAACCCTGATGCTTATATTCATCTAAATGCTTCTCTCCAACAGCAAGGGTTAGGGGTAAACCCAACACCATTAGTCAACATAGAACATGACACCATTCCAATAGAGGTGGATAACAGCGACTTAAAGAGTATTACTCTAGCCGCAGGCACCATTATTGGAATGGCGGTTGATGACTGACATTTCTCCATTGATTTAGGAAATGAACTGTTAGGACAAATCCCCAAGGACTGTTTTGACAGTGACAGTGATGACAATACAACACCAGACAGGATTTTCACCCAGCATGGAGGGAACTTCCTGGTGTACACTTCTTGCCCTTATGGTAAGGAAGATGTGACTTTTGACTTCAGGAGGGATGAGGTGTTTTTCCAGGTCCATGATGGCTGCCTTTCCCACCTGAAGCCTCCAGTCCAAATCAGCACTCTGACCAGGGACTTCTCCACCCAGCTGGAGGAGGCCGCTGAGATAGCTAAACCAGAAGTATTTCCAGGCTTCAGGCAGATGGTGGAAGAGAGAGTCAACCTAGCTGATGCCTATATGACTCTGGAACAGAACCAAAAGTTGAAACAAGTTTTCTTGGACTTCCAAGATCTCTTTGCGGTAGACTCACATGACTGTGGTCGCACCGACATCCACACAACAACAATTCCCACGGACCCTGGCATGACTCCAGTGTTTGTGAAGCAATATCGCTTGCCTATCGCATCCATGGAGTCCCTTACGGAAATAATTAAGAACCTTGAGTCCCGGGGAATAATCCGTCCAGTACACAGCACCTTCAATAATCCCGTACTGGGAATATTGAAGCCAAACGTCCACTGGAGACTCTGTGCCATCCTTAGGGAGCTCAACAAACGGGTCCATGCTTCCCGATGGCCTCTGCCCTACATTGACCAAGGGCTGGCCCAGATTCAGGGGTCACAGGTATTCACTGCAATAGACCTAACCAATGGATACTGGACCGTGCCTGTCAGTAGGGAGGACCAATACAAACTGGCTTTTACTTTTGGGGGCCAGCAGTACACATGGACCCGGACTCCCTTCGGATACCTCAACTCTGGCAATGAATTCAACATTTTCCTACATAAGGCCATGCCCGACCTGGGTGCGAGGGGTAACCTGGCTTATGTAGATGACGTCCTCATCAAAAGTTCATCTGTGGAAGAACACATAGCGGAGATCCATTACGTTCTGACACAGTTGAGGGCCGCCGGAGCAAAACTTTCCTTTCAGAAAGCACAGTGGTGTACAACCCAGGTTAATTTCTTGGGGCATGAGATTACTCCTCAGGGTCTCTGTCTCCAAGAAAAGAAAGTGTATGCACTCCAGAAACTGAAGGATCCCACAACTCTGCGGGAACTAAGGAGCCTCCTTGGACTGACTAATTACAGCAGAAAGTTCATTGAGGGCTACGCAGAGATCACCAGACACCTGATCTCTTGAAGGGGGGGGTCAAGTGGGAATGGGGTCCAGAACAATCCGAGGCAGTAAGACAACTCAAAAGAAGCCTCTCACAAGCGCCTTGCCTAGCTTACCCTGTCAGAAACAAGGAGTTCTTCCTGGAGACAGGGTTTTCTAATACGTGCTTGATGGCAGTAGTATACCAAAAGCATGACAAGGTCAATAAAGTAATCTCCTATGCGAGCAAAACTTTATCCTCTGTGGAAGAAAAATTCAACGATTGTGAGAAGGCACTCCTGGCAACTGTGTGGGCATTGAAGAATTACCGCCCGTTTATCCAGGGGGAACACATCATAGTGGAGACTCCACACCAGCCTCTGCAATATCTCCAAAGTGACAGAATCCGGGCCGGAAATGTGAGTAATTCCCGAATTACTTCCTGGATTCTGTCAATGCAAGGCTTTCCTGTGGAGGTCCGATATGGCCAAAACAAGAAGAGTCCCCTCGCGCAAGGTCTGGCTCACTTGCATGATTGTGCCAGAGAAAACTGTCTCGAGGACGAAAGTCTAAAAATCAAGGACAACATGGAAGCATACCTTAATTCCCCACACAAAGTCTTTGAATAAGACAAGTGTGAGGGGATGCCCACTGTCTCTGTGGATGGAGGCTCTTACCATGTTGACAACAACGGGGAAAAAGAACTCATGGCTGGCATAGGGAACGCATGGTTGAATGAGTCCCAAGAACCATCCGCTGGATACAAAATTGGTCCACGAAGTAGTCAGGTGGCAGAATTGATTTCTGTGCATCAAGCCATCCTCACTGCTGTCCAACATCAACTCCACAAACTGGTCATAATCACAGATTCGTATTATGTACGGAACGGGTTCGTGGAGCACCTGGTTAATTGGAAAACCAGAGGCATGCTAGTGCTAATAACAAACCTTTGAAACATGGGAAGTTAATCCAAAACATTGATGACCTGGTCACCTCGAATGGGATGACCATCTACTGGAAAAAGATCAAGGGTCATTCCAAAGTAGAGGGACCAGACAAAACTGGAAATGACTTAACTGATCAGCTGGCCAAAACCAGGGCCATCCAAGGGGATCTAATAGAAATAGAGTCCCTGTTGGGGGAAATCCAGGTCACTGCTATCACTAGGTCCCAGACAAATGCTCACAATGATCTTTCAACTGCACAATGGAGTAAGGAGACCCCTGATGCTGATTTGATTACAGCTCAGAAGGGGGACCCAATAATTGGTAACTTTTACCAACACATTGAGGACCCTGAGAACTTTCCCCTGTCGGATACCGATTACATTGGGAAAGAGGACCTAAGAGTGTTGATGAAATGTCCAAAAAGGTTCCGAATCCAAGACGGTTTGTTGGTAAGGAAATCCCAAGCTGGCCATGATCAGTGGGTGGTTCCTACCTCATTCCGAAGCCTGATGTTAAGTCACGCCCATGATGCGGCCACCACCGGTCATAGGGGGTTTCACACAACACTCGTGATCTTAAGAGAGGTTGCATACTGGCCACACATGGGGCAGGACCTCGACCAATACTTGAAGGGGTGTCTGGGGTGTGCACAATTTAAGCCAACATCCCTCACACACCGGGCGCTTTGCCAAAAGAGGGGTATGATACTGCCATGGTCAGATTTGCAAATCGACTTTGAAGGCCCTGTTATTCGCTCGTCTAGAGGAAACAAGTAAATCTTGACCGTTACATGCTTGTTTACCAAGTGGGTGGAATGTCTCCCGGCCCCAAACTGCAAGGCAGAAACAGCAGCTTCCCTGATGATTAACCACATCTTTTCCCATTTTGATCTACCTCAAAGGATTGAATCAGACAGAGGTAGCCACTTCACCAGTGAAGTAATGACAAAGATGTGGGAGATACTGGGGGTCAAAAGGAAGCTACACATTGCTTACAGGCCAGCTTCTTATGGAGCAGTAGAGAGATACAACCGAACCATTGTGAGCATCTTAAAAAAGTTTGTGGCAGATTCTGGGCCAAGTTGGGATATCCGATTACCTCTGGTCCTAATGGCCATCAGATCTACCCCTTCATCTGCAACTAAAATGTCACCATTTGAGTTGATGACTGGACGCAAGATGGTGCTTCCCAAGCATTTTCTCTACAGGACCCAAGAGCAGACACTGATAAATGCCTCCACAACTCATGAGTATGTGGAAAATTTAAGGAAACACCTTCAGCATGCTTTTGCCTATGCTCAGCGGAATCTAGAAAGATCAGCTGATAGCATGAAAACCCACTACGACCGGAAGACCACCAGGAAGGAATATACTGTGGGAGACCGGGTCTATCTATACAATTTCCAAAGAAACCAGGCCAAACAGCGAAATTATAGACAAGGTCTCCCCAGTAGCGTACAAGATCCGCAACCCCAAAGGTAGTCTGGCGGAAGGGGAAGACAAGTGGGTACATATAAATCAGCTAAAGTGTTGCCATCCCAGGCACACTCTGCAGCAACTGGAGGAGTCCTCTGCAATACCAGAGGGGACCGCTCCAGATTAATTCAGTTCCCATCCTAAAATATCCCACATATAGTCTCTAAATTATTATGATTGGAAAAAAAAAGGTTTCATGTTATATCTTGTTTTAAAATAAGACTGAAAAATGTATCCTGATGTATAAAATGTATATGCCGCCCCACTATATCAATAGTGGTGGAAAAATGTCTATGAATATGTATTGCCGCTTTTGCTTTATCATCCTAGGAGAGATGAAACCATGGAGACTGACCAAGGAGAACGACCGGGAGCAAAGATCCGAGGGGCCCAGGGTACCGCCCAATATTCCCATCAGGACAGGCGAGGAGAACCGATCGATCGAACCGGATGGAGGAAAATATTCTAAACTGTGCCATCTACGGAATTGGAAGAAGATGAGGCGGACATACCAGCACGTGATTCAAAACATCCTTTGCACCCGACTCCCCCTCGACTAGAAATCAAAGTGCAGTCGGGCGCGGGGGCTTGTTGGGTTTCCTGACCCACGTTTTGACTATTAAGCTGCAACATTTGGTGCTGTGGGCTTAGAAAATCCAAGATGGTGGAAAAGCCCACAGTTGAGCCAGAATCCTGGAAAACCGCGCAGTTTGTGCGCACACCAAAATGGTTGCCTAACCTGCCACCCACCAGTGCAAGCATGATGGGCCAGGAGTGCCATGAGTGAAATGTGTGCCAAAGGAAAAACAGCAGTCCTGGTTGGCTAAAAAAGCGCTTTAAAATCACCTTTGTTTCCCTGAATGCAAGCTCAAAATGCCTATTTTAAACATCACAAGATATTCAAAGATCTCAATGAACACCAGCAGTCATTTGGCAGAATGTATTCTTGTGTGCATACTAAATCTGGAAAGATGAAGAGCCAAAAACAATGTTTATAACAAAACTGGCTGAGCTGTGGATGTCAGCAGCTTAACTGAAATTGGATTTAAAACCACTAAAATCGAAATGTTTAAATTAAATGAGTGACCTACTTTTGAGTGTCACATAGTTTGCAACTGTTAAATGTCATAGTTTTGAACTTAGAATCAGCGTTCTAGCTGGATGTGTAAAAATTGTCAGTTTGATTTGAATGTAGAAAACTGGGATCTAAAGTGACATTTAGCTGAAGCCTGGCTTGAAGAGAGTGGATTCTGCCTGACAACTACCCCCGACAGCAGAGGGAATTCAGCAGCTGTGTTCCCAGGCCTGGCTGCATCCTGCTGCCCCTGCCAAAAGGAGATGACACCTCTCTGATTGAATTAGGGGACTACAGGAAACTAAACAAAGCACTGTCCCTGGCTAAGACAAATGTTATATTAGGGGGGTCGTAAATGGCTTCCTCTTGGGAGAAACTGGGAGGGGCAGTGCCTGTGAGAGCAAGCTGAGCTTGGGGGAAGTGAATAAACCAGAAATTCCACCATGTGCTATGGAAAACCACACCCCTTTGGGGCCAGAGCATGATTTTAAAAAAAATGGATAATTCACAGTGCGGACTTGTAAAAATTATATAAATAACATCACTATTCTTGTGATTTTTCTGTGCACATTTTAAGAGGTGTTAGGACCCTGTGGTATGTTCTGGGGAATAGTAGCGAAAAAAAAGGTTGTTACTCCAAATGTATGCATGTTAAAAATCTGACACTTTATCATCTGAAACCCATATCCCTGGTGAACATTTGTGTAAAATCTGGAAAGGTTTAGAGGTCGTTATCTGGATGGAAAGGGGAGAATTCTGTCATAAGTGGACACAACATCGTACAAAGACAGGGATCGGATGGTTTGGTGCTACAGAAAATATGTTAACTGGACCTATTATATTAGAAAATGGCACATAGAGAAATATGTATTTGGGTCAGAAATAGATTTGTGTGCAATTTGACAAAGGTAGGTTCCTCTGACCATAAAACCTACAGCATCACTCTGACACTCCATTTCTTCCCCCCAATCAAGGGAGAGAGGAAAGCTTGGCCAATGATAAGTGAGAGGGGCAGGCTTAGCTAGGCCCAGGCAAACACCCACTTTCAAAACACATAAAAGGAACATTGAAACCCAGGTAGGGACATTCACTTTCCACTTTCTTGCGGGATGCTTTGCCGGGAGACTCCAGACTTCAAATCCATCAATCTCCAGAGACCAGAGATCCAGAGAGACCAGAGATCCAGAGAGACCAGAGATCCAGAGAGACCAGAACTGTGCAGTGCTGAGAGCAGAACCAGAGACCAGACCGCTGTGAAGAACCGCTAGCAGAAGTCCAGCCAATCCTGACCCGATCGGTGATGACGCTGCATTCCTGTCTAAGTTTATAGTGTGCGTACCCAGTCAGGACTGTGAAAAACCCAATCTCTTATTTTAAAATAATCTAATCCAAACTATTTTAGCCTATTAGAACTGCCTCCTAGAATCGTGTCATTCTGTCATCTTTAAAACTGAAAACTGTCATCTGTCATTCTGAGCTTTAAAATTTAAAATCCGAAAAACTACCTTTACTAAATCGGCCGTATCTCCGGAACCGTTTGTGCTAGGAGCGAGTTTATCTGTCATCTTAACGCTAAGATTCTAAGCTTTCCCATGACTTCCTACTCCTTATAGTGCCTCCGTAATTGCGCTCGACGCACGCGACTAAATTTGCCGCGATTTGACATTTTGCTTAATTTCAGCCACATGTAAAAATATTTGTCCTTACTTTCCTCGCTGAAATTCGTGTGCAACCTGACAATCATTCATAGAGCATTGCTAAAGTGATCCTGAATTAATTTAAGTATCTCTCACTCACCCTGAACCTCCTATAGGAAATTAAAAGCAATTTGAGTATATTTTTCACTTCATTGCCACCACATTTAAAAGGATTTTGCCTATGTTTAAAACTCCTACCTGTTTTCCTCTAAGATTGCTAGGGGGGAACTGAATTATATTTGATTGCATTCCTGAGAACGGTGTGCTTTCCTCCCACTCTTTACCTTGCATAGAGGGAGGTGGTGAATTGTCAAAGAAAAGTGATTACATTGTCTTTTGTTGAAGTCATATCAAGTTTATTTTCTGTACTGCATTATCATTCATCATTGAATTGTCCTTGAAGCCATAAAAGCATTCTCAGCTACTTTATCCTCTCTATATCACTTCTAAGCCATCAAAAAGAGTGTACCACTGTAACATTATCCATTGTTGATCACTATCATCTTCACAAGTGTGCTATCAAACATTAATTTATTATAAAAGTGTGATATATCTATATATTCTTTAACTTTCAAATAAACCTTTTAATTTTCAAAACAAACCTACTTCTTGGCTCAGTGGGGTCAGGAGGATTCTTAGAGAGGGGTGTTATATAAGGGTTGTCATCCAGAGTAAACGAACTGGACATAAAAATATATCAATAAGGGTTTTCCTCAGCATCCCAGACTAGGCATTGACTTAGCTGTAGTGTTGAATTGAATCCGCTTACAAGTTTAAAGTCCTTATGTCTCTGAGTCTTTCAGTTCAATGGGCTCATAAAATAGAATGAAATCAAGATCAAAGAGTGATTGCCTGGATTGCCATATAGTGTTGAGCACAATACCTGATTTAATCCTAAACCTAGCAGCAGTCAGGTTGGAGTCATACATGAATTCAATCTGGCCTATATCAGAAGATGTGAGGTCTTCCAAAACATCAGCATCACTGAAAATGTTCAGGATGCATATCCTGTTGAGGTCATAAGTAGGAAACGGGTTTGGTCTACAGTTGATAGGTAGAGTGTGAAAAAACTGTGTTGGCTTTGTGTTCACCACTTGTTTTTACAGTAACAATGGTAGAATTTATCAAGGAATTATTTGTATTCAAATATTGGGTGCTGCGAGATTGGGGGACTGTAAGAGTGGACATAGGGTGTCACATATTAGAAGCTTTCCTAGTTGGAATTGCATTCTGAAAGTATTGATGAACAGATTTCTCAATTGCAGCTCTTCTTTGATCTAGAGCACACAACTCATTAGCAGGAGCCTCCAAATTAACAATCTTAGTTTGCTCAGAGCCAGATCTGTTACAGGGCTCAGCAGTGTGATCCAAATGTTTAACTTTCTGTTTTTCCATCTCATCTATTAAATCATCCAAGGGCTCCTTGCTACTCTAACTGACTTTGTCTTGAGAATTTTTCTTGATTTTTTATTTAGCCTAGCAATGTTAGAATATTTTTTTGAGAATGCTGCACTAGCATTTTTAAGTCGGCTTTTCGACTTCGATAAACTTCTGATAAAGCATTTAGATGTAGCATGGCTTTGCAGTGGAACAGATTTTATGTTCTTTGTCTTTTTGGATTGGTCTTGATGATGTTGTTTAGGACAGGGATTTTTCATCGGTTTGGAAGAATGGTGAAGTCTCCTTTTTTGTTGTTGCTTACTTTCTGTCTGTGAACCTCAATAAGATCAAACTCAGTCTGTTCTGCAACGATTGTAATCGTAGGGAGTTTGGAAACTATGCTTTCACACGGGGGTGATGTGCCACCTTCTTATTTTGTACTTTGCTAATTGCTGATTTTGCTCGGGTTGTGGTGGTTTTTGAAATCTCAACATAAATTGGTTCATTTGCTACAGAATCATTGTTCGATAGGACTGCAGGAAGTTCATCAGGCTTAATTTCTTAATTTATAGGTGATCCCTTGACATTTATGAGACATGGAGTGTGATTAAATTGGCCCAGCACCATTTTCTCCAGAAGAACCATTTGATTATTAATTTTTGAGTCCATTATCTCATATAACATAATAAGAGATGATAATGCCAGGTTCATAACCGTTAAAGTGGGTTGAAGCAATGGATCAGGGTTGGAATACAGAAGAGAAGAAATGGGTGAATGAGAGTCTTGAAAATTCAGAGGTTTCCTTGAAGGGGGTTGAGAAAATTAAATCGACAAGGCAAATTACTTGTGTGAGACTGTTCTGAACATTATAGGGGGAACATTATAGGGGATTGGGACAGTAATGAGTTGTGTTTTGCAGTTTGTCGATCGCTCGGAGTTACAGCAAAATTAACAATAGGGGAAAGGGCAGAAGACGCATAAGCACCAATGTTGACATTAGTGTCAACGTTAGTACCAGCCCATAAGCTAAGAATTTCACTATTAGGACCGGCATCGATTTGGTCACTACCTTTGACCAGAGTATCAATATCTATCAAGTCATTCGTGAAGACAGAAGCAGGCGGATCAACATGGACTAGTGTAGTGATTGAGTTAGTGCAAGGTTGATTGCTGTCATGTATTGTTGGAAGTAAATTTGCTGGAATATTAACCGGCTGTGTAAGAGTCAGATTCAGCGGCATCAAAGCCATGGTTGTATCACTGACAGCTTGAGCGGCAGGTAGGCAAGAAGGCATGTGTTTATCATTAGGTGACAGATGGGAGGGAATTGTCTGGGAATGTGTTTCACATGTCACGTGTTTGACAGGCAGTATGGTAATAACAATGGGAAGCCATGACTTGGAGACCTCAGTTAAGTAAAAAAGAGCAGATGTCAGAAGATATTGATTGGGCCCATGCAGGTGTGACTGGTGTATTTGCTTTACTATGCACAGAGATGGAGTCAAGTTTCAGGGGCGTGCATTTCAGCCGTTCCTCCAGTTTAAGAGTGTCAACTTTTGATGGCATGTCTGATTTCAGGGAATACAGAGCTCGTCGAATGGTCGACGGCATACACTGAGACAATTGAACTAAGCAGAAATTGAAGAACAAAATGCACATACAATGATAATGTGCAGTTGTAAAAATGTTTACTCGATGTTAGAGCAGATAGATTAAATCAGCATCACAATCACTTTAACAATGCCAGTATGGCAGCAACGCTTACCTGCACATTAATACAAATTGAACACAGACCACTCAGAGCAAACAGCCAAAACAGCCCTTTCCAGCCCTTCACAATGCGCGTGCGCTCGCTTGTAATATAGGGTTTATGGGAAGGTGGGAGGAGCCAATCTTTGTTGGATCTAAAAACATGATATACACATAATATATATTATTCAGAGTAGCGTTCTTTGTTGTAAAGCTTCAAGCTCCCTTATTAGTATCTTAAAGTCATTTACAATGGTGCATTCCTATGAATCCTTTGAAAGTTCGTAGTGCAGAGTGCAGTAGAGAAGAGCAGAGTGTCCAGCCAAAACAGCCCTTTCCAGCCCTTCACAATGCACGCGCGCGAATGCGTGTGCTCATTGGTAGTATAGGGTTTATGGGAAGGTGGGAGGAGCCAATCTTTTTTGGATCAATGAATCCTTTGATAGTTTGTGGTGTAGAGTGCAGTAGAGAGGAGCAGAGTGTCCAGCCAAAACAGCCCTTTGCAGCCCTTCGTAATGCAACGGTTGCAGTTCCATGTTCTGTGTCCCATCCCGCTGCTTGTTCAGTTACAAAAGAAGCATAAGGAGAGTCTCAAGATTTCTGGTGGCTTAAAAAAAAGAGATGCCTGGTACTGAAGAAGGACAGTAGATGCTGCAGAGGCTCATGTCCTCATTAGACAAGGTGGGATCCCACATAGCCCTTTTCCAAAACTAACTTTGGGAGTTAGTGAATAACACATTAAAGGAGATATTTGAAATATGCTGTAACATGTCTATCTTCAGTTTTACTGTCCTTTATTGACTCACAAGCACCCCTTATGCTTTGTGGCTCCAGTCTCTTATGGGCATAGAAGCTACAGAATCAAAATGTACTTTCTTCCTCATCCCATTTCTAACTAATGAAGACCATCCACTTTCGCCCTGGCACTCCTATAAATACATCTTTTGGACTCTCCTCACTTTCCCTCCAACAGGTTACTTAACAATAGACTTACTCACATTCCTCCAATTTGTTTATTTGCCTGCTGGGCAGTTGTTCTATGAGGGACACTTTACTGCTGTTCTTTTTCTCCTCTTTGTCTCATCATGAACAATTGCTTTAGAGTCCCCTGCTGGGCTTGGGACTCGTAAGAGTGGAACGGGAGACAGGATCCTTGCAATCCTTGAGTTGGGACTGTGATTCATGGTTATTTTGTCGAGTTGGATTGATGCCCTCCTAACAAAAGGTCAAAATAAGCCCTTGGCACAAGTCTCTAAAAAGAAGAACCTCGATTTAGAAAGAGATTCTGGATCTGCAGCAGTAAAATGCAATGTGTGAGGTCCCCTCACAGACCAAAGGCCAAGATAGCTGGACAAGGGTATTTCAGGTTCCTTAACATTTTAGGGGCTTCAGACTTGTTACTGACATGGAGCTCAAGGTGATCAATACATTTGTGTCCAACATAACATTCATGATGGGAACAATCAGAGTATTTGCCTATTGATGTTCACCAGACATTGGCTGGTGTCCAAAATCCTTGGTGATGCATATCTTCAAATCTCGATTCATCCAATGGGCCATTGCTTACTGAGATGTGCTGTTGGCAACAGCAACTTGCAATATTCTATCTTCCAGTTTGACACCCTCTCATACCAAAGGTTGTTTACAAAGACATTTGCACCCTTATTGGGTAACTGCATGAGGCGGGACTGAGTCTTCACCCCTATATGGATCACTGTTTGATCTAAGGCTCTTGAGAAACAAGAGGTACAGTGGCATGAACCTTCTCTCTCTTTTCATGCAGAATTTACTCAAGTCTTTCTCTTCATAAGATTCCACTTCTCGACCTGAACACGTCGTGTATGTCTACCGGAAGCCAGAACTGCTCATATTATTTGGAAACTGTCCCAGATCTGTTGTCCGGGGAGTACTTCTCGTCAGAGGTGTTTGTGAATTTGAGGCCTCACAGTAGGTACCGAATTTGCCACACCTGGGACTCGGCAGTATCTACACCACTTTCTCTGGCATTTAGATTGCCATTGAACTCCACATCCCATGAACTTCAAGCATGTTATTGAAATGACTTTCTGGGTGAGGTCAGATGTTCAGTGATGGATAGACATCAACAACATTCTCTGGGGATTCTCCCACAACACTTCTCTGCTCACAGTTATCCTCACCAATGCAAGTGCCAGGTTGCTGTTGCTTTTCCGGGGAATATAACACAGAAGAGGTAAAAAAAAAACAATAATTTGCAAACCAAATCACAAAGAATCTTTCTTAAACAAAAAAGGATTTGCGCTCTCTGATTATGAGTGCCTTCCATGGGTAACAATGGGCCTCATTACGAGTTTGGCGGTGTTGTGAGAAACAGTGGTAATACAGTGGTAACAGAGTTTATACTGCATTAACGCTGCATTATTCCCCCACAGCCAGACTACAGGTTTGGTGGTAAAGCAGAGCAAACACATCCAGCAGAATGCTGGGGGTAATTCCTCCTCCTTACTGCTCAAAATTGCTGATGCAGCAGTTTTACCACCGGTGCTAATACTGCCAGTGGTAATACCACTGACACCTCCATGGAGTCTTATGGACTCCAATTAGTAGGGACTAACATGTCCTACAATCACTTGTAATCCAGTGGTAATACTGCCAGTGGTAATATCACTGGATCAATTGCTGGTAATGGTAATACCATTTGGTGGAATCTCAGTGGTATGACAGCCAAGATACCACCAAACTCGTGAAGCTGAATGTGTTTAATGCTATTATTGTATATACCTCCACCCCACCAATTACTGCTAGTCCACAATGTACATGATCACCACAAATTTTACAACATAAATATCTCAAAAAAAAATTCCACTCCGTATGCATTCAATGGCAGAGTCTGGCACTCTATTCTAATACCCTTTGACGGTGCACATGTATATTGAAAATGGGCTTTTATGGATATCTAAAAACATACTGGTTTGTAAAGACATATGGTGATTGATTTTTAAGTTGATGTCTGTAAAAGACTAGCAGCACCTGGACCCAGTCAGTTGAATATATTTCTCACCTTAAACATGAGTGTCCCTGCCCAAACAATACTTACCCATAGATGAGCAGGTAGATGCATATACCTTAACTCCCGGACCCTCACCACTGTCATGTTGGAGCAGCAGAAGAAGAGCTGCACCTGGGACCCTCTGTGTTTTGTCCTATACTGCATCAAGTGTATGAAAGACGTTATGCACTCAGATAACCACAATAAATGTACCCACATGGAGAGAGAGTGAACAGATGTCTGCACGCAACAATTGATATTATGGAAGGCTGAACGAAATCTGACAAGAGCAGAGTGATGTCATGAAGAATATATACGAGAATGTGTTGAAACGATATGCAAATACTTAAGAATGACGATGTAACTGAAACGACAAGAGAAACATGCACAAAATGATAAAGTAATCATGTATGTAAAAAGAATATGCAGTAACTTGTGGATCATTAAGTGTAAATATGCAGCAAATCAAGGTAGACGAGACAAATTGAAGTTTGCTATAGAGGAATATATAACGTGGCAAGGACAGCCATGATTGGGAAAAGGATGCTGACTTGTGCGAAGATTCATTCTAACTACCCCAGAAACAGACCAGAGTGAAGAGTCAGGAGATGCTGGAAAACAGTTTCTTGTGCAAATGAAGAGGAGTCTATGTTAGCCTGGGTTCAAGGATGCTATTTCAAGAAATAGCTGCAGAGCACAAAGGGGGACAAATAGATAACGTCATGAGTGTGAGACACATTTCTCTTAGATAAGCGAAAAAAAAAAACATATGCACGAGCCAAGTATTGAACAATTAACAGTGAATAAAGCTCATACAAGATGTAGTGAGCAAGTCTCCAGAGGCCAAGAGAGCAATGAAACCCAGCTGAATTGAATAAAATAGCAGTAAATAAGAGGTCAAAATGGACACATTTGTGGTCTCCTCAAACGGGATGCAGAAGGTGAAAACAGACCTATTCATTAGGCGGCAGTTGAAGATAAATGATGTGCTTATACTCCCTTGAATGTCCTAAAACAGAGAGTAACGGAAAGGTCAACTACAGATGGGAACCGTTGGCTTATGGTCAAACCTCTAAGAGATGATGGCCTAATTAGGAAAGTGTGGAGTAATCTGGTGTTACTCAAGCACCTGGGGTGAGAATTCCTTACGTGCTGCTTGTGAGCCGAAACTCTAAGCATGGGTGGGATGACAACCGATCAGTGGGTCTATGGGGCAACCTGCTATACTGTGCTGCATTGACCAATTCACTGCCATTTTGTACGCTATAATCAGTATTATATGTATTTAGAGGTTGTTTGAGGTGTGTTTTACAGATAAAAGACCACCAATGAGGAACTAACCCGTATACATTCTATATGTAGACCTGTTCCCCTAACCAATTTCTCCCGCCAGCAGGTTTTATGGTTTGCCACATAGGATGACATCATAGGTGATGCATATTGGGATACAAGACCTCTGTGTAATCATATTTTGTGCATGCGTGTGTGTGTCTGTGTGCAAATGTCAGACAATGTTGTCAGTGCACCCGGCTTTATTAAAATAAGAATAAAGTTGGCATATTCTGATTTTGTCCGGTTACTTGGTCTGAGATCTTTTATTGGTAATTCCATCTAGCATAAGAGATGCTTCAAGGCGCTAAGGCACAATTTGATTGCGGTGCGGATGGTTCAAGCTCCGATTGACCTAAACCCAGGCCCCGAAGTATCGGTTGCTCCCGCCATTAGCCAGAAGAACGCAGAGCTTCCTGTAGAGATTGGCATGCAAAAATCACATGAAAGAAGATACGGTTGGCAGGTGCCCCTTTGATGAAATTTCGGTCCGGTCCCCACAGGCACCCCGTTTACGGAAAGCAAATTGGCCGATTGAGGGAGAATTGATGCAGAGAGACTCGAGCTGAGGCACAGATGTAAGTAGAACATCGAAGGTGGCAACCATTGGGGGAGGGCGGTGTTGTAAATATATACATAAGTTACAGCATTTTTAGGGATTATAAAGAACAGAAGTAGATACCTGGATTCCGGGTTCCAACTGGATGGAAAAATACACAATAAAAAGACTCCATATAGGGGTGTTAAGGATACCTGAGGCAAAGCCAATGTGATTAGTGTCTATCAGATTCCAAAATGTAGTAAAATTGAGATGAGATACATTTACTAAAGATAGTAAAGGAAGGTGTACGCAGGGGGAATTCTTGAAGTGCACATGTGTGCAGTTATAAATATGTCAGTGTGAAGCTTTTATTGTGTTTAAACTAATAGATGTAAAACAATAGTAAAAAATTGAGTGGATTTTTTAGAATTGATGATAAAAATATTGATGTCAATCAAAAGGGTAAAAATGAAAGGCAACTAATACATAAATAAAGAAGAGTTTCTTAAAATGTTATTAATGCAACAACGATATACTAAAAATTGCTAGAAAGTGTAAACATAGGAACACAAAGAACATTGTTGCATATAATTTTAAAAGCGGCCCAAATATTTTGATTTTTGGATAAATAAGTGGCAAATTATGGTTCCTGCTCAAATTGATCAGTGCAGTATATTTGCAAAAATAAAGAAACAAATAAACGGTTAAAATCAATACTCCACTTCTACATCTATGCAGGGCATTGCCAAGATACACAGCTAAGGTAAGGAAGTATCATTCAGAATAGGTTAAAGGCACGACTAATAAAACACTATGCCATGGCCTCAGGAGGGTTTATTATCAAAAGCAGTATTGCGACATATGATGAAATATGTGCATGCCACATATAAGGGAAAGAAGCTGCAGAAAAGGTTGGCTATTTTAGAGTTATGTAAAATGTATCAGAGCGAGAAAGAAGATCCAGTGAGAAGGACTGGATGCTTAATCAACAGATAGGGGAAGATAAAAAGCCGTTGGCTCCCCCTTCCCTTCCAGAAAACAAGAGCATAGATACAGAGGAGAAGGGATTTTGCCCCTTAAAGGAATTGAAAGCAGCGGTGGGGTACAGTATTCCGACATATGAGACCCCTCCCTATAGCAGTGAGGACTATGTGGAAGAGAGCAAAGACAGAGAGTGCAAGTATATATTGTCACACAATGAAAGTAAACAGCGTGCAGAGAGGAAGGACAGACAAGATAGACAGATGGAGATTGAGAAAGAAGTGAGGAAACAGAAGGAAATAAAGGACAAAGCTAAGGGAATAGTGATAGTACAGAATGAGTGGATGGGAGGAGAAATATTACTCATGCTTGGCGATAAGTGCATTGATGAGGTTTGAGAAAGAGAAGAGAGAGAAGAGCAGAAAAAGAAATAAAAGGAGGAAGAGAGAGCATATAAAGAAGAGAAAGAAAGAGCATGCATGCGAAGGGAAAAATGAAGAAGATATGAGACAAGGAAAGAAAAAGAAAGGCTAGAAGAAAAGAGAAAAGAGGAGATAGAAGTGCAAAGAATTAAAGAACAAAGGTTGCAAAGATGGCGAGAGGAAGATTAATTAAGGGAGATAAGTTAACAGGAAGAAGAAATGAACAGAAGTAGGGGACTAAAAGACAATGAGATTAAATATCTATGTCATAAATGCATGGTGCTGATTGGAGCACAAGAGCAACTCAAGGAAGAGAGAGGGCCACCACAGCACTGCAGGGAGCTGCAAGGATTACCAAGATTAAACACATGAGCTGATGAACGGGGTGGAGGAAGATCAGATGATGCTATAGAACACTAGTTCTATAGTATAGAACACTGTCTTTAAGTAGACTAGATATTGATGATGCAAAAAAGGATAATAGTCATACCATCTGGGGAGTAATGATGTTAGACGAAGAACTGGAAGAAAACAAGAAAGCTCAAAGAGAGGACGCATGCAGGTTTTCAAATGAATCAATGAATCAAGTATAGAGAAGGTGGTAAAATGGTCAGATTCAAAGGCCGCCAAAGAGAAAGTCCCAGCATTAACACTGTATACCACAAGTGTGTATACAGGGGATGTATCACTGCCTTACGTGAGTAGGTTAAGGGCATTTACACGATAAAGACAAAGAGAGCTGACAACATTTGGAAGCGAGCAGCATATGCAGGTGCAGCTGCACAAAAGAAGACACATGAGATAGCACCATTTAATAAATGCAGAGCAGATGTATGGCAGGCGCATAGAGTGCAATATCCTGATACATCAGACATAGGTACAATTATGATTTAACAATGGGGGAGGATGAAGACCCTGTTGCTTACATTCAATATATTCAAGACAGATGGCACAATGAAACACATGAACTGTAGGATATAACAGTGGCCAGTGCAACGGCAGCAGAAGAAACAGGTGAAAATGTAAACTAAACCATGGCCAGAAATAGAACTGTCAATCGTGCATCAGTGTCAAATAATGCAAGACATACAAAAAAGAAGAAAACTGAGAGTAGAAAGCAGGAGGAAGCAAAGTTGGTGCAGACATTGTCTAACATAGCCATAGAGGGAGCAGTATTGATGAGTAATGAAGGTGAGATGATTCAGGAGATACAACCAGGACAGCAAGGTAAAATAATGTATCCCCCAGATCAGAGTGGGTATCATTATTGGCTAAGAGGAAGAGGGAATGGGCCTAGAGGAGGAGGAAGACGTCAATTTCAAATCTCTCAGGGAAGGGAAGAATTTGGGATGATAGGACACATAGCAATAATATGTAGAAGTAGAGAAGGCCTGCAGCAAAATTGTCAAGTTGTGAAAGGGGGGATGGGCTATGTTCAGAAATATAATACAGAACCATAGGAGTATTATGCCCAAGATCACACGCAGGCTCCGGTATATGAGCCGCAACCACAGCAAATGCAACAAGCGCCATTACAAACCCCATATACAAAAGCAATGGATACAACCTCAGGAGATGCAGACACAACAGGCTAGAGTACCACAATGGAATATAAACACAGCTGAACCCGAGGGCCATTTTACTAAAGATGACATGTCATACTATGGATGGGACAGAGAATAACTTCTCAGACTAAATAACAAGACTGACTCAGGAAGTTGTCACTTTTTTATTAGCAATCACCTAAAACATGGAGCACAAGGGACATCAACAGACATTGCACAGTACTTCTCAACACAGTTTGTAAAAATCACAGTTATATAATAAAAATGTGTCGTTCATGACATCATACTATGCGGCAAACTGGAAAACCTATGTGGGACTGTGGATGGCTTAAGGGGAATATCTAAGTATACTTTCTATATGGGATGGGATCGTGATGTGGCCTCTATAGTCAAGTGGGCACTCTTGCCCTCTCCAAGTGCAAGACATAGTGCAAGTCATCCTCAATAACAACTAGAAACAAAACATTTAATTGGCTCTCAAACTATAAGGCTCTCCGTTATATGTCCTTCTACAATTTGTTGGCATGCTTGTACACTTCTAGAATATTTGATGCTCTAGCAGCACGTAAGCTGGTACCCCAGGTGTTGATGGGTGAGCCTGACCATGTCTCCTCACCCAGTTAGCCCACTCATGCCATCTGCCATTCATTCAGCCTTTCAACTATGCCTTGTAGTAGCTTCTCGCCTCTGGGAATAAAAGTGAATAAAAGGCACTTGCTATCTCCACTCTGGTTCACAAGGCTCTTCATCTATTTTCTTCCTCAGCTCACGTGATCAGAGAACGTGAATTTGCTCATATTCTAGAATGTAATAGTCTTTAATGAAAAAACTTGGCACTCAAGGTGTTCTCTCTTTGCAACATAACAAAGGATGCAGTGGCCTCTCACGTCTACTGTTCTTCACAGCTGATAACCAGTTCTTGGCTGCTTTCAATCTTTGACACCAAGCCAGGCAACCTCTTCGGTCTTAATTCAAGTTTGAACCTTTTCTTTGCAGCAACACACATATCCTAATCCGTCTTCTTACATGGACACTCACTAAATGATGTAATTGAACGTCCGCAACTTTATATAAATGTTGGCGGTACCGCCTGCAGTCTTTATACTATGTATAGCCAGCCTTAAGATTACTTTGTTCACTAGCATTGCAGCGTTTGTACAATTTTAAAATGGCTTAAGTTTTCTGCAGTGCTCTTCACACATGCAATCTTCATTCCGCACATAAACCTTACTCGATTCTTCACTTCGACCTTAGATTAATTATCGTCTATGCATTTTCTTCTCTGATCACCCTTTTCAATGCGTCACATTCACTGTTTGTGATGTCACCAGCTTCTTCTGTTTGCATCGCTATACTTCTCCAGGTGCCTCCGCTAAGAGCCCATCCGTCCTTTGAGGATATCTCACATAGTGTGCTTTCAACGGATATCTTGCCTCAAAGATTCTTCGTGATATAGGTACCATTACTGGCATTGCACCGGTCACGACTTCCGGTTTCCAACATATAGGTAGAATGGGGTGGGACAGTCTGTAGAGACATTCAGCTCCTCCTCTACAGTCCCCCCTCTGGTCGAGTCATAAATCACTCCTTCACCAGTTTACACACCTCAGCGTCCTCTCTTGAAGAATTGCTTTTTCAGAGCAGAGATCTTTACGACTCCTTTCAGCTGATTTCTGCTGTTCATCAACACTACAGGTCATGTAGTTACACTGGCCATTCGGACTGCAATAGACCCATTGTCCCACATACTTTGTGTGGTTTCTTGGATGCAGGAACTTTGTTCCCTTTGGTGCTAAGATGCTGGCCTTTATATAGTCTCTGATTTCTTCATCTGTCAACTCTTTAGGTTTGAGTCGTGATTCAACATTAATCATGATCTTCATTGCTACTGCCTTCTTTGCTGTCTTTTTGTACTGCATAATTATAATCCTGATTATAAAGAATCCAAACATCATCATCACGAGTATTGCTCCCAGGAGTTTGAAGATATTCACCATCCACTGTAGAACCCATGAGAAGATTGATGCAAACCAGCTGTCATCTGCAATATCTTCTGTTTCATCTTCCATCTTGATGTGCAAGTTTGTTAGCAACGATACATGGCCTCTTTCAAGGTTCCATTCTCATCATCATGAGAAGGTATGAATGTGCAACATGATTCTCCAGTTTTGGCACAGACACCTCCATCTATAGCTGTAATCATGTCCAAGACATATCTATTCTGAAGAGTCACCAGTCTTATAGCTCTCAACTCTTCCTTGATCACATTTAATCCCTTTATGGTTGTGTTGATCATTTGCAGAGTTCCCCTCTGGTAATCTGTAGCCATTTGGCATTAGCCATCGTCTGACTCTCTGGCATGAAGATAGTCATGAATACTGCAGCCGTTTCACTGAATAACCTGTGTTCATATGGAAGTGAATTAAATGCTTCTACTGACTTTGCTGAAAAGTGGTTCTCTGTTCTGGTTCGATTGTGGAACTCAAGTGATCTTCTCTTTCTTAAATGAATATCTGCTTTGGACATTCTCCAATATTCAGGTCACTCTTCAAAATCACTAATGCCAGAAAGGGAATAAGCACTAGGGAACACATCCCTCCCCAATCCTTGGGCAGCTTCATATAAGCTCTGGACCCACAGGCCCACCAGTAATCCATCAACACTACTGTTTCATCCTTCATGCCTGGTACATCAAAGTTTCAACCACATTGCTGATTTACTAAAACCTTCCTGGTGCTATTGTTTCTAAACACAAGGATTCATTCGCTAGAGGCATTATCTGCAACAGTCCTCCTTTATCATCGATCCATGTCAACAATTTTGCAATGTTTGGCCAATGATGCTTGCATTCATTCTCTGCGTGTCACACAATTGCTTCAGGTCGTCCGGTTAGTGCTGGTGCCTTGCACACAATCAAGTCTTCCTCCTATCCATCTGGAGAAAGTACTGTTCCCTTGATTTGTAGCTGGCCTCTCTCCATGCAACTTCTTATTTCTTCAGGGACCTTTCCCTGACAATTAATCTTTTTATTTACTTCCCATCGGATTCCTGCTCCATTCATTCCAGGATGTTCATATCTTATTATGTGATCTCTTGTATGGGGTCTTTCACTTGTCTTTACATCTTGCACAAATCATTTTGTTCTGGAGCTGTCTTCTCAGTCACCCATACCAAGGATGCTGTTTGACCCTGCAACTGACCTTGTATCTGGCAGAGTGCAAGATGCGTCAGGGAATTATCTTTCTGGGTGGCTACTTCTATAGCTATGAATATCTTGGAATTCCCCATAAGAAATGAGAGCACAAACATAGCAAATCTCTTTGGAGTTCTTTCTCCTATCTTTTTCATGTGCAGATACCACATGTTTTTACCCAGATATGCTATATTGTCTAGATATTTGTCAATATTATTATCTTCCTCTGTACTTCGTTTGTGTCTTTTTCCTTTAAAATGAGAATTTTCATAATGATTAGAAAACAGTCCATTCTACAGGAGCCGCCATGGGAACCTTTGTCTCAGCACTACGCAATTCTATGTGAGCTTCAAGAGTAGGGAGAATCACAAAGAGTTTCTGTCTCTCAATACTAGATAACTCTTCATGACTCACTGGTGTGGGGAGAGTCAAAGGAATATCTACCCTGCTTGGACCAAAGAAATTAAGTATATGGTTCACAAGCATCACAATGTTGAACATGCATATATTATACACCAATGCATTAGTCCCCATCACTTGTGGCTCTCTGGACGTCTCTGGGTTTGATCATTTCCTAAAATCATATTATGTTCAACATTTCTTATCATGCCTGTTTATTACTTTTAAGGAAGGAAAACATTTTTTTTTAATCTGGCAACCATGTTAAATGATAAGGTAACTGCAGAGTATGTTCAATTATTGTTGTGAGCAGCCTCCTTATAGCAGGGCCATTTTAGGATCATGCAAATAAAATTAGGTTTGTTGACACTGTGCCCAACAATAGCAGGATAGGCTCTGAGAACAAACACAAACACAGCAAGTAAGATCCTATGGGCATCATCATTTGACCAAACCATGAGGTCAACCAAATCAGCGTATTGCTCATGCTTCCAGTTACGTATCAGATGCTGTTGTTTAAACATACTTCACAATGTTTCAACCATCTTTCTAGAGTTCATTTCCAAAATACTCTGTGGCTCAGGAACTGAGATCACACTCCTGCTATTATATCTATAAAGAGTGTCCGTGAGAGCCACAGTCCAAGTGCAAATCTGCACCCTTTTTTAATCAATCCACCGGTTTATCGTCCTTCTTCCTCGTCATCGATCGAGTCTGCACAGGCTGAAATGCTTCTTCCTGTCTTGCTTCTGATTTGATCATTGGGGGTACATCGGCATCTCCATTGCAAACTTTTACATCGCCAAGATGCTCTTCTACCCTGAACTTTTACTGCAGAGGGATTAAGATTTTACACAACAAAGGGAACTATGAATCTGGGCTCACGCCACTTCCTGGTGAAATTGCGGATTAATACTAAATTGCCAATCTATAGCTTTGGTGCTGATAAAAGTTCATTAACTCCGGTTGCTGAATGGTCTTCATCTGTGTGCAGAGACTGACACCCCCTGCACTTGAGTTGATCTGAAATGGCAGAGATACTAGCGGTCATACATGTCAAGTACTCATTGAATTCATTTCCTAACAGTGCTGTAGTATTCTGGGCATCACATCTGCTCCTTGATGGAGGAGTCAAAGGCATTCTCATTCATCTCCCTGTCACTAGTTCGTGGGGCATGAGGTGATGGGTCAGAACCAGGCTGATTCCTTTGGTCATATAGTGCTAAGGGCAGGCAATATATTTTCAGTGTCAATTTTTATTTGGCAACTCTCTCCTTTAGGAGGCCATTGAGTCTCTCACATATTCCGTTCACTTGCGGGTGTTAAACAGAAGAAAACGTGTGCTTTATATAAAGAAGCACTATTTGTTTACCTACTTTATTAACAAAATATGGCCCATTATCGGATTTCAGCACTTCACATACTCCCCATCTGGGAAAGATTTCACATACTAAAAACTTTGCTGCACAGTTGGTGTGTGGAAGAACATGCTTTGTTCCACCTGGAAAAGGGACACACCACAAATACCTGTATCCACTACGTACTTGCAGCATATCAATATAATCGATATGTAAATGCTGAAAAGGACCATTTGCTCAAGGAATCACTCCTCTGATTGTTCGCAGTGTGTGCGCAGCAGTAAACTTTTGACATACGGGTTTGGTATGAAACCAGTCTTCTGAAATAGCTGCAGCAAGACTCTCCCTAGTTACATGCGCAGGGTAGTGCAGCTGTTCAAGCGCTACCCTTAATAATGCAACTGGCATCACCAGCTTTCCTTTACTGTCCTGTCGCCACAGTGCTTCGGTGGGGAATAGAAAACACCCCCTTTGTTTCCACAATTCTTGTTCTTCCTGTGGTGCACTGCCTTGAATCTCCATTAACTGACCTCTTGCTAAATGGTTAAACCCTTTCTGACCCACCATCGTTTTAATCACCTTCTCCTTAACATTCAGAATATCAAAACTTGAAATATCTGGTGAATATGCAACCCTTTTTGCTTCTGCGTCTGTGGCTTCGTTCCCACAAGAAATACAATCTGTTTTCTTAGTATGTGCTGCACATTTAACTATCGCTATGGCTACTGGGAGTTGTAGTGCCTTAATGAGCATGTCCAATAATGATGCGTATTACACTGGAGTGCCATCCGCTCGCAGTAAGCCCCTCCTTTTCCAACATGCTAGTCCTACATGTACAGTCAAAGTCACATAGGCAGAGTCACTGCTTATTGATATTGATATTTTATTTATATCGCACTCGTACACAAGTGTTTCAGAGCATGACAAGACAAGGGAGGGGAACAGGGGAGAACAAAACAACAATCTTATTAGGCCCAGTGACATTGAGAATGTGCAAGTGTATGGGAGAGGGAGAGGGGAAAAGTGCATGGGAGGGGGAAGAAGTGGAAAGTGTGGATCATAGGAGAAAACAGATAAATAATAAAACATGAATAAATAATAAAGGCAACAAACAGTGGTAGTGCAGACAGAAAGTGGCAAGTGCTGGGTTTAAGGCTGCAGATAAGGTATGTCTGATAAGTGCAGAAAAAGGACGGGGACTGTATGGGTGCAGATACAGACCCCAGTGCAAGGGGTGGCCAGGGTGAGCAGGTACCTGGGACCAGAAGACAGAGGGTATATCATTGCTTCCTGTCCTCTCTGTTTTTCAAGCACCACAATAAGAGCTACAAATTCTGCCGCGTGTGCCGTAAAGTGAGACGGTAGCCTTGCACTTACTACAACCTCAAATTCAATGTTTGCTCTGTGCCTCACTACAACAGCACCTGCATGTCTTTCCCCATTTATTTTATCAAATTTTGAGGAACCATCAGTGAAAAGATACCTCCCCGGGCAGTATGTTTTCTTTAACGTGCAGCTGTCATCATAGAATTCCACATAGCTAGCACACTCATGCACATATTTACCCTCTGCCACTGGCTCAGCTACAAATGTGGCAGGGTTCACTATTTTACATCTGACAATTTTAACCGATGGGTTAGATATAATAACTTCATACACGGAAGCCCTTTGAGATGTCAATGTACCCTTGGGTTTCTGAAAAATGGAAACAAATCATGCTCTAAAAAAAGTTTCATGGAACAGCCCATTACAATGCTTGCAGATTTTTCAATTGCGAACGTGGTAGCTGCCAACGACTGTTCGCATGGGAAATGCCCTTTCATTACTAGGTTTAATTCCCACTGTAACATGCCATGGGTTTGTATCAAAATGTAAAATGTTTTCTCTCCTTCCTCAGACCATTCTATTTGTTCTTTATGTGTCTGTGCATTCTTCAAAGCCTGCAAAAGGGGTCTTGTGTATGAAGTGTAGTCAAACTCAAGACCCCTTTCGCAAGTGCAAGAACACTTGTGCTGTCCAAGTTGGACTATTGCAACACCCTCTTTTTGGGATCAAATAAACATATCACTAATAAAATTCAAATGCTCCAAAATAATGCCTTGAGAGCAGCCCTAAGAATGACCAAAAGAGAACATATCTCTACAATTAGAAGACAATCCAACTGGCTTTCAACTATTGACAAAATCAAACTAAAAAATGCATCTCTAACCTTTAAGTGCCTTAATAATGCAGCACCTCACTATTTAACAGATAGATTCAAAAGAAGACTCACGCCCAGACCCACTAGAGTGAACTACACTAACTGCTTATCAGTCCCATCCTTCAAAATGTCAACAATAGGTGGTAATAGCTTCCCTGTTAAAGCTGCCCAACTTTGGAACTCATTCCTACCTACCCTAAGGACAGACCAATCCTACTCACTCTTCAGATCAAACATCTCTAATTGGCTTAAAGAAAATTGCATTTAGCCTTAGCACTACCCTTACACCTGCTGCATTTGACTAGAATCCACACTGATTCTTTCTCTCTACAATTATGTACCGATGCCATCCATTAATTTGACTCCACATTATGTAATGTGTTTGTTCTTGTAACCCTGTTTATGATCTTGTAACTGTGTAACCTTGTAACCCTTGTGATCTTGTAATTGTCAAACTCTGTAACTATGTAAGCTTAAAGTATCCTTATCCTTTGCGCCCTGATACTTTTGGGTCTGGCGCGCATTACAAATAAATAAACAAACAAACAAACAAACCCATGCTCTCACATAATTTTTATTTATTTATTTATTTTACATTTTTAAAACGCTCACACAGCCCGCGGGCATTACATAGTCCCAGAAATCGCTGCATCTGCTTTACCATGTGAGGTTTTGCAGTTTACATAAATGCCTCAGCCCTTTCTGGTATCACCATCTTTCCCTCATGTGAGATCAACTGGCCTATGTACAACACTTCTTCTTGGCAATACTGCAACTTCTCCTTGTCTACCTTGTATCCCTTGTCTGCAATGATAGTCATTAACTGAATCAAGTCTTGTCTACACTCGTCTTCTCTAATGCTACAAATCAGAATGTCATCTACATACTGTTTTAAGGTACTTTTCAAATCAATATTGCCAAGATCCATCTGCAGAAGTCTATTAAAGGTTGATGGAGACTGCTTTAGCTGAATCTGACACAACTAAAATCATGTCAGGTATTGCAAATCCTTGTGCAATGGAATTTAAAAAAAATGCATTTTTCAAGTCAATCACCGTGAAATATTGTGCTTTCTCTGGGATACTGCATAGTATCATTGCTGGATTTGGAACTAAAGGACACTCAGCCTCTACAATCTGTTTATTCATTGGTCTCTTGATAGGATAGGATACACTGCAGTATTACACAATGACTCTGATGGCACCAGAATGCCTTGATCCATTATTGCTGAAATTGTCTTAAAAATACCCTCATCTGCTCTCGAGACATTGGGTATTGTCTTAATTGAGGTAAAATTGCATTGCTCCTGGCTTCAACTTTATCTTAACCTCTCCCACTCACTTTAATAGGCCTACATCATAAGGACCTGTAGTCCATAAAACACTTGGCACCATTTCCAAGTCTTCATAAAAAATGCTGGCCATTGTCGCTTTATGGACATGTGCAGTGGGATTTCCCTTTCCTCTATTCTGATCCAATATGTAAAACCCATTTCAATTATTACTTCATAATCTGCTGGATTGTCTCTAAGCATGTCATCATCAGTGACGTCAGTTAACCTGCACTCTTCCCCAATGGCAATTATTGTTCTCCATGGCCTACCCTCATCATCTGTGCTTTTGAGCATTGCAATGTTGCCTCGTACTATGGCTGCATCTAATTCTATGGGGATTGCCTGCTTCCCGTCTTCACCCATAGGTATCTGTGGTCTGAACAAAAACTCATTAGGTATTCTCATAGTCCTTCCCACTAAACCAGGTAGCCATGTTAACAGAATGCTGACTCCATAAAGAAAAAAATGTCTGGTTGTATCGGTACATCTCGCAGAGCCGTTTGCCTTGTAAATACCAATATAAACTCGCCCACAATCATTTAATGCATCCTAGGAGTGGAGCACACTATACTTTTATCAGTAAAGGAAATTGTTATATTCAGTTTCGTCATTAAGTCTCTTCACATAATATTAACTGGTGTCTGCCGTGAATACAACAGCAGAACAGAAATATCACACTCTCCTATAGAGATTGGTAATTCTTCAGTAAAAGGAACTCAACTTTTAGCTCCAGAGAATCCTTGGGCATTCAGGGCATTTCCTGACACTGGATGCTTGCCCTCTCATATACATGAGCGAGTAGCTCCAGTGTGAACTAAAAATGAAAAAGATTAGCCTCCTATTGTCACATCGAACCATGATTCCTCTTGGGGGTCTGGTGTCACAGATAGTACTGAACTCATCAAATCGCCCTGTGAGCTGCCCTATTGTGGATACATACATACCCCTGTCCACGTGAATGGATTCCATCCTACCACAGTGACACACCCTATTCTAGGCATCAATATCTGTCCTGTGTTTACATTCTGCTGTGTCTGCATAGAGGCATGCTGTGACTGCCCTTGCAGTGGGTTCAATGGGGCTTGCTGTGACTGCTGTGGTTGC
This sequence comes from Ambystoma mexicanum, assembly GCF_040938575.1. Taxonomy (NCBI): domain Eukaryota; kingdom Metazoa; phylum Chordata; class Amphibia; order Caudata; family Ambystomatidae; genus Ambystoma; species Ambystoma mexicanum. The sequence continues at coordinate 945,244,158 of NC_090926.1, forward strand.
TGCATCTGTTGTGCTTGTGGTGCTTATGACTGATAAACTGTCTGATCTTGGGTGAATCCATCCCTAGCCTGTGAGTTATATGCTGGAGGATAAGCTGTCCCCCCTTTTGAGTATTGCCCATTTTGAACATACCCTTGGCTTCCACATGTGCGTGCAATATGTCCTGTCATTCCACACATCCAATATATCAGAGGGTTTCATCTAATTACCCCTCCCTGATTAAATCCTCCTTGCGCATTCTGATTATCATTCTGCATATTCTGAAAACCGCCTTGGTTATTCTGAAAACCACCCCTTCCTCCATAGCTCATTCCTCTACCTTGTGGTATAAACCCACTCCTCCTTGGTTCATTGAACCTTGGTTATTCACCTGCAATGTGTCCCCTTGTTGCTATACTCCTAGCCCTTCTCCACTTGCCACTACCGCTCCTTCTATGGCATATTTTGACAGTTTTGTCTTATCTTAACAAAATTTGAAGAGCACAACATAAGCCCGAAGGCAACTTGGTGCTTAGGGTCAAATTCACAGAATTAGGACAGAAAAGTCATAAGAGCACCGCAGAATGCAATGTGGGACTCTGTGCTGCGCAGCGGAAAGGGAAGTTGGTTCCATGTTTTGGCAGCTGCCACCAAAAATGCACAGCCTCCATTACGGGAGAGCCTGAATCTGGGGGGTTGTAAAGTCCTAAAATCCTGAGACCAAAGGGGCCGAGCAGGATTGTACAAAACAAATTTGTTCTGAAGAAATACAGCACCCAAGCCATAAATAGCCCTATGTACAATATAGAGTGTTTTGAACCTGATGTGTTGCTCGACAGGGAGCCAATGAAGTTGTTGTAATAGCGTGGTCATGTGAGTGCCCCATGGGGGATGAAGAATAGGCCAAGGAGCCGTATTCTGTAAAAGCTGAAGGCGGTGCAAAAGATATTTAGGGAGAGCCAAGTATAGGGCATTACTTTTTTTTTTTTTTTTAATTTAAAGTGCAGTAGCCAAAATTTGACTTTTAACACATTTCAATACACATATATTGACATAATAAAAATTAAACATTTACAGTTTTTGAATAAAAACATGTATCATAGTAAAGAAAAAAAAAGGGAAGAGAATAAAAGAAGTCTAACCAACTTAATTTTGACAAAAAAAATAAATCAAGAGGGCATTACAGTAGTCGATGTTACTGATGACTAAGGAGGACACTACAGGTGCATGCAGCTTGGCTGGGATACAGGGGAGGACCTTACCCAGCGTTTGTAATTTGAAATATGCCTTTTGACATGCAGAGGAGACTTGATCGACCATGGGCAAAGAAGCCGAGAGCTTGATACCCAGATCTTTTACTGATGAAACCAGTTGGGGGAAAGGGCCAAAACTCACTGACCAAAACTTTGGGGTCCAATACAGAGATGGCGTAACCTAGGTACCAGTACCTCCATTTTTCCATTGAGCTTAAGCCAGTTTCTTGCCATCCACTCACCAATAGCTAACAAACAATTTTTCAGGTGGCCCGCCGATTCTGAATTAGTGAGATCCAGCCGTACAAAGATCTGGGTATCATCGGCATAAGAGGAATAAAGCAAACCTAAAGTGTGAATTTCTGGACTAATTTAGCTTCCTCACTTTTTCTAGCATTGTCTTACTTTTTATTTTTCTCCTGCAGCAGCCGCCAATGCTGTGCTATAGTCAACTGTATTTCAGGCGGTGGTTTTGCTTCCATTCCCACCAATTTCTTAACCTGCTTTTGTATTGGCTCAGGCAACCCCTGACACAAAATGTGGTAAAATACTGCTGCTGTTTTACTCTCTTGAATGTCTTGAATGTAAGCAATTGGATCTTCATCATCTTTCGTGTCATAATTGCACCCATATCTGACACGTCAGGATATTGTACTTTAAGGGCTCTCCAAACATCTGCCCTATGATTATTAAATTGCACTCCCTCATGTGCCATGTTTTGTGCCATGACATTCAAATAGCCTGCACTCATCAAAATGTCATCTGCTCTCCCCCCTCTAACTCATAAATCCATTTTCCCACACCTGCCATTAAACTGGGGAGTTTGCACTTCAAATCATCCTTGTCCATCTGTGTCCATGGAATATACTCAGGTTTAGCCCCTCCCTTCTCCAATAGGGGAACATGTGTAAATCTTATTCCACAATATGCTACCCTCGTCTGCCTATCCATAGTAAGGACAATGGTTCCTGATTGCCTCCTTCCTGGTAGGTACTTTTACCAATTTATGTATGGCTGCACTTCCCCTATCTCGCTATAAAATCATCGCTTAAGGTGCCCTGGACCTGCTATAGGAGCTGGCATCCTATCCCTAGGTTGTTCTAAATCAAACCATCTTACTTCCTTTTCCGTCTGCAAGCATCCCTTGGGACCACATGCACGTCCTCACTCTTCCCCTTCGAAGGATTGCCTTTTTTCATCTGACATATCTAGTCCCCAATTAATATGGCTCTCTTCTCTTTCACCCTTGTCTAAGGTTAACCTCCTTAGAGACAGAGCTCTATGCTCAGGACCAAGTGGGCTTCCCTCTTCACCTCGTGATTGGGAGATTATAGATCGATTATCTTTTCCTCGGCTTCCTGATTAACATCGTGCTCTCAAAGTTCTCATCCAATGTAATTTTCGATGGCCCTGACATTGCTCCCTGTGATGGGAGGAACTCTTCTATATCGCTCTATCATATCTCTTGACTCGGTTCCATTAATTCATTCTGAATATGCTCAATCTCACGTTCTCATAGTCTCCTTTTTCGTTCCATTTCTTCCTCTAACTGTCTTTGCTTTCTTGCTTCCCATCTAATTCTCTCTTCCTCTTTTCTCATTTCTGCTCTCCTTTCCCTGCTCTTCTTTCTTTTTCTTCCTTGCACCTCTCTATCCCTTTATCTCTTAATTTCTGTGGTTCCTCTTCTTATCTTTTTCTATCCTGTCTATCCCGTTCTTCCATTGCCCTCTGCTTATTGTCATACTTCCTTTGTTCTTCTGCCCTTTCTTCTTTCTTGTGTTGTTCTTCCTGATACAGCTGATCTTGCCGCTGTCGATTCTTCCTTTTCTGCTCATTTTCTTTTAATCGCTTTTCTTGTTCTCTTTATTTTCTTGTCTTGTTCATCTCTATCTTCCCTTTGCCTAACTTCATCAATGCTTTTTCCATCTAATTTAAGCAGTATCTGCCCTCCCATTCATTTGTTCTGTTACCACACCAGATGTATCCCTTTCTCCTTTCCATATCTTAACTTCTCGTTCTATCTCTGTTGATATATTCAATTCCTCACTTTTCGCTTCCCTGTTTTGAACGACCTTAAATGTCTCCTCTTTCCTCCTAGATTCCTCTGGACTATCATCACTGCTATAAGCAGGCGGTTGGTATATCAGAGTAGTGTACTCTTTCGCCGCTTTCAATTCCTTCAATGGATACAATCCTTCGCTTTCTGTACGACACCCTTTATCTCAGGCAAGGCAAGGGGAGCAGAAGACTCTGCACCTTCCTCCTTACACTGATTAAGCATCCCCTCAGGTGGGGGATTCTATCTCTCTTCCTGATACATCTTCCAAAGCTCTAAAATAGCTAATATTTTCTTTCCCGTGTACGCAGCGTACAAGTATGTGGTCATGTGTTGCCAAAGATCCCCCTTGTGGCCATGGCATGAACATCTTATCTGCCATGACTTTTACCCATTCTGCACTATACTGTTTGAGCTTGGACATGTGTTTTGGCAGCATTTTACACAGGTGCATCACAACAGTAACATCTTCCACTGTGAAGAGTCTCAATTGACTGTCAATACTTACCGGTGTTTTACAAACACGCACATTTTTAGAAAACAGCAAATATGAGCATGCTCCAATAAATCGCACTCAAAACCTCTATTTTCCAATATTCTCAACCTAACTCTATGTCGGTACCGACAACTTATCAAGTTAGATACTATATTTTCTCAACCCTTCTCAATTCTCTTTCCAAAATCGTCACTTTTTAACACGTCAAAAACAATCAGACAAACTAGTCGCGCCTTTTTGACTTTTTTTCTTCCTTTTCATCTAGAAGTATCTGCTCGAAACATACAAGATTTCTCCAGGGGTAATGTAAGTCTCACTTGATATTTAACAGAGTCCTTCAGATGGACTTGGGGAATGTAGTTCAATCGGTGGATGACATTTTGGAGTGCAGTGAGACATAAGAAAGATGCAGAGGAGCAGAGGAGAATCAGTTAACCTCATGACTATACTGTCAGACAAAGGGTATAAGTTGGACACAAGTTACAATATTGCCAG